>NW_023604295.1:116480225-117680225 GCF_014898055.3 Talpa occidentalis
CAATTCTGTCAGAGGGTCTGGGAAAAAAGCAGGTATAAATAATACTTCCTGACACCAAATATATTTCATAGTGTCTAACCGATGCTCCAGATTTAAAAAATGGAACCATGGTTTAAATATCTTTTAAGAGGACATTATTTGTGTTGACAGAAAATCAGATACTACTTAGTTCAAAGTATTTAACTGCCTTTTAATATTTCTAAAGCTAAACTGCTAATTCATTTGGTTAATGAAAAAGTTCAATTATGAGGTCATTTTTATTGAGCCTATCACCTCTTTCCTATAAGTAGGAAAGAAAAACAAAATGAGTTAGATCCATAATAAAGATGGAAAGAAGAAAGCAGGGACTGACTCACACAGGCCAACCACGATTAACCTGGAAACAGCTTCCTACCTCACATCACTAGTGGGACTGTTTGACCAGTGTCTCAGTTCGTGTTTCTCCAGAAGTGACCTAAACATGGAATCAAGTGCAAGAAGTTTATCTGGAGGCAATTACAGGAAATCCTAATGGGATAGTGGAGAAACTAGAAAGATGAGGAAAACAGTAATGAAAATTTGCTTTCCAATAAGTTAGCTCTATGAACAAGGTTGAATCCTACTAGGGACTTGGGAAGCCAGTGTAATATACAATGTAAGGGAATAATCCCACCTGGGGTGTGGAGGCGCAAGGGTCAGATATGCCTTCCACAGTCATTGAGGGTAGGCTGCTGGGGGGAGGAGCAGGGATACTAATTCTCTGATACTTTCAGCCTGCCCTAGGGGCAGCAAAGTGGGCTCTAGTGACCAGAGAATGTCCTCAGGCAAAGAGATGCTGGTAACAGTGTTGAGTCAAACTGACGTGCATTGATGGGGATAATATGGACTGAGCACCAGTGAGGTTGGCTCCAAGTGCAAATGGCTTGCATACCCAATCAAACTCTCCATAGTCTCCAAGTTCAGGGAGGTGCATGTAGGACAAAGGAAGAGAAAAACCAAAAAATAATAAAAGTACAATAATTCGTGCTTCTCCACAGGGTGGTGTGCACTTGGCACCTTCAATGATTATGCTGCGTCGGTGCAAGGATTCAGGCTGGCATCAGGCAGAGCACACAGGTGGGCCTGTAAGCAGACCCTGATGGAGAAGGGCCCAGATGGAGTTAGCGAGGAGGGGAGACTGGGGAGACACAGCTACAGAAACTTTTTCTCTGTGACTGGGGTATCAACAGGGAGAGTCTTCAGCCAGCACAAAGTTCAGGTACTAGACAGATGCCAGAGAGAAGCAGGCACCTGGAGAGAGCAACATCTAGTGAAGAGCTCTTGTTAGGGAAGACTTTTATCTCACCCATTTCTTAGCCTCAGCTCTGCATTGCTGGTATTTGAATCAGAGGGATAGACGGTGAATCGGTTTCTATGCTTTCCTGGATAAAGAAGTACATACCAGAAGAGAGTATGGCGATCATCCTAGACCAGGTGCAGCATGAACAACCCAAGTACATGTGCTTTGCCAAGGGATCGACCATGGCCATTGAGACTTGAAGCATAGAGTTGCCCAACATAAATCTAGTTTCTCCAAATCAATTACTCATGAGAAAAATTCAGAGTAGAAACATTCATTCCATAAATATTAAGGCATTAGCCAATCAAAAGCCCAGCATTTGAAGGGTATTTGAAACGGAATATAAATTTAGAATTTTTTCACTAACTCTCAAGAGGATGGAGAAATCCCAAGATATGAAAGTTTGTCAGCTTCTTTAGAAATGTAGCAGGCTAGGTTTGCTAGCTGGCTTGAGTATAGACCCATCTTGTGATAATTTCCCCTCTGCCACTCTCCATCCTGAAAGGTCACGGCAGAGGCAAACTTTAAAGTGAAAAATAAAAGTCTGCACAATATGAGAGACAAGAGGGTCTATGTTGGAGCAAAGGCTGATGTGGAAAACTTACCAGGGACTCCCTCCATCCTGGAGCAGGCAGGGCTGAAGGCCACAGGGGACAGCACCAGGACAAAGTAAGGTCTTTGCTACCCAGGGTAAGGGATCAACCCTGGTCTCAGGATCCTTCCTATAAGATCTAGAAACCCTATTACATAATGAAGCAAGGATTTTACTCAAAAGCCAGACAGACCAGTTTTAGATTTGGAGATGCTCCCGATGTAAAACCTCCCCTACACTATTATAACACAGATTGTTCAACATTCCTCCATCCCACTGTTTCTTTTACAGATTTTATTATTAAGTTCTTAATGTAGCTACTTGGTTTCCTATTGCTTCTATTTGAGTCATCACATAACAAATGGCTCTGATAGGTTATAATTCTGCAATTACAGTGCCTAACGCAATCTATATGAGAACTAGTACAAAAATGTTCAGAAGATCTGTTTATATTTTAGTGTTTTCTCAGACAAGCCTTTCTGTTGCATGAGCTTCTTTTGAGCCTGTACTGTGCATTATTTTTCAGCAGAGGCATTTGATTATATATCCCCTGCTGCTTATTCATTTCCAATGCATCCAGCCCATTTGGAATACTAGCAAAGTCTTGATGGGATTATTTATACTCTGATATTAGCAATGTGCTGTTGCACAAAATTGAGGTCTGAGTAATTTTATTAGAGGAGTGATATCTACCATTTCCGGTCTCTGTCTTTCTAGCTAATATGAGTGGGTGGTGCACAGCAGAGGACAGAGAGTTGAAGGAAAGAAAGACACTGTGATTCTAGTCTCAGTTCTCACAGGGCAGGGCTGCAGGGACTCTAAGAAAGTTACTCAGTGCTAGATAGTCTGCCTGTGTTCAGCAGACTGGCAGACACATACCAGGCCAACCTGTCTAGGAAACTCCGCTGGGAAGAGAGATGGGAAAATGTCAGAAAACTTATGCAAGGCAAAAACTTATTGCATTGAAGGCTGAATACAGACACGAGCGACTGAGACAGTCCCAAACCAGTATTCAAAGTAGGATATAATTCAACTTCTAGTGCTTTGAAGTGAGTTCAGGTTTGAGCAGCTGTTAATCTGCAAAAGTTTGGAGTTCAGAAGTTGAAATAGATAATAAGGATGGGGGAAACAGATTCACCCTGGTGCTACAAGGCAGGCTGGGAATTTATAGCCCGAGGTTAGAACTTAAGGAATAGCAACAGCAGTGACATGATGTGACATCATTAAGATAATGGAATCGACTCCTCGGGCATGTTTTGTACCACATCTGAAAGCGGAGGTCTAGAGGCCTCACTTTTACAGTCTCTGGTGAATGGAGCGGGGAATCAGGAAAACATTACACGCTTCCTTGATGTTTTGCATGTTTTCCCTTTGAAAAATGAAAGGCTCAGACCAGACCTCTGGATGTCACTCAGAATCTAAGATATAATTATTCTACTGGTTCTTTGATGTCATCTATGAATTGTTCAAGGTAGGACAAATGGCATATTGAAAAAACTCACCATGGCGTTCCTCTGTCAGTTACGTCAGAGTTAACACATCAGTTATAGAGTCATGGGATTTATTTAAAAGGAACTATAAATATTGAATCTTTCACTTAGCTTTAGTAAAAATTGAAATCCCACTCCCATTTACCAGAATAACAGTTATCCTAAGCTTAGTAGAAGTAAGAGTCAGTTCCAAGTGTTTAGCATGTTTAAATTGCACTTTGGTGAGATTGCACAACATGAAAACACTATAGAAAGTCCAACTGATAAATAATCTGGTCATTCTTTTCACTAACCAATTAATAGGGCTACTATTTAAACAACAGAAACAAATGAAACAAACATCCAGAGTTTGCACTTACATATGCCCAAAGAGAGAATGACTGTGTGTGGTGAATGATTTAAGGATACTGGGACAGACTCATGTCCCAAATACCTGTCTTCTGACACACTTAAGAGAAGGTCCTCCCAGGGTTATGGTTGAGTTCTCCAGGGACCTGGCATGGCTGATATGGGATTATAGAGAGAACACTGGTCCAAGAATCATTTCTATTCTAAACATTCCCACTAACTGGGTGATCTTGAACCAATTTTCTCACTTCTTTGAGTTGTGTGCCTTGTTTGCTAAAGAGGGCATTTAAGCTCACTTCAAATGTTAGGATTCTAAGAGGTCACATTTACTTTATTTGACAAACATTTATTGCCTCCTGTCTATGTGTTAGATTCTGTGTCATGGATTCAGACACCAAGACAAATCAATCAGCATCTGGGGCCTCAGGGAAACTTTGTCTAGCTAAGGGTCTAGCAAGGACATTGCTAACCACTAAGCTGAATGAAGACTGGAGAAGGCAGCACAGGATACAATGAAGACAGAGAAAATGTCCCCTCATGAAACCAAAGGAAGAAGCTGAAAGTTAGTGGCTATTCATCTCGGGCTTGGCTTCCTGATGGCACAATGTGGCCCAAGAACAACATAATGTAGTGATGAAAATATAGATTCAGAGGGTGCTTTAGGGACATCCATAACTGCTAGAAGCATTCTTCTGTGATTCCAAAAACCAAGACTAATGTTATTTTCTTTGCAGGCTTGGTATGCAAGAAAATACCAGTAAATGCCTAGCACGATTTTATTTTCATTTTTACTAATTTGCAAATTATTTAAAAGAGGAGCCAAGAAGTCAAGAAGATATACCTTTAATACTTAAAAAATGTTTGTTGAACAAGGGAATATTTGATGGACTAGCTGTGAATATATTTCACTGGTCTCATAGATTCCTGTCACGCCTCAATATACATTTCCTTCCTGCCTATGTTGGAAAAAAGGGAATGAACTAATTAAAAAGATACTTTGCTATGAGAATAACTACCATCATTCACCCAGTTGCTGAAGAGGCAAAACATTCAAGAGTTGCTTGAATCTAGTGGTGAGTTAATCAACAGATGCCGACTTGCGCTGTTCACAGACCATACACTGGCAAAGTCACTGAGGATGTGGCCACGAAGATAGTGAACAGAGCCCCTACCCCAAGGAGCTTCCAATATGATGCAGAGGAACAGATGTTAAACACATGCTACCAAGAGCTCTGAAGAGTTGAAATAAGATCATGGGATGCGCATGATGGGAAGGAGTTGCCTCACCTAGAGTAATGAGATACGATTCTCTGCAAAGGTGACATTTTTGTTGCAACTTGAGTGATGAGAAGGTAGCAGCCATGTGACGACTTAGGGAACAGAATTCTAAGCAGTACGAACAGAAAATCAAAGGCCCCGAGAGAGGAACAATCTTGATGTATCCAGTGGAGAGAAAGAAAATCAACAGTTAGAGCACAGTGAAGGAGGGAAGTTGGAGAGATGGAGGGGCTGAGGAAGGCGAAGGAGCCAGATTGCATGGGTTCCGTTAACAGGTCCTGTTAACAAGCTCTATTCTAGGCTCTGTTAACATCTGATTTTATTCTGGTTGTAATGGGAAATCACTAAGGATACTTTAGCAAGGGCATGTGACAACGTCATGTATGCTCAAGGAATGTGACTGACTACACTGTGGAGGAGGAAGGACATTAAGGAGGCTGTGTGTGGCCACAATATGGAAGAATTAAAATGGCTTAAACTAGGAAAGTCAGAGTTAAAGTTCATTTAAAAAGGCCAGATTATGGGTAATTCTTGAGCAGAGATAACTGAATTTATGGCTGGATCAAATGTGAGAATGGAGGGAAAGAAAGGAATCAGTAATGAATTGTCAAGGTTTTAGGCATGAGTAACTATGTGGATGTGGTGCATTTACAAGGACAAGGTGGGAGGCATGGCTAGCAATGGGTCGGGAAGGGGAAAAGAAGACAGAATGAAGAGCTATGGAAGAAAGAAAAAATGAATACTGAGAGAGAGAAGACTCATTATTTACTGTTTTCATGGACCAGAAAGACATACATACTTCTAAAATTAATATTCAATGACATTAACAAATAATATTATAACTCAACTTATCATTTGAATTACAATTTTACATTTATTAATTTATAATTAATTTATAACTTTAAAATTATAATTTACCATTAAAATTTTTTCAGTTATAAGCAGGACATATAATTAAAATATCTTACACCTGCAAGATTTAACTGCTTTCAAAAATGATTTTTTTAAAAGATGTATTTTATTTATTTAAGCACACAAGAGATGAGGTGTAGGTCAGAGGTGTAGGGGGGGGTTGGTAAAAAGACTCACCAGAGACAGAGTGGGGAGCAGAATAGGCAAATCCACTGAAATACACTGATGAGGGAGCAGCAGGCGAGACAGGAGAGGTCTGCTGCACGATGTGCGTTTAGCTCCCTGGCCGGGGATCGAACTCATGTTGCAGTGCCTACTGACAGCTTCATAGTGCTGAGACTTAATCCTTTGCACCATCAGGGAGGCCCTCAAAAATGATTTTTCATATTGAATTATTCCTTGCTTATTCAGACTTTAAATCTCATGAGAAAAGCATCTTTTTTTTTTTTTTTTTTGGTATATAGCAATAAGTATTCTTTGTGGTAAATGGTCAACAGGTAAATCTGTTATTAAGATTTTATGATTGATATAGTCCCATTTCTTAGAGAATTATCTGAGAGGATAGGGAGAAAGCTAAAAGAAAGTCTCTAGAGGCAAAAGCATGAGGTCAACTCATTTACTGCTTAAAGGTTTCAATTCTGATTTTGTGGTAGCAGCAGAAGCCACCTGCTGAGAGAGAATGTAGAGGTTAGAAAGAGACTTCAAAGAAAGTATACATTTTGTCTGTTCCTAGAGAATGGGAAAAAATATTATATGGAGATACAGAGGAGGATGAGGTCTGAGTTAAGAGCTAAGGAAGGATTTTGTTAATTTATAATGACCCAAGGTTTAAGTTTCTCCACTAGAATCTTGAAATCCTGATCACAGGAAAGAACGTGAGGACTCCTGAATAGCTCCACAACAAGACAAGAGGACAGGGTGCTAATCAGTGATGTATGGAAGGTAAAGAGATATTGATATCTAGGTTAAATAAGAAATGAAATGAAGACAGGAAAGAGTTGAGAAGACAATAATACACGGGTCAAAAGGACTAAAAATCTTAACATTGAATAATGAAATTTTTGGAAAGCTTATTATACACTAAGTATTATGCTAAGCTTTTCGCAAGTATTACTACATTTCTTAATAACATCATAAAGTATAACCTATGACTATTTCTATAATAAGCTCAGAAAAGGTGGGTAAATTATCCAAGGTCATACTGCAAATAAATGGTGAAGCTGGAGGTCTCAGCCCTCTCATCTGTTATATTACAAAATCACATGGAAAAACAGAGTAGAATTAAGAAACTTATGTTTAGAAAGCTGTGGTCTGAGCATGAAATTTTGGATGGAAAGGAAGAATTTCTGGAGGGGGTGACAAGAACATCTAGAAATAGGTAGCTGGAAGGAATGAGCCTCAAAAGAATATGACTACTAATTTGAAGCAGGGAGGTTGAAATTTGAAAAGGTATTAATAAGCTCAGAGAAAGTAAATATTACTTCTGAATTCATCTGAGATTTAGAGAAAATGAAAATAAGGCATAGCCACTAGGGAAAATGCCACCTCAAATCAACACTTTGCAGACTCACTACTACTTAAAATTCAAATATATAGCTATAAATATATACTATACATTGGAAATAAAGATTGCATTTCTCTGGAAAATCATGTAGATCTGTTTACTTCAGAAAGTCTTACACTCAGCCTTCCTTTTCAATTTTAATTTCTTCTACTTCCTCTCAATGTCTATTTATCAATTTGCTGCTCTATATAAAGTTTCAAATTACTCATGTTGGTTCCTCTACCTGGAATGATATCCAATCTTCAGCCACATTTACCCAAATTCTCTTGTCTGGACAAAATTCCATCTTCTACACAAATATTTTCATTCTTCATTAAACAAAAGTAGATGCTACTTGTACTGAAAAATTCATAGCATTTTTATTTGCACTTCAGATGCCTATCCTATCTTTCAAAGTTACATCCATAACTAGAAAACAATAGCTAACATTCATTGCAAAAATATTCCCTGCCAGTTCAGAACTGATCCCTTTTAGTGGATTATCTTCTCAAAACCTCAAACTTAGGTAGGAGACAACTGTATGAGTTCCATTTTCAAGATGAGGTTTAGAAAGATTGCTTTTTGCCCAAACTCACACAACCAAATAATTGGAGACCCAATATTCAAACAGAGACATTGTGAGACCTACCTTTAATCTTGTGAGCCACCATTGTTCTAGACTCTGTTTGGATATTTATATTCTGTAAATCCTGTGTGCTTCCTAAAAAGTAAGTACAGGTTAAAATATGAGCCTAATTTATCTTTGTGCATCTGTAGTGCCTATGACAGTGTTTTGAGTGAGAGATAAATAAAGCTGGGCTATGATATTTAGTTAGGGAAAACTTTGTTTCTGAGTGTATACATTATCATGGAAGAGGGCAAGTTATCAGAAGAAAATAGGCTTAGAAAGTAAGGCACAATAGGCAATGGTAGAGTGGAGGGGAAATGAGGGACAGTGTTAAATGCCTCACATGTGTGTTGAGTATAAGAGAACTAAGCCATACCAGCTCAACAATAGCATCACTAACCTTCAGTCCTATTTTTTTAAAAGATTTATTTATTTGTTTGTTTGTTTGTTTATTTATTTATACAAGCACTGGGTACAGTCAGAAGTGCGGGTGGGTGAGAGAATTCACCAGAGCCAGAGCGGGGAGCAGAGCAGGCAGAAGGACCGAAGTACACTGCTGAGGGGAGCAGCGGGCGGCAGCAGAGGTCTGCTCGCCATAAGGGATCCTCCTCCGGTGGCTGGGGAGCAGCCAGGGATTGAAACCAGTGCTACAGAGGCTACGGGCAGCTTCGCAACCCAGCGCTCAACGGCTGCGCCACCGGGGAGGCCCAGTCCTATTTTTTTTTAAGATTTATTTATTCATATAAGAACTGGGGTACAGGCCAGATCCGCGAGAGGGTGAGAGGATTCACCAGAGACAGAGTGGGGAACAGAACAGGCAGACTGACGAAATACACTGCTGAGGGGAGCAGTGGGCCAGACAGGAGAGCTCTGCCGCACCATGTGGGTCCCTCGCAGGTCAGCCGGGATCGAACGGGCGCTGCAGAGGCTGTGGATAGCTTCACAGTGCAGTGCTCAACCGCCTGCACCACCAGGGGAGTCCCACCTTCAGTCCTATTAAAGCACATATTTTGTATGCAGATATCTGTGGATATATTCATGGAGTCATTTTCTGAGGTGAAATTTGGTCCCACGTTGGTGGCAACTATCTAGTCTGACTGGCCCGTTGAATAGGCTCATTAAGTAAAAGCTCCTTTTGCCCTTGAACTGAAAAAAAAATGGACTCTACACCATAACTCTACTATATTAAATATGTGTGTATCTGAGAAATACAGAAAGGAGACACATAGCCAGTGGGTTACTATGGTAAGATTGTATGTGATTGTATTAGTTTCTTAGGGCTGCCACAACAAATTTTTATGACCTGCATGACTTCAAATAACAGAAATTCATTTTCTCATAGTTTGGAGGTCAGAGTTGGAAATCAAGGTGTCTGCAAAGTCCCACTCTCCGTGAGTATATAAAGAGAATCCTTTTTGCCTCTTTCACTGTTTGGTGGGTCTTTGCCTACAACTTATATCATGTCAATCTATGCCTAGTTTTCACGTGGCCTTTTTCTTTGTGTTTCTATTTTTTCCCTTTTCCTCTTACATTCATCACTGGATTGAAGACTCACCTTAATCCAAGATGATCTCATCTTGAGACCTTACTTTGCAACATCTGCTACATCTTTATCTCAAATGAGGTCACATTATAGTTTCTGGATGGTTACATCTTTTGGGGCCACCCATGGACCCACTATAGAGATGCAGTGTTTTCTTTCATTACTCCCTTATTTCTGTTAGGTTAATACTTTTATATTATCAAATGATAAAATGAAAGAGAGAAAAAAGACTTTTAAAAAATCTATAAAACTCATTGATTAGGGCCTCCCCTAGTGGCGCAGGCGGTTGAGCACTGCACTGTGAAGCTGTCCGCAGCCTCTGCAGCACGGGCGGCGAGGGTCCCACATGGCGAGCAGACCTCTCCTGTCTCGCCTGCTGCTCCCCTCAGCAGTGTATTTCTTCAGTCTGCCTGTTCTGCTCCCCGCTCTGTCTCTGGTGAATCCTCTCACCCTCCTGCGCATCTGGCCTGTACCCCGATTCTTGTATAAATAACTAAATAAATCCAAAAAAAACCAAAAAACTCATTGATTAGCATGATTTCCTGAGATGGGTAGTAGTATACATAAAAGAAGAGGTATGAGCACATACTCTACAGATGAAGTTTTAATGAAAAGATTTGTTTAAATATCCAATAAAACTAAGTTTTAAAATCATTACAGAATTAATTTCTTTTTGATCCACCAGCAGTTAGAGGTGCATTAAAAAGACCCTACAGATTTAGATAAACAAGTTTCATTTCTCTATGCATCTAAACATAGTTGAATGAATATGCATTTTTTTCCAGTACTTTCTATTTGTTGTGATCTCCAAAATATCATCTTTCACAGCCCAGAAACACTCCTCAGAACACCAAGCGATTATTTCCTCATTCTTAAATTTACCCAGATATTTAAAAGTAAGCCATGGCGTAATATGTATATCAAACAGTCATTCTACACACAATTGAGAGACTCCAGAAATTTTAATTCTGTGCAGGTGGACTTGGGTAGACATGTACCCTAGTTGCAGGTAAAGTTTTCCTATCTGGAGGAGTTATTTGGATTTTAAGTTCAAGTATCTGCTTTGCATTCATATTGCCTTCTGATCGCTTTACAAATAAACAAAAACCCAAGCATTTCAAACACCAATAATCTCAGACAATACACCTGTGTGTAAAAGCATCGTAGGAATGAAGTCATCCACATGTTTATAGAAAAGATACCAGTGGCTGATTTATTTTGCAATCTGCAGATTCTGTCATCTCCACATCCCTTCAGTACCTTGTACATTACTTGTTATATATTAACTCAGATACATTTACAGGGATTTCCTAGTGATATTTCTGGAGTCCAGTCATATGTCTCTAGTCTGTCTCCCTATTTAGATGACGGATGATCTTCTCACAGGTAATGGCAGCGATTTCCCAGTGGTCCATCTTTAAGTTACTCAGCTACTAACACACAAAACTAAATTCCAATTTGATGAACAACAATGTTCCCAAGTTTTCTCTTTCAACCTTGAACAAACCATTTTCCTTTGGATAATATTTGAGAGGCCCACTTAGCTAAGGCACCAAAAAATAAACGCTAGCTTTGGAAATGATTCATCATTGCTTCTTCAGGTTGCTGAACACAAGTGGAGAGACTAGGTTAGGGAAAATTTTCTATCTTCCTTCTACCTTACTTTATCTACATACTTTTCTTTCCTGCTGCCTCCTATGTGTTTTGTTTTTTTTTTAATAGAGGCATGTTTATTTATTTATTTATTTGTTTGTTTTGTTTATACATGCACTGGGTACAGTCAGAAGCGCGGGAGGGTCAGAGAATTCACCAGAGCCAGAGAGGGGAGCAGAGCAGGCAGAAGGACCGAAGTACACTGCTGAGGGGAGCAGCGGGCGCGGGAGAGGTCTGCGCACCATGTGGGACCACTGCTGAGGGGAGCAGTGGGCAGCAGGAGAGGTCTGCGCATCATGTGGGACCCTCCTCTGGTGGCAGGGGAGCAGCCTGGGATCGAATCCGCACCGCAGAGGCCGCGGGCAGCTTCGTAACCCAGCGCTCAACCGCTGTGCCACCGGGGAGGCCCTCCTATGTGTTCTTAACTTCTTTCTCTTTAAAGAACACCCCACCCCATCAAACAAGATACAAAGTCACATACATACACTTGAGCTCATACTATGTTTCAAAATTATCCCATCCTCTCACAAAAGCAATCAAAATCCCTATTTCCTGGTAATAGAGGCACACTTAATATTTATTTAAAGTAATTCCCACTGAAGAGTGCCTGCAGTGTTCCAGAAAGAGAACCAGATTTCTATTTGCTATATCCTTCACTAATTCTGTGACCTTGTAAAATCACTTCTGCATTTTCAATGACTTTCTCCTTAACTTTGGTGTCATGACCATGAAAAGATTCCTGAAAATATTTGGGATTATAGGGTGAGTGGCTAATAGACGTAGCCTTTATAAATGTGTTCTGTTTAAAATGCAAAGCCTATTGGGTCAAATAAACTAGAATTTCAAGACAAAAATTGAGTTCTGCCATTCTGAGTCCCATTGCTACCTATCAGAAAGTGTCAGTACCAAGTTCCCTTACTAAGGATTAGACATTGGAGTAAACTTCTTAGCAATCTGCTGTAAGATGTTATAAAACTGTAAGCCCAGCAATCAAAATCAAGGAAATATCCAAAAGGCTGTGCTTATTACAATACATTTCTGATTACGACATAATCAGGTCCTTTTTCATTTAATGGACCTGGGTAAATTTCTTAAAATATTGAGTGTGTAAACATACACACACACACACGTGCACACACACACATGCACACACACACATGCTTTGTATGCCTTTTCTTTTTGAGAAACATGTTTGTACTCACAGAACTGACTGCAACTGAAAAAGTGACTCCTCCAAGCAGTCAGAGTTGAAGTATCAAGCACAAAAGCTCTCAGTTTGGGAAAAAACAGCATCTCTGACATAAAGTCCTGCACATATCCATCATTTTTTTTAAAGCCTGTACTCAATTTATTCTAACAAACACAATCAAAATTGCCTTACAATGGATTTTTTCTTCTTTTTTTTGTGTTCAGAAGGTCAACTTTAAATGCCGTCACATTTCTTTGACTGCCTTCTATTATTCTTTCAGGAAAATAAACAACTTAGAAAAGGAGGATAATTTGCTGTGCTGCTAGTTTCTGGGACTTTAAGAGGAGAAAAACAGCAGGACAATCACAAGTGACACAGCCTAGAGGAGCTTGTAATTAAACAGTGGAGCTGTGAGGACCAACAAGGAACCACTGACAATGGATCAATGGGCAGGGGAAAGCTTGTGTCTCAGATAATCAAGGATCAGTCTAACAGGTACATTTGGGGTATTGAGAAATCTTTTATGAGGGATTGGAACACTAAGATCAATCTTAATTTCACCGAATTCTTAAGATGCAATTGCCAAGTATTTTAATGAAAACCTTTCATCTTTTTTAACAAACGCCTCCCTCCAGAGGGAGTCACAGTACCTTTTTCTGATCTGAAAGCTGCCAAATGCATAGCTAGATAGCCTTAAAAAGCAATTGCTTCTTTAGCTGTAGTGTTGTTCCTGAAAAAATAACCACCTTCAAAAGTTTCCAAAAAGAGGAAGACAGTCTGAATTTGAAATATAAAAAAAAATTAATGAAATAGATTTCATAAAAAAACAATTTTGCAATTCCCATGGGGGTACACAGACCTCATGAAATGTCTTCTGTCTTGAAGGTACATTTCTCAGCCAAATAGCAAGTGTTGGAAGGAATACTACAGTAATATAACCAAAATAAAATAATATAATTTTCAGATTATCCTCAGGATGGGACCAATTTTACAGAGACAATAAAAGTCAATAGTTATCATGGGAACTGCTGAGCACCAAATCAGAAATGTGACGATGAGGCTGACTCAGACTTGAAGAGGCTGACATCTCCTCTTCAAAGGGGATGTGTGATTTCTACATTCAAGTCTGAATCAACCAATGTTTGGATTAGTGAGTTTAAATAAGGTGCTGACATGCAATTCCTTAAGGTTATTCATCCACCGCTCCTGTCTCAGTGAGAGAGGGAGAGAGAGTGAGATTGAGATCGAGGTTTTTAGGGACATCAATCTCACCCACTGGCTCATTGGATTATATGGGTCATTTCCTGCAGTAGAAGCTACACAGAAAAATGGTCACTGAGACAATTCAGACTAAGTCGACATCTTGGGCAAGTCTTTGAAGAACATCTGAATCACTCAAGTGTGGTAAGCAGAGGGGTCCTTCCCAGACTTAACATGACACTATGTGCCAATACCTGGGAGGTCAGTGAGTAAAGTGACACTTAGCAAGATGCTACAATTTGTGGGTCTTGGAAGAGTTTCATGCCAACAATGACAACAGGATTTTACTGTCTATGCTTGTTTAATGGGAGACAGAGTCTTTCATTGAACAGATAAAGTAAGGATTAAAAAGCATTTCCATTAGGAGAGGAAATCCAGAAAGAGTCCCTTCTAGAGTTCAAAATTGTTTATTAGACAGGAGAATGTATCTTTTACAAGGAATATAGGGTAGAGATTTGCAGGCACAGCAAGGAAGAAGAGAAGATTAGGCATAGAGACTGTGAGGATAAACAAGCATCAAAAGGAGCAAGTGGAAACATTCAGGTCAAACTTCACCTATTGTTCAATTTTTCATTTTTTGAACTCTGTCTATATATGACAGCCTCAGAAAAAGCATGTGGTGCTTTGTAGAAAATGGAACATGAGCAGAGGGTCAGAGATTAATATATGCACTGTTTAGGTTTTTATTAAATAGGGAAATACTGAGTGAATATATGAGGTCATATTTGGAAGAATAAAAAATACCAAATAGAAAGCACATTATAAATATTAAGTGCAATATAAAAGCTTTTATGGGTTCATAGTTGTAATCAATTAGAGTTATATAGTTGTGATCATTCTAATGCATAAGTACTAAGTCATTATACAACAACGGAATAATGACTACACTTGATGCTGGCAGTGAGCGGCTGTCACTAGGTGGCAGGTCCTGCTCCGTCAAGTTAAGCACAGCCTAAAGATGGCAGAGAATCTTGCCACAAACAAGAGAGAAAAACATTGGCTGACCATTCACTAGAGAGAATTCTTACATTCAACTTTACTATGTCTTAATATTTCTTGTCTGTGGCTACTTTGTACAGCCTCAGGTCTAGTTATGAAAACTGGGGATATGCCAATCATACACTAGTCAAGTGTCCTATAGGATTTTGAATGAGTTTGGAGTTAGTTCGTGAGATGGCAAACTAGCCAGGACTAATGCACAGGCAGCACTGAGTCCCCTAGTTATGGAGGGACCCTGTGCTTATACAAAGCTACTGCCTGGGTAACAATTGCTGAACTTTAGAATGTCCACTTTTCTCTGTTATAGGGGGTTTCTAACCCTTCACAGAAAAGGGGAAAGACAAAATCCTGTATCTCTTAAGTTCAGCCAAGCTAAAGTTGCATTTTCCCCAATAAGTTTTTCTGCAGAAAATCAAAATGGGGAGGGGAAGTGAGTGACAGAAGGCAAGAACACAAACACAAACATACACACGCACCAAAAAATATTTTAAAAATATGTATTTGGGTCCCTGCTTGCCTGGGTCTAAACTTATAGCTTCGAGGGCAATTGTTTATCTCAAACTAACAAACAGTTCTATCTATCTATCTATCTATCTATCTATCTATCTATCTATCTATCTATACACACATACATATGTACACACATACATACCACACATATACATATATACACACATTCATTTGTATATATACACATATGTGTGTGTGTGTATTTGTGCACTGTTACACCAAAGAAAGATCCAGGAAAGAACTCAGGTGAGATGGAAGTTTTAATAAAAAAAAAAGGAAAATGTGAGAAGCTAACACAAGTTCCTCTTCCTCTCTTTCCCCTGACCTCTCCCTTTCCTTTAGATCCATCTTAATGTTGATGAAAAAGGTCATGGGGATGTGAAGGCTAGGCAAGAGGCTCAGTAGAATCCAATATAAGCATATATTAAGTGATACTTGAAAGACACGGTTATGAAGTGCTCCAACAATGCCAACTTCTTGACCGAGCAGAGGCTACATCATTATCCCACCCCTTACCTTTATCTGTAAGTACTTATTACAAAGATGAAATCAGTGTCTCCTAATGAGGAAATGACAAAAGCATTTCTAAAAATATCTAGGTTTGGTTTACTGCCAAGTAGTGTTAAAGTTATAGTGTTAGGGGGAAAAGGATGTCCCAAAGCAAATTCCATAATCGGGGTTGCTCTATAACAATAGTAGAGTCCTGTCCTGGTGTTTCTGGAAAGTTCTTGTTTGGAAAAATATGAAATGTCTTGTCAATTTAGTTTACTTTAAAAAAAAGTATAGTATATATACTGTAGCAGCTACAAAACAGAATATACATGACTTCCTCAATATTCATAAACAATATTCATAGTGGCTAACATGAACTCAATACCAATAAGAGAATCATTCTGTAAATGTGTCAGATAACTCCAATATCTCCAGAGATCTGTGTCTAAGTGGCATAAAATAACCTATCTGACGAGAAAAGTGGAAGAAAGGTTAGTAGTGTACAAAAGTGACATTAAAAATCCTTCAAAAGAAAAGATACGACAGTTGAGACACTGGTGTTTCAGTATAAATTAAAAAGGTGTTAAAAACAAAACTGGTCCCAAATGGAGTCACATATATTAAGTAAACAAAGAGGATTATGTCTGGCTCTCCCAGAAAGGGAATCTTAACCCAGTAAATCAGAAATTGCCTGATTTGCTCTGGTTAGGTAACTAGACTGACATTTTCTAAAAGAAAAGTAACTTTGCAACAACCAGTTCTCAATTTTGTCTAGTATAACTTCCTTGTTACCACTCCTTTCTGCCAATAAAATATTTTGCCTTGTATAGCACCATGGAACTACCTTCTGTCATCTAGAATGGATATTGCTTACTTCATGAATCATTAAATAAAGCCAATAAGATCTTTAAAATTTACATAGTTGAATTTTGTTTTTTAATAGAAATCAAAATTAATGTAGAACACATTTACTTTCCTTAGGTGACTTTTCACATACTTTGAACATCTCAATAATTTGTACAGAAATTAATTATTTAAGATATAGTACTTATGACTATTCTTTTCAAAAATTATGACTATACAGTTTGTAATCTGAGAGGGCCAAAGTGATGTTGCAAAACTGAAGCAAACCCATTTCTCCTTTGAGATGACCTCTTACTCTTCATTTCATTAAAATTAAAAATTTTAAAGCTATTTTAGCCTGAAGAATTAGGCATGGCATTAACTTGACCAACTTTAGCAAATAAAAATAGAGAACGCATGATTAAATTTGAATTGTGGATAAACAACATTAGTGTATGAATATCCAAATATTGCACACTTATTACATACTTATGCTAAAATTATTTGTTATTTATCTAGAATCCAGATTTAACTGAGCATCCTATATTTTATCTGGCAACCTGAGTAGCCATAAACAAAGCACATCTGTACCAAATGGCCCACAGTCATAGCACATGAGCATTAAAGAATATAGGAACTCAAAAAATAGTCACCTGGGCTATCAAAGACAAAGAACAGGGAAAAAAAATAAACATTTGGTCATTCCAATTATCATGATGTGGGGCTTTACAATCCATATGAATTTCCAGAAGACTAAGGAAATCAACTACTTTCCTTTGTCGGCTGTCAATATTTCCACTTTTAACCAAATGGGATCATCCCTATAAACTCAGTTAATTCCATTTAGTAACAAAATAAAAGACTTTTCTTCCAAACCTTACACTCTAATATGTTCTTCCTTGTGAGAGAAACCTGACAGTATATTTCAGCTTCTGTCCTGGAAAAGCTGTTAGCAGAGAGCTAATAATATTATTTCTATTTCCTTTACTAATGCTAATCTGAGTTAAGACAAATGGGGTGGAGACAATGTTTATAATAGACTATCAGATTTAGAGCAAGAGCATTGCTGTACATATGTTCACAAGGGGTAAACAACATTTCCTTTCTGGTAGTTCTGGAAACCTTACATCCAGGACTTATTTCATGAGAGCAAAATGACTGTCCTAGTTTCCCAAGGAAGGATATTTAAAAGATATTAAAGTTTTCTCCAGGTAAAAAGGGGTGTGGGTGTGTTATGCCAAACCTTATCCACTTGTCCTGGTTTTACTGCTTTTGTGAATGTGGAGCTGTCATTGTGAAAGTGTGGAAGTTTTAGAATTTACTTGGAAATACCTTTGAGACCATGCTCTAGCCTTAGCCATGAGGTGCAGGTGTAAATTCTTGGCAGCTTTAGAATTTCTGTCCATTTCTTCATGGCTGGTTTCCCAGTCTGTTGAACCAAGCATATGCCCACACATTAGATAAAAACTCATCTTGAGCAGTTCAGAAGCTGTACTCTGCCTTCTGTTTCCAATTGGAAATGAAAAACAAAGGAGGTCAGGAACTCTGTCTTGTGAGTAACAATAAACAGGTTATATTAGCTATTCACTTCTTCTCCCCACTATGAAGGAGATGGCTCACACACTAAAGGACATTCTGTCCACAAAAATAAATATGTATATTTAACACTTGGGAAAGCATATTCCTTTGGCAATGCCAGTGACCACTTTATCTTTGAGACTAGCATCCTCAGGCTCACTTATTGACTCACTAAATGAATACTTTCTTAGTGAATTTCCAGAAGACTAAGGAAATCAACTCTCAGCTGCCCATATTTCCACTTTTGACCAAATAGGATCACCCCTATAAACTCAGTTAATTCCATTTAGTAACAAATATCAAGCAACAGGGTTAAGTTTTGATAATACAGTAATGGAACAAAGGTACAAAGTCCCTATTATTCCCTCACAGTCTAAAGGGAAAAGATGTGAAAAGGTGATGGCTGACATTGTGATGAGTGTTGCAATAGGAAACCACAGAGTAGGATCCTGTGGGGAAACCTAAGAAGGGAGTCTAGACTGGAAGCACTTTAGAAAGATGCCTGGAAGATGCTCATCTAGGGAGAGAATCTACCCAATAAAGTGTGTGTGCGCGCACACGCACATGTGCTAAAAGACAGGAGTAAAGGTAGTGTTCCAGGAATAGAACTATACAAAGACTCATAAGAAAAAAAAATGATTTCAGTATGGATAGAGAGTAAACTGCGGTTGAGAGTTTTTAGAAGTGATGTTGGAGAGGAAAATGGGAACCAGATACCACAATCCTTTCCAATAATATTAAGTTTAAACTTTCTCCTGAGGGCAATACTGAGCTTATGAAGGTTTTTAACCAGGGTAATTTCCTAATGAGATTTGTATTTTATAAAAATCTCTCTATTTGCCAAATGGGAAATAGATTAAAGAGCGAAACCATTTAGGAGACTCTTATGGTAGAGGAATGATGATCCAAAGGGCATAGACTGAATTTTAAAAGAAAAAAAAATTTTGAAATAGAAAAAAATTTTACTAGATCAATAAAAGGGAGGAAAAAAAATGAAAATAAGCAAAGAACTTAGCACCCAGATCTTGGTTTCACATGCCATTCTGGGGTGGGAGGAAAAAAGAACCAGGACACCTTTCATCAATGGCTGATTCTAAGATTAAGGCAAGGAATGAACAAAATTAACCTGAAACATCTTGTTGTATAAGAAAGTAAGGGAGAGCAAGCAAACCAATCCCCCCCACAATAATGGGAGTTTATCAAAGGGATATAGGCGTTAAAAAAGTGTTTAAAGCTTAAATCTAGAACAACAAAATGGAGTACAAATGAGTTATAATCAAAAATATTAAAAAAGTAAATCCATGAGGTAATACTGATATAATTATTGAATAAACAAGGAAAATAGACAAATCTCCCAAACAGAATTCCAAATAATATATATAGATGGTTCACGCTGAAGAAGGTAGAAAATCAATCCTCACTCTTTAAGTGTGGGCTGTGTACAGTGATTATCTTCCAAAGAGTATAGTGTGATCATAATGTTATGGATCAAGTGTCAAGGTTAATTATTACCAATACTTATCCATCATAATTGCAGTATGTATGCTTGATATATGTTGAGGATAACAGTCTACCATGGTGTCACCTAACTTTACTAAGTAAACAGTATTTGAAGGGACACAAGGCTTGAGGGAGAGTCATGAGATAATGAATATTGTGTTTAAGAGACTTTAAGAGATTAGAGAAATGAATGTATACAGTCAGAAAGAAAAAACAGGAAATTTAGTTCTATTATAGTAAGGGTCTTAATTTAAATTAAAAAAATCAATAAAAGATGAACTTCATATCCAGTCATATTCTTGCTGGGGTAAAGAATTTTCTTTAGCCCAATGTATGGTTATAGAGAACCTTAAGATAAAAGTACCAAAGGAAATACCTGATTGAGATACAAGTGGTATGTTCCAAGCTTGGCAAGTAAGATTTCTAGCACTGAGTAACAATTCACACCAGGGAAATGTAGTAAATACAATGAGTGACAACTCAAGAGAGGTGCCATTTTCATAAGAAAAAAATGCATTCAAATTACCTGTGAACACCCTTAAATCATCATAAAGTATATAATGTTGCATGTATACAGTTAACTGGAGGAATACATATATAGGATGTAACAGTAATATAACAGGGTAATGTTTAAGAAATAACACACTTCTTTTACCAACAGAATCACAAATTTCTTACTGAGAGTTATTCATACCATGATAAATAATCATCCCCTCTGTACTAAATTCACACAAAGAGATAAATGTCTCCATTAAAAAAGAATAATACTTATGTCCTTACTGGTTTAGTTAGATCTTGAATTTTATCAGTTCTGAAAAGTCTGCTTTTAATTAAAGTTGTTTATACATTTATATTTAGTATAATATTGAAATGGTTAGATTTAGGACTTCATTTTTACTACAGGCTTCCTGTTCTTCACATTCATTGTTTTACTGTCCTTGCTTTCATATTTTTCATTATTTAACTTAGACTTTTAGTATACCATTCAATTTATCTATTATCTTTTTAGCTGTACTTCTCTGTATTTTTGGTGGTTTCTCTCAGGATTTTTTTTTTAAGGTTTATTTATTTATACAAGATCCGGGATACAGGCCAGATGCATGGGAGGATGAGGGGATTCACCAGAGACAGAGCGGGGAACAGAACAGGCAGACTGATGAAATCCACTGCTGAAGGGAGCAGCGGGCATGACAGGAGAGGTCTGCCGTGCCATGTTGGACCCTCGCTGGCCTGCTGGGATCAAACCTGCGCTGCAGAGGCTGCAAACAGCTTCACAGTGCTGTGCTCAAATGCCTGCGCCACCAGGGGAGGCCCTCTCTCAGGAATTTTGACCATACATATACTTTAACTTTTTGTTCAATTTAGAATTAATATTCTATCACTTCCCATAAAGTGTTAAGAATCTTACAATTCTAGTATTTATGCTATAATTCTGACTTTTATTTAATATACATATGTTTTAAAGCCAAAGAAGGGTATTATGTAATGATAACATAGTAAATTCATCAAAATTTATGTAACAATCATCAACATATTTTATATACATGGTTAAATTATATATATATATGCTTATATATATGTTTATATATATAAAAGAACTGCCAAATTATATAAAGGAAAAACTGACAGATTTGAAGACAGAGTCAATTCAAGTTTAATAATTGGAGACTTCAGTATTCTACTTTTGAACAACTGGGCAAAAGATCAACAAAGAAACTGAAGACTTAACAACACAATAAACAACATCAAACTAACAGACATATACAGAATACTCATCAACTGCAGAATATCCTTCTCAAGTGCGTATAGTCCATTCTCTCGGATAGACAATATATGAAATCATAAATATGACTCAATAAACTTAAAAGGTTTGCTATCATGCTAAGCATATTCTCTAGCTTTAACAGAATAAATTTAGAAATGAATAATAAAAAGAAATATGAGAAACCCCCCCAAAATATAGAGATTAAATTATACATTCCTAAACAAACAATGGGTCTAAGGAGAAGTCAAAAGGGAGAAAAATACACTGATATAATAAAAATGCAAATATAATTATCAAAACTTTGGATGAAGCTAAAACAACACTTAAGTAGCAATTTAGAATTATGAACGCGTACATGAAAAAAAAATAAGGCCACCTGAACTTCTATATGAAGAACTATCAATAGAAAAAAGAGCAACATAAATCCAAAGAAGGTAAAGAGAAGTAGATAATAAACATTAGAGGAGAAATAAATAAAAAAGAATATAGCAAACCAAATTCTGGTTCTTTGCTTATCAATAGAATTGACAAACCTGTAGCTATTATAGGTTGACCAAGGGAAAAATTTCCATGTGTCTGGGATATTTTGGTTATTATTAGGTAAGTGGAATATGAAATGGTTTCTAACTTAATTCCTTGGATCTGTAGATATTTGTTTGGAAGTTTATCTTATCACATGCATTTAAAAAAAATTCTAAATGAAAAAAAGAAAGAGAGAACTCACAATTTACTAAAATCAGGAATGAAAATGAGGTCACCATTGAAAGCAATTCCATTAAGATCTGGAACAAGACAAGGATGTCCACTCTCACCACTGCTTTTCAATATAATACTGGAAGTCCTAGCCAGAGCAATAAGACAAGAGAAAGACATCCAAGGAATCCAAATTGGAAAAGAAGAAGTCAAACTATCACTATTTGCAGATGATATGATAATATACATAGAGAACCCCAAAATCTCCACAGAAAAACTAATTCAACTCATCAATCAATTCAGTAAAGTGGCAGGATACAAAATCAACACGCAAAAGTCAGTAGCCTTCCTATACACAAACAATAAATCTGAAGAAGAAGAAATCAAAAAAAACACCCCTTTTATTATCGAAACAAAAAAAATCAAATATTTGGGAATAAATCTAACAAAAGAGGTAAAGGACCTATACAAAGAAAACTATAAAACACTGTTAAAAGAAATAGAAGAAGACACAAAGAAATGGAAAGACATCCCCTGCTCATGGATTGGAAGAATAAACATTATTAAAATGGCCATCCTACCAAAAGCAATATACAGATTCAATGCTATTCCAATCAAAATCTCAATGGCATTCTTCAAAGAAATAGAACAACTATTGATGAAATTCATATGGAATCACCAAAAACCCCGAATAGCCAAAGCTCTACTGAAAAAAAAAGAAGGAAATGGAGGCATCACACTCCCAGACTTCAAACTATACTACAAAGCCATAATCATCAAAACTGCATGGTATTGGAACAAGAACAGACATACAGACCAATGGAATCGAATAGAAAATCCAGAAATAAACCCACAGATTTATGGTCAACTAATCTTTGACAAAGGAGCAAAGACTATGCATTGGAGCAAAGAAAGTTTGTTCAATAAATGGTGCTGGGAAAACTGGGTCGCTACATGCAAAAGAATGAAGCTTGACCACTACCTCACACCATACACAAAAATCAACTCAAAATGGATTAAAGAACTAGACATAAGACCTGAAACCATAAAATACATAGAAGGAAATATAGGCGAAACACTACGGGATTTGCACATCAAAGACATCTTTACAGACACATCACCCAAAGCAGTGATAGTGAAGAGAAAGATAAACAGCTGGGACTACATCAAATTAAAGAGCTTCTGCACAGCAAAAGAGACAATAACAAAAACAAAGAGAAACCCCACCAACTGGGAGAACATTTTTGCACCCAACACTAATGATAAAGGACTGATCACAAAAATCTGCAAAGAGCTGATGAGACTCAGCAACAACAAAGAAAATAATCCAGTCAAAAAATGGGCAGAAGAGCTAAAAAGAAACTTCTCTGAAGAGGAAATGCAAATGGCCAACAGACATATGAAAAAATGTTCAACATCACTTGTAATCAGGGAAATGCAAATCAAAACTACCATGAGATACCATCTCACACCAGTGAGAATGGCACATATTAAAAAAACTAGCAACAACAAATGTTGGCGAGGATGTGGAGAAAAAGGAACTCTTGTGCACTGTTGGTGGGAGTGCAAACTGGTCCAACCACTATGGAGAGCTGTGTGGAGATTTCTGGACCTACTAAACATAGAGCTTCCATATGATCCAGCAATTCCACTCCTAGGTATTTACCCAAAGGACACAGAAACATCAATTCCAAAGAGCACCTGCACTCCTATGTTTATAGCAGCACTGTTTACAATAGCTAAGCTTTGGAAACAACCCAAATGCCCAAAAATAGATGACTGGATCAAGAAGATGTGGTACATATATACCATGGAATATTACTCAGCATTCAAAAAAGATAAACACATGCAATTTGCAGCAACATGGATGGCACTGGAAGGGATCATGCTCAGCGAAATAAGCCAAAAAGAAAAAGAAAAATACCGGATGGTCTCACTCATAGCAGGAATCTAGAAAACTTAATTAAGGGACCAGGAAAATGAATATAAGAAAGTGAAAATCAAAATCAACAAAAAACTATGAACCAGAGACACTTTTTGGGGGGTGGGGGGCGGGAGGGGAAGGATTGGGGTCAGAATGGGGCGTTTGCAATTGTATGGGGGAATATAAAAATAAAATTTAATATTTAAAAAAAAAAAAAAAAAAAAAAAAAAAAGAAAATGAGGTCACCACTAGTGATCTGAAATTAAAAGGATTATAAGTAAATACTATACACAATTGCATACCAATAAATGACATAGTTAAATTATATTTATAGAAATAATATAGTTAAAATAGATAAATTATAGACACGAGATACCCAAGCTGACTCAAGAAAAAAAAAAAGAGTACAATAGACCTGTAGCAAGGAAAATATTGAATTAATAATGAGTTCTACAAAAATGTAAGATATAGTATCAATGTAACATATCTTTCTAAATACTTGTAATGATTAATACACTTATACTTACATGAAGAAGAATATGACTTAACAAAATGGGTGAACTACAAAATATTTTAATACTGAAACTATAAAAATATTGAAAGAAATTGTGAAAGATCTAAATAAGTGGATAGTTATCTTGGGTTGCTGGACTGGAGGAATTTAAATAACAATATTTCTCAAATTGATCTACAAATTCAACAAAAGACCTATTAAATAAATGATGATATTTTTAGAGATATCAACAAACTGACCTTAAAGGGTAAGGGAATGAATGGTATTCAGACTAGCCAAATAGTCTTGGAAATAAGAAATGAAGTTGGAGCACTGACCTTTCTTGGTTTCAAAACTTATTTCAATGTTATAGTAATCAAGACTGTGCTGTAGAATGCTGTTTGAATAAAGACAGATAACTACATCAATGGAATAGAACTGATAGCCCATAAATAAACCCATAATTTTATGGTTAATTGATTTTCAGCAAGGTGCCAGGAGAATTCAATACGGAAGTAGTATTTTTGAAAAATGTTGTTGGTACAACTGGATATTCACATGCAACAGAATGAAACAGGATGGGCCTCCCTGGTGGCTCAAGGGGTTAAGCACCACAGTATGAAGCAATCTGCAGCCTCTGCAGCTCAAGTTCAATCCCTGGCTGCCCAGGTAGCAACCCACATGGCACAGCAGACCTCTATTGCCTTGCCCGCTGCTCCCCTCAGCAGTGTACTTGTCAATCTGCCTGTTTTGTTCCCCAATCTGTCTCTGGTGAATCCTCTCACCCCCTGCATCTCTGGCCTGTACCCCAGCTCTTGTATGCATAAATAAATGAATCTTTTTTTTTTTAAAAAAAAGAATGAAACAGGACTCCTACCTTAAGCCATGCACACAAATTTAATGCAAAATGGAAATCGAAAAGCTAAATTTAACAGCTAAAAGTATAAAATTCATAGAAGAAAATTTTTGTGTAAATCTTATGACATTTGGATTAGACAGTGTTTCCTTGTATGGTACCAAAAATGCAAACAATAAAGAAATATAAATTAAACAATCAAAATTTTCAAATTTTGTGTTCAAAGGATTATATTAAGAAACTGAAGATAATCCATAGATGGGAGGAAAAAGTATAAATCATATTAGAGTTTAGTATTCAAACCCTACAAAGAACTCTCACAATGTAAAGATGAAAAAAAAAACTTAAAACTTGGCAAAGGATATACATAGATATTTCTCCAAAAATACATATGAATGTCTAATAAACACAAGGAAAGATGTTTAATGTCAATAGTCATCAGGAAAAAAAAAATCCATAATGGGATACCACTTCACACACACTAGGACAGTATCAAGAAGATAGACAATAATAACTGCTGGCAAGGATGTCGAGAAATTGGAATACTCATACCAGTTGATAGGAATGCAAAATGCTGCAGCAACTTCTGAATCAGGTTTCTAGTTTCTTAAAAAGCTAAACACAGAGTTAACACATATCCAGCAATTCCACACCTAAGCACATATTCAAGAGAACTGAAAATATATATCCACAAAAAAAAAGTTTACTTGAATGTTCAAAACAATTTTATTCATAACTGTCAAGATGTGGAAACAACCCAAATGTCTATCAATTATCTAATGGCTAAACAAAAGGTGACCCACACAAAGTAGCACTATTCTGCAATAAAAATGCATGATGTACAGACACCTGCTACAATGTGGATGAAAGTTAAAAATACCAAGCCAGATGTCAGACACAAAAGACATATACTATGATTCCATTTATAGATGTTTAGAACTGGCAAATTCAGAGAGAGAGAATGTATATTAATGTTTGTAAAGGACTGTGTTAAGGGCAGAGTGGTGTGGAATCCCCAGGCCTCCTTGTTCTCAGGGTCATTGTCTTGGTGCCCAGAGTTCCTGCTGGTCAAGCTAGACAGTCAGGCAGGAGGCATGTATGAGGAACATACTGGGAAACCAATATCTGCTGAAAACAGCAGGCAGATATGGCCAGAATAGCAAGATCAGCTAGAATTAGCTTACTTGTACAGATTAGCAGACAGGTAAGGATAGGGAACAGAGATAGTATGCTTTGAGTACTGTGAACTAGGGAGCCCCCTCGATGCTCCA
This sequence comes from Talpa occidentalis, assembly GCF_014898055.3. NCBI lineage: Eukaryota > Metazoa > Chordata > Mammalia > Eulipotyphla > Talpidae > Talpa > Talpa occidentalis. The sequence goes on from NW_023604295.1 coordinate 116,506,904, forward strand.
CCCTAGCTTTACCAGCCTATGATGCATCCCAGATAATGTACCCCCAACACATGTAGGTTCCTCCACATACTTGTCTACTTTCTCTGAACCTGGTTCTAAATAAATATGAGATTGCCCATAGATCAGGGCTGTACCTTTTTGGTACAGTCCCTCTGGGACTGTCACTAACTGGATTTTAATTTCTTTCATCCCCAGCAGTTCCAATGTAGTCGCCCTTTGAGGTGACAAATGGGCACAGGGCTTTATCAGGGTGATGACACATTGTAAAATTGACCCTGTTCATGGTCGTACAACTCGTGAATACACAAACCACTAAATTGTATAACTTAAAATGGTGAATTTAATGGCTTGTAAACTATATCTTGATATTTTAAGGGATATCAAAAAGAATCATGTATTTTAAAGAAGTTAAAGAAAAAAGGTTTTTACACTAATCCACATATTTATCATTCCTGGTGATTTTTGTGTTCCTTTTTAAAGACCTGATTTCCCATCTGGTATTTCTGTATAGCCTGAAGAACTTCTTTAGCACTTTTTCCGGTGCCTGTAGATCTGTTGGCAACACATTCTTTAGTTTTTGTTTATTTGAAAATGCTTTATTATACCTCTATACTTGAAGAATATTTTCACTGGTTGACACCACTGGTTGTGTTGTTTTCCTTTCAGCACTTTGAAGAGTTTCACTGGATCTAATTTTTTTTGTTTTAATGAGAAATCAGCTACAATTTACATTGCCAATGCTATCTAGGTAATGTATTTTTTTCTCTGGTGGCTTTTAAGATTTTCTCTTTATCTTTTGTTTTCAGCAGTTTGACTACGGTGGAGGTGTGGTTTGTTTGAATGCATCCTATGTGGTGTTTATGAGCTTCTTAAATATATAAATATGTTTCTTTAACATATTTTAGAGATTTTGACATGGTCTTACATACTATTTCTATGTTTTTTTTTTTAATGTTTTTTCTTGTGTTCTTCAGATTAGGTAGTTTCTATTGATTTAACTACAGCTTCATGGGTGCTTTTGTCAAATCAAATTGGTGTTTAAAAACACAGTCAGTGAATTTGTTAATTTGAATATTTCACTTTTCAGATCTGAAATTCCCACAACATTTTTTCATTTCTATTATTGATTAAATATTTTATTTTCTATCTCACTGTAAGTATATTTTCCTTTCTGTCACCAGGCATATTCATTAGCTCATTCATCTCACTATCAGTTTTCATTGATTGCTTTTCCTCTTGAGCATGGATCAAATTTTCCCAGTTCTTCATATGGAGATATATTAATTTACTGTTGCATCTGGACATTATGAACTGATACCTTGTGTAAACTCTGGACTCTATTATATCCCTCTAAAGAATACTGATTTGGGGGCCTCCCTGGTGGTGCAAGGGGTTAAGCACTGCACTATGAAGCAATCTGCAGCCTCTGCAGCACAAGTTCAATCCCCGGCCAGCCAGGGAGCAACCCACATGGCGCAGCAGACCTCTCCTGACTCGCCCGCTACTCCCCTCAGCAGTGTACTTTGGTCAATCTGCTTGTTCTGTTCCCCAATGTCTCTGGTGAATCCTTTCACCCCCCACATCTCTGGCCTGTACCCCAGCTCTTGTATGATAAATCTTAAAAAAATAAAAATAAAGAATACCGATTTTGAAAGTAGGCAGTGAACTTAGCTAAACTCAAACTGCAAACTCTGTCTCCCTAGTGTTGTAAATGTGTAGGGGTGGGGACAGCAGGTGAAATTTCTGCTCAGTGTTTTTAGCCTCAGCTCAGCTATTTGGAGTTGATCTCATGTCATTTAGACATCTGAAATAAATTTGGACATAGTATATAAACAATATATATAAACAATTTGAAACCTTCCCTTGGTAGCTTCTTTTTCCCCTTGAATTTTCCTTTCACTTTCTAGTACTGTGGTCTCTCAAAACTCCTTCCTCTGGCTCTTCAAGCAAGTTAAGACTGTAGGGTTTTATCTGAATTTTAGTCAAACAACTTGTGGCTGATTAGGTTTACAGGAACCATAAAATTAGGTAAGTCACTAAAGTTTGTTTCATTTTTCTAAGTATTCACTCCTGTCAAGTTCCTGCTTATTTTTGACTGTTTTACATTGCCTTCAAGTGGATGAATTATGTCCATAGCCTATAATACTGTCAAGAAGAGGACTGATCTTATAGGAACTATTCTGCCATCATGATCAGCAATAATGTATGTATATGTGAGTACAGGTGTGTGTGGAGGTATGTTGCAGAGACCAGCGAACACTGACTAATGAACTTTCATGTCTGAGAGCTTGAAAATAGGACACTTAGAGATGTACACTTGAAACTGAGAGAGTGCTGAGGAACAGAGATGAGATGAGGAAGTAAGAAAGAAGCTGGCATTGACCTTTGGGGGTTAACAACAAGTTCTCAGGTTTGAAGGGAAGAAGTTGAGGTGTCTCCACTTTTCTCTTGTGTTGGTTTGCTTAGGACTGCAAGTTGAGATATGGTTTCTCTAGACACAGCCAAATTATAATAAAAGGCTTTTTTTCTATGATCATATATCAGAATTGAGTCCTTACATTGTCCCTGAACTGCAGAAGTCCACAGGTGTTCAAAAAGAGTAAGGAGGGGACAAAATAAAACTCTTCCTATGGTCCCAAGTTCTGCTCATCATTAAGACTGAACTTAGACGATCTGATACACCAATTTCTATTCTGGAGGTGCAGCTGTCCATATTCCAAGCACATGGACAGTAAAGTTCCCACGGTGATTCAGACCAACTAGATGGAAACTAGACTAGAAGAGACGAGAATGACATAGTCTAACAACTTCATTTTATACAGGGGAAACTAAGGTCCAAAGAGGTGAAATGACTCATCAAGTTACCACAGCTAGTTAGTAACTTAAACAGGAATCAACACTAGGGTTTCTGACTCTGCTGAGTCCACTATACTGAACCTTAAGGCTCACCAGGACTTTGTGAAATCACAGGGCCCCTCAAAAGCATTCATACTGAGCAGTAGAATCCTCTCTTTCACATGTAATGGCAAAAGAAATCAAGACTCTTATTTACAAAACAGCAGTGCTTGATAACTCATTTCAAATCATTTAACAGTTTGCCAGCTGGTATCTGTGAAAAGCTATGCTACCACTTCACTGGTCCATTAGCTATTTCAGTAAATGTATCATTATTTGTCACATTTTGTAAAAATAGACTCCAAATTCAAGATATGGCATATTTTCGTACATTATTCAGGTCTAAGAACCCACTTAGCTAATGTAGGCATCATGCATACCTTCCAAATAAAAGATCTGTTGTGGTAAATAACATTTCTATTGGCAGCACACCACCAGCCTCCACATTTCTAAAGAAATCTTTAGCTTCATTGTTGTATATTTTTGAGTTAAATTTGTTTTTCCAAGATTTTAGAAGAAATTTTCCTATTTCTTACAGTAAAGACATGTAAATCACTTGAGGATGTTAAACACAGCCTTTAAATGATAAAATGTTTGCATTACCTACTGGCATAGAAGTTTCCTGAAAGCGAGAACCATGCCTTGCTGTTGCCCTCCCAGCATTGAGTATGATCTCTATAAAAAAAATAATCACCTAGTAAGTATTTGTTGAATGGTCATTGGATGAATAAATAAAGAGATCTTTCTTTCAGGTGACTATGAAAGCCAAGCAACTATAGGATTAGAGTCTCCATTTTTATGTAGCAATTTTGGTGCTGGGCATACAGCCATATAAAGGTTCCAGACACAATTTATCAGGATGCCTGCTGTTTCCTCCCTTGCCTCGACCTCCACTATAAAATCCCCATTTTCTTGGGGAAACATTTACATGAGATGGTAACTGCCAAGAGCAGAATGTGTTTGAAAAAATAGATCAAAAGTATAGAAAGGACTACACTTCTATTTGCTTCTTACCCCTATCTCTATGCATTTATACACACAAAACACACTAGAGATCTTCAGGTTAAAAGCTTTTCACAGTAATTCACTTGCCAGAGAAATCACAATACTGTGGACTTTTTGAAGGGGTGAGCACATCTTTTATAATCCAGGTCAAGGTCATCTGTATATCCCAGGGTTTATCACAATGCCAATTACTATTCAAAGGTAGGTAGCAAGCAAATGGATGAGTAGCTATGTTGTAGTTAGAATAAACCTAACATTTGTTTCATACATCTTAATTTCAGTTCACAATCAACTTTGAAGTATCCCATGTACTGTAGAAAATTAGATCTCTCTGTAGCAGCTTTAAAATAAAAACAGTGTAACCTCTTTTTTTACCATGTACTTAAAGCTATAATTTTAGAAACAAAAATTTCTCATTTGTTGTAGGACAGGTTTTCCCTGATTTTTCATCCTATTATAAGCATCCCTTATTTTGTCAAATGAATGCCTGAGACCAACAAAGTCCACAACTATTTAAGAGCCAACATAATGGATATATGTTCTTTGATTCTTAGGAAAACACTGTGTTGAGCTCTTGCAGAATATGATCCTTGTTCTTGAGCTTAAACTAAGCAACAGATACCTTCAATCAATACAAATGAAGGGCCTTAGAGCACTAAGTAGAAAACACAAACTGTTTAGCAGCTTCGTATTTTATTGATAACAGCCTCAATGTAGCCAAAACAGGCAACCTAAGAACCAGTGAGTGACCTGGATTTGGGTGGCTGTGTTTTGATGTTGCTTTGGCCCTTTTTTAGGTCAACATCTCACAACCAAGGACACTGATTCCATATATCACAGGACTGTTTCCAATGCATTAGTCAACTCTGAAATTAGCAATCCAAGTAGGTTTCTAGCTCTCTACTTAATGAGTTTGCCCACAATGCATACAGAGAGGCAGAATGATTCCATTTTAAAAGACAAGCTCATCTTTTTTGGAAGCTAGTCAGTGATGATGAAGAGTTAACCAAGTTTCTTTAGACAGTGTCCCATTTATTAGCTTCATTAATAACAATAATGAGCAAAAATCTCTTGCAGCTGAAGAAAGGAATTGCCCTACAGGATGTAAATAGACTACTGTGAGTGTTCATCAACTGAATTTCTTGTTGGACTTGAGATTGAACAGAAATTTAAGTTATTACTCATATTACACATTAAATTTATATTTGCTTATTAGTGTTCCCAAGGCTTTGCCAAGGTGTCTTTGAAAATTCCAATGCTCTGGCTTCATTTTGTTTTGCTGATGGGAAAAATATGCTGAATAATGCAAACAGAAATACATCTTTCACATGTTCCACTTCTCCCTGCCCCCCACCAAACCTACATTTTTCCAGGTCACCCTGTAGACCTTACATTCATTCTATCAGACTTCCTGGCTTTCTGACTCTCTCCACTCCAAATGTACTTCAACACAGTAATCCTCTCAAAATGCATATTAGATCCATCTTCCTACTAAAAAAAAAAAAAAAGTGGCTATCAAAGTTCAGCTTTGCCTGACATGCAAGGCTGTTTATAATTTGGTTCTAATCTGTCTTCCCAGCTTTAGCTCAACTACATGGCTAATACCACTGTACTGATTGCTAATGGCTCACACATTCCCATTCTCCACGTTTTAGTCAAGATGAGTTCTCTGCTCTAAAGAATGTGGTTGCCAATTTCCATATGTTCTGCTGCTAACTCCAAATTGGAAGGTATTTTTTTACTATTCTCAATTCCCAAAGCAGTGTGCAGAGCAGGCTCCTAAGTTCCTATTTTTTTCATATTTTGTGTCCTGCTACTTCAATAAAGATATCCTCTTGCTTAATTCTCCTTTCCCGGACTTTAAACCCTTTGAGAGTAAAGTCAAAAGCATTTCCACATTCTCTACACCTTCAGGTATAGAGCATGGAACATAATAGATACATGTAAGTGTGAGTGATTGGATGGATAGATGGATGAATGAATGAAAATGATCTCTTCTATATCACACTATTTTCCCACTCCAATAATATGACAGGAACATGAGACATTTAAGTAGTTTAATTATCTAACCCAAATTGTCGGCTCTGAAGATCAGAGAGAGTCTATATGCAACAGCTGAGGTGTCAAAACACATTAAAAATAATAATGCAAAAATAACCAGGTGTAATCTAAGCTGAGTATTTTCTTCTGGCACCTCTTTCCCTACCATTCAATTTAGAATTGTGTTCTATAATTACCATATCTGCTTACAGCTCCTATTTGCTGCTGATTTCTAACTACATAAAATACATACAGCTTTCAGAGACTGAAAATATTAATATAAAGCGAACTAATTCTTTTGTTTTAATTTAGTAAATATAATAAAAGCACAGCTTACTTGACACAGTAATTTTATTATCAAGTATTCAGCACTGGGAAATGATGAATCATCCATTTAAGACCTATCATTTTGACTGCATCATAGAAATTAGAGAATGTGCAGTGTAGTCTTTGCATTGGTTATCGGAATGAGACCACTCAAACCACGAGCCATTCATTCAGGATCTTTTATCAACAATACAATGTTGTGGATACTCTGGGTGATACAAAGAATAAAACAGAGTTTGGTATCAAGAAACTTTGACAGACCAAGAACTGGGTTAAATATATTATGGCTGATAACATCAAGTACCTAGCACTGGAATTCATGCTTCAGAAAAAGGTGGACAGCATCTGGATTCAGGGCACGGCTAGTGAAGAATAAAGGGTGGACAGACCCTCCCTCCATCAAAAAGAGGCAGTGTCAACAGACTCTGGAGAAACAACATATCTACCAAGTCCTAGTGAATTTCACATTCAGTGATGTTTTTTTTCCTCTCATTTTGTTCCCTTATCTGCCCAAGACAATGGCTTTCTTTAAAGCTGGCATAATTTCTCAGGGATTAAATTAATAGTCTCCTAACACATCTCTCTGCCTCCTATCTAGCTCCTTTCTAATCCAACCTCCACATTCTTGCATGTGTGGACATTTCTCAAAAACACAAATATCATTATGTAATTTTCCTACCAGAAATCTTTAGATCTACCTTCAAGGTTAAATGGAAGCACAACCACCAAGATCTGATTCTTTATTTCTGTAGCTGCTTCCCCTGTTACATCCAAACCTGGCCTTAAGCTCCACACAGCTCCTTTCAAGGACTCAGCTGTAGCCTGCCCCTGTGCCTTTGCCTACAGCTTCATCCCACTCAGCTTCCTAATCTGGATACTCTCCAGTTGTTTTCATGGCTTGCCTGATACCTCTGATCACAAAATCTGGGTGACCCACTTCTCTATTCCCACATCCACCTTGACATCTCCAAACTCGAGCTGTCTGGCTCTTTTATTTGCCCAATTAGATGAGTTTAATCAGGGTCCCAAATCCTCTGTTCTGGTAAGAAAATTTGAATGAACACTTGTAGGTCCATTTTCTCTGAATAAACTCTCCCTCTCCCTAAATTTCTGAATGCAACTAGTGTTTTCCCTTTTACCACTCCTGCTATTCTGCAGGAGTCAACATGTTATATTCTTGAGTTTGATTTCCTCCTCTATTCAATAATTGTCAAGAAATTTCTATTCTCCTTGAGAAATTTCTGTCCTCCTATCCAACCACTGCCAACATTATTAAAGAGATCTAAATCACTTGTTCTTGTCCTTCAGTACTGAAGGCATCCCAGGTTTTTGCTTTGATCCTGCCAACCATGAATGAATTCTAGCTCCCTTACTGGAACATTCTGCTACCCAAAAAATCTGCTACCAGTTTGAGAAATGTGGCCCTGAATGAAGAAATTACATAATAGGTGAATTCTGTTCTGGATTCCACAAACAGGACCAGCTTTTGGACAGAGAGGAGGGCAAGTAACACAGAATGGAAATGTAGAGAAAATGCAGAGCATTTGGAATCACAAGTAAGAGGGGATGAGACTTAGGTTCACTGAGAATAAATCAAAATGTCTTACAATGACTTATTAGGATCTATGCAATGTGACTATCAAAAATCTGCCTCACTTACTACCCCTCTTATTACCTGCAGGTAGTCTGCCTTCCATTAGTCCTCAAATATGCCAACTTCATCCTTCAATTGGGTGTTTGCAACTCTGCTTGAAAAGAGCAGGTGCCATCTGTCTGGATACTTCCTCTCTTTCAGGTCATGGTGCAAAAGGTCAGCTTCTCTGAAAGGTTGTCACTGACCATGACATTTAAAGGAATCAACCTCACATCTCATTATCACACCACTCCACTTCTTTCCCTTTAGCACTTGTCACAAGCTAAAAATTATTTGCTTCTTTATGTCCCATCTTCTTCTCAAGATAGGAGCTTTCTGTCATTCACCATAGCTTTGCCAACACTTTGTGCCTAGTACACAGTACTTCAGTACTAGTGGAATGAATAGAAAACAAGAAATGAAGAAAGAAAGAAATGGGTCGGAGAAGAAATAAGTAAAATTAACAAGCTTTTTTTCCCTAAAACCTTGACCTCATGTCACCTGAGCAGAACTTCCACTTCCATCATTTCACATGAAGATTGGAAGCCTACAATCAAGCTGTTAACTCCAATTTATTTGGTTACCTACTAAGGATATATGATTGTTGGACAGAGACAGGAATGTTTAGAAATCACTTGGAATTCTCAGGCAACCTTCAGAGGGGAAAGCATACTCTGTCCCTGCCGTCCCATCTACCCAAGTCCAAGTCTTGGGTGTTGCACATCAATAAAATTATACTCTGTTGGCTTGGTTCTAGAGATGATAGATAGAAGTCTTTGCTAGATTTTGGTTAAAAAACAAATCCTTGATTTGATGGGCTTGTTTACTATATTAATTCCTCCTATGGGTGAGATGCTTTTCACTTTAAATATGGCAAGGGTGTGGCTGCACAGTATTTGCCATACAGATTAGCTGCCCACCTGATTTCTGACTAATTATGGTGGCTTTAAAAGCCCTGCCCTCAGGCCTATCCTGGTGGTGCAGGTGGCTGAGCATAGGGCTGTGAAGTTCTCCACAGCCTCTGCAACACGGGTTCAATCCCGGCCGCCCTGGCACTTCAGACCTCTCCTGTCTCACCCACTGCTCCCCTCAGCAGTGTATGTCAGTCAGTCTGCCTCTTCTGTTCCCTACTTAGACTCTGGTGAATCCTCTCACCCCCCACACCTCTGGCCTGTACCCCAGCTTTTGTATTCATAAATAAATAAATCCCTAAAAAAAAAAACTTTTCATATTGAAACCTGGAGTGGCTTTCCTCCCATTGGCCTTGAAGCAGATGCAGTGTCCAAGTCCCTCTGCATAGGCAACTTGGGTCAGGCCAAGATTAAGTGGAAAAGATATGAGGCAGCCAGCCCACTCACTGCCACCCAAATGCTCATGACAGAAATAATTCAAAAGCAAAAACCTTTCATTCCAGTGTTGTGATCATTTCTGAGGTAAGTCTTTTCATTCTGATTCACATACTACTTTATGATTTGAAGTCCTAGATAAGCTTCTTGTATCCCCTGAAATTAATCCCTGTTCCCACTAATAAAAGCAGAAACTGTATTATCCAGGGAGTTATAAATTCTAGTGGCCTCCTTAGGAGTATGTTTTCTTTTCACAGAACTTTGCTTCTCAATCCCAAGCTCCTGTGAAGAATGAATATGAATTCTTTGCTGTTCTATATTCACTTCTGCTGGGATAGAATCATGAATGTGGGGAAAACTCCTTTATTAAAGATATAAAATGCACTTTGCAAATAATTCATTTCCAGAAATAGGAGTGTTGACTATATCCACTCCATACTTGAGTTCAAAGCAAATTCTACACATTTAAAAATACATGTCCCCAAACTCAACTGTTTTTAAGCAAAAGAGTTCACTATTCAGAGTTCTAGTCAGGCAATGATGAGCCACTGGAAATACGTACACCCATAATAAAAAGTTGTGAATCCAACTGTAACTTAGGGGGAGAGAGGCACTTTATTTCTCGAGGCTCCAGATGTTTGGTATTCTTTCTAGCACTATCAGCTTATGCTGTTCAGAAAAAAATATTAAATTTTCCAATGAATTATTTTTTTATATGAGAATTATGCAAGAATAATCTAGTTTCCTCTGAAACAATGAAATAAGTCTGCATTTTTTCCCTAAAACTTTTAAAAGGATAAATGATAAAGATCTGCAAAATGAATATTCTATCTCTACCTAGCCATAATTTTGTAATTTATACTGCCACTGTTTCTAAATAAGAAGCTATCTTATATCTGTGTTGTATGCTGGCAAGAAGAATTTAAACTATAAAGAAAACCTCTAAAGTATTTTTTACCATTGAATTTTATAGTTCCATAATTCAATGACATTATTTTGTACATTAGACTCAATTTTCAGAAAGAAGCAATGATTTTCTTATTAAATTAAATTTTTGAAGGCAGGTGTCATCTGTTTCTGGAACAAATAATGCTAAGGTTGAGTCAGGAACCAGGTTATGCATATAAATAACTATTTAAGTCAATTCTATTAAAAATTCTTTATTAATCTACAAGAATATTTTCCTTTCTAAAACTTGCCACTTGAAGCAAAGGAAGACAAAAATGGTAACATAGCTCAATAAAAAAACCCCATGATGAATTCTGGCAAGATAAGAATTTTAAAGACATTAGGCACGCCTTTTTCTGACAAATGGAGCAAAATAACATACAGATAAAGACAGCAATCCGTGAAAAAAAAAAAATCAGATAACTGGAGGGTCAGCATTTCCATGGAGAAAAGTGACAATGTTAGAGATGGTAGGAAAGACAGTAACAATTTCTTCTGGAATGTCACTGGGGCAGGTGATAGAATTAAAGAACTAGAGCACAGAGCAGTAGAAAATACACAAACAGAAACAGATCAGCAAAAAAAGAAAAAAATAACAAAAACAGCACAACAGCCTTAAGATATAACACAGAGGCCTCCCTGGTGAAGCAAGGGGTTAAGCACCGCACTATGAAGGAATCCACAGCCTCTGCAGCAGGAGTTCGAGTTCGATCCCCAGCTGGCCAGGGAGCAACCCTTAGCAGTGTGCTTCAGTCAGTCTGCCTGTTCTGTTCCCCACTCTGTCTCTGGTGGATCCTCTCACCTGTCGCATCTCTGGCCTGTACACCAGCTCTTGCATGCATAAATAAATAAATCTTTAAAAAAAAGTTATCTCTAAAAAATATAACACAGAGAGAAACAACATATACATCATAAAGAAAAGAGTGAAGAAATGGGAGAAACCTTATTTGAAGAGATGATAGGTGATGATTTGGGAAAAGAAATAATCTGATTCTGAAAACTGAAAAAGTTCCAAACAAAACACAAACAGACAGAGGAAAGATGTATTATAATTAAAATGGGAAAGCGAACAATAAGGTGAAAATACCAAAATATCTAAAGAATAACAAATTATCTATAAAAGAATCTATATAATATTATCTGTGGATTTCTTTGCAGAAAGCTTTAAGCCCAGAGGGAATAACATTATATATTTAAGATGCTAAAAGAATTTTCTTTTTTTTTTAAAGATTTATTTATTTATTTATTTATTTATTTATTTATTTATTTATTTATACAAGAACTGGGGTACAGACCAGATACACGGGAGGGCGAGAGAATTCACCAGAGTCAGAGTGGGGGACAGAACAGGCAGATGACGAAATGCACTGCTGAGGGGAGCAGCGGGCGAGACAGGAGATGTCTGCAGCGCCATGTGGGACCCTCGCTGGCTGGCCGGGATCCAACAGGCGCTGCAGAGAGCTTCACAGCCCTGTGCTCAATGGCCTGCGCCACCAGGGGAGGCCCAAGAAAAGAATTTTCAACCAAGAATACCTTGCCCTGATATCAGAATAGAAAGACTGATAGAGTTTTACAAATAAACAAAAATTAAAGGAATTCATCACCAATAAATTGATGCTGTAGGAGATACTAAAGGGATTCCCATAAAAAGAAAAAAAAAATCCTATCTAAAAGCAGGAAGCCACCAAAAAAACACAGCATGAGTGGTGAGGAAGGAGAGTAAAAATGTAGACCATTACAACAATAGGTTTGATCAATCTATCAAATAGATTATAACTATAGAACCCTACACATAAAACTCATAACCTTAAAACAAAAATACATAAAAGAAACATGTAAAAAAAAAAGAAAAGGAATTCAAATATAACACAAAAGGAAGATGTTAACACAAAAAAGAAATCCAAATATCAAAAACAAAGTACAAAATATCAAAATAATAAATAATAAAAATCACAGCAAATAATTACCTTAAATATTAATGGTCTGAATTCATACAGTGGGATAATAAATAAAAAAAGAAAAATCATCTTATACTTCAAGGAAATTCATCTTAGCTCAAAGTAAAAGGTTGGAAGACAATCCTACAAAAGGCATGTACAACCAAACATAAATCAGATAAAATATAAGCTAAAAAAAGGTAATAAGAGACAGAAATGGACATTATAATGATTAAGGGTTTAATACAAGAAGATATAGCACATTAATATGTGCAAATCAAATGATCAAGCATCAAAATACATAAAGTGATTATTAACACAATTAGAATAACATAATATGAGATTTTAACAGCCCACGTACAATCATGGACAATCATGGACATAACAACCAGAGAGAGGATAAATAAGGGAAGGATAGCCTTAAAAGGATGAATTAGACCAGATGGACTTAATAGACATTTGTAGAACATTCTACTAAAATACAGAAGAATAAAGATTTTTTTCAAAGGCACATGGAACATTTTCAAGGATAGACCATATGTTGGGATATAAAACAATTGTCAATAAACTTAGGAAGATTGAACTCATACCAAGTATTTTTTTTTTCTGATCATAATGCTATAAACTAGAAATCAATCACAAGAAAAAAACTGAAAAAATTTAAATGTGGAAATTAAACATGTTTCTCAATAACCATTGGATCAATGAGGAAGTTGAAGCAAACATTATAAAATACTTGGAAACAACTTAAAATAAAGATACAATTTATCAGGACCTATGGGATGCAGGAAAAAAAAATACCTACATCAAGAAACAAGAAAAATCTCAGAGTTTAACCTTATACCTAAAACAACCTATAAAAGAATAAGGCCAAAACATAACTGACAAAACTCTAGCAAGTTTCACAAAGGTAAGAAGACAATTCTAGTAAATAGAATAAGAAATGAGAGAGGACAAAATATAATAGATACCAAAGAATACAAAGGATCATAAGAAATTACTATGAACAATTATACAGCAATGCTGTAAGCTTGAAGAAACAGATGTGTTCTTAGAACTATACAACTTATCAACCTGAACCAGGAAGATAATAGAAAATTTAAATAAACTAATCATAATTATGAAAATTGAAATAGTAATTGAAAATCTCTTAAAAAACGAAACCCCAGAACCAAATGAGTTTAACAGTGGATAGTTATGCCTATTCTTCTCAAACACTTCCCAAAAACTGAAGAAGAGGGAACACTTCCAAACATATTCTATGAAGCCAGCACTACCTTGGCACCCAAATCCAGAAAAGGATATCACAAAAACAGAAAATTATAGACCAATATCTTTGAAAAAACACAAATCCAAAAATTCTTAACAGAATACTAGAAAATAAAATTCAATTATGCATTAAAAGGATCACACAATATGATCTAGTGGGATTTATTTCAGGGATGCAAGGACGGTTCAAAATATGCAAATCCATTAATGTAAGATGCTACATCAACAAAAGGAAAACAAAAATCACATGATTACGTAAATAAATGCAGAGAAAGCATTTGACAAGATTCATCAGTCATTTATGATAAAATCTCTTAGCAAAAAGTGGACAGAAGCATACTTCAACATAATAAAGGCCATATGCTACAAACTCACAGTAAATATCCTACTTAATGAAGAAAAACTGAAAGCTGTTTAAGATCAGGAATAAGACAAAGTCATCAACTCACAACTTCTGTTCAATTAATCACAGCCAGGGTAATTAAACCACAACAAGAAATAAAAGGTATCATATCAGTAAGAAAGTAAGAATTAAATATATTATTTCTTGCAGATGATATGGTAATCTAAATATAGAAATTCCTAAAGATGCCACAAAACTATTAAAAACAAATGAATATGCAGGCCTCCCCGGTGGCACAGCGGTTGAGCGCTGGGCTGCGAAGCTGCCCGCAGCCTCTGTGGCACCCGGTTCAATCCCCGGCTGCTCCCCGGACACCGGAGGAGGGTCCCACATGGCGCAGACCTCTCCTGCCGCCCGCTGCTCCCCTCAGCAGTGTACTTCGGTCCTTCTGCCTGCTCTGCTCCCCGCTCTGGCTCTGGTGAATTCTCTCACCCTCCCGCGCTTCTGACTGTACCCAGTGCATGTATAAACAAACAAACAAACAAACAAATAAATAAAACATGCCTCTATTAAAAAAAAAAACAAAACAAATGAATATGGTAAAGTGGGAGGTAAAAAAAAAAACCTACCTACAAAAATGTTACATTCCTATTTGCAAATAACAAATGAGAAGCAAAAGAAATTAAGAAAACAACCCCATAAATAATTGCACCCAAAACAAATACATAGAAATAAAGTTTACAAAGAAAATAAATGGCCCATTCAATGAAAACTGTGAGATACTGTTAAAAGACACAGAACCAGATATAAAGAGATGGGAAGATAATCCATTTTCATGAATGGGGAAAATTAATATAGTCAACATGACCACTTTATAAAAACCATAGACAGATTCGATGTAATCCCTATCAAAATTCCAATGATATTTTATAAAGAAACAGAAAAAACCTAATATTTATATGGAATCACAAAAGACTGAATGATTAAAGTATTTTGGGAAAAGAAAAATAGAGGCATATTCTCTACCATCAAAGTACATTTACAAAATGATCATAATTAAAGTAGTATGATATTGGAATAAAAATACATGCATGAATCAATGTAACAGAACTGAGAGCTTATGTACAGTGAGAGAAAATATTATCAGAATAAAAAGAGATCCTACTGAATGGGTGAAGATATTTACATATCATACATCTAATAAGGGGTTAATATACTAGGTGTATAAGAACTAAATTAACATAACAAAAACTCAATTTAACAATAGGCAAAAGACTGACTAGTCAATTTTCAGAAAAGGACATGCAGATAGTCAACATGTACATTAATCATTTTTTATTAGAAAAAATGCAAATCAAAGCCATAAGATATCATATCACACCTGTGAGAACACCTTACATCAAAAAGACCACTAACAAGTGTTGGCAATGGTGTAGCGAAAAAGGAACCCTTGGATACTATTGGTGGGAAAGTGAATTGGTGCAACCATTTTGGAAAACAGTGTAAAAGGTTCCTCACAAAACTTAGACTAGAACTACCACAGGATGAAGCAATCCCTCTTATAATATCTATCCAAAGAATATGAAATCAATAGTTCTCAAAGTTATATGAACCACAGTCATAATTTTTCCTAGAATTTACGTAAATTCTGTATCATGTTTATATAGAAATAATTTACAACAGTCAAACATCTTTAGAAAGAACAAAGCTGGGGAACATGTAATAGATGATTTCAAGATTCCAGTAATGAAGAAAAATCAGTACAATGCTATACTGACATGAAAACAAAGAAATCAATGGTGGGGGCAGTACCAGGAGTTTGGGTAGTGAAGCATATATACACATAGAATTATGAAGCTGTACTCCCAGAATTTATAGGGTGTTATAAACCAATGGGAAATCATAAAAGTTCATTTAAAAAAAAGAGAAAACAGTAAAACACAATAGATTGTACAGAAATAGAATCACATTATCAGTGAATTTTTGGTAAATGTGTGCCAAGAAAATTAAATGAAGAAAACATTTTCAACAAATTTTCTGTAAGTGGATAGATGTATAAAAACAAAATGGATTTCAGCTCCTACCTTATACCATAAGCAGAAATTAATTTGAGATGTTATAATCCTACATGCAAAAGTTAAAACAATGAAATTTAAAGAAGAAAAAAATTCAAGATTATCTTTACTCATGGTATAGTAAAGAATTTTTTAGATGGGACATAAAAAGCAATGATTATAAAAGAAAAAAGTAAGATAAATTACACCTCCAATTTAATAATGTCTACTTACCAGAAATTATTTAAGAAAGGAGTAGCCAAATCACAGATTAGGATAAACAGTCAGAAAGCATGTCTCTGATAACTAATTTGTATTATTATTATTATTTGAAAGCTTCCTACTTACCACTCAATAATAGAAAGACAATCAAATTTAATAATCGGCAAAAAACATGAACAGATAACTTCAAAAAGGATCATTAACTGAGAAGCACATTTAAAATAAAGGTGTCAACATCAGTCAACATGGATAAGAAAATTAAATCCATCATGAAATATACTCCTACACAAGAATGGTTAAAGATTTAAAAGACTGAAAAAAATTTTGGTGAGGATATAGAATTTATATTTTTGAGGAATATAAAATAAGCCACTACTTTGAGGGAAAAATTGGCAGTTTCTTATATACTTAAAAACACATATCACTTTGACCTGGAAATTCTACTCCTAGGTATTTACCAAGAGAAGTAAAACATATGCTGACAAAAATAAATTTATGAAAGCTTTATTCAAAACAGACCTGCAAAAATCAAAAGAAGAATGACTAGACAAATTATGGAATTTTTGTATAGTAGAATACTACTCAGCAATAGTAGTATTACTACTATTACTCTCCAACAAATTAATACAAAATACATGCTATCCAAAAGACGCTAGACACACACAAAATCCCACATATTTTCTATTCCATTCACATGAAGTTTTAGAATTATAAGAACTAATCAATGGTGAAATACAAAAAATAGTGCTTCCCTGGGGTGGGAGTTGGGATTGACTTGGGAGAGACACGGAGGGTTTGTCTGTTGGAGAAGTTATGTATCTTCATAGTGATGTGGGTCATACAGGCATTTGCATTAACTATACTGTGCACAACCTCTACATTTCATAACATGTTAACTATATATCATTTTTCAAAAATTAGATGAAAAAGATCATAATTTCTTATGAAAATTATTCTAAAAGAAACTTTTAGAAATGAAAATGACTGCTATGTTAAGAATATAGCATTTTAGTTCATTTTTTAATTTTGATTTCTCTATTCATTTGTTCAGAAACTACTATTACGTGTCTGTCACTGTTCTAGGTGTTTTGAACACATCAATGAACAAAAGAGACATAGACGTCTGCTTTAAAGGCACTAACAATACATGGGAGGTGAGGTAGAGTGAAAGACAGAAAATCAAGAAACCCATTATAACTAAGTAAATGTGGAGTGCTTAAAAACTGAGCAGTGCTAAGAGAGAAAGCCTGTAATGCTGCCATATTGTGCTCCAGCTGCTTGATGCCATTTTTTTAAGTAATAGGTATGCCTGCATTATAAATGTGCCTGATGAGCATTTTTTCTTTATTAATGATTGATAGTGCACTATAAGCATTTCAGAAATAGAGAAGTGTGTGTGTGTTTGTGTGTGTGTGTGTGTGTGTATGTGTGTGTGTGTTAAAATATGCTGGGTTGTCATCATTACTTTATTCCTCAAGCTTTTATGATCTTTAATTCCTGAATAAATAGATATCAAGATGTCACCTGGGGTGGGTGAAAAGGTTGGTTTCAAGGACATTGTGTTCAATGCTAATCACATTTCATGTGCTACTGAGTCATAGTCACGTTGAGTTAGCAAGTCAAAGAACAGCCCTTTTTGTCTTCTGCATAAAAGACAGGCTGCTCAAATGGTACAGAATTCAGACTCCCAAGTCATTAAAATGTAGTTGTACATAAAAGATGCAACACTGATAATTCAAAATAGACAAGAAGAATGTGCTCTAGGAATAATTCTTCTACAAGTCATAATAGCTAGCACACAACATAAATAAACCCTTATTTTTCTCCTTCGGTGCCCTGCTGTGAAGGAGTCACTAAGACAACTTGTTATCTGACAGTAACAGCAAGTTTCGAGTAGATCTTTAGCTATGGAGAGACTGTTCTTGTATTTTTTAACAAGACAATCGACTGAAAACATAAGAAATCCAAAAAGCAATAGTTCCATCCAATGATTCAAAAGTCTTTGGAATAAGATTATCTAACATGTTGAAATATTAAATCCCATATTTTTATACTAGAAAACATAGACAAAATACATTCTATCTAATATTATTTGCCTTTATTTAAATCAAGTATCTTGGATAAAACAATCTTTAATAAATCTCTATGGATGTATTAATTGACCTCCAATCTGAAATTTGTACTACATTATAGGACTCTTTTATGATAATGTGTTGATTTGCTACAGCATGTATTTCCCTGCCTCTCTGAGTATCTATCTATCTGTCTATCTAGCTATAGTATATGATTTTTATATATATATATATATATATAAAACCCTATATATATGTATGTATGGATGGATGGATGGATGGATGGATGGGTGGATGGATGAATGGATGGTTCTGATGACCCAGAATGCCTTTTTACCTGCTGAAGTGCTAATCATGTTTCTACTTCCAATTCAAGTCTCTTTTCTTGGTGGTCTTCCCCAAATACCACAATCAGAACTGGCCTGTCCCTCTTCTCAGTTCACAAAGCAGGGTATTCTGCTTATTTGGTCTGGAATTGCACTAGGTCATTTATCCTCTTGGAGGCTCACAGCCAGGTTAGGATAATAAAATTTGTTATTCTTGTACAATAAGAATTGTACATGCAGAACCCAGTTTAAACCCAAGTCGCATTCTCAAAAATTGATTTGTAAAATTTTGTTATTGTAGCTATTATGAATGATGATTTCCTGAACAGACCATACAGCATCTGAGGTATATATCAATAGCATCCTTTGAAGAGCTATTTTTCTGAAATAAAATGCCTCTCTCAGAAAAATACAGCCTGTGACATTGTTTCACTTTTACAGAGCCACCATCAAATTTATCAAAAATGTGGATGTGATCAAAAAATACCTAAATAACAGTTGATGATGAAATATTCCATTATGCTCTACACATTGGTAGATAGTTTCCCAAGGAACCCACAGAGCTGCCCCTCACCCTATGGTTTCCAAGTTTCTGCTCAGCAACTTCTGTGAAAACTCACATGACTCAAAGCATGCAAGTTTTCCATCAGTGGAGAAAATAACTGACAGGGGTGGGGCCAGGGGAGCCAGGGATTAACTGCACAGTTACACACAGCACCATCTCACCTCAATTCCCCAAGACATGGAAACAACCTAAGGGCCCAAAAACAGACGAGTGTATCAAAAGATGTAGTGTATATATATACACCATGGAATACTATTCAGCAATCAAAAATACTCATGCCATTTGTAGCTTCAAGGATGGAGTTGGAAGGGCTTATACGAAGTGAAATAAGCCAGAAGGTATAAGATAAACACCACATGGTGTCACTTATATGTGGAATAGAGAGAAACCTAACAAAGGGTCAGATAAACTTGAAAACTGACCACAATCTTTGGCCTTAGAGGGGGAGAGGGAGAGGAGTGAAAACAAGGGGATAGGGGTTCACAATGGATTATGGTGAAAAGCTATGGATGCTTCAGTGGCAGGAGTGCTGTGGTGACAACACCTGAGGGGGTTAAGCCTATATTGCCAACACACTAGCATGGGTATAAAATAATGGTATTTCAGTAACAATAATCAAAAAAAAAAAAAAGCCTGGGACTTGCTTTAAGCCAGTTAAGTAGATTAATGTATTACTTTGTTTAGACCGATTCTGTAGAAAGTACAAAAGTTTAAAATAACCTAATGCAACTTGGCCTTTTTATCATCTTCTCCCATATTGCTCATCCACGAAAACATTCATTAGAGAAGATGTTTAAAGATGAAGAAGAAGGTAAAAGACCTGCTTCTTGGATGGGTGGTTTTGACCTGAACATGGTCAATAAAAAAAAAAAAAATGGAAATAGCCTACAATTAGAAACAAAGGAGCTTATGAAAATTGAGCTAGTTCTCTGTTCTTCCTTTTCCTTCTACCCCTTTTGGATGACACCAGTCATCCTTAATAATTAAAGCAGAGAATTTGCCCAATTTGTGAAAAACAATTCTTTTTTTGAAAGTCCATTTCAATGGCAGAAATTAGAAGGGTTTCTCTTACCTCTCAATTCCCCCATATCCAGGGTGGTCCCAAGTTGCTCTAATAAAGCGACCCTTGCTGCATTCTTTTTGTGTTTCTTGCCATCATAATGCTGCTGGGCCATCAGGGGATTATTAAACCAGGCTGCACAGAGCCCACAGTATCTGTCTGAATCTCTTCTTTGATAGGGAGATGAGACCACAGGAGCAGTGTCTACCCTTGCAGGCTTCAGAGAGTTCAGGGGTGCTGCTGTGAAGAAAAAGCAAGAGAGAAAACCACTAGCCAGGTTACTATGGTACTGAGCATACCTGTCCTCCACATCTACCTGACAGTTCGGGTGAGACCATCCTTCGAAGAAAGCCCTCCTAAAAATAATCTCTTGAAGGAAAATGAGCAATCTATTAATTAAATCGAAGTCCAAACTTGAAGTAAACATTGAACAGTCTCATGACATGAAAGATCTGAATGAATTAGACATCTCTGGGTTATAAATGGAAATAACCAATAAATAAGAGCTCTGCCCACAAGGGATAGCAGCATATCTTTCAGTGACATGGATTGTACCAGCTGACGAAATCATGCTTTTTTTTGTCAGTTACTTCTGTTTAGTGTGATAGCTTATTTTTAACCTATAACTGCTAAAATTGACATTGAAAGTGTATTTTTTTTAAATACCCTAAGACAGACATTATAGGAACAGATGTTGCATCTCTAAACTGAAAAGACATGTATCACTATTTTGAGATTGCACATTCCCAGCTATTAATTTAACACATTCCATTGTGAACTTAAGTTATTTTTGGTGCGAGGAAAAAAAAGAACTCAACTTGAAGGCGTTTACTAACCAAGTAAAAATTACATTTTTAGGCATTACAACATACAAGTTGCTTTCATCCTTACAATAACTATGACTAGGATTACTGTCTCATCTGAGATGATGAACTTCAGAGACACCGACTGATTTACTAAAGGTGTGATAAGGTGATACCTAGTTTTTAAAGGCAGAACCCCAAACCAAATCCTTAATACTAAGGCCAGTGTCCCTTTCAGTGCCAATAATGTCTCTTTTCAAACTTTTAAATTAGCAAGATTTTGGGGTATTTTTTGGTCAATACCTAAGTCATATTTATATTTTATGCAGGGTTTAATTTTGTTGGGGGAGTATTCTGATCCAACCGCTTTGGAGAAGAAAAAGAAACATAAATTCTCACATGGCCCATTAGCCATAATACAATACAGCAGTACTTGTTCTTTGCCTCTGTGATGTGCACATTGTGGTCAGACCATGTAGAATAGGGTCATTCCAAGGAAAAGATCAATAACAAGATAAGGTGCCACTTAACCCCACAATGGTTCAATAACTTTTAAGTCTATTTTGCTTTTTTGGATTAAATATCTGATGGAAATAAATACTTGCTAAATGACATTCATTCAAGACATGCCTGTATTGTGACAATATCTCAAGAGAATATTTTCCTCTCTATTCTGACATTTCATCAGATAGGGGATTTTAGCTAGTTTGCATGAAATTTAATGGTATTATTTCTATTGGGACTTATAGAAATAATACATCTCTTAAAAGCCTCATTACCTGATTCAGTCATAAATCACCATGTGAAAACACAGCTGAAATGTGGCCCATCCCATCCTAGTAGACATCCAGTATCATTCTGCTGTTAGAAATGCTAATAAAAGCCATAGATTGATTACAGACTACTTGTATGTGAGAGAACTTCTATCCACTTATCTCAAGGAAATTGAATCTTGATTCCAAAGTTTTCTGCACCTATCAATTTCTCAGGATTTATAGCCACATTGTTTTTTGATGACAGTGGAAAACATATCAAATGTTTGCAATCTAACTGAATGTTGACGCTTAAAGCATAATTTACTTTTCTCTAAATGAGACACTAAAAACAGATTTCAAAATCCATTTTATTAATTGATACCTTGTACCCCATATTCTGGCAGAAGAGATGCACAATAGAGTATTTACCGAGTAAAATGACCTGATCTTTCACGTAAGTACTTTGATGCCACATCTATATTATAGCTTTTCCTCTAATAACCTATCCTATGTATAGTCCCAAAATTTGATTTATATTACACTACTGTTTCTAATCATCTCCAACAATCTGAACCCAGTTCATATTCTATATAAAGGCAACCAAAGGTAGTAATATGAGATTAGTGGAATCCGTCTTGAATTAAAGTCAGAAAACCAGGTTGTGTTGACTTCCACCCTCACCGAGCATGTGATCTTCAGCATATGTCTCAGGGCGCTGGTTTCAACAAGGTTAAAATTCAGGGCCAACATCTCTTTTAAAACCAACAGTTAAACCACAGTGCAGCAGTGGAATGAAGTGTAAAAGTTCTCTCTCTTTTATTTCTTGAGTGGATGCCAAGTAATGAGGTTATATGGGAAGAGAGCAGTTTCCAGGCTGTATATTAAATCTTTGTGTGTACATGTACCATAACACTCAAATTTCTTTGGCAAAGTATATTATTCTAAAAAGAAAAATTGAAAACAAAATAGGGTAGATTATATCCTTTGATTTAAAAACATATTTTTAAGAAACCATGATAGCCAATATACAGCTTGTTTTTATATTAATTTTATATTTTATGTTTTTATTCTAATTGTAAAAAGATTAGCTCGATACTGAATCTACCTCCCTTATACAACTTAAAATTAACAGTTAATTCATCAAAATTAATGGTTTTCAATCTGAATCTGCCCTCCCCAGATAACTAAACACATATTCTGCAGAATGATTCTTGACATCATCTTCTCTGTGAGGTCTGAACAAGTTAAGCAAGAAGTATCAAGGTGTGTGTGTATGTGTGTATGTGTACAAAATACTGAATCATCATGATAATATTTAATACTTGATACCTTTGTATTTGATGTGTTCTCAAGTACATGCCCACAACTTTATTTCAAGTCAGAAAAATTCAAAACCTCCTAAATTTCAAAATTTTCTTATGATTCATTCTTCATCAAAACCTGGCCTGAATATACCAAGACTACTTATGTTAATATAAACATGCATACACACACCAATGAAATTATTAATATCTCTTATCATGGATCACTACCTTAAAACCATAGAAACGTAATATATGGTATATGTAACTTATCACATATCTAACACTCTAAAATTTCTGTTTTCAAAATGCATTTGGCAGATTTAGGGCTCAAAATATGCATTTGCATATATTTTGTACAAAAGATCACAGCTTCTGTAGCCAGTTCAGAGTAATTAAAATAAACTAAATAAACTCAAATTTTTCTAATCCTTGAAACAGTTTCAGGAAGTCAACATCCAAAACGTGATTTCTAAGGATCACCATACACTGAAATATTTTTCAATCTCATTTATGCCTTGCATAATATTTTTCAAGGAGCGGGTTTTCTACAGCTATTTGTAGACTGTTGGGTAAGTTGTCTTGAGTAATAGCTTAAAATTATGTGTGTGTGTGCGTGCATGCACTCGCTTACGTGTGTGTATGAAATCTGTCCTATATTTATTTCTATTTCCTATATTAATTTCTTCCTGGCAGAATCACCACAGTTAATCTTAAGGACAAATATATTTCCAGAGCATCTTGTGTGTGCCTCCATTAGAACACTTCCTCCAGCTGTGACACTGTGTACTAACCAGCGTCTCCCTGGTGCCAGCACCTTGCTGGTGGCAGACACAATGTGTACATTTCATACTTTTTTTCCTGAATGACTGGATGACCGAATGATTGCTCTTAGCATCAAAACTGAGGAAAGTAAGTTAGTAGTCATGGGTTTTCTTATTTCTACTAAACTGTGTCATTTAGGGCTTGGGTAGCTAGGTTTGTACTAATCAATATCAATATAAGCAAATGAGTGACAGTTGGATGCAGACTATATTGTTGAAGGACAACATGTTCAAATGTAGACAAATCTCCCTTCTTCATTTGGATTTAGCTGATATATTGAAAGCCACTATTTTCTCAAACCTCAATCTGTTTTCAGGGGTAACCTTATTCTATACATTTCAGTGAGTGTAAATTTATATATCATTCTGGAAATTACATTTTCGAACAGGAATCATTTATTCTGAAGCACTTATCATGGCATCCCAGCGCTTACTCTAGTTCCTGGCATGCTACCAATTGTCTCAGCTTGCCTAAAACTAGAAGGATTCCCAGGCCTGGGGCTTTCAGGACTAAACTAGTCCTGGGCAAACTGGAATGAGTTAGTCACTTTAGCTTCTGGGATCAGATATGACTAACATCACACTGGAGAAGTAGAAATTAGTGAAAACTTTGAAAATAATTGTTCCAGATGCTAGAGCATGTGGTTTTTAAACCAAACATACAGGCTCTGCCCATAGATCTCAAAGCTTTACTTGTCAGATCCCCAAGGACAGAGTGGGTGACCTCAGCCAGAGATGGAGGATAACACCACCAGCAAACAATGGTACACCTGCCAGTCTGCCTTCCAGACAGGTGTCCGTCAACACCCTCATGTGGGAACTCACAGACTTCCCCTGGGCTCCTGCTCCTGCTGTCTCACATGTGCTCTCTCTACCCTTCCTCCCTTTCTCCTTTTCTCTCTTCTTCTCACTCATTCCTGCAGCTTCCTTAACTTTCAGATCACAAAAATTAAACCATTTTCACAAAGATTTTGGGGGAGTTTTGAAAACAATTATAGGATTTATTCATTTTAAAGTAAGTTTTTTCAACCAAGACGTTTTTCTCCATAATATTAATTCTCTCAAGTTGTGTGACATTGTGTTAATATCACACAATTCTTCTGAGTTAGGTATGTTGTGCGATATAATTCCATTCCAAGTATTTTCTCATTTAAGCTGCCTCTAAAACTTGTTTGGTCAGTGGGGCAGCTTCAAACGCAGGGAGATAAACCAATTAAAAGAGCCCCCTGGCTCGTTAATAAGCAACAAAGGAAATGAAAAAGACCAGATCTTCTGACTCAAAACCAACCCCACGCTGCATCATTGGTTTCCAATGATGCTCAGGGAGCAATTGGCCAAGTAAACAACCAGGTTAACTGTAGAGGCAGAACACAATTCCTGGGTTTCAACATCTGCTCTCAGTGGGAATTGCCTGGAAATAAGCTTTTTCTCTAAAATAACTTTTCTGGTTTTCAGCACCTATGATAAAGTGCCTTTCTTTTTTCCCCTTTTTTTCCTACCCAAAATGATATTGATAACAGTAGGAATTCTTCAGCAACTATCACTCCATGTGCAAATGCTGTTAACAGTTGAATTCAACTGGACTGGTCAATGCCGGCTAAAGAGGCAGCAGTCAGGCAGATGGGCAGCTCAGGCTCCAAACAGCCCAACGTCTTCTGCAGTCAAGCATCTCAGTTTGATGCAAACTGTGCAAAGTTGGAGCTCAGAACTTATATTTCCTTTGTGTTCCTCACAGAGGACAGTGCCTCTTGTGTAGATGGTAGATACTCAATGAGCATGTGGTGAAAACATTAAGGAAAGTACTAGTAAATCTCAGTTAATATCAACTCAGGGGATTTTCATGTTTTAGAAACTTGCTTATGATTCCTAAAATTTAATCCTTTGACAGTTTCATTAAACTTACTTTATAGGATTAAAAAGGAGCCTCCCTGGTGGCGCAAGGGGTTAAGACGTAACCTATGAAGCTCACTGCAGCCACTACAGCACAAGTTTGATCCCTGGCCAGGGAGGTAACCCACATGGCGCAGCAGACCTCTTGTGACTCGCCCACTGCTCCCCTCAGCAGAATATTTCAGTCGATCTGCCTGTTCTGTTCCCTGCTCTGTCTCTGGTGAATCCTCTCACCCCCCAAAACTCTGGCCTATACCCCGGTTCTTGTATGTATAAAAAATTTCTTTAAAAAAATAAAAACAAGTTAGATATAAAATAATTTGTAAAAATCTATTCTGAAATTCCATGCAGCCATCAAGAATATGTTTTAAAAATGGGCAGAACATTTAAAAAGAAACTTCTCCAGGGCCTCCCTGGTGGCGCAGGTGGTTGAGCGCTGCACTATGAACCTGTCCGCAGCCTCTGCAGCGCAGCTTCAATCCCAGCTGGCGGGCAAGAATCCCACATGGCGAAGCAGACCTCTCCTGTCTCGCCCACTGCTCCCCTCAGCAGTGTGTTTCATCAGTCTGCCTGTTCTGTTCCCTGCTCTGTCTCTGGTGAATCCTCTCACCCTTCCGTGCATCTGGCCTATACCCTGGTTCTTGTATAAATAAATAAAAATCTTAAAAAAAAATACTTCTCCATAGAGGAAATGCAAATGGCCAACAGGCATATGAAAAAATGTTCAACATCACTTGTTATCAGGGAAATGCAAATCAAAACTACAATGAGATACCATCTTACAACAGTGAGAATGGCACATATTTAAAAAAAAAACTAGCAACAACAAATGTTGGCGAGGATGTGGAGAAAAAGGAACTCTCCTGCACTGCTGGTGGGAGTGCAAAATGGTCCAACCACTATGGAAAGCAGTGTGGAGATTTCTTAACCTACTAAAGATGGAGCTTCCACATGATCCAGCAATTACACTCCTAGGTATTTACCCAAAGGACACAGAATTCCAAATTCCTTTAATTCCAAAGGGCACCTGCACCCCTATGTTTATAGCAGCACTATTTACAATAGCTAAGCTTTGGAAACAGCCCAAATGCCCAAAAATAGATGACTGGATCAAGAAGATGTGGTACATATACACAATGGAATATTATTACTCAGCAATCAAAAAAGATAATGATGCAATTTGCAGCACCGTGGATGGAGCTGGAAGGGCTCATGCTCAGCGAAA
Organism: Talpa occidentalis; assembly: GCF_014898055.3. Lineage (NCBI taxonomy): Eukaryota > Metazoa > Chordata > Mammalia > Eulipotyphla > Talpidae > Talpa > Talpa occidentalis. The sequence goes on from NW_023604295.1 coordinate 116,533,744, forward strand.
GAAGCCAGAAAGAAAAAGAAAAATACTGGATGTTGTCACTTATAGCAGGAATTTAGAAAACCTAAATAAGGGACCAGGAAAAAGACTAATTGCAATAAAGTAAAAATCAAAATCAACAAGCAACTATAGACCAGAGACACACTACAGTGGGGGTTGGGGGGAGAAGAAAAGGGATTAGGGTCAGAATAAGTGGGGTGGGAACTGTATGGGAAATAAAACCAAAATGAAAATGCATACATTATGCAAAAATTAAAAATGATGTAAGAATTATATAAAATAATTTATAAAAAAATAAGACAAAATCAAAGTTTCAAAAAAAAAAGAGTATATTTTAGGAAAAAATATTTAGTAACTGGGAAAATGTCCAGGACATAATGTAAACTAGAGGATGTGGCTTATAGGTAGGGTACAAACCAAATTACTTATTACTAAATTATACATATACATATAAAAGTATATAGAGAGAGACTAGCAGGCTACAAATCAAAATCTTTGCAATGGTAATCACTAAGTGGTGGATTATGGGTGATTTGTTTTATATCCATGGATATATACTTCTTGATGCAGAGGGAAAACATTTTTACTTTACAACTTATATATAGGCCGCATTTCACAGTAACTTGTTTTAATTCAAAGTCTACAAAACACTGCTTAGGGGTCTTGTGGTATACTAATCAGGTTTTAAATTAAATCTCTGAAGATTTCATTTGCAGAGATTTATTTATTAATTTATTGTTGATTTGAGAAAGAATAGGTTGGGAGAAAGCAGACTCATGCCAAATACAATGAAAAAACCCAGCTCCCTCTATTTTCCAAAAAAAATCAGGGAAAACTGTTTTTCCACTGCATAGCAGATCCAAAAGTGTCTCTAATTACATAGATAAGACAAAATATCTTCTTTCTTCTCCTAGGATATATTTGGATGTGAATACTGTTATCCAAGACTATGATATGAAAAAAAAAAAAATCTATGCACTATTTCTTCTGTGCCATGAAGGAAATGAAAGAACAGTATAAAGCATCCATGTTCCAAATCTGTGCCATTAAACACTTTCTGAGAATAAACAAAGATGAGGATGACTTAACAGAACCATTCTACCAATTCAATTTTGTATCAACACTCTAAGTATAATCAGCCTATTAGCAAGAATTGCTTCCTCACCCACACTACATTCATTTATCATCAGTCTTCATTAATATAGTATTCATAGATCATTGATTTTCATTAATATAGAATAATTCCCTCTAGTTTCAGTCACTGATTAGGTTCTAAATATCTTAAGTATGCCTGTTTTCTCCAGAATCCTAATCTTTGAAAATAAGCCATTAAATAGAACTTTAGAGGAGATAAAAATCTTTTTTATAACTTTCACATATTGTTTGACAAAATAATCCAAAGGCTGCAATGCTCTACATGTGTCTATGCAATGAAAACAAGAGGAAAGTATCGAAGTTCCACAGGGGCAAGTGTCTAATCTTGTTATATCCCGGATGCCAGAACCACATCTAGCACATAGTATGTGTTGAACAAACTCTTGTTAAGTAGGGAAACAGCTTATTCTCCATAAAGCTATGTATGTAAGAGAAAGAATCACGCTTTTACTTCAGGAAGTTCTGCTACTATGATGTAATGATTGAGACTGAAGTCAATAATAGCATCCTCTCCACTGAGACTGACCTTATAACACCTGGTATAGCGTAGTCTAACACACTCATGGCTTTGACCTTCAAATGTCATTTAGTTAAATTGTTTTACTTTTTCTATGCTGTGTCAAAATCTTTGGTTATGGCCAGAGTTCCCAAATTCTACACAAAAGTACCCCTGGATGGTGCAACAAACATAAAGGAGAGCCATACTTTAAAATTCTGAGGAAAGTATGATGATGTCTAATTACACAGCAGGGAACCCATTGCTCATCATTTCAACATTAGATGCTACAATTCTTTGAATAACTTCACATGTCAGCAAAACAGGATTTTTGGAGGCTGCGATGTATCTCCAGCCAACCAATAAAGAATGGGAAATAAAGGTGGCAATGCTTGATCTAATTCTAAGGTTTGGGAAGATATGAAGTGCCCAAAGACAAAAATGTGCATTAATACGTGATTTTTCAGGGTGCTGAACAAATATTGTATTTTTCTTTCAATATGTGCATTTTTTTTTTTCAAATTCTCAAGTTTGGGTTTTTTGGTTTGTTTTTTTTTTTTAAGATTTATTTTTTATTTATTTATACAAGAACCAAGGTACACTCCAGATGTGAGGGAGGGTGAGAGGCTTCACCAGAGACAGCGGGGAACAGAACAGGAAGACGGATGAAATACACTGCTGAGGGGAGCAGCGGGCGAGACAGGAGAGGTCTGCTCACCATGTGGGTTGCTCTGAGGCCATGTGGGTTGCTCGGAGGCCAGCAGGGATCAACCAGCACTGCAGAGGCTGCGGACAGCTTCATAGCGCTGCACTCAACTGCCTGCACCACCAGGGGAGGCCCCAAATTATCAAGTTTTTATGAAGACATAAACTCTTACCAAATTGTTTAGACACTAAATATCATAGTATCACATCATACTATACTATATTCTTTGCTTATTGTTTGGGCAAAAATTAATGACCTGCTAACTAGATACCACTAGAAATGCCTTCCTTCATAAACCTCAGACAAGAGAAAAAGTCCCAGAGGGCACAGTGGATTTTCCCCAAAAGAGATTCAGTGACTTAAGGTTGCCCCTACTGTCCCTCCAAAGGGGCCATCCTTAGAGCGGTGACTAGAGGGAGATGAGAGGCAGCATTGTGAGAGGGGTGGAGGGATGACAAACTTAAACTTGGGAGTGGATAGTTGCTTTTGTTCTTTTTGTTTTGCCATCATTCCCTGGCTTCATCTAATCTGTACTCCCTGCTCAGGGGTGGGAATGATTAACTTATCCAGCAGTATCAGCTATTCAACGGCAGAGCCAGCTTCCTGGTTCATTTCTTATACCCTATGAATATTTATAGACGATTCGAAGATGAGAAAAGTGATCAGTGCCAGAAGCGCAGCAGAGATAAAGTGTAGGCTAAGTTTAGAGGGAAGACACAGAGAGAGGAAGGCCTTTTGGCCTGAACTGGAAGCATGCTGAAACTTTAGAAGTCATTTTAGGCAGATAACTGCTGGTATTGTTCCCTGAGAACAATGTATGCACCTAACTCTTCTGCCTTCAGTCAGCACACCTTCCCCAAAAGGTGTGCTTTCTCTGTCTAACATCAGTTTTAAGTTACTTTAAGCATATATCCTTAAAAATAAAATTGGTCTCAATAATCCACAGTTTGCACGGTACAAATCCTGGATTTCTTGTACTGAAAATGATGAATACCAGCTATACATGTGTTTTCTTTGATTTGATCTAGAAATCAAGGTTTTTATATGAACTGCCATTTAAAAACTGCTAAATCTGAAAGTTTGGTATCATTTTGAGTTCAGTCTATGAACCTCAAAGCAACCCTCGAACTGCTTGAAGTCAGACTAAGAGACCAATGTGTCAGTCCTCCCAACAGTGGGAGCAAAAGATTCAGAGAATCAAATGCTTGAACAGGAAGGCTCCCAAGCCTAGCAGTTTAAAGACCACTGCCTTATCCAGGGCTTTTCATAGTGAGTAATGAGGCTGGTGGGCAGAGTAAGGAAGAGGTTTTAATCTAGATCAGACTTTGCAGGTAAATGCTGGATAATCAATAGGTTGATTCAGACTCTAGGGGAACAAAGCCTACCTACACACAGCCTAAATTATTTAGACATATCATCCATAACCATTTGCTTACCTAAGGGTTGGTCACACATGCACACTTCATTGTTGCTGCACAGACACAGTCAAAGAGAGTACATGAGAGAATTTAAATGATTTCCACTGAAGAATTTTTAGGACAAATGTGCCAGTGAAGTCTTGCCACCAATCAAGAACTTCAAGATCACCTGGAAGTCTATGGTGTCTATACCAATCTCAGTCTCCACTCTGGACTCCCAGATGCGATTCTGCATTTATGAGAACCTCATGTAGCTCCTATGCAAATTAAATTTGGAAAGCTGAATTAGGAGTCCGTGGTCCTCATCCTTGGTGAGGATTAGAATCATATGAGAGAGGTTTAAATATCTATGAACTCTAGATCCCAACCCAGGCCAATTACCTCTGACTTATGAGGTGGGACTGAGTAATGGTGGGTTTTAAGGCTTTGCAGATGGTTCCAATGGGCAGCCAAACAGGGGACCACTGTAATGGAGGGTGGCATTTGGCACAGACTCACTCTCACCCCAATCTTACCGAGCACTTTTGTTTTCATGTTTCATTCGTTCAACTCTTAAGTGCCAGCACTGTGTTCCACATTAGACATACGGCACCACCCCAGTCTTCATGGAACTCAAACACTGAAATGGAAATATTTTGATCTAATTTCACAGAACTATTTTATTAAGTTGCATTAATTGTACAGAAATCCATGTGCTTTCTAAAAATAAAAAATCATGAGCTAACAGATATAGAGAAAATAATAAGGGCTTTAAAATAAAACCACAACCCAGAATAGGTTGGAGAATATTTCCCAAATTAAAGGGGGATAATGACTTGATCTCATATCCATATTGTAAGGATTCACCGTGTCTGCTTGCAAGTTAGTTTTCTAGAGTCCTGGCCATAAAGAAAACTAAGACAAAAACCCAATCTCCTAACTCCTATTCTATATGTATCATACACTGACATTAGTCCTGCCAAACTGATAGAGAGGCTAACCGAGCAAACACTGGGAAGGAGGCAAGCATGAGGCAAGGATACTGTTTAGGAAGAGTAAATCAGAAAAGTTTATCTACTGGTAGGGAAATGTTCATATACTGATTATAAGTTTGCTGTTATTATAGTAAACAAGATATACAATAATAGGACACATATATAAGAGCCACCTTCAGGAAGAAAGGTACATGAGTCATGGTTAAAGGATTTGGAATTACTTAGCCAGAGAACTAGGAGCTGAAGTACAATTTAATAACACTTGAAATACACAGAAGATTACAGAATTTGGACTGACTGAGGGCCAGCTATTTTCCAAAGCTATGAGAAAATGGAAAGAGACTGAAGCTGGAAGAGTGGGTCATTAAAAGAGAGGAGGGTTAGGAAGTCTTGCCTGACATTAAGACATATTCACTGTACCTGGATGAGCAACTGAGGGGGTTCTGCCGAATGTGAGCATCACTAATACCCAGTGACGGTGCATTACCAGACGATGGGACTTGGAGTCAAATGGCATCTTGCTGGAAATAGAGATGGATAATAACTCAACAGTCTATGAATTTCTAGGGATAACTCATCTAGTCTCCAGATGAAACATAACATTTTTAAAAACCCCAAAATCTTGAATATTAAATCATCCAGGTTAATGAAATATATGGATATCTTTCTTTCTGACTTATTTTGACTAAAAATAACCTCTCCTCTGTGTTAAGAAAGATCAACTAAAATATTCATGCTGGCATTAGTTCTTGCCTTTCTAGCCCATCCACATTTTTGATATATTAGTTTTGCTAACTGAAAATGAAATGTCCAGATATGAAGATTTCATCTGCTCCATTGACCGAAAAGCAAAATGAAAGACTAATGATTAGCACAATCAAGATATAATTATGCAAGAATTCATGAGGAGCTTTAACCCCAGTCTCCTGCTTCTCAGTTAAGTGATCTCAACAGGTGGCACAGAACAGTCATCCTATCTTTAAATGACTAAGGATTCTTGACTTCCAAAGTCCTCCTATCGGTTAGTTTTGAGGACTGCACTGGAAACTCCCAGCTCATATCTCCCACCAGTATCAGAAACAGTAAGAATGGCTGCTTAGAAAGGAAATGCAAAGGTTTAGTTGGGGAATTTTAACTTCATCTTTGTAATTCATGATACCTCAATGTGGCCAAAATCCTCTTGAAAATCTCAGATAGATTTAGAATATGAACCACAAACTACCATGTGCTCAGCAGACAAATGAAGATAATCACTTCGCAGGATATCCTACACTTGAGCTTTTCTGAAAGCTGTCAATGGAATATGAAAACCTGAAGTGTCATCTTCCTGTTTTCACACAGATGAACTTGCTCTGCATCTACATCATATGACAATTTATATAGCAGAATAACCTAATAAGAAAGTAACTGTCTCATTTTGCTTTGTACTCACTTCATTAAAATGAGAGTTGCTTTTCCATTGCATTCCAAAATGAGAGCTAAGCCCTGAAGTTTCACTTCCCAATTGCCAGGAGAGAGTGAACAGACGGATTTATTCTGGGCTGCTTAACAGACAAAGGGTTGTGGGTGTCCAGCAGAGGTGTGCCCAATGTCAGGAAAATAACAGACATTTTAGGGACCAGAGAAAAAGAGAAGATTGCAAGTATGAAAAGAGAGTTCCCAAAATTGATGTGTCCCCCAGGAGTGTCCATATGGATCCTTGGTCTTCTTTTTCCTAAACTAGCTTGTCTCAGAGGGGATGAAGCCCAGGGATGGTGGAGGTGACTAACTGAAAAGAATATGTCAACCTCCAGAGGGACAGGTGAATAAGGCCCACCTCTTGGGAAGCCCTGGGTCTTTACCTTCAGCCTAAGGAGGCCCAGCACACAGAGGCTTCCTGGGTGATCACAAAATAGTAGCTGGAGCCCACAGGCTGACAGAATATCCACATCACTTGTGTGGCCCTAAAAAGGAGAAGGGTCCCTTGTCAAACAATGACAAAGGGTTCTAATCTTTGGAACTAAAGGACAGAAGTATTTTAAACTTATTTTTAAATTATAAATGAATATACTTATGGTATTTGAGTGTCATCCAGTAATTCAAACTTAATGAATTTGATTATGATATAAACCAAAGTAAGTATTAAGCAAGATTTTTGAGGTTGACATTTAAATATATGTCGATAATTGAAGGATGAAAATAAAGTTGGAATATTTACTACCAATTATTTCAGATGGGATACTTGCTTTATAAAGTGCCTTCTCAACTTCAGTCTAGACAGTTTTAGGATTCTTGTCTTTAATAGATGATTTAAAGTTATTTGCCAGAAAATCTTGTACTGATAGTTTTTTCAGAATAGTAATGCATTCTTTATAGAGTTTCCGAGTCCTGATCATATCTTCTATTGACAGTTCAGAGAAAGCACAAGAAAATTGATCATTTTTTAAAAGATTTATTTATTTATGCATACAAGAGCTGGGAACAGGCCAGAGATGTGGGGTGTGGGGTTTGAGAGGATTCACCAGAGACAGAGTGGGGAACAGAACAGGCAGACTGAAGTACACTGCTGAATGGAACAGCGGGCAAGACAGGAGAGGTCTGCCTCACCATGTGGGTTGCTCCCTGGCCAGCTGAGAATTGAACTCATGCTGCAGAAGCTGCAGATTGCTTCATAGTGCAGCGCTTAACTCCCTGCGCCACCAGGGAGGCCCAGGAAATTGATCATTTTTTTGTTCTACTATATTACTTCATAAAAATGTATTAAAAACACTTTCTGGAACAAAGGTATAAACACATAAAAGCCGCTGAAATCATCAGCTGCCTCATACCACTATTTGATAATCCAAAAGAGAAAAGTGAGTTTATAATGTTTAAAAAGATTTGTGAAAATCACCTAGATAGTGGCCTCATTGTTAAAATGTTTACTTCTATGCAATCAATGATGCTTTGTTTTATTGGTCATCAAGTATAAAATAAAAAGACAGTAGCCTTGATCTAATTGTCCAAAGCCTCATATGTTCCAGTGTACAATGGGGGTGGCCAAAGGAATTTAATTCACTTCACACTGCTAATAGATTTAAACCCTATTGACTGTAGGTGGCCAGTGACCTGATTGGTATGATTGTTCCCGAAGGCTTGTCACCATGGAAAGTTACTGCAAGCGAAGAGAAATCTCTTTGCCATCAACCAGTTGGATTACTCTGGGCAAAGAATTTCACTTCTCTCAGCCTTGGTTTCCCATTGGGAAAATGAGATGATTGAGATAATGATTGGTAAATATCTTACAGCTCTGTAATCCTATCCATCTGTATTTATAGGCATTAGAAAAGCCAAAGACGTAATGCAGGGATCTAGAGAGGATGCCTTAGAACACGCAGTATTCCTAGTTTCAAGGAAAATGCACTTCTATGAGGATCTGCCAGTTTGACAAACTATTGTTTTGCATGTATTAAAACAAGTTCCTAGACAGGTTATTCCAGGCAAACCAAATAAACTGATTTCGATGATGGAAGTGCTATGGTTATAAAATCTTACATGCAAATACAAGGTGCTGATTGAACCTGGAGAATATATATTATCCAAAATTTGAATTTATGTAACTTTCAAACAGTTCTAGAATACCTTGATCTTCATTCATTCACAGAGAACTCAAATAAGCAATTCTGTTCTGGCATAGAAATTTATGAAGAAGTTCTGAAGCTGTCTCTCTTGTTTTTTAAACAGAAATGAGGAAGGAAAAAAGAGCACCAAGATTTCAGAAGAAGAGTAATAAATATGATGACTACATGTATAATAAGGCAAGCAGAGTAGACAAGATCATTGCTTATCTGTTCCTTCTCCCACTTTGTCCATTGTTACTACAAATGAGAAATATTTGATTTAAAGTTTATAAATATCTACATCTATGGTTTTGCTGCTTCTCATAATCTTACTGAGAAGGCTTGAGATTTGAACTGTGCTGTTCATTAGGTAAGCAAAAACCTGTACGTTACTTTCTGAAGCATTACTTAGGCCACCTAGAGATTCAGGAAAGGCCTCAGAATGTGTTTTCAGCAGTCCTGGGCTCATGTTCCAGGACTGTATATTTGACTGTGAAATATCAGACAAATTACTTTACCCTGCTCAATCTCAGTTTCTTTATCAGCAAATGGTTAGAAAAATCATAACCTTATACTTTGTGTTTTATGAATATTAAATGAAACAGTGTTTCTAATATAATGTCTTTATAATTATCAATTCTGATAATTTATTTCATTATTAGGTTAGATTCAGCCTTCTCATCTAGAGTGTTACCATACCCAGGATCTTTAAAATATTGTGTATCTTTGTTTCTTTGTTGAGAGATGACTTTTGAAAACATTTTGTACATATGTATATAATGAATATGAATGCTATGTAAGTAATCCATTCTTGTGATTCATAATAGTTATGTTCTACAAAGTCTCCACAGACACTGAATTAGCAAATAATGAACTGATGCTCCTAAGGGACACTGAAGGTTAGTTTCCTGTGAACCTGTGATCACAACACTTAGATCAACCGATCAATACACAGTCATATGCTGCTTAACACTATGGTTATGTGCTAAGGACTGAGTTCAATAGGCAATTTTTTCATTATGCACCTGTCACAGAGTATAATTAAACACTACCACAATTAAACCTAAATGGTACAGCAACACACTTAAGTCATATAGTACAGTCTATTGGCACCACCATTGTATATGTGGTCCATTGTTGGCTGAAATGTCATTTAGTGAGGCATAACTTAGAACTAGGTTTTATGTGTGCTTCTGTTTCAAGATTTCTTATTTAATATATACTTTTGATTCATTAACACTTACTTAAAACCAATAACACTATATATAGTGAAGTTTATATAAACTATGACTTTTCCCCATTAGTCATAGCCCAACAATCTTGCTCTTAGGAACCCTAGACAGCACTTCAGCACTACACTTGGGGGTCACTTTAAATGGCAAAATCACCAATAAAAAGCACAAAAATAGGAAAAACATGACACTAAATAGATTGTAAAAGGGATACTTGTTTGCAGTGTGAGAGCTGATGCAAGAATTCAGAGTGTCCTATAGTTGACCTCAGCTGAGAACATGCACGTGGGGCAACTCCAAACTTGGACCACCTGCCCATGTCTACAAAGAGTCACTGAAGTGTCATGCATGTTGATTTTGTAGTTACAACTAAATTTTAGTGAGTAGGTGATTGTAGGGTAAAGAAAATGTCAGGCTTTTCTGCCCTTCCGCCATCAGGATAGATGATGGATCCTTGTCCTGAATGCATGCCTGATGGCGGGCACCTGGAATAGGGTGTGGGCATAGGTAGATGGGATTCAGCTGAGCTAAGACTGTGCTTTTTAAGGCGGCGTCAAGGGGACGCCAGCAGCAGCAGCAGCAGCAGCAGTAGAAGCCAAAGCAGAAGCCGAAAGAGAAGCCGAGAAGCAGCAGAACCCAGATAGAGTGAAGACTTGCTGGGGGCTGGGAAGCCTGCCAGCCTCCCAGCCCCCCAGCCAGCACCCCTGCCTGCCATATGCCTGGTAAACCCCAATAAAAGACCTGCAAAAAAACCTACTGAGGACTCTGACTCCTCCTTTACCCGGTCTGCATGGGATCAGAAAACCTGCACTGTGTCCTGTCCTGCCCTTACAATTGGCGTAAGTCGGCAGGATCCATGTAGACAGGTATTGGAGCCCTCCGAAGACCTGGAGGGACTAAAGGAGAACAGACTTTGCCTGTGATGACGCTGGAGATGCCATGGCGGCACAGAAGGTGGATACGGTCCGGAGCTGTGGGACGAGACCTCGCATGGAGGAGATGCCTGAGAGGACCAGCCAACAACACCGGAAAGGACCAGCCAATGACCCCTGAGGCAGCAGGCCGTTGCTGATGCAAGGAGAGGCCAATGGACTTCAACTGATGGACTGATGAACTGATGAACTTGGACTGACAATCCCGCCAGAAGGCGGAGGACCTTGGCAGGTGATGTTTTTTTTGAGAATCTGGGGGTGGCCAGTGGGCCTTGATGGCCAAAAGCAGCCTGTGCATGCCCAGCAGCCAGGTGGAGGAGAAAAGCCAACTGAGAAGGCAAAAGCTGGTACTGATGCTAAGTTGAGAAGCCCTGAGTGGCTGTTAAGCAGCCTTAGTATGCTGAAGCCCTGTGAGTCTCGTAAAATCACCTGTGGGTGATGCCCTGCTCATTCTTGAGCGAGGGTGAGGAGCTGAGGAACCTGTCCTTGGGGGACGGGTGGGGAACATGGCTTGGGGTGGAGCCCAAGCCGAATGCAAAGTTTGGATCCCCAACCCATGTGCTTGTGCAGTGGGTTGGCTTGAGTGCAGGGGTCTGCGAGTCGCATGGGTGGCCATGAAGGCCGAGTGTTGGAGTGACTGTAGACAGAAACCCTTAGGAATGGTGATTACCCCCAACAGAATAAAATTGCCAATCCCAGAGCTAGTGCATCCTGGGGGTGGATGCTGTGTGTGCCTTGTAGCCGAGACTAGAGAAGGCCAGGAAGCCTGACGGCTCCTGGTGTGATATAGTAGATGCCGTGAGTGATTCCCCTCCCTCGTATGAGCAGTGCCTTCGGCAGCCGATTTGGTGGCTCATCTGCTGGTACCAATAATTGTCTTTTGCACTAGGTTGGTGCCCTGCCTGGACTTATTTGTGTTCTGTTGTATTTTGTTATATTGTATTTTGTTATATTTGATGTATTTGCTTTTGTGGGCCATGGCTGCATTGTTTGTTTGCTTAGAAAATTGTATATATATGTATAGACTGTATGGCAGAAAACCCTGAGGGGGTGGACTGTAGGGTAAAGAAAATATCAGGCTTTTCTGCCCTTCCGCCATCAGGATAGATGATGGATCCTTGTCCTGAATGCATGCCTGATGGCGGGCACCTGGAATAGGGTGTGGGCATAGGTAGATGGGATTCAGCTGAGCTAAGACTGTGCTTTTTAAGGGCAGCGTCAAGGGGACACCAGCAGCAGCAGCAGCAGCAGCAGCAGCAGAAGCCGAAGCAGAAGCCGAAAGAGAAGCAGCAGAACCCAGATAGAGTGAAGACTTGCTGGGGGCTGGGAAGCCTGCCAGCCTCCCAGCACCCCTGCCTGCCATATGCCTGGTAAACCCCAATAAAAGACCTGCAAAAAAACCTACTGAGGACTCTGACTCCTCCTTTACCCGGTCTGCATGGGATCAGAAAACCTGCCTTGTGTCCATTCCTGCCTTTACAGTGATATAGAATATAGAACCCATAAATAATGACAATCATACAATAGTACGCTCATTCTATACTTAATTGCATGGCAGGTACTATATTAATTATTTAGTATACATCTCCTTTTTTATAATAATTCTATAATGCAAATAATACTATAATTTTATAAATGTGAAAATGAGGCCTAAGGAGTTAAAATAGCTTGAAAAAGGTCATATGGGCATAGCCAGGACATAAAATCTGAGAATGACTTTAGAACCTGTATTTGTACTTTACATTATTCTGTGATTCATTTATCAGGAGAAATGGAGTTGTGCTTTTTTGTTTTTGTTTTTTTTTAATCAAACAAGTGTACAAGCATGGCACTTCCCATAATGCTGGAAAACCATTGTCTTTGATTATCTTATGTAACTGATATTTAAATAACCAATGTAACTTAATTTTAAAATAAAACTGTAGCTATTTAAATTCCTATCATAATTCTATCTTATGCTTCTAATTGAAACTTAACCAATATATATTTATTAACTTCCTACTCTATGTCAAAAAATGTTCTTATGTGCATCAACAGATAGGTAAGGGCACAATGGCTCTGGAGAATTGTTCTCTATAAATCTTCCAATAGCACTAGGGCAACTTCAAACTCTAAAGAGTCAAAAATGAAAGAAAGGTTATTGCTAAATTTGATACCATTACCTGTCAAACCAGTGAGGTCTAGGAATTGTATAAAAGAGAGTACTCAATATCCAACTTTGCTAAGGATGATAGATGTATTCATAAAAGCTAATATGTGAAGCAGCAGCTTTAAGAGACAACGTATCAATCAGGTTAGATTAGGCTTTTCTACAACAATCCCAACCTGTCACAATCAAGGTGTCTTTTATGTTCTTGCCAAGTCTAATGTAGGTTGAATAGGTCCTTCTTCTCTCCATCCTTATAACCCACTCAAAGTAATATGTACAACACCTCCTCACAATCAATGCAAGTCTGAGGAATATAGAAACTAAATGGGTTTTTGATAAGTCACATCATGGCCACAAATACAAATGAATTTTCTTATAAATCCTAAATACAATATATTATGATTTAGATTATGGATAATCTTAAATTTTCACTTTGATTAATGGTAGACAATATTGAATGCCTGTAGTTTAAAGTTACTTTTACCTTTCAGATTTCATGTAAATAATTCACATTCTCTTAAAAATTGTTAAAATCAGTTAAGTGATGTTTTCCTTTAGTATTTTCTTCATGACCTTCAGGAACTCAGTCTAATAATCTTTTTTGTATGGGTTTACATTTTTCAAAGCAAGCACAATACTTTTTTTTTACTTATTTTTCTGTTTTATGGGAAATTCCTATGAAATGGTAACAATAGAAATGTCTTGTAAAAGAAAATAATTCCATCTTCATTTTTAATTAAAAATCATTTTAAATATTCATGAATTTAAGGTATTCTTCTGTCTTTCTGTAATTTTTTTTATTTTTAAACAATATTTGCTTCCTCCCACCCCCTCAGATTGAGTCCCCATAGAATTTCCTTGTACTTCAGCTCAAGCAGGGCTTGAACAACAGGTACATTTTTCTGTCACTGTCATTAAGAAGAACATGACCATCAAACTTGTGTAAGGGAATGTGGCAGATACAGAATGAGTATGCAGATGTGTTTCTGTGAGAAGCATTACAAACCAATTGTCAAGGTAGACTCACCCAGTAGAACAGCCATGGACAGGAGAAAACAAAATAAGTGTGAAAATACACAGCAGTTCCCAATCCCAGATCCAGGGTCTTGCCTCCAACCTGTGACTGTGTCTCTCCTCCCAATGGGACACCTTAAAGTCCAGAGCCTGTTTGTCTTCTCAAGCAGGTCATCCCCTGTCCCCAATTCACACTCCTTCCCACGACCACCAGCACTACCTCACTGTGAGCACAGCAGTGTCAGGCCCTGCCTCACAAAACTCACACCACAAAGGTTTGTCTTCAAGGAGACACAACATGCTGGGCTGGCTCCTTTTTCTACTACCAAGGTAGTATTCGAACAAACTGTGTTAATTAGGAAATCGGAGGCTATGAGAGATGAAACATGTCAGACTTTGCCCCCAAAAGAACTTACTTACCAAATGCTCACCTGTGACTAACACAGCAACTACCACATTTGAAAGCACTTTTACATCTATCATTTGCTCTGTATACAGGCCAATGAGATAATTGCTCTTGGTATTAGAATTAAATGAAAGATAAGAAAGCTGAGGTTGAAAAAGACAATCAACCTATCAAAGATTATACAGTTAGGGCAGAAGGAAGGCTGAGTTCCTATCTCCTGACTCCCAGGCCAGTCTTCATGCTGCAAATTATGTTAGCAGGTCAGCCCTGTAAGTAGCATAGGGCTTAAAAATCTCAGGGTTGGAAGGACTTTAAGTGTCACCTAGGTTGACCATATAATCTAGGGACCTTAAGCATCACCTAGGCTAATGGTATTGTTAGGGGGAAAAGGATGTCCCAAAGCAAATTTCATACAGGCTTTGTGGACTCCACCCCCACCCCAGGTCAAAGCCAAAGACACTGGGAACTCCAAATCCCATTACCACCAAAGGGAAGGTGGCTGGGACCTGAGGGTGGGGATAAGCAGCCAGGTGGATACAAAAGGCAGACACGTGGGCTTTGGGAGGCTCTCCATTTTGGCTCTCCGCCAGCTCGCAGCTTCCGGCCAGCTCTGAGAGTGACTTTGGGTTTCCAGGTCGTCGGATCGGGTAGGACACATTAAAGACTTTATTTCCCTATTTTCTCCCTGAGTTGTATATTTTCCTTATTTCTTTTTCTCTTGTAAATAAACCTTTTATTAACCCTTTTGCGTGTGTCTGTAGTAGAGTATTCATAAGTCCCTTTAAAGCGCGCGGGTGAGGACCCACAGCCAGGAACTCCTTTAATATCGGGGTTGCTCTATAACAGTATCATGCTGGGTGGCTTCAGGTATTGTCCTGCCAGGTGATTAGTCACCTGTCCTTCATAACCCCATAGCCTTGTGTTCTACCAGTTCAAAAACCTATTGTTGTGGAGAAACAGCAGAAGCAGCACACCTGGACAGAGGAATTGCTTCTGTCTGGCATCTAGATCCAGTTGGTTGGGTTTTACATATTCTTTTCCACTTTTGTTTCATCACAGAACTCCAATATCTTGAACTATTAATAACCTTTCTCTTATCTTCAGTTCAGATCTAACTCCCTAATTCCCTACTGTAGGGTAAGGTAAAAGTATCAGGCTTTTCTGCCCTCCCGCCATTGGGATAGATGATGGAATCCTGTGGTCCCAAATGCATGCCTGATGGCGGGCACCTGGAATAGGGTGTGGGCACATGTAGATGGGATTCACCTGGGCTAAGACTGGGTTTATAAGGACAGTGTTACAGGGATGCCAGAAGCAGAGAGTAGAGCAGAAGGAGCAGGAGAAGCAGAGAAGCAGAGAAGAGAGAGGACATGAGAGAAGGCCAGAGAACCCAGATAGAGTGAAGACTTGCTGGGGCCTGGGAGGCCTGCCAGCCTCCCGGCCCCCTAGCACTCCTGCCTGTTGTGTACATGGTATATCCCAATAAAAGCCTGCAAAAGCTACTCAGGGCTCCAGGACTGGACTCCTCCTTTACACCGTCTGCTGGATCAGAAAACCTGCCCTTCCTGCTGTTATGCCTACCCACTCATTGTTTATATCTGTGACATCCAGGCACACACATGTATGTATGCACACCTGTGCATATTCACATACACAATATGAATCTCTCTTTTCTGTGTTAGCCTTCCAAAGTTCTACCTCCAAGTAATCATTTATTAATGCTTAAACAATCTCTGTTTACTCTTCCTCCAGAGAGGGTCTTCATGCCCTTCATATTCCTGGCTTCTATCTTCTTTATCCCCTCTAAATCCTTCTCACAGTATGGCAAATGACAGGCCCATGGTAGCCTCAAGCTAGTCTTAATAAAGGCAGGATCCATATACTGACATCTGCTGATCTAGAGGTACAGGATGGATCTAGAATCCTCCTCATGCTTTCATCTTACAGAGAAATCTTCTACTGTGGCTGTGAGATTATGAAGTAGAATCTAGAAGAACATGACAGGATCAAGTTTCTTCAACACATTAACCTAGAAGAAGTAGAACTGGTTTTTGTTCCATCACATCTCTAATAGGCATTTCAAAAATCCCAGTAAATATGCACCCATGTGGAGAAGCAACTCCATCTGCAACTAATTCTTCAGGAGCTCCAGTTAAAGCTTGATTACAGTGCATCTTGAGTAGGAGGAAAGGCAATGATTCACAGACACCAATTGCTCACCCTCATCAGATGGAGTAGTTAGAAGCAATAAGTTGTGCTTCAATTATTCTTTCCCAGAGATCACTACAGTTCAAGAGCCTGCTATTCATGGAGAGGCTGCTTAAGTAGCATACCTGAGTAGGGTTGGTTGAATTTTATATGTGTTTTTTTTTTTTTCCATTTGTTTTCATTATGGAAACAATTTCCAGTCAACCTGGTTGATTAGGCAGAGTAGTACCAGACGTGCACAGGGTAACCATAGCTTCAGGTGAAGTCCTTCAAGAATTGCTTCTGGGATTGGCAGAAGGCAGCAGAGATGATGGCAGGAAACCCTGACTGTTCACATTCTGAAGGTGCTGTACTTGGTAGGTCAGAGACCCGTGGCCTGGCTATTCTTTCCTGGTGCCTCTTGATCTTTATCCTGTTCTTGTAATGAGTGAATTTGTGCTTGAGACCAAGCTTCCACCCATATCCCAGGATTGGGAATCAGATCCTTGATTTGTTTGTTATACTTGATTTCCAGCCCAGTACTTTTCCTAAAAGATGGTACCCTGCTGCTCTCTCAATAGCCTTTTCTTTCCCAAAACCCCAGGCCTGCAACCAGGGCCTTGCTACCACTTGTCTGACTTTCCTGCCAAAATCTTGACTCCATCTCTGCACGTTCTCTGCACCCAGACTTCAGTACTAGGTTCCAGCCTCTTACCAGGCCCTCAAAGCCTTATCTTGTGCCAAATCCCCCAGTGCCTCCCTCTGCTTCTACTTGTACCTAATGACTCATCCCTCTAGCAAGATACATTATTTTCTCTGCTCCCTGCCAGCAACTGGGTTGATACCATCCTAAGCCTGGGGCCCAAGTTAGTTTTCTAGCCCCCCCCCCCAATTCTATCTGGTTTTGCCACTTTCTAAGGTCCTTTGTGCTGAAAGCAGCTTTCAGAAAGAACGGATGAGGAAAAGCTGCAGAAGAAGGATGTGAAGCCTGGAAACCCTGAAATAGATGAGAAATGGAGCTGCTGGCACAAGGCAACTAAATCTCCTTCCCCCCAGTACAAACCACTGCTCTTAGTGCTATTTGCTCCTCCCCATTCTCACTGCCTTTTTGTTTAAACAGCAACCCGATTTCTGTCACAGTAAGAACTGTATCAGCTTCATGGACAGCCATGACAGTCATTGAGTAAAGGATGTAATTTAAGCACTTACAATTTTTTCCATTGGGCTACACAAATGGCAACTAACAAATTACCCTCAAGTTATATTTACCAGCTCTGTGGGTATTTGAATTCAGGAAAGAAAACTTATACTTTTAACCAGTCTTGAGGATGTATTTAAATTCACAATGAACAATTTTTACCATGTGATGATATTTTTTTTTTCCAGAAACAATACCTCTTCCATTTGCTAATTGATGTGATAAACAAAGACATAGTCCTTCCTCTTCCATCACTACCTCCAAAATTAAATTTAACAGCTATACTCTGCTTAGGCAGAGAGAACAAATGAGCTAGTTACTCATTCATGGAAAACAGGTAAAAACTTCCCAGTTACTGTTTCTTTGAAGTGTCTATTTTAAGAGGTTTGATGGGGAACAGAGTACAAGGTGAGCACACTGAACCTTTAAGAGAGCAGGAACGAGGGATTTCAACGAGTCACTGCCTATCAAATGCCATACTTAGAGTATGCCCCAAATAAGCTGGGCCTGTCTCCAGATTTCATGTGTTTTGCAACCCTGTCCTATGTTTGAATGTCACAGCCACCTTTACAAAAACAATATTCTCTAGTTAAACTAAGTAGAAAAATACAGTGAAAAGAATCTTTGCTATTCTCTAGGTAAAAGATGACATTTTCCTTAAGAAAAACACTGATGAGGATAAAAGTCAAGCATTGTTTTAGACTCCTTCCAATTTCCAAAATACCATTTAAAAAATAATTACACCCACGATTTATGCACAATTCATTAGACAACAAGATAAAATGCTCTGCTAAAGTTTAATTGCATTAGAGCAGACATCATGAAATATACTCCCCACTTCTTCAGACCTGAACCTAGTCTGGTAAAGTCTTTGTCACAGTGATACCTTGCCCAGATTGTCTATCTTGATTAAATTATAACCATATTGTAGTTTCATTATTTGATAGACTTCTGAAGAATATTTTTGGCTATGCCATTACAAGGTTAAATGGTCTGTTATTAGTCTTAAAGCATTTTAAGCTAGTAAGCTTGATCCCCTAGGAAGATAACAGGAACTACATCTTAGAAAAAGAATGCAGTTACCTGCAAACAAAAGTGTTTTTAATGACTACAGCTTTTCTCCTCCCTATTTCCATCAAGATAAGAGCCAGGTAATATCTTGAATTATGCAGGCATCAGTTGAGAAGCTACCCAAGGTAAACAACACATATTCCCTTACCCATGCAAATTACAGACAAACAAGGGAAGAGCAGCAAGTGTTCATTACATAATAGATATAATATCTTGCATAATATGTAATAAATATGACAGACATCTGGCAGATGTAACCAGCCTTTTAGAATCTGCAAACTGCTGAATTACTAATCTGAAGGAGTCAGATTGAGAGAAAGAGCACCTGCAACCAGATCTGAGGGTTTTATGAGAGCAAGATCTGCTGGTCTACCTGCCCAGCCCTTTAGGTTTGAAGGACAGCCACCATTAGACTCCCATTCAGGCAGCTACCTCTGAAGAGCGAGCATGTTTAGTGGAATAGGCATGAGGCTGGGAACCAGCACGGAGCTGAGTGTCTCCCAAATACTGTTGTTCACATACATACCTGCAGTCTTTAATGGGGTTTTCTCTCCTAGCAACAGTTTTAACCTTTTGGCATGGATTTTGCCTTGATAATGTGAATCAGCCACCACAGCAGACGTAAAAGACATGTTACATAGCGTGCAACACTTGTTTTTATCCACCATATCAGCATCATTGCCCTGCAAGGAAGAAAGAAAAAACAGTATTAGAGAGAACCAAAGTCCTAGATTTCTCTTTCCCCATTCCATTTTGCTGTACATGAGATTTATCACGGACTTTCTGATTGAAATTTCTAGTGTTTTCTCTGAAATCTTGTTTTTCTTCATGATGATGATCATCAAGACTTACTCAGTGACTGACTCCTATCACCATTTGTTCAGAGGCTACTACTCCAGGCACAGGGAATATAGGATGATGTGAGGCATGAGCTACCCAACGAAAAATGGGGCTTACAATTAGACTAGGACATATGTATCTGGCATCAAGGGGAGAGCAGTCTCTAATTGCATCATTATACTCATTAAAGTAAGTAAAATATCAGAGTTCAGACGGTCTGAATTATTTAATAGAAATTATCATTTGGCATCCAGCTCTGCCTTGACCAATTTTAGCCTCACCAGGATACATGGTCACATGGTCAAGGATTTCTTTTTAGTAATATTTCTTTAAAGAAGTGAACACTCTTCATAATTAAATTGAGTATATATAATAAAGCTATGATGACCATGCCAGCTGAATTTTCTAGGAGAATTTGGGTAATTTCCCTTTTATTTAGAAAAGGTGATTTGTTACATGCCACATAAAATGTTTAAATCCAGTTTGACTTTTATTCCTATGGAAGTCTTAATGAAAGTGAATCATAATTTAGAAAAAAAAATCCTTCATTAGTACATTTCACCTGGCTATTGTGCACACAGATCATCAATTACCTATATTATGCAAAGGGAAGATGAATCCACTGACTCCCCTCCTGCTGAGTTAGAAATTGGAGGAAAAACAGAGTCTCAGATAAGGAGTTAATCTATTCCTTAATGGAACTCCAATAGCAAGGCATGTGGGGTTAAGAGCAGTCTTGAATGAGTATCTGGCTCCACAAGGGCCTTTCTCTTATTCCTAGCCAACCCATAGTGCCCTTTAAAATGGGATGGGGAGGAGCATGAGGGTGAGGATGGGAGGGAGAAGAGGAATTATATATCTTTCTGCCTAATAAGATATCCGGACATCTGGAGAGAGTGCTGCCTTACAAATTATGTTGCAGTTAGAAAACTAACTCCTTCCTCTTTAAGTCATTAGTGGGTAATATCGCTGATAATGACTCTTGTTCCTTGGGAGGATTGGAGGGAGAGGGGGGAGGAGAGAGAGAGATAATGAAGAAAAGAGCCCTTTCCTATGCTCCAAAAGGCTAATCTGAATTTCACGGATAGGGAAAAGAAAGACTTCTCAAAAGAGATTTTGTTGATTTGGAGTTACAGCCTCACCTACTGCCTTTTATTATTTTGACTGTAGAATATTACATCTTAGAGTCCCCCCTCTTTATACTACAGTTAGTGACTGAGATTTAACAAGTACCAAGGTTGGTGGGGGGAAGTAAGAGGTAATGGGTCCTATGGAGAAAGATGAGACTTACCCAGAGGGGAAGAAAGACCCAAAGAAGGGCTTCTTAGAGAGGGACAAACCTTCAGGTAAAACACCTGGGTAGGCACTGAGACTGTGTCTACCAGAGTGTACCTTGCTGAGGGTTAAAGACCAGGTGCTTTGACCTTTCTTCTCAGTAAAATAAAAAAGTCAGAAAGGGTATAAACATTTTTACACCATGGTGTGATTTACTGTGGAGACTAATGGGACCAAGACATAAAGGAGAGAGCTGACTTCCCCAGCCTACCTCTCCAACTAAGCCTAGGAGATACCACTGAATCCCCGGGAAGGGACAGAGCACAGGAGTACCAGGAAATGACAAATCAGGGAGTTACTGAATTGCCCAAGTGTAGAAATGATGAAAGGGTAGCTCAGTAGGGATGAAAGACCCAAACTGGAACTTTCCCATTATATATTACAGGATATTTATCCTAGATTTAAAAAAAACAATGTTGTCAAGGTAAAGGTAGGTGATCAAATCACTTATTTTACCTATTATGCAAGATACAGGTCAAAACATGTTATTCCTAAGATTGGGCACATTATCATAAGCCAAAGTTTAACACACAATCTACATACCTCTTTAGAAATCTGTGCATCCCAAAGGTCACTTCCTAAAAAAGGATCAGCCAATCCTGACCACAGGAACCAATCCCTACTCCCTAGAAATCTATCTTGGAGATGTATCTAAGGAAAAAATAGAGGCCCAGATACAGGGGCCGTGGTCATTATAGGATTTACATTCAGAACTAGATTTCAGGGCAAAGAATTGCCCTTAACTGGATAATAAAAAGTGGACTTAGGAATTCAATAATTCGACAACATTGAAGAATCTACTAAATATATTAGATGAATATGACTAGTCCTTATTATGAACAACTTCAAGAGAATTGAGGGAGGAAGACAGAAAATAAAATGAAAATACTACAATCAAGGAAATAAAGTCCTGTACTGGACTCACTCTCCTAATTGTGAGTTAAAAAAAAAAAATCATGTAAACTAAGCCTGTGTATGGATCTTCATCTTAAAGTCTTTCTCATGCCTGGAATGCTTTTCTTTAGCACTTCTTGCCTAATCTTTTCAGAGTCTACCTTTATGGCTTAATTCAATCATCATTTCCTTGAACTAAAGTATCTTCTGACTACTTCTACTGTTCCTCCAGTAGTTTGAGTCAGCATTAGGTCCTTTATGTGTCTTGATATTTACTTTATAATAGGACAGAGAATTATTACATTTACTTGTTTTCATATCTGTTTCTTTCATGAGACTACAAAACTTCTTTAAGATCAAGGAGACCGAAGACTCAGAATTAGCACAATGCTTACCACGTTAGTGGACCTTCAAATGCTTACTGAGTGGAGCTGAGAATTGATTTGTGAGGTTAATAAATTATATGATGTAAGAGTCAAAGAGGAAAGGAGTTCTAATTGCAAGCCAAAATCCTTCAGACTTATAGGAAGATGGCCAGTAAAAAAACCCAAACTACTAACAATTTATAAACTAACTTGAGGGTTTAAGTACAACATGTTTGCAGTATTTAGTTAGTTTTCATGATGGCAGTGTTAATATGTATTCTTAGATGTCTATTCTGGACAAAGTCATTCACATCATCATATAGAAAAATCAAAGAATAATATGACAACCAATTGTTATACAAAACAATTATCATGTCTGTAGTTATGCTATAGTTATAGAGGAGGGACAGAGAAAGTACAGGCATTTGACAATAGAGGGTGTGTGTGTTGAGAAGCCAGGTAGCCTCTGAGGACATCAACACATGTTTATGGGGTATTTCACTAAAGGAGTCACTGTAACATGATGTAATTGTAAATACCATGCATTCTGACTATACTAATCAACTTGGTGCAGATAAAACTACCAGAGAGAATCTCAATATTAACCAAATGCCTGCCAAGTGTGAGAATGTAAATTCAGATTGTATTCTTGACTATCTGAATCCCAAATTAATGGTTCCTTGCAACTACACATCATATCCTCTTTATTGGTATCTCTCACTGCACCCAGAGCAATAGATGACCCAGCATAGATACGCCATAAAGTTTGATGAACTGACTTCAATGAATACATTTAAATTTTCTGGCTTAAATAGTTGAGAATAGCCCTCAAGCTATCAAGTAAATGAGGGAGAAACCTAAGGTTATCTGAAAAAATGGGTTTAAACTGGAGACATAACTTCAGTCATACTGAAGTTTTGTCAGTGTAATTGTTATAGGATGTGTCACTGCAAAAGGAGAGGGAATGTCACTGAGGCTATAGGAATGGGCACCATTTCCCTACCCCCACTTCTACACTGACAACATCTCAGAGGTCTTGGATTGTAATTCCCAGTATGCCACGAACTGGAATTCCTGAATGACGGACAGTTGGGAAGGAGGAAAGAGCAAAGTATATGTGTATAGTATATATACATGGTGGAATGGGGAAGGAGAGATATGTGAAAAGACCATTTCTGTAATCTTATTGTGTTTATAGGCAGGAAAGAAGATGGCAAATATCATATTGATTTCATAATGGATTATATGACGCTTCGTGAAATTTGAATCTTGTCTTCCGTCCCAGCTCTCTGGAACCTACCTAACACTTTTATCATGGTCCCTCACTGGGAGATGCCTTGGATTTCTGAAAAGCTTTTGGGCCTCAGCCACCGTACTCTGTGTCCAGCTTGTTGGTTGGGCATTTGCCCATGAGAGGGATGGGTGATATTTGGAGTTTGATGAGCAGTCTGTCATTTGAAACCCTTTCTTCACTCCCTCTCTATGTCCTTTAAACTTCACATCAATTAAAGATTTTTGCACCACTAAGAGTCTGATTCCTTTGTCTTTGTGGATAGATGACCAAACCCTGAGTCTGGGCAGAAAGGATTATTTCCCCTTAGCAGTTTGGGGGTTCCCCGGTATCCCTTGGTTTCATAGTTTCGTTTTGGTTCCCGGACTAGGAATGAATATCCTAGTTATATAATATCCTCATTGGCAAAAGGAAAAAAAAAATGATTGTGGAGTTTCCTAAGGCGACTTGTTCAAAGAATTTTTCAAAGTTAGTAATTTTTCAGAAAGTGTATCTGGCCAGAAATCTAGTCATGAAAGGCCTTTTCTTTTCTCATAAGAAATTTTGTAAGATATTTTACTTGAAATTAAGAAATTTCTTTGATTTTTTTTTACTGTAAGTGTATATAAAGCCTAAGAGAGTTTCATTTCCAGTAAGTTAGAGTCAGAGCTCTATGAAACTGCTCCCCAGCAAAATAATCATAACTTCTGAAAATTATAACATATCATATTCTTCAAAATCTATGGAAAGTATGCTAAGAGTAAACATCATCAAATTAAGAAATATTTATTCAGGGCCTCTCCGGTGGTGCAGCGGTTGAGAGCTGGGTTGGGAAGCTGCCCGCAGCCTCTACGTCACCGGTTCGATCCCAGGCTGCAACCCGGCCACTGGAGGAGGGTCCCGCATGGCGCACAGACCTCTCCTGCCGCCCACTGCTCCCCTCAGCAGTGTACTTTGGTCCTTCTGCCTGCTCTGCTCCCCACTCTGGCTCTGGTGAATTTTCTCACCCTCCCACGCTTCTGACTATACCCAGTGCTTGTATAAATAAATAAATAAATCTTAAAAAAAAAAAGAAATATTTATTCGGGTAAATTTAGTAACTCTCAGTAAGAATAGCAAGAGCCTATACCACTTCAGTCACAACCCTATCCCTCCCTACAAATCCCCTGTTCAGCATAATGAGAGCTCTACTTTAGTAGGGTATAGTAAAGAAAATAGGATTCCCTCTCCTATCAACCATTCAAGGGATATGTCATCAGCATGATCACATCCTCTTCTGCTCCAAGATACAGAAATTAAATTCCTGGCAATGTAGCTAATATATCAGGCACTCTCTTCCCCCACCCACTTATAGGCATAAGGTTTACCCCAGCACAACAGGCCAAGAATATTGGAATTCTGATTGCCCTTGCCCCAGCTCACTTTTAGCATAAAAGTTCCATATTAGTAGAGTCAAGCTATGGAAATTAGAGGCTTCCATCCCAGCCCAGTTAATAAAGTAGAGCTGTCACTCTGAGATACACAGAGCACTGTCCTCATCCACAACTACAGAGCAGTGGCACAGAGACTCTTCCCACAACAGAAGGGAAGAAGATGACCATAAGAACAAAGAGCTTCTAAACTCTCCCAAATGAAACTGACCTTATTTTCAATAGAGTGTGAGAAGATTTAAGCCTCAGGGTCTTCTCACAAACAATGGAGACTTTGGTGGTAAACAATTCATGGAAAGATGATAATCCCATTAGAGCTGCAAGCTAAACCATAGGCCAACTAGTTTACCAGGGACAACTAGGGAGACAATTAAGGAGAGCATTCCTGGAGTCATAACAAACTTCAAAATTAAACTACAAAAGGATTGCATGTACTAGATCAGACTGGTGAATATTTATACCCCAGGGCATTGGCAGAAACAATAGAACAATCTTCCACAATTAGTAGAGTTGAAAAGCTGGGTATAAGGACAGCAGTGGCAGCAACTTAATTGAAAAGATCACACAAAGAGATAGTCAAAGGGTCCTGCTAGAACCACTGTGGTTTTAAATCTCAAAGAGACTAAACTCATGACTAAAGCTGCACCTCTGAACAATGACAGTTGCTGCCCATAGTGAAAAAGTAGATATTATTAAAATAGCTAGGACATTTGACAAATAAATAAGCAAATGGCCCTACTAACAAGCCCTAGAGAAAAGGTAAATCAATATCAAATATTGGCACAATATATTACCTGAAAATATGTTAAAGGGCCTCCCTGGTGGCGCAAGGGGTAACGCACTGCAGTATGAAGCAATCCACAGCCTCTGCAGTTCAATCCCCTGGCCAGCCAGGGAGCAACCCACATGGTGCAGCAGACCTCTTCTGACTCGCCTGCTGCTCCCCTCAGGAGTGTATTTCCGTTGATCTGCTTGTTCTTCTCCCCACTCTGTCTCTGGTGAATCCTCTCACCCCTCCCCTGCATCTCTGACATGCACCCCAGCTCTTGTATGCATAAATAAATAAAGCTTAAAGACACTGATGTTAAGTTTAAAAGGCAAAGATTTCAAAGTAACTTCAAAGACTTCAAACAATTATAAGTGTGACCAAATAATAAAAGGATATCATGCTTAAATAAGTAACATAATATATGCTGATGTTAATTAAATGGAAGACATCAATAAAGAAATGGAAATTATAAAAATAATCAAATGAAAATTCTGGAGTTAAAAAGTGTAATAACTAAATGAAACATTCACTAGGGGGACTTAGAATAGATTTTAACTGTCAAAAGAAAGAACAAGTGAACTTGAATATAGACCAGTAGTGATTATACAATCCAGACAAGAGAAGAATGAAGAAAATTGAACAGATCCTCAGAGAAATGTGGGGGACTATTAAGTACAACAGCAAATACATTAAATGATAGTACCAGAAGAAAAGAGACAGAGCAGAAAAAAATACTCAAAGTAATGACTGAAAACATCTCAAATTTGAAGAAAGACATTTTTCTACATATCCAACAAGTTCAATAACATTCAAGTAATTTAAACACAAAATGATTTATACCTAAATGGTTCATAATAAAAGGACCAATAGCCAAAACAAAGGGAAATTTTTAACTCAGCAGAGAAAAACAGTTCAGCATATACAAGGAAACCACAATAAGGCTGACAACTGAATTTTTATGAGAATTGATAGAGACCAGATGTGGGATGACATGATACACAGTACTGAGAGGAAAAAAAATCCATCAACCAAAAGCCTTATATTTAGCAAAGCTACCTTTTAAATATGAAGCTGAATAATGACATTCAGATTAACAAAAACTGAGAGATAATATATTTAGGATTTGTTACTAGCAGATCCATCTTACAAGAAACACTAAAGGAAGTTATTCAAGTTGAAAGCAAGTCATATCAGAGAATAATTAAAATTTTCTTTAAAAGCACCAATAAAGGTAATTATGTAATTATAAGAGATAATATATATCCATATTTCTTCTTTCTCATTGTGTTAGGGGGAAAAGGATGTCCTAAAGCTAATTCCATACAGGCTTTGTGGACTCCACCCCCACCCCAGGCCAAAGCCAAAGACACTGGGAACTCCAAATCCCATCACCACCAAAGGGAAGGCGGCTGGGACCTGAGGGTGGGGTTAAGCAGCCAGGTTGATATAAGGCAGACACGTGGGCTTTGGAGGGGTTCCCCCATTTTGGCTCTCCGCCAGCTCGCAGCGTCTGGCCAGTGCTGAGGGTGCCTTTGGGTTTCCAGGTCGGTGGATCGGGTAGGACGCATTAAAGACTTTATTTCCCTATTTTCTCCCTGAGTTGTACATTTTCCTTATTTCCTTTTCCCTTGTAAATAAGCCTTTTATTAACCTTTTGTGTATGCCTGTAGTGGAGTATTCATAAGTCCCTTGTAAGCGCGCGGGTGAGGACCCACAGCCAGGCAAACTGTTCAATATTGGGGCTGCCCTATAACAGCTGTAAATACTTTAAATCTAGATGCATAAAATCCATGCATATGCATAATTGAGTTAATATATGTAGAAATGTATTTGATAAAGATAACACAAAGAAAATAGGCAGGAACAGGTTGTATTGGAGTAAAGAAATGATACCAGATTGTAACTCAAATCCACAGAAACAAATTGAGACCCAAGAAATTTAATAATAAGGTTAATGTAACAGACACTGAAATATACAACTGCTCTTATTTCTTCTCTCAGGTTCTTTAAAAGATACGAAATTGTATAAAGTAAAAATTTAAACAATATATTGCTGACTTTGTAATATACATGGGTGTAATATGTATAACAATAGTAGCACAAAAAGGAGGAAGAGAGAAGCCAACTATATAAGAGCAACATTTTTGTCTGGCTAAAATTAACTTGAATTGTAAGTAGATTCCAATAAGCTAAGATGTATATGTCAAGCCTTAGAGCCATCACTAAATAAAAAAAAATCCAAAAAAATACATTGAAAAAATAGCTAAAGGAATTAAAATATTGTGGGAAAAATAGTCTCTTAATGCAAAAGAAAATGGTAAAGGCAAAATAAGAGAACAAAAAGAGCATAATTCATAAAGAAAATAAAAGGTAAAATGATAGCCATAAATCCAACCACAGCAACAGTAATACTAACTGAAAGCATATACAACCTAATGAAAATAGAAATGGCAAGACTGGATGAAAAGAAAATATGAGCAATCTGTCTGTTGCCCAGAGGAGAATCACTGTAGATTTAATGACACAACTGGATAAAAGGATGCAAAGATATACCAGGCAAATAACATTAATAACAGGGCCTCCCTGGTGGCACAAGGGGTTAAGATGCAACCTGTGAAGCTATCCACAGCCACTGCAGCATGAGTTTGATCCCTGGCCAGGGAGATACCCACATGGCGCAGCACACCTCCTGGCTCGCCCACTGCTCCCCTCAGCAGTTCATTTCAGTCAATCTGCCTGTTCTGCTCCCCACCATGTCTCTGGTGAATCCTCTCACCCACCACACCTCTGGCCTGTACCCCAGTTCCTCCATGCATAAATAAATAAATCTTTAAAAAAATAGCATTCATAATAAGACTATAGTGATTATACTAAAAGCAGACAAAATAAACATTAAGGGAAAATTATTACTAGAGATAAAGATTGCCTATTTATAATTAACAAAGTGCAAATCATTAGAAAGACATGATAGTTTATGTATCTGCAAATATACTATGTAGTCCCAAAATAAAGAAGCAAAAACTGATAGAACTGAAGGGAAAAATACACAATTATATGGAGGTCTATTAGGTTGAGTTGCTTAAATCTTTTCTATCCTTAATCTTCTTCTTAGTTATTTTAACCAATATAGAAAGTACAGTATCAAAGTCCCCAATATTATTATTGAAATTTATACAAAGTTAAAAATGAGCATAGGATTTCAGTAGATATTACTACAAAAAAAAAAAAAGCACAAATAAGAACATGAAAAGATGCTTGACTTCATTAGCTATCAGGAAAATGCAAGTCAAACCACTTTATAAGCACTAGGACTAGAATAAGAAAGATGGGTAATAAAAGCATTAGCAAGGATGAAGAGAAATAGTGACCTTCATACACTACTGGTGAGAATGTAAAATCACATAGCCACATCAGAAAACCATCTGGCAGTTCCTACTATGTTTGAACACAGAGTTACTGTGTGACTCAGCAGTTCTACTTCTAGGTACAGTCAATCTTTGTTATACACACATATATATCTCCAAATTTACCTACTTGCAAATATTTATTTGTAGTCCCCAAATCAATACCTGTTGCTTTGTGGTAATTCACCACACTGATAGTGGAAAAAATTTGAGTCACCTGACATTCATGTTCTCAGCTGGGATTGAACAATGGGATGCTCTGTTGTCCTGTTTCACCACTCATCCTGTAAATGACTTTTTTTTTTTTTCATGGTCTACTTAGTGTCACATTCTTTTGCATTTTTCTACATTTTTTGGTGATTTTACTGCTTAAAATGATCCCCAAGGATAATGCTGAAGTGCTATCTAATGTTCCCAAGCACAAGAAAGTTACAATGGAGAAGATGCCCTTGTAAGATAAGCCTCATTCAGGCATGAGTAATAGTGATTATGGCTGGAGTTCAATGTTAATCAACAATACAGTACATCCAGAACAAAGAAGAGGAAATTCATTGATACATATTTGAGATTGCTCCTGCAAGTGGGACAGCGACATCTATAGTGCATGATTGATAAAGATATGGGAAAATATGGAAAGGAGGCAACATTTGTAGATTCATGAGATAGCAATCAAAATTAAAAATATGGACAGCATTGTTGTGAGGCTAAAAGCCAAAGAAATTCACCATACTGCTCAGTGTCAAGAAAATGTTAAAACTCTTCTTAGTATTTTATTGTAAAGAACCCCCAAAAAAGTACTTTTAAGAAATATACATTAAATAAGGAATCTGTTAACAAAGCATGCACAAAACAAGGTAAGGTTATGTTTTGATGGGTTGACAAAAGATTGATATCCAGTGGCTCACAGGAACTTAGCACTGTATTCCCCTAGGAGCAATGGCTTACAGTTTACTAATTCAGGGTTGGTGGTAACTTCATAGAACATAACTGCAATGGGGAAAAAAAAAAGATAATTGAATGCATATTTCATTAAGGGGAAATAAAAATATATGTCCACATAAAACTTGCATGTAAATATTTATAGCAGTATACTTTATAATAGGCCCAAAGTGGAAACACCACAATTGTCCATCAACTGAAAATGAATAAATAAAATACATTATATTCATACACTGGCATATATTGTCAGCAGTAAAAACAATGAGGTATTGCTCTATGCTACAATATAGGGGAATCCAGAAAACTTTGTGCTGAGTGAGAGGAGCTGGACGCAATAGACGATGTTATATGATTTCTTTTACATGAAATTTTCAGAATAGGAAATGTTATAGATAGCATATCACCAATTGTCTAGGAGTAGGGGGATATAGAGGTAGAGGTGCGGGAAAATGGGGAGAACTGCTAACAGGTACAGGATTTCTTTTCGATGATAATGTTCTAAAGTTAATCATGGTGATAGTTATACAACTGTGTATACTGAAAACCCTCACATAGCACAAATACACTTCAAATAGGTGAATTGGATAATACATGAATTGTATCTCAATAAATATGTTATTAGCAAAAAAACAAAACAAAAAACAAAAAAAAACCCACACCAAGGGAGGCATTTCAATTATTTCAAAAGTTTAAAGAAATACTAACATTAAAGCCATAACTTTTTTTGGGTATCCTCACTTAGAGGCAAACACATTGAGAAAGGAAGACATAATGAGGATTATTTTATTCATGTATAGGTGTAGTTTATGGAATTCCTCAGAGCACTTGCTGGACATCCTTGGCATTGTGATTACTTAAGTTCATTTGGGCTAAAGACATTTCATGGATGGAACAGGAGGGGATCACATTAAGTGAAATTAATCAGAAGGAGAAAGAAATGCCAAATGATTTTACTCATATGTAAACTATAAAGACACAAAACAGGGGCCTCCCTTGGTGGTACAATGGTTGAGCGCTGGGCTGCTAAGTTGCCTGCAGCCTCTACAGTGCCGGTTCGATCCCCGGGCCGCCGGCAAGGGTCCCACATGGCACACAGACCTCTCCTACCGTGCCCACTGATCCCCTCAGCAGTGTACTTTGGTCCTTCTGCCTGTTCTGCTCCCCGCTCTGGTGAATTCTCTCACTCTCCTGCACTTCTGACTGTACCCAGTGCTTGTATAGATAAATAAATCTTTTTAAAAAGAAAATTAAAAAATTTTAAAAAAAGACACAAAGAAACAAAAACTACATGAAAAACTCTAGAAATCTTATTATAGAATAGCATCTACTAGATGGGAAAGGTGGTTGTAGGGAGTACACGGGGGTGGGTACCCAATGGACTGTGGTAGAAGGTTATGGTGCTTGGGTGGTAGGTGCAATGAGGTAACCTACATTTGAAGTCCTGTGAACCTATACCCCCAAATCATATAGTGTTATAAACCAATGTTGCTTTAATTAAAAAAGACAATAAAAATTAATAATCACAATATTAGTAATAACAATAATAATAATATGGAGCAGACACTTTTGATGTCAAGTATAGACTGGGCCATAATGACATAAACCATTGCCACTATTGCTGCACGGCTCTTGTTCTCAGGTTAATTACTGAGAAGCAGCACCTCTTTAAAGTGGCCATTTTCTTGAAAACATTGCGGTAAGTACAACAATAAATAAAATAAAGGCATCTCATGACTACACTAAAAGTCTACCTGTAGAGGCTACTAAGCTATGGCTAAAGACAAGAGCCGTCTGACACCCCTGCTGGAGGCAGGAATAGTTGTTCCTCTCAGCACACACGCTGTAGTAAGATGAAATGTTCAATAAATGCTGTTTGCATGTCACCGCTGATAGTGTGTAATTGAAGTTTGAAATGAGGCAGTAAGCAGAAATGACCGTCCCGTCTCCTCTCACACTTAATTGGGACCGAAAGCGCTACAAGTCACACTTCCTGACGGCAAGATCCCAGCAAGCTTGTCTCCTCTGTTGTCTTGCATCCTGTTCCACTCCATTTAGGTCATAGTGTTCTCTTTCCTCCTAAACTATTCAAATCACATCCAGATGCCAAGATCTATTTAATCCAGAGTCCTTTCAGGATTTCTGCAAATTTCATCCACATTTTCACTCTGACCTCTCCCAGTACTTAATGTCTGTGCCATGAGTTTTGATTAGATCTTGATGTTTGTTTTACCAGTGTTTTCTTAAGAGTGTATCAAAAAACATCTCAAAGAACTTTAGTTACCCTCCCTCACTCAGCTCCAGAGCTGGCCATGGGTCTGGATACAAAGAAGAGACTCTATGAAGATGAAATATGTAGTTGCTGAATGAAAGACTTCAAGTGAGCATCCATTAGCCAATTCTAACTTGGTCACATAAATCTGTTTCCACATACAATAATCTTTCCCATGTCTTTCATTAACATGATTGATTTGATTTGAAGGAAAGGTCAAGTGACATCAAATTCATCCCCAACACTGAAATGGCTCTAGTGGCAATGACATGTGACAGTGTGCACTTGCCAACCCCAAAGGGACATGTCTTTCTGTAGGCAGTGGGTGTTCAGACATTCCATGGAGAGGCTGCACTGTCTACATTTGATGAATCTACATTGTAGCTCTTGCCAGCTTTTTATTGTACCAACAACTAGAGAGATATATGCCCTGTCACCAGGACAGAAACCATCCACCCACTGTCTACAAGCCCTCCATTTCCCTGGTATTGGGGAAAATGGTTATTATTATTATTATTATTTTGCAAAGGAAAGAGAGAAGGAAGACTTCTACTCAGGACGGATGTAGAATTCTCTGTGTGCCTTTGGTATTTGTTTTTCAGTCATTGAAGAAATATTTAAGCAGATGGTAACAGCACTTACAAGACCCCAGAAGGGAGAAATTAGCCAGGACTCCTGAGAGAAAGCAAACACATAAGTTAGATAAGCCCCACTAACAAAGAGAAGTAACTAACAAACATGTCACAAATGAGTAGCTGTGCCAGAGCGAACAAAGGTGCTGTGGGAGTTGGGCGAGAAGAGAGGAAGACAAATGTCTAAATGCTCTGAAAAGCTCAAAAACTATCAAAGAAAAAAATGTATTTTCCATTTGAGACATCATGTTGAGATTGGATAGAGATGAGGCAAGCTTAAAATTGGAATGATACCCATGCCAGACAGATCCTCCCTCCAAGCAGCACGATTCCCCATCATCATTCACACCCTCAGATGCCACAGTATCAGCACAACTACCATTTTCTGAGAGTCAGACGTGTCACACATTGTTTTAGGTATCTTATGTATTTTATCACACTGTTTTCATAGTAATCCTAAAATAGGCTTAGCATTTATTCCTTTTTTGCCTTCCCTCTATCCTCTAAACTCACTCCATCAGCAAAACCTGAAAAATCCTTATTCTTGAATTATATCTCCAAATTATCTAATTCTCTCTCAACCCATTTTTATCTACTTTTCCCTTATCCCTCCTGTTCCAGCCAGAATTCCTCTCTATTGCATTACAATGCAATAATACATTTACATTCTTCACAGCTCTTAATTTACATTCTAAAATTATGACTTAGATAGTCAAATTTTCTTATTTACTGTCTCCTACTACTAAATTATTCACTACTAAACAACCATATCTAAAACAGCACTGTCCTTTTGTACAAGTTACAAATGAGGTCACATTTAAATTTTCTAATAGATTTTAGAAAATCTAATTGTATTTGTATTCAAATACAATTAGATTTTTGTATTTGTATTCTAATTGTATTCAAATTTGTATTCTAATTGTATTAAAAAAACAAAAAGAACCTGTGGAATTAATTTTTGAAAGCATATTTTATTTATCACATTATATCCAAATTCTTTTCCTTCCAACATGCATTCAACATAAAGATTATTAATGAGGTATTTTATATGCCTTTTGTCATACTGTCTTTGAAATCTGGGGTTTATTTCACAATTACAGATAATTTTAATTAATATTAACGCCATAATTAATATTTAATTAAGTGCTAAATGTTTCTATGTGGCTACTAAGTTGGGACACTATGACTTTAGAACATAGGGAACAATGATTAAATGTTAGTTAAGTTAAAAAATGTACAGATAAGTGAAGGAATCAGTGAAACAATAAATGAATACATTCCCACATTTATAGATGAGGGGGAGAAAAATCCTCAGAGCATTTAAATGAGTCCTCCAAAGTGTCATACTCACAGAATGTGGTGGATCTGATTTTTGAATCCTTGTCTAACTAAACTCAAGGGGGCGCTATTTCCATTAAACGCCACTGGCATCTTAGATCAGTCTTATCAAAAACTTTCAAGATCTTTTTACCACCTAAAAATAAATTCCTTATCATGACATATAAAGACTGCTAAAAATCTAACTTTCAAGACACTTTTCTAGCTTTTCTCCCACCACTGATTTTCATACATAATATGCTCCAAGTAAACTAATTTCTTCAAGGTGAGGAACACCAAGGAGCCTGCCAAAAGAATGGCTTGACATCCCAGCTTTAAATTTCCCTGCTCTCCATTATATGGCTGCTTGCCCTTGTCTGATGTTGCCAGTAAGTGAAGACAGTCCATTAAGTGTTATATCAAGTTTAAGTCTCCTGATGAGATCAGGCTTCTTTCATTCTATGTCTATCCTATCACAGCATCAAGCACATAGCATAGTAATTTAAAAAAATGGTTGAACTGAGTATAGGAAGGGAAAAATGAACCAATGTATGAATTTTCCCTATCTTTCAGCTATGAGTACATTCCTCCATGTCTTTCCAATCACAATTTCCCTAGACTTTCTGAATGCAAGTGTCATTCAAACGCTATTTCCTTCATCGAATCTTCTCCAATACTCCCCACTACAAAGAAATTTCATTCTTTGTAAAAGAAGTCCCACAGCACTTTATTTAGACCTTTTCCTAACACCTAACACCATTTAGCATATATCTTTTAGTACCTAATGGGATACTAATTACTTGGGTTAAAAAGGTATCATTCCTGGATCATGGACAGTGTTTCATATGATGTGGTATGAAACAAAAAAACAGTATTAAATTATAAAGGGACAGATCTGGATTCAAAAGATGCTGACATAAGCTTTGGATTTAAGTGTACTGGATGCCACTTATAATTTTCAAATCTGAAAGTTTTCCCATGGTAGGTGGTAAATAAAAATCAATCCTATTTGTGTATTCATAAGAAAAAAAGTCAGGATAAAAGAATGCAATGTATGAAAGCATGCTTTGTAATCTGAAAATATTACGGAAAGTGTGTTATACATAATATATATCATATGTATAATAATATATAATATACAATGTACATTTTATTTTAGTTAACCCTGTATTTCAAACCAAACAAGAAACTAAGAATACGATACAATATGAAAGGACATAATAAATATGAACTAGCAAATTCCCAAAATAGGTGGAAGAACTATAAAAATATTTAGAAATAAAAGAATAAACCACTTCTACAATGAAGAATAAACTAGAAGAAACAAGATGAATAATTACAATGGACAATTCTCTAAGAGAAAGAGAAAGTAAAATGAAGGAAAACATTTAAAAGAAGAGATGCTAAGAGAGTCAATAGAAAATGACAAATTGAAGAAAGACAAAGGTGGCCCAATATATGAATAATTAGAGACCTTGAAATAGAAAATCAAAATGAGATTACAAAGCAAATATATTGCTGTCTCTTAAAATTCAAATTAAAGAAATTACAGACTCTGAATGTTGATTCAGTATGTATGTTTTTGTAAGTTAGCACAATTATTGAATGTTGATCCAGAACAACCAATACTAAAATATAGTCTATGAAATTAATAAACTTTAAAATAAATTTTTTTAAAAATATTTGAGCCCCTAATAATTTATTTATAAGGAAACAAAATTAGATTATCAGCAGACTGTTCAAATGCAATGTTTGGTTCCAAAAACAAATGGAGTAGCATCTCTTACATTCTCAGGAAAAGAAAAGTTACCCTATTTATTCTTTTTTTTTTTTTAAAGATTTATTTATTTATACATGCACTGGGTACAGTCAGAAGCACGGGAGGGTGAGAGAATTCACCAGAGCCAGAGGGGAGAGCAGAACAGGCAGAAGGACCGAAGTGCACTGCTGAGGGGAGCAGCGGGCGGCAGGAGAGGTCTGCGCGCCATGTGGGACCCTCGCCGGTGGCCGGGGATTGAACTGGCGCTGCAGAGGCTGCGGGCAGCTTCGCAAACCAGCGCTAAACCGCTGCACCACAGGGGAGGCCCCCTATTTATTATTATATCCAACAAAACTGACATCTAAATATATAAATTGTTCAAAATGATAACTGGCAAGAACTCAGGTAACTTTATTCTCATGAACCCTTCTTGTATCTACTGGAATATAAGATTCAAATAACCAAAATGACTAAAGAGATATCAATACAATAATAAGTGGTGGCATGATAGATCTAGTGACTTATAGGAAAAAAAAAGACATTTAAATATAACTATTTAGAAATGGGGAGAACATACCTGCAAATTTTTTTTTTAAAGATTTATCTATTTATACAAGCACTGGGTACAGTCAGAAGTGCAGGAGGGTGAGAGAATTCACCAGAGCAGGAAGCAGAACAGGCAGAAGGACCTACGTACACTGCTGAGGGGAGCAGCGGGCGGCAGGAGAGGTCTGTGCACCATGTGGGACCCTTGCCCGGTGGCCGGGGATCGAACCAGCACTGCAGAGGCTGTGGGCAGCTTCGCAACCCAGCACTCAACCGCTGCGCCACCAGGAAGACCCATAACTGCAAATGTTTTCATTTATTAGTCAATTTATTAGTAAGATAGTATGAATATGGTTATTCTCAGAATGTTATATGTGTCATATTGGATAGAATAAATGAGTAATTACAGACTATTCTAATCTTTTCATTTCAATGTTTTGGGAACATTGAATTTGGGAACATCAGATATATAATACGGAAAAAGAGAAAACAGAAGAACACATGTAAGATAGTAAGTTATATATATATATATATATATATATATATATATATATATATATAAACTTCTTCCCACTGAAGAGACTTAAAAATAATACAACAACATCACATTCAGAAACCCTAGCCATCATGAAACACCATTTCACTGAAGAGTAAAAGAAACTCAATCTTTTCAGGGGGGAAAAAAAAAAAGCTGACTCCAGGAAGTATATAAGATAAGCCTGGAATAGTTTATGATGCCAGGTAAGAAGAAAGTTATCAAAGACTACTGCAGTCATGACATGAGATCTCGGGAGTAAACCTGAACAGATCCCCACTAGCAAAAGCGGGACAATTTGAACATGAAAAGGATGATAATGTAATTGATCAAAATGTATCAAATATACTAAATCTATGCATCCATAATATTATTTCTTAAAAAGCATATTTGGTTCTCTCTGCAGAATGATAGGGAACCAATTCCTTAATGTAAAGTTGGTGAACACAGGAGCAAAATAAAGCAATTTATCTGCCTTTTCTAGAAAAAACAAACATTTAATGAAGAAAAATGCTTGTTCCAAAATATTCCTACTAATCCATGAAAAGGAAATTATAGAAAAAAAAACAAATTCTCAAACTCCAAGGAATCAATGGATCTATGCATTAAACATCAAGAGTTGTTAATATCATAAAAAGAGACAATCAGATATCATGTGTCTTTGGATAAAAGAATTCAACACCATCTGTGGTCTTGTTAAATGCATCAATCTCAAATTCTATAAATTCTCTGGATACATATACCAATTTACAGGAAATAGAAAGAGCATAAGAAAGAGTTAAATGGAACCATAAATACACAATCAGCAAAGGCAAACTTTAGAAAACTCTGAATGGAAAATGCACCCAAGTTTGCTTTTTTAAAAAACAGGGAAAATTCTATGGAAAAGAAGGGAATGAAGAAACCCACAGACTCAAACATGCTTTTAAAAATTGGGTGTGACTAGCTATGGTAATTAGGGAGACAATATTTGCAATGACACTATGTAAAACCTCAAAAAATCTTCTAGAAAAGAATAGCATGTAATTTTAGTGGAACAAAAAGTCAGGGTAGGAGTAGGACAAACAGAGTAGCTCCTGGGATGACTGCCAAGACTCATTTCTTTACCTGGGAAGTTATTACAAGGGTGTGTGTCTTCAAATTTATTAAGTGACATCTTTTTTTTTGGGGGGGGGGAGAATTTTGTACCTGTTTTATTTTATAATAAAGAATTAAAAAAAAAAGAATTTCATTTTATTTTATTTTATTTTTTTTTTAATTTTATAGAGGCATGTGTTATTTATTTATTTGTTTGTTTTTTTGTTCATACATGCACTGGGTACAGTCAGAAGCGCGGGAGGGTGAGAGAATTCACCAGAGCCAGAGCTGGGAGCAGAGCAGGCAGAAGGACCGAAGTACACTGCTGAGGGGAGCAGCGGGCGGCAGGAGAGGTCTGCGCGCCATGTGGGACCCTCCTCTGGTGGCCGGGGAGCAGCCGGGGATCGAACCGGCGCCGCTGAGGTCGCAGGCGGCTTCGCAACCCAGCACTCAACCGCTGCGCCACCGGGGAGGCCCAAGAATTTCATTTTAAAATTCACCTGGCTAACAGCCCTAAGTGTCTCCCTAAGTATAGCTCTAAAATATTAATGAAGACTGAAAAGGATAAAATGCACACTAAAAATTAATTTGATAGACCACCTAATGCCAGAATTTAAAGTGAATTTCTATCTGCTGTAAGGCATAAAAAGTTCAATTGAGATAAGCTGTAAAACTAGAATAATAATAGGATTTCCCTCATAGAGTAATAGCAAGGATTAAATGAACTTATATATGGAAAGTACTTA
Organism: Talpa occidentalis; assembly: GCF_014898055.3. NCBI lineage: Eukaryota > Metazoa > Chordata > Mammalia > Eulipotyphla > Talpidae > Talpa > Talpa occidentalis. Next base: position 116,572,384 of record NW_023604295.1, read on the forward strand.
AAAAGGTACCTGACCTAGAGCAAGAGCTATATTTAAGAATAAGATATTTTTTTTATTATAAACCTACCCAGGGTGTATTTCAGAAAGGAAGGTCCCTAAAATAAACAAGCAAACATCTACATCTCACTGTCCCCCCGGGCCAGATTTGTACCAACAAAAATACTGGACATCCTTTATCATATGACTTCCTGAACTAATAAAACTCTTATTACTTGTCATTTTTCTACATCCATTCTGTGACAGTGATTCCTAGTTATCAGCTGTGCAGAGAGATGCAACTAATACATTATATGCTGGTAGATGTAGCTTCCTATCTCAACAGCAGAAATGGATAGGCTAGTAGGAAAACAGCAGTCTCAGATGCTGGCAATTGTCACTTAAATGTGAAGGATTGACTCCTCATGTTGGAAAATCAGGCAGCAGGGTAAGAAAAGATGCTAACCAAAGAATCAGACCTTTACTGTGAAGTTAAAGAACTTTCAGAAACTGGAAGTTGGTCAAGAGTTACGCATGTCAAGCCACATCTAGTAATGACTCTAAGAAAAGGACAAATTCTGGCCAGATTAGCTAGTTCTTCTCAAATTTATCTACAAATTCAATGGAAGTTTAACCACAGAAGGTTGGAAAAAAAAATTATCCTGAATTTCTCGTGCCAGAAAAAAGATAGTAAATAGCTTAGATAATTTTGAAAATTAAAATGAGTGACTTAGCACTAAATATTTAAAAAACTATATAAAACTAATAATTTTTAAGTGGGCTTCTGTGGCAGAAAGTTGCAGTTGAATAAAATGAAATATGAACAGAAATAACCAAAGGACATATTCAAAATAATGTAGAATAAGGGGATTCTTCAGGTTAGTAAGAAAAATTAGATTATTCAATAAATCAAACTGAAAGATTAAAAAGCAATTTGGAAAAAATAATAAAGCCACAAAATAACTTGAAGAAATACATAAAAATAATCATACATTATTAGGATGGGTTAAAAATTTTAAGCATAAAGTGAAAAATAGTTTGAAACAGAAAAGATGTGCATATCCTGTTCCATTAACATTAAAATGTTCTGTATATTAAGAAATACCATGAAGACATTTAAAAACAAATGGCAAAGAATATTAATCATGTGCATTTTTAAAATGTTGATCTATATAAAGAGTTCTTGCAGAGCTCTAAAAGAAAGTTGATCACTCCCCCCTAAATTAAGCAGAGAACATAAACTTAAAATGTATAAAGGAAATGTATTTGTCCAATAATAATATTTTTTATTTTTTTAAATTATTTACCAGTAATCTAAGAAACAAAAATTTTAATGAGTTACTATTTCTTACCCTTGTTCTAAAAATTGGGAACTTTTTTTTTTAAATCCCATAGTCCATGGTAAACAAAATGACCATTCTAAGTTACTGCTTCAAGAAAGATACATCCTTTCTGGAGTGGTTAATGAAGCTGTCTCAAAAACCTTAAAGAAATATTCTTCTTGACCCAGAAATTTTCTTTCAGGAAATTTAATCTAAGGAAATTATCAGCAATTTGAGCAAATACATACAAGTCTATTTGCTAAGATGCTGATTACAACAGCAAAAAAGTAAAAATACATACTGAGATTAATAGAGGATAATATTTTAACAAACTGTGATATATTAACTAACTAGCATTTAACAAACTGGTACATTTAGGTATTAGTGCAAATAAAAAGTCATTAAATGAAAACAAAGCTATTAAAATCATGAAGATGATATTAATGGATATGAAATATAGTTATTGATGTTCTAAACTCATTCAACATTCTTATTTTTTATTATTATTATGATGATGATGATGATGATGATGATGATGATGATGATGATGGAAGTAACATTGGTTTACAACACTGTATATGATTTAGGGGAATAAAGTCATACTTCCTCAGATGTATGTTACCACACCACACCCATCACCACAGCACCCATACATTCTTCACTGTAGACCACCGGACCCCCACCGCTCTTTATTCCCATTCCCACCCACTCTAACAGCTTCAGTTCTTCAGTCCTATTTCTAGGTTTTATTTTAATTTACTTTTGCCAGTGTCATTGTTTTGTTTTTCTATATTCTACCTATGAAATAAATCATCTAGTATCTATCTTTTTCCTTCTGACTTATTTCACTTAGCATAATCCCCTCCAGTTCCATGCATGCTGTAATCAAGTTTTAAACAGGTGTTTATGGAGCATCAACTCTTTACCAGCCACTGTCCTGGGGATTGAATTCTTTGGCAGAGAATAACCCAGGTGTGATGAGCCCTGTTGTGGAATTTATTTTCTACTTGGGGAAGCTGGTAATAATTAAAATAAATAAAATATGTATTATGTTAGCCGTGATTACTACAGAGGAAAAAAATGAAAAGGCAATGTGAAGTTTACAGAAAGAAATGTCTGAAATTTTAAAGTGGTCCAAGAGGTCCTCACCGTGGAGGGAATTTTTGAATAAAGGCTTAAAAGAAGTGAAGAAATGCTAGTGTAGCTACATCTGGAGAAAGAGTGTTCTAGTGAAGGAAATGAACAGCAAATAGAAAGGTGGCCTGTGCATTCATAGATGAGTGAGGAGAACAGGCATAGTTGCAGCAGAGTAAAAGAATAGGTTATGTAGTCAGAGAAGTCACTGGGCGTGGGATGTAAATCACACAGGAACTAACAAATCACAGCCAACACATTGATTTTATGCAACATGCAATGCAAAGCCACATACAGACAACAGCTACCATGGCTCACATGTTAAGTTTCCACTGCTGTCTGAAAGTAGTGATTCCATGAAAGCATTTATAAGGCAAGCTGACATAAAGTGAATAAGCAATATTACGAATTTATATGGAAACACTTCTGAGCATTCCCAGGCCCCTAAAACAACCTACCAAATCATCCCAAATAATATATAAAACCTAACATGGGGCCTCCCTGGTGGTGCAGGGGTTAAAGTCTCTCTACTATCAAGCTATCGCCAGCCACTGCAACATGAGTTCCATCCAGCCAGGGAGCTACCCACATGGCACAGCAGACCTCTCCTGCCTGGCCCGCTGCTCCTCTCAGCAGTATATTTCAGTCAGTCTGCCTGTTCTACTCCCCAGTCTGTCTCTGGTGAATCCTCTCACCCCCCAAACCTCTGGCCTATACCCTAGTTCTATGCATGAATAAATTTTCAAAGATCTTTTAAAAAGAAAAAAAAATAAAATCTAACATCACACTAATAGATAGCAAAAGAAGAATGATGTGATAGGCACAGAGCACGTATAAAGGAGGTCTGGGGCAGGAAGGAGTTAGTGGGGGTTGTTCTCACTGCCAGGGGTTCACATTCCATCTAGAACAGCTGCTGCACAACCAATGCTGAATGTTATTTTTGCTTCTACCCTTTGATCACAAAAGCAAAAATTCTCTTTAGATTTCTTTCAATGACTGGAAATAGATACCGATATAGGTGTTTTCTAAAAGCAAAGTGGTGTAATATGAAATTTTGAGAAAAGAAAGACACCTCAACTACCACATACAAAAATATTTGCATATGCATGCATGTATTTATTCACAAAGACAATAGGGAGAGAAGATGAAAACAAAAACTGGAAATATACTACAGATGATGTCATAAAATTTATATCTTGCCTGTCTTTAGACAATTAATTGTCTAAATATTTCATATTGTCAAAATATTTCATATTGACTTTTTTCTTTTATTATTACTTTTAAAAAGAAACATAATTTTTAAAAGAAAGAGGGAGCATATCTGTATTCTCACTATCTCAGGTTTACAGTTAAAAGGGGAGAGATCCTGCATTTGTACAGGAAATTCCCTTTAGCTTTTTGGGAAGAAACCCAACTTCCAGATGAGGATCTGGAAGTGGGGCCACCAGTGTGACCCACTGCAGTTGGCTGGGTTCCCTGCCCAGGTTCCCATGTGGGCCAACTCAAGTACGCACACAACTTGCAAATAAGCTGCATGTGAAACCACACTAGTAGTGAAGAAAACTACCAAGGAAGTGAAACAGGTTTCCTGCCGAAATCTACAAGTACCTGTGTTTGATGTCTTTACTACCCCAAATACACTTCCATCCTCAGTGATCTCCAGAGAAGATAATCAGAAACACAGTTCACTCCCACCCCCCACTGTCATCTTTGTCATTACAGCATCGAGGGAAAAAAAATGAAGGGATCAGAACTTAAGAAAAGGCACAAATGGGGCCTCCCCTGGTGGCGCAGGCAGTTGAGCGCAGGGCTGTGAAGCTGTCCGCAGCCTCTGCAGCGCCCGTTCCATCCCGGCCCGCCGGCGAGGGTCCCACATGGCATGGCAGACCTCTCCTGTTGTGCCCGCTGCTCCCCTCAGCAGTGTATTTTGTCAGTCTGCCTGTTCTGATCCCCGTTCTGTCTCTGATGACTCCTCTCACCCTCCCGCGCATCTGGCCTGTACCCCAGTTTGTGTATAAATAAATAAATCTAAAAAAAAAAAAAAGGTACAAACTAATGCAGAGTTTTAAAGTAATAATAAAAAATTCAATTCACCATAAAAACTCAGGAAAATCTAAGTTCTCAAATTACATTACCTGGATCTGAAACATTAGCATCACCCAAGAACTTGTTGGAAATGCAAGTTCTAAGCTGCATCATAAATTCTGAGCACGGGAAAAAAGCCTTCCAGGTGACCGTCCTCTAAAGAATGCCCTAAATCTTCTGAAATTGCTCTCTTGGAGTCTTTCTCTATTTAAAGGGAAAACAATGTGACTTGGGGTCAAAAGTCTAGCCACTTTCAGGAGATTTTCATTACTGCTTTTGTTTTAGGGAGTTTTCTAATAATAGGACCTCGTCTACCTGGGCTCATTTATGCTGCCAGCTGGTTAGAAGGGCTGCAGTTCTGTCACCAACAGTTTCTCTAGCGCAGCATGGGGAGCCCACACACAGCTCAACTTTTTCTTATTCCCCAACAGTTAGCCTACCTATCACTGTGAAATTGTTTCACTGGTAAGTTAATCTCTCTGGATATAAAACATTGTCCTATGAAAAGTTCTGAGCACTTTCTTTTAACAAGGAGACTAGTGAAACATTCTGTATCTCTTTTATAATCCTGTAATTTTATCTTTGATTGCTCAGTAATACCATCTTTTCCCAGTAGGGTGGAATCATCCTTTTGCTATTAAGCCTTGCACACACTGCAGGCCCTTAAGTTCCAATTTGAAGGGGCCAGATGGAAGGTTTTCTTAGATTCTCATTTACCATTTAATATGTACTTGGTCTCTGCTGCAGACTATACAAAAAGGTCAGAACAAATCACAGATTCACTAGTCTTTCTGTGTCAATTTAACTAAGCAAGCCATACAAAAGAAATACCTTCTAACATGAAATATGCAAAATGAAGCATTCAGTAAAAATATGTATTCCTTAAAAAACTCCCATGATTAAAATTTCAGAGAATCTTTCAACATCAAACAGGGACCTAGTTTAGCAAAGTAAGGTTACTGTGAGCCTGGATGGTGTGTTCCCTTTATTTTTTAAACAAGCTTTTTTATTTTGGAACAATTTTAAATTTATAGAAGTCGTGATGATAGTAGTCTTTCCATATACCCTTCACTCTGCTCCCTACTGTTAATATCTCATGTGATCCTGACACATTCTGCAAACTGAGTAACTGTGACAAGTACACTAATTACTATTGTCAAATAAATGCCAGATTTTATTGAATTTTACCAGTTTTTCCAATCATATTCTTTTTCTGTTTCAGGATTCAATCTAGGACGCCACATTGCAGATAGCATTTTGTTTTTCAGTACTCTTTTATTCCTTTATTGCCAAATTCTGGACTATATCTTCAAGTAGAATAGTCATTTATAAATGGCTATAATCAACAGCTAAGTTGCTGTTCATTGACTAGCACAGCATCCTGAGTTTCATGATGAGTAGGAATTCTGTTGTAAACATAAAGGGACCCATCATGCACCCTCACTAGCCTGTCTCAGAAGTTAGCCTGGCCTTGCCCAGATGTTGGCACCCTCTGCGGTGGGCCTTAGGGTGGTGCAAGAAATCTATTTTGGGTACAAATGACCTGGGAAATCTAACCAAGTCCTACTGATTCCTAATCCTGAAGGTAAAAGTAAGTCAGAGAGTTGTGGGGGCAACTATTTGTGACAATATTGTCAGCACAGGTAGAACGGCAAATAGTTTAGAGAACAGGAATTATTTTCTTTAAAAATGATCAGTTTATGTGTGGAGGTTCCTCAATCTGTTAAAAATGGAGCTTCCATATGATCCAGCAATCCCACTCCTAGGTATTTACCCAAAGGACAAAAAAGCATTAATTCAAAAGGACACCTGCACCCCTATGTTTACTGCAGCACTATTTACAATAGATAAGCAATGGAAACAACCCAAATGCCCAAAAATAGATGACTGGATCAAGAAGATGTGGTACATATACACAATGGAATATTACTCAGCAATCAAAAAGATAAACTCATGCAATTTGCAGCAACATGGATGGAGCTGGAAGGGATCATGCTCAGTGAAGCAAGCCAGAAAGAAAAAGAAAAATACCAGATGGTCTCACTCATAGCAGGAATCTAGAAAACCTAAATAAGGGATCAGGAAAAAGACTAATTATAATAATGTAAAAATCAAAATCAACAAGCAAACTATAAACCAGAGACACACTACGGGATGGAGTGGGGGAGAAGGGAATAGGATCAAAACAAGGGTGGTGGGAATTTCACAGTGACGATAACAAAGGTTAAAATGCATACATTGTACAAAATGAAAAATGATGTAAAATATATATATAAAAAATTAACAAAAAATAAAAAATATATAAAATGCCTTAAAAAATGGTCAGTTTATTCAAAGACTATAGTATGAAGAAGGGCTAGGCAAAAGTGTGAAAAACAGAATCACCCATGACTCCTTGGCTAGAATCCTCTTTACAATAGTTACTGTGCAATCAATTACCTGCTCACCAGTCCCTCCCACATCATTTTCTCTCTAGACTCACCTATACAACTGTGAGAGAAATAGACACATGGAGAGGAAAACAGGCAAAAACCTTTCACAAAACATAAAGTTTGCAAACAGCCCCGTCTAGACCTTGGTTTTCAGGCTGCTCTGTATTCCAGGTTCTGGAGGTGCAGGATGGCTTCCTGAGGGGAAGCAATTTTCTCACATTCCTATGAATTCAAGTGACAATTTCTAAATTCTTTCTTGAAATTTCGGACATACATACATTTTCTAACGTTTAACTGTGGTGTAATCACGGAGTTCCAGAATCCTTAGAAAAGAAATAGATATTTACTCTGATTCTTGCAGACACCTAGGATTTCTGGGCACCCAGAATTGAAGAGGGTCACATCCAGAAAAAAACCTGGGGGTTCTCTTAAATGTTTGTTTCTAAGGTACTGTTTTTCCTTTTTTCTTTTTTAGATTAATACATTCACACGAGAGTTGTTAGGACTTAAATGTAAAGACAGTACAGAAAGCAGAGGGATATTGGCATCCCAATAGTGAGTCACCTGAAGGGGCTCAAAGCCATGTTATGCACAGCTCCCCCATGAGCCAAATGGTACAAATCCCCATTCTTTTCAGCAGCCCCCATATTTCTTCCTCCAGGTTAATTCCAGTTAGATGGTAAGACCTGGAGACAATTCTGGTATGTCCTTCACAATAAGGTCAAGAGACCATCTACAATACATACCCCATGAATTTGGACAATAAAGGACTCACCTTTCCCTAATTCTAAAAGGATACTGAATGGGCCACCCTGGTGGCGAAGCGGGTTGAGCGCAGCGCTATGAAGCTGTCCGTAGCCCCTGCAGCACGGGTTCAATTCCCAGCCAGCCAGGAAGATACCCACATGGCACAGCAGACCGCTCATGTCTTGCCCGCTGCTCCCCTCAGCAATGTGTTTCCATCGTCTGCCTGTTCTTTTCCCCACTCTCTCTCTGGTGGATCTTCTCACCCTCCCACGCCTCTGGCCTGTACCCCAGCTCTTGTGTAAAAATAAATAAATCTTTAAAAAAATAATAAAAAATAAAACAATACTGAATGTTTGCAGCTCAATACTCTTTTATCACTTCTCAGCCATGGTATTTAGCCTCAAAAATCTGTTTGAAAACGCCAACACCACAAATGATCCAAAAGAAAGTCATCTCATCCAGGTGGTTGCTGTCTCTATTGATTGCATCAATCACCACGGTCACTGAGTATGAAAGGTTCTAGCATTGGAGGACCATTCAGGGTAAGTGTCCCCCAACTTTTCCTAATAAAATTTAAAAAAAAAACAATTTCTAGGCAGTGTTATGACAGCTTTGGGTACATACAATATTGTTCTGAGGTCAGAAAAATATCTGCATCAATGTTCTCCCTGCTATCATCATCGATTTGAATCTCAGGAAAAGGATGACGGGAGGGTGACATCAGTGGACAGCTAGATCTCGGCCAGATACAATTTCAGGATTGTCAGACACTTTTAGAAATCCCTGTCTTCTGATAGCACGATCAAAATGAGGGAAAGGGAGGTGGAGAGATAGACTCAGGGGCAGAACAGTAAATGTCATAAGAAAGCTATTTTTAAACCTTAAGGTGACACCAAGGGTAGAGGTTTCCTGAACCATAAAGTGTTATCTTAAAGCCAAACCATGTGTCTGCATTTTAGAGCTCTTAGGTTAAAGCATCTTAATGGGTAGAGCTTTCATATTTATAACCATGCAAGTACACAGTAGGCTCACAGATGTCTTAAAGCCACTTTCCCTCCTCTCATCTTATGCTTGGGATTAATTATTGTAGCACTCTGCTTTTCCTTAATAAGAGCCCTCAATGTGTCATTCAGTAAAATGTCATCAAATATAATAAAGTCATATTCAAATTATTCTCTAAAAATGTAGTAATCATTTTTGTTTCTTTGTTTTTTCTGTGATGCACAAAAATAAAACTACGTGATGACACCTCTAGGGGGAAAGACCAGACTTGAAACATGAATGACCCTCCCTGCCCTTGAGCAGGAGAAAATTCAGAAACGTAAAGGATTGAATGAAGCATCAACAAAACCATGGGACTCTACATGCAATGAAAGGAGACTGTTTACATCTATCTGCCTGTGAGCACATAGGCACACCCGCATGCATGCACATGACCTGCTCACACATCCACAGGATAGGCACACACCCACATACTCACAAACCTGCCTTCCTAGGTCCTCATATATATTCTTTCAACACAAGAATGACCCACATATAAGGAAAGGGTTTCCAAAGCATCACAGGACCTGCCCTACCACCAAGGCCATTTCTTCCCCACTTACTGACCCTGCCAATGCATCTGCACTCAGAGCAGACTGAATGGAGAAACAGCTTCTCTGAAAGCATAACAGAAGCTGACTTCTTTAAAAAGTGAGAAACTGGGGCCTCCCCGGTGGTACAGCGGTTGAGCGCTGGGTTGCAAAGCTGCCCGCAGCCTCTGCAGCGCTGGTTCGATCTCTGGCCACTGGCGTGGGTCCCACATGGCGTGCAGACCTCTCCTGCCACCCGCTGCTCCCTTCAGCAGTGTATTTCGTCGGTCTGCCTGTTCTGTTCCCCTCTCTGGCTCTAGTGAATTCTCTCACTCTCCTGTGCTTCTGACTGTACCCAGTGCTTGTATAAATAAATAAATAAATCTTTAAAAAAAGAAATAAATAATAAGTGAGAAACTGATCCTCAGAGCTTTGCTTTTGAATACCAAGTACTTGGAAACTTCCTCAGTCAGGACAGAAAGGGGACAAAGGCCCACATACACCTTCTCATAGAAATCACATTGTAAAGCCTGGCTAGGTACAGTTAAAATGGCATGTTGGGGCCTCCCCTGGTGGCGCATCGGTTAAGCGCTAGGCTGCGAAGCTGCCTTCAGCCTCTGCAGTGCCGGTTCGATCCCCGGCCACCAGCGAGGGTCCCACATGGCATGACAGACCTTTCCAGTCTCGCCTGCTGCTCCCCTCAGCAGTGTATTTCGTCAGTCTGCCTGTTCTGTTCCCCTCGCTGGATCTGGTGAATTCTCTTACCCTCCCACACTTCTGACTGTACCCAGTGCTTGTATAAATAAGTAAATCTTAAAAAAAATAAATAAATAAAATGGCATGTTGAGTCTCTTCCTCCGAAGTGCACACATTGGCGAACAAGGATCCGTGGGCCAGGGGGCTCTAATCTGCTTTTCCAAATTCCAGGCAACAGATTAAAGTGTGAATCATTGATTGGCAATGCATTTGCTGACAATAGAGGAGGGGTCAGCACTGGATTTTTGTCCTTTATTTTGAAGAAAGAGGTTGCAGATGGAGGTAGGGAGGTACCCTATATGTTCTGGGACACATCCTGAAAATGTCACATCTGAAAATGCACTGTGATGCATGACACCTGTGCCCTCCCACTGTGCAAAATTGCCCCCTAAAATTCCCATGGGAAACACCCCTTTACCTTGTGCCCCACTATGGTAGTTCCCCCAAGAGCCAGATTAGTTGCCCTACTTAGCCTTTCAGTTTTCCTCTGTCCTCGGGATTGTTATTTCCTCTGAACTTTGATTTCTCTATACAAAGGCCATTTTCCGGTGCTTTCTTCTCATTCTCTGCCCAACAGAATTGCCCTGGGATAAGCACTGTGTGAAAACAGGTAAGCTGACAATACTCTGGGATTTCATTTGGTAATATAACCCAAAACGACGGGCAAGGAAGGGATAACAAAACCATTCAAGAAACCAGATTTATATCTATGATACACACAGGGCACACAGGAAGTCAGGATATAGAATCACTTTCAATGCCTTTAGTAGGATTTGAAGCTTATTAATTCGCAAATAGGTACTTTGTCAGTTGGTGTTCCAAAACAGGTTTAACTTTGTTCTCTCTGGTTTTGTACATAAGTATGTTGTTAGACAATGGTTTAAGATGATAGCTAGCTTTTCAGTTGTCCGACTCATTCACATTTATTTAATAAATAAATTAACCTACTGTGTGCCAGGCATCAAAAATGATTATAGTCTCTGACCTTCTGGTACTAATGGTGAAAGGAGAGAGAATGATACAAAACTGCATTTGTGGATTTCAATACACTGTGATATGCCGCAGTCACAAAGGGAGACACAGCAGAGAGAATAGCTGTTCTTGAGATTGTTGGGGACCTTCACAGAGGGCATTTATTTAAACTGGGTTTTGAAGTGTAAGACTTTGCTAAGCATATGTGAAATGTGAAGATGAGAAGGGATGGCACGATCTGTAAGGGGAAGAAATTCAGAGCAGAGTATTTGAGGGAGGAGATAAAGTGTGTGGGACTAAAAGAGATTCAGGACCTGGGCTGAGGCAGTCCCTGATGCCATTAGCTCCCCATGCTCACCCAATAATTCATTTTATTAAGCAAAGAATCAGAAGTCAAGATTACATTTGTTTATTAACCTGTCTATATTTCCACTAATAAAGTTGGAATAATGGCTCCTTTCCATCACTACCTGACTTGCAAGTGAACCACTTTGCACTAGAATGCTGCCTAGTTAGGGGCCAACTGCAGGGAGCACACTCAGGAGGAAGTAATTTCGAAATTACCAGGCATTATAGTTGCGCTTCCCGAGGCACCTGTAAGTGTGTTTATTCCTGCTAAGTCACCTGGCAGCAACTTAAAAGCATGGGTTTTTCAATTAATTGCAAAGCAGCAATCAGACTGTGGAGAGAATGATATAGAAAAGATAGAGAGATTCATGTCTCATCCCCCAAAAGGCAGAGAGAACCAAATTAGAAACTGAGCTAATATAAGGTCTTCTTAAGGGAGCAGCTTTTTTGTTCTGCTTCCTTTTGTGCATGTTTATATTAATCAGAATCCACTAAGGAGCTGGCAGAAAGGTTTCTGGGAGCATGCACCAGTGGGATACAATATATGTTTCTTCTCTGAATGGGTGCAAAGAGCTTGAAATTGAGATGTTTAGTGGTAGGTGCTTAGGCTTTGCTGAACCTGAGGGTGGACACAGGAGGCTCATCAAGCCCATCACTGGGAAGGTCGCCTTCTGGGACCAGGTACTTAAAGGACCTACTATAAAATCAATTCATTTCCACTTACTTTCAGAGGCAGTGTGGCACTTAAAGAAACAAGGAGAGATATAAGAGAAGGACTTTGTAAAATTAATGAACATTTTTCTGAACATGCTGTGCACAATTATATAATTTCTTTTCAGATTTATTTATTTATGCATACAAGAGCTGCAGTACAGGCCAGATATGCGGGGGGTGAGAGGATTCACCAGAGACAGAGTGGGGAGCAGGACAGGCAGACAGACTAAAATACACTGCTGAGGGGAGCAGCGGGCAAGTCAGGAACCATCTGCTGCACCATGTGGGTTGCTCCCTGACCATCCAGGGATCAAACTTGCTGCAGTGGCTGTGAATAGCATCATAGGTTGCATGTTAAACCCTTGTGCCACCAGGGAGGCCCCACAATTGTATAATTCTTATATTACTTATCATTCTATCATCTAAGCCAGGATGCTCCAATTTCTATGCCGCTTTTCTAATCTTACTTTTTTCTCACCATAGATATTCATCACAGGTACTCTCCTCGATCAATCTTTTATCTGATTTCTATTATCCCATTTTGTTTTGGAGAGTTCATCATTATCTCAAATATTAGGCTGGCTAAATGTTACAGACTAGCACTTTTAGGAATAAAGCTTTTCTCATTTCTTTAATTTGAACAGCATTCTTGTACAGATAACCCAGATGTACCTGCATTTTCTGTAGGCCTTTATTTGGTCAGATATTTTATACTAGAGCAGATGGGCTGGAGGAAACCTTCCACAGATGTTTTTCTCACTTCAGTAGCATCAAGTTTATGTGCTTTTCTAGACAAATGATTTCTAAAATGGTAGTCAATATATCAACTATTGAGTAACTGATTAAGGCAGTTTTATATATATATATAATATATATATGTCAGTTATATATATATATATATCTTGTGTGTGTATATATATGTTAGTTTTATATATATATATATATATATATATATATATATATATCTTGTTTCTCAATTTTCACTCTTGACTTTTAGCCTTTTTACCATATTGCTACAGATGGAACTTTCACCAGAAGACAGATAATGAGTTAAAGGAGAGAAAAACAAGAGTCAGGCCACTGGTATGCTAGCTGCTCCATGCCCCAGCAGTCCTGGCTGTGCAGGGCTAACTGAGAATGTATTCATCATTTCTCAGAGGTCGACAAACTATGGCCCACAGTCCAAATCTTACTAACAGCCTGCTTTTTGTATACATTTTCCTGGTTCACAATTGCATGATTTTGCTGGGTGTGGACAGCTTCTGCCCTGAAAGTACAGAGCAGGGTGTGTGCAACAGAAACCAGCTGGCTCATGATGCCTCCACGACCTACTTCTGATCCTTTACAGAAGAAGGTTGACAACCACTGTCTCAGGTGCTTGGACTAAAGAATTTACTTCTTAGCATGTGTTCTAAGTAAGGTAAAGGCCTTACAGTCTCTAGTTTACAAGCCCAGATTTCACACTGATTCCCAGCAGGAACAATACAAATGCCAAATCCATCCTTGACCATCCAAAAGGCATACTTTTCATAGCAAGTAAAAGAAAACACCAAATCAACTGGTTTAAGTACCAGGGAGATCAAATGATATACCTAAATTCATAGTGACACCTCAAGGTATTGAAAGGTAACATAGCTCTAAGGTTAGATTTGTTAGTGGCTTGAAAGTTCAACAAGTACCCAGGCTCTTTTTATCTTTCTGGCCTGTGTAGTATGTGCTTCGGGCTACCTCTCCTAAGACCCCAAGATGGCTGCTAGAATTCTAATCAGCTCAGGCTGGCATAGAAACCTCCTGGAGAACAATTTTCCCTATGTCTCTTAAGACTGAGTGAAACTCCCCATAACTCAGCTCTCTTTTCTGTACCTCAGTAGCCAGGAGAACACCACCTGCTCCTGTATTAATCTACTAGCTGAAAAGGACACAGCACCACTAACTACCGTAGGTAAGCAGCCAAAGGTACTGGGATGGACTCTCTCTTACCTGAAGCTTATGGCTGAACTGAGAAGGGTAAATATGTAAAAGAAACAGAGCCTCACTCAGAAGGAAAAGGAAAGCAAAGACAGATATTGAGTAAGCAACCAACAAAACTGCAAAAACACTGCATAAATCCACTTTAACCACTAGAAGAAAAATTCATGAGTATTTCCAGTTAGTAATGAGCAAGTCAAACATTATGCATAGAGTTTAGAACATTACACATAGTGCAGAGAGCACTTTCTATTTAAAAGATAGAAATAGTTACATGAGTTATCACTATGAACTTGGGAATGTCATTTGATCTCTCTGGATCTTAAAAGGTTAAGACAAGATGAAAATCTCTTCAACATTTGAGAAACAAAAAACATTATTAATTCAAAACTTTGAATAAAGGAACACTGGTATTTGAATACATGTTTTATTTATATGTTTTTATATTTATAATCTGCACTTTTATATGCACACAAAAATATGAACTAACCTTTTTAAAAAAAATACCTAGCTACCAAAGGGAAAATAAGTAGTTATGAGAATTGGTGTTGGTGGAAAATAAAGGAAGGAAAACATTAAAGATAGAAGGGCAGCCTATAGAATTACAACCCAAATGTTCCTGGACAGATGCTGGTAAAAATAATATTGCAACCTCCTCCCTACGATTTGAAACAAGAAGGGAAATCCAGTATGTTACAAAACTGACAATGCCCCTGAGGTAAGATCAGAAAAAGGGTCTAAAGGAAGCATAGATTAAGACTTAAGGTAAATTTCACTCATGATTCCAGCTAAGGACACTGCAATAGATATTACTCTGAGTATCAACATTTTAATGTCTGGTATATTAGGTAAAGTATTGCTAACCACTCAAATAAACAAACCTTAAAACTTCAATGATTTAACAGAGCTAAAGTTTATTTCTTGTTCAGATAACATCAATGCTGGTGTTTCTGATCAGTGGGTGGCCACAGACTTTATTTTTGGGTTTACCATGCTCTAGACACTCAGGACCCTCTGCTCTCTGCAGAAGCAGTGTTTCTAAGCTCTGGCACTACTGACATTTTAGAAAATACAGTGTTTTGCTCTAAATAGACACAAACACGTATACATACCGGTTTTGAATTATAGTCTAAAAAATATCAGTTTTATAAACTTTTACTATTCAGCCAAGTTAAATAATAAAATAAATTCACATCACATTTAACTATCAACATGTTCCAATTAAATACTAAATAACCAATCAATAAGCAAAAACAACAACAACAAAAAAGTTTTAGCTAAAAAACTTTTAGCTAGTGCATGTTAGTGTTTTTTGTACTTTTTTTCTTGAAGGTTCAATATGTTCAAAATAGTTTGAACATATTGAACAAAATAATTTAGAACATTATTGTCAGGGTATAAGACCTAATATCTTTGAAGAACCACATTCTGTTTAAAATGTACCCACTTGTGATTCATAAAAGTTTCAATTCGAATTTTATATGATCTGAGTACATTGGTTTTAACTTAAACTAAAACAAAAAAAAGATAATCCCTAACAGAAATGTAAATTGAATATTTATCATGTTATCCATGAACCGAAGCCCATATTCATGAACACATTCAGAACAAAATCATTCCTAGACCTAAAGGGCTGGTTTCATTAAAAATACTGAGAAAATGCAAGTCTTATTTCTGTTTGAATAACACTGAGAGGTAAAACAGATTGGCATTCTCTACTTTATTTTTACAAATGATTTAACATGTAAAATTTCAACAAAAATATATAAAAGGAAAACCAGATTTAAGATGAGTTGATATAAAATATGTCCCTCATTTGAAAGATGGGCATATAGCTATTAGGATTGCATCATACAAAAATAGTTTTATATGTGCATGCATATTATTTACCTAATTTAACACATTCACAACACTTATTCTTCATTGTCTTTAAAATACTTATTTATATATATATTGTACTTATTGTACTTATTGTATATTTTCTCTGTGTGGCTTTTTAAAAGTTTCCAGGTTGTGTTCCCTGATAAGAGTTCACACCAAAGTGTGTACATGAAGATATATACCTGGCAGGAGTCTTGCAAGGATCTAGGAAAACCCTGGGGAACAAGCTCCCCCTGAAAGAAAAGCAAATAGACCTGGCTCAAAGATAAGGGTGCTGATAAGACCCAAGCAGCAACTGGGAGGCAGGCAGGGCCAGCAAGTGAGAGAGAGTAGACATGGGAATGCAATTGGCATTAGATAGAGCTGGAGAGCAGACAGAGAGGTTCCTGGACTGCGTCCCTCAGAAGGTCCAGCAGCAAGGAAGTAGCTGGCTTTGAGACAGAAGGTCAGAGAGATCAGGACCTAAGTCTTGGGGATAGATTTCTGTGCAGGGCTCTTATGCCCAGGAAGCATGAGGATGGGCAAGTATGGATCCCTAACCTAGTGGCAGTTAAGTCACCAAGAGGAATCTTGGGCAGAGGAGGAAGGACAGTTTAATAACAATTCTAAGTATGCATCAACAATTCTAAGTATGCATCAATGTCCTTGATGTCAGGAAAGGTCTTGATGCAGTTAGGATGGATGCCATATTCAGCAGTTGTCGGATAGATATTTATCATCTCTTCCCCAAAGGGCCAGCCTAGTTGCCTCAGTCGTAGGAAGAAGAATGCAGACCTGGCACCAGACACTCCCGTCAGGCACACATTGAACATGTCCTCTATGCTTTTAACTTAAAACATTTTTTTTTCTTAACACTTGAAATAAATTGACACACTTTTGTAAGAGCTCTGAATCTATACTCATGAAGAAAAGTTATTAAAGGGGCTGAGAACAGAATAGACTCCATTCTTGGACTTTCATTAAGTTTGGACAGGCTTTAAAAAATCAAGACTCTAGTATATTTCACTTCCAGTTCAAAATGCATTGAAACTCCATTATGTTCTACATTTTAAAAAATGTTGTCAGAAAGAGGGTAACTGCACCTAATTTGCAATGCATGCCTAGTCATAATGCTAATTCACAGACGTGTGTTAATAATATTATGCACTTCAAAGTGAATTCTGTATATTCTACAGAATTAACTAGAGTTTTTCAAGTGCCTGTTAACAAGTTGCTGAAATGGGGAAGCTTTTGGATTTGTTGGGCAGTAGTAGCCTATTACGAGTTGTGTCAAGGCAATTTCACAAACAGGCAAAAGAGAATCACTCCGCTCTGTGGCGCCTTAGGCTCTCCTTTCAGATTTCATTTGGAATGACATATACATGGATTCCAGATAACTACTTTAAGCTTTCCATTTTAAGAGATATTAGTTGTGAAAGGCGACCTTAGAACATGTCTAAATTAGCAGGAAGTTATTTGCTTCAATAAAGGATTTTCTATTTATTCAACAACTATATTCATTCATTCACTGATTCATTCCAGGAGGTGACAGGAGGTGACAGATGAAAACAAGATGCTATAACATTAAAATGATAGAAATGCCACTTTCAGAAGGAAATTTGAGGAAAGCTTCACAAAGAAGATGGCTGCCTAGATGAGAGATTCAGGTAGCAGGATTTTAAGTTAGAAAAGATAGGCAATCTAAATATGCATAAAGGAGTGAGCGAACGATGAGGATGGGACATCGTAAGATGAGTATGGGGCATGGCAAAGGAATCAATTTGTGTGGGTGCAGATTTTTAGCAAAAGAGAGGGGGTTGGCAATAGAATTATAAAGGTAAGTTGGAGTCAAATTAAAAAGAATCCTAAATGCTAGGTGAGGGATGTGTGATGGATTGGTTAGGCAATCAGGAGTCATGAACCTTTCCACAAAGACAAAGAACAAGATTAATGCTTATTTAATGAGAACAACATTTGCTTCTGAAATACTTAGCATCTTCTCTAAAAAAAAAAAAAAATGACAGAGAGCCGCATGATCAAATAAAAATGTGCCACCACAGTCTGGAGGAGAAGTGATGGATCCTGAACTCATGTCAAGTTATACATGCAGTACATGTAAGTTATAAATTTACCTGCGCTGTCACCTGCAGTTGGCTCAGTTGTGCAACACAAGATATCCTGGTGCTGCCCAAACTAGGGATTGTCAGCGAGGGTTCCAAGCAGGAGGGGGTTCTTCCTCCCCAGAATTTTTCAATGGCACCATTATCACTGGCATAAGGGTGATGCCCAACATAAAATGGGTTGAAGGTATAGAACTGTCACATCATGGTGCCACTGCCAGGGTTAAGAAAACAGTCATTGAAGACATATTTTGCATGGGACCAAACCAAGAGTGAGTTATTAATAAAGGTCTGGACATAGAAAGATAAACCAGTCTCTTTGGAGCAAAACAGTAGGAGATTGAGAGAAAAAGCTCTAGCAAGATCATCTCAGAAATGATTCCTATGGCCTGGCCCATAAAGGTTATTCATCAACTCTTTGTAAGGAAGAAATGGAGACATGAAAACCCATTGTCCATTCTTATATTCAGCTGCACACAAAGCTGCACAGAGAACCAAGTATTGTTCCTATTGGAGTACAGATGTGATTACTGACTAGACCTCTCATTAGTGTCTGCTGCACCAAAAGGTATAACCTCTCTAGGCATAGGTATGTACTAATCACTTGCTTTGAGGGGACCCTTCTGAAATTTAAAGTCAGAAATGTGTCCAGTGAGGTTTTATTTTCTGGCAGCCTGAGTAAAATGATGTATTTAACAGTGTTCCATGTTACCAAGGTTTTCTATGCAGGGCAAGCTACACCTTGAAGAGGCTTCATGAGCATTACTTTATGACGTTAGCCTTGGAACACACAGGAATGGGGCTGAGTCTAACTGAGTGATTGAGTTTGGGTGGTTAAAAAAATAGTGACACTCCCTGTCAGACAACAGTAGTTGGGAAGGGGAAATTATTTCAGTATGATAATGATTTCAGCTGAGAATACGTTGAGTTCAGGTAGGAAATCCACACCAAGTTGTGGGCCTTGGAAAGAAAGGATGAAAGAGCAGCAAATTGATCAAGGAAGAAGATGAAACACTTCTGAAAATAAAATTAACCTACAAAAAGCTATTTTGAAAGCAAACTTTCATTTACATACAACTTTCTAGAATTATCTTAAAAATTTTAAAGGAGGTACACCTTTAATTATATTATTATATTTGATTTTAAGTAGATTTTATAATAAGTAAAACAAAGTACACTTTTTAAGAAACTGTAAATTTTTACATGTCCCCCTTTCCTGTCACAGTCAATACTCTTATTGAGATATTATCATTGTTACATGAATATTAGGATGTGATAATTGCTAATAATTTTCATATTTAATAAAAGTAGTGGACATTTCAAAACACTTGATTTTCAGGTTTGCTGTGACTCGTAACTTAAGAGTCATAATTTGCAAAATTATGGTGTTTATTGTTTTTAAGAACATAAAACCAAGTCCTAATTCCAAAAATTAACATGGTTTATATTTCTGTCTTATGGATTTTTCTGCCCTAGTTTCTCTCAACTGTACAGATTATTGGAATTAGAATTTTAAGTCACTCCAAGGAAAAAAAAAAGGACTCAGTTCCCTTTTACATTAGGCCATTTGGGCAATTATTATCCAACTCCACACTCAAAATAAAGTAACCTTAAACAAACTATTGAAACCAAGAACACACCAGTCTGTTATAACACTAAATATTTTACCTCACAAGGAGGGGAACTTTGTGTGCTGGCTGTATTCTCAATACCTAGAACAGAGTCAGCAGATAGGAGATGCTCAGTAAATATTTTTTGTATTAATCAATCAACTAATAAACATCAATATAAAATGTTTAATTCTTGGGGCCTCCCTGGTGGCACAAGGGGTTAAGCACAGCACTATGAAGCAATCCACAGTCTCTGCAGCACAAGTTCAATCCCCGGGCAGCCAGGGAGCAACCCACATGGTGCAGCAGACCTCTCCTGAATCGCCCGCTACTCCCCTCAGCAGTGCATTTCAGTCAGTCTGCCTGTTCTGTTCCCTACTCTGTCTCAGGTGAATCCTCTTAACACCCCCAACTCCCACACCTCTGGCCTGTACTCCAGTTCTTGTATGCATAAATAAATCAGTCTTTAAAAATAAATAAATAAATAAAATGTTTATTTCTTACAGACACACTTTTGGCATTTTAGATGGGACTATTTTTACCTGTAAAATATCGCCCTATCCATTGCAAAACATCTAGGATCCCAGACCCTCTCCTACTTAAGGCTAGCAGACCCAGTCATAGTGACCAAAACCACACTCACACAGTTTCACATGACCCCTACAAAAAGTTCTTGGCCCCAATTTTAAGATCCACTTTGTGAAATATCTTTTATTGGCATCTGAGTCATATCAACTGTATGAAAGCAAAATAAAACAAAATCCAGAATATTTGAATGTAGACTTTGATGATTTTCACATAAAGAAAAAATGGCCACTTAAGAAAGTGCCTGAGTGAGAAAGGCACTACTAAGGGGGACAAAAAGAACAGGAGGGGCTGGCCCGCAGGCTCCAACTCTCCGAAAGACCATAATCAACCATCTTCTCTCTGATGAGAAAGCACTCACCAGTCTATTCTCTCCACCCTCCATAGAAAAGCATGTCCAGGTTTATAATTAAAGTCAAAGGGGAAGTAGGACTCTATATTATACAGAGAGTTCTCCAGAACATAAGTATTCCATAAAGCTAGAGAGCCTCAGGCCAACCCTGAAAATACCAAGAGAAATCTGAAATGTCTGCAACTGAAGAAATCTTTAAAGGCATTAACAGAGAAATCACATTTTTCACAATAATGCTTTCTTGTTTGAATTTTGCAACACATGTTTACTGTTTTGTAATTAAATAAATGTGCAAGGATTTAAATAAAATACCCTAAGCATATCATATGGCCTCTGTATCCCTTTTCCTTGCAAGTAGTGCAATAAAATCAGTATCTAGTGTGACCTAAAAATTACAGAGCCTGTTGAGTTTGATTGTGGAAGAACATAAACTATTTGCAACTCTTTCTTGGGAGAATGCCCACGGCTAAATGGGGCTGGTTGCAGGCCCAGCTGACTCAGCATTTTACTGACTGAGCATGTGACAATCTGAATTGCTCACCAAATCTGATATTCTAGGCAGAAACACTACCTTGTCACGGCTCAAAATTCCAGATTTAATATATAACAGCAAAACCATCAAGTTGTATAAGTGGAGCCATCGAAAGGGATCTTTGTTGGCAATAAATCCTGGAATAAAGATAGTAAGTACAATGCTTAGCACAGTGCTTGGCACCTATTTGGTGTTTAATAAATATCTTTGTAATAAAGGCATAAAATAGATGGCTTTAGTCATGCAGGGAATTTAAGTTATTTTCAGTATTTTCTGTTTATAGAAGAAAAGATAATGTTCCATCCACTTTATAAGGATTTCCATCAAGATGGTTAAATATTCATTTCTGGTGCTCACAAGAGGAATAGCCAATTATCTGAAAAAGATATTAATCTAGGAAAGTTCATTTTCAGCCAGTGCCAGATTTTTAAAAATTACTAAACTACAGGATATGAGTTAGAAACCAGATAAAAATGTTTGAGAGCTGGCTTCAGGAATTTAACCCACTGTAAAATCAGGGGAAATCCATTTTGTGTTACAGCCACTTTTCCAACCCTTGTCACAGAGAATGGGCATTTATGCAACCACCATCACCATTTGCAAAGCACGCACAGTACTCGGCATATTGTAATAGTCCTGCTAGAGCACTGAGGTCAATGTCTGTGTAGTAAGAGAGTGCAGACAAAAAGCATATGGACATTTAACTAATGAAAACACCACAAAACTTGAACCCCCAGAACAGCATGCCCGAAAGGGAACCTGGAAAGCATCTTCCTTTCACGGAAAAAGAAACTTGCACAGATAGTCTGAGTGACTTGTTCCAGGTCACACAGTACATTGATAGCTGAGATAAAGCTGGAAATCCGATCTTCTTACACGTAAAGTATCCCAGGTGAATTTTGGATGAAAACACATAGAAAAGAGGGGGAAAACATCAGTGTATATACAAATGAAGCTATAATAAAGAGCAGCAGAAATGTGATAGAGCATCTACCTCTGGCTGTTCAGACCTTCAAGAAAGAAAATGGGGTAAGATGTGGGTGATAGCATGAAAAGAGAGAAATCATGAAGGAATGGCTTTTGCAATTTGGCAGGGTCCTCTGCCATCTGTGTGGAAAACAGGTGGGCATGAAGCAAGGCAGGGCTTGGAAACTAGAGAGGTAGGGATTAGAGGACACAGAGGTCAGAGCAGCCAAGCAAATACAACAGATAACACATACTTGTTGACAGAGAGTGGAAATACAGGGAATGAGTTTAGATCTGATGGGATCAGATGGAGGGATCCATTGAGCATGAGGACTGTAGGGAGAAAGCAGGTCTGAAATGGGTAGCAGTGCAATGATTAAAGCCAGGACAAGAATAGAGTGAACATTTTCAGAGAGAAGAGATGGCAACCAAGGATGAAATCTCTAAGTGTATCAGAATTAAGAGTTTACCGGAAGGCAAGCCATCAAAAGAGAATGAAAAGACAACTGAAAAACAGAAGGGAGAAAGTCATAGAATTTGAAAGAACAGAAGTTATTTTTAAAAATATAGTAGTAGTCATTGGTGTCATATGCTCAGATCAGGGGTGAAAGGAGTAAAACACCCCTTTGGCTGAGCATTAGCGACCAATGTTCCTGTGTTGTCCATTGGTATATGGATGGGAATGAAACGAGATGAATGAGAATGTAGAGTAAATGTGCCTAAGGAAGGGGGGATGAAAGGGGGACTAGTGATAAATCCATGTAACTATTTACAGAGAGAGAGAGAGAAGAGAGATTTTACTAGATATATATATGTAGATTATAAGGAATGGCATAAAGTCTCTACTCCATGCCCTTCAAACTGTATAATATTAAGCAAGTAATTTAATCCTCATTTTAATTTTTTTAGTGGCGAGATTAGTACCTACTTCAGAGTCACATGAAAGAGGACACATGACGGGCCTCCCCTGGTGGTGCAGGTGGTTGAGCGTAGTGCTGTGAAGCTGTCCACAGCTTCTGCAGTACCAGCTCGATCTCAGCCAGCCAGTGAGGGTCCCACATGGCACAGCAGACCTCTCCTGTCACGCCCGCTGCTCCCCTCAGCAGTGTATTTCGTCAGTCTGCCTGTTCTGTTCCCCACTCTGTCTCTGGTGAATCCTCTCACCCTCCCACACATCTGGCCTGTACCCCGGTTCTTGCATAAATAAATAAACAAACAAACAAACAAATAAATAAATAAATCTTTTAAAAAAAAAAGAGGGCACATGAAATTGGGTGCCACACTGGCTGCAGCTGGCAATCCTAATCCTGACTTCACTTCCATTGTCACTACCACAGATGGGACACTGAGGGTGCTGGCTAAATACCGGTGCAGGAGAGGGCTAAAAATATTAGGAGTCAGAGAGCTAGAGGAATAGGAAGTTATGATTAGACAGTTATATACCGCATTTTATACTTGAAGAGAGGCTAGAGCCTGGTAACAAAGAAGTGTCACTATGGGAATGGGGACCTGAATTAGAATGAAGACAAAGATCATTCTCTCATTCTCAAGAAACATATTTCTTGAGAAATGACTATGTATCATTTGGAAGCTGGAGACACATGCTGAACAAAGTGGGAAGCTTGTCACAAAACTTTAAGGTGAAAAGGCAGAATGTGAAAGTTGTTCCAAGTGGTATTTGGTCAGCAGCTGGGAGACTGTAGACTGAACAATCAAAGACCAAATAGAATAAAACCAATAGATGCAGGGGCCTCCCTGGTGGTTTAGGTGTAGAGTCTCAGCGCTATCACCACTACAGCCTGAGTTCAATCCCGGGCCAGGGAGCTAGCCCACATACAGCGCAACAGACCTCTCCTGTCTCACCTGCTGCTCCCCTTAGCAGTGTATATTTCAGTGGATGTGCCTGTTCTGCTCCCTACTTTGTCTCTAGTGAATCCTCTCAACCCCCCCCCCATACCTCTGGCCTACACCCCAGTTCTTCTATGCATTAATAAGTAAATAAGTCTTTGAAAGAAGAAAAAAAAAAACACAGATGCAGTTCAAGGAAAACTAGGGATGATACATGTGGATAGAATGAAGCTTGACGTAGGAGGAGGTTTTTCAGAAGAGTGGAGAAGCAAGAAGCTGGGAATGTGCTTACTCTACTTCAAACCCTCACAGTAAGGGAGAAATAGCTACCTGGACCCTTTGAGGTGATGGCAGTGAGGTGCCCTCTACATGGTTAGAGAATGGAGTTTTCAAGAGAAGGAGGTGGAAGATGTGTTCTGTGAAAGGCTGAGTGTGGAAGATGCCAATTCTCCCTTGGGAGTATTTAATCATTTAGGCAGTACAAGCATGGTGCCTCAGGGCCTAGGTGCCTTCCAGAGTCTACCAAAAAAAAAAACAGATTTAAAAAAGATTTGGCCCCAAAATATGGGAAACTCTGCAAAATTGCTATGTTTAATTAAATGTACATAAAACATATCATTATGTCAATTTCATTAATCATTAAATTTAGTGCTCATGAAAATTTCATCAGACTCAGAAAACAATTTGGATATTAGATTTTCCCGCTTTACAAGAACTCCTGAGTAAGCACAATGGTTGTCAAGAAATTGCATCTGTTGTAAATTAGATTCTTATAACCAAGTAATTTTAGAAATAAAATTATAATAATGCTTTCAATTTTTATAATAATATGTATCCAAAGTGGAATGTGGGTGGATGTTAATAAATTTGATATAACATCTAAAAAAGCTCCTAGAGGCCAAGAGAGGTATCCCAGAAAAGGATATAAAGAGAGGAAGGAACTCTGAGTTCTCATCAAGGAGCAAGTTAGAATCTCCTAGTAACTTTAACAGTCTCTTAACTTCAGCAATACTAAACCTATATGTACCTTGAATGTCTTTGATAATCTGATGAAACCTATTGACCTCTTCAGAAATAATAGTTTTAGGTGCATAAAAGAATATGCACGGGATTACAAAAGGAACTGTTTGTAGAGAAATGCAACTAACAAAATAATGTTTTTGTTATAAAAACAAGAGAGCATATATGCCTTCTTATAAAATCACAACATCTAGTTTCATTTCTTAGTAATGATGAACATAACAGACATTGCAAGTTATCTTCAACAACAATAATGTGATTTTAAAACATTGGTGGTTTTTATTGGCATCAGATGTCAAGAACAGCTAATATTACTATGGTTTGCTGCTAGCATAATTCAAAGGAATTCTAAATTTGAAAACAGTGCACATAAAGATGTAATTTCTTTCACATGTAAGTTCACAAATCTCTAGACTTCTATCCACAAATCCCTTTGAAGTTTATGGATCCTCAGTTAAAAATTCATGCTACACTTCTGTGCAAACGTGCTAGTTGGTTTATAGGGACCTCAAATTCAAAAGTACTCTCCCAAATTTTCATTTCGTCTCTAACATATTTCATACATTCTGGCAGATTCATTTTCAGTTGGTTTTGGTTACCTCCCCTTTATCAAAACCTCATTTGAACAGTACTGGCTTTTGACAGAAAGACACGTGCACGCTCACACACATGAATTTCCCTCAAATGAACTTTGGAGAGAACAAAATGGATAAATGACATAAGATACCATTTACAAAAAATTACAAAAATTTAGAAAAGGTGGACATAATCATAAGACATGGTAATCAACCTTACTAGTAATTAAAGCCACTATCAACCTAATAATTAAAATCTATTTTACCTGCCAAATTAGCAATGATTAGAAAAATGAATAATATCAATTATTTGTGAGGATGAGGTAAAATGGACACTAAGTACACTGAGAATGGGAACATTTATCAGTACAATCTGTTGGACAATATGGCTATATGTATCAAAAAGCTATTCAATGTGAATACATTTTAATACAGCAGTGTTCCTGGAAGACCTTAATTCTAAATAAATACCTAGATAATTGAATAAAAATATAGTTAAAATTTTACTGGCCATAAATTTTTATTAAGGAAAGACTGATGAAATAAAATATAGAATAGTCACTATAATATTTAAAAGAATGTTAATATAGGAATTTAACTAAGTTCTTTTATTGCACAAAAAAGCAGGACACATTATTTGTCATGTGATCCCATTTCTACCAAAAAACATGTGTGTATAGAGTTTATATATAGTTCACAAATAAATTTTATAGTTTATATATAAATATTATCACTACATATGTGCATACATAGAAAAATGCATATGTGCATACATAGAAAAATATTATCTACTACATATGTGCATGCATAGATCACAGGAATAATTTCCAGATATATCAAAGAAACTGGAGAGAATCTATACAATGTCTTGGAGTGACATTTTCAAGAAAAGGAGAGGGGAGAGGAGAGGAAGAAACTAATAATCGCTGTACATCATTTTATAATCTGAAAGGAACATAATATAGTTATTTGACCAAACAAGCAGCCTGGGTTCTATCTGCCAAAGGCAGGTATATTTGACAAGAGGCTTTGAATAAGTGAGCTATTTTCTCTATTCAACAGGAATTCAGGGCTTTAAAACACTTGTTTAATTTGGTCATTTCATTTAACACCTGAAATCAGTAACCCAAGATGACAGTTGTACAGGGAGTTTCCTTCCTGATTATTTCCTAATGGTCCCAAGATGTTAGGCAGAAGGCCCAGGCAATGAATCAAAGTTGCCCTGGCTGAGGGTGCCCACAGCATTTCTTGGGGCCAAGAAGTCCACTTTAAAGGGAATGGTGCTCTGTGCTGACAGAGGTCTGGCTAAAACCCAAGTGATCTTCTCTCATGCATATATTCACTCAGACCACATACAGTCATACAGTAAGTCCCTACATGTAAGAGGATTTGAAGTCTGAATGCTGTAAAGGGAGCATAGCTGTTAATACAATCTCTACCCTTTGGGTCCTAATCAAGGAGAGAGGAAGCCCTTGGAACACAGAAGATTCATATTCTCATTCTCTCTTTCTCTCTGAAAATACAGAACGCTGAGGGGGTCACAGGTCATAGTGGTCTACATGGGCAGGTGCTGTTCAAGTTGGACCATGGAGAATGAGCTCCTCTAGGTGAATAAAAGGGGAGAAGGCTTTCATTACTGCGAGGGATAACAGCTTAAAAATAAAAAAGAAAGAAAAACGGTTTCGAGGAGTGAGGAATATCTGACTTGACATGATCTTAGGTTTGCCTGGATGAATGCCAGGAGCTGAGCCCAGAAGCTTGACTGGGATGACAGTGAAGGCCTATCAAGGGACCCTTGGAGGAAATCCCCAACATGACAGCTGATTCCCTGCACTGCATGTTATG
This sequence comes from Talpa occidentalis, assembly GCF_014898055.3. Classification (NCBI taxonomy): domain Eukaryota; kingdom Metazoa; phylum Chordata; class Mammalia; order Eulipotyphla; family Talpidae; genus Talpa; species Talpa occidentalis. Next base: position 116,599,722 of record NW_023604295.1, read on the forward strand.
ATATTTCTTTGTTGTGAGAAGAAGGTATTGAATTACTGACTGTGTCTCCTGTCTGGGGTTCAAGGGCTCTAGGTCCCTAACCAGCAAGGATAGAAGTTAATTCTGCTCATCACTGGGAGCTAGGAAGTGGGGTCAGGGTAAGCAGAGCAGTCAAGGGGACATGATCCATTTGCAGGTCCCCAGGTCCCCATCATGCTCCATTACTTTTATGTTTTTATGAAATATCAGAGACACTCTGCTCATCAGTGTCCCAAATGAAGTGCAAGAAATGTGCTAAGATGTGTCTATGGGTCCAATATTTTCTGGCCTAAATGAAAGAATATATGGTTCAGGTCCTTCCCCCCACTTCCAACAGGCTTCTCCAGTGTAGGCGCCTGGATCTGTTGAGATTTAATGCACAAATATCCTTCCAACTGAAAAACTGAGCAACGACCACCTTGGATATAGGTCCCTTTGGACATGCTTCAAGAACCATATGTTCATGTAGAGATGTAAAGCAAAGAACACCACGTTTGGCTAGGAATGACGACAGAGCGAAATTCTTAGCTTGGTCTCCCTATTTAACTTCAAACAAAAATAACATGTGAGGCAAGTCTAATTGGGTGGGTACTCTCTCAAGTAGTTTAGGTTTTATCCTAAAAAACAATGTATCAACACAGGATGGAGATAAAGTCAGATCTAGACTGAGGAAGAGCAATTCTGGTGATGAAATTTCTAGGCTGGGATAGAAAAAAAAATGACATATTTAGAACAAGGGTCAGGAGGCAGAGGCATCAAGCTAAGAGGAAGGTGATGAAGGCTTGATCTGGTTCCAAAACAGCAGGAGGAACAGAAAAGAGGAACAGGGTCAGCCAGTCAGAATCCCCAGGCTCTGGAAGCGGTAGCTGAGCTGTTCAGATGTAACTCAGTGGCTTTTAGTTTGGGAAAATGGAAAAAGCTTGATATCATTAAGTCATTAAAGCACATATAGGAGGGGAAGCAAATTTTATAACAGGGCAGGTAAGTCCACTGAGGTGTGATTATTCTAGACTGAAAACACCCCAAAATCTACAAATTTGTGACTACTGAATACTTTCAATGTAGAAAAGCAAACTGCAGGGCACTAATCCAAGTAAATGCATTAAATATCTTCCCCACATTCATGTAACTACATTTACCAGAATACACAGATATTTCTTCATATTTAAGATTTAGTGTTCTGAGCAAAACAGAAGACTTAGGCATAGCAGTCATTTATATCTTCGTAGGGATGAGCTTCTAAGGTCCTTTCCCAAGTCATGGTTTTGGAAGAGAGGTGAGAACATTCTGAGAACCAAACGCAGTTACCCTGAGAGAGAACAAAGCTGCAGAAAGTACAACAGGCTTCTTCTTCCACAGTGGTGAAAGCCAGAGAGTCCAGGCAACACCCCCATTTCTAGTCAGAGAATGAGTTTATCCTGTGCCTGTCTCAAAGGTCATCAAAACCACTGTCCTTCAACTCCATGAGCCAGGAGCTAAGAAAGCAAAGGAACACTTGATATTTGATAGTGCTCATCACTTAATTCCTCTCCTTGTAAAACAGAAGTGGACTATTCAGTACTATTTTATTTAAATAGACAGTAAGAAAATGCACGTTTTTCTCTTATAAATTATTTTACCTCACTACTTTATAGTAATCATGTAAACTTCCCTTATACAACATGCTCCTACTTCTCCTCCTATTCTGCCTTTTTATTCTATGCCATGTCTCCTTTGTGACCTTATCATCTTCCCAACTATAGGTATCTAGACTCTCCTCCCTTCCCCTTTTTTTCTTTCCTTTCTCCTCTATCTTCTCCCCTGTCCCCTCTCTTGTGTCCTCTCTCCCCTTCTCTCTTCTCTTCTCACACTCTTTCCCTACAGGTTCTCAACCATACAGATCACACACAAATGTATGTCTTCCATCCACGTCTCTCCTCTCCTCTGAGCTCCAGATATGTATTTCCACTCTTGTTCCATGTCATTACCTTCTAAACGTGCTTATTACTCCTTAAAGTAGTCTAAACTGGTTTACCCAAATCTGGTCCTCTTCCAGAGATGAACAGTTTTTGTATCAAATCCTATATAACAAACAAATCCACACTTTGTGGCTTAAAACAGCGGCTATTTATCTAGCCATTGCTTTAGCAGGTCAGCAATTCCAGCAGGGCTAAGCTAATTGTTTTGCCTGTTCCTAGTCAGATCAACCTGCTCTCTGCATTTGCAACAGGCTGATTAGTTGGCCAGCGTTGGCTGGTTTTTGTGGTTTATGATAATCTCCTTGGGAAAACCACACCTTTTCCCCACAAGCTCTCTCATCCTCCAGTCAGCTGGCCCAGATGGGTTGTAGAGTCCAAGAGCAGCATGCTCTAGCTGCAATGCACACACACATTTCATTCTCTGCTTGTGTACATTTGCAAAGATTCCGCTGGCCAAAGCAAAGGGCCTACGCAAGCCCTGAGTCAGGCTGGGAGGATAATAGCAAAGGCATGGATAAAAGCATGTGGAAGCAAAGTGTGATCTTTACTGCAATCAGTTCTCTGTCACTGATATTGATGACAAGTTTTATTTGTCATCTATTCACTTCTGGCTTCCACCTCTTCTACCTTAGTCCAGACCCATGGACCTCCACAAGAGGTGCCTGACAAGACACACACTACCCCCTCTGGGGCCTTTGTCCATCTTTCTCCATATTACAATTGTTTGAAATCCAAATCTAATCACTAAAATTTATCAACAGCTTGTTAATGCCCTCAAAGACAATTTTTTCTTTAAGAGGCTTTAAATAAAGTTTTTGGTCACATATACTGGGCTACACCCATTGTTACAATTTCTTTACTAATAGTACCTTTTTAGTCTCAGAAGTCTCCCAGTTAAGATGATAAATTATACACCCTTACCCGAAAGACCTGAGAGGTCTATAACCTACTTAGTGATCATCCTAGGCTCTACTATCATCACCCTGTTTGTTCTGCTTTAGCCTTGCTTGTCCTCTTTCTTTCCCTCCCCAAACTTCCATAAATGCTGGCCCATCCCCCTGGTATGATTTTCTCTTAACTCTCTAACCAGTTAATGCACCCTTCATATGCCACTCAGGAAAAACTGTCCAGAGAAATCTTCCTTCAGTTCCAAGACAGGCTATATCTTTTGAATGAGCTCTCCTAGCACCAAGTCCATTCATTGACAGGACCCACCAAGGCAGAAACCTTCCCTGGGCCTGGTTCACTCACCACATGCTACACGTCTGGAATATCCACAAAGTGAGTATTAGTGGGAAATTACTAAATTCTAAAGCATAAGAAACACTTTAAATTTTAATAGTCCATCAATTCAGCTTATTTATTAATCATAATATTGGTTTCCTAGGGAGTATTTAAATCATATGTTATTAAAATTGAAAAGCAAGTGATCAGTTAGTCCAGAGGAAGAAAAATCCAAAAAGATTTAGTGACTCATCCAAGGTCTCTCAGCCTTTTTTGAAATAGAACAGGACTACAGGCTTTCTGTTTCATGACTAGATGGTAGGACTTGCACAGAGAAATCTTACAATAACTTTCTGTCTCAGATATTCCTTGGTGACAATTTAATCTTATTTTTACCTTGATAAAACTATTTTTTCTATCTCATTTCCTTTTTCTCCTATCTGAATCACTATATATGAACCAGACACCTGCTGCCAGGACAGTATCTGAGTTCCAATGCTCACCCCCCAAAAAAACAAAATAACACATGAAAATACAAGGTATGGGCAGGACAGACACACTTAACCGTCCTTATTTCTTGGTGTTGAGGAAATTTCAGGTCATGATTCCATCTTGAATTTTTCACCCCTCATCACAACACTGGATAATATGGATAATGAGAGCTCAAAAAAAGAATTTGTCAATTCCAGGATATAACATCATGACCATTCATTTCTGGGATATCTAATGCCAACCAGTGACCTTCTAGGATTATGTACAGTTGAAATGTGAAGAGGAAATTTAATAAGAAAAGGTCAACCATCACTCAATACACTGATGAAACAAGACTTTTTTTTTCTTTTACAATAAAATAGCAAAAATTTGAAAGACAACATTGTGTCTGGTGATACACAGTCAGTGCTTACAGCCATAATTTATAATGACCATTTAAATTATATGGAGGATAATATTTGCTGAGCTCTTAAGTATCTGAAGTCATAGACATTCCTTTAAAGGTTAGCTGTAAAACCAAGTTAATAACTTTGAAGAAAAATGCCTTTTCCCAACCGGAATTCACAATAAAAATAATCTCCTTTTCTATGTGGTTTTCCTTTTCACTGTGGTTGGCAAAAAGACAAAGCTAATAGACGAATTATACATGATTACAAGACTATTTGGCTACACAATGTCACAGATCAAGAGGAACGGTTCCTACTGCAATCAGGTAATGGCCCCACACCACGTTCACTCACATATGCTTCCACAGAGAATTTCTATGGCATTTCAAGATGACACGCTTAAGCAGACGCATTTTTAATATCTATTAAAATCACTGTGCCATGACTGTCTAAGGCATTCTGAGCAGAAGGGAGGGGAATACAAGCAACTGCACGTGCACGTGCCTGAGGGGTGTGCAAGTTGTCACCTGGAGCTGGTCCAAATCTCTCTCTTCTGGCTAGACTTAAATATTGGAGCTGGATAACAGCCAAGGTGTGATAAGACGTACGTGTTCCTCCAAGCAAAGCTCTGATGTGCAAATGCCAACACTGTAGTTTTCACTCTTTGTATTAGTTTAGGTTTAAAGCAAGAATGTTATTGAACACTGTAATATTTTTTCTCAGTGTTGCCAGTTCCTTGGCAGTTAGTTAGAGCTTCCACAGAAAGGGATCTTTCAGCAACATTTAGTTCTGGAAACCAGGCCACTAAAATTCCCCACTAGCTTATGCTAATCAGTCTATAGTATGTTTTCTGTCTATCAAATATGGCATTAGAAAGAGTTCTTCATTCCCCAATCCATTAGAAAGGAGAGAGATGTAATTTTTGACCAGCAAATGTTTACCATGTCCTGTGCTTTCTGCCTGATGCTCACATGATCATATTTATTCTTTACAGTTGTCCTAGAATTTTTTCTGACGAAAAAATGAAGTCTTCAAAAAATTAAAGAAGTGCACCAAAGTCACCAAGCTATAGCAGGATTTGGAGGCCAGACTCAACCTCAAGGAAACTTGCAAAGTGTATGCCCCCATCTGAGGGCACCAGGACATCTGAGCCCTCTGATTTTCGTAAGTCTGGAAAGTCATCAACCCCTGGAAAAAAGGAAATGAGCAAGGTGACCCAGTGAACACTGCCCCCACAAACTGTATGCTCTGAGTGGAAAAATTCCTTGAGCCAGTCCCATAAACAATGTTCTATATTGGGCCTCCCCAGTGGTGCAGCAGTTGAGAGCAGGGCTGTGAAGCTGCCCGCAGCCTCTGCAGCGCTGGTTTGATCCCTGGCCGTGGGTCCCACATGGTGGGCAGACCTCTCCTGCCGCACCCACTGCTCCCCTCAGCACTGTATTTCATCGGTCTGCCTGTTCTGTTCCCCACTCTGGTGAGTTCTCTCACCCTCCCGCGCTTCTGACTGTACCCAGTGCTTGTATAGATAAATAAATAAATCTCGAAAAAAAAAAAAAAAGAATGTTCTACAGCATCCTAGTCTTCCTAATGTCAATGATATATGAAATGACTGAGCCAGGAGTGAAAGTGCACTTTTTCGAAAAAATAAAGGAATGCACTTGATATTATCAATATGGCAGAATATGCAGATACCATCATTCATCCTTTTTAAACCACAACCAGAGACCAGTGAAAAGCATACACAACCCTACTGCTCATCAAGCCAGGATGACAAGTGACCCAGGGGTCTGTGTTTCTGCAGCACTATTCGCAATTGCCAAGACATGGAAGCAAACTAAAGTGCCTACCAGTAAATGAATGAGTAAAGAAAATGTGGATATATACACAATGAAATGCTACTCACTGATTTAAAAAAGATGAAATCATGCCATTTGTGACAAATGTGGATGGGACATGAGGGGATTATGCTAAGTGAAATAAGTCAGATGGAGAAAGACAAATATAAAGCAGCAAAGTAACATACTAAGCAAAACAAAAATAAACCTGTAGATGTAGAGAGCAGAATGGTGTTTACTGGAGGGGAAATGGGTGGGGTGGGAGGGATTTTGGAGTAGATGGATTGGCTAGTGTGGACATCATCTAGATCTTTGGTGGTGGCAGTATATACACTTGTCACAGTGTGAAGAAATGTTTCTGTAAATTGTATTATAAACCAATGGTATTTCAGTAAGTTAAAAAACACAGAAAAAAATTAAAAGGAGAGAAATGCAATGCCTCAAAGGCTGTCACAGGAAGGTGGCAGGATGAGAAGGGTACTAAAATTAGATGACCTCAGCTTTGATCCTGTGTGTGCTTCTACTGCCCTGTGAACCTTCTTTATCTCATTTGTAAAACAGGCACAGTAATGTTCACACGATGAAATGTTCTGAGTTACATAAGATAACATATGCAGAGCTCCCAGTGCAGCTGCAACACAGGGCAGGTGCACAAGAGAGGTTTGCTGGATCCAAGTCCAAAAAGACATTTTATTGCAAACTAGTGGAACTCAGTGCATCATCCCTATTTTATGAATGCATTTTTTTTCTGGCGTTTATCTGGAGTCATTCATCACTGTCTCAGCAGTACCTGCACCAAAATCAGGTCACATGAAGTTATAAATGTATCTTGTTTCTAATGTCACAACCCTTGGCTGGTTCTAAGGCAAGGAGAAAAAAATACATATATTCCTAAAAGAACACATCAACCTAAGCAAAGCCAAAGACTCACAAGTCAAAATGTAGCGATAGAAACAGACTTACTCACTCTGTAAGAATAATATTCTGAGCATGAGGAATGCCCAGAGGTCACTAAGGAGAAACAGAATGGCACAAGGGGTCACTTAGCAGGAAGACAGCAGGCATGATTTATGACATAGCCTTGTGAGTAAAGATGCACTGTGCTTTGCAGGACAAAGGAAGCCAGGGAGGTGAATCCTTTCAGACCCCTCCCTGCAGCCTTGGAAGAGGCTGAGATAAATGGACCCAGATACATAAGGAAAGATAAGTGAATGACAAAAACTTTCAGATAAGAGCTGGGATTTAGGAGGAATACAAACTTATGATTTATGAAATCCTAACATAGAAAGCAAAGAAATCTAACAAGAAATGTTGAGACCAAAAAGGTATGCTTGGGATGCAGATGCCTGGAAAGAGGAACCAGGGCAGGAAGGGAAGGGAGCTGAGGAACCTGGAACCACAGGTGAGTGAGGCACCAAACTGCCTCAAGATTCATATGCACCTCAGTGAGCCCCACCCACTCCCCACCCAAAAAGAAAAACAAACATACCAATCAACATTTCAGAGCTAAAGTTGGAGACTGGTTATTAGGTAACACTTTGCAGTCTGTGGTCATCAGAATGGTCTTAAACAATGTGAAACAAAAGTAAAGCCACATGCTAAAAAATATGCCCTATACTACTCCAAGTCTCAAGATTGCCCCACAGGTGTGCTCAATCTTCCCACCAGAGACTGTGCAAAACGTTCCCCAGAAAAGAACTTCAACATGCTTCTTTTTCTTATGGCAGAAACAGGTTGGGACCCAGGAAGAACATCAACCTCAGTGTGAGGGCAAACAGCTCTCACGTGAACAGCCTTAAGTTGTGGTGAAATCATTAAGCCTCCCGGGCAGACAGGAGAAGGCAGACATTAGTAGCAGAGGCAGCCAGTGGAAGGCAGCAAATAAGTGAGTGGTGTGCCAGGGGTAAGATGGTCCCAGACCAGAAGCAACTGCTGGGGTGACCTAGGGAGTCCACCCTCCAAGAATCTGCCTCTCTCCTTCTTCAGGTTATTTCCACTTGAAGATGATCTACACAGGGCCAAGAACTTGGTGAAGATTCTTCTGGAAACGGTGTTCACAACCTTGAGATTGTCTTAAATTCAATTTACAAGTACTCTTTTAATAAAGGCACTTTGATGGATGTATAACTAAAATAGGATTTTAGAGTAATGTTCTGTAAGACTTTCTACACAAGTGATAATTTTTGCTAAAACTATTATTTTAAACCATAATTATTTTCATGAAAAAACATGATGTCTCACACATGATATCTCAACATATATCTTATTATGAAAATAGGAGCAATCATTTATGGAATCCACCTGTGTGAAGTGCTGAGGGCACAAAGATGAATAAAGCAGTGCCCCTGGCCCCATTAGTCTAAAACTGTGTAACCTGCATCCTACCATCTCTGTTAAATTCATGAAGAACAAGATGGACCTAGGTCCCAAGACCTCATCTGAGTTGTCCCAATTTTTTTTATTTAGTTAATTAAATAATTTCTTTTCATATAAGAACTAGGGTATGGCAAAAGATAAAAATAGGCTCAAAGTTAAAGGATGGAAAACAATCCTACAAGCAAATGGACCAAAAAAGAAAGCAGGAACAGCTATACTTATATCAGATAAAACAGATTTCAAACTCAAAAAGATAAAAAGAGACCCCAATGGTCACTACATTATGATCAAGGGGACAATACTTCAAGAAGAAATAACACTCATTAACATATACTCACCAAACGAAGGAGCACCAAAATATATCAGACAACTGTTGTCCTCTCTGAAAACAGACATCAGAGAAAACACATACGTAGTGGGAGACTTCAACACACCACTATCAACAATGGATAGATCAACAAGTCAAAAAATAAGTAAAGAAACCAAAGCTCTAAATAAGGACCTAGAGCAATTAGGCTTAACAGACATCTATAGAACACTAAACCCCAAAAAAACGGAGTACACATTTTTCTCAAGCGCACACGGATCATTCTCCAGGATCGATCACATACTGGGGCACAAGACAAACATCAACAGATACACCAAGATTGAAATCATATCAACCATCTTTTCTGACCATGAAGGCATCAAACTAGAAATAAACCATAAAAAGAAGGCAAGGAACTTTCCTACCTCATGGAGATTAAAAACCACACTACTGGAAGACCATTGGACTAATGAGGAGATCAAAGAAGAAATTAAAAAATTTTTTGAATTGAACGACAAGGAGGACACTAATATCCTAAATGTATGGGATGCAGCAAAAGCAGTAATAAGAGGAAAATATATAGCAATAGAAGCTCACATCAAGAAACAAGAAAGAACGCAAAGAAACAACCTCATCTCGAAGCTCAAAGATCTAGAAAAAGAACAACAAAAAAACCCCAAAACCAGTAGAAGAAAAGAAATAATAAAAACCAAAGCAGAAATAAATGAAATTGAAACTAAAAAAACAATCCAAAAGATCAATGAAACCAAGAGCTGGTTTTTTGAAAAAATCAATAAAATAGACAAACCCCTAGCCAGGCTCACAAAGGAAAAAAGGGAGAAAGCACAAATAAACAGGATCATCAATGAAAGAGGAGAAATCACAACGGACACAGCAGAAATCAAAAGAATAATCAGTAACTACTATGAACAGTTATATGGAAACAAGTTTAACAATCTAGAGGAGATGGACAAATTCCTACAACTCTACAATCACCCAAAGCTAGATAAAGAAGAAATAGAACACCTAAACAGACCAATTACAATTAGCGAAATTGAAATGGTAATCAAAAACCTCCCCAAAAACAAAAGCCCAGGACCTGATGGATTTACAAATGAATTCTACCAAACATTCAGAGACGAATTAGTGCCTATCCTTCACAAACTCTTCCAAAAAATTGAGAAGGAAGGGACAATACCAAACACGTTTTATGAAGCCAACATTACACTAATACCAAAACCGAACAAGGACAACACAAAAAAGGAAAACTACAGGCCAATCTCCCTAATGAACACTGATGCAAAAATCCTCAATAAAATTTTAGCTATCAGAATCCAACAATGTATCCATAAGATAATTCACCACGACCAAGTTGGATTCATTCCAGGGGCACAAGGATGGTTTAACATCCGAAAATCAATCAACGTTATCCAACACATCAACAAAAAGAAATATAAAAACCATATGATAATATCAATAGATGCTGAGAAAGCTTTCGACAAAGTGCAACACCCATTCATGATAAAAGCCCTTGAAGTTCTTGGGATACAAGGAACATACCTCAACATCATAAAGGCCATCTATGACAAGCCAACAGCCAGTATCATTCTCAATGGTGAAAAGCTGAAAGCAATTCCATTAAGATCTGGAACAAGACAAGGATGTCCACTCTCACCATTGCTTTTCAATATAATACTGGAAGTCCTAGCCAGGGCAATAAGACAAGAGAAAGACATCCAAGGAATCCAAATAGGAAAAGAAGAAGTCAAACTATCACTATTTGCAGACGATATGATATTATACATAGAGAACCCAAAAACTCCACAGAAAAGCTAATTCAACTCATCAATCAGTTCAGTAAAGTGGCAGGATACAAAATCAACACGCAAAAGTCAGTAGCCTTCCTATACACAAACAATAAATCTGAAGAAGAAGAAATCAAAAAGACCATCCCTTTTGTTATTGAAACAAAAAAAATCAAATATTTGGGAATAAATCTAACAAAAGAGGTAAAGGACCTATACAAAGAAAACTATAAAACACTGTTAAAAGAAATAGAAGAAGACACAAAGAAATGGAGAGACATCCCCTGCTCATGGATTGGAAGAATAAACATTATTAAAATGGCCATCCTACCAAAAGCAATATACAGATTCAATGCTATTCCAATCAAAATTTCAATGTCATTCTTCAAAGAAATAGAACAATTATTGATGAAATTCATATGGAATCACCAAAAACCCGAATAGCCAAAGCTCTCCTGAAAAAAAAAGAAGGGAATGGAGGCATCAGACTCCCAGACTTCAAACTATACTACAAAGCCATAATCATCAAAACTGCATGGTATTGGAACAAGAACAGACATACAGACCAATGGAATCGAATAGAAAATCCAGAAATAAACCCACAGATTTATGGTCAACTAATCTTTGACAAAGGAGCAAAGACTATGCATTGGAGCAAAGAAAGTTTGTTCAATAAATGGTGCTGGGAAAACTGGGTTGCTACATGCAAAAGAATGAAGCTTGACCACTACCTCACACCATACACAAAAATCAGCTCAAAATGGATTAAAGAACTAGACATAAGACCTGAAACCATAAAATATATAGAAGGAAATATAGGCGAAACACTACGTGATTTGCACATCAAAGACATCTTTACAGACACATCACCCAAAGCAGTGATAGTGAAGGCAAAGATAAACAGCTGGGACTACATCAAATTAAAGAGCTTTTGCACAGCAAAAGAGACAATAACAAAAACAAAGAGAAACCCCACCAACTGGGAGAACATTTTTGCACCCAACACTAATGATAAAGGACTGATCACAAAAATCTGCAAAGAGCTGATGAGACTCAACAACAACAAAGAAAATAATCCAGTCAAAAAATGGGCAGAAGAGCTAAAAAGAAACTTCTCTGAAGAGGAAATGCAAATGGCCAACAGGCATATGAAAAAATGTTCAACATCACTTGTCATCAGGGAAATGCAAATCAAAACTACCATGAGATACCATCTTACACCAGTGAGAATGGCACATATTAAAAAAACTAGCAACAACAAATGTTGGCGAGGGTGTGGAGAAAAAGGAACTCTTCTGCACTGTTGGTGGGAGTGCAAACTGGTCCAACCACTGTGGAAAGCTGTATGGAGATTTCTGGACCTACTAAACATAGAGCTTCCATATGATCCAGCAATTCCACTCCTAGGTATTTACCCAAAGGACACAGAAACATCAATTCCAAAGAACACCTGCACCCCTATGTTTATAGCAGCACTGTTTACAATAGCTAAGCTTTGGAAACAACCCAAATGCCCAAAAGTAGATGACTGGATCAAGAAGATGTGGTACATATATACCATGGAATATTACTCAGCATTCAAAAAAGATAAACACATGCAATTTGCAGCAACATGGATGGCGCTGGAAGGGATCATGCTCAGCGAAATAAGCCAAAAAGAAAAAGAAAAATACCGGATGGTCTCACTCATAGCAGGAATCTAGAAAACTTAAATAAGGGACCAGGAAAATGAATAACTATAAGAAAGTGAAAATCAAAATCAACAAAAACTATGAACCAGAGACACTTTTAGGGGGGCGGGGGTGGGAGGGGAGGGATTGGGGTCAGAATGGGGGGGCTGCAATTGTATGGGGAATATAACAATAAAATTTATTAAAAAAAAAAAGAACTAGGGTATGGGTCAGAGGTGGGGTGGGGTGAGAGGATTCCCCAGAGACAGAGTGGGGAGCAGAACAGGTGGATCTACTGAAATATACTGCTGAGGGGAGACAGGAAAAGTCTGGTGCCCCATATGTGGGTCAGCTCCCTGGCCAGGGATCCATCTCAGGCTGTGGTGGTGATAGCACTGAGACTCAGCACCTAGGCCACCCAGGAGGCCCTGTTCCAACTCCTTAAATAACACTCTTCTTAGTCCTCCTGGAAGCATGTATGTAACCTCTGCCAACTCCTGTGTTTCTCTTTGGAAGTCCTTCAACTTCCTACTGACAATTCAGGAAACCAGGGTTCTGGGTCTGCCCTCTCTCTAACCTCTCTCTCCCTGGTGACAGCCTTGAACTCCCCAACATACTCTCCTGACTCTGGGTCTCAGCACACCTGCCATCTGGATGTCTGTAGCCCACAACTCTGTGGGGCCCTCTTCATAGATTGGCCATCACTCAAGAAGCAAGGCAGACTAGGAAGAGGCTCACAGGACAACTTTCTGCCTTGCTTCTCCCTTCTCCTTGACTGGAGGCAAACTCACCTGTGTGCAAATTTAGGGCAGCTCACCCTGGATTAATAGGGAAAAACCTAGAGGAAGGGTTTTCCTCATGTTCCGCCCTGATTTTCAGATCTTGCTGCTCTCTGAGTTCTGTGACTCTAAGAGAGAGGCCTATCCAGCTGTGAAAGTCCTAAACCTGGAAGTTATTCAGAAACCTCCTCCTCTTTCACACTGATTTTCCAATTCATCCATTTTTAACTACACAATTATCCCTCAAATCTATTTATTACTCTTTTTTTTTTTTTTTTTTTTTTTTTTTACTGCTGGCATCACAATCATCTCTTTCAGTGGACTGTTGAAAACCTGTTACTTGACAGCTCACATTTATTCTTCTTTTCATAAAGCTGTTCTCTACATTTCACATCGCTGCCTGTTTCTGTCTCTGAACACCAGCCACACTGGTGTGGCCTGATTTCTCTGACTATAGGGTGCTTGCACATGCTGTGCCCTCTGGCTGAATTTCTCCTGCCCCTAACCTTTGTGACTGGATCAAAGAACTCATCTTTCCAGCAGAGTTCAAGCATCACTTGTTCGAGGAAGCATTCTCTGATCCCCAAGACTTATGATTTCCCCATTCTTTGCTTTCCCATCGCATTCCTCAATTTTTATAATATATGTATGATTTAAAAAAAATTAAAAAATCCATTCCCCCACTATCCTGTAAGCACTGCAAAGTGAAACTATATCTGTTTCATTAACCATTAAATTTGCAACAATCAACACAGTACCTGACTCTTGGTAGGCAGTGAATTAATATGTCTTCAATGAAAGAATGAATGAACAACATTTAGTAACACAGATCTCAGGTTCTGAAGTGACACTGTATTGTGTTTGAATCCTTTATCACTTTTAAGGTGTGAGATTTTGGAGAAGATACTTGAGTTAAGCTTCAGTTTTGACATCTTCTTAATTGAAGGCAATCACGATTCCTACTTACATAGTAAAGTTCAAATGAAAAACTTACCTAGTATTTAGCATAAATTCTGATACATGAAAAGGGCTTGATAAGTGGTCTGCTAACATAAGGAAATATATAGTGATAGGTCAACAAAAGAATAATGGAATTCCAGGGCACAGGAGGGAGGCTTTCTAGTAATCAAAGACCCATAATACAACTCCCACTGTTTTAATAAAACTACTTTTATAGCTGTCTTTCCATGGGATCCGAGTTTCCTCTTATCTGGATATAAATATATCTATATATGTATATATAAACACACATTATCATAAATATACATTTTATATATTGTATAATTTTTTTAAAATAAATCAGCTTCAGAACCTAGATACCTAGGCCTAGGTCTAGAAAGCCATGATAGCTAAAGTCCCATCCTGCACATTCATATCAGTGAAGAGACCTTTTTTTTTCCATTTAAATTATTATCTGCATATTTGTATTGCAACAGTTTTTATTCCATTTTTGGAAACAATTTAGAGAGAAAAATATTAGACTTCAGATCTGTCATTGATTTATAGTGACAATGAAGAATACTCAAAATCAGGAAAATTCAGAATTTTTGCTTTTATTGTAGAGATGGCATGAGGAAAAAACCATCCTCATTGTTTCCAGAGTTTGCAGGCTTGGGAAAAATTCTTCCAACAAAAGCTTATAAATTTCAAGCTATCTGTATTGAAAGAAACAAAGCACAAGAACAGCAATGCTGATTCCAGCTCAGGGGTTTGGAATGATACTTCCTATTGGGCAGAACTTTCAGATTCCTGCACTAAAATCAAACACTCTAGCAAGAACAAAGGATGTCTAGGAGTCCTGAAGGGAACATTATGAGCAGGTAGACACACATCTCTCTTCCTTCTCTCCCCACTTCACAGAGAAGGTGGAAAACATTTCCATGCAGAGCCAGAGAGAAAATATGTTAGTCTTTGTGGGACATAGAATCTCTTTCATCAACTCGATTCTGTGGTTGTGGAATGAAAGGATTCCCAGGCAATATGTAAAGGATGGAGAGTGTCTATGTTCCAATAAGCCTTTATTTATGGACATTCAAATTTGAATTCCATGTAATTTTCATGTCACAAAATATTCTTTTTTTTCCCCAAGTCCTTCAAAGTATAACCAACATTCTTAGGTTGCAATCCTCACAAGAACAGGCAGTGGCAACATCTGGACAATGGCTATTTTCTGACTCCTGACTTAATACACATAAATACATTCTAACTCATATTGATTTCCTAATTGTTTGTCAGGTTTTCCAGATGAGACTAAAAGGCCTGCCCCTAACTGAACTATAGAAATTACAAGCATTCTGCACTGCACAGAAGCCAGGAGTATATTGTACTATTGAAGTATATGGAAACAATATATAAAGAATAAAAAAATTCCATGGAAGAATAGTTTAAATACACTTCGAAGTCATCATGTAATTTCACAAACAGGAAGTTTTTACTTGTACCTCTTAACACCTCTGAGAACCAGGCAGGTACATGATTATAGTCCCTGGTTAAAACTCTGGCAAGTAAGGTTTCCAAAGTCCAAAATAAAGCTGTAAAAGCAGTATGTGGCAGAGCTAGGGACAGAATCCCTACTTCTAGCTTTCAGAATCCCTACTTCTAGCTGAAAGCAGTCGGTAAATGCACCTATCTTTGAGAATTCCCCAAGAATTTAGTCCCAGACTACTCAAGAATACAGCATTTTTTACAAGTACAATAAACACCAATATTACACACCTTTGTTTAGGTTTAAACCTTTGTCCACCATTCCAACCTCAATGCTTGGATTGCACAAAATGTATATCCATCTTAGACATGCGAAATAATGCAGAAATGGGATCTTTGCAGATTAGTTACAATGAGGCCACACTAGACAATCGTGGGCTAGGAATCCAGTGACTTGTGTCCTTAGAGGAGGAGAGAATACCAGAGCTATGCAGCAAGAGGACGTGTGAAGAGGGGGGTAAACTGGTGCCATGCAGCTGCATCACCAAGCTGCCAGCCACAGCAGCAGCCAGGAGGGAAGCGCGGACCTGATTCTCAATCACAGCCCCCAGAGAGAGGCCCTGCCGACACCTTAACTTCAGACTTGTAACCTCCAGAACTGTGAAAGGACGAATTTCTGTTATTTTAAGCTACCCAGTCTGTGGTCATTTGTTACAGCTGCCCTAGGAAACTAACACAGCCACCCACGGGCACTTTATTCTATAGAAATACCTCTGAATTTTGTTTCCCTAAAGATATTGCTCACATTGGCTCGTTCCCCACCTCCTCCACTTGGCTCACCCACATCTATCCAGCAGGAATCAGCTCAGTGTCACTTTCCCCAGGAAACCTCGGTCATCCCATCCTACCAGCAGAAGCTGGGGACCCTCTGCTGTGCCGGATGGTACCCTGGGTGTTGTTCACAGTGGTGCCCACAACATGGTATTAACAGACATGATTCATACTAACTCCTATCTCTGCTGGGAAGGTCCCATGCTTTTCTCTGTGCTCCCAGCCCTTAAGAGACACTTCCCTCCTGTCTCAGGAAGTGATGATGACCAGGTTTGCCAGAGGAAATTTTCTTGAATTCTGCTTTATGTCTCTACCACTTACCAGCTGTGTGACCGGAGTCAAGCTACTTAATCTATTTCAGTTTGCTTCTCTGTAAAGTGGGGATAATGATAGTTCCTGCTTTATACAAGAGTGGTGAAAATTAAATGTGTTAATGTATGTAAAGCATTTAGATCTTAAGTGGGAAGCGCCTGATAAGTGCCAGTTACTATTATTACTTTGCCCCAGAACAGCAGTGTGCTGGCTCTGGACCCAACAATGGATTCAATGCCTAAAAATAAGACACAATTTCAGGATATGTGGAATAAGTCTTGGAATAAGATTTAGAGAATTAGAGAAGGTCTCAAGTCAGGTCTAACCAATTTGGGTCCTTCTTTGGACTTATTCCCAGCTTTGCAATAAGTGGGGATTGAATTAGTTTGAGCCCTAGAACCTAAGAACCAGGATGCCCATGACCTGAGGAAGTGATGGGGGCGGGGGGTGGTTTCTCTAGCTATGCTGCTTGTACAAGACCTATGGGAAATCATATAAATATTTAGGAATGATAAGCCTAATCACACTGACCAAATGTCAGGTTCCTCCACTTAGAAGGAATTATATTCACTGCAAGTAAAAACACTATTTACTTAATACTGACTTGAGATTTGGCTTGGCAGTTACTTATCTTCACAGAATAAAAATAAAAGTAAACCTAAATCACCTTTTGACTTAAAAGTGCTGCTTCCCAAATAGACAATTATTTTTCAAAGCATGTGATCCATGAGTGAGATGATAATAACAACGGCCACTGGTGAAAAACTAAGACTCTCAATGTACTGAATGATATCACAAATCCTTTTTGACTCTAATGCTCATGGGATTACTGAAAATTTCTCTAAGGCAATCAACTATAACAATTTATTTCCCATTCAATTTTGCTCAGTAGCCTCAAGGGGAAAATGTCTTCCTCTAAAATTTTAGGGAAAAAAATTAGAAGTTCCAAATGAAGGTTCTAAAGAGTAAAGCACATGAAGGAGAAATTTTAAAAACTGGCAATGCCAGGATATGAAGTAGAAATGAATTTAAGTTTTCAAAGAACAGCAGCAAAAAGGTCAACTGACCTAGATCAGAAATAACAATAGAACCTGAGGGATAATAATTAACACTTCTGTTCCTCTGTAAGTAAATTTGGAGTTGCCGTGTATTCCCAGTGGGCAAAGGAAGGGGAGGGAAGGTGCCATTCCTCATCAGTCCCATCAATTTTAGGGATCACTGTGGGCCCAAGTCTCATGCGTGGTCAGGGTGTGCAAAATCAGGAACCAATTTTTTCCATTTTCAGAATCCAATCATTTGATGGGTCTCTCAGAGAAGTCACAAAACTCGACAATCAGCTAGCATTGGGACGTAAGCCTGTCACAGCCTCCTCAAAGCAAGGCAGGTGGGAGGATGGGCAGGAATAGAGGGGCAAGTGGAACAAAGTGCTACATCCTTCCAAGAACGCAGGGAGTTGGTGGAGAAAGGATCAATAATAATAATGCATGCAATAAGTGCTTTGAAAGCAAACACTAAATAAATGAGTCTCCATTGGAGCTTATGATAAACCTATGCATATTATTATTATCTATTATTATCCCCATTTTATAACTCTATTGAAATAAATGAAGACCAACCAAATAAGGATAAGGAAATTGCTTAGAATTTTCTACAGCAAGGAAGTCAGTTACATCACTCGCACTTGAGAAGACTCATTCGCAGGCAGAGGCACGGTAACTCTTTACAGGGGGATAAGGAGAGACTTGGGAATTCCCTAAGGCTGCAGGTGGACCAACTAGAAGTGACATCCTCTTTGTCAGTGGTTGGGGTACACATTCAGCTTTCTATGGTTGTTTCTAAGTTGGAAGCAGGGACAAATAGTAGAGAAATGATCAGTTCTTAGTCAAGTTCCAGTCATTTTGGGCCTATTATGAGTTATCGTATAGCTTCCTGGATTGTTACTGTACCTGGATTGTTCTTGGATAGTTACTGGATTAGTCTGATTGCCTGTATGTCTGACCTATTTTCCTGGTTTCCTGGGCTGGTTACTATAGAAAAATGGACAGCGTTTCTGAGCTTGCTGCCACTTGTAAATTAAAGTTATGTTCTATATATAGCCTGCCTATTGTCCATGTGATCCTTAAGTGTGAGACTATAAAAGAAAGTTGGTCCAAACAATCATCAACATCAACCCTCAGAGTTTTGAAGAGGGAATAGAGGTAAATTCTGTGTTACATCCAATATATCAAACACCCAATAGAAATTATAGATCACCATTTAATAATAGGACCAGTTGTCTCTTTCAACAAGATTCTGTTGCTTTTCCTGTTTACTATTTTCCTATAATTAATAAGGTATAGGAAATAATTAAATAAATCATTAATAGATGAAAGTTTCTAAAACCCAGGAAATAACATACAGAAAGGTTTTCAAGGGCGTCTTTGGTAAAGAATCCTGGCAAGGACTCCTGCTCTAAAATAAAAAAAATCTTCCCCTCCATAAACTGACATCAAGGCGACCGGTAAAACTGGTCTGAATGGGGTAAACCACATATCTGACAAGAGTGGCAAGTTTTCATCCTCAAGTAACAACAGATGGAGCCCCAGTGCCTCCTTGTGCTTGCTCTGATTGAGTCCTCCCCAGGGGCTCAAAAAAGTGGACCACTCATGATTAGAATGTGAGTGGATAAAATACGATCTGTGTCCTAAGAGCCAATTTTCAAGTGTCAATGCAACTTATTGTTTCTGACTGCTAGGATAAGATACCATTGAATGAAGGATACAGATACCCTTCCTGGATAATTCCAAGGGGAAGAAACTAATCTCTCTACTAATAGATACCTATGGAAACATGGCCCCACCATCGCTGTAGGATGGGGCAATTACTTAAAAATGGCTTGGGTCATCTCTCCTGTGGTTTAAAAAGTTCTTTTGATAGAAATGCACTTTAAAGTGCCCTGTCCTTCCTCACTCCCACCACCACTCTCTCGGACAGTAACTTTAAACCCAAGACCCCAGCTCAAATGCCAACTCTTCAGTAACATCTTCCCTAATCGGATCACCCTAGCATGACTCACTTGCCCTTTGTCTCCATGGGACTTTGTGCAGATGTTAATAAACACCCACACTGGCATTATAGCTATTTTTATACCACACTAGCCTCCCCACTATAAGAGTTGTTTAAGGCAATTCTGTGGGTCCTTTCTCTTTGTTTCCTCAGTGCCTGGCATATATTTATCATGTATTCATTACCTATCATTTAATGTCATACCCACAAAAGCCCAGTAAGGAAATCATATCTTTACTGAAGAAACTGAGATTCAATGAGATCAATTATTTGTCCTCAATTATTTGTCTGACAGCTAAGAACTGGCAGAACTAGACTCAGTCCCACTTCTTAGCAGCTGGTAAAGTTTCCATGACATCTTTGCTTTCAATAAGCTCTAAGGGCTTTTTCACCAAGACACTAAAGAGAACCCCAAAGTGTTCCAGATTAGCCTGTATATGAGTAGTTCATATGGGGGATGCTAAGGAGCACATTTGGTACTCACTAACAGCACCAACTGACACTCACTACCTGTGGTCACATGTAGGCCTCTTGTTCTTTTTTATCTATGAAGAATACACAAGTACAATTTAATCATGTTTTTTCAATGATTATATATTAATTTTTAATAAAAAGACTAGCTTCTATACAGTAGCAAAAAATCAGGATGATAAACACATGTGATGGCAGGGGGTATATAACTCTATGCCTGCAGCCTCCTCAGAATTCAAAAGAAGAGGGATTTCTATATAATCCGCAGTGTTTATCAAGGAGGGATTCTGCAAAGGAGGGATATGAATATTCCCTTCATTAGGAAAAGTAAACCCTGCGGGAGGAAGGAATATTTATTTCATCAGTCTTTGCCTGGCTGAAGTAAACCCTTTGCTCTGACTTTACACCCTCAAAGCAACTTTCTAATCATCATTTGCCTTTCCAAATAAATATTCCCTCTGGGAGAGGGGACGCAGAACAAAAACCCAAGTATTTTCATTTGCAAGATGTACACAGTCTTCATTATAAGGAACAAATTGGCATTCTGCTTTACACACCAAAGGGAAAAATGAATTATCTAAAATGCAAAGCATCTGATATTCCTGACAGCTTTGCCTTCAGATCCTGGCTTCCTACTCTCCATCTCTGATGGCTCCTACCTCCCTTCCCTCAGCTTCTCTGTGTCCCAGAATTTCACGCATTCTTTCTCTGCATGGTCTTGGTGCAATAGCATCAAAAAACCCTCCACTGCTAGACTGGTAAGCCCAGGAAGGGGGAAAAAAAAAAAAGACTTGCTTACATGTAATATTTCCTGTAATATTTAAGAACTACTTCTACTCCATTTTTCAGCTAAGCTAGGCATGACAACTATTCCTAGGCCTGCAAAGTTATTTGCCAACAGAACAAACTGTTTCAGGTTATCACATGGTGTCGGATACTCACATTTTCTGACCGGAGCCTCTTGGCAGGGCACCCACCGTCCCGGGGATGAAGCATGTAATACAGTCGGACTTTGCTTGCATGTTTTCGACTCTGGGAAGGAAAAGCAAAAGCAGACACTGTGAAAGAAAAGGCAATTTAAATCCTTGAACACATAGTCAGTGACTGCAAATGCAAAATACTTTCCTTAGGAAACCCTTTCACAGGCTTCCAGAGGTTCTGCAGAATGGGTTCACCTAGAGAAAGTGACTTTCCCAAGGTTATTAGGTCAATATAATTTTGGGATTAGAAAACATGGTGCAATAACAAAGATAAAAAGCATTGGGATCTTTCAGCCTTATGTGGATATTATATCTCATGATCCTCAAAAATAAAAATAGGCCAGCAGAGGGAATAATATGAGAATCAACTGTGATAAAAAGCTAGGTCACTTGCTGTCTCTCTTGTTCCTACTGCAGAACTGGAGACAGTGCCTCCGTGGGAACTGGGCACATAGAGCACCTCCAAGGAAGCCTTTCCTTCAGCAGTCCATACCTATGCCTCATTACAAAGCTATCAAAAGAGAATTTCCAAACTCAACTATCACAAGCAAACAAAACCCTGATGTATGTGAGTCTGAAGACTAATCAAAGTCCAAGCTATATGCAAGTAAGCAGACTGGATGAACAAATGAAGCCTCAACCCTTGCAGGATTAACCAGACCATGGACTTCTGCCTGCACTGACTAGTCTATTCCCAACATGGCAAAACTGACCGCTTCTCAGTTCCATCTTTTCTCCTACTCCTTTGCTGAACTGAGTCCCCACCCCTCACCATTTAAAGAATACTACAGCTCTAACTTTCAAGTTAGTACCTGAATGATAGATAGAATGGCAGAATGGCTAAGTGAAAAGACACTAGTGAAATAGAAGTTTGGAACCCTGGTTCCAGCTCCACAACTTTCTAGCTGTATGATACTAAACACTAATTTACACTAATTTGTTTATAACCAAATGAGCTTCATTTTCTCCAGGTACAAAATGGACATCATTGTATTTAGTAGGATTACCATCAAAATCAAATGAGATAGACCAACAGCAATCTATGTAATGTATAACCTATTCTCCTATTGATTGAACCAATTCTTAATTTTGGTTCAAATATGGTCTCTATTAAATAAATCCTCCCTGAATTGATTGCCACCTAATTCCAATCTCATTCCCTCCCTTCTTTGGAGACTTTTTCTTTCTTTTCCAGGTTCCACTTTGCCTTGATTTACAGTTGATTCTAGCCAGTCTCCTGGATGATGGTTTACCTTCATGGATTAGCTACAAAGGCAAAGTGATTTTCAGAAAACACAATAAATTGCATCTTGTTTACAGACTATATTGTAAATCTCTTCTGTCTGGCCTTCTTCACTCAATACTTTAATTCCTTTATTGTGCCTACAGCAAGAAACCACGTTTCTAGACAGGCACTGAACATTTTTAAAGTCTTTAAATGGTTTTAAAAGTGCTAATAGAATATGAAAAATATTTCAGATGTGTGAAAGTACTAAAGTGTGATTTTGAAATATATCTGTAGCCATTTCTAGGCTGCACAGTAAGTTTTAACCAAGGGTTACTTGGTGTCTTGTTTGCCTGGAAGATTGGTAGAACAGAAAAATAAAGACCTTCATGGGCTTGTGTCAGATGATTTCATTGTATTTTGTTCAGCTTCTGTATGCTTTTGAGAACAATGCAGTGCAACCTATCATTTTTTTTTTCATTCTACAGATAAGTATATTGATTACTAAAATCTATATATATTTTCTATAGTTTTGTTGGTTTTTTGGAGGTAAAGGGTTAGATGTGGGGTTGAATAACTGTTACAGAAAAAAAAAGAAAAATATTATTTAAAAGCCTACAAGACACTGAACATGGCCATAGTGCCTGAGCTGGTGAAAAGTATACAGACAGGTAATTGGTGAAAAGACAGAGTGATAACTATTTGAGCTCAAATGCGGCTGAAATGGGTTTTCAATTTTGCATTTGTTACCATAGAAGAACTTCTTATCACAGCTCCTGCAGTCTGTTCTAAGACTGGGTGTCCCGGAGAACAATTGGACAAAATTGGACAAAATTGGAAATCTCATAATGTGGTCTGTTTTTGTGGTAGTTGCAGTTTTTCTTTTTCCTAAAATATTGTTTCTTTTAAAAAGAGTCTTGCTAGAAAAGGTGAAGTTCACTGATTTATTTAATTGCAGTTTGACAAAACTAGTAAGAACCCATTAGCTGAAAAGAAAAGGGAAATAAATGATAAGCTCTGTTATGAGGTCATTAGTGATGAGAGATTTTGGGAATTGAGACTTAATAGTGATTTTGTTCTTTAAAAAAGTCTGCTATTCTCCTTCTGCTTCCCCAGACTCCAGTTTTGATGAAAGAAGTACTGACTAAACTCCAGCTAACATCTTTGTCCTTCTGGGTGGGTAAAAGAAATAGTTTTGGAAAACCCTCCTGTTTGCAAAGTGAAGGTGGTTCAGAGGCATTCCACCTCTTCATTTACATTATCCCTTCTGTCTGACATCCCTTGCCCTTCCTACCACTTTTTTCTAGACTTCCCTGGTCAGAGCTAAATCTTCCACACCCACAAGCCAACACTGTTAGGAGCACTGTCAATAAAAACCCCAAAGACAGTCCACTTCTCAGTAAGGAGGGTGGATTCACCCTTGCAGTTAGTCTGATTCAAACCCAAAGTCACTTCCAAATGATGTTGTTTAACAAAAGGAAAGGGGTTGGTAGCAAAATGTCCCCGAGCATTCTAAAGCTGGTCTTGCTTCTGTCCTGGAGCCGGCGGCACTGGGGTGGCACTCTGCTGAGGAGTCCTCTCCTTTCTTCCTTACAAACTCACCACTTTCATAGAGAGGGGCAATCTGAGTCACCTACAGTGTCTTCCTGCACCTGGCTCCTCCCAAGCCTTCAACTACCAGAAAGTGCTGGAAATTTGGCACAGTAATTTCACTACTTTCCATTCATTCTTACAAACAAAACAAAACAAAAAGTTTCCCTGCAAAAAGTAAAAAAATTCAATTTGGGTAAAGATGTTCATTGCAGCATTATGTAAATAGAAACCAAAAAATAACTGAATAAATAAATTCTGCTACATGTTCTACAACGGGAGACTGGGTAAAGCAGCTTTATGTATGGAGATGGGGGAAAAAACACTTTCTAAGTAATGAATGTTGAATGAAAAATGTTAAGCTCAAAAATGCTTGCATACTGAAATTACAATTACATAAATATTTGTACATATATCAATAAGATGTGGGAAGGTAATAGAAAAAAGAAAGCATGATTTATTACGTAGTGGGAAGATGGATGATTTTAATTTTTTAGTCCTACCACAAATTTTTCTTTAACATAAAAAAAAATAAGTTAATAATGCTCAAGCTATTAGAAGTCCTCATTTTGTCCACTTTTTGCTTCTCACAGTGATTATTAATTAGTAAAAGGCATCACTGCTTAACATATAGTGGCAAAATTGATCATATTGACATCTACTCTTGTTAATGTCTTATCAATATTCAAAATACACACTTTCATCATTGCAATACTTGGTAATGAGATGAACCTGCTTAAACTAAGAGTAAAACATGTTACTTCGAAGCTTAAAAATTTATTTTGGTCCAGACAAATCCCATGGTAGATATGGACACTTTTGCTTACTGTGTCATTAAGACCATGGGGTCTGCTGGCAAATACTGTTCCAAAACCAAAATGAAAAGAAACCCTGGAAGAAAAACTATTTCTGAAACTGGCTTATGTCATCCAGATAAAAGCAAATAACAGCAAACTCCCATGAATTTTTCAAAGATGTTTAATACCAAAAATTTGCACAGTTTCAAGACAAACTGCCAACTGAAAGGGTAGTTAAGGAGGAAAAAAAATTATTAATACTACTCTATATGTTAGATGTATATATCACAGAGTTTCAGGAGGGAAAAAGATCATTTCTCTAAGGGGAGAGACATGAAAAAGAAATTACAATCTCTTTCAATTGCACTGAGAGCCAATTCCAGACTTTTTCTTACATTAATATTTGCATTTTAAGCAAAAGTCATTCTTTTCATTCAAACTACATCAACTTTAAGCTTCCCAGATAGACCAGAAATTACCAACTCTTCCATTTTAATTAAAATCCTTGCCCTGATGCCAGGCATTGTGTGGGGTCAGAGCTATCTGCAGATTAGTTTCTTTTGCCGAAACAATCTCTTGGCACTCAGAGAAATGGTCTAAAGTGGAAATGTGGGCCAGTTCTTTTCAGTTCTTTTCTTTGGGGGGGATAAAGAACAAGGCAAACCTCTATTTCAGGTTTACTGCTGTGGAAGACAGGAACAAAGCACATGGAAATAGAATGGCTTTGTGCTTCACCCAAATAGTCATCTTCCATTATCACATATTCCTTTAAAAAAAAATTCACAACTCAAATTTGCTTCCAACAAAGCTACTGATTTCTGGTATCATAAAATGTGGAGATAACAAAACAACTTTGTATTTGCATAAAGCTCTAAACAGTCTTTAAAGTCCTTTCACCCTTTCACATCTATCATCTCATTTTATCCTCAAATCATTGTTGTGAGGCTGGCAGAAAAGGTGTTATTTCAAATAAACTTTAAGATCCCTTTCTGATTTCCTAGTTAAGTCTTCACCACCTTAATTTTTCATGAGTATCTAATTATATCACTTCCAGAAAAGAGTTAAAATAAGTCAGAATGTATGAAAAAGGGAAAACAGAATGATAGTTACAGAACAGTGATTCTCATGTGCCACCAAGTTTGAGAGCAAAGAGGAGCAGATTAGAGTAAAGAATGAGTACTGGAGTCTAACTTCCCCAGGGAGCACAAGGATGATTGACTGAATGAGACAGGGGTCCATCTTTCAGGGAGAAAGAGGAGGCATCCTCACTGACATTCCAAGGTTGAGGGTTCTAGAACTGAGCCCTGGAAAAGCTAAAGCATTCTTCATTAGGAAGTTAAGGTCAAATACATAAATCCACAAGTGTTAGAGATTCATTCTTATGAGTAGAATTTTTTCCCAAAGGGATGTGCTTTTCCTTACTATCCCAGGAAGGAAATTGGATATAGAAACTCCCAGCACCTAGAGTTGAACATGGACCAACTGAAAATCTAGGAAGAAAAACCATCCCCTAGAAATAAGCAATAGAACTTTGGCTGGAGCTGCCCAAGGTCCAGGTTCCAGATCTCCTGGCTAGGCTGCTGAAATGGTCTGTAACTCAAGTAGATAGCTGAAGTCAGATTGGAAGATCCTAAAAGGATTCAGTAGGACTAGGAAAGAATCCAAGGTCAAGCCACACACTGCAGATAAGTCACATGCTTAATAATTTTCTGATCTGCCAAAGACTCATGGCAAACATAGGAAAATTCAATAATACAAAAGATAGGAAAAACTCTAAAGGAAGAGACATCAAGCAATTCTTTGAAAAATATCTATTATAATAAGTAGAACTTGGTTTTAAATGGCACATATTTTGATTGAGAAAAAGATCCACTATAATACATTAAAAATATCAGATTCATTTTGAAAATCTTTCACAGCTGTTCAGGAACAGAATCTATACTTCAGATCTGTATGAATATCAAGGTAGACACTTCCCAGAATGCAGAAGAACAGGATAAAGAAGTGGGGGAAAATGACACTGGAGATTACATACTAAAGACCAGAACAAGTACTGTGGCTTTAGTGTCAGAATAAATAGACAAATAAATATAATAGACTAAAGCATCCCAAAATAAACACAATAATTTGGAACTAGGAAAATATACCTAACTTTGTGATTAGAAAGTTTTCTAAACAACAAAGCAAAAGCAGAACTGAGAGACATGGCTATCAAAAAATACATGTTTTTAATATAAAATATATATAACACCACAAAGCAGGAAATACATCACACTCTGTGAAAGAAAACAGTTTAAAACTTTTAACAAACCTATAGGAAAAAATAATATTAAAATGGGCAATGAATATAAGTAGGAATTGTGTAAATACAGACAGCTCAAAGGCAAATGAAAAGATAATTCAAAGTCTACCTTATAATATTTAACTAAAATAAAAACACATTTCCACTATTAAGCTGGCAAAGATTTGTAAAATATACATATCTATGTGGGTAAATATACAGAAAATTTAGACTCTTGTGCATAACTAAGAGACATGTAAACTGATTAAAAGCTTCCTGGATGGAAATTTCACAATGTATATTCAAGAGGCAAAAGCTTGTTTGATCCAATAACCCTACTATTATTTTAAGTAAGCATGTATTGACATTTACTTATGATAGTGAAAATGAGAAAATAAGTAAAATGTCCTAAACAAGAGGAATAAATTTTATGATAGATCACCAAACTGTCATTAACAAGCATAATAACATAAAATGACATGAAAAACATTCCTGAAATAATTCTAAGAAAATGCCAGTTTCAAACCAGAATAAAAATAATGCCAATTTTTTTAAACATATATATGTCTGTACATAAGAGCATGCACAGAAAAGGCCAAAATCTAGGAAGAAATATCAAAGGGTTAACACTTATGTCATGGATCCTAAGGGATTTAAATTTTTCCTATGCTTTTGTTTTAATTTTCTAAATTCCTTAAGGAATTGAAACATCCCAGCAATTAGAGGGAAAAATCACAACTTTAAAGATTCATTCCAACATGGATGATTTACCACTCTAATCATTCTACCTTACGATCAGGAAAATAAGCCCCAGAAAGACCAAGGGACATGTGCAACATGCCACAACTTATAAATTCTCAGGGAACAGGGATTATATCTCCTTTGTTCACCACTGTCTTCCAGGCATCTATCACCATGTCTAACACACAGTTGGAGCTCAATTAAGGCTTGTAGATTGAAAGCATAAATAGAAGAATGAAGCAACCCTAGAATAAGAATCCGAGACCTCTGATTCAATAAAATGACTGTGTGAAAGTGTTGTGTACATAATTGCTACAGATTCCCTCCCAACCTAAAAGTGAAGTCAGCCCCATCACCCATCTACTTTCATCTCTACATCCCACTGCTGCAGTCCAGGTCAGAGAGAGGCAGGGAGCCTGCAGACCACAGAGTCCTAGGCAACAACTCCTGCAGGCATTTTGCAGAGTGTGCACATTGGAGGAAACACTCTCAGCAGGTGAAGGGATGAAGACGGAGCTTGGAGCATAAACTCTCAGGAAACTGAGGCAACTGGCACCAAAGTCCAGAGGCAAAGGGAGTCAACGCTGCTATGGACACATGGTCCATGCAGCTCCAGCTTGATAAGGAAGAGATTTTGGAAAAGGCAGAATTAACCCTCCACCATTTCCAAGAATCCCAACTTATGAACTGCTGGCTCAGTAAAGACATCTCATCTGGGGTTAGACATTCTCTAGGTGAGGGTAATCTGCCTTTTCGTTGTTAATCACGCGATCCTGGGCATGTGCAGAGAGATGGGCGGAACTGTACTCCTTCCCCACATTCACGTGCTAAAACTCTAACCCCCACCCCTCAAAATGACTATAACTGGAGAGTGGGTCTTTATGGAAGTAAATAGGTTGAGTGGGGATAGACAGATGAGGCTAGGATGAATAGGACTGATGTCCTTTTTAGATGAGGAAGAACACCAGACACCTTTCTCTTTACAGACATGAGGTAACCGTCAGCCCCGAGGAGAGGCTTCACCAGAAACTAACCATACCGGTGTCTTGACCTTAGACTTCCGGAACATTGAGAAAATAAATGCCTATTTACACCCATCTGTGGTATGGAAGCTAAAGACACCAGGACATGAGCCACCATCTAAACTAGGCATCCCCTTGGGTTGTCTTCTTATACATAATGATCAGTCCACTTTTCAAAAGCAAAATGGTAGCCTCAAATTTTCTAGAATTAGGTCACTTTGTTTTTCTGATATATTTTTAAAGAGTATTTGAAAGGAGAAATGCTTATCTTAAATATTACAAAAACAGGAATTTTTGTTGCAGAGAGTGTATATGGTAGAATGTGCCATAGTCACAACGGTGTAAACATATTTGCACTAAATCTGCACTTCTGTCTGCTTATACAAGTGACCACATCAATGCATTACAAATTTAGGTCAAAGTCTTGCAACTCAAGATATTATAGTACCACCAAATCATGGAAGAACCATTTTTCTGTGGTATGAGGACAGAACTAAATCAGTCTTTATAATGTCTGTGCATTTTAAGTAGAATCACATGAGAAATAAAAGACCAATGGAGGAAAAATAATGTGATACACCTGACCTAGGTCCCACTTTTGTGTTTGGGGAAAAGTTATATTTCCCCAGAAGCTCCTTGTAAAGAAGTTCAAGTTGGAGATGAGAGAAAAAATAAAGCCAGTGTGATCAGTGATTAAAGTCACAGAAGACTGGGTTATTTGAAGCAATAAAGCCAACAAATCCTTCTGAAATGTGAAAGCTTAAACAACACAATCCTATCCCAGACTACCATTTCCCAAAGTCTCCTGGTTTCGCCTATAAAATTCGTGGCTGGAATAAGAAAAAAATCAGGCCTTTACAAAATCATCACTGTGTGAAAATTTCCAAGATGAACGCCATTGGTGTGGCCTCCACCTATTTGGAGTCCTTATTTACTCGGGATGGTCCTGAGTCTGTGGAGAAAACAAGGTAAAGCTGTGAGGTGAGTGGCCAGTTAGGCAAGGCAGGGCCAGCCTCCAGACCAGCGCGGTGAGACACAGCCACCGGGCTCACACGGGGAGTCTTTGTGTGTAACATCTGCATATTAGATCCTCTTTTTACCCTATTATTTTATATACTTTGATGTATACCATATAATTATTCTCAAATTTAACTCTGTGCTGTTAACTGAATCCTCCATTTCTCATTTTTTTCATAATGTTGATCTATCCCCACAATGTACCTTTAAAAATTATGCATAGGGCCTCCCCGGTGGCGCAGCGGTTGAGCGCTGGGTTGCGAAGCTGCCCGCGGCCTCTGCGGCGCCGGTTCGATCCCCGGCTGTTCCCCGGCCACCGGAGGAGGATCCCACATGGTGCGCAGACCTCTCCTGCCACCCGCTGCTCCCCTCAGCAGTGTACTTCAGTCCTTCTGCCTGCTCTGCTCCCCACTGTGGCTCTGGTGAATTCTCTCACCCTCCCGCGCTTCTGACTGTACCCAGTGCATGTATAAACAAAACAAACAAACAAATATAATTAATAAATAAATAAACATGCCTCTATTTAAAAAAAAAAAAAAGTTAAAAAAAAAAAAATAAAAATAAAAATTATGCATAGAGTGATTTCCTTATTGTTAATTAACTACACAAATAACCAGGTGAGCAGCAGCTTTTTAGCTTGACATAGTCCCACTTGTTCATTTTTACACTTGTTCACTTTTGGTGTCATATACAAAAAATTACGGCAAGACTTATATCAAAGAGCTTACGCCACCCCCCCCCTTTGCTTTCTATTAGGAATTTATGGTTTGGGGTTTACATTCAAGTCTTTAATATATTTGTGAGCTGATTTTTTGTATATGGTATCATATGGGGGGGTAGAGTTTCATCATTTGCATGCAGCAAAGGAAAATAACATTAAAACCAAAAGATATTCTACTAAATGGGAGTATTTACAAATCATACATTCAATGAGGGGCTAACATTCAAGATATATAATACAATTCAACAAAACTAAAACAGATCACCCAAATTAAAAAGCTCTACTTAGACATGTCTCAAAAAAAGACATACAGATGGCCAACAGGCACATGAAGAAATGCTCATCATCATTTATCCAGGATATGAAAATAAAAACCACAATGAACTATCACCTCACACCTGTGAGACTGACCCATATCAAAACAAACAAACAAAGACAGAAACAACATGAGTTGGTGAGGGTTTGGAGAACGAGGAACTCTCATACATCCTCACCTCTCACTGTTGGTGGGAATACACACTGGCCCAGTCCCTACAGAAGGTGATATGGAGGGTCTTCAAAGTATTAAATTAGATCTTCCATATTATGCAGCAACTCCTTTTCTAGGTTATCTACTCAGAGAATACAAAACACTCATTCAAAGGGGTATATATACTGCAATGTTCATATCCAAGCAAACTATGGAAACAACCTAAATGCCCAGCAATAGATTAGTGGACTAAGAAGATGTAGTATATGGACACAATGACTATTACTCAGCTATAAAAAGGTGAAATGTTGCCATTTGTGACAACATGGATGGAATCGGAAGGGATTATGGTAAACAGAATAAATCAGTGAAATAAGTGAAATAAGTCAGAACACTAGATGATTTCACTCACGTGGAATAGAAAGAAACAAAACAAAGGAAGAAACAAAACTAAACTTAAACAAACTCTAGAGACCTCTCCGTAGAATTGAGGCTACCAGGGAGATGTGTGAGGCCCAGGAACAAAGGAGAAGGCACCTAGTGAACTATGAAGATTATGGCGGTGGAAGATTTGGTGGGGGGGTGTGCTATGGTAACAAACATTTGAAAAGGTGTGAACCTATCCCCCCAGTGATATAAACCACTGTTACAGTGGCATATACAGTGATATAAACCAATGTTACCACAATTAAAAATAATAATACAATTTAAAAATTAACAGTTCTGGGCCTCCCTGGTAGCGCAAGGGGTTAAGCACCTCACTATGAAGCAGTCTGCAGCGTATGCAGAACGAGTTCCATCCCAGCCAGGGAGCAACCCACATGGCACAGCAGTCCTCTCCTGTCACACCTGCTGCTCTCCTCAGCAGTGTATTTCAGTCAGTCTGCCTGCTTCTGTCCCCCACTCTGTCTCTGGTAGATCCTCTCACCACCGACAGCTCTGGCCTATACCCCACCTCTTGTATGCATAAATAAATAAATCTTTAAAAAAATAAAAAATAAACAGTTCTTAGTTTCATTGATATTTTCTGTTATCTTTTTAGTCTCCATTTCACTTATTTATGTACTGATCGCTGTTATTTCCTTCTTTCTATTGAAAATTTGTGTGCAGCAGAGAGTTATCAGCAAAATGAAAGCCATCCTACAGAGTGGAAGGAAACATTTGCAAAATTTTCTACTAAGGGAGTTAGTATCCAAACAAATAAAGAACTCATATCATACAACTCAATAGCCAAAAGACAGTTTAATTAAAAAATTGGCAAAGGAACTGAATAGACATGTTTCCCAAGGAAGACATCCAAATGGCTAACAGGTACAAGAAAAGGGGCTAAGGGAAATGCAAATCAAAATCACAATGAGGTATCACGTCACTGTTAAAATGACAGTCATTAAAAAGACAAGTATAACAAGGGAAGGATGTGGAGCAAAGTTTGCACTGTTCCTAGGAATGTAAATTGGTGCAGCCACTATGAAAAAAGGTATGGGAGGGGCTCAAAAAATCAAAAATAGAACCACCTTTTGAGCCATAATTTCCACTGCATGGTATATATCTGAAGAAATGAAAATAGGATATTGAAAAAATGCCTGTTCTCCCATATACACTGTGGCTTATTCACATTCACCAAGATAAGGAAACAACCTAAGTGTCTGTGAGCAAATGAATGGATAAAGAAAATGTGAAATACACACACATACAATGGAATATTATTTACCCAGGAGAAATAAGAAAATGCTGTCATTTTCAACAGATGGAACTTGAAGGGATTATGTTTTAGTAAAATGAAAATACAAAGACAAGTAATACATGGTGTCACTTATATGCAGAATCTAAACTAATTTAAAGGGTAAAACTTAGAGCAATGAGAGTAGAAAAGTGGCTGTCAGGGACTACACATTGGCAAAGTAGGGAAAAGTGGGTAAAAGAGCATAAATTTTCAGCTGTAAGATGAATAAGGTCTGAGGACATAACATAAAACATTGTGGCTATACTTGATAACACTGTATTGTATAATTGAAATTTCTTAAGAGAGTAGAAATTACATTCACACGCACATACAGATACATACACCATGTGAGATAATGATGGATATGTTATTAACTACATGGGGGAATCCTTCTACAATATATCTGAATATCAAAGCACTATGATAAGTACTTTAAATATCTTAGAAATTTAATTGCCAATTATACCTCAATAAATCTGAAATAAAAATAGGTGACTGGCCTATAGAACTTAAATGGACCTCGCTTTACACACAGCAGTAGGAAAAAATACAAAGGCTAACAAGGTAGTGGAATATTTGTCAAACAAAGAGATTCCCTAACTTACAAAAAAAATTATATTTTTAAAGTCAGATTCCTCTGGTACAATTGAAATATAACCTCATTTCCATAGATTTTATGTTCATTCCATTTCAAGAATACTTGTAGGTACATACATATAACTTTATAATCTGAAAATGGTAGTCAATGAATTTATTAGGAACATTTTTCAGTGTAAAACAACATGCACAAAATAGCATTCCCATTTCTGCCTGCTCTTCTTCCCTCTCACTTCAGCCTCCCTCCCCCACCAGTCCATGCTGGGACTAGATTTTCCTCACAAAATTTTCTGGTTAAAGTTGGGGGGGGGGTGGGCCCTGGTGGTACAAGGGGTTAAGCACAGCATTGTGAAGCTATTCGCAGCCTCTGCAGCCTGAGTTTGATCCCTGGCCAGCCAGGGATACCCACATGGTGCAGTAGACCTCTCCTGTCTCACCCACTGCTCCCCTAAGCATGCATTTCAGTCAGTCTGCCTGTTCTGTTCCCCGCTCTGCTCTGGTGAATCCTCTCGACTCCCATACCTCCGGCCTGTACCCCAGTTCTTGAATGCATAAATAAATGAATCGTTAAAAAAAAATAAAGTTGGGTGGGGCTGACAATCCTCAGGGCTAAAGAAAAATAGGTTAATAATTTTGTGACAGAGGCATCTGTTACAGAAAGGGAGGTTCCGTGCTCCCTGCCCCATCTAATGAGGAATGGAGCTGAGCAGACAGGAGAAACTATAGAACACTTGGAGAAACACAGAAGAGACACAGGAAGGGGAGACAATTGGGGAGAGACATGTGGAGAAGGGCCCTCTTGCTTCTCAGCTTTGGATTTGCACCAGGGACTTGTGGGACTTGGAGGACACATATGGAGTCAAGAAATGTAGAGACACTTCAGAAAGACACATGTGTAAGAGACACATAGGGAGGCTGACAGTGGCAGGCTTTATCTTGATTTGTACTTTAATTTTACTTCTTTCATCCCAGACTTCCCTCGCCCCCTCTGGCTCTTTCCTATGGTTCCCCACCAGAAGGTGCCTTAGGCTTGT
Organism: Talpa occidentalis; assembly: GCF_014898055.3. Taxonomy (NCBI): domain Eukaryota; kingdom Metazoa; phylum Chordata; class Mammalia; order Eulipotyphla; family Talpidae; genus Talpa; species Talpa occidentalis. The sequence goes on from NW_023604295.1 coordinate 116,633,852, forward strand.
GGCAAACTCACTGGCCTCAGTGGCATCATTTTGGATCAACTCTGGATGCACATTTATTTCCCCTTGAGTGAATGGGTAACTTTGGGTGTTTCATTAGGAAATGATCTTCTATCTCTCTTATCTATCCTGTCTATGCACAAGCATTCTATTAAAGATATCACACTCTTATAAAGAATATGCTTTGCTTTCAAAATTGACTGGCAGAATTTCTTAAGAGTGTGCAGTTTTGGGGATTCCAGGGTGCCCTTCAGTCTGTCCATCAACAGTTTTATTTCATCTAATGGTAGGGAAAAATTTTTTTCCTTTTGAACCCCATCTTTCAGAATTCCCCAGAGATTCAAGTACTCTGAAGCATATTTTACTTTCCAACAATATTTGTTTTGTTTAACACAACTCTACAGACCTTAAGTAGAAACATGCAAGTGGCTGCCAGCTGCAACTCTGCTATCACCTGCAGCTCCATTGCCACCTGCTTTTCAGTTTATCTACTTGCCTACTCAGAGTCCCAGATTTTAGCTTCTTTGCAGAATGCTTTGAATTGAAAGCACAATTAAAGAAAAATAGGGAATTTCTGAAATAATTCATCTTTTCTGAGCCAGGTGGTTCAGACACATACATGTGTTCAGTAGAAGATAGCTTTATTCAGGAGATACTTCCCAGAAGTTCCCAGAGTCCCTATGTCACTCCTTTCTCTCAGCTAGAGGGAAAAGAAACACAGCCTACATGAGGCAGAAGTTTACATGTCAAGGGTCTCTTCGGAGCGCTCCCTACCGTGGATGGCAGAGAAGGCACTGCAGCAGTTCCTGGGTCCCACCTCATTCATTGCTCCCTATGAAACAGACCAGAGCTGGAGCAGTCTTTTTTTTTTTTTTTAATTATTTTTAAACAATATTTGCTTTCCCCCACCCCCTCAGATTGAGTCCCCATAGAATTTCCTTCCCCAAGGCACCCATGCACCATCACCTCAGTCCCCTGTGCTCCTCCATCCCTCCCTATGATCCCTCTCCCTCCGCCTCCCATGCATATGTCTCTGATTTATAATTGTCTGGTTTTGCTTTGTTGTGTTTTGTACTGTTATTATTTTCTTTACACTGATCTCTTATTTGGTTCCCCTATATTCCTGTTACAAGTGAAACCACCCGATATTTTTCCTTTTTCCTTCTGGCTTATTTCACTGAGCATAATTCCTTCTAGCCAAAGCCCTACTGATGAAAACAAAGGAGAAAGGAGGTATCACCCTTCCCAACTTCAAGCTATACTACAAAGCCATAATAATTAAAACATTTTGGTATTAGAACAAAAACAGATACACAGAACCAAATAGAGAGCCCAGAAATAAAGCCACACTTCTATGAACAACTAATCTTTGACAAAGGAGCAAAGAATATGCAATGGAACATGGACAGATTACTCAATGAACGGTGCTGGGAAAACTGAAACAGTCTTTTTCCGCCACTCTTTCACAGAGTTTGGTCCCTGGGACACCTGATTCAGAATCATAAGCATTCCTTTAAAAAGGAATGCTTCAGACCTAGTAATAACAACTGCTAGGGGCAAGGGCCTGAGATTTAGGTGTTCACCAACTCCCCCAAGTACTGAGAAAGCAAGAGGATTTTTGAAAACCATGGCTCCACTGCCCCTCCTTTCTAATCTGCTACTCTCCCCTTCTATGGCAACTGAGACGGAATGAGCTATCCCCAGCTCAACTGAACTGTCCTTCAGTGTGAAACACATTTAGGAAGCCAACAGTCTGAAGGCTGATCTCCCAGGGACTGCAAAGACAGGCTGAAAAGTACAGAGCTTGAAAGAAGTCTGGTCATGGCTAAGCCTCTGTTCTGATACCATCCAGATCCCAAATTGTATAACCACCAGTTTTCCTTCTCATAGTCTCTCTTTCTCCCTTCTAATTTCTTTTTTTTTTTTAAGATTTATTTATTTATGCATACAAGAGCTGTGGCACAAGCCAGAGATGTTGGTGGGGGGGGGGTGAAAGGATTCACCAGAAACAGAGTGGGGAACAGAACAGGTGGATTGACTGAAATATACTGCTGAGGGGAGTGGGCGAGACAGGAGAGGTCTGCTGCTCCATGTGGGTTGCTCCCCAGGCAGCCAGGAATCGAACTCGTGCTGCAGAGGCTTCGGGTTGCTTCATAGTGCATTGCTTAACCCCTTGTGCCACCAGGGAGGCCCCCTCCCTTCCAATTTCCATTCTGTTCCTAACCACCTTCAAACATTTCCCTTAGCTATTCTACTCTGCCACTAAAACTCAGAACTTCCAAAGTAAAAATCATCACATTCCCTCTAAGGCCTACCTCCCTTGTCAACATTTCTATCTTCATGTGAAACATCAGCAATCTTGTAGGCGACTAGGCACAAAATGAAGTAAAGCAAATCTACTGGAATATACTGACCACAAATTTAAAATAAGGATAAGAATTTGAAGAGTTAAGAAGATGTTACCAATATAAAGACAATAATGAAATCATAAAAAATAAAAATATTAGATACACCATAACCAAGTGAGAGACCCACCATAACCATTGGTTTAACAGATAAAATCCATTGATATAATATACCATACATACATGAAAGTTGAATCATATGAAACTGCTATTTTTGCAAGCAAAAATGGTCAAATATTGGAAATTTTGTATGGTTTAACTTAATTTCTCTTTGATAATCAGAAAAAAAAATCCATCTTGCTTGTGTATAAAAAAATTGAAATCTCATGTCCATACTAAATGATTCATAGGATATTAACGGCAGTTTTATTCATTATTGCCAAAACATGGAAGCGACCAATATGTCCTTCAGTAGGTAAATGAATAAACTGCTATATCCACTTACCAGAATATTACTCATTGTTAAAAAGAAATGAGCTATTAAGACATGAAAAGATACTAAGGAAACTTAAATGCATTCTACTAAGTGAGAGAAGCCCATATGAAAAAGCCATAATCTCCAATTCCAACTATAAGACATTCTGAAAAGGCTAACTATGGAGACAGTAAAAGACCATTGGTTGCTAGGATTTAGGGAGGGGGGATGATGGATAAGGAGCAAGAGAACTTCTACAACTGAATATGCTCTTCATGATACTATAATGGTGGATACATGTCAGTATACATTTGTACAAAGCCATAAACTATACAACACCAAGAATGAACCCTAAGGAAAGCTACAGAATTTGGGTAATGATGATATAGGTAATCAGTTATAATAAAGGTATCACTCTGATGGGGGATGCAGATAATAAGGGAAGTGGTGTATGTAGAGGGAAAACATGCATATGAGAAATTTCTGTACCTCTCTCTCTCTCAATTTTTCTGTGAATCTAAAATTGCTCTAATGAAACAATTTATTTAAATGCCAAAACCTAAGTAAGATCAGCAAACAGAATGCAACATTGTTTTTTTAAAAAAAAAAATCATTCTCAATCATGAATTATCTAAGAAGTCCAAGCATGACTCAGCATCAAAATAAACCAGGGCTACTCACTACATGAATAAGGCAAGGGAAGGAAAAAAAAAATCTCAATACAGACAAATACAGAAAAATCATATGAGAAAATCCAGCACCAACATATACATTTTTAGAAACTTTAGTGAACTAGAAAGAACTATTATTTATTTTATGTAATATAAAAAAATACACTGAATAGAGAAATATTGCTTGTATTTCTTTAAAGACTAGTAACAAGAAATATGCCCATTGTCGCTGTTACTGCCAAACGTAACACTGGAATGTCTCACGAACATGGCAGAGAAAAAGAAAAAAGAAATCTAAGAATAGGAAGGGAGAAGAAAAAACCTCATTATTCACAAACAATAAAAACATTTATCTAGAAAAATTAACAAAATCAATAGATACCCCATTATTAACTTGTAGGAGAGTTCAGTTAGTCTGATGCACATGATCATACTCAGCCCAGATCCCTGTCAGTGGAGAACTTGTTGCCTCTGCTACAGAGAATAATGTCAGCAGGCAGTCTTCACAGGCCACCCTTTGGAAGAATCCCCTGAGCTACAGAGAACTTCCCTGCCCAAAGTCAAGTCCTTCCCAGGGTGTGGATAGAAGTAAATATAATAGACAAGTAAATCAGAGAGACAGTTTGCATGGAAGAATATTGAAAATGAATTATGATTAACTTATCCCTCTGCACCTGAAGTTAAATCAAAGTTAACTTCTACAAGGCTACTCAACTCGTAGGTTCTCCAGAGCTAGGACTTGAACCCAAGTTTCTAACTACCAAAACGAAGTTTTAACTGTAATGCCATATCACAGGGTAATTCCTCCATTCAATCATAAGTTCACCAAATGTCTACTTCTGCCATTAAGTGTGTAATGATTCTCTTCTCAATTCCTGGGATGTTTGTCCTCCATTTATATGCTCACATATAATAACCCTCATGTGTCTATTCTGACTGGTCCTCTATGAAGACTTCCACAATTGCTCCACATACAAATGCCATTCTCTTCTAGCCTCTTACAGCTCTCACTGCCTTTACCATATATCTTAGCCTCTTATTATTTTCATTTGAGCAATTTATAAAATACTCCCCAGTGTAGCTCACACATCTCTAATACCTCCCAGCATACCTCATGTAGCCCCAAACCACAACCACTTTGGCAAAGAGTAATGTATGAATCTTCCAATTCTAACAAAGCAGGATATATAGTAGGTGTCCAAAAATGTCTCAACTTTAAATTATTACATAGAGCATAATAATTAGTCTCACTGTCTGAAGACTGAAGTTAAAGCAAAGGAAACAGAATTGTCTGTCAAACTCAGTTCTGCTTGTCTATCTCAAGTACATGGTCAGCACTCTGTAATTTCTTCTTTACCCTCATCATTCTTGACAATCTAATTCTGATTCAGAATCTCTTCTCAAAAGTCAGTCCACAGATAAATATGCATGTACAAAGTTAGCTCAGGACTACTGAAAGTGTTTAACCAGTATAATCATGCATTCAGAAGGACATTTGCTCATCCTAGGAAAATAATAATGTCATCATCCTAACACTGGGCATCACATGAGTATGCAGCACCATGCATAGCCCTTTCCCTCCTGCTACTTGCTCTTAACTAGATTTCCAGCGAGCCTGCCACCTACTTCTTTATACCTGCTGACTGATTTGCTATTTCATATAAGTGTACTAAAATTTTGAAAACTGATGAAAAGGGTGGAAAATCATGACTTTTTTTTAAAGGATAGAGGGTTTGTCTGTCGTCAGCTCCCCAATAGCCACTACAGTTGTGTTTGGTTTGCAAGACAAAACACAGCAGTCAAGGGGAGGCTGAGGCTGTGGGTTTCTTTCTTCTTTGCTCAATTAGGAATCCAGCAGAAATTAGTGCCTTAAATGCAACCATCTGTTCTCCGCCACACAGCCCTTTCTTTTGGACTTCAACAAGGGTGATATGTTGATTCTAAGTCACATTTAAATCGAATTCCTAGTATTTCAAATCTTATTCCTCTCAGTTGAGAGTGAATTTATAAAGCTGGGCCAAGATAAGGGAGGAAATTAATGTTGGAGTTCTAATAATTTTCTACTCTTACAAGATTAAAACAACTCTAAACACACGCACACGTACAGAGTATTTCAGCTATGGCAGCAGTTAATAGGTCATTGATGCCAGCAGATAAACAGTACATACAATTACATGACAAGCATTTATTCATTCATTTATTCTCCAAATCTTTGATGCATATTATACATTGACAATGATCAAAACCACCATCACAAGTCACCTGCCAAATAGATTTAGATGCATTATTTTCATTGAGTAATTACAACCAAAAGAGATGTCACCAAAAGCAGGAAAAGTCAACAGGCACTTTCTAGTTATTTTTTTTGTGTGTGTGTGAAATCTCAAAATCACCTTCCATGAATAATCATTCATTATCCTTCACATTCACTCCCTGTATCTCCCAATTTATTGGCCACAATACACTTGCTACACTTTTTCAGCCATGCATTTCCTTATTTTCTTTTGCCTTTGGTATGTTTAATGGCATCCCTCTTCCTCAAGGGTCTGGGCTCTAGTACAAAGATACACAAACACAGGTTGTGCTAATAGAAGAAAATTGGAGTTACACTTCACTAAAGGCTATTCCAAGTCCAAGGATGAGTAGGTATCAATAGGATGTAATTTTGAAATCTGCTACAAAGATTAAAACAAAAGGAAAGTGAGAGTCTATCTCTGAATATATAGATTAAATTCCAACACTGTTTCCACAAGAGAAGCTGTTGACACACTAATGGAGAAATATATATTAACTTTGAGTGCTGACTAATTTATGGCCCCCAACTTATAAACTGCTAAGGTAAAACATGACAAATTTTAATGTCCCAATCAATGCTAACACTGATTCATTATATAGAGACTTTGAAAATGCCACTGCAAATTTAGAGCACTAGATGCATATATTAGAAAGATCCCAAATCAATAACTTCAGCTTTTACCTCAAAAACTATAAAGAGAAGTAAATTAATCCTAATGAAAGTAGAAGAGAGGAAAAATAAATATCAATTTGGAAATATAAAATGTAGGAAACAAAAATAGAGAAAAGTCAATGAAAAAAAGCTGGTTCTTTGAGAATGTTTATAAAATTGTTAAACCTTTAGTTGATGATGAGCAAAAGATAGAAAAACAAATCACCAAAACCAAGGACAGAGGTGCCATCACTGCAGATGATAAAGATATTAAAATAATGAGAAAATATTATGCACAACTTTATGCCAATAAATTCTAAAACTTAATTTTTTTAAATCCTTTAAAAATACAAATGACCAAACCTTAATCAAAAAAAAAAAAAAAGGGCCTCCCCGGTGGCGCAGCGGTTGAGCGCTGGGTTGCGAAGCTGCCCGCAGCCTCTGCAGTGCTGGTTCAATCCCCGGCTGCTCCCCGGCCACCGGAGGAGGGTCCCACATGGCGCGCAGACCTCTCCTGCCGCCCGCTGCTCCCCTCAGCAGTGTACTTCGGTCCTTCTGCCTGCTCTGCTCCCCGCTCTGGCTCTGGTGAATTCTCTCACCCTCCCGCGCTTCTGACTGTACCCAGTGCTTGTATAAATAAATTAAAAAAAATCTTGAAAAGAAAAAAAAAAAAAAAAAAAAGAGGATATCCAAATTTATAAAAAAAAAAAAAAAAAAAAAATACACCCAGCGGTCACCAATGTCACTAAGCTGCACCTCCCACCTGCCACCTGCCTGGCCAGGAGCCCTTCGCCTGATAGAAGTCACCAGCTCCAGTCCACAGGCCTGGGATCCCAGGCAGCCCTTCCAGCCCTCCCCACCTCTGGCCCTAAAGGGCCTGTCCCCTGCCCTTATCTCTCCCTCCCTCCCAGTTGGGGTTGAGCTTTAGGTAAAGCTGTATAGTTATTGAGCTTTTGATTCTTTCATAAGGACTTATATGTATCAAAAAAGAAATAAATATATAACCCAAATAGCCTATCAATTAAGTAAATTGAATTTGTAGTTAAAAATTTTCCCACAAAGGGCCTCCCTGGTAGCACAAAGGGTTAAGTCTCAGGACTATGAAGCTATCAGCAGCCACTGCAGCACTCAACAACAACAAAGAAAATAATCCAGTCAAAAAATGGGCAGAAGAGCTAAAAAGAAACTTCTCTGAAGAGGAAATGCAAATGGCCAACTGGCATATGAAAAAATGTTCAACATCACTTGTCATCAGGGAAATGCAAATCAAAACTACCATGAGATACCATCTTACACCAGTGAGAATGGCACATATTAAAAAAACTAGCAACAACAAATGTTGGCGAGGGTGTGGAGAAAAAGGAACTCTCCTGCACTGTTGGTGGGAGTGCAAACTGGTCCAACCACTATGGAGAGCTGTGTGGAGATTTCTGGACCTACTAAACATTGAGCTTCCATATGATCCAGCAATTCCACTCCTAGGTATTTACCCAAAGGACACAGAAACATCAATTCCAAAGAACACCTGCACCCCTATGTTTATAGCAGCACTGTTTACAATAGCTAAGCTTTGGAAACACCCCAAATGCCCAAAAATAGATGACTGGATCAAGAAGATGTGGTACATATACTCCATGGAATATTACTCAGCATTCAAAAAAGATAAACACATACAATTTGCAGCAACATGGATGGCGCTGGAAGGGATCATGCTCAGCGAAATAAGCCAGAAAGAAAAAGAAAAATACCGGATGGTCTCACTCATAGCAGGAATCTAGAAAACTTAAATTAGGGACCAGGAAAATGAATATAAGAAAGTGAAAATCAAAATCAACAAAAAACTATGAATCAGAGACACTTTTTGGGGGCGTGGGGGGCGGGAGGGGAGGGATTGGGGTCAGAATGGGGGGGTTGCAATTGTATGGGGAATATAAAAATAAAATTTATTATTAAAAAAAAAAAAAAGAGTATCCAGGTCAGGGAGCTACCTACGTGGTGCAGACCTTTCCTGTCTCACTCACTGCTCCCCTCAGCAGTGTATTTCAGTCAATCTGCCTGTTCTGTTCTCCACTCTGTCTCTGGTGAATCCTCTTACCTTCCCGCAACTCTGGCCTACACCCCAGTTCTTATATGCATAAATAAATCTTTAAAAAAAAATTCCCACAAAGGAAATATCACATTCAGATGATTTCACTGGGAAATTCTCTGAAAACTTTAAAAAATAACACCAATTGTACACAAATTCTTCCAGAAAAGTGAAGAGGAGGTAATAGTCCCAGATTCATTCTATGGGTATAGCTATATTCTGACATCAAAACCAAAAATATTACCAAAAAGGAAAACCACAAACTAATATCCCTCATGAACATAGAATAAGAATTCTTATTCTATGCAGAATAAGAATCTGCTTCCAACTTAGAACCAACAGGAGAACCAAATATCTGTCCCAACCAAGTCACATTGAATGCCCATTTCTAGTCAGGCCATCTAGAGCTTTCCCGTGCCATCAGCCTCCTATCAGCATCACCCTGAATCCCTACTGTTTTTCTGCTATGAAGTTTTCCCACTCTTCTGCCTGCTTATGAGTCTCTACCAAACAAAGGTGACAGTAGCTGACTTCCATACTTCCCAGTCTCCAAGTAAATAGGCTTTTTTGTTCTCATTTGAATGGTTTTCATTTATGTCCAAAATGAAAAAATAAGACTGTTTTCATTCACAAAGAACATAATCATATAATTAGAGAATACAATCTTTAAGATTCTAGAATTAATTCTAGAATTGAGTCAGTAATGTTTCGCAACTTAAATCTGCTATTCAAAAATCAATTGCATGTGTACTGGCAACAAATAATCAGAAATTGATTTAAAAATAATTACATATTTATATTCAAGTTTTCTCTTCCTGGTTCAGTCTTGGTAAACTATTGTTCCATTTATTGGCATGTAATTGTTCAGAGTAGTCTCTTAGGATCCTGTGGTTTTCTATGATGCCTGTTATAAGTTTTTCTCCCCCATTTCTGTTCTACTCCTTTTTCTCTCTTCTTTTCTTTGTAAGCATAGCTAATAGTTTGTCAGTTATGCTCGAATTTGTGTTTGGTTCTTTACAAAGAACCAACTCCTGGCTTCACTGATCTGTGTCATCTTTTGTTTTGATTTTATTTACACCGATTTTTAGTATTTCCTTCCTTGTACTAAATTCTGTTTTTCTTTATGCCACTTTAGGTGTAAGGTTAAATTGTCTGATACTTTTTCTTGTTTCTTGATGTAGGCCTGTATTGCCATTAACTTCCCTCTTAGTACCACCTCTACTCATCCCATATGTCTTTGTTTACATTTGTCTCTAAGTATTTTTTTAATTTCTGCTTTAATTTTCCATTGGTTATTGAGAAGTATGTTATGTCCATGTATTTGAGGTTTGTCCAATTTTATTTTTGTGGTGAGTTATAGTTGATAGGAACAAATACTTGATATGATTTCAATCTTTGTAAGTTTATTGACAGTTGTTTGGTATCCCAACATATGGCCTATCATCAAGAAGTTCTACGTGCACTTGAGAAAAAAGTAAATTCTGTTATTTGGGGGTAGACTATTCTGTGAATATCTATTAAGGCCATCTGGTCTAGTTTGTCATTTATGATTATTATGTCCTTATTTGTTCTGTCTGTTTTGAGCTGTCCGTTGTAGTAAGTAGACCATAAAAACATCCTATCATTTTGTTGCTATCAATGTCACTCATTTATTCAATTAATAATTGCTTTATGTATTTTGATGCTCCATTATGTGGTGCACATATATTGATGTGCTTAACTTCTTGTTGTATTAAGCAGTTAACCATTCTAATATATCCATCCCTGTCATATCTTGTCTAGCTGAAAATTTACTTTATCTGATATAAATATGGATGAACCTGACTTTTTTGCTTACCATTTGTAGTTTGTCTTCTAATCTTGTACCTTAAGGTTGTATTTGCCTTTAAAGCTATGATGAGTTCCTGTACACAGCAGACAATTAGCTTTTGAATTTTGATCTATTCAGCCACTTTGTATCTTCAGATGTGAATTCAACCTATTAAAACTTAGGATAATTATTAAAATATATATAATATGGCTTTACCTGTTTTTTTTGGGGGGGGAAGTGTTGTAGTTTGTATTTGTCAGTTTTGTTAATTTTCTTCTTTTATTTTTATTTATCTTTGAATTCCCTTTCCAATTTCTTATATGGATCTCAGTTTTGAGGTTACTAAGGTTTTCATGTAAACTTCCATAACTATAATCTGTTAGATTGATATTAGGCTCATTCTAGAGGTCCACATTATTACTTCCCTACCTGCACCACATGTATTTTTGATGTCTTGCTACTTCTAAGTTAAATTTGTGTTTTATAGATGTCCCTTTATTATTTCTTGTAAGATCAGTTTAGTGGTAATAAATTCCTTTAAACTTTGTCTGTAAAGTCCTTTATCCCCCCTCCATTTCTGAGTGATAGTCTATCACGACAGAGCAAAGTTGAAAACTTTTTTGCTTCAGTACTGTAAATACATCAAGTCATTCCCTCTATCCTGCGAGATTCCAGATGAGAAATCTGCAGATAATTTTAAGATGGTTCCCATTGAGGTGATTTAATGTTCTTCAGATGCTTTCAGTATTTTCTCCTTATCTTAAGTTTTTACTACTGTAATTATGTCTTGGAGTATGTTCACTTTGGTTTATTTTGTTTGTAACTCTTTTAGCTTCCTGAATCTGGATGTTTCTTTCCCCAAGGTAGGGAAATTCTCAGCTATTATTTTGTCAAATGTTTCTACCCCTTTCCTTCTCTCTTCTTCTGTGTCCCGTTTCTCCTCATGTTAACCTGTGAAGCTATTATGCTATTTTCATATTTTTATAATTCTTTTTTCTTGTTCCTGGTCTGCTTAGATGTTTTTCACTGCCCTGTGTTCCAGCTCACTGATTCACTCTGCTGCTGCTGCTTGTCTACTGTGGAGCCCTTCTATATTTCAGTTCAGCTATTGTATTCTGTAGCTCTATTATTTCTGTTTGAAACCTTCTATGTCCTTGTTGTCATTCTCATTTTGATCACTGATTGTTCTCCTTATTTTCAGTAAGCATTGCTAACTCCGTTGCTTTGAACTCTTCTTCAGGCAAATTACCTAGTTCAGTTGCATTTAGATTTTTCCCTTAGATTTTGTTCTTTTCCATCATTTGTGGCATATCCCTCTCTTCATTTTGTTTAACACTAAGTTAATTACTATCACTTTAGCTAAACATCTTTCTTTCCTTAACTTGAGGCTTTGTCCTTATATTAAGACTACAGGATACAAGACATAATATTTGCCAAGGAGTTCTGTCAGGAGGGTGAAATATTAAAGATACCAGACTCACCTCCATCTATCAAACAACAAAAAAAAGCACACAGGCAAAGACAACAGTCCTGGGATTGGGGGGAGGGGGCAGAGGTAGGAGATGATCAGCATTTTTCACAGGGAAGAGTAACCCAGCAAAAGTAAAAAAAATATATATAATTTTGCTTGGAATGTCACCAGGGCAGCTAGACCCACCAGAGGACAGAGCAGCTGTGATATAAAAACTATTTTTTTTGTGTGTGTGTGTGTGGTGACTGAAGGGCTCATACCCATATCTGGGAGCCTACTAGATGCCAACTGCATTAGAGAAGGGCATACACATGACCAAGTGTGGAAAAACAATGGGTCTTCCTGTGGAGAAGGATAGGACTCTGGAAAGCAGAGAACCCCAGATATACACAATCAAGGGCAGATGCCAACAGCTAGACATCAACCAAGGAGTCACAGCAAGAGGATGAAACACCCTGCACCCTTGTTATTAGGGTTGCCTGAGGTCATCAAAGAGTCTTTACAACTTCAGGACAATGCTTGTCAGAAAACAGTGACTATTTGCTTGACAACACAAGTTGATACAGGCAACTGGAATTAGTCTTTGGGACGGGCCTTCCAGTGAAAACTGTCAGCAGAATGAGATCCACTTGGAGCCCTTTGCTTGTGGTATTCCTCTCTACAACAGCTGTGTGATGAAAAACAGTTATCCCATCATCACCTGGGGCCATTGCTATTACTACTTTTACCTAGGGTGCTTACTGACTCTCAGCAAAATTTAAATAGCACAGGTCCTGGCAGCAGGTACTTACATCTCCAGGGAAAATCCTGTTCTTGGTAGTTGCTAGGAAGAGACCCTGTTTTCAATTCTCTACAGAGGTCACAAGTCCCAAGAGAGGATTGAGGCAGGTTTGCAAGGAAAGCAATCTTTACAAATGATTCTCACAGACACCAAGAAGCACCTGCCCCTCATCTGCCTGTGTCCACTGCTGGGACTGCAGCCTGTCTACAGTCTGACCATATAGCTCCCTGATCACTCTGCTCCTGCCTGTACCGCTGGGAAAAATACAGGTTGAACCTGCAGATCAAAGGTAGAACACTGCTGAGAGATAAGTGTTAGCCCGAGCTGCTGGGAAATATCTGGCTGAGGAACTGACCTAGAAGAAAGGTCCTTGCAGACTTTCCCCATCAGCTTGGGCAACCATAGGCCCTAGGGAGGCTTAAACTCTCTGCCAGCAATCTCTTCACTTCTGTTGTTCCACCTCCTAGACTGGGCCAGCTCTGGAGCACCAGTCACCCAAATTGGTGCAGAAATATTCCATAAAGCAACAGATACCTCAATTTCCTAGGCAAACATCTTTTTTTTTTTTTTTAATTAACGACATACTATTATTTTCCATCCTTGTTTTTTTCACAATATAGGTTTTACCCGCCCCCACTCCCAGCTTTCAGGTGTGGTCACCAGTTTTCCCACCACCAAAGCACCCATAGTCAATCACCATAGTCCATGTGCTCTCCTCACTGTTTTCTCCTCTCCCTCCCTCCCTCCCCACCTCCTCCCCTCCTGGATGCCTCATATTTATAGTCAGTTTTCAAGAGCTGGTTTTAAAGTTTGTCTTTTTCTGATCCTTCATTTTGTTTCTCTGTATTCCACATGTAAATGATACCATCTGATATTTATCTTTCTCCTTCTAGCTCACTTCACTTAGAATAATCCCTTCCAGTTCCAGTCATGTTGCCACAATGACATGAGCTTATCGTTTTTGATCACTGAGTCGTATTCTATTGTGTGTGTGCATGTGTATGTGTATATATGTGTGTGTGTATACACCACATGCATTTTCTTGATCCATTCATTTGTTCTGGGATATTTGGGTTGTTTCCATATCTTGGCTATTGTAAACAGTGCTGCTATAAACAAAGTTTCCTTTCAAATTAGTATTTTTGTGTTCTTTGGGTACATATCTAGGAGTAGAAATGCTGGGTTTTATGGTAGATACATTTTAGTCTTTTAAGGAAATTTCACACTTCTTTTCATAGGGCCTGGATCAGTCCACGTTCCCACTAACAGTGTAAGAGGGTTCCTTTTTCTCCACACCCTCACCAGCATTTGTTGTTTCTGTGGTTTTTTGTTTTTTATATATGGCCATTCTCATGGGAGTGAGGTGGTATCTTATCATGGTTTTGATTTGTTATTTCCCTAATAAGTAATGATAAACATTTCTTATTTGTTGTTGGATCTGGTGCTAAGACTCTGTTGAGGATTTTTGCTCTGTGTTCATTAGGGAGATTGCTCTATATTTTTCTTTGTTTGGTTTTGGTATTAGCATAGTGTTGGCTTCATGAAATTTGTTTGGAAGAATTTCTTTTTTCTTGATTTTTTTTAAAGAGTTTGAGCAGGATAGTTCATCTTCATCTTGATTTTTTTAAATTGAAAACATAGCCACATAAAAACCTGTCTGTGAATGTTTACAGCATTTCATTAACAATTATCTAAATATGGAAGCAACCAAGATGTCCCTTAGTAGGTGAATGAATAAAACTAGAGCATCCAGACAATGAATTATTATTCAGTGCTAAAAAGAAATGGACTATCAAGACATAAAAAGACATAGGGGTAACTTAAATGAATGTTAACAAGTGAGAGAAGTCAATCTGAAAGTGCTACAAATTACATGATTTCAACTATATGATAATCTGGAAAAGACAAAATAACGTTTTTTAAAAAAGCAGTAGTGGGCTTTCCCTGGTGGTGCAGCGGTTGAGTGCTGGGCTGCGAAGCTGCCCGCAGCTTTTGCAGTGTCAGTTCGATCCCTGGCCACCAGCGAGGGTCCCACATGGTACACAGACCTCACCTGCCGCGCCCACTGCTCCACCCAGCAGTGTATTTCGTCGGTCTGCCTGTTCTGTTCTCTGCTCTGCCTCTGGTGAATTCTCTCACCCTCCCACGCCTCTGACTGTACCCAGTGCTTATATAAATAAATAAATATTAAAAAAATAAAAATAAAATAAAAAAATAAAAAATAAAAAAGCAGTAGTTACCAGGGGTGAGTAATTGGAAGGAAAGAGAATTTTAGGGTAGTGAAAGTACTCTATATGATATGATAAAGATGGATAAATGTCATTATGCATTTATCCAAAATCACTGAACGTACATCCAGAATAAACTCTACAGTAATCTAGGCATTTTAAGTGGTTATGATGTATCAATGTAGCTTCATCCTTGGTTAAAAAAGCACCACTCCAGTGATTGATGTTGATAATGGGGGAGATTATGTCTGTATGGGGACAAGTGGGTATGTAGGGAACATTTGCACTTTACTCTCAAATTTGATGTAAATCTAAAACTGTTGTTAAAAAAAATTGTCTTTTAAATAGTATACTGTTAACATTTGATTTTCCCGAATTAGTAACTTTCTTCTACATCTGAATTGTTAAAATTGGTAATTTAAAGATTAGAAACATTCTCCAAGAAAACATACAAATGATCAACAGGCACATGAAAAGAAATGCTCCTTTTCACTAATCACCAGGGAAATATAAAGCAAAACCACAATAAGATAATATCTAACACCTGTGAGAATGGTTCATATCAAAAAAGACCAGTACCAACAAGTGTTGGTGAGGACAGTGAGAAAAAGGAACCCCTCACATCCTTTTGGTAGGAATATTGACTGGTCCATTCTTATGGAAAACAGTATGGCAATTTCTCAAAATACTAAAAACATATCTTCCATACAATCCAGCAATTCCACTCCTGGATATCTACCCAAAGAATGCAAAAAACATTAATTTGAAGGAATAGATGCACTCCTGTGTTCATTACAGGATGATTTACAATAGTCAATTATGGAAACAACTTAAGGGCCCAAAGACAGATGAGTGGATTAGGACTGGGAAGATGTGGCATATATACACTACGCAATACTACTCAAGTGAAAAAAAGTTGAACTTTTGCCATTTGGGACAAAATGGATGGAACTGGAGGGGATAAGCTAAGCAAAATAAGTCAGGAGGTAGAAGACAAATACCAGAAGACTTTACTAATGTGTAATATAGAAAAATAAAACAAAGAGTCAGAGAGAACCAAACCAATAACCAACCCTAGAAATCAGACTTTAGAATTGAGACTGCCAGAGAGGGAGGGAGGGTACAGAATACTGGGGAGATCCAATGGACTATGGTGGAAAGGAATGTGCGTGCCTCGGTGGTATGGTAACATACATTTGAAGGGGTGTGAATCTATACCTTTGAATCATATACAGTGTTGTAATCCAAAGTTACTTCAAAACAAAGCAAAAAAAGTTTACCATTAGCAACCAAGTTAACCTTCAATAGGTGAGTGAATAGACAAACTATGGTATATCCCTATATGGCAATTTTATTCAAAGACAAAAATAAATCGTCTATGAAGTCATGAAAAGACACAGAGAACACTTAAATGCATATTACTAAGTGCAAGAAGCCAATCTGAAGAAGCTACATTCAGTATGATTTCAACTATAGGATATTCTGGAAAGGGCAAAACTATGAAAATGAAAAAAAATATTAGTGGAGACGTGCACTTTAGATGGAGGGAGGGATACATAGGTGGAACACAAGTGATGTTTAGGACAATGAAATTATTCTGTATGATACTATAACAGTAGATGCAAGTCTCATACACTTCTGAAAACCCATAAAATATATAACACAGAGGAAACCCTATGATAAACTGACTTTGGGTGATAATGATATGTGAATACAGATGCCTATATTGTAACAATATACCAAACTAATGCAAGATGTTAATCAAGGAGAAACTGTGGGATGACAGAGTCTATGAGAACTCTGGCTTCTGCTAATTTTTTTTTTTTTTGAAATCTAAAACTGCTCTAAAAACAAGACAATAAAAAAATAAAGAACACCTTGCTTTTCATCACCAATTAGTGAGATGTAGAGGAAAGTCAGTCAGGACAGGCTAAACTGAGGGAGGAGCCTCGCTGAGTCTGCTGAATGGGCCTTTAAGGGGCACAGATAAGTCCTAAAGACATGCCCTGTCAATTTTCCAGTCTGCCTAAGATTGACCTTTCTTTCCTGATAGCATGACTTAACAACAGCCTTGCAATTCTTTCACGAATTTGCTGCTTCCTTTCAAGCATTACAAATTTTCCATTTGGGATGTTTCAAACGCTTTGGTGATGGTTAATCTTATCTCCAAGTCATGCCTAAAAGTCCAACACTTGCAGAGATTTCCAAATAAAATGAGTAGCTCATGACAAGAAATGTCCCCAATGTTTTTAAATCAGCAGTTCTGCAAAAGTCATAGCCACTTGTTTTACTCTAGGTCATTTTTTTCAGCTCTGAGCTTTCTTAAGGTTGAGGGGTACCCTGAGATGTGACATCAATAGTTATAACCTATCCAGATTTCTACTGTCAACTTCTTCAGGAAAAGTGTGACAGACTTGTCCCTCCATTTGCCATCATGGTAAAAGCTCATATTCATGTCTTTTCTGTCCCAAATCTATACATGCCTCAAGGACAATTGCAAGCTTCTACCTATGGCTTGGGGGGGCGGGGGATGGTTCTCTCCATTCTCCTGTCTTCTCATTCAGTTAACACAATGTCCACTTCCACTGAAAAGAATTTCCCTTGAAATTAGTTATTTGTGGGTTGATTTAGGAGAGGTCAAAAGGCAATTTTTACTTATAACAATTTTTTAACTAAAACATAATTATCATTAAATAAAATCCATTGGTCCCCTCATGTCAGTATATACCATGTATAGTACTGGGATAATGAAACTTGTCAGCTTTATCAGGAGGTCTTGGAGGTAACTACCCTCGACAGCCTGGATGAGAAATAATCATTGGCACCATAAACTGAAGAGACTCATTTGACACTTAGAGGCATTGGGATCTGCTCTGATTTGGACCTCAAGTACTTCAGAAATGTTTTTACTCAACATGCTATAGAGCACTACATGTCTACATTTGAGTTAATATGGATATTAATTCAAATCTGTGGTGGCTGGAAAGGAAATACAGATATACTGTTTCACAAAGTATTTCACCAATAAAATGATCCCAGGCACTTTCTGTGAGGTATCAATAATCAGGTTTCTATGTCCAGTTTCTTCTGGAGTAGTTTGCTTGGGTTTTTAATGCTTCACTGTTGACAAGCTAAGGTAATGGAGAAAGACAACTGTGAAAGAAAATGCATGTCCTTTATCAAGGTATAGCTGTCTGGACTAGGAAGCCACATGGTAGCATCGTACAGATATACTGTCCTCTGTCCTTCCAACTCTCCCTTTCCTTATGGACAAAGGTTTCCACCATTCTGAGAAGATCAGTTCCCTGTGACCTCTGTTGCCTCTTTCTTGGGTCTCTATGTCAGCTGGATACCAGATGGCTTGCTGTCATCACTTAGGTGTTGTACTATTGTATGACAATGGTTGTGTTAGTGGAAGCATAAGAACCTGAAGATGGAATACAGGGGAGATTAGGCGTTCTTGGCAAATAGAAATTCATTCTCCTGACAGGAAAGGACAAGTAGGAAACCCTAGAAACTAAGAATAGGGAGAGTAGAGATGCAGAAATATGTTGTCTCCATTTAGAAACTAAACCAAACCTATCAAGGTATCTCTAGGTCACAATGGTATCAAACTAGAAATCAACCACAAAAAGAGAGCAGGAAAATCCTAGAATATGTGGCAACCAAACAACATGCTACTGAATGATTACTGGGTTAATGAGGACATCAAAAGAGAAATTAAAAAATATTGAAGATAAATGAAAATGAAGACATGAGCTACCAGAACCAATGGGAAACAGTAAAAGTAGTACTAAGATGGAAGCTTATAGCATTGCATGCCCACATCAAGAAATAAGAAAAAACACATTAGATAATCTAAACTTATACTTTAAGGAAATAGGAAAAGAACAAATTAAGTCAAGAACCACTAGAAAGAAGGCAATAAAAATTAGTGCAGAAATAAATGAAATAGAAATCAAAAGACAGTTCAAAAGATTAATGAAATGAAAAGCTGTTTCTTTGAAAAAATAAAGTAGACAAATGTCTGTTAGACTCATTAAGGAAAAAAGAAAATGCTAATAAATAGAATCAGAAATGAAACAGAATTTACAACAGATGTCACAGAAATACAAAGGATCATAAGAGATTACCATGAACATTTCTATGCAAACAAATTGGAAAATCTAGGAGAAATGGACAAATTACTAGAATCATGCAACCTCCCAAACTGAATCAGGAAGACATAGAAAATTTGAACAGACCAATTACAAGCAAGGAAATTGAATCAGCAATCAAAAGTCTCTCCAAAAATGAAAGTTCAGGATCAGATGGTTTCACTAATAAGTCCCCAATTGCTCAATATAGTCTCATCAGCAATTGCATTTTACGGCCCTGTCATAATGGTCACCACTCACAGACCCTTATCCAATCACACATCTACTCTGGAGTTAACCCTTCCCTTGATACCCCTAACCTATGTACAGTCATGCACATCAATCTACCTGACCAGGGGGCAATCTATCAGAGTTATGGTCAGTGGTTACACTGTCCCTACATTACATTCCTGCAAAGACGCCCTTATGCAACTAGCACCTGAAGGCATGGATCAATATTCCACTAGATCTTTCCCATCAGGCATTCAAAGGTATCCTTATGAAATACCATGATCACCAGACCATGAGACTGCTTTCTAGTGCAATTTCTAAGCAACATAGTTAGCTTTTGAATTTACAGTTACAGAAATTCAATTCTAAGCCTTGCTGTCTCTAGGCGGAGGGGAGAATTTAGTGTCATACCTGCTTCTTCCCCAGGGGCTTTCCTTTTTGCTTTGAAGGCTGCATTGATACATCAATTGGGAAACTGTTCTCATCAGTGTAGTGGAGTATTGATTTAAAGGTCTGCTACTCTGGGACTCAGGGTATAAACTTTCTGTCCAGATTAGTTTTATATAATCCATTACAGTAACGTTGCATATAAAAATTTCCCCATACTTTATAAGAAACATTTTCTGTCTGCAGATTGCAAATGGGTGGCATTCCTGAGCATCAAAAAATAGTGTTTTATATTCCATTAACTATCACCACAAGCCACTTAGAGTTGACACAAGACACTACCTAGACAGGTCTGTGTCCTACCTATGACAAAAAGGATGTGAAAAGCAAAAGAAGCGCTTACAAATACAGACCGGACTTGAAGTTTTCCATGTTGGGCATTCCATCTCTTCCTTTACATTCAAAGTCTTTTTTCTTTTTTAATTAATGAAGGACTGTTGTTTTACATCTTTGTTAATCTTCTGACAATATAAGATTTCTCCCTGTAGGTCTGGCCATCGTATGTATACACAATGGAATACTAATCACTCCAAGCCCTCAATAGTCATTTGGATGTGTGAGATGGAGAGGTTTAGGCTGTGCTCCCACTTCACTAGCACAACCTCAGGCTCTACTCTCTGGCTGGCTGCCCGGGGTTTGAGAGACTAAAAAGAAAGCAGAAGTTTCCACACCATACTTAAATTACTGCGAAAGCCACATTTAGAGCAGAGCACGCAGGCACAGAGAGAGCACACAACAGAGGATCAGGATGCAGAAAGCACCCCACTGCTGCCTGTCCTGCCCAACTGTATGTCTTCCTTTCAGAGAAATGGCCCTTGAGCCATTTACTCAGAGCAGCACTGAAGGGGCCAACAAGAGATACTCCGTCTCTGATGATTCCTTCCGTACTGCTCAGCACGGGAGGAAAAGGTGGTGAAGAGCAAGTGCTTACATCGGCAATTCACAAAGTTGCCCACCCCGTCCCCAGCAACCCCTGAAATTCACCCAGTCTTTTGTCACTGTCTAGGTGGTATTTAACAAGAGAAGAAAGAAGGGAAAAGGTTTCAAACTGCAGAGACCTATAGTTTTGCCTTCAGTGCACTAATTAGAATAGCATCGCCCTTGCCTTGCCCCACACAGATGCTACCCTGGCCTGGGGGAGGTAAAAGTGCCTGGATTTGTAAATCTGAAGCATTTTCCACAGTATTTCCTTTTGCTTCTTCATGCAATCCGACCTGAAATTTCTTTTCCCATTTCAGTCAAAGGTCACCTTGTTTTCTCTCCTCTTTTTGGATATCAGGGAAGATGCTGAGTGCTTCGGGTCAAGCAGGCACCAGCTGTGCTCTGCCAGCTGTCCCCTGCCTCAGTGACCACTCTCCTCCTGAGCTGGCCTGTTCACCTTGACTCCACTTCCAGGGGCCCCAAGCAGGAGCTTGGTCTGGACATGGTCAGCTCACTTTCCCCCCTCTGCACCCCAACATAGCCAAGCTGTCCCCATGCCTCTGACTTCTAGCTTTTGTACCCTAAGCCTATAATCCCCTTTCTTCATAGCTAACTGCAGAAAACTCACTCTGCTGAGCCCTGCTCACCTCTCAGGGACTTCAGCCTGATAATCCACCCAACCTAAAGATTCGCCCATCAGAGTGGCTGTGACCTG
The DNA here is from genome assembly GCF_014898055.3 of Talpa occidentalis. Classification (NCBI taxonomy): domain Eukaryota; kingdom Metazoa; phylum Chordata; class Mammalia; order Eulipotyphla; family Talpidae; genus Talpa; species Talpa occidentalis. The sequence continues at coordinate 116,655,113 of NW_023604295.1, forward strand.
ACCCTTCAGCTCCGGAAGTGAGAACAAGCAGGCTTTTATCCCAGCCACCAGGCACCCCCACGCAGTGAGGGAAGCAATGCTGTTCATCTGTGTTCCAGGGCCCCAGGCTCAGGGCCTGGCACATACGCAGGGCAGTGTAGGCTCAGGGAATTGTCCCTTCTGTACTGACAGACAAAAGGGGACTGTAACAAGACCAAGGAAGGCAGCATTTGGTGCATTTCCTAAAAAACAGAGCCCAGGTATTACAGCTGAGCCAATACATAATATCTCTGAACCACCATTTCTCAAAGGACAAATGCAAAATCATGATAGTGACACCTCAAGAGTCATTAAAAGAATATTCTGAGAGGATTCCTATAAGAGCTGGCACAGTGCCCAGTCCTCTGTAAAAAGAAAGCCATTTCCATAAAGAAGACCTTGGGAAAGGAAGGAATAGAGTCAAAATAAGGGGGGAGGTGCAATTGTATGGGGAATATAACCAAAATGAAAATGCATACATTGTGCAAACATGAAAAAAAGATGTAAGAATTATATAAAATAAAATATTTAAATAAAAAAATAAACAGCAAAAGAATTAAATGAGATAAATAAAAGTTACCTAGCCCCCCCCCTCAAAAAAAAAAAAAAAAAAAGAAGAAGACCTTGGGTAGAGAGGCGCATCAGGCACAGTCAGTCGGCCAGCCCTGCACCCTTCAGCGCAGCATCCTCCACTTGGACATGGGTCTACCAGTAAATACACTAGAACAGGCAGCCAGGGTACAGGCAGGTGCCTTAGAGGTGAATTCCTACCAGAAGGCAGCACTAGCGGCTCCAGTCTTCACCTTCTGCAGGGTGTTGACTGTTGACATAGTATACAAGCGTTCCCCCATATCCACGGCTCCAATTTCCCTTGGTCTACCTGTCTGAACTTATTATGTCCAAAAAGGTGTTTTGTGAGGGTGTCAGTATGTGAACATGTGTGTGTGGGGTGGGGATGGAGGGAGGGAGAGGGAAACACACAAGGGCATATACCCGTTACATAACTTTGATTATAATATATTGTTAAAATTGTTCTATTTTATTATTAGCTATTGTTGCCACTCTCTTGGCGTGCCTAATTCATAAATTAAACTTCATCATAGGTATGCTGTGTATATGAAAAATAAAAACAGTATATATAGGGATCATTAATACCCATGTTTTCAGGCACTTGCTAGCATCATCGTTGAACATATTCCCACAAATAAGGTGAACTACTATACTCCAAACAACCTGGGAAAGGAAGGCTCAGTCAGCCTGAGGGATACCCTTGCTCATTCCTTTCCTCCTCTCTCTCTTTAGTCCAAGTCTTCAGAGAACTTGCCTCGACAATGAACTGGGGTAACTATGCTCAGAGACCTTATCTGCAGATTAAGACCCAGCACACTTCCCAGGAAGAACTTTCTAGTGTCCTCACCCTCCACACTTGGCAAATATTTATCAAGTCCTACAGTGGGATAAAATGGTGCCAACCTGTATGGCCCTAATCCAAGGTCCTTATACCAGGGTATATGACAGCCGAGGGTGAGTAGGACATCTTATTTTTCAAGCCTTGCTTTCAAGTTCTGTGAAAGAAGACACTGCTGAAAAGCAGAAAATAACACTTAGAAGCCAATAAATATTTCCATTCCCTGACTGATTTTGCCTTTAAGGGCTGCCTTGAGTTTCCATATGCTGCATAAATCCACACAGAGGTCCCCACTGATGGCCCTGCTAGTTCCCAACACTTGCAACTTCTGTTGGCTCTGATAGAGGAAAACTTCATTGACAAAGCAAATAATTTGTACTTGCTTACCCGAAGCAGCAGTCTGACGAGATTAATTTTTCCCTACCTTTACTACAGTCACTACTGTTTCTCAACTTTATTTTCCAGGACTTCATCCTGGGCCAACACAATGTTTTATCAGTGAATAAAATAGTAGCTAAAATAATAAGCAGTTTTAGTGCACAAACCTCCCTCCACCAACTCCCCTCCTACACTCTAAGTTTCTAAACTATTTCAACCATTTGAAGGGCTTTTTCATATCAGCTCTCCTCAGTTGACTGTGAATAGGACATGTTCCCAGCAGGCATTGTCCTTAGTATCTAGTCAAGCTTATCTCTTCTTGTGTCTATTTCTGTTGCTAGAAACAGAGAAAGATAATCAAAAACTCTTACTCTCTCTTATACATGGACAGAGATAAACACATTTAATTTATTTGGACAGAGAACAAAGAATTAGACAAGGGAAACAAAGTTGTTGGTTTTTGTTCCTATTCCAAATTTTCAATCTTGTCTCCTTTACCAGCGAGGGCTCCACTAAACGGCTTTCAATTTGAATACACAAAAGGCAACTTTCAAAAATTTAATACCACCAACATACCAAGAAATGGATGACTCAATCATTAAATCAATCAATCTAGTGATGATCTTAATAATCTGCTTTGGATGACTCACTTGAAGATTACTGGCACAAAAGCAACTTTAAAAATTGGACTTGAAATTTTTTTTTTAAATTGCTTGTGCCAATGATCTCCAAAGTGGGTCAGTCAATGATTCAGATTATTAAAATGACAGATTAGATTGATGATAGAATGCGAGGAGGGGATTCACTGGATGGTGATGGATGGAAACTAGGTTTGACGGTGAACGTGGGGTGGTACATACAGATACTGAGGTATGAATCTGCATAACAAACAAATTTACAGATTTGTAAACCTATTAGCTCAATTTAAAAAAATCTCTTAATTCATTAAATACTTAAAAAATTAAGTCCCAGAAGGAGGGATTGGAAGTGGGCTCCAATATACAGTATTATTTTAAACCAGACTTTCTCAAATACAAAGATATTATATCTAGTCTGGAAGAACAAAACTCTCAAGGATCTAATGACTTCTGGCTGAGAAACAATAATTTAATAAACTAAAGTCATATCGTATAAAATATATCTGTATACATTTATTGTAATTTGTGGCAACATGGATGAAGCTGGGAGGGTTAATGCTAAGTGAAGTAAGTCAGAAGGAAAAATATGATTATCAGATGGTTTCACTTACACATGGAATAGAAAAACATTATTTTGAAATCATAGGAAAGGTGAAACTTTCATCCTTATACCTGGTAAAATACATGCATTAGAAATTATAATTTAAAAAAATGAAATCTAGAAGAATTTCTGGAATCCCACAATTACATCCATGAACCCCACTCAAGAAACACCTTTCAACATGTCTTGCAGGTATTTAACCGACAGCATGTGAAAATTCACTGGAGCTCTTAGAGTTACAAACCTCTAAGCATCCAGGAATTAAATAACTAGCATCTAACTATCAGGGCTTTCCTTTCTTTCTTTTTTAGTTTAATTCAGTGCATTAAAAATAACTATTTCCTGAAGACATGAATCACTACTTCCAGGATACCACACATGACAAACATCCAAACCCAAAAAAGCAAGGCTTTCTGAAGTGTGACCTTGAAGAGCCTTAATTTTCAGAGATGTGCTGCCATAATCGGGGCTTTGTTCTGGATATTAAGCAATCACATTTCCTCTTTTCAATTATTAAATATATTATATACACAAATCTAGCCTACAGGAAAAAAACAGGGGCAGATTTCTTTTTTATTATTTTCACATTTCATTAAATAGAGAACAAGTCAAATTGCATTTTCTTTCTAAACAAGTCATCTTAAATCTCCGTGATGAATGGCACGTTGCTATGCATCTCTCAAGCTACCTTTCTCATTTGTATGGTTATCATTCCTGCCCCTTTTTCTTCACTCCCTACCTAAAACAAGTGCCATATCTTTGTCTTCTTCAGCTAGGGATCCCTGCAGAGAAAGAAAATGGAATGCATTAGGGTGCATTTACAGGACGTTGAGGTTCAAAAAATATGTTGGAGAATAAATGCAGGTAAACATCAGGGTATTTGTCATAACACCCCTAACTTGGAGGAAAATACTCAGGAACAGCTGCAAGTCACCCATCTCTCAAGTATTCTGCTCAGAGCTGACCTAAATATAGGAAAATTAACCTGTGTGTCCTGTACACCACTGTCCCAAAAACAAGCAGAAGAGACTTGCTGTTTCTCAGATAACATTCCCAGGGGAGTGTATAACACTCTCTTGAATTCTGTAATTAACCCTAAAAGGCTGAGGATGTTGAATGATAGTGAAGCAGGTTGTACGGTAGGTGTGACAGGTCATTAAAGATTTAAAGAGTAGCTCTGGACCTTAAAATCCAATGTGGCTCTTTATTTTTATTAAACAGAGAATGTGTACCTCTGCCACATTAATATTTTAGCTACAAGACTGCTTTTCTGAGCAAATATATTTTGATCTGCAAAGTGCTTAGGTGGTAAACATTACTTCATATTCCTTTATTCAGAAAACATTTCATGAAAAATTCTAAATGCCATGGAGACCCAGTGACATAAGATTAACTTCAAAACTTTGTTTCCTCTTCAAGAGAATCAGAATATTGATCAGTCCATAAATACCACTCAGCAGTATCTTATCTCAGGCATACCAAGTCATTCCAAAGACATTTGAGTTCTTGAAGTAGTAGCAGCAAAGGGTACAAGGTTTTTTTGTACCCTCAGCTTATTCAGCATTATAATTTTAATTATTTCTTTCCATCGTAGTAATGTGTTCACACAACACACAGTTCCAAGGAAAATGACTTGATTAATTCCTTGCATGGTGACACAATCAGATTAAAATATCTTTTAAACTAGAAAAATCTCATTATCATACAGCTTATTTTTATATGGACTTGGATATAGTACAGGTCAAATCAGATCTCTGCATCATCACAATTACATAGATTGAAAAGCAGATTGAAAAGCTCAATAGGACAGGCGTTAGATGTGACACTACGAAAATAAAGAGGATCCACTATAACACTTTCCTTTTCCTTCTTTTAAGAGAATAATTTTTTTTTTCTTTAGCTCAAAGGAGACCACTATGGGAGCACCTGAAACAATAAAGGTTTCAATGAAGACTGTTATAGCACTTTGCAAAGAAAATGTGGTAATGAAAATGCAGCTTAGGGCTGAAATTGAAAGGAAAAAAGACAGCATATTTTAGCTTTTTATTACAGGATATTTAAGAGACAGCTTGGCAATAAATGTTAACATCTTTCTAATGGTTGGGAATGCAGCTGTATAAAGCCGAAAACTCACCTTGACTTATTGACAGGGCTGAGTTTTAAGTTACATTGTTCGTCCCCAAGAGGAAATACACCAAAGTGCAAAAAAAAAAAAAGTGCTCAGCCTTGCTGTATAAGACGAGGTAGGTGTAAGCTCCTATTACATGGCCAGATTCACATTCTCACCCAGGGGAGGTGTCAAGAAAAACAGATGGAAGGGGAAAGCAATCACTAAAGTGAGAGGGGGAAAGAAAGAGAAATGTAAAAGAGGAGGCCAGAAAAAAATCTTCAATAGTATGTTGATCCTGGATGTCAATTGTGTTATTCCTTACGGCCCTCTATACTGGGATACAGTACGGAGGGAAAAGAAATGAAAGTTATGGCCCTTGTCCTCAACATGGTCACAATTTAGTTGAATGATCTTTGGCAGAACTATAGCAAAGTATAAATATATCACTAAGGACCAAATTAAACAATAATTATATGTGCATTCTTGTATTATGTGTTTATTAAGTTATATTTCTCTGAAATTTTAGTGGAAAAATTATTTAAACTTGAATAAAAGAATAACTTCAAAATGATTTGATAGTATAACAACATCAATTCTCTTCAAATTTAATTATTAAGTTTGATGGAATTCCAAAAATTCCAACCGAAATTATTTATTCAAGCATTATTAAACACTGCCCAAATATCAAAGGTAACTCTACAATAGAAGAGGAAAGAGATGTGACTTACTGCTCTCAGATATTAAGACATAATACCAAGGCATAGGAATTAAACACAGTATGGACAAACAGAATCATGAATGGACTAAAGAGATTTATGTGAAGGACTCATTGAAAAATTAGTATATGGTAAGGATGACAGCACAAATTTTGGGTAAAGAATGGGCTGTACATGATGATAGGAAAACTGGTTCGCTGTATGAAAGTAAACCAAACTGAATCCTACCTTATACAATATATGTAAAGGTAGACTTGAATAGAGTTAAAAGATGTGAGTATGAAAAAAAAGTTGTCAAACAGAAGTATTATTGTATATTAAGTACACTTAATGTTTTTATGCTGTATTAATGAGTATTTTATAAACTCTAAGGCAAAAATGTTATTAACTGTATTATAAAAACTAACAAGTCTAAACACAATTAACAAAGGGCATCATGAACAGATAAAACAAGGTAACAGACTGGGAAAAGATCTACAAAGTCTCAATTCAACAGGAATATATGAAGACATCAAAAGAGAAAACACAACCAATCAACAGAAAAGCAAATGAAAGTTAGGAATAGAAATCATAAAAATGAAATAAAAGAGCTAATAGTTTATGAAAAGTTGTTTAAATTTTTAAAAAAGAATGCAATTTAAAATATTAAATATCAGCTCAGTTCTTAAATCAGAAAGCTGAACAAAGTTCATTATGAGCAGAGTTATGGATATGGGGACTCTCATGTACCAGCCTTCTACTGAGCAAGGCTTAGTCAAACTAAGAAATGATGCACAATTTCTACTCTGTCTGCTTATCCATCTCAGAGAAATTCCTACAAAGGTTATTTAGGAAAAGGTTTGTCACAGCATCGCTTGGGTTAGAAGAACACTGGAAACAATCTAAGTTATCCATCCTTGTAGCAATGAGAAAGTCAAAATATGATAGATGCTCGCTATGCAGTGTTGTGCAACCGTTAGAAGCAAGAGATTAGACAGATGTAGAGAAGCAAGGCTGGCTCTTAGAAACATTGTGCTGAATGAAATAGCAAGATAAGAGTGAGATGAGCAGATTAGGAAGATATGGGATATATACATAATGAGATACTATTTAGCTACTTAAAAAAATAAAGCTCTTTAAAATTTATTTTTTTATTTATTTTTTTTTTCCAATGTGTCAAATCTCTATTTCTTTCTTTTTTTTTTTTTTCAAATATTAAATTTTATTTTTATATTCCCCATACAATTGAAACGCCCCATTCTGACCCCAATCCTTCCCTCCCGCCCGCCACCCCCAAAAAGTGTCTCTGGTTCATAGTTTTTGTTGATTTTGATTTTCACTTTCTTATATTCATTTTCCTGGTCCCTTATTTAAGTTTTTCTAGATTCCTGCTATGAGTGAGACCATGCGGTATTTTTCTTTTTCTTTTGGCTTATTTCGCTGAGCATGATCCTTCCAGTGCATCCATGTTGCTGCAAATTGCATGTGTTTATCTTTTTGAATGCTGAGTAATATTCCATGGTATATATGTACCACATCTTCTTGATCCAGTCATCTATTTTTGGGCATTTGGGTTGTTTCCAAAGCTTAGCTATTGTAAACAGTGCTGCTATACATAAGGAGTGCAGGTGCTCTTTGGAATTGATGTTTCTGTGTCCTTTGGGTAAATACCTAGGAGTGGAATTGCTGGATCATATGGAAGCTCTATGTTTAGTAGGTCCAGAAATCTCCACACAGCTCTTCACAGTGGTGGACAGTTTGCACTCCACAACAGTGCACAAGAGTTCCTTTTTCTCCACATCCTCGCCAACATTTGTTGTTGCTAGTTTTTTTTATATGTGCCATTCTCACTGGTGTGAGATGGTATCTCATGGTAGTTTTGATTTGCATTTCCCTGATTACAAGTGATGTTGAACATTTTTCATATGTCTGTTGGCATTTGCATTCCTCTTCAGAGAAGTTTCTTTTTAGCTCTTCTGCCCATTTTTGACTGGATTATTTTCTTTGTTGTTGCTGAGTCTCATCAGCTCTTGCAGATTTTTGTGATCAGTCCTTTATCATTAGTGTTGGGTGCAAAAATGTTCTCCCAGTTTGTGGGTTTCTCTTTGTTTTTGTTATTGTCTCTTTTGCTGTGCAGAAGCTCTTTAATTTGATGTAGTCCCAGCTGTTTATCTTTCTCTTCACTATCACTGCTTTGGGTGATGTGTCTGTAAAGATGTCTTTGATGTGCAAATCCCGTAGTGTTTCGCCTATATTTTCCTTCTATGTATTTTATGGTTTCAGGTCTTATGTCTAGTTCTTTAATCCATTTTGAGTTGATTTTTGTGTATGGTGTGAGGTAGTGGTCAAGCTTCATTCTTTTGCATGTAGCGACCCAGTTTTCCCAGCACCATCTATTGAACAACTTTCTTTGCTCCAATGCATAGTCTTTGCTCCTTTGTCAAAGATTAGTTGACCATAAATCTGTGGGTTTATTTCTGGATTTTTCTATTTGATTCCATTGGTCTGTATGTCTGTTCTTGTTCCAATACCATGCAGTTTTGATGATTATGGCTTTGTAGTATAGTTTGAAGTCTGGGAGTGTGATGCTCCATTTCCTTCTTTTTTTTCAGTACTTTTTGGCTATTCGGGGTTTTTGGTGATTCCATATGAATTTCATCAATAATTGTTCTATTTCTTTGAAGAATGCCATTGAGATTTTGATTGGAATAGCATTGAATCTGTATATTGCTTTTGATAGGATGGCCATTTTAATAATGTTTATTCTTCCAATCCATGAGCAGGGGATGTCTTTCCATTTCTTTGTGTCTTCTTCTATTTCTTTTAACAGTGTTTTATAGTTTTCTTTGTATAGGTCCTTTACCTCTTTTGTTAGATTTATTCCCAAATATTTGATTTTTTTTGTTTCGATAATAAAAGGGGTGGTTTTTTTGATTTCTTCTTCTTCAGATTTATTGTTTGTGTATAGGAAGGCTACTGACTTTTGCGTGTTGATTTTGTATCCTGCCACTTTACTGAATTGATTGATGAGTTGAATTAGTTTTTCTGTGGAGATTTTGGGGTTCTCTATGTATATTATCATATCATCTGCAAATAGTGATAGTTTGACTTCTTCTTTTCCTATTTGGATTCCTTGGATGTCTTTCTCTTGTCTTATTGCTCTGGCTAGGACTTCCAGTATTATATTGAAAAGCAGTGGTGAGAGTGGACATCCTTGTCTTGTTCCAGATCTTAATGGAATTGCTTTCAGCTTTTCACCATTGAGAATGATACTGGCTGTTGGCTTGTCATAGATGGCCTTTATGATGTTGAGGTATGTTCCTTGTATCCCAAGAATTTCAAGGGCTTTTATCATGAATGGGTGTTGCACTTTGTCGAAAGCTTTCTCAGCATCTATTGATATTATCATATGGTTTTTATATTTCTTTTTGTTGATGTGTTGGATAACGTTGATTGATTTTCGGATGTTAAACCATCCTTGTGCCCCTGGAATGAATCCAACTTGGTCGTGGTGAATCATCTTATGGATACATTGTTGGATTCTGATAGCTAAAATTTTATTGAGGATTTTTGCATCAGTGTTCATTAGGGAGATTGGCCTATAGTTTTCCTTTTTTGTGTTGTCCTTATTCGGTTTTGGTATTAGTGTAATATTGGCTTCATAGACGTGTTTGGTATTGTCCTTCCTTCTCAATTTTTTGGAAGAGTTTGTGAAGGATAGGCACTAATTCGTCTCTGAATGTTTGGTAGAATTCATTTGTAAATCCATCAGGTCCTGGGCTTTTGTTTTTGGGGAGGTTTTTAATTACCATTTCAATTTCGCTGCTTGTAATTGGTCTGTTTAATTTAATTTAAAACTTTAAATTAAATTTAAAACTCTTTTAAATTTAAAACTCTTGTCATTTATGACAACATGAATGGAACTGGAGGGATTATGCTAAGCAAAATATATCAGAAGGGGAAAACCGGGCCTCCCTGGTGGCACAAGGGGTTGTCTGCAGCCACTGCAGCTCGAGTTCAATCCCCAGGCGGGGAGCTACCCACATGGCGCAGCAGATCTCTCCTCACTTGCCCACTGTTCTCCTCAGCAGTATATTTCAGTTCTGTTCCCCACTCTGTCTATGATGAATCCTCTCACCCCACCCCTCTTGTCTGTACCCCAGTTCTTGTGTGTATAGATGAATCTTAAAAAAAAAAAAGACTTATATGTGTAATATAGAGAAACAAAAATACAGAACAGACAAAACTATGCCAAAACCAACCGTAGAAATCTGATTACAGAATTGAGGCTATCAGAGGGGTAGGTTAGAGGGTGGAGAGCAAAGGGAGGAAGGGGTCTCGTGGACCATTGCAGAAGACAATGAGTGCCTTGGTGCTGGGGGTGGTGTGGTAGCATCTATCTAAAGAGGTATGAACATATACCTCTGAATCATTTACAGTGTTGTAAGCCAACATTACCTCAATAAAAAATTTAAAGAAAAGAATGAGAGTCACATCAAAATGCCATTTGTATACATTAAAAAGTAATGCCTATACAATGCATAATGACTTCCCTCCAAAGAGAACAATGTTGGGGGTGGGGGGGGAAGGAGTAACTTTATCTTGGAAAAACCTGATAAATACTCCCTCAGGTGGGGAGATCAAGGTCAACATTAACAATGATGAGTCATATTGAGAACTGGACCCTTGATATGATGAGATGAGGACAGATGAACTGGGTTCTTCTCCCCTACCCCACCCACCAAGAATGCATAGCCTCAGATTAATCATGAAAAAAAATCATCAAACAAAACTCCATGAGGATCACTCAAATAAATATTTGACCAGCAATCCTCAACATTATCAAAGTCATCAAAAACAAGGAAAGTTTGAGAAAACATCTCAGTCTAACAGAGTCTAAGGAGACATGAGGGTCACATGCAATGTGAAACCCTGCATGGAATCCTAGAAGAGAAAAAGGACAATGTGTAAAACTACAAAAACCTGAATAAGGAAAAGTACAGACTTCATACTTTATAATGTCTGTTATATAATAAAAACAACGTATCAATACTGGTTCATTAGCTGTAACAAATGTACTATAGTAATGCAAGATGGTAACAACACGAGAACTGGGTCAGGGTATACAGAAATCTCCTACACCATGTTTGCAACTTTTCTGTAAGTCTGAGACTTTTTTAAGATAAAATTTACTTGAAATTATACATGCCCACAAAGGGACACACAGTTTAAAGAACATATATAAATAAAAAACTTATCAACCCCAATAAAACAGTTATCCATGAGGATATGGAGTGGGGGGTGGGGGGTGGATATGAAGAGTGAGAATAAAAGGAAAGCCCACCCTGGCTTTACCATGTTACAGAACAAACTGCACTCTGGAGAGCTCAGCGGCTTGGTTAGAGCTGTACTCACAACATGGGTTTTCTGACACTGTGTACCCCAACTGCACTTTTCACAGCAAGGCCCACTCTTCCTGCCCTGAGGAGGAGATGAATCTTTCAATGAAATGGAAAAGGAAGATGTGACTTTGGGTCTTTAAAGCAAGTGACAACATCATGTAGGGCTCCCCAAGTTAAACTTGGGGGCTGGCTTTAGGGCTACCAAAAACTGGGGAGGAAGAGGGCAAGACCTGGGAAAGGACAGTTTCCAGAATATAAACTTATTAACTCTAAGTCAAGAGCTACATGAAATTGGTGAAAAAATAAAAGGGTGGAATTTCTTGTACTAGAAGGTAGGGAAACGGCCAGAATCAGGTCAAGGTCATGACTACCAGGTCATAACAGGTCATCTGGAGGCCCAGAGGAGGTATTTGTGGCAGTGATAGAAAGGAATTTTGTTCTATTTTTCTTCATTTGGTCTTAGTAATATCTAAAACTTCCAAACTGCCTATAGGTTTTTCAAGGTAAAAGTAGGACTATTTCTATAGTTGAATCAGCAGAGACTGAACATAATACACTTTCTGGCACCTGCCACAGTGGTAACGAAGTCAGTCTCCTAGAGCCTAGGATAGCTGAAAGAGAGGGTGAGGGGTAAGGTGTATGGAGTAGGAGGCACTGCCAGGACAATGAGAAGGTGGCACAGGCACTGCCTGACTAGGCCATTTACATCATTATATGATGCTTGGAGAAAGAGATGAATTTCAAAGTTAAGAAAATTCTCAAAATTAAATCTTCTTGGTAAAAACCTAAGTTAATTCAGCCCTCAAATCACAGAGGAGAAAGAGTACAAGGGGTCCTCAACAGCTTCTTCAAGCAACAAAAGAAATGCAGGCAAAGACAATGGCTTAGACCAATTTTCAAGTCCACTTACTTATGTCATTAGCCTTTAAGAATCCCTTGTCTGCTAATTTCTTGTTTTAAAAAAAATCAACAAGCCCAGATGGCTTAGTGACTGGAAGTTAGCAAAATATATGTTCTCAAGTGAATGCTGAGGATGGAAAACTGGAAGAAAAACTGTCACTGTCAATAACCAATCAATATGCAATCAGGATTTGAAAAGCAACCAATATGTACTTTACTTAACAAATGCTCACAGGGACAAAATCTTGTTTCTACAAGGGTTTTGTCAAGGCCATCAAGGAATTATCAATCAATTCAACAAGTATTTCTTTTTATTGTACTATTTAATTGTATAGGTTCATACCTCCTCAGATGTATGTTAACACATCACACACACTACCAGAGTATCCAAAATCCTCCACCATAGTTCATTGGGTCCTCATCCCCCTTTGATCCTCACCCCTAGTTCTTCCCTACTAGTAGCCTCAATTCTACAGTCAGATTTCTATGGGGTGTGGGGGACCATTTGGTTTAGTTTTGTCTTAGTTTCATTCCTCTATATTCCACATATGTATGAAATCATCTGGCATTTGTCTTTCTCCTTCTGATTCATTTGAGTGACCATAATTCCTTCCAATTTCATCCACACTATCACAGATGGCATGATTTCATCATTTTTTATAGCTGAGTAGTATTTCATTGTACAACAGCAGGGGAAACAAAAGCAAAAGCAAATGGGACTATATCAAACCAAAATACTTCTGCACAGCAAAAGAAAACTGCATCAAAACAAAAAGATGCCCTACTTAATGGGAGAAATGTTTGTATCTCATGCATCTGACAAGAAGTTAATATACAAAATCTACAAAGAACTCATACAACTCAACAAGAAAACAAATAGCCCAATCAAAAACTGGGCAGAAGAGCTAGATAAAGACTTCTCAAAAGAAGACATACAGATGGCAAACAGGCACGTGAAGGAATGCTGATGAGGGAAACGCAAATCAGAACCACACTGTGATCCCATCTCACATCTGTAAGAATGGCCCATATTACAAGGAGAGAGTGGAGGGACATAGTCAACATACTCCAAGAAAACAGATGCCAACCAAGAATACTCTATCCCGCAAAGCTCTCCTTCCTCTTTGAAGAAAGAATATGGACCTTCTCAGACAAACAGAAACTCCGGAATTTCATTACAACTAAACCCCCACTCCAAAAAATACTACAAGGAGTCCTAAAGCCAGAACCTCAGAGGGACGAATAACAATGAAAGAAGGCCAAAAAAAAAAAAAGTTATTAAAAGAATAAATAAATAAAATCAAAGGAAAAACAAACAATGGCAAATACAGATGCTAACATATCAATATTAACTCTAAATGTAAATGGACTAAACTCTTCAATAAAAAGACGCAGAGTTGCAGCCTGGATTAAGAAACAAAACCCAACCTTTTGCTGTCTCCAGGAAACACATTTAGCTAAAAAATAAACACATTTAACACAAAAGATAAAAATAGGCTCAAAGTTAAAGGATGGAAAACAATCCTACAAGCAAATGGACCAAAAAAGAAAGCAGGAACAGCTATACTTATATCAGATAAAACAGATTTCAAACTCAAAAAGATAAAAAGAGACCCCAATGGTCACTACATTATGATCAAGGGGACAATACTTCAAGAAGAAATAACGCTCATTAACATATACTCACCAAACGAAGGAGCACCAAAATATATCAGACAACTGTTGTCCTCTCTGAAAACACACATCAGAGAAAACACATACGTAGTGGGAGACTTCAACACACCACTATCAACAATGGATAGATCAACAAGACAAAAAATAAGTAAAGAAACCAAAGCTCTAAATAAGGACCTAGAGCAATTGGGCTTAACAGACATCTATAGAACACCAAACCCCAAAAAAATGGAGTACACATTTTTCTCAAGCGCACACGGATCATTCTCCAGGATCGATCACATACTGGGGCACAAGACAAACATCAACAGATACACCAAGATTGAAATCATATCCACCATCTTTTCTGACCATGAAGGCATCAAACTAGAAATAAACCATAAAAAGAAGGCAAGGAACTATCCTACCTCATGGAGATAAAACCACACTACTGGAAGACCACTGGACTAATGAGGAGATCAAAGAAGAAATTAAAAAATTCTTTGAATTGAACGACAAGGAGGACACCAATATCCTAAATGTATGGGATGCGGCAAAAGCAGTAATAAGAGGAAAATATATAGCAATAGAAGCTCACATCAAGAAACAAGAAAGAACTCAAAGAACAACCTAATCTCGAAGCTCAAAGATCTAGAAAAAGAACAACAAAAAAACCCCAAAACCAGTAGAAGAAAAGAAATAATAAAAACCAAAGCAGAAATAAATGAAATTGAAACTAAAAAAACAATCCAAAAGATCAATGAAACCAAGAGCTGGTTCTTTGAAAAAATAAATAAAATAGACAAACCCCTAGCCAGGCTCACAAAGGAAAAAGGGAGAAAGCACAAATACACAGAATCATAAATGAAAGAGGAGAAATCACAACGGACACAGCAGAAATCAAAAGAATAATCAGTAACTACTATGAACAGTTATATGGAAACAAGTTTAACAATCTAGAGGAGATGGACAAATTCCTACAACTCTACAATCACCCAAAGCTAGATAAAGAAGAAATAGAACACCTAAACAGACCAATTACAAGCAGCGAAATTGAAATGGTAATCAAAAACCTCTGCAAAAACAAAAGCCCAGGACCTGATGGATTTACAAATGAATTCTACCAAACATTCAGAGACGAATTAGTGCCTATCCTTCACAAACTCTTCCAAAAAATTGAGAAGGAAGGGACAATACCAAACACGTTCTATGAAGCCAACATTACACTAATACCAAAACCGAACAAGGACAACACAAAAAAGGAAAACTACAGGCCAATCTCCCTAATGAACACTGATGCAAAAATCCTCAATAAAATTTTAGCTATCAGAATCCAACAATGTATCCATAAGATAATTCACCACGACCAAGTAGGATTCATTCCAGGGACACAAGGATGGTTTAACATCCGAAAATCAATCAACGTTATCCAACACATCAACAAAAAGAAATATAAAAACCATATGATAATATCAATAGATGCTGAGAAAGCTTTCGACAAAGTGCAACACCCATTCATGATAAAAGCCCTTGAAATTCTTGGGATACAAGGAACATACCTCAACATCATAAAGGCCATCTATGACAAGCCAACAGCCAGTATCATTCTCAATGGTGAAAAGCTGAAAGCAATTCCATTAAGATCTGGAACAAGACAAGGATGTCCACTCTCACCACTGCTTTTCAATATAATACTGGAAGTCCTAGCCAGAGCAATAAGACAAGAGAAAGACATCCAAGGAATCCAAATAGGAAAAGAAGAAGTCAAACTATCACTATTTGCAGATGATATGATAATATACATAGAGAACCCAAAACTCCACAGAAAAACTAATTCAACTCATCAATCAGTTCAGTAAAGTGGCAGGATACAAAATCAACACGCAAAAGTCAGTAGCCTTCCTATACACAAACAATAAATCTGAAGAAGAAGAAATCAAAAAAACCATCCCTTTTTTTATTGAAACAAAAAAATCAAATATTTGGGAATAAATCTAACAAAAGAGGTAAAGGACCTATACAAAGAAAACTATAAAACACTGTTAAAAGAAATAGAAGAAGACACAAAGAAATGGAAAGACATCCCCTGCTCATGGATTGGAAGAATAAACATTATTAAAATGGCCATCCTACCAAAAGCAATATACAGATTCAATGCTATTCCAATCAAAATTTCAATGTCATTCTTCAAAGAAATAGAACAATTATTGATGAAATTCATATGGAATCACAAAAAACCCCGAATAGCCAAAGCTCTCCTGAAAAAAAAAGAAGGGAATGGAGGCATCACACTCCCAGACTTCAAACTCTACTACAAAGCCATAATCATTAAAACTGCATGGTATTGGAACAAGAACAGACATACAGACCAATGGAATCGAATAGAAAATCCAGAAATAAACCCACAGATTTATGGTCAACTAATCTTTGACAAAGGAGCAAAGACTATGCATTGGAACAAAGAAAGTTTGTTCAATAAATGGTGCTGGGAAAACTGGGTCGCTGCATGCAAAAGGATGAAGCTTGACCACTACCTCACACCATACACAAAAATCAACTCAAAATGGATTAAAGAACTAGACATAAGACCTGAAACCATAAAATATATAGAAGGAAATATAGGCGAAACACTACGTGATTTGCACATCAAAGACATCTTTACAGACACATCACCCAAAGCAGTGATAATGAAGGCAAAGATAAACAGCTGGGACTACATCAAATTAAAGACCTTCTGCACAGCAAAAGAGACAATAACAAAAACAAAGAGAACCCCACCAACTGGGAGAACATTTTTGCACCCAACAATAATGATAAAGGACTGATCACAAAAATCTGCAAAGAGCTGATGAGACTCAACAACAACAAAGAAAATAATCCCGTCAAAAAATGGGCAAAAGAGCTAAAAAGAAAGTTCTCTGAAGAGGAAATGCAAATGGCCAACAGGCATATGAAAAATGTTCAACATCACTTGTAATCAGGGAAATGCAAATCAAAACTACCATGAGATACCATCTTACACCAGTGAGAATGGCACATATTAAAAAAACTAGCAACAACAAATGTTGGCGAGGGTGTGGAGAAAAAGGAACTCTTCTGCACTGTTGGTGGGAGTGCAAACTGGTCCAACCACTGTGGAGAGCTGTGTGGAGATTTCTGGACCTACTAAACATAGAGCTTCCATATGATCCAGCAATTCCACTCCTAGGTATTTACCCAAAGGACACAGAAACATCAATTCCAAAGAACACCTGCACCCCTATGTTTATAGCAGCACTATTTACAATAGCTAAGCTTTGGAAACAGCCCAAATGCCCAAAAATAGATGACTGGATCAAGAAGATGTGGTACATATATACCATGGAATATTACTCAGCATTCAAAAAAGATAAGCACATGCAATTTGCAGCAACATGGATGGCACTGGAAGGGATCATGCTCAGCGAAATAAGCCAAAAAGAAAAAGAAAAATACCGGATGGTCTCACTCATAGCAGGGATCTAGAAAACTTAAATAAGGGACCAGGAAAATGAATATAAGAAAGTGAAAATCAAAATCAACAAAAAACTATGAACCAGAGACACTTTTAGGGGGGCGGGGGCGGGAGGGGAGGGATTGGGTCAGAATGGGGGGTTGCAATTGTATGGGGAATATAAAAATAAAATTTATTATTTAAAAAAAAAAGGGTGGAGCTGAGCAGGGAGGAGGAGCTAAACAGGACTTGGGAGAAAAGACTTGGAGAAGGCAAATGAAGAAGTCATACTTGCTTCTCAGCCTTGGATTTGCACCAAGGAGTTGGGGAACATGGAAGGAGACACTTGGAAGAGATATGGGCGAGAGACTCTTGGGGAGGCTGACAATGGCAGCCCTTAGATTGACTGCTATTTTGATTTTACCCTTTTCCCTCCAGACTTGCCTGGTCACTTTTGCCTCTTTCCTATGGGTCCCCACCAGAAGGCACCTTAGACCTGTGGCAACCTTTTGGGCCTCTGTGTCCCCACTTTGGGCCAATCCTGTTTAGGTGAATCCTGTGGGCATTCACCTAAAAGGGGATGGGTAATGTTGGGTGTTTTATTAGAAACTAATATCCTTTCTTCTTTTCTCTCTCTATGCTATGCACACTAAATTTATTAAAGCTCTTTTCTATGGAAAAAAAAAAAAAAAAGAATGGCCCATATTAAAAAGAACAGAAACAACAAGTATTGGTGACATGGAGGAAAACAAACCTGGACACTTTTAGTGGGAAGACAGACTGGTTTAGCTCATATGGAAAACAGCATAGAGGTTTCTCAAATTATTAAAGATAGAGCTACCAGACGATCCACTAAGTCTACTCCTAGGTATCTTCTCAAAGAATGGAAAATCACTACTATGAAGTGAGGCCTGCATACCTATGTTCATCACCACACTATATGCAATAGCCAAGTTATGGAAACAACCTAAGTGCCCAAGAACAGAGGAGTATCTTAAGAATATGTGCATGTATTTCAATGTCTATTTATTTGCAAATTATGATACATTCATAATGAGAACCTATGCCACAACTAAAACAAATATAAAATGTAGAGTAAAACATGGGGTCATTTATGAAAAATATATAAGAGGAAAAGATTAAATTCTATTTATATACAAGAACATTTCAAAGAAATTTGGTCATATTGATTATCCAAAAAAGGAAAGTT
Source organism: Talpa occidentalis (assembly GCF_014898055.3). Lineage (NCBI taxonomy): Eukaryota > Metazoa > Chordata > Mammalia > Eulipotyphla > Talpidae > Talpa > Talpa occidentalis. The sequence continues at coordinate 116,673,598 of NW_023604295.1, forward strand.
GAGTAGTTATGGAACAGTGGAAGAATTTTCACATCACATAGTCTTTTATACTTTTTGTGTGTTAATTCACATGAGTTTACTGACTCTTCAAAAAGTGAATAAAATGTTAAATAAAATATTAGCCATTTATATATTTTATACTCTACCTTTTCATCAAAGTCTTTAAGAAGACATACCAAAAAAATATCTATAGCTAATGCAAAAGGATAAGATAAATAATTGAGAGATACAGATTGAAAATAAAACAGGAGAAAGAAAATGATAAAATAAACACAGGAAAAGTGTACCAACAAGGCATAGAACAGAATTCTGTCTAGCTGATAGATGTAACCATGAATTTAGTGGCAAAAGCCAAGCAGAAAACAGGAATAGAAATGACCTTTCCTGAGAAATGACTTTTCTTGGAGGAGAAGAGTGAACAAAGATTTCTCTCAAACATCCACAGAGAAACCAATATGTCCTCAACCCCAGTGCACAGTTGGAGAGCCTCCTTGGGAGGTTGTAGGCCACATGGAGGAGAGAGGCCCTTCACCCCCTGAAGGACACAAAGGTCACAAGGTCTAGGAAATAAGATGGTTGGCCCCAAAAGACAGGTACAAAAAGGAAGCCAACAAATTAGACATGCCACTCTGCCACTCAGCCACTCAGTAAAAAAAAAAAAGCTCCAAATTTCAACTGGAAAATCTGTTTTTGATCAATTAAACAGGTAACAACTTCATGGCCACCTCCACACATGTACTTGTGGGAATCTGTTCCTGTGCATGCTTATGGAAGCACAGTCTTTCCTCTTTCTTCTCCACTCCCACTCCCGATCGCCAGTGTCTCTACAGCAGACCCTAACACCATGTCCCCTAGAGTGCCATGTACATACAGTGCACATAGGAAATGCTAAGTGCTCATCAAATGGTTGCATTTTCCTCCTGGGCACTCAGCACAGACACATTCCCAGCTTCTTCTACAGTGAGGAGAAAATGCCTGATGACTTCTGGTCAGGGGAGTGTGGGTGGATATGATGTTGCCTCTTCCAGGTCTGGCCCCTAAAATATCTGCACAATCACCCACATTGCCCATCAGTCCCCTAGATACCATCTGGATTTTGAAATTTTGCAACATCAGGAGCATAGACAGTGGAACCTCTGTCAGCTTCAGTCTAAAATAATCATATCACACAAAATCTCCCCCTACTAATGCACTAGGACATTATGTAAGCAAAGAAAAAAAATTATTTCTAAGATGTTGAGATTGTTACCACAGTTATCCTACCTTGTTTTACAAATAAATTGGGGTTCCTCTATAACAGAAATATTTAGCATTGCACAGTAGCAGATGCATAGTAAGTGGGAAGAGGTGAGATACAGCAGATCCTGGCTATACAGTGGTAAAATGTTGGCAAAACTATTGTCGAGAAAACTATGGAAGGCAGAGCTTCTCTGTACTCAACTTATAGTTTTATGAGAACTGGGTATTTCTGTTCTAGAACAAGTGAAGAAAAGGACTGAAAACCAAAAACTTGAGGGTATGTTGTTTGTTATTAATAATTGCTACTGATTTTGAGTCAGGTTTTTTATGAAAGAATCAAAGACCTATAGGGCCACCCCTGGTGGCGCAGCAGTTGAGCGCTGGGCTGCGAAGCTGCCCGCAGCCTCTGCAGCACCAGTTCGATCCCCGGCCTCCAGCGAGGGACCCACATGGCACGACAGATCTCTCCTGCCGCATTCGCTGCTCCCCTTAGCAGTGTATTTCTTCACTCTGCCTGTTCTGTTCCCCGTTCTGGTTCTGGTGAATTCTCTCACCCTCCCACACTTCTGACTGTCCCCAGTGCTTGTATAAATAACTAAGTGAATCTTAAAAAAAATAAAAAAACTTGTTTAAAAAAAAAAGACCTATAAAAACATTAGCAGATATAAATAATATGTAACAGAATTATTCCAGAAATTTGACTTAGTTGGAAAAGTCATTTGCTGTATATCTCATGTCACCAAAAAGTGAGTGGTGACATTTAAAGATATTGTTTGTTGAAGACCTAGTAAAACTTTGCAGTTGAACATTATGAGTCAGTCCTCTTGGTCGTCTTTTCCTTTTTCTGAATGGGAAATGTTAGCACTGTCCACCACTCCAAGGAGTAGAAGGGGATGAAATAACATTTCTTTTTTACTCTAAGTTACTGAACCAAAGAAATTATATCCTCAACTAATGGAGATGCCCACTCCCTGCCCAGAGAGGCTGAAATTTGAGCTGTACACAGTGCCCAGGTAAGACTTGAGGTTATCACCCTGGAGAAGGCATTTTATGTACTAAAGGAAAATGAAATTAATGTTTGGTGATCAGAGGGGTAGACTCTGGTGGAGAGAAACCTATGTGTTTGTTGAACTCATTCCATTTTTCTTCACACCTGAAATACATTACAACTTTCCCTGAAGTTGTAATGGGACCCCATGATTGAGTTCTAGCCAGTGGAAATCAACATGACTGCTAAAATCCACTGAGTGACATCATAGGCCCTCAACGATGACAGCTCATGTCACCCACAGCTCATTTAATCTAACCAAGGAGCACTAAGCATGCACACCATCTGACACTTATTCTTAGCCAATGTCTGTGTTGTCCCAGGTAGAGAGTGCTTTTTAGCCTATTGCTGTTAACTTCACTGTCCTCTCTAATAATTTTGTGTTCCAGGTAACTATTTTGACAAAAAAAAAAACTGATAAAAGATAAAATGAATGGACCTGTTAAAATAAAACATAAAAATTTAAAAGGTTACAAATATTTTAGCAGCTCAAGAATCATCAATGAAATGATCCAGAAACAAGTTTAAGACCATCAAATAATCAGGGAGAGGTTGAATTCTTCTGACATTATGAGAATGTCAGAATTGCTTTAACCTGGGCAAATACACCAGAAATTTTATTAGTGTCTAAGAGAAATTAAGCATGTCATTACTTCAAGAGACTTAAAGAGTGAAATACTGATTTTCAAAGTATGGTGCCAAGAAGGCATGTTCACAGGAACAAAGGTCTATAATGCTATAAAGATCTTGTATTGTCCCCAGGCAGTAAGTACCCGCATCTCCAGAAGCATATCACCTGTAATACCCAGAATAGGTGTGGGCCCAGTAAGCCCTGATGATACTCAAGTGAGGTACACAGTGCCTGAAGGACCAATGGGAGCAGAAACATAACATGGACCCACAATCTCATACACTGGAAGGGGCTTGCCCAGCCCATATGCTTACTCAAGCAATTAGAGAGGAAAAGTTGAGAAGAAGTTGTGACAGACTAAGGGGAAGGAGGCAATAAAAGCATTAGAAGCATCAGAAAGTCATAAAAGTTCAATCAAAAGGGGATCAGGAAAAAATATTTTTAATACATTAAAAAACAAAATTAACAGGCAAATATAAATCAGAGACATTCTGCAGGGGAGGGGGAGGGAAAGTGATCATAGCAGGGAAGAGCACAAGAGACTATGGTGACGGTGCATGGGTGAATTGGTGGTGGGCTTCTATGGGGAGAAAGCACACACTGTACAAAAAGGAAGAAGGATATAAAATATATATTAAATAAAAAATAATTTATTAAGCTACAAAAAAAAGTTCAATCAGCACATATTTGAGACCTTAATTTTTACCTTTTTGCCTCTACCCTCCAAGGACTTACATACCATCTACTTCTGGGCCTACAAGAATCAAAAGAGTGCCCTTTGACTGTCTCCTCATGTAAACAGAAGCCAGGGAAGGCAAAAGTTCTGTGGAAGGGGAATCCAAACATCTGAAACAAGAAACATCTGCTCCAGCATGCATTTATGGAGGTCCAATGCACCTGTGCCCACACTGATGTGACAATAATACTAGGTTCTGCCAGCCTGAGTGGTAATGGGGTTCATTTACCAGAACTAACATTACTTCAAGATTTAGAGAGGTTTAAAGATTTTCCCTCAGTTTAGGGAGTGTTTTTTCATATCACTATCAGACCATCACCGACAGCTTGATGACCATCTTCTGGGAACATATTGATTCCCCACATAGATACCCCTCAATGTTGCCTTTAAACTGGCCCCACTTCTGTCCCCCAGTCCCCACTCCAACCCTCTCCATTATCCTGTATCAATGAACTCCAACCACAGGCAAAGTTCTAGAGTAGGTGGTATGGAAATAAATGAAAAACTCAATGTGTGAATTCTGCCTGTCCTCAGGAAGCTCACAGTCTTATTTGGAAGTGCCAGGAAATCTGAGCTGCTGATTTCATAAGAAGCAATTAATGAGACACATGGCACAGCAACCAGTGATATCAGGGTTCACAAGCAGGAGCAAGAAATAGGGGCTGGCACATTTATGGCTGATTCATTCATCTTCTTTAGCTTTACTAAAAAAAAAATGATCTTTCTGTCATTTTGATTTCATGTCTCATGATCTTCCATGTATACCTCCTCTGCTTCCCACATGCCAGAAAAGCGCCCTCTGCAACAACTTTTTCTCTTTGTAGAAAATCACTCTTTTGCCATTTAAAACTACAGCAAACTATTCAAGTGGCCTCACTGGGAAACTATTTCTAAGCTCCATAACAATTCAGGCTCTTTCATTTCAAAGTTTTCTGCTTCCTTCTATGTCTGTGTGTCTACTTGTTGGACTGATTCGGACTATTCATCTAGTGAGCAGATACAACACCTAATTATATTTCCCACTGAAACATTAGCATGTTATTTATGTCTAGCAAGGAAGAAAAATAAAGTCTTGATTTTCCCATTTTTTCCATCTCAGAACTTCATAGCCAAAAACAAATTTTTAAAGTAGAGCATGGAAAGTTTGGTCCATTAGACACATGCAGGGTTTTGCTATGCTCTTGTATAAATGTTTAGCCTTTCAAATGGAGCATGAGCTATTAGGTATTAATCCATCTGTTGTGTTTTTTTTCCTCCTATTTCAGAGGACTCATATATTAGTCTCATAGCAAAAGTCATATCAAAAAACCTGTTCTTTTCCCCAACACTACACCAACAACAAATTACCTTTCATAAATGTTCAATGATAATTTTATGCTCTTAAATAATTAGGAGCATATTAACAGTCCAAAGCCCCTTTTCTTCACACCTTGGCCACACCCTAACTGTATGTGCTTCTACTGGCCTCCCTCCACAGTACAAATTCTCCACACAGTACAGCTGGACTGGCCTCCTCAATGCCCCTTGTAGATGTCAAGACTTCTCATTCCAGGGCCTCCCCTGGTGGCACAACAGTTGAGTGCTGGGCTGCAAAGCTGCGGGTAATCTCTAAACCAGTAATCTCTAAACCTAACCTATTCGTGAAGACCTAGATAATTCACAAACTCCCAACAAATCATTTTTGACCATAATAGCTGTTGGTGATGACTCACTCTTTTGAATTTAGAACATGCAAAGATCTAAAACGTTAACAGCATAACATAGCACACACCAGAAAGCCAAACGGGCAGAAAAATGAGCACTGTTTATATCAAATTAGATCAGCAGCTCCCTAGGAGGGGAATTCTACAGTTCACGTTCTCCATATCACATGCATATTTATAGCACACTGAACTAACCCAGGCTCTTCCTCCCAAGGAAACCTATGAGCATTTAGGGAGCAGATACTATTTCTCAAGTAGCTTCAGAATCCTCTAAAGTAACTAACATGATTAGAGTTGGACATACAGAGAGTACACAGAGAATTCTCACTGATTTGCCCCAAGGGGCAGTGGGAATATTACCTGGTTGAATCAGAGGATAAAATCACACTGAAACAATAAATTGTAGTAGAGTATTGAGAATAAGTGAAAACAATTACAATGAAATGCATGGGGTTGTACACTCACAGAGCCCACTATTCATGCAATTTCAACAGAGGTGGGTGTTAAGGGAGGGGGTAGGTAGTAGAATCAGAATATCAGTTTTCAAATGACCTTGGAGATCACCTACTGTAAACCATCCTCTTAGAGATGGAAAAATAGTGTGGAAGTCTCCCGGGGTAAGCAGAAAGACCAAGAAGACAGAAGGTGTCCTCATTCCTGCCCTTGTCACATCACAGCAGTGGTCCAGCTAGAAGGGAGCTACTCATTTTCACTGAAGAAGTGGCCCCCCTCTACCTGGAGACAAGAGCGACATTTTATTCAGGGTTCCCATCCACATTAAGTGGGAATGTATCCAAGGTTGTTTTGATGATATGTGACACTGCTAATCGCAGGTATATTGTCATTGCTTTATTTCCCAGCTCATCTATGTCATATGCAACAAATGCTAACACATCCTCTAAACAATTAAATGATGCCACAGCAAAGATACAGTGTGGCAACAGGGAAATAGGAGTTCAAATAACTAAACTCTTCATTGAGCAGTTAAACTTTTTTTTTGTATTTAAAAAAAGAGTTGTCATTTTCAGAGTTCTGACATGATTTTTCTAGCCCAGGTAATATAGCAGTGCTGGACAGTGATATCAGGACATCTTTGCAAACTAATGTTCACCGACCATTTATAATACACAGGCAACTTCAGGAATTAGGAAAGATTCAAAAAACTACAACTCCATTTCATTCCTCAAGAATAGAGTAAGATGATTAAAAATGAACACAAAAAGTCTAATAAAGGAAGATCATAAAGGACTAATAGGAGGCTATGAATTTTCCAAGTCATGATGAATCCCCTGATTTTCTTAGCTATGGAAAATTATATTAATTTTAAACCTTATGTGTTGATGAGCAATATCCTCAGAAATTAGAAAGTTCTTAATTTTAAAAGATGAATTTCTTCCATGTTAGATCATTCTTTTGACTTCACATTTACTTCTAACATTCAGTTGTCGATTGACAAAAGAATATGGTAACTTTTTCTCACAGATGCTGATTTTTAAAAGTTTTCTCTGAAGACCAAGTTATACTTGCCTTCTTCAAAATATTGCTGAAACAGAGTTAATCATGAAAAACAATATAATTTTGCCTGTTTGGCGCACTTTAACGCTTCCAAAGCATATACGCACATTCTATTTCAATAGGTCTCCGCAGGTCACCAGAAAACCCTGAGGATGTGCAGGGTCGGCTGATTGTGCTTCTGATCTCTATGTGTGCATGTTATTATTATTATTGTCATTGTGCAAAGAGGAATCTGAGTCTCAGAGGACTTTGGTGAGTGACAGTGACAACTGGCATTTGTCAGACTCGTCAGACAAAAAGAAAATTGCTGGCTAAGCCCTTCAATCTAAAATTACTTACAAGTTATTACACTTGAAAACTCATGCTCCCTCTGGTATATGTTCTCTTGAACAGAAAACACGCCAGGCAGCACTCAGCACTTGGGGCCCCCAGCTGCCCCTCTACTCCACTATGGCGCTGTGTTCCCTTTTCAGAAACTCATCAACATCTTTCCTTTCACTCTCTCTTCTAACAGAGGATCAAAAGGTGGCCACATATTCTTCCATCCTAAAGATCCAAAGCTACTGAACTATGTCCTTCAAAAGTGTCTGGCTTTACAACTTTGTTCTAACTTTGAGAAGTCTTTATGCTGACAAACACATTTAGGGCAGCAGCCATCTGGGGGAAGAAATTGGTGCTGAGTCACTGATGCCGCCATGTTTTCTACAGTGATTAACAAAGAGCAACTGAGCTTATCTGCAAAGTCGCACAAGGCAAGAGGAGCTGGCACTAATGCATGCTGCCCTGTGTCCCTTAGGGGAACTTCAAGGATGAGCAATGACAGATCTCACAAATAAAGAAAGCCCACAAGTCTGTAGCAGTTGAAGAATAAAGAAGAAAACAAAATCTTCGAAGCAGCAAGGGCCTAACAATAATGTCCCCAGGGTCCTCTCACCCAATCCCATACATACATGCTTGTCCTGGTCTGATCTCAGACTATGTAAGCTTAAGTCCCGTAGTTCTTAAAATTTGCCCTACATCCAGGAGGGACACTGTCAACCCTACAACCATGTCTTTCTTCCATTTGAAAACATGGAGTGAAAGTAACCGTCCTTACCTCGTAATGGGCCACACGCTGAGATTCAGAAATCAGCTGTGCACTGCACACCTTGCAGTAACTGTCTGTAAATAAGTCCTGATCAATATCGGACGACTTCATCAGGCTAAACGAGAATCAACAGAGAAGAAAAGAAAAATGAGTCCACTTGTTGTGATGTTTGTACAGGAAACGTAGTGTGAAGAAGTTAGGAACACCAAAACAGATCTGAGGACAGCAATGGTGGAAGGAACTCCCCAACCCTTTGGTGTTACCATATCAATTAACCTGAGCAGGCAGAGAGTTAATGATTCTCTGCTAAACACCCAGTGTGGTTACTGTACCATAAAAATGGAAATTCAGCTTTACTTTTTCTCTTTTTAATAAATCACATATCTGATGCATTGTCAAGGATTTATGCAAGAGTATATTTTCACATGATTTATATGAACAAAATATTCTAAGTATCCAATATATACAACAATAGAAAGAGGTTACATGAACAAAGGTACATCCCACACTAGAATACTATGTGGCTCCAAATACAAATTCAAATAAAACCCTTCTTAAAAAGAATATTTAGTGAAATAGGAAACCACTTACCATTAATAAGAGGTTTACGAAATCTGTATATACAGTATTATACTAGATTTATTTAAAAATAGGTACAGATACATAGAAAAACATTCCAGAAAATTCTAACACACTTTTAATAGCAGTTATCTTTGGGAAATTATAGGCAATTGCTTAGGTAATTTTCTTTAAGTTTTCTACAAAGAACACGTATTACTTTTGTAGTACATGGGAAGAAGTTAGCTTTGTCAAAAGCCTTAAAGGAATATAAAACCTAGTTTAGACTATAATGGTTATGCTGAGAGAATTTAAAAATAAAACCAGGCTAAACTATAACTTTCCTTGCAAGTTTGTACTGTGTAAAGTGAGGAGCCCGCACTCTCCCTGCTGACTGACTCATCTACATTTAGGGTTGTTGAAATTCATAAAGGCCACCTCCACTGTTCCACACCACAACTGGGCCCACAATGGTAATATCCCCACTGCCAAGCCCTGAATCAAAGCACAGCCACAGGATGCAAGCTCACAGAAGCAATTAGTCACAAAGGTATCTTAGAGCAGCTGAAGGGCACTGTCACCACCCTGGAAACACACCTGAGAATGTTTTCCTGAAACCCACAGCCCCCACTCTGTTTTACCTCCTACCTGCCAAGCGCAAAGTAAGGATTGTGCCAGACAGCATGCCCATGGAGAGGCAAGGCAAAATCGCCTCAAACAAGAGGGATGTGTGGGCACTTTGGCATTTGTCTTAATCCAACACCCTCATTTTACACATGAGACTGTGATTTCACATTGTGATTACTGACATCACCATAAATGCTGCCTAGCTTGCACGAGTCCAATTTCCACACCCCTGATCCATTCCAGGTCTAATGAGATCAGTCATGTGATGCTGGGTAGGTTATTAAGTCACCATTTTCTTCCTATAAAAACTGAGATGACAATATTTGCTGTCTTAGAGAATTATAAAGAGCAAAAGGAGAAATATAGAAGTGCTATATGTAAACTCAGAAAATCTCTTCACTGGAAATGGGTCATTATCACCTTAATGATATCTTGACCTAGGCAAGAAGTTAGCCAACTCTTGACCAATGCAATAAAATGAAGGCTTGGGATCCATTTTAAATGATTTTTGAAGCCATCTGAATAGGTGGGCCACAAAGTAAAATATCTGCCTTGGAAATAATAATGCTTGCCTCAGTAACTACAAACAACTCACTTTCTATCCTTGACTGTGGTTGTAATGGCCATTAGCACACTTACATTCAGAGACTCAGAAGGATTCATAGTTACTGCTCTCAAGAAAAATGGGTGCCTCTTTTTTTTATGCCCAAGTGCCAATGGGTACTTGTCAGGCAGAAAGAGTCACAGACTCTCACACTTGAAGTGACCTGTTATTTCTGAAAGTATCACTTGTGGCAGACAGCCTCATCAGGCTGGAGTCCTACAGTGCCTGGAGGCTCACTACCTCACATGGAACCCATTCCAGAGAGTCTGGCAACTCCAGTTGTTAGGTAGTTTTTAGACAAACAGATCTGTCCCACTATAGCTTTTCTGTCACCCACTGATTCTGTCTTTGGGTACAACACAGATCAATTCTACTCTCTTTTTCAAATGCTATGCTCACTCAAGTATTTAAAGATAGCTCCCTCTTCCAAGTATTTCCACCCCCTCCCCTGCCTTATCATACATTTCTTTCTGGGCCATCTTCAAAGGCAGTACCAAGAAGAGAACAAAGCACTTCCTATGTGGTCTAACCAGGACAGAGGATCACAAATCCAAATGACCATACAAAATAGCCACTGTCATTTGTAACAGTCTCCCCTCACATCCTGAATGAAAATGGAGAAGAAATGTTTTGATGATGGGAAAATGTAGTACAACATTTTGAAATGTCAAATGGGAAAAGAAATGTATTACGGTGTATTTTTGAAGCCAAGTTCCTATAAGTAGTTGTGTTTAAATATTATCGTGTTCCCTGCTATTTCTAATAAAGAAGTGCACAAAAATAGATTCATGGGTGACCTGGTTAATAGGAATCTCCAAACTCACTGCACACTCCTTCCTCATTATACAACCGACTGCAGAAATCAAACACTGTGAAAGGATATTCAAGGTACGTGTCGGACCAAGTTGGGCCCGTAGGAGTCTGAGTCTCGGTAAAGCAGCTGTGCAACAGAAATAGCTTTAAAGGCAGAATATAAAATGTGTATACTAAAAAAAAAAAAAAAAAAAAATCAAAGGAAGAAGAGAATACCATGGTTTTTTTCCACTGTTTTATATAAGAATATTGATTTGAATAAGCCTATATGCAGTAAAATAGCAATAAAGACCCCCCTCTGAAATCCACAAGGCCTGAGGGGAATACCTGGATAAGTTCAATTCCAGTGGGAGGCAATTAGTGAGCAAGTGTCAACCTGGTTTGTGCAAGAGGCCTTTTCTCTAGAAGAGAGCTCTGTGTAGGTCACTTTAGACAACCAGACGGTCTGATTTATGGTGTAAAGAGTGGAATTCCTAAGAGGAAAGGCTGTCATTTGCTTCCCTCCTCTGACTCTTTAGGATTCTCAGCTTCACTGGCTTTCCAAAGTACAGGAGAGCTGGTAAGAAAAAGAAAGGAAAATCAGACTGCCTGTCTATAGCCTTGTCCATGGTTCTGAATCAGGAGCCAGTGCAGACTGGGAAGGACCTTGATCACTTATTGGTCAGCTCTTCTGTCGCATCAGAGCTCATGTGTGATGAGTCCCATCCTGAGAAAATGGTGATTGTGCTGTACTCTAAATCCTTGGAATATTTTGAGAAGAGCGACAAGAGTAGGGGAAGACAGGAGTCTGAAAGAAATTTCAGATTTCATGGAAAATTTCTTCATTCCATTCCATTTCTAATAGTGTTAAAATAACTCCTGACATGATGATCCCAAACCCATATAGAGTTCTTTAGATGAAGAGGCATTAATTCTAATCTAGGTTTGGTCACTCACCAATGAGTCTGTTCAGCAAGTTACATACCCTCCCTGAGCCTTAGCTTCATGATTTGTAAAACAGGAAGAAATGTCCTCAAGGGATTATTGTGATGATTAGAGATGATGTAGAAAAGAAGCATCTGACAAAGACCATGGGCTATGGTAGTCACTCAAAAATGGATATTGCCACCATTACATATTATTAATTTTGTATTATCTTTATTCTTATTTTCTGAGGGAATTTGTAAATATTTAAGAAGATAAATAAATGGAACCACTTTACAGCCTAGAGGGGAAGATAATTCAGTGTGCTGAAATCATAGCTTTTATTGCCATCATAGACTTCTCTTTTATATTAACAACATCATCAACAAACATGACTCATTTCCACTGAATTCCACTGCCAGCTAATACTCAGGACTTATGCCTGTAAAGACCCCGTTCTTAAGTGTTTAACGTCTATTTTTGCTCTCAGTAGATGCTGATACTTGCAGATGAACACTTTAATAAGAACTCTGCCCTCCCCCCCATTCTCTCACCCTCTTATTGTGACCTGCTGCCTTGGGAAGACAAATGAAAGCACATGGCATCCAATGCCTGGATGTGGACCAGCTCTCTGGACCCACAGCCACTCACTGTGGTGGTCATGGCTGTCACACTCCCCAGGTGGCCTCTCCTTACTCTAGCTTCTTGGGCTTGATGTCCCCCACCTGTAGGTGCCCTTCCATCATAGTTTTGGGCATTTGCACTACAAACCTCATCTCTAAGATCTAATAACTTACAGATCGCCTTTGACTCATGATGGCATTACATCCCAATAAATCTATTGTAAGCTGAAAATACGATCATTAGCCGAAAATGCATTTAAAGCTCCTACCTAGTGAACATCACAGCTTAGACCACCTAAAATGCACTCAGAACACTTATGTTAGCCAGCAGCTGGGCGACATCATCTAACACAGCCTGTTTTATAACAAAGTGTTGACTATCTCAGGTAATATATTGAATACTGAAAGTGAAAAACAAATGCCCTAATTCAAAATTCAAATTGCAGTTTCTTCTAAATGCCTATTGTTTGTGCACCATCATGAAGTAAAAAAATCATTAAAGCAGAGACCTGTTCATACTACCCTCTACCTACACTCTTCTCTCACTCATCCTTTAAAATTAGGATTTAAGGGGTCTCCCTGGTGGCACAAGGGGTTAAGATGCAACCTATGACCTGTCCACAGCCACTGCAGCATGAGTTCGATCCCTGGTCAGCCAGGGAGCAACCCCCATGACACAGCAGACCTCTCCTCTCTCGCCCGCTACTCCCCTCAGCAGTGTGTTTCAGCTGATCTGCCTGTTTTGTTCCCCACTCTGTCTCTGGTGGATCCTCTCACCCTCCATACCTCTGATCTGTACCCCAGCTCTTGTATGCATAAATAAATAAATCTTAAAAAAATAATAAAATTAGGATTTAAGACCCATGCCAATCTCAATCAAAGGGTTACTCTTGTCTTTAGGGGAAGACTGTTGAATTTCCAACTGTCACTTTCTATGATTTTATGAACTCTTCCATATCAGAGGTCATAGCTCCTTGAAAGGTGTTCCCAGCAGCACGTGACCTCCCTAAAAGGCCTAGACCCAGAAGAAACAAATATTTTACTTGACTACTGTAAAGTTATAAAGGATTTTTGGGTGAGGCTTAGTGCTAAGGGCCTTACCACCTGACTTCATTTTCTGGAAGAAGGAGCACCTATCCGAATTTTTAGATGAAGAAACTGAAGTTTAAGAGTTATGTAACTTCCCAAAGGTGACAGGCCTAGAGCCCTCACTCTGGGCTGCCTCCCTGTCATGGAACTCAGTGCTCAGTGAGCCATTCATCCATTCCCCTACTGTCTCAATCTGGGGAGAGCCATAAAAGACATTTAAAATGAAATTAGAGAGCAGACATCCTGCTTAGAATTCATATGTTGTGGCCTGGAGACCTCCAACTGTCCAGGCAAAACCTTGGAGGCTGTAACTGACCTCAGGGCACAGACTCCTTCCTGTGTTTATCTAAACCAGGACGGCATGCACTGGCATCTACCATACAGTCTAACCCACTTCTGCTGTACCTCCGCAGTCTGTGCTTATGTGACAGCATGCATCCCTGGATTCAACACCTACTTTTGCTCTCACACTGGCCTGAACTCCTGGAAAACCACAGCACCCGTCTGCCCAGTCTACTGGCTCCTCTTTAACCCAGAATTGCCCACTCTATTGCACATGTCCATCCTCTCCACCACTAAAGAACTTGACTCCTGAGGCCACACTCTTGGCAGCGCTGGCCTTCTGCATCCCAGTAGCCAAAGCAGACACACTGAATTTCTGTCTCCTTCAGTTTTGAACAGCTGAATGGTTGCCCTAAAAATGCTGCCTGTTAAAATGAACTTTTCCCTGGTGATGCATGTGAAATGATAAACTATTCACATGCAGTCATAGATTCAAGCAAATCTCTACAATATTGTGGAATTTTTTCCTGCTTTATTTTATCCATATTGGAGCAGGTCAAACTCTGCTTCCAAGAGGGAAAGATAGAACTAGGGCTGGTCCACTATCAGCACAAAAATAAAATAAACAAACAAATATGTCTTGGTCTGCTCCCATGTCATCTTTTGGAGTTTTTATCCTACTTGCAAGAGAACCCCTAAACCTGTTACTTCTAGCACTTTCATGGTCACACTGTTACACTTTCAGACCCTTCTCCTGGGGCAAGTACATACACCTTGTCTGCAAAATACAAGCAAAAAAAAAAAAAGGGAAAAGATTTGTAGACCTGGGCATCAGCAGGCATCTCCAGAGTGACCAGCCACCCCCCACTTGGGAGCCTCAGAGGAAGGACTGGAAGCAGGTCCACCCTGTTCCCTGCACATTGCCCTCCACGTGAAGGTGGGGAAAGCACGGCTGGTTGCCTTGGCAGCAGACCAAGCAGTCATAGCAGAAAAGAACTCTGAGAAGTACTCCACAAATGAAAGCACACTGGTCTGCCATGAAATCATGCCAGAGAGAGAAAAGGGTCAGGGAGCAGCACGGATAAAGTAGATGCCTGATTCCAGCTCCTGTGGCCTCTGACTCCACACCACAGTTCCTTTAACTCCCCAACACCCATAGGTGGCCAGACTGGAGAACCAGGAACACCGCTGTGAAGTAGCTGATATCGGGGGAAGGACAAAACCACCACCAGCTGAGGGAATCATGTGCATCCATGGAGGTGTAAATATGTAGCCCCAAGGTTGTATAAATATATAAATGACAATGACAAATAATTTAAAATAAAATTTATATATATATATATATATATATATATATATATATATATATATACACACACACACACACACACACACCACCAGCTTGAAGACCTTTTGGGCTCCCTGTTCCTCAGGATGGAGTCCTTTCTTCTGGCCTTGTGCTGCCTCCCCCTTTCCTGATGTTGCTCAGATAAAGGGACTTGGCAGGCCAGACCCCTCCCCACACTTCACCCAAATACAGGTGCAATCTCTGCTTTCTAGCCTGAGCTTTGTTTTAAAAGGAGAGAAACTGAAAGAGAAAACTCCCCACACCACTCCCTTCTCCTGCTTGGCACCACCAGGAGCTGCATCGCTGACTCACACCACTTCAATAATTGCTTTTTAATGGCACCATTTTCTTCACTTGTAAAACCAGGCTCCATGATTCCTGACTCAGAGACATCTGCCACTGCTGGGCACACACTCACCCTTAGTCCAGGGCCATTGAATTTCAGCCACTGTCAACCTCAGTTATATATGACACAGGTTAGCCTGAATGTCTGGGTAGGAGAACCACAGGTGTCCCAGCCTTGGCCAACCTCTGTGAGCCAGATGCCTCTGCCACCCCAAGGAGGTATTCCTGTCCTATCCCTGGCACCTAGCCCTCTCTGATCCTTTTTCCTTCATCTGAGTGTACAAGTAGGTGGGGGTCAGGGGGAGCATGCATGGTGCTCAAGGCTTTAGACTACACTAGCCTCTCTTTTTTCTCTGGAATTCATCACATGGCCTCACCCCAGGTCCGGACATTATAAAGCCTCATTAGGATTCCTCCTTACTTTATGAAACATTTTTATTGAGCATCTACTGTGTGCATGGAGCTGCTCTAGACGCAAGGCATATGGCAGTGAAAAAGACATTCAAAGTTTGGATTGCATAGAGAAGGCTCATGTACTAGGACCCAGACACACCATTCTGCATTAAAAAAACAGAACTCCTAGCTCCTTCTACATATAAACAAAATATTCACACCAGCTGGTAGATGATGGTTGGTTCTCTCACACGTCATCCAGAATCTCTACTTGCCCCATGACCCTAAAATCCTTACTAAGATTTCAGTGTTGGACTTTTGCCTCCACCTAACAGGAGAGATAGGATGTGCTCAAAAGCAGATGGAGTGAGGAGGTATTCCAGAAGATGCAAGCAGCTCTGTCTGGGTCTCCAAAAGGACTTTGGGGAGGACCCAAGGAGCTGGCAGTAAGGAGCAGCCACACAACTGCACCAGGCTGATGGGGCTGGGCATGTGATGGAATGCTCCTGTCGAGGAAAACAGCATTTGCTCTTGTAGGACATTATTGGGTAAATTCCAGCACCTTCACTGATCACAGCAGGTCAGAAGAATTTTCCTTCACCTTTCTGTACTCTTGGAGGTGGATGGAAACCTTGGATTTTCCACTGGTTCATCATTTCATATCAGAGTAAAAACAGAGCCCCTGTCATGGGGGGAAAACCATGGCAGAGAGAAACAAAAAGATCAGTAGCCCACAAAGAGGAGGGGAGGGCAGGAGAGAACACAGGTGAGTAAAACATTGTCCTTCTGGGTCTCCCTGGTGGCACAGGCAGTTGAGTGGCGTACTGTGAAGCTGTCCACAGCCTCTGCGGTGCAGGTTCAATCCTGGCCGCTTGGGAAAATCCCACATGGCGTGGTAGACCTCTCCTGTCTCGCCCACTGCTCCTCTCAGCAGTATATTTCATTAGTCTGCCTGTTGTATTCCCCGCTCTGTCTCTGGTGAATCCTCTCACCTTCCCACACATCTGGCCTGTACCCCAGTTCTTGTATAAATAAAAAAAAAACTAAAAAAAAAAAACTAAACATTGACCTTCTGTTTGCTGTTGCTCATTCTATCAAAGTAAAGGGCTATGCACCCAGGTGGAAAAGCCAGTACACTTTAAAGCATAGACTCCTGGCCTCCCCCACCAGCCAAAAGAGGAAAGTCAAGGTGGATCCTCCAATTCATGTCTGAGCTAACTGTGTAGAGCAGATGCTTGCTAAAATCGGGTGGATTTTCTTAACAAGCTGAAAGACAACAAGACTTTTCTCTGTAACAGTGGATGCAAGTCTTTGAAAATACAATTTATAAATAAGTATTCCATTACTGTAACTTGTTTACATGATTTATCTTCACAAGACTGCCCCTAATAAGCCAGACAGATTGAGGGCAGATTTAAATGAGACTATCACATCCAGGGCTTGGAGGCACAGTTCTGCACCCACATCCAGCTGCAGGGGCAGGCACGGCTGCTGTAGGGGAAACCATTACTTTTATTTTAATCCATATTCCAAAACTGCTTCGTGGTCTGTCAATCACCAAGAAGACATTTTCAACTCATTCTCCACTACAACATGCTATCTTGACCTGGCTACTCTGGGCATCCTATTCTGTCTGGATTTATCTCCAGCGTTTCTTAAAATCAGCAAACCTTGGGGTCCAGGTAAAAGTATCTGGGCTGGCTAAGGCGGGAGGAATTAAAATGTTATAGAGTTAGGGCAGGGCACTAGTCACATGCCTACAAACTGACAAAAGCCTGCATGGGGGCCACCCCTTTTGCAATATCTTTCAATCAGAACTTCTTTATAGATTTCAGAGTTGATTTGTAATTTAATGCCACCTATTGCCTTGGAGGCAGCAAGAAGTATTAGAAGTAATAATAGCTCAGGGAATTTAGCTACCATGGGAAACTAAGCAAAACTAATGAATATTGCACTCATTAGTAAACAATGAAGGAATTAGTAAAAATTAAAATACCTGACTATATCAAGTGTTGGGAAAGGTGTGGACACACCTTTTATCCATTTTTCACAGAAGGCTAAGTTGAAGGTTAAGTACTCTTTCATCAAGCTAAACAACCCACAAGTTGCACTCTTAGTTTATAAGCAAGAAAATCTCTAGCTCATGTATAACAGGAGCCACGTAATGGATGATGATAGCAGCAGTGTTCAAATAACAAAACCTGCTATCAGCCCAAGTGCACATCTACAGGAAAGTGGATGAATCAGTTGCGGTATAGTCACAACAAGAATGAGCATGGAAACACAGTGGAATATGAGTGAATCATAGCAATTCCGTGTGCACATGAAGAAAAAGTCAAAAAGCACATACATGAACTCCTTTATATCAAGTCAAGAACAACTAAAATAAAAGCATATATATGGGGGACACAGGTAGAAAAGCCACAACTTTAAAAATGTTGGATGAAAAATGAAGAGCGACTCAGAATGATTGCTTCTTTTCAGAAGGGCAGAATGAGAATCACATGACTAGCTTTAAGTTGTTACCTGATCTTAACTTTGCTTTGGAAGGTACTGTGTGGGTGCTTATTCTGTTACTACAGATGGTAAATGAAAAAGATTCACAGAGAGACGATGGACACCATGAAGATACCAATGATGAGAGATGGGAGAAATGAATCCTCCATACTCCCTACAACAAAGATAGAGCTTGTTTGCTTTATTTTTTTTCTCTTTCCCCAAATTACAGGAAAATTGAGCTGCATTTCTCATCCTTTCTTGCAGGTTCTGTGACCTGCACTGAGTTCTGGCCAATGGAATCTGGGCAAAGTAATGTGTACAGCTCTGTACCCCACCATTAAGTGTTGCTCCATGAGCTTCTATCTGCTCACTGTTTTCTGGGATGGATGCTGATATATCCTGGTCAAACAGGAAGTCACGAGTTAAAGAAGACAGGGTCTCTGAAAGCCCAGGTTTCAGATGACTGCATGGAACAGAGTTCCATGTCCCACACCACTAAACTTGATGTGATTGAAAAATAAACTTGTAATTCACCAAGCTACTATGCTTCCAAGGTTTATTTAGCATTAACCTAACTAACCTAAACATCAGTAGCTTGACATGACTGGAAGCAAATTACACAAAAGTGTTTTTTACTTAGTTAAACTTCTTTCCTCCTTTTGTGAGAGAGGTGGAAAAAGGCAGAGACTTCCTGTTAAAGGGTGTTAAACTCAAGAGATTAGAATCCTGACACTGTTTCTTTTGCTTGGCGCTCTGGGTAATGACATTAAATAGCTCAGACCTCACAGAGAACACTCAGAGCAATATCAATCTCTTCCTCAATTAAATGGAATGTGGCAGTTTTAGAGGGTCTAAGATCAAGCAATTTATGGAAAAGCACAACATCATGTTGGGACCAGGCTGATGGTGCTGGGGCACTAACCAGGAGTACACTGAGGAAATTAACCAGAAGCCCCTCTCAAATATCAGTAGCACCATCTAGGAAGGCTAATCTATTTCTCTCTGGCTTTGTGCATATTCATCCTTCTCACCCCCTGGCATGCTGGTGCTGGTGTATTGTGAAATCTGCTTTGCCATCTTGTGAGGGGGCAAACTGAGCAGCTGGTCATGACCACTGGGATGCCAGGTAATGAGCAAGTGCTTCCCATCAGAGCCCCAGGGTCTTGTCACCTCGCCAGGAATGACAGCTTGGCTCTCTGGCAACAGCCCTGATGTGGGGAGGAAGCACACAGCTCTCCACTCCATTCTTAATGTAGTTAAACTTTCGAATTCTTGCCCTGAATCAATTCCTGCCTTTTTAGCTGAGGTGAGCAGGAGTTAGACAGGTCCTAGGAAATGAAACTATATCAATGCAGATGTGTCTCCTAGCTGAGCAATTTCTGACTTTGGGAAAAGAGTTGGCATAACAAGTACAGGTGTGGTGGTACCCTCCAAATGCTACACCTCATCCTCCCCATCACAATTGTTTCAATAGTAACCCTGCCCCTGTAAATCACCAGCTCCCCTACCAGCTCCCTTGCCAGTCCTGCACAACTAAAATAAGGCCTAATGGACTTCAAATAAATGGACCACCATTGCCTTCCTCCTCCCTACCTTGTCCACTTGCTGGGAAGGAGGAAGGGTGCCCAGGGGGGAGGGCAGATGATGGAAGGGTCCACAAAGAAAAGGGGACCACACACAATTTGGCTGGCAGTGGAAAAGGGAATGAAATTTTAGGCAAGGCAGAAGTAACAGGCCATGGAACTTGGACAATCCAGAACTGAGTGAATAAGAAAGAGTAAGAGACCATATCCCACTGTGAAGAGGGAAAGGAAGGAAATCACAGCTCTAGAAAAAACCATACAGATCACCTAAGCCAATCCCTTCACATTCACAGGGAATGCAGGAAAGACACCCAGGAAGATTCTGGGACTTTCCAGTAATCACTGGATAAGCAAAGGCAGAAATACCTACCTCCTCAAACAGCCTTCTTTCCCTACACCTCAATGCCTAGTCAAGAATGTTACCTGTCTTCCTTTGAGGAATTATTTTAGATAGAGAGCATCTAAAACCACTGTTTTAAAGTTTTGTGTGTGTGTGTGTGTTTGTTTGTTTTTTGGGGGGCCTCCCTGGTGGCACAAATGGTTAAGTCTCAGCACTGTCAAGCTATCAGCAGCCACTGCAGCATGAGTTCGATCCCAGGTCAGCAGACAGCACAGTAGACATTTCCTTTCTCACCCACTCAGCAGTGTATTTCCATCAATCTGCCTGCTCTGCTCCCCACTGTGTCTCTGGTGAGTCTGCTCAGCCTCCCATACCTCTGGCCTATACCCCAGTTCTTCTATGCATAAATAAAGAAAATTAATATTTAAAAAATAATAATAAAGTTTGGGAAACCAGATGCTTTGACTTCAACTGGTGAGAGCCAATGCTGTAGACGCCCAGGCTGGATCCCAGGAAGGCTGGTGAGCAGGGGCTGAAGGGAGGAGGAGCAGTCATCTGGACTGAGGTGTAGCTCTACTCCTCTGCCACACTCAAGTTTTACCATAAGCATTTGTGAGGAATGATAAAGCCCAGAGACCAGAACATGTGACGATGTTAAGGTCAGAGTTTAAATTTCTCTTTTCAGAACTGATTTCATCTAAAACTGAGCACTAATCAGGCAATTCCAATTACAAGCAGCAATTCCTGTTTCTCACCAACCAAAAATAATAGACCATTCTCCCAGGCTTTGGGCTGTGACTTGCTAACTGAGTGGTCTGGTCCCACATTGAGATGTGTGCTTGGAACTTCTTGTAACGAACAAGGAGGTGCATGGCCAAGTGCCCTTTTGAGGGAAGATTTATCCCAACTTCTGGACCATAACTGGCATCCAGCCTTCAGCTTCCCACCCCTTTGGCAATGGCCCTTGCTGTAGAAAGCCAACATACCCAGGGTCACACCCCTACCTAGGGGACCCCCACTGAAGTATCTGAGGATGAAGGAGCTCAGCCTTTGTACTTCTGACCATTTCAGGTCCAGAACTCCTCATGGGGTTGACTGGGCTTGCCCCACTTGCACGGCAGCCCAAAATTTCTCTCTTTCAAATCTCTCTTAGTTCCTCTCTTCCATAGGCCTCCATCCCAAGAACCATTGTGAGGAAAAACCTGAGCACTAAGCTGAACAGAGTCTGTCCCCTGGCAAACCGTCACTGTTGCATTTCTTCTCACTTGCCTCCTCATGAAGCAAACCTCACTTGGTTACCCCCGACCCCCACCCCATGATCCTCACTGCCTCAGAAATTAGCAACCTGCTAAAACCTTTATGGGGAAACTGGATCAACTCCCACCCCAAATCCCAGAAACTTCCAGAAGTTCATAAACTTATTCTGAAAGCAACATGTGTGCATAACTAAGAAAGGAATTGTTTCTGATAATGTTGCATCCTGAGATTTGTTCAGTACTACTTAGTAATATGCATGAGACAGAGTGCGAGCTAGTGAGAGTGCTATGCTGGTGCTGAATCCATTTCCCATTCTTTTGATCTATGGTCTCCAATGTGGTTACAGTTACTATCATACCATCTGACTTGAACTGATGATTCCAAGTTCCATAATGTCAAATAAGTCATATTTCAGTAACACTTCCTACCCACTGCTAAAAATATGGTTTCTTCCCACACAGCTATACCTAATGAGATATTTCAAGCCACCTGGCACCCAGGAGAGTTCCTTGGCTAATTTTCTGTGGAGCCCCACAAAGTGGAAACTGTACAATTGAACCCCACTGGACACTGGTGTCAGGGGACTAGAAGTACAGCAACACCATAGACACATTGTCTGACGGTAAGAGATGTCCCTTGGAGATGTCATTCGACCCTTAGTCAGTACAAGCCTAGGGCAGAACAGTACGTTACAATGTGCATCTGCAGGAAACACACCAAAAGAGGGGCTGGCCCCACTGACTAGCTGGCTTTCCTCCAGGACCTTAGCTGCGCTTACAGTTTCTGGTGAGAACCAGTTTGAAACCTGAACTGCTAACTTCCAAAGGCATCAGAAGCCCAGGCAAGACCTCCTGTCCAGCTGCATTGCCAACTAACGCCAGTCATGTGGAAGCTTGCCACACCACTGCTGATGATGTCCCCTGCTTGCTCTTGCCTCCTTGCTAAATGCTAAACATGTTTTTTCTTGTCCATCATCCTGCCAGTCCATGTGTGAAGCACCGTCCCTCCGTTGTTACCCCTACTTTCCTCACCTGGGTTATGGGTTCCTTCCTAGGATCTCTTAGCTCCCTAAGTACGCTGAGATAAGCCACTGCAAAAGTGTGCTCCCCCATGGACACTGGGCCCTTGGGGGCAGGAACTCTCTTGTCTGTACTAAGTACCCAGACCTTTCTAAGTATATTAACTGGTGCTGCAAAAGCAAAAATAGAATGTGCTATTGTGCAAACCAAATCTAAAAAGACTTTTTTTTGTTTCTACTCTGAGTCTTATTCTTAAAATTCTTAAAAGATGTTTCCAAAGAAAACAACCCAAAGATCAACTCAGGGATGCTCTGGACTGGTGTGGGCAACACACTTCCAGTGTCTCAGAACCAATCAAGAAGCTCCACACTGATTAGAACACAAGGCCTTCGTGGTTAGGAAGGGGTCTGGAAGATGAAGTCTACATAGTCTTCCCTCCCCCACCAGTGGCCCCGCCTCACTGGAACAGCTGGAGCAGGAGGTGACACTATGGAATAGAGCCAACGTACTCGAGGGGCAGCAGCACCCCAGGGTGCTGTGAGAGTTGTGAGTTGTGAGTCCCCAAATCCCCCACTTCCCACCAAGTGCACCTCTGGCCTGGGCCAGAGCTATCCCCAGCCTTCATTTAGCTTCCCCCGCCATTGAGCCCTTATCTGTGGGATGGTTGGAAAGAATGCTACTAGATACTCACTTTCAGAGTCAATATTTACTGTTTTGGGGTGGAATTGTGTCTCTCTAAAAAGATATGCTGAAGTTCTAGCTCCCAGGACTCGGGAATGTGGTCTTATTTGGAAAAAGGTCTTCGCAGATGTAATGAAGATGGATTAGGATGGGTGCTAATCCAACAACTCATGTCCTTATAAAAAAGGGAAACTTGGACACAAATAAATGGGGGAGAAGGCTATGTGAGGCAGAAGCAGAGATTACCAGGCTGCAGCAACAAGTCAAGGGTTACCAGCAACCGCCAGAAGCTGGAAAAAGTAAGGAAGAATGCTCTGGAAGCTTCAGAGAAAGCAACGTGCTGCCAACACATTGATTTTAGACTTTCAGCCTCTTGAGAGGCTTAAGAGAACACGTTTCTGTTAAGTCACCTAGTTTGTGACACTTTGTTACAGTAATGCTAGGAAACAAATGCTCAGACCAAACATTTTATGCCACATTCAGAAACTCCATTTAATGATTTTCCCATGACTGAAGGAGGTAGTTATTGAGTCTCCAAAAGCCCACGTGACATGTCAAGGGAAGGGCAACTGTCAGGGCCAGATCATGCATGTAAGTAGGGCCATCCACATCTCCTGACTCCAGTTCCAGCCATCTTTCCAGAGCTCTTAAATCAAACTGTCGTTTCAGCTTTTGCTTTAAGGGTCTCCTATTAAATTCCTTATTAAAATATTCTAGTTTTGCTTTTTTCTCCACCTGAGGAAAAATTATGTGATGCTCTGCCAAAATTCCAGATCTCGTGGTCAGAAAAGGCAAAGACAGCTCAGTTGCTGCCTGCTTGGGTTTATCACAGATCCTGCGTGGATTGATGCACTTGACTGGGGGATCAGGAAAAAGCAGCAATTTATAAGCCACCTTCACCTGCTAGTGTCATAGAGGGAGTTCATAAGCAATTAGGCTCTTCTAATCACTTAATCCACTTTAAATCTCTGCAAGAGGAAGGTAATGATTATGGAACTCTGAAATGGCTGGTCCTTGGCTGGTCTTCAGTCGACCAGAGGCTCACAGAATATTATAAAGTACATTTTTAAAAGGCTCCTCCAAAGCATCTGCAGCTCTGACATTTGAGTCCCAAGCAGAAAGGTAAAACCAGGAACTAATTTGAGTTTCCTTCTCCCCTTTCCTCTGCGTGAAGGTGAACTGACTCCAAGACCCCCTGTAGGACCTCAGTTGTAAATTGGAACCAGACCCTTCGTTCCGACACATTTCATGGGGGTGCCCTCTCCAGACACTACTCACCCCACCGCCTCTTGACAAGGGCCACAAATGTATAATTTACCAGGTGCTACTGCATCAGAGGCCTCATGGGCCCTGTGTCAGCTCCTTGCAAGGTGGCATTTATATGCTAGAGAAAAATGAACAGATTTAGGAGGGAGTTGTGGGACAGACAAATATGGTGATCCCTGGGTTTCCAAGGATGGAAGGCTTATGAAGGGCACAGACATGCCCTCTAACCACTGGACTAAAACTCTCCCTGCCCCTGATCTTTTCAAAGAAACAGCAGCAAGTTCTAAATATTGCATGCTTTTATCTCTAGGTCCTAGCACTGCTAGGACTAGCACTGCTCTAGCCTTCAACACCCACAATGATTATTCCACAGAAAAGCATTATTTATTCAATAACTGCTGCTCTGTGGACTCAAGCCCCACACCCTGGCTGCTCCTTGCCTTCCTTTGGGGGGAATTTGTCCCTGCAAGTGAGCAACACATCGTGGTGACACACAGTTCCAACAGAGACACCCCAAGAGCTATCAGTGAAATGAACATTGGTTGAATGGATTTGCCACCAACTTTGATCTTTAGTTGGGTGGGCAATTGGGGGCATGATTAGAAGATAAATCCCACAGGCTAGAGAACTCATTTCCAGGCTCTGTCCCTTTCTTTTTCCCCCTCTGGTTTATAGGCTGTGAACTCATCTCATCTAGAAAACCATGATTCAAAACGACTGCAATTGGAACAATTCAGCAAAAGCCCTCCTAATTGACACTGAACAACTTCTACTGTTCAGCCTGGGGGCCTCCGCAAAACGCCCAAGGTTACAACCAACAGACAAGACCACTGAAAAGTGATGAAGGGGAAACTGGTAAAGAAAACAGAACTGTTGAATGAAATAAGTTTTTACCTTGCATTAGCAACAAAGCTTTCTAACTTCCCAAATTGATCCCATATAGCATCACCATGTCTTAAACTTACTCGGGAGAGGGGGTGGTGAAAGGATGTTTATCTCACATCTGCCAATGAAACTGAGGCCCATAGCACTTGAGACTTGCCTTACAACACGTGGTCTGGGGAAGGGGCAGGGCACTGGTGTGAGTGGAAATAACAGGACTCTTCCAGGAGGGGGCACAAAGGGGGCCTCAGTGTTATAAACAGTGTCGATAAGACAAAAGCAAAGATACCAAATGCCCCATGCACCGAGGAAGGGCTGTTTTAGATTCAATCCCAGTTAACATGATTGCAGGTGCTGCGTGAGGCTCTGAGCAGAATACCAATCTCTACTACATAGCACATCTCCAAGTCCTTAAAACCTCACTGTTCACTTAATTCAGCCCCTCATTTCCCTACGATGAGGATCTCCTTCTAAAAGAAGTGTGTGAATCCTCTGGACCTGTTCCCAAATCAATATGGTCAAATAGTTCCAAAAAGACCATTTTCAGCATCTTCATTATTATTTTCAAGAGCTTTTTTCTCTGGAGTAAATACTCTCGTTCTGAGATTCGACACACCATTGCTTGCCCACAGAAGAGATGAAGAGTAAAAAATTATTAATGGGTATCTCCAGGCAATTACAAACACACTGCCCTCAGGTTTCTGGTCTCTCCCTGACACTCCCTGCCAGGCAACTTTGCTGCTTCTGAGAGATAATACGGCCTTTGCTGTCATTGGTGAAATGCTCTATCAGACTTGCAGGTTATGGCAGCTTCTGGAAAAAACAGGAGCATCCTGTACTTTGACTGCAGGCAAGACAGTTGCTCGTGTTCAGGCAAGATAGTCCAGATACTAAGACAATCCCAAGAGACCAGGGAGAACATGGTGAAAATCTGTGTTCACTGTCCGGGGAAACGCAAAAAGCCTGTTATGAAAGGTTTCACCCTTGAAGGCTAAATAATGCACTTACTAGTTTAAAAGAAAAAAAAAAACAAACTAAGATTAGAAGGGACACTGAGGGTGAAAATGGATTTAACAAGGAGACAGCATAGAGCTGAGCATCAATTAGGACAGCCCCAGAAGGAGACAAGATGTCAAAAGAAGGGAAGGGAACAGCCAGCTGACATGTGGGTTCCACCAGGGAGGAAGCAACGCCTCTCCTAGCCTATGAATCCCAGAATTCCAAGGTTTGGACTACAGTTTCTTTCAAACCCCAAAGAGCATCTCTTGAGGCATTAGAGAAAGAGCAGCCGGGTCTGTCAAAGCTACACTAAATAGTCTGTACACCGGCGACTCTAGCTGAGACTAGGGAGACAGAACTATTTGTGAGCTTTCTTCTAAATGGGCTGTCCAAATAATACTCGACTTTTGTTCTTATAGCCTTTTACTATTGCTCTCTCCTAAATCCGTTGTCCAGTTAGCCTGACCTAACTCAGCCCCATCTCCACCTCCCACGCCACCGCCCCCCACCCCAGGGAGATGGATTCTCCCTGTTCCCAGATGTCCTTCTTGGAGCTGAAGGGAGAACACAGGTCCTGGAGCTCAGGTTTGGGGAGCATGGAGGCCTGTTCTGCAGAGGAGAGGGCTCCCTGGGTCAGCCTTCAGCAGCCACAGACCTCCCTGGGGCTGCCTTTGAGCTGCTGCCTCTGGATTCCATAATTAAAGTCACTGAGTATTTGATCACCTCCTCCATGCAGATTAATTAATATCACTGCAACATTTGTTTTTCATTTCCTTTGATAAATGGTTAAAACTGTTAACAAAGACAGTGATGTTCCACTCGCTCACTCACTCTTGGCCTCTGCATTTCTCTGTGGGTCCTGCTTCTCTCTGGGTAGAGACTGAGTGGGAAACGCAGGGGCAAGCGTGGCCAAGACGCATGGACTTGGTAGGATGAATCCAAACCACCACTGGGAAAATACTCTCAGGAGAGCTAATGCTGTCCCTTCCATCTTTCATGGGTAGAAATGTAGGCCTTTATTTTACAGAAAAAAAAACTTAACGTGTAAGTTCAGATTATTCTGCTTGGTGTTTTTTCTTGCTTTCCCAATTCCTTATGTGAAAGAAATGGAGGCAATTCAGTCACCTCAGAGGAAACAGCCTCTCTGACTTTCAGTCTCTCCATCTCTAAAATGGGTATAGTCGTATTTACCCTGCTTATCACACTACATGTTGTGAAAATTAAATGTTCTAGATGAAAATGCTCCACCAGCCACAGTTCTCTGCGTGATGTCAGTGTTGACTGCACTGCTCATGCCCTCCTGTGACTCCAGAGAAAGAGCAAGCTTGGCTGGTTCCCAAAGCAATAAAGTCTCTTAGTCAAAGTAAGGGGAACTGAGGAAGGACATGGAAGAAAGGACAGATGTACGAGGGCAAAGGGTGTTTGGGGGACATCTGCACCTTCCTCTCTGCAAGGAGAGCTGGTGCACACCTCCCAAAGTGCACCTGCAGGGCTGGGCAGCCCAGCGGCCTCACACTCCACAGACCACTTTCCCAAGGAGCTCCACTCCACTGGCAACTGCAAGAAAAACATTCTTCCCCTCATAACTTCCATATTCTCTGTAATGGGGTTGTAAGGCAAATGAAGGCACCTGCAGAGGTGACATCTCTCCTTAGAGTTTTCCCTGGAGTCACCTCCACATGGAAGCTAAGCCCCTCCCCCAGGTGCAAGCTGAGCCTACTTAAAATCAAGTAGTGCCTGCAGGGCTCTGCCAGGAACACCAGAGACCACTTCTTCTTGACCTCCGGAGAGTGCTAACCTACTCACAGGTCATGTGGAATTTTTCTCAAGAGCATACATGAGGGCCTCCCCTGGTGGTGCAGTGGTTGAACGCTGGGCTGCAAAGCTGCCCCCAGCCTCTGCAGCACCAGTTTGATCCCAGGCCACCGGCAAGGGTCCCACAAGGTGAACAGACCTCTCCTGCTGCGCCTGCTGCTCCCCTCAGCAGTGTATTTTGTTGGTTTGCCTGTTCTGGTCCCCGCTCTGGTGAATTCTCTCACCCTCCCGCGCTTCTGACTGTACCCCGGTTCTTGTATAAACAAATAAGTAAATCTTTAAAAAAAAAAAAAAAAAAAGGCACACATAATATGGCCTCTAATGTAAGCCCCAGCCTTTTCCACAGAATGGTAAGAATAGGCAGCATTCTATCAGTGGGTAATCTGACAAGAAGAGGTTTATCCGCTGGAGCTGTGGATTTCAGCGCCCCTTCTGTCTACCTTCGTGTGCTGCCAGCCATCCTGGGAAAAGATGCTGGTCTAATAGAGGGAAATGAAATCTGACAGCCCAGAGCAACAAGGGGACAGGTACACAGTGACTCTTGAAGGAAAAGAATTCTGTCCCCAAGCAACACCTGGCATTAAGAAAGAAGGTCGCCCTGAAGATGTAAAGTCTCATCCAAGTGGAAGTGACACTTTTTGCTCTGACCCCAGACTCTACAGCAGGGGCCAGTGTGGATCCTGTCCAGTTTTCTACCTAAGTATTCCAGACACAGAATACAATACAATGTTTGAATTGAGGCTCCCACCACCGCTGCCACCACCCAGGAGGAGAGTGATTATTTTGAGTTCTTTGGGGGAATCTAAGGCAACTGAACTTTTCAGAGACAAGCCGAAGGTGAGCGAGGCAGTAATACATGCATAAGAGAAGATCAGACTCTGGGGACACTGCTGTTTATATAGCTTGGGGGAGACATTTAATCTCTAAGCCTTCATTTATTCATCTATGAAATAGGGATAACATCCACTTCATACCGTTTTGAGGAGAACAAAGAATATAAAGCACCTAGAAATTCTTGGGGTCACAGCAGGGATTAAATAAATGGTAACTACTATTATCTTTATCACTACCAATAATATTACTGCTTTGGCAGGGGTGGGGGCAGGAGATTGCATTATTCTTCATCCATTCCCTTCCTCAATTCAAAAACTCCTTCACTACGGCTCCTGACCCCATAGAAACAGAGTTAGCCCCTGCATCATCCAGTCAGTCCCAAAGAATCTGCTTTGGAAAGGACTCCAGAACTCACCATCAAGGGGAACACAGGGGTCCCCTGCAGGTCACTGCTCTCTGTTCCTGGCAGATGGCACATCCTACAGGGAAGACAAGCTGCTGCCAAGCAGGCTGGTGGCGACTACCACGGCTGGCATCACAAGTTGCCAGGCTGGCCTGCACAGCTGCTTAGAGAGCAAGAGAGCCCAGTCTGCAAATCTAGACTTGAGATGGGGTGGGGGGGAGGAGATGTGGGAGGAAGAAGCTAGGCTGGCCAGCATCTCCCTCAATCTGCACTGGCCATGACTGACCACAGAGCACATTCAGCACACGGCAGCTCTGTTGTTATCTTTAAACCAAACTAACATGACCAGACACTCCACAAGCAATAGTCTGCTTTTCTGCTTTTCTGAGTACTTTCATTATTTACTCGTAATATATTTATAAGTAATGACATTCCTCCACCCACCATTCTCCCACAGATACAGGAAGGAGGAGTAAGATAAAATGCTCCAAGCTTCCCAAGAGAAAGAGATAAAAGATTCTGTATTTATATCTCTTGGATTCCAAAAAATCACAACATAGTTACCCAATCATAGCACCTGTCTCCTGAGAAACAGCCCGATTCCCAGATGTTCTCCTGTACCTTGGTTATCCTCAATGTAGCCCTGAAAATGGGGTGGGAAGAGACGATATTCACCCAGATGGCATTACTCATTCCATCTCTGCTTCCCAAGCACTATGACAAGAGAAAAATAAACACTGTGTGTGTGAGTGAGTGTGTGTGTGTGCGCATGTGTGTGCATGTGTGTGTGCCCAACCTAAACCCAACTGAATACCATGTGTGAATTCACTGTCTCAAGGACTCACCATCACAGTATATGGCACCCAGCTATTCTGGACAGAACCTAAGATCCCTCCTTGACTGCTCCTTCCTTCTCACTCATACCCAATCTGTTAGCAAGACATGCTGATTCTAACTCAAAAATGACAATATCTTACAATCTTCAGAAGTAACGTCTGGATGCCAAGCCACCTTTATCTCTCCCCTCGCCCCTTTCTGGGTGGGTTTTATTTATTTTTTTATATTCTTTAATGTTTATTTTATTTTATATAATTCCTACATCATTTTTCATTTTTGCACAATGCATGCATTTTCATTTTGGTTATATTCCCCATACAATTGCACCCCCCTTATTTTGACCCTAATCCCGCCTCTCCTCCCCCCCAGTAGTATGTCTCTGATTTATAGTTGCTTGTTGATTTTGATATTTTCTTTATGATAAGGACAGCTGCACCCCTATGTTCATAGCAGCACTATTTACAATAGCTAAGCTATGGAAACAACCCAAATGCCAAAAATAGATGACTGGATCAAGAAGATGTGGTACATATACACAATGGAATATTACATAGCAATCAAAAAAAAGATAAACTCATGCAATTTGCAGCAACATGGATGGCGCTGGAAGGGATCATGCTAGCGAAATAAGCCAGAAAGAAAAAGAAAAATACCAGATGGTCTCACTCATAGCGGGAATTTAGAAAACACAAATAAGGGACCAGGAAAAAGATACCTTTATCTCTTATCTGGGCTACTGCAAAGTATCTAACTGCACTCTCAGCCATCATCTTGCCAAATCCCCTACAGGCCCTTGAGTCCTACTGATCTGGTCCTGCCTCTCCAGTCACATCACTCCCACACGCCTCCTCCACCTGCTCCAGCCTGCTTTCCATCCACCAGACTTTCATCAGGCCACCTTTAGGCAACTAAGACCAAGCCCCCTGACACACGCACCCTCCCACCCTCTCTGGTTGACATCACTCTTTACCACACCACACTATTTTCTCTGTTTTAGAGCATGTTCCAGTACATAAAGCAATGTCATTTCTCTATGTAATTATTGTCTAACTTCCCCCCAAGAACGTACGCTCTTTAGAGAGACACCTGTGTCTTACTGAGAGCGGTAGCCCCAGGGACTGGATTGTTGCCAAGTGCACATGAGGTGCTTCTAATCTATAGTCTGACTAGGCCATGTGATTTAATCCAGTGCTGTCTCAAAGTTCTTTCTCACTGAATTTAGTTTTGCATACTCCTGGATGTTTATAAATCGCTTTGGGGGAAGGGAGATAATTAACCATCTAGAAATATTAAATAAAACTTTAGCCTCATAATTACCCTTACAGACTACAGTTTACAAATATAAATGTTCTACTCTTATAGAATATTCTAGATCTGCAGTTCTCAAAATTTTTGTTCTCAGGATCCCTTTACACCCTTGAAAATTGTTGAAAATCCTAAAGGACTTTTGCTTATATGACTTATTCTGTCAGTAATTACAGAAATAAAAGTGGAGAAAATTTTTTAAATATTTTTTAATTCATTCTAAAATAATAATAAAACATCCATGTTCACATATATATGTATTAAATTAGCTACATTCTAAATGTAATATGATATCCTAGACTGCATTCTGGAAATGAAAAAGAACACTAGTAAAAAAAAATAATGAAATCCAAATAAAGTCTATAGTTTAGTTAAAATTGAATACTAATGTTAACAATTATGTTAATATTTGTAAATATTTATGTCTTAGTTTTGGCAAATATACCTTGTTAATTTAAGATGTTAACATTAGAGAAAACTAAGTGAGAATATACAGAACTCTTTGAACTATGGAATTTGTTCTATAAAATTATTTTTAAATAAATGATTTATTTTTTAAGTATATTAAAAACTGTGAAGAATGGCAGTTTCATATTTTTGCAAACTTCTTTTATATCTGACTTAGAAGACAGCTATTTTTCAGTATTTGTGGCTGTGTTCAATCTGTTGTGATGTGCACTTTTATTGAAGTGTAATAATTGAAATATCAACTGTCTATAAACCCAGTTCTAAACTCCTATGAATACTAAGGCTGAGAGCACAAAAGAAATAAAGACCTTGGAGTTTAAGATATAGTTATGTAAGCAACTATAAGCAAATAAAACAAATAAATAAAAAATAAAAAAAAACTTGAAGACTATAAGGATATTTTAGATAACAAAATAGAGATTACAGTGAGAATTCAAGGGCCAAGGGCAATCAGACTGTAGACCTAGAAGAGTCAGATGAATTAGGTAGGCAGGGGATTCCAGAAGGTTAGTCCTTTGGCAGTCCAGCTCAGGTCTCAGGATTTCTCTGTCCCCTAACTCTTAGCAATCAACTTGGTGTGGATTCTGAAGATATGTCCTTAGCCCAGAGACTGCTGGGTGGCTGGAACCAGAACAGGCAGGGAGGAGGCATGACAGCAAGGTGTGTGAAAATAGTTTCTGAAAATTAAAACAGTATAGAAGACAAAAAGACATTGGCCAGATACCAATAGTGGCCAATTTCTACACGTGGGTAAGAAAAAGAAGGGAAAGGCATGATTGTAGAATGCTTCAAAAGGGCTAATTATTAAAAATAATAAATGTGGCTTAATAGTAGATCAAACATCAAAGACAAACCGGGCATTTTTTGAGATGAAATTTATATCCAATGAATACTGCACACCAACAATAGCTGAAACTCCCACAGCTAATTGAACACAGCGGCATTCACGATTTTCCTCTATCACCTGCTGTTTGTGTTCATTTCAAATGACACTAGACTTCAAAAATTGGCCACCTGCCCACTGAACTTAGGCTCTCTCTAAATAGTTTGTCCAGACCAGAAGCCATTGGAGCTACATTATCTTTCTGACAAGCCATGGTGTTTCACCCCACAGAGCCAGGATGTCCTGAATCCTAACGGAGCCACTAAAGGTGGTTATGGGTTTTTCTGCTCCCAGCATTGACGGCCCTACTGCCAAATGATTCAAAACCCCTCAGGCTCTAACTGCTAGGCTCAGATGATTCCAAGCAGAGGGCCAGGGACACTTTCAGCAGAGATAAAATCCACAGGCTCAGTAGGGGTGGGGAACCACAGTCCTCCACCACAGAACCAATGGCGCTTGATGGAAGCAAAACCCACTGTCATAGAGGCTGGAGCATTTTCCCAAACAGAATTGACCCAGTGACAAATATTGATGGCAGTAAAACTCATCTTTCAGGTCTGCCCATGACTCACATGGATAGCTCTATCCTTTCAGCATTCAGTGCTATCATGAAGTTCACTACCACTTTATAAAGAGGAGTTCCACCTGGTTATTCCTCCCACAAGACCCACATGCTCTAAATAGTGCATAATGCCCACTGAATCTTAGTCCCCACAGTCTAAGTAGGACATGATCTGGATCATGCTGTTCCTATCCTTTCATTTGCATTTGTCTTAACGCTCCAAATAGATGGTGAGCATCTTAAAGGTTGGCCTTCAGGAAAGACATAAGTTACAAGGGAATTTAGAAATAAGTATAAATCAAGAAGAAGGAGTTCACACCGAGATTAGGTGTACTGGCATGGCTTATGGAGGAAGCAAAATTGAGAAGCCAATACAAGATGTGCAGGATTGGGGAAAAAAGACAAAGAAGGTATGCAGATGAGGGAGGAAATTATAGGCAAAGATGTGGGGAAAGATGTTTGCACAGTACAGTATGTGTACCATCCTAGGAGAATTGTGAGAAAGCATGGAAATTGGTGAAGATAATGTGAGATAGCAGGTTAGACATAAGGATATAAGCAAAGTAGGGTGAGACCAAGAAGTAAAGGAAATTGAAGATCAGACGTCTGGGTACTGGCATATAATGATGCTTAAGACTACTGCAGACTGGCAAGATCATCACAAGGGAAAGTGGGAGTACAAACCAGGGAGACATCAACCCCACATATTTTCATAAAGGATGGATGCTTGAGTACCTTAGCACAAAGAATGTCATATTTTCCTGACTGACAAGCATTTTCCAAGGACAGGAGATAGCACAGGCCTAAAGGGTATGGCTTCAAATAGTATTTGCTTTCAGAAGACTCTAAGCATGAAGATGTGCCTGGAAAGGAATGTAAGGGATCTGTGGGAGTTGTTGCTCCAGGGCACATTAGGAGGGCCTTGTCAAATGGCAGTTTCCAATGTACACACCAAGGAATACATGGGATTCAGAAAGGTACTTCAGGAGCTGCTCTGGACAGAGAGGACAAACGGGGATGATGATTAAGCAGGTCCCTATCTTCCTTCAACCAGATGAGTTCTGCTCTGAAGAAGAGTTCACTACAATCAGAATCAATTCAAAGTTTAAAAAATCCTGATATTAGTGTTAGTCATTACAGGTGAGAATTTCTGAAGTGATGAGAAAGTCAGCAGGACAATACTAGCAGTGTGATGGCTTGCAGGAAGAGAACTGAAGAGATCAACACTTAGTTCAGATGAGTTAATCAAGTCAGGGATAGATGATTATAAATAAGTGAATACAAATAAATAAGATCTAGGATACAATGTCATGAAATTTTCATTGGAACTTAGTGGTTAATATTACATGTGATTCCTTGATATCCACTAAAATGACTACAATTTTAAAGACTGACAATACCAAACACTGGGGATGAGACCATCCTTTGAATTCTCATGCATTGCAGTGGGAAGGAAGATGGTACATCCACTTTAGAAAACTGTTTAGCAAATTTGTTAACATGGTATATGTGTTTTATATGTATTTAGATATACACATATTTGTGATACAAATATTTCACTTCTAAATATTAAACCAAGAGAGATGAAAACATCTCATAAGACTATACAAAACAACTTTGCTTATTAAAGTAAAATATTGGCAATATTCCACATACCCATCAATAGGAGAATAACCAAATTTTGGTATATTCAGACAATGGAATATTATTACTCTACAATAAAAAGCAATGAACTACCTGTATGAGGAAAAATCTCCAGAAATATGTGAGGCAAAGAAGCTAGACATAAGAGAGTACATAATATATGATTCCACTTATACAAAGCTCAAAGATACTCAAGACTACTCTATATGAGAGAAATCAGAACAATGACTGCCTCTGGCGGTTGGTCATAGAAAGGACAGCAGCAAATTTCCAGGGTGATAAAGAACTTCATACTTTTATATGGCTATGTGTTACATAATACAAACTTGTCAAAACTCACTGAATTCTATAGTGAAGAACTATGCATTTTGCTGGACACTTCAAAATATATTTCAATGATTGTTTCAGATGATAAACCTAGAGAAAGGGAAGTCAGAGATGACTCTAGGGCTCAACTGGACAGACAAGAAGAAGGAATTTTTCACTAATTGGGGAAATTAACATAGGGAAATTAACATATTTTCACTGCTTACAAAACTTACTTTTCATATTTTTCAATACTTGACTTTTGCCTTCGATTAGGTCACAATCACCTTGAAATCCCCTTAGGACAAGGTCTTGGGGTGAATAGAACCTCAGTTACTAGGTGCTGCTTTTGGGCACTGATATTAGTGTTCATTTTGTCTCTTCCCTCTGGATTCTAAGATTGACAGATTTAATAAGCAAGTCTATAGAAGAACTGGTGAATGATGACAAGGTGAAAATGTTACCTCCGCCTGAGAAGATAGTTTTATCTCTGGAAGTCTTTGATTCAATGCTTCGACCTGGAGGAGTAACTAATTAGAAGATGTTAGGTTCCATGAAAGGCCAGCATCAGAGATGAAACAGGAAGAAATCCCCACACCTCTGAGTTCATCTTGTCCACTCCACCCAGGAAGAGTTCAGCCAGTTTTCAAGGTATTAGCAAACCCCTGTCATTGGAAATTCTGCCTCCTCACAGCTTTCATTCTGTTCTTCACCACACTCACAACCTGTCCCTTGTCCTCTTTGTCAACAGGATCAAAGGTGTGACATCTCTCCACACTCACTGGACATGGGTCTTTGCCATTTACCTTCCCTGTGGGACAGAAGGTGGCCCTGCAGGATGACCTCATTTATCATCAATACCAGCAGCCGGGTGAATCGTGTCACATCCTGGGATCCTCTTATCATTAAGATGCATTTTGCTTGTACAAAACTAAATTGGGGGGTGAGGGGTACTCCTGAGGTCCAAAAAGAGCCTTTGTAATTGCCTTGACCACAGAATAAACACTATGCAAATGCTGTTTCCTCCCCAGCTGGGCCTGGCCTGCCTGGCCATTCCTGACCTCAGCAACTTCAAAAGGATTGTGTTTTCCTGGGATATTAGATTTATGCAAAATACTCAGTAGGGTCACATGCCTGCCTTCAAGGCCTCCTTTCTTCCCTCCAGCTTCAAAAGCTTGGGGAAGTCAGTGCAGGGAGTTCTTTCTGGCAGGGATGAAGTCTACCCCACCCTCATCAGAGGAGGAAGAGACAACCAGGTGACACAACTGCACAGAAAGAAAAGGGACACCATTTTCCTCTCTACTCCCCTCCCCCACAAGCATGAAAATCTACATCCTCAACCTCTTTAAATTCTGAACAGTGGCTGCTAGAGTCTAGCAACACACACACACCCACACGCACGCGTGCACACACACACACACACACAATTCTTAAAGATTCTAAGTTAATTATCAGACAAAGAAAATTATAGGTCCAGCTATTGCCTTCAGTGGGCTTTTAACATAACCAAAACAACTCTGATTAACAGCAGTAGCTCAAGGTAAAATGCAATAACTCTGCCATCCGTCTATACATGTCCTACCAGGTTTCAAAACCAATGCTGTGTGTTTGTGTGAGAGACGGCCCATAGTAATTGCAGTGGTGAGGAATGTAAGTCGTCCTGCAATGTAGCCAAGCTCCTGTGCAGCTGTGAACCCGTTACATCACTAGGGCTAAGCCGATTATAAGGATAGGCAGGATCACAGTATTTCTAATTTCAGAGCAGGGATGTCCCAGAAGCCCTTTCTTCAACATCTCCACATCTACTTTTCAGCCTTGTTACTCAAACAACCTCAAAATTCCCCCCCCTAAAAAAGGCTGAGGTTAGTCTGAAGCAAGAGAAAGCTAATTCTGTTTACTGAGAGGTAGCAACATTCTATGCTGTATAGCAAAGAGAATAAAGACTTTGTGGCCAGATGGATCTAGGACTAATCAGCTCTGGGATCTGTGCCTGGGGCAAATCACAGATTGTTTCGACCTCAGTTTTCACATCTGAAAATATAAATCGTCATATTTGCTTATACTCAGTGAGTGTTTGGAAATGGCCTTTCCATAAAACCTTTTACCTTGAGCACTTCCAATCAAAAAAATAATGATAATAAAAAATAAAAACTGATAGTTGGCATGGTTTTAGTACCAGCCTGGGTGAGGCAGGGGGATCCATCAGAGGACCCGCAGCCAAACTGAACCCAGTCATGAGTCAGTGTTCACTTGGGTCATTGCCACAATCCCCACCCACCCCCAGAGTTTACAGGTTTAATTAATCAACTAAGACATATTTTCACTTTACTGCAATCTCCAGTATCACCTAAGGTCCTTTCAAAGGATACTGACACAGCTGAACAACAGCACTATCTTGTCCTACTTGCTTCCAGGGCCACACATGAAGCTCTGTAAAGACAGGGTTGCATGCAGCCCTGGAGAGGAGGGTCAACCCCTTGATTGTTAGGATAACGGCTCCCAAATCTTTAGTGTCCATGAAGAATGTTGGCAGAGAACACAAACTATAAACCGGTGTCTCACATTTCCATGAAGAGCTTCCAACTGCATCGAAACAGACAATAGATACACATGAGGAGCTACTACTGTGGGCTGGAAATCAGAGACACAACAAATCAGACTCTAGACCTGCCATCACAGAACTAGAGACAGAGAGGTCATTTCCATAGAACAGGACAAATAATCCAGCAGGGAAGTGTGCGGTGCTAGAGTGAGCCCTCAGGAGGCCATTAATCCCACAACTGGGAAAGCCTGGAGAAGCTTCCTGGAGGAATGGTGAGAGAAAGACCCCAAAGGGGTGCAAGCCTCAGGTCTCTCTGCTCCTCTGAGGAAGTCCTCCCTTACACCCCTCACAATTGAAATTAGGCCCTTCTCACACTCTTACAGTCCCTGCTCTGTCCTCACTTATCACCCCTCGCATTTACATATTAAATTTAATGTTGGCTGCTGACTCGTTCAAAACCCCATGAGGGGAGGACCATGTCAGCAGTGTTTGCCAGCACTCAGTCCAGGACCTGGCATGTACTAAGTGCTTTGATTTATGTGTTGGATGAATTAGGACTGAGAGGACTATCCCAGGCTGAAGGGAGAGCTGTGCAAAGGAGTGAGAGTTGGAAACAGATGATGCATTCAAGGAACAGAAAGTCATTCACATGATACAAAGATCATTTGCAGGATGGTAGCAAGAGCTGATTTTGGAAAATAAAGCACGAAGAGCTAGAGAGTGACAGGTTAAGTTTGATGAACGAGTCTGGACTCCATCCAACACCAATGCAGACCTAAGGAACCTTAAGTAGAGAAATGAGGTGATGAGATTTTTATTATTCTTACTGCAATATGGAACGCTTTTGGAAAGAACCAAGATTGGAAGTGGGAGAGTGAGTGAGTTGTGAGTGTATGTATAACACCATGAGAAAGGTTACAGCAGGCTGCTCTAGAATTAGAAGAGAATCAAGACAAAAATGGAGGCATGAAAGGAATTAACAAGAAGTAGGATCTGCATGTGTCAGGAATTCTTTGAAAGACATGATTTAAAGGAACACAAGCAGTCAAGAACCATGACCTGGCAATTGAGCTGACTGGTGCTGCCATTTGCTGTGGCACACGACAACCAGGAGGAGAGGCAAAGAGAGGCTGGCAGTGGGGATGCAGACGGGGTCAAGTTAAACTGGCAAAGTTTAAATTCCTATGGAGCACCCAAGTAGAGGAGCTCAGTAGACAATCAAATATGACAAAATAAAGCAACTCAGAGCAAGAACTGAACTGAAGATAAAGATTTGAGAAAAAAACATAAAGTGGCAGTCATTGAAGCAAAAGATTAGATGAAATCCACCCAGGAAAAAAATAAATCAGAGTATACACTTATTAGATACCTATTTTGGAAGACCTTGTAAAAATCATTAATTTATCTCAGAAACCTAAATGAAGTTATCTGTCACCAATACTCATGATATGATCTAGTATTCATTAAAAGATTGCACGCACACACACACACACACACACACTAATACTTGTATTGCTGTATTTACCTACATAAAATAATTAGCCTGTGCTATTATTTGCTCATCAATTAGATTATAAAGTTCTAGAAAATGAAAATAGATTTTATTCTTATTTTATTTACCTCCACATTTTATTTAGCATAATATCCAACATATAGAAGACACCCAGTCAATGTGTGTGCAGGGCATAGAATTGAATGCCTTGATTTAACAACCCTCTGAATTCCTTTCCCAGTAAGTGAATGCATCTGACTTTTGCTTGAATGAAGTAAACCAGAGTTGCGTTGCCTCAGGCTCGGGAAATCTGGCCCATGTCACCTGGATAGAAAGGCATTTGCCTATTTATCAGTATTCTGAAAATCAGCAGAAAATGTTTCATGTTGAGATTCATTTTTTTTTAATAGAGGCATGTTTTATTTATTTATTTGTTTGTTTGTTTTGTTTTGTTTATACATGCACTGGGTACAGTCAGAAGCGCGGGAGGGTGAGAGAATTCACCAGAGCCAGAGCGGGGAGCAGAGCAGGCAGAAGGACCGAAGCACACTGCTGAGGGGGAGCAGCGGGCGGCAGGAGAGGTCTGCGCGCCATGGGGGACCCTCCTCCGGTGGCGGGGAGCAGCCGGGGATCGAACCGGCACTGCAGAGGCCGCGGGCAGCTTCGCAACCCAGCGCTCAACC
The DNA here is from genome assembly GCF_014898055.3 of Talpa occidentalis. NCBI lineage: Eukaryota > Metazoa > Chordata > Mammalia > Eulipotyphla > Talpidae > Talpa > Talpa occidentalis. Next base: position 116,713,442 of record NW_023604295.1, read on the forward strand.
GCTGCGCCACCGGGGAGGCCCTTGAGATTCATTTTTCCTTTCAACATTTCCCCTTCTCCCACTACTACACTGGATATATGGATTTCCACAGGTGGCACACATCACTAAAATCTTAGATACCTAGAAGTATTTGCATTTCACAAGAAGTTGGAAAGAAATGAAAAAAAAAAAAAAAAGAATCTCTAATTGTGGGGTGTTAGGCGAGGCAGCCCCAGGATGAGAAACTGTGCTGACATGCTCAAGCCCTCCCTAGATAGGTGGGAGAGAATGAGTCTGATGGCTCAGATGATGCCTGAGGAACCTCAGTGGCAAGAACAAAAGAGGTCAGGTGTCATGCTTACCTGGAGAGGCCTGGGGGCCTCCACAGAGCTGGTGGGGACACCACCACCCCAGGTCACAGAGATGGTACAATGATTCAATTCTAAAATCTTTTCTCTGGGAATACAGTGGGGTTATGACTTGCCCAAGTGACTGGTTTTTAGGGTACTGTGATGGCATAAATTGAATTTGAACAAAAATACAGACAGCCTCTAGCATGTTAGGAGATGGCTGTAAAAAGTCTACCAAATTATATTTCTCAAAAAAACTGAACTACATGTCACAACACATCAGAAATTGAAAATGCGCTGAGGCTGATTTGGATGATATGAGATTCCAATATTTATGAAGTACCGAGTTCCTAAAAATATAAAATCCTGAGCACTTTTATTGAAACGCTTATTGAAATTCGCCCTCTATTTGGAAAGTCAGTTCTTTAAATAAAAGAGTGACATTGCACACAACACAGAATTTTACTGAATGAATTCTGAAGCGGGTCAGGCAAAAATGTGAAATTAAATTGTAGTGGCAAATTCTCATGCAAGATTCCTGGGTGAAAAAAAAAGTGTCTTTTTGTATGTGGCGTTCTCTCAGCTATGGCGAGGGCTGTAAGAATCAGCCTTTTTCTGAATTCATAAGATCTCAATGACCTACAACAAAGAATGACAAATGCCACTTTTTCCCACTTCTGAGATTCATACAATGTTTTGAGATAAAAAGTCCAAGACAAAAAGGGGAGTCATGAAAGCAGAATAAACATGCCAACACACACCAGGTATGATATCCCTCAGAAAAGCCCTCTTCAGATAGGCTCCTCCACCATTTCCGCCTGCAGTGCTATGGAGCCTTAGGAGAGCAGGGCCTGTCTGACTGAGGGAATCTACTCCCCAGTCAATGACCCAAGCACCTCTCCTCTGAGGTCCATGAGGAAACAGCATCTTTTCCACTCTGAAGCAGTTGGGTGATGTACATGACTCCCCAACAACAGTCTTAGGAAGCATCACATTATTTTCCTGGGACTCAGACAGAAACTACAACTTAGAACATAAGGCTCCTGAAGGCCCCACAGCTTCAGTTTGTAAAGCTGAGACTCAGACTCACCCTTTGACTCCATCTTCTGCTGCGTTTACTGCCCAGGTAGAACATAAAGGTCTGAGCGCTAAGGACTACACTTTGTCATCCTACTGGTTTGCTGAACATCAATCTGGTCTTTCCAACAAATGCTTGGATTTCCAAATGCCAAACCCACTAAGATTCCAGGATCTCAAGAGGAAAGAAAGCAAGTGTGTGGGTACAAGATCACGTCATCCCCAACAGGAGCCATCTCAGATATGGACTTACCATGCTCCAAGCCAGATTGCTGCTCCCAATGTCTCATGACTGAAAGCATCAATCAACAATTCTGTTTCACGGCACCCACAGAACACTATGCTTACAGAATACACTACTGCCCACTGCCTTTCCTGATCTTGCAGGGCTCCCAGAAAGAAATTTTTCCTCTGTAATTCAGATCCATCCATGCACTGGCTCAGTGTCTGTTGCTGAGGGCCTTTGCTGTTGTCCTGTCTCCCTTCCTGCTTTTAAGGGTCAGTGGGCACCCGACCATCCTGGGCTGTGGGCATGCGGGTTCAACATACATATAGTGATGGTGTCCTGGGGCTGGGGAAGCTCAGGTGCCCCATTGTAAGCAGATCTATTTCCACTAATAGCTAGTGGATGTGCATTCTGAGCCCACTGGAACCCCAGGCACATTTCCAACAAACGATGTGGCACACACAGGAATTCATCCGAATGCAGCAAAAATCACTTAGCTTAATAACACTGCCCTGATTTAATTTTAACTTTTCATAAAGCATGAGAGATGAGTAGGGTGTGCTTGGTGTTTTATGGATTACTGATGAGACTGGGCTCACATCTGGCTGTTTTATCTTTTTTTTATGACTTCCAAAAAAAAGGGGGGTTGGGAAAGGAAGTGGATGGATAATTAAGAGGAGGGCAACACCTGCAAAATATGCAACTAAAATGCTTTGCCCAAGGCAAGGGGGAGACTTTGCTTCTCTCTGGTGTGTGAGTGGCTGGTGAGACCCTGGGAAGTCCAGAGATAATAGATTTGGTAAATGGATTCAGTGCTGTGGCTGTGGGTATCCAACAGGAAAGACCACATGCATGCACGTGTGTACACACACATGCACACATGTGCATGCACACATATTTTAAAAATACACATAGGGCACACAAACAGAAAACGAGATTATATGCTCTTCCTCTGGTCAGCATTTAGACAGCACCCTCAGGACAGTGTAAACACAGTGGTTTGTAAGTGCTAGATTGGAACAGATTTCTAACAAAGTCTTTCTAACAAAGTCTTTCTTTGTTAGAACTTCCTTTAACTCTTCCATAAATCCAGCTCTTCTCCATCACCACAATTAGTGCAGAAGGCAGCATGACCTCTCACCTACGTGATGATATTCTCCCTGGTCCCTCTGGGTCCTCTCCTACCCCTTTTCTATTCTCAAAGAAGCATTGGAGAGATCCTGATAAATAAGTTAGATCCTATGATTTCATTGCTCAGGCATCCCCAGTAGGTTCTCATTTCTCTCAGAGTAAAAGCTGAAGTTCTTACAGTGGTGGCAAAGCACACCTTTTCCCCCTCTTGACCGCTCTTTGAATCACTGTAACCTGTCACTGTAGCCAGTTCCTCAGATCCCAGCACACTGGCCTCCTTATACACTCAAACACACAAAGGCTCACACTACCTCAGGGCCTTTGCACACACTGCATCTCTACTTGGAAGGTTCTGGTCAGACATTAACATAACTTGCTCTGTCTCTTCTTGTGAGTCTGGTGCAACTGTCACCTACATGTATGTGGTTTCCATTCCTCTCCTGCTCCCTCCCCCTGGTAGTCCTTAGGTCATTCTCATGCTATGTTATTTTTCTACCCTGCACCAAACATCTTATGAAACATTACAGAATTTTCCTATTTGTCCTGTTTGTCTCTGCCTACTAAACTGTAAGATCCATGACAGTAGGGATCACTGGGGCATACCCCAGAGGCTAGCACAATGTCTGGAATATGTTTATGTAATATATGATAATGTAGTTTAATATCTTTGTTGAATGGAGAATGAACAAATGGTTTGTTCTGATTTGCAAGTGTGTTGATATAAAAAATTAATTCCAAGGCCTCCCCTGGTGACGCAGCGGTTGAGTGCTGGGCTGCAAGGCTGCCCGCAGCCTCTGCAGTGCCGGTTCATTCCCAGGCCGCCAGCAAGGGTCCCACAAAAAAAAAAAAAAAAAAAAAAATTTAATTCCACTTAAATTTACATTTATAAATCTCCTGATTCAAAATAATAACATCAGACAAAATCAAGAGAGCCGTGGATATCAGTAAGCAAAACGACTGTAGACCACAGCAGCTTGGAGACTCTTATAAGAACAAGCCACCCGCTTTTGTGCCCATAGCTCCTAGAACTCTGTCTGCAGAAGCAACTGCTCTGCTACAGATGCATAAGCAGGGAACAAATCCTGGCACATGGCCTGTGCCTTCATTCTGTGGGTTTACCCCAGAGGTTTTCTCAAGACACAAAACCTCCCTGCCCTGAAATTAGGATCAAGAAACCCCACTAATTCGAGACTGTGCTTGGACATCATGAGGGTTCAATAGGGCTAAGGACAAGAACACAGAAACAAAATGTTTGGGTTAGAATTATTAAAGCAGAAGAGAGTCCAAGGTTATTGGACCTGTTGTTCCAGCCACCACCAATCTTCCAGCAAAAATCATTAGAAACCCTTCTTGCCCCTAAAGCTCACTGGGTGATCTGGACAGCTCGATGCTCACTTTAATAAGCATGTAAAAACCATTTGTCCATCACTCTTCATCACCACCAAAAGCAGGCCCATCCTCGGCCTCCCAACTTCATCCTGCTTGTACAACATATTCTGCACACCCCCTCCACATTCATGACCTTGACACCACTGTTTTTAGGGAGCTGTCTCCTTAAGTTCCACATTCTACCTATTACACCCAAGTTGAAGTGTGCTCTCTGATTTCAAAGTCCAACAGAATAAGCTTGTCCACCTCCCCAACCCCATTTATCCTGGCTCCCCAACCTGAACTCTTGACCTTAAACACCATTACTCATTTCACCACCTGACACACATCCTATCCTGCCTTTTCTACCTCCATTCACTTAATGTTTTTATTATTGCCTTTCACCAGAAGGCCCTCCCCTTAGCCATATATAGTCTCATCAACCTTCTAAAACTGGCTTAAACTTCACCTTCACAAGGAAATTCTATTCTTATCAAACTTTGCAACACGTTCATGCTGCATAATACCACTGTCTTACATGGTATTAGCTGAGCATATAAGCCTCCCATAAATATTTACTAACTGACCATTGTCTGTTGCCTTTCTACTGACATCTAGGGGATTACTTTTTTGCCTGTAGGGAAGAAATACAATATTGGACTTCGGTGTTAGGCCAACTTGGATTTAAACCTCCAGCCTGCCAATTACTATGCCTGAATTTGGCTAAACTACTTAACTTATTTTAGACCCGATTTCATCATCTACAAGAGAAGAATAAAATTATATCTCTCCCAGGGTTATTATAAGGTCAAAATGAGATGATCCCCAATCTCAATCAGGGCAGGGACTTTGCTTTATTCCCCTCAGTGCCTGGGATGGTAAGTGACACATGGTTCTCAGTAATAAAAATGTGAGTGAATAACATGCATACAATTCCTTATATAATCTGATGTGATAATAAAAGCCAGAGTTATTGCTGACAGTCTTTTTTTAAGCAAACTGAAGAAAGATGTGTGGCCACTTACTGAACGTCCTCTGTGCCCTGACCCCTGTGTGTTTTCTTCTCTGACTCAGACAATGCAGGCCTCTCACCAAGTTCTCATGGGTCTCATCACCTAATCTCTTCATTACCACCCTTGAAGATCTTTCTAATTTCACAGAAGATAAGAATTAAGAAGTCTAGTTATTTCTGGGAGGGAAGATTATCCTTTGGTTGAAGTGAATTATTTATTTTGTTTGTGTCTTTCTTGTGCTACTGAAGACCTCTGCATTATTCTTTTTTGTATGTCTTATGTTCTCAAATGCTGGAAAGGGATTTTACAAGCTACAGAATATTTCTAGTATGTATTTGTCCCTATAAACACCAGAAACATAAAAGATGCTCGGGGAAAAAAAATGTTGAGCAACAATGAATTCACGGAGTGATTAAATAAGGTCAAATTTACAACTGTGGATCTTAAAAATAAGTTGCAGAAATAAGTCTAAATTGTGATCTTGCAAAGTAAGCAGAGACTTTCTTTCCATTCTAAGGAAGAGGCTACTGGATCAAAGCAGCATCTTGAGAGACACTCTCCCCAAGGAGGTCCTTTGCTGGTTGAAACATCTGCATATTTTGTCCACAGAGTCATCTGCATACAAGTGTCACCCATCTCTCTTCATCAGCTCCCCTATTTGTAAAACAAGTCCATGACCTTTCTGTGACTTTCCAAGGAGGTCAAATGATGAGGGAGAAATTTCACTTGAAACATTTTCCATGCCCAAGAGAATCAGAATACTTCACAGGAAGTGCATTATCATTACACTGTCAGATAAAGAAGTAGCTGATGCCTTGCGGGCCCACAGAGATGCCAGGCACAAATTTCTAGTTTTCAAGAATTGCTACATCATTTGGTTAAAGGTGATATAGGCCAGGTAGAGAGAATGAAAGAAAGGTGCAATTTCTTGAAACACTCCTTCCTCTTCTATAGGAGTACAACAATTTTTAAAAACTCCCTAGCACTTTTTATTCCACCTTCCCTTTTTCTTCTGTAGAATGAGGTCTTTCTCATCTCCTTTCATACCACCCTGCTACATCCACTCTTAAGAAATGTCCAAAGGAAATGGCATGGGAGGAATGAACACAGAATGAGCCAGGGTCTGTAGAGAAAAGATCACTGTATTGCTCCAACTTTATATCTAAAACTATCAAAGCCATGAAGTTATAATAGAGAATTCTCAAACCTCATGGAGGTCTGGGAGAAGTGGAAGCAAGAAGGTAGTGGAAAAAGACATGGGCAAGTTTCCTGACCAGGACATAGGGCAAAAAACAACATGGCCAGGGCCTCACCTGGTGGTGCAGCAGTTGAGCGCTGGGCCGTGAAGCTGCCCACAGCCTCTGCAGCACCGGCCAATAGTCAATCCCCGGGCACCGGTGAGGGTCCCACATGGCGTGACAGACCTCTCCTGCCATGCCCGCTGCTCCCCTCAGCAGTGTATTTCATCAGTCTGCCTGTTCTGTTCCCCGCTCTGGCTCCAGTGAATTCTCTCACCCTCCCGCACTTCTGACTGTACCCAGTGCTTGTATAAATAAATAAATAAATCTTTAAAAAAAAAAAAAAACAAAAAACACATGGCCAACAAAGACTTGGTCTTCCCAAGGCTGAATCAGGCCCAACAGGCAGCCGGAGACAATGCTGAGGCATGGACAAATCCATCCTCACAGCCACACTGCTTCCCATGGAGGGCCTCTGCTCCTCTGCAGGGAAGCCTGCCCCCCCACTGCCAGGCCAGACCCCTCTTGCCCTTCCTACTGCCTTAAAGGAACACTCTCAGGAAAGGATTTGATAAACTGCCTCCTGATGAGTCTACAATGACAATAAGGGCTTGTGATCTACTACTCCCAAATATATGTGTTTTTAGTTTAGATTAAAACTTAATATGAAAGAAATTCATCTCAATTTTGGTCTTTCAGGGGAAACTATGTGGCATGATTTCAAAGCAGCACAGAATATTAGAAATCAGGGTCCATTTAAGCAAATTTGGGGAGTCTGATCACTACAACAGTCAGTCCACAAGGAAGGTTTCTTCTAGAAATAGAGAGCAAGCTCCAGACGCCTGGAATCACACTAGGGAGGTCCTGTTAGCCTCCCCACCCCCTAGGACCTGCACCACCTTAATGCATGGACATGTTCACATTCATTCACACACACACACACACATACACAAACAGTGAGGAGGACACAGTTTAAGGCAGGCAAGACACCCCAAATTGAGGATCTCTTAAGGGCATGCCCCACAGAGCACCCTAAGGGTTTCCCAGCTTGAGAAGAAGCACAGAGGGGTTGTCTTGGTGCTGGTGGAAACATCTTTCCTCTGGACTCAAGTCCTGTCACAAGGTATGACTGTTACTAGGACACAGTGATTCCCCCACTCCTCCCATCCAGCCCCCCAGGCCTTCCCACCCTGGGATGCCATAGTGAGCTCTCAAATCCCCTCTCCTGGGAGGCAGGCCTCTGGCCTGGTCTTGCGGGGCCAGTGCAGGTGCAGAGGGGGGCAGAGTGGCTTACAGGCAGTGGTGACAGTATGTACTCCACCCCACAGCTCTTCGCCCCACTGCCTTGAGTAACTCCTGGAGTAAACTGAACATTTCTGCTGCTTAAAATTATAAGATTAAGGGCCTCCCTCATGGCTCAAGAGATTAAGCGTCAACACTATGAAGCAGTCTGCAACTACTGCAACACGAGTTTGATGCCCGGTCAGAGAGTTGATCCACATGGCGCAGCAGACCTCTCCTGTCTTGCCTGCTGCTCTCCTCAGCAGTGTATTTCAGTGGACCTGGCTGTTCTGCTCCCCACTCTGTTTCTGATGATCCTCTCACCCTGCCCCCTCAAACCTCTGGCCTATACCCCAGCTCTTGTATGCATAAATAAACCTTTAAAAAATTATAAGACTATTGTCAGAGAACTCGGTCTGCACTTGAGGAGAGGGATATTGTCTGTGGCAACAGGGAGGGTAGAGAGTGAAGGGGATTTTGTTGGGTTTTAGTTTTTGTTAGCTGCTTTAGAATTTCATGGGGAGAGGAGGGACCATGTGGCTCTTAACAGACCACAACCACAAAGCAGCCAGCAGGGGCCACCCGGTGAACTTTCTGTGCACCAGCACCGCAGAAATAGTGGCCTCCAGGATTTTAAATAATCAGGGGCTGTCAGTACCAATAAGCCTCAATCTCTGAAGTCTCAAGAGATTAAAAAAAATCCTCCATGCAAGGTGACAGAGAGATTTAGATGAAGAAACCTTCAGAGAAACAGAGGGGACAGCTGCAGCTGGCCCATCTGTGAAATGCCCATGTCACCTGACTGGCAGCCCAGCCCTGAATCAGCCTTCCCAGGCTGCATCGTACATGTGCACAGAAAAGATAATGTTAATATTGCTCCTTATTTGTTTTTCTGTCTACAAAAATGCCCACTTATCAGTATTTACTGGCTCTCAGAAATAAAGCTATTTTAGAACATTATCCAAGATGCAAATGAGTCACTGAAATTTGTTGCTATGACCTTTCCTTGTCACTGGGTAGATGTTTCCAAATTCATAAGCCCTCCTGATGGCCTCTTAGTGCAGGGATTCCCCAGTATATCAGAGGAATGTCCACCACGAGTTTTTGCTTCGGGGAATGACAGGCCCCAAAATGGTCCAAAGATCCTAAATTTTATAGGGAAGGCCCTAGAGCTGTCACTGGACAAAAGCCTTTCTCATTCACAAGGCTGTTCTCTCAGTCTCACCTGGATGAGTAAGTCTATTGACAAAGGAAGATCCATCCAGAGAGCCTCTGCCATTAGCCACATCCCTGTACACAGAATGCAGTCAAACAGGCCACCCTAACAAAGTAGTCCCAGAAGGTCTTAAAATAGTTTAACTTCACCAGGAATTAGGAAATGCAGACTTTTAGAGAACACCAGTCCTCTCCATAGTTTTCACCTTTTGTTTCTTTTGACCATATCAATTCCACATCGACAGTTTCACCCTCAAACACTGAGATAAGTGGCAAGGGGACATTAATTGTGTGAGGGAAGTTAACTCACCACAAAGCTACTGTTCTTGCGTTCAGATCAGGAAAGGTGGAGACATTTGATGACAGCATGGAAATTGAATTGCATTCTCCTGTATCAAAAGTCTGTTCCCTACAGGTACACACGCTCAAGCACACAGCACATACCCACAGGCCTTTTCTTCGTGTTAATGGCTACTGCAGACAGTGCCTAATTCTAAGAGTCCCCAAACTAGAAGCTGACCTAGACTCTTCCCTCTCTCTCACGCTCAAAGACCTCTCTTCCACACAGTCTCTTCATCCATGAAATGGATCTTACCTATGCTGGAGGCAAAAGCAGTGGCTGGTTAAGGGCATGTATTGTGGAATTCCTGCTGATGTGAGACCTTGGGCAGCTTGGTCTGGGTCAAATCCGGGCTTCAATTTCCCTTAGCTATAGGATGAGTTCATAACGGTCCCTACCTCATAGGGTAGCTGGAAAAATGAAGTGAGGAAAAAGTTCAGGTTTTAGTAAGTGGCATCATTATCATTACAGAGTAGTTTTAGGAATCAAAAGTAATCTAGGTGCAGAAATGTACCAATACCTCTCACAGGTTTCTGCCATTAATGCCCTAATCCAAATCACCATCATTTCTTGTCTGGGTTACTATAAAATCCTTCAGTTTCTCTGACTCTAGAATCCTACCTCTTTCATACCACTAACTCCCCTTTCATACTACTCCAGGGATCAAGTCATTAATTTATATAATTCATCTGCTTAAAAACCTTTCATAACTATCTGTTGCTTATTAAAATCAAACTCCTTATTATGGTCTACAAGGTTGTTCATAATCAGAGTCCACCTCTTCGGCTTCATCTTCCATTGCACAGCTCCCATCTGCCTGGGATGCCCTTCTTATTTCATCTGAGCAACCATTGCACAATCTTTTCCACACAACTCAACCACCATCTCCTCTAGAAATCCCCTCCAGGTCCAGCTGACCTCTACCTCTTCAAGATCCAACTCTACCCATCACTATGCATACATCTGCCGCTAATACACTGTGTATTAAAGACAGGTGTGGCAGGTGTCCTTAATTTCCCCTGTGCCTGGCTTGTGGCCAGCATGGAGTAAGTGCTCTGTAAGTTCCTGTGGAGTAGAATTCCCTCTTGTGAAGACATTGACACAGGCAGGTTCAGTGTCAACACACTCTTATAATACTCCACTGAGAATATTTAAACTACGTAGTCCCCTATGCTAGCTTGGGTATCCTTTCTACTAAATGTCTCCACCAATAATGTGGGATTCTAGCTAGAAATCTCTGAAGTCTGAGGTCAAATGTAAAGACAAACACACCTTCCTCTCCTCCCTACCCCCACTCTAATCTCACCAAAATCTAAAAGGAACATTTAATTTTTAACAGTACTCACACTGTGTTGGCATACCAATTAACACCAATTAATCATTTTCATTAGGTGTGATAATGACTGGAAGAGAAAAGATTAGTTCCAACAAAATACTCTGTGCCTCTATCAAGTGCCCGGGTGACTCATGAGATTAAGCCACCTAAGATCAAATCCTCATCAAACTACCCCTGCTACACTGGAGACCTGTCACTGAACCTCTGGATGGTGTCAAAGAAGCAAAAATACCCAGCTGGGGAAGCATCCAGATATCAAGCTCTGACCTAAACAATCATCAAAAAATTAATTGATATTCTCCCGGAGCAAAGTTCTTCACAATCATAATAGCCCTGAAACATGATACAGCCATCAGTTATAATTCATAAGTCCCTAAGAAGACAACAAACATGAACCATAGGATGCACCTATTCCGAAGTAGTTTCCAGTCCAATGAGGGTCAGTTGAAGTCTCCTCACTTGCCAGCTGCCCCTACATAACCTTTCCTATCTCTGGGGTTGGCAACTCTAGACTTCCTGTTGTTCAGGTCAAAATCCTTGCAGACATTTTTGATTCCTTGCTTTCTCCCATCTACCCATTAAAAATAAAATTCAGATTTTCACAAAGATGGCACTGACAGTAAAGAAAGAAGCCCCCACCCCTCCCAAAGCTAAAGCCACATCAAAAGTTTTGAAGGCCAAGAAAGCAGTGCTGACAGGCAGCCACAGGGAAAAAAAAATCTGCATTTCACCCACCTTTTGGAGGCCCAAGGCACTGCAACTCCATAGGCAGCCCAAATAATCTTGGAAGAGCACTCCCAGGAGAGACAAGCTTGACTACTGTGCCTTCATCAAGTTCCCTCTGCTCACTGAGTTAGCCACAAAGAAGACAGAAGACAACTACACACTTGTGATCACTGGATGTCAAGGCTAACAAGCACCAGATCAAACGGGCTGTGAAGAAACTCTGTAACTCTGACATGGCCAAGGTCAACACCCTGATCAGACCTGACAGAGAGAAGAAGGTATATGTTGCACTGGCTCTTGACTATGATGCTTTGGATGTTCACAACAAAATTAAGATTATCTAAACAGAGTCCAGCTGGTTAATTCTAAATATAATTATTTTGCCATAACAAAATAAAAATTCAAAATATATCGAATGTAGCTGTATTCTCATTTCTTCCAACCACCTGGACTATTGCAGTAGCCTCTTTACAGATTTCCTGCCTCTACCCGTCTTCACCTTCAGTCTATTCTAAATATAGTATCCAGAGAATTTTTTAAAAAGTGAATCTATCAATCACTCTTCTCAAAATCCTCCTATGACTCCTTGTCTTCCTCAGTTATTAAAATGGCCCAGAAGGCCCTAAGTGATGCCCTACATTATTTCACTAATGTTACCTTCTCTCTCCCTTTCTTTCTTGCACCACTGCAATACCGGCATTCTTGTTCCTGGAATACATCAGGCACACTTGCACCTCAGGGCCTTTGCGCGAATCATTACATCATAGATAACAAGGCATTTGAACTGAAACTTGGAGAATGGGTAGGATTTGAACCTGCAGAGTTGAAGTAAGGACATTCAGGTAGAGGGGAACAATGTGTCCTAGACCAACAGAGAGCTCACAGAGAAGTGTGTGGTGGCCCAATTAGGCACAGGCGAGGCAATGGCAGGAAGCTGATCGAGCGTTGAGTTGGAAGAGCTGACTAGAACCTTAAGCTTGATGGTCAGAGAAAGGATTCTGTTGTTGGAAGCTGCTAAGGACTTTTTAAGGAGTACAAAGCATCATTTCCCTTCAGTTGCTTCTGCTTCATAGAAACACAAATTGAGACTATTTTGCAAAAGCATCATCAAACCTTATAGTGTGATGGTGAAGAGACATCAGATGATTTCCATGTTCCACCTGTCACCATCAGTCCTACACAGGATCCCTTGTTCCTTCCCCTGCTTTTACTTCCTAAAGACTAATGCAGTCCTAGCCCGATGGTTCCTTGCACTTGCAGGGTTCTCTGACCACTATTCTGCGATCACCCCCTCCTCTGCATGTTCATTGCACCCCCTGCACTCCACTGAATGCTTCCTTGTTTTCTGATCATTTGATATATATTTGATATATATTCTGTCTCCTCATCTATATTAGGTTAAAGCTCTAGTCAGGTCTTTCAACTCCACACATGGGGAGGGTAAAATGTCTTGGACCTCTTTTGTGACCTTGGCACTGTTCTGAACACACAGGAGATATAACATTAAATGCCTTTGCTCAGGTGGCCTTCCAGAGACAGATGGATCTGACCCAGTGCAGGCAACTGTAATGCAAGCACCCATCATATCTAGCCATCAAGATTACCTTGAAGAGAAGAACGTTTTGAAAGAGCCAGAGCTATATTCTGGGCTCACCCTAAAGGCGATAGGTGTGGAAGGGAAGGTACTGGTTAAAGTGTGTGTTTGTGTGTGCATGTGTGTGTATTAAGGGATAATCTTTTATTTAAAAAATTGATAAATTTTATGTATTACATTTTGTAAATTTAAGGAATACAGGATATTACTTTGACATATTTATATACTGTAATGTGATTGCCATTAATGTGATGTTAATTACATTATGTTACTATAGTACAATATCATTGTCTATATTCACTATAGTGTATATTATAGAGACAACCTCGCATCTGTTAGAATGGCTATCACCAAGACTAGAAACAATAGGTGCTAGCAAGAATGTGGTGAAAAGGAGCCCTCATACATCGTTGGTAGGAATGCAAATTAATGCAGCCACTTATGGATAACAATGTGGTTCCTTAAAAATTTAAAAATAGATCCACCATATAATTCAAAGATTTAATTTCTGGTTATATGCCCAAAGGAAATACAAACAGGATTTCACTAAGATATATAGACTCTGGTATTTATTGCAGCATTATTCACAATATCCAAGAACTGAAAACAACCCAAATGCTTACCAATGGATGAATGGATAGAAAAGATGTGGCAAACATATACAATGGAATATAACTCAGCTATAAAAAAGCTATCCTTCCGTTTATGATAACATAGATGGACCTTGAGCACATTATGCTAAGAGAGATAAGTCAGACAAAGAAAGACTTGAATGTGGAATCTAAAAAAAGTCAAAAATAAAAATGTAGTGAGGGCACAATGGATGGGTGTGAGGGGATAAGATCGACAGCATTTAAGGGCACAAACTTGTTTGTTTTGAAAGGAATAAGTGTAATGAGTGCAGAAAGCTCCCAGAGTGGGAGTGTAAGTCAGCACTCACCTTAGCAGTTTCCTACTTGAGGTTGTACTGAATCACCCACTCAAATCTCATTACTGGGGGGTCCATGACTGCCACTCCCAGGTTAAGAGTCTTCCCCTAAATTATATTTTTCCTTCATTCCACCCCCAGGTAAAAATGATAAAAATTTGCATTACACTTGGCATTTCTTCCTTTAGCCTTTCCCAGGGCAGCTAGTCATACCCAACATAATTTTTTTTTTTTTTTTTGTGGGACCCTCGCCGGTGGCCGGAAATGAACTGGCGCTGCACAGGCTGCAGGCAGCCTCGCAGCCCAGCGCTCAACCGCTGCGCCACCAAGGGAGGCCCCATAAACACAATATTTTAATAGTTACACTTTTGTGCCTGAACGGTTCTGGCTACTGGGACTTTTTTCTAGTACTTTTATCTGATCAATATCTCAAGGGCTTCCCTAATTAGAACTTTTGGCCAGAGTTGACTGGACTATAGCAGGTGGTAGCTTCAGAAATGGCTTCTCTTAAGCACAGCCAGAGAAGGTGGTGGTATCCATATTCATAATTCAGTAAAAGAAAAATGTCTCCCCCTCATCCCGTTTTCCTGCTGGATTTTCCATCTGTGGCACATAGTGTAACTCAGAATGTCAGGAGCAGGGCTGATGAAAGCACCAAGGACAAGAACACATACCTGCCGGCCCTCCGCATGCTGCATTTGTTCCCATCCATGTTAGTGTGTTACACAAACGTGGGGCCTCCACCATGGCCTCAAAGGAAGGTAGCAGAACTGCCAGGAATAAAGCCAGATTCTTCCTTCTGTGCCTGACCTTCAGGTTTCCAGCTCTCCCTAGGGTGGGAACTCCAGGTTCCTTGAGTAAACATAACTCACCCCTTGGCTCCCTGCTCGAGTCAGCTCCCATCAGACACATAAACCTCTCGTCCACACAGATATATTTAACACAAACGTGCCTCTGGGTCACGCATCTGCCTGGCTCCATCCTCAGGTGTGATGGTCACAAGCAGGTAGAAAAAACATGAAACATTGATCCAGAGACTAAGGAGCATATAAAACCTGCTGATTAGGAGTTAGGTTAAAAAGAAATACGTAATGAGCACAGGTGCTTATAACCCACTAGATAAAAAGAAATGTGTGTCTGAAAAGAATTGAATGTCAGCCCAGCACATTGGGGGCTTCCATTCATAGTGAAAACACTAGATGTCTCCTGTGGGCTACCCAAGTTAGGAAAAACATTGGGGAACAGGCCGATATGCATGGACAAGGATGTGGGCAGGGTCTGAGTTAGGGTTCCTTCCTGGGATGCGGGTGGTAGAGAGCTGTCTATAGATAAGCCCCTGCCACACTGCCTCTACTTTGGACTGGTGACGCTGCCCAGAGGTGGCAGGTGAGGGAGGCCACAGGCGAGTGTGAGGAGACCTTGATCCACTCTCCTGCATACCCATGAGAAGAGCAAAATCTCTTCCAAGGCCTTCCTTGCAGGTGCCCACAGGTCAAGCTGCATTAGAAGATTCTATACATGGAGCAGCCAAGTGCCAGGTGGAAGAGAGAAGATGGCTGTGTCATGTCTGGGCAGCCACTCGCCATTCACCCCAGAAAGGAGGAAATGGGCTTGGAGATGCTGGGGGTGCGGGGCAAGGAGAATTACATTCAAGGTAATGTGAGCTGAGTTAAGTCCCTCCTTAATGAAGGGAGGGAGAGAATTGTTATCAACCTGGGATGGTATAAGGACACTTATTTCCAGAGGTAGAAGTAAAACTTGAAAGACTGTTGTTATGGACTGAATTATATCCATCCCCCACCAAAAAAAAAATAAATAAATAAATAAAAAATATTGTGTGAATTTGAATTCATTTGTATGTGAAGTCCCAACCCCTAGCACCTCAGAACATGGCCTTATTTGGCAACAAGGGCTTAACAAAGGTATTTAAGTTAAAATGAGGTCACTCTAATCCAACAAGACCGGCTTTCTTCTGATGAAGGTGGACAGACACAGAGAGAAGATGCGGAGATGCACAGAGAATGATGGTCATCAGCCTCCCGCATGGATTCAGAAGGAGCCTATGCTGCTGCCACCTTGATGGAGGGTTTCTAGTCTCCAGAAATGGAAGACAACAAATTTCTGTTGTTTAAGCCACTCGGTCTGTGGCACTTTGTTATCACAGTCCTAGTAAACCAATACAGCTGTTAGAGATCCTTTCCACAATGATTAAAAATCCCCAGGAATTTTATAAAAGGTATCTTGTCCCATTTTAAGCCCAGGAAGCCAGGCGTAATTAGCTACTGATAAAGCAGCTCTCCTGCTGGACTGTGGGTTTTGATGATAGGGACTAATTTCATTTAGCACTGTGCCAGGACATAGTAGATAGTTGAGGAAATCATTTTGGTTGCTCTTACTGTTGAAAGCTCTTTAACTCCTTTTAACCCAATTCCTAAAAAACAAAAAGAAACAAAAGCACATATGTGTTTGAACACATCGAGATTTTTACTGCCTAAATATATGAGTGTGTGTGTGTGAGTGTGTGAGTGTGCGTGTGGATGTGTGTGTGTGTGAGTGTGCGCACGTGTATATATAGGGAGGGAGGGGAATGAAGGAGAGAATTTTCTCCCAAGATTTTTAGTGGGTGGAAGGGAAAAAAAAACTCAGCATCATGCCAGCATTATAGCTGATGTTTGGTACTATTTATAGAGTCAGCCATGGCCATATCAGATCTTTAAAAGAAGCAAAACATCTGGGCACATTCCAAGGCAGAGAGGAAGAACCCAAGTCACAACATATTACATAGTGGAAGGCTGCATCTTTACAAAG
Organism: Talpa occidentalis; assembly: GCF_014898055.3. Taxonomy (NCBI): domain Eukaryota; kingdom Metazoa; phylum Chordata; class Mammalia; order Eulipotyphla; family Talpidae; genus Talpa; species Talpa occidentalis. The sequence continues at coordinate 116,730,052 of NW_023604295.1, forward strand.
TTACAATTTACATTTGCTAAACATAACTGTGTGCCTCCAAGAAACTTGGGGAACCTGACTCTGGCACTGAATGTAATGAAAGAAAAACACAATAGTCACTGTACTATCAAATTTTAATAAGTTCTGGCATGAATGACTGGTTTTCAGAGGGCAGAGAACACACAGCGTGTCCTCAGCAAACGGCCTTCAAGTAGCCCCTGGCCATCGAGATCAATCATTATGGGGAACCCCACTGATCAGAAGTTGTCAGCTACCTTACCACATTTTCAGCAAAATTACATCCCGAAATGCCCCTCTACCAGCTCTTCATTTGAAGGCAGATGGCACCCCTCCTTGCCCTATTTCCCAGAGATGTCATTAAAAAAAGGATGGAATTAAGGGGAAATATTTAAACTTATATAACACTTGGAACAGCTGCACTAAAAGAGAAAACTCACTATTACTACAATATTTTGCAGGCCTAAAGTGTGTCCTACTTTAGGTAAAGCCAATATGCTTTTTAAAATTCAGATTTTGAAAACCTATCAGAACTAAGTTGTTCAGCATTCAAACAAGAGCAAGGTCCTCACAGCTTTAGGCCTCTACTTTAATCACTAGGGATTTTCCAGCACTGGGCCCAAGATATTACACAAATTTGCAAGGTGTTTGTTGAACGAAACAATGATTTCAGTCAAAGAGCCAGCTCCATCTACGTACATAATGCATTAGAGAATTGCCATATTCCTCGCCCTGCACAGTGGGTCTGGGTTTGGAGGTGACTATATTTTGTGAGAATGCCTGCCCTGGGACACATCTCCTCTGCCCACTGTCTCCCTATATCCTCCCTGGCACCACCAGGCCCCATGTTCTGTGAGCACTGTTTAGGCAGGGCTGCTGTTTTCTTTTAAAAAATTTGTTCCTGGCTTTCCAATGATGTCCTTGGAGACACAGGGCAGCTGTGCCCAGCTGTGGCTTTGATGGTGACAAACTTGCATGGTTAGTAGATCCACAGCTTCTGAGAAGCTAAAGGATTTCAGGGCAGTCTATGTGCTGTGCTTGGCGCTGACTTCACAATACACCCACTGCTACCTCTTTGTTCCAAAATATTTAGTCCTATCCCCCAAACATTTGTTTCTTCCACATTGGTCAGGGAGAAATAAGAGGAGGATTTTACAAAACCTTCCCACAAGTGTCCATGCAATGCATGCCAGATTTAATGCACAGAGAAATACTTCCCAAATAGGGCAAGAACCTGATCCACTAAAGAAACTAGATTCCATGTTCATTTTTAAACTTTTATGATAAAAATTGATAAAACTTGACATTAAAAAAAGGAAACTATCAAAAAAATAGAGAAAGCAAAAATCATCCAGAAGTTCACTATCCACTATATTAACATATTAGCATATTTTACATATACATGTATATTATTCATATATATTTCATTACATATTATATGCATATTAAATACTTCACTAGCCAATCTAGAAGGTCTTTCACATACACTTTCATGAACACTGTTTCACATTATTAACATTCTTCAAATATTTTGTATGACTGCCTAATACTCCACTGGTTGGATGAACCATACTTGTTCCCTGCTTTCAAAGATTGATTCCAGTTTTTTAGAAAGAAATAGCAACACAGTGAACAATTTTGTTCACATGTTTCCCTATCTTTCTGATTATTTCCTTAGAATAAAATCCTACAGAAACCCTCCAAAACCTTGCTTTCCAGAAAGGTTGCACATTACAGTCCTATTAACAGACCATTCTATTATTCTACCATATTCCTATGACACTGAGCAATGTCATTTTCAACTGTCAAGAATTTTATTGCTGGGAAAGTGGCAACCTCATTTCCATTTTAATTAGCATCTTTATTATTGTTATTACTGAAATTGTTATTGGTGGTAAGTGCTTGACTTGAATTTATCACCTTCCCCACAACATGACACCCCTCAAAGTTAAGCCCTCTCATCCTTACTCTACTGAGAGAGAAACTGAGGTTCAATTCAGTGACTTTCACAAGGTCAAACAACCAACTCTCAAAAGTCAGGTCTCAACACTGACTCCACAGTCCCAGCTCACTATTCTACTAAGTTCCTTATTCATGGAGCCAAACAGTTTTCTAAGTATTTTAAGGCCTTTCATTTCTCTTTCTCTGAATTTTAGTAAATTTATTTTCTGTGTAGAAAGAGTCCTCAGCAATTTGGGGGTTTTAACACCCAAGATTCATAACATCAGCCCCCTAAGTCCTCTTTGCTTCAATCCCCCATTGTCCCCCCACACAGTGTGTGAGACACCATGTCTCCCCTTCTATATCGAAGAGTTTAAACCATCTTCATCTAAGTCCTCTTGAGATTACTCAGAAGGTTCTGGAATTTAATTAAATCTCAATTGGGAAATAACCATTCATAGTGAAAGAAGCAAAACTTAGGATCCCTTGAAATGACCAGCTGGGAGCACAGCTCTCACCAGGGCCTGTTTTATTAGAGCATCCCTCCCTTTCCTGATAGGAAGTCGGGTTAGAAATCCATTGTGTTCTCTCTAGACAGAGAGATGAATGCCTCCTGCCTCCCATAATAATGTCATGTTTAAGTGTCCAGCCAGGCCATGATCACTCTTTAGGGTGATCTGAGGAAATGTGTGCACATTCCCCCCCCAATCCCCTCCCATCCCAACCCTGGTTTATTAGTGGAATCCCCTCAAAAGATGAGAGCCCAGAAGCATAGCTGTGGAGCTCAAGCACTACTTCCCAAATAAATGGGAAGGATATCCAGATATCCCAGGTCAGAGAACATCCTTCCACCCAACAAAGAGCCTGGCACTGACAGTTAAAACAGAGGCTAGAAAAAGGGGAGTTTTGACTTGGAATTCACCTGCTCACCCAGGAATTCATGCTGCAGAAAAGTTCTGCAGGATCATAAACCAGCCTTCCGCCTGCCTCAGAGCTCACTCTGCAACTTGCAGCGATCATTTGCTTGATTCAGCTCAGGTTAGAGAGATGGATAGGATTTTCCCACAAATCACTTGATTAGTAAGAGAAATCTATGTTCCTGCTGTTCTAAGCAATGCAGGGATTTTTGGGCCCCTTTAAATCTCTCTCAATATTATGGTTCTTGCAGATTTCAGAGTTTCCTTCCTTGGATTTATTTGTTGAAGGCACCACATTCCTTGGCAATGTTACCTTGCTTTTCTCTGATACCTTGACCAGCAATATTTGGGAGGAACTGCATGAGCTCCAAAACCCAGAAAAGGGTATTCCCACCTTCTAACTAAGCACTCTAGGATCAGAGCAGCAGAACCACATAGAATCTAGGGTCAGCTTGTTCCTTGCCCCAGCCCACTAACCTGGCCTAGCCTGACCCATCCTGAGAGAGAACCAGCATCCTATCAATTACCACAGATGTTCAGGTACTTGAATTATTATAGGCACTATGCTGCATAGTTCACAGCTAACACACTATTTATTCCAAAAATAAAAAAAGATAGTAGACATTGGGTATTTTAGATCTGGGAAAACTGAGGTTTGGAGATGCCACATGGACTCTACAACCAGGGCTGTGAAGATACCTCCAGTCAGGAAAGCTCTGGATCCCTACCCCTCTGTGCCACCATATTCTCTTATCTCAAAAGACCACTGGGAATAAGTTTGTGGAAAAGATCAGCATTGAACCACCTTTTTGCCTTTATCACACCTAAAAATGACCTCATTCCCTAGGTAAGCACACTGCTTTGGACTCTTTGCCATCCAAGAGGTCCCTCTTAGCTAATCTGACAGGTCCAGGGCTAATCACAAGTCCTAGACACCCCCAGTTCTGGAATGGACATAGAACTGGGCTATATGGACAGTGTACTGACACCCTGGTCTCTAGGCACACTTATGGAGCTTCCCCAAAAAACCCTCTGCTTCCTCCAGGCCCAGGGACCATCCCCATCCCCCCACCACCACACACACACTCTCTCTCTCTCTCTCTCTCTCTCTCTCTCTCTCTCTCTCTCTCTCTCTCTCTCTCTCTGCAGTCTCTGCATGAAGCCGTCCACCCTGTTTTTCTGCTGGGCTAGTGACTAATGTTGTTCTTTTCCAAAACCCCAAGTCATTTTCCTTCCCTACAGCACCACTTGCTCTCTGGTCTGTTTTCCTTTCCTTTCCCCATGGACATCTAAACAGAACAAAGGAAGTGCTGTGCTTCTTCATGGTTTATATCAGCATTTCCCTCGTCCCAGCAGCTTGGAATAGAGAACCACCCTAGGAGCTCTCTTCTCCACCTCCCGCCTTCCTTCCGGGGATGTCAGAGAGGAGAAGAGCAAAGAGTTCAGTCCTACACCATGAGCTCCACCCCACCTCCAGATCATGTGGCCTTGGGTAGATCTCTTCTCCCCAGGACAATGTCTTAAGGTACAAATTGAAGAGAAGAATCTTCCTCTTGGTCCCTCCTCCCTCATAGTAAGATGGGTTTTTTAATTTGTTTTTTTTTTTTTTAGATTTATTTTATTTATGCATACAAGAACTGGGGTGTAGGCCAGAGGTGTGGGGGTGAGAGGATTTACCAAAGACAGAGTGGGGAGCACAACAGGCAGATCTACTGAAATACACTGCTGAGGGGAGCAGCAGGAGAGACAGGAGAGGTCTGCTGCCCCATGTGGGTAGCTGCCTGGCCGGGGACTGAACTGGTGCTGCAATGGCTGGTGATAGCTTGATAGTGCTAAGACTTTAACCGCTGCATCACCAGGGAGGTCCCACAGTAAGATGTTAAAAAAAGAAAAAATTAGAAAATCTTCTAAACAAACCTTTAGGAGGGGAGGGGGCGAAAATTCAGTGAGCCTCACTCAACCCTCACACAAGTAATCATCAGGAGGGCTGTTAGTAATCCCAAGCAAAGAATTTCATTTCTTCAAAATAAACTGTACCCAAAAGAAAAAACAAATTGTAACTGTGTGGTAACAGATGTTAACTAGAGTTATTGTGACCATTTCCATAATATATACATATATATATATACATATATATAAAATATAGACATTAAATATAATGTCATTATATATATTCATTATATATATTCATTATATATATTCATTATATATCATTATACATATATAGTCATTATGGTGTACACCTGAAGCTAATATAATGCCATATCAAAATTTTTAAACTATAACCAAACAAAAACCTACTGGATAGGCAGCTCTGGATCAGTCAGATCCTGAGAACTCTTAATCCACTCCTTCTTGGTGTCCTTATTAATTCAGTCCTAACTTATCAGAATTTACAGGGCTCCTTTTATGGTGAAAAGTTCAAGTGATAGCATTGGCAAGAAACTTTTTCTTTTGATTTAGAGACTCAGAACGCCTGTCGTTCTCTCCCAGCTCTCTCCTTCTGAGTCCAAGGGGCACGTATCTCCACGATCCTGATCTTCCTTCCTAGCTGCTGAGAAAATGAAGCAACAGAAGAAAGTCCTTCCCACCCACCCCCACCCACCCCACGCCTTCCCTCCCACAGCTGTCCCCGAGGCCAGTTGAGGTCACACCTGCTTCTGTTCACCAGGCCCCGGTCCTCTCCCTCCTCAAGGCCTCCCCGTCTCACCTTGTGCTCTCTCAACTGAATCACTTCCATCAGCAAGCAAACATCCAGTTATTTTCCATTTTAAGAGAAAAATACTTCTTTTGACCCCACACACTCCTACGGTAAACCTTTTGTTTCTTTGCACCCCTTTACAACCACACTCCTCCATAAACTAGTTTGCGGCGCTCTCTGCAGCACCTCTCCCCCGCCCACCCATGCAGCCACTGCCTCCTGCTCCATCACAGGCGCTCTCGCTAGGCCATGAAAGGCCTAGATGCTGCTGATGTTCAGTGCTCAGCCCAGGGCCAGAATGACCAGTAAGCACCTCATTTAGAAATCTAACAGGTCCCGAAACTAACTCCTCCTTTCCAGGGTTCCCCCAGTTTGCTCCTACCAGTCTTTTCCATCGCACACTGAAAGTCTTAAAAGTCATCCTGGAACCCTTATTTCTTGGTCAAATCCCACATTTGCCCTATCAGCAAATCCTGTTAGTTCCACCTTCAAAATATGACCATTCTCTCTCCATGCCGCCCTCCACCACACACACACCAGGATCACTGCCTCCTGGCTGCACCAGCTCCCCTGGGGTGTGCTCCCACCACGAGGACACCAGTTCTCCTTCTAAATCACAGACCGTTACTCCTTTGAGCTAAACTTCCCAGTGGGTTAAGGAAATGCAGCCTGGCTTTGTTCCTACACCTGACACCTCAAGTGTCTGCCTGAAGGCCTCTCCAGAGCAGGAATGCTGTCCCCCATCCCCAAACAGCCACAGGGGTCACCCTGCAAGGCCCTTGTTCTCTGGTCCCTCAAGGTCACACTCCACACCACACTCTCCTCACTCACCTTCACTTTCCCCATCGTGCTTGTCATCCCTCCCACGTGTTTACTCATTTATTTCCATTTCTCTCCACCCACTAAAATAGATCCTGAGAGGCTGGCGCTGGGTCAGTTGTGTCCACTCCTGTATTCTCAAAGCTTACAAGTGTGCTTGTCAATTCTCAATATTTGAGCAACAAATAAATGAACACATAGTATTTCAGAGGCTCTGTTCCTATTAAGGAAACTGAAGGATGGGAAGAGAAGCATATTCCATCATAGAAAAGTCCAAGAGCAGCGCCCTAGTGCAGAGGCCGCCCAGCCCTAGAGCCGCGGTGACCCCTGCTTACCCGATCCAGGGGACAGACAAGCAAACATACTGTCAGGGACAAAGGGGCAGCCCTGCCAGTGGCCCCCCAGGTCCTCTGCAGCATCTCCTGGAAATCAGGAAGGAGTAGAAAGAAGGGTCAGGCTGGAGGCAGATGCACTTCCCAGCTCCACAATCAATTTCCTCTCTACTAAAAGTGATGGCCAAAGGCTTACAAATTTTAACATAAAGAATAGTCTCAGATTTTTTATTTGTGTTTTATCACACTTCAAAGTCTACAATGACAACTTTAAAAGAGGTTACACACTGATTTGGTTGATGTGCCATCGGCTGCCCCCTCCCGTCCAAATGTGCTTCTCAAGCCCCGACTTAACTCTCCACTTTGCGCCCCCCTTTTTTTCCTTTTCCTTTTTGCCTCTTCATTTTTCCTTCCTCTTCCCACATCCTGAAAACCCTAAGTAAGAGACAAGCAGGGGAGGGCTGGCAGAATAGGAACCATTCAAATTCTCTCTTCCTGGAATCCTACTGGGTAAATTTCATTTTCAGCAGGAACAAAACTAAGAGAAACACTCTGGGAGAGAGAATCCACCCAAGACCCTCCAACTTGCTCGCTCTTCCCTGAGTGCCTCCCTACTCACTCCCTCACAGCCACACTGGCCCCAGCTGGTTAAACAGAAGGGAATTCTGAAAATGAACATAGCCTGAATGACAGGACACCCTCTCCTGCTCACCCTTCTGACCCCTAACTCCCACTCAGGCAAATGACCCTCATGCCAGCTCTGGGCTCCAGACCTCCACCGGCACCAAGAACATCCCCTTCTCCATTCACATCACCCTCCTCCTCCAGTGCTCAGAACTCAGGGCCTCCTGCTCCAGGAGCCTCCCTGAACCCCACCTGCAGGACCTGCACTTGGCCTTACATCAGGAACTCAGTGAGAGCACTGTTACACCAGAAGTCACCCCATGTGTGCCACTGTAAATCCTCAAGTGTCTGTCAAGCAGACACTAAGCCCCACCTTGCTTCTTCACCCCGGACACAGAGAGGCGCTTGCTGATCACAAGGTAGGGCAGTATTTGCAGGTAGAAAATCTGTGTCCTTCCATGCCAGTTCTTCTGCTCCTACAAACTGAGGTGAGTGACTTTGTCCTTCCAACTGTTGGTGTCCTCTTCTACAAAGTGGGGATAAGAACACCTTCCCTACCAACCTCGGAGGCTCGTGAATACCAAACATCATATAAATGTGGGTTGCTATTAAAATAAATAGAGCAGCAAATCAGCCACGTGGCCTGCAGTTGTCCTCATCCTGCCCTCCCTCCCTACCAGCAGGCCTGTCCACTCTTCCCAATTAAGTCTGCCCTGAAGACATGCCCATCAGAACTGCCACCTGGGCACTGTGGAGGGAAGGCACCCCAGGGCCCCCAGGTGGGCCAGGAGCCATCATGGAGTCAACCAGCTGTGACTTTCAGACAGAGCAGGACTCTCAGGCTGCCCAGAGTTTATGCAACAAAGGGAAGCACAGCGGGAAGCAAATGCATTTGAGAAAAGCAGCCACAAATGAGATACTTAGGAGGCAGAACCAGGAGGTTGCCTCTGGAGAGACTGCAGCACCCAAAGTCCCTTCTCTAAATGTGATAGCTATCGATGCATTCCTTTGGTCTTAGTTAATAAGCAAATTAAGCACAAGGCATGGCGTCTGGGACACAGGGAGGGTGGCTCGGCACCTTCCAGGTAGAAATCTGCCAGTCATCCTCAAAAGCACGGGGAGCCCTACAGAGCAGCCCTCTCTGGAAAGGGCCTGGGTGCTGACACCAAAGCTCCCTGGTACGTGGTCCTGCCGCTCACTAGCTTTGAGCTCCTGGCCAAGTTACAGCTGCCCTGAGCCTCGTGAAATCAGATGTAGAAGATGACGTAATTACACTACCTGTAACACTAAGCCAGGGCTGACACTGTAGGGTTGGGGAACAACAAGGCTGTGGCCATGATCAACATCCCTGTACAGAGAGCCTGCCTCCCCAACATCTTAGACTTCACCCCCAACTGATGCAGAGCAGCACCTGCTGCATTTCCTGTGCCCATTTCACCTCTCACTAAATGGATGAGAACACCGGACCCTGCTCTGCTCTTCACCGAGGAACACAGGGCCTGACACCCTTCACAGATATGGGCACTGCTCATATGCTGTGGTGTGACAGATTTAAAGAGCCTATTTTTCTGATTGTAAAATAGTATGCTTACTGCAAGAAATGTGGGGAATACAGAAAAGTTTAACAAAATAAAAAAATCACCTATTTCCTAAAACCCAGAGAAAATCAGTGCTACCTTGGGGCCTCCCTGGTGGTGCAAGGGGTTAAGTCTCTTTCACTATGAAGCTATCCGCAGCAACTACAGTTCAATTCCTGGTCAGGGAGGTGACCCACATGGCGCAGACCTCTCCTGTCTCACCTGCTACTCCCCTCAGCTGTATATTTCTATCAATCGTCCTGTTCTGCTCCCCACTCTGTCTCTGGTGAATCCTCTCACCTCCCCATACCTCTGGCCTGCACCCCAGCTCTTGTATGCATAATTTAAAAAAAAAAATCAGTGTTACCTCATTGATATATTACTCTATTTCATTCTATTTTTGTGACTACTTACAATTTTTTACAAAATTGTATTTACTGTATTTACTTTTAAACCTTTATTTATTTAACACAGATTTGCATTTTCCCAAATTCTTATATATTATTCAATGCAATTTTAATAGTTTCCTCGATTTCCATTTTATGGATGAGCCATATTAGATTTTATCCCCCCATATAATATTTTGTTATCGTGAATAATGCTGTAAGGGATATCCTTGATTAGAACTACTTTGTACAGCTCCGATAATTTCTTAGGATAAATTCCTAGAAAAGGTACTGCTTACTGGTTCAAAGGTATGTTTTTGAGACATATCACCCATGTTTGCATATTCTCTTCCCACCAGCTAAATATGAAAATGTCTGTTTCCTGCACTCTTAATGATGCTGGATATTATCATTTTCATTGGTGCTCATCCAGCAGGGGGGTAATGATATTTTTAATTTCATATTTTAATTATTAATGAGATTGGACACTTTTGCATATTTTCTTGCACATTTGTGTTTCTTTTCTTTGGGTTTAAACTATCTATTCATGTCCTTTGCCCACTTTTTTTTTTTTTTAATCAGGGGACAGACTAATTTTTTAATACTTTATGAAAGAGAGAATTAGTCCTCACCCCATGTTTAACAGCTCCTCATTAAAGCATTAATGCTAATGTCTAGCTAGTGTTCTTTTATTTAAACTCATTTGCTCCTATCCTGCCTTTGGCGGGGGACACAGCCACTCCCACCTCATTCCTTGTCACCCGTCACTTCCTCCTGTGGATGCTCAACCCCTCTTCATTTTTGCCTGATCTGGTGAAACTTGTAGGGTCGAAGCATCTCTCTTTAATGCTATCCCCGCCTCCTCTCCCCTGCCACTGTTTTCCTTCAGGCCCTGATACTTCTCACCTGGACAGCAGCAAATTGCTTCAGAACCAGTTTCTCCAAGCCAAGCCAACCCCTCCTAAGCCTCAGCTCCAGTCTCGACTTCATAATTCATTTTTCCTAAATGCAAATGTGACTGTGTCATTTCCTGCCTGAAACCCTTCTGCTGCTCTATTTGGCCAGCTGGTCCTCCCTACCTGGGAGCACCCACAATATGCTTCTCCCCTCAAAAATAAAATCTCATGTGCTCAGGAGCAGAGACACCCAAATATTACTCACAGCTCTGACACATGGAGCAACCCCATCCACCTGAGAGGACCTTATTTATTCCTCCAGTCCCTCTCTGGTTTTCCTCTCTCCAGGACCCCCTCCTCTGACCACCTCCACTGGGGGTAATGTGCACCCTGCATCCAGAATATGTAACTGTCATGCTCACTGCACCTCATGGTATTCTAGTGCAGTCTGTGGCATCAAGATTGAGGGCACACAGGCGAAGTCACCTGAATTTCACTCTGAGTGATGAGAGCAAGGAGGATGCAGGGTGGGAGCTGAGGCAACCTGGCTTGGCCTGCCCACCTGACATTTTTCGAGGTTCTCTCCGTGAGTCATGGGCTCCTTCTGCAAACAGAACTGGCAGTCCTGGCATCCTATCCTTGTTCAGCCTATCCTGCTCCTCCTCTCTCATCACCCCACACTTTCTCCATTCTTCAAGTCTGTCTCACACCTGGTAACCCAGTCCCTGGTGCCCACCTTCCCCTCTGGCTACTCTAATCCTCATGTCTCAGTCGCCCCTGGAAAGACATCCCACTTAACTACCTCTGGCATGCAGGGTCTCTGTTTCTATGCCGGTTCTCACAGGAGGACACCACTATCTCCTTTCTGCTAGACCCCTATGCTTGTGGGCCCACAAAGGCCCAGGCATCTGTCAGCACAGAGACACACCACCAGGCACTCACCACTGACCCCAGCTAACCCTGCACAAACCAAGTTTTCCTCCTTTTTCTCAGTGGCCACAAGCCTGCTCTTCCTAATTAGGTATTTATTTGTGGAACTTACTGCACCAATTCATCTTGGCTCAAATTCCCGCAAAGCAAAGCCCTCCACATCTTCTGCCTCATTCTCTCGGGGCTGCTCCTTCCCCACCCCATCAAGACCCGGGACCTGAGCCCTGAGAACAGCCCACTCCTGTGCTGCAGATGGCACCCTTTGGGCTTCTCTACCGCTTTGGCCACGAGGCTCCAAGCAGGCCCAGAAGATGTGTCTGCCTAGGATGAATCAAGTCTGGCCAGAAGGAATGCAGAATTTCGGCCCCACATAGCAAAGCTTCTCTCAGAAATGAGAATCTGAATGAAATTCAAAATTTTGTTTTGTTTTGTAAAGGTAACTCGTGACATGTCCTGTTTAGAGTCTATGAATGTTCTAGTCATTTATTTCATTATCCAGAGAGGACTCTGAACTAGCTATCTAAAGTCTCTTAGAGGTTCGGATTAAATAGCCCTATATGTTTTTCACATCACCCTCCCTCCCTGGATCTACCGGTTCTACTTCACCTTCCCTTTGTTCCAGTTTCTGGGGTGCCTTCTACCACCCCGGCCTTGCCACCATACCCCAGCAGCCCCTCTCCGCCACTGGCTGGGACCAGAGTGCTTGCTGTAAAATCAGAGAAGCTGGAGTAAAGCGCACGGGTGGTGGTAATGGGCACTCAGTAAATACTGCTTAACTGCAGGTGTCCCTGTCTCTGCCATTTGGTTAGAGAAAAATTAGGAGCCTAGAAAAGCAAACTGTCTATTCAATTTTGAAAGAGAAAAAAAAAAAATGAGCGAGAGCAAAAAACACTGACTGGGGTGATACAGGAACTTGATTCTAGTCCCAGTTCTGCCATCGGGTCACTGTGTGATGACGCCAAGGCCTGTTAGCATCCCTGGGCCTATTTGCCACATTATAAATGAAAGACTAGACTCTCGTGGCACACCTTCAAGGAGAGATGGAGACAGGGTTGCAGGTTAAGGCCACATCCCTGCAGTGGGCAGCTTGGCTGCGAGCCTACCCCTCCCTTCCCAAGGGCTTTGAATCTCTGCCACTTTGACAGCCCCCAAGTGAAGGTGAGGTTTGGGAGAAATTTTAAAAATTGTCCCTTGTGGGGCAAGGGCCGGCATTTCTGGACTAGCTGGCCCTGTCTTTCACCTCCTCGCAGCCCCTGCCACCTCCTTCAGCTGAATCTCCTGCTTCCCCTTCCCTGAAGATTATCCCGGAGGCGCCACAACCTTCCCTTTTTAACAACTCTTGCTGATGGAAAATTCTTCCTCATACCTAATCTAAGTCCATCTGCTGCAATTTCTGTCTATTTTCTCTCGTTCAATCCTTACTGGAGATGGAGAACAGCTGGTCGCCATCCTCCATATAACATCCCCTCCTAAACCAAAATCAGTTATTACATCACCCCTCAGCCTGTTTTTCTTCTGGCATAACATCCACCACTCCTCCCGAGCTGCTTTCATGGAGTCTAGCTGTGTGAGCACCACTCCCACTGTGGCCCGCACAGGACTACACTCTGCAAGCTCCAAGTCCTTCTAGAGCTGTGGGATCCCCAGCCGGAGCTCAGACACCGGTGGCAAATCCAGAGAGGAGGTTAAGTTAGAAAGGATTTAAGAGAAATAGTCCAATCACCTAGTGAGGAACTAAAAGGCAAAAAGGGCAAATAAATGTAATCCCCAAGGTCAAATTAGAGGGATCAAGTACTAGACCAGGGGCAGACAAATATTGCTACCACAATATCCTGAGTGACTGCAGGGTATCCTGGACACAAGATAGGACCAGGCTTACCTAAAAAACAAAGGGCTACAATTTCCCACACACTTCCTATCCAGTCCCACTAGCAGATGTCTAAAACTCTACTATGAACATTTTTGATTTCCATTAAGAACTTAATACCTCTGAGCTAGCAGTTCACACCTTAGTATGAACAAGTAGATCTTTTCCAATTTTCAACAGAGAGATGTAGGAATGATCAAAGAACGGAGAACAAAGAAACTAGAAGAACAACAGACATGTCATTTTGGGCTAATGTTTCCAAGGTCAGTACCATGCATGGAGTTGAGAGTGAGTGGGCCTCAGGATAGTGGAGGGGCAAGGACTGAGCCTGGCAGAACTTCCTGTGCCTCTAACAGACCTGGGCTCAAAACACCTCTTCTGCCTTCCTCATGCAGGGTAGCTGCACCAACCACAGGCTCTTGTGAGGTGTGCAGAGAATGGTGCATGGGGAAAAGGTTACCTCACTGCTCCCACAGGGCCAACTCCATGTGATTTCCAGAATTCCTGATTTCCCCTAATTAACTGTTTCAGAAGGAAGATGAACAAGGGTGTCAAAAGTATTATCAACTACTAGGTTGCCCTTAAAGGACAGGAAGGAAGAGCTGAAAGGGACGAAGTGAGGAGGCATAGATTAGATAAGTAAGTTTGTTTAGGTACCTGCTTCAGGTTGGGTAAGAGGACAAGGCAGGTGAGCATAAGGAAAACTGAGTCAGGTAAACTATTTACTCCTAATTTCGGCTACCAATTTTCCTAAGTGACGAATGAAAGGGGTAAATAGCAGAGTGTGATAAATACTTTTCAGAGCTGAGACCTTGAAACAGCCTTCCCCCCAATTTCCTATCTTGAATAAACAGAAGCATCATGTTCCAACCTCTCCAACTTTCAGGGGATGCTCCAGACAATCTCAAGCTTGCAGACATACCCCCAGAATAACGGGGGGATTCACACATACACAAAAGAAAAAGAAGATATTTCACATCATTTACAAAAACACGCAACATGATTAACATATTTATTTGATTTTCCCAAAGCCGCAAAATTAAATTTGAAAATAGAAGAGTAAAAGGCTGTTCTCTGATAAAATAGATAATGTTTTCCATCCTATTTCAGGGGACAGTTTTAACAGCTAAGTCAGTACAGAATGACAAGAGCAGAGCAGGTTAGCAAGGAGATTATTCACTGATGTGTTTATGATGAAAGGGGATTAAGGGGAAGGAGATTAGAGGTGGAGGAACAAAAAGTCAGTTAGGAACTTCTACTTGCCAGGTAAGTCACCTGGGGCTTGTGGAAACAGGAGGCAATCCCTTCAAAGTGCAGTAGTTAAATGAGAGAAATCCTAGTTGGCAAATTGTGGAGGGGAGAAAACACAAAAATCTACAGATGGTGCTTGTCCCGGGTCCTGGGTAAAGCTACATGCTTGATGAAGGAATGAGCAGCTAATTCCTGCGCAACTAGCATCATCCCTTCACACACACATTGGCACCAGCCCCGCACGGAACGAATCAGCCTAAAACCAAGAATGAAATTCTTCAATTTGGATCCCAACACAAGGGCTGGACCCTGGGTTTAATGCCCCATCCCAGGTGAAGTGGCAGCGATGATGTTTTCCCTTCCATCAATTATTCTTCAGCTCCCATTATCCTTTTTTTAGTCTAAAGTTGTTATTTTAATGATCTCTGTTCCAAATGGGGAACTACAAGGAAGAGGAAGGAGGAGGAGGAGGGAGAGGGAGGAGAAGCAAGTGCTCCAGCATGCCCCACTTGTACTTTCCAACACTCCTCACCCCCCCACCCCGCCTTTTTTCCTCTCTGCATGAGTCACCATTCAGGAGCTAGTTTAAAAGCCTTACTTTTAACGTCCTCTACAACGCTAGAAATCCAGCAGGTCAGCATCGATTGAAGGGATCCCCAATTCTGGTACCTGTGCCTGGTTCTAGGCATTCCTTGAACTCAAAAGCAACTTCTAGTTTTATTATGGGCTTCAGGGACACCAAGGGGCCCCCATTCTAGAGCCCACCTGCTGGGTGCCACCTCTCCCAGGCTCTTTGGGAGCCACATGCCCTAAACAGACACAGAAGACAAGTGTTTGGACCAAACAGGCCTAACAGCCAGTTAAAGTTCAGCATCTACTCCAGACTCTCAAGCACAAAGGCATTATCATTTGTGGGGCTGCAAGTTTGTTTTGTTTACTGTCAGACAGCATGTGCAGAGGAGAAAACTGACTGAATCCTGACCAAAAAAAAAAAGTCTGGCAGCTGGTTTTTGAACCATTATGAGTAGAGCCTCCACTCTAGCAGCTCCCACCCAAAATAGCTGCTTAATAGAGGTGGAGGAGAACCTGTTGTGGGGGTTAAAGAAAATAAGAATTAAAAAGTGAAAGTGACTTCTGAAGCCAGAGAATCAAGGCTGTCACCTGCACCTCAGCAGGAAGAGTGTCACAGAGAAAAGGTGTTGCTGGTGGTTCCCTCCCAGGACAGTCACTTCTCACCAGGACTAGGCATCGAACTTTATAGTTGCGGGTCTAAGAAAGAAAGCAGTGAAGGAAACCCACCTGAAAGCCTCAAAGCCTCGGGATTTGTAAGATCAGCCCCAGCTGGCAGCTTCAGGTATCCAGCCTGTCCACACCTGGAAAAGGCTGCATGGCACTAAAATAGGAGCTGCCTGCACAAATGCAGGAAGGAAGTCCAAAACCAAGCACAACACCTCCCCCCTACCATGGGGACCCTGCTTTCTAGGAGACTCACCTCTCTAACACCTCCATCAGTAGCGGCTCAGGAAAAGGAGTTTGCACCAGGACCGAGAGTGGGTCTTAGAGCAAGGGAGGCTCTCGTGGTCCCACAATTTAGGATGCTCAAGGTGCTGCAGGCTGAACCAGGTGCCTGCCATGAGGAGCAATTTTCTTTGAAGAACAGTCATCAAAGAGTGTGGATCGTGGCTCCCCAACCTCTGGACAGGGGTACCTGCGCACCTAGACAGAGCCAGTCCTGGGGAGCCGCTGGGCCCACCACCTCCACCTTCCAGAGCAGCTGCAAGCTCAGCACCAGCCGCCCTCCTCGGGTCAAGGTGTAACCTTCATGCGGGATAAAACAGCGCTCCCTCCCCTTTATTTCAGTACACAGGAAACCTGGAAAGTCTTCCAGAGTTTTCGGGAACTAATCAATTAAGTGATTTCTTTTCCTCTGAGAACTGTTCTGTTGATTTCTCACCAAATTGTGTGATTCGGAGATGCACATCAGGTCAAACAGGACAGTTGCCCAAACCCCAGGCAATTTTCCCTTTCGCCAAATAAAAGGAACTGAGACAGTGGGTAGGGGGTAGGAGGGACAAGAAGACAGAAGTTTTGGGGAAGGATTCAAATTGAAGGTCACAATAGTTGGGGAAGGCAGGTCAAGGTATGGAAAGGGGGCAGACCCTATGGCGGAAAATCCAACCAACCAATCACGTTTCTCAGCCTCCCAGGGACGGTGGGCAGGAGCCAGCCCATGGGGGTCCAACTCCCTCCACCTAGCAAGCCTGAATCTACACCCCAACCCTGCAGACACTCTAACCCCAAACCAGACCTATTTCCACAGACCTGAGTCCAGCTCATTGAGCGAGTAGTAAACAAGCCCCATTCTGGACAGCGCAGAAGTTTTCCAAATTGTCAGCTTGTTTTCCTCCCAACAAAAGACGGTGGTTCCCCACCTTTGTCACATCTCCTCCCCTAAACTTTTCAGTTCTTTGAGCAATCCCTCTACAGAAGCTGAACTGCAAGCCACCTAGAAAGGAAGAGCAGGATCCCCCGGGACGCAGGCGGGAGTACCTTTTCCGCGGGGTGGAGGGGCTGGTGCCCGAGGCTCGCTGCCCTGCCGAGCCGTGGAAGGATGCTGCCGGGATGGAGCTCGCTGAGGATTACGCGTTGTGTCTCTGCAACCAGACCTTTCAGCAGCTCGGACCAACTGTGCTAGCGATGCACTTAGCAATTATCTGCTGGCGCCGACGCCCCGCCCTCTGCTCTTGCGATTGGCTCTGCAGTCCCGGGCAGGGCTGCATTGGTTTCAGCCGACCTCACTCATTGCTTTGGCTCCTACTATTATCTAAGCCATCAAAGGAAATAATTCCATGTTTCATTGACAACCTGTAAGGCTCTCCTCCAGCCCTGCACGGGGGCAGAACTGGGAGTCCAGTGGAGGGAAGGGGGGAGAGGAGATATAGTGGGGGTGGGGGTGGGCGAGAGGGAGCGTGTGAGAATGGGGGTTGGGGCAGGAGAGAAATGGAGCTATCAAGCAATCAGATTCTTGCTCCAGCATTTTAACTTCCACAAAACAGAACCCATAGCAACAATTTTCTGGCCGTATTTTTTCCCAACTGGTGAATGTTCCTGAGGGCAGAGAGAAATCTAACGGTGGGGTTTCTGCCTGTATCAGACAGGCTCTGGGAAGCAGAGCAAGGTAAGGGCTGAAGGAGTATAGTGATGTTTTTCCCGGGGCCACTCTGGAGGGCACATGAAGGTCATTTTAGATGATTTGGGGCGACATATTATGTACCTCCACTGGAGTTTATCCATTCTTTCCTTCATGGTTCATCTAAGCCCCCAGGCCAAGCAGACAATTTCCCTTCGCACCCTATTCAGAGTCTCCAATGAGCTGTTCCTAAAGTCAGTGAAAGTCTGGAATGTCTCACTGTTCCCACTGGGCAGTCCACACAGACAGCATTCCAGAGCTAAATAATTCTAACAGACCCTCATTTTTGCTATTCTGACCTGGCTTATATTAATTGCACAGACTTACATCACCAGCCATAGGCAGGGAAGAAAGAGGTGGGACCAACTTAAATGCTTCAACAAGGAATCATGCACAAGTTTTAACCTCCTCCCCCCCCCCCAATATATTTTTCTCACCATATGGAAATGACATTTAGTGGCTAAAATTTTTCAGAGAAAAAAAGAATTCCAAAAGCTCTAGGAATATCAAGTTCCAGATTAGTTAAAAACTAACCCTTCACCTTTCTCCTACAGGGCTCTGCCTAATTCTCAGTCCAGGCCTTCGGTCCAGTTCTGTGCTGACCTCCCCCATGGCCTTGAACATCTGCAGTCCTTATCACCACCTGCATCCTCAGAAGCGAATGCCATGTTTGCTACTGCCTTGTACAGTGAGCTTCTGCTTCACATGCACATGCCTGGCTTCCCGAAATACATTGCAAGCTCTGCAGGGACAGAGCCAGTACCATATATATATATATATCTTTATAACTCCACAGACAGCACCTAGCACTCAATGTGTGGGCTGACTAATAAAACCTAATTCAAAACATAAAGTGTGCATGGTTCTGAGTCTCATGGAATCATCTTTCCATTGTGATTGCTCACCCAGCTGCACACGGTGGGGTGGGCCACCACCTGGAGTCCAGAAGGGACAAATCTAGGAACAGTGTGACTGCTGTAACTAGGGAGGTCCTGTCATGCTCTCAGGGCCTCTGTTCTCTGGAAAAAGAGGCAGGTCTTCACTCGATGCCTTCCTCCTCCCTCAAGCATTTGAAGGAAATGAAAAGATGTGGGATGCACATTTTATGTATAAGGCATACACTCAAAATTTTAAAACAATTCCATCATGACTTTCCAACTAACCTCATGGCTAAAAGAAAAGTGACATATATTAGGAATCAAATCTGGGACAAGCAAAATGTATGTTTTCTATTCATTCATTTGTCTAGGTGAAATTCTTACAAAGGTACAATGATGAAATTGAACTTAACTATTCATTTTAAATTGACTCTGTCCCAGATAATATGGCAAGTTCATTCATGGTGTAAAAACCGTAAATAGCACTTTTATGATTTAAGCAGTAAGATTTCCACTTCCAAGAGGAAGCAGGCTTCGTTTTTGTGCCTTCACAGTATTCTGTTGCCCTCCCCCCAAAACTAAGAGAAATAAATTAAAGAACTCTTCCTAAACACCTATCAAAGGTTCACTTGTCCTCAAAGGAAAAGCAAAACATTGCAAGCAATTTTCTAAAATGCTTTGTCTAAAACAGCATGTCCTTCCATGTACTCTTTGCCTTTTGAAGATGAGAGAGAAAACTGCAAACAGTTGTTTATGTCAGTGCCTTTTAAACTGCCTGGTCATAAAATATTCTCTTTGAGAGAGGGATGATCCCTTTGTGTCCCATAGATCAACTGCTTAATTCTGAGTTAGAGAATGCATATTAAGTATGCAGATTCCACTGGTAGTTGCATTTGTATTAAATATCAGCTCCATACAATTTAAATTCATTGGGGTATGAAATGTACCCAATTCCATTTTGTGGGCAGTGCTCTGGCAAAGTAGTCCATTTTGATTTAACAGTTTCGGAGCATTAGCGGTTTGCAAGACTTTGGGGGAGGGGGGTCATGTTCCATTTTGAGTAATTAAGGAAAGAATGTAGGTTTCTTTATTAAAACAAATTAAACAGCAGCCACAGAACTACCATCTTTCTTGTGGGTAACCACTTGGTACAACAAATTACCCTGACCTACAGTGGGAGGCTGGAGAAACCGTGCATTTACTCTACTGTTTATACGATTTTCTCAGTTACTTATTTATGCCAAATTCTGTTCCTAAAAGGGAGAAGAGGAGAATAAATCTGGGCAATGCCAAGAAAGAAGAAAATGTGTGAAAACAAGAGGAAAAAAAAAAGAGGGTGACGTTCAACACTACATCTTTACTAATTGAGTTGAGCCATACAATAGCATTTCAGTGAAAACATGGTATCAGCAGGTTTTCTTCAAACCAGCATTGGATGGTTTTTCAGAAAACTTCTCCCAGCACAGCTTCCTAAGTAGAGAAACTTGGAGGAACATACTCACAGCTTTCTGTTCTAGCTGATGTCTGTTGTGAAACTTCAAGTAATCCAATTTCCTCCCCTCCCACCCACCACTCCACCCCCCAAATCAAACCTTCGAAGCCAGTGACATTTTCAGCATGTACAAGAGGGCATTGTAGTTGCCAGGAAGGTGTCAGTCACCAAGGACCACTTTTAATGATTTCATTAATTACTAATGAGTCTTCAGAAAGTTGGTATTAAAATAGACAGGGCTTCATAAGGCCTGAAGACAGTGAGGAATATTTTATCATTTAAAATACGCTGCAAAATAAAATCAGGTGATTCTGTTGGTACAAATCATGATTAAATTTATTACAGCCAGAGTTGTTTATAAACCGAAAGAAAAAGACAGAGACAGACAGAATTTCAAAACTAAATTGCCCACCCAAATTCCATATTTCTTCAGTTAAATTCTTCAGTAGATAAATGGGATCAAAACAAGAACGGGATATCACTTCACGTCTATGAGAATGGCTATTATCTGAAAGGCATGGGAAGAAGGGAACCTTGTAGAGTGTAAGTTAGAATGTAAATTGGTACAGTCAATATTGAAAATAGTATGGAGGCTCCTCAAATAATTAAAAATAGCAATTCCATATGATTCAGTTACCCACATCTGGGTATTTACCCCAAATATACAAAATAGTCATTTGAAGAGCCATATAAACTCCCAGGTTCATTATAGAATTGTTCACAAGAGCCAGGAGCTGGAAACAACCTAAGTTTCCATCAATAAACGATTGGATAAAGAAGATGTGGTAATATATACAATAGAATATTACTGGGCCTTAAAAAATAAGAAAAAAAATTAAAAAAAATAAGATGAAATCCTGTCATTTGTATCAAGATGAATGGATCTAAGGGTATTATTATGCTTAGTAAAATAAGTCAAATGGGGAAAGACAACCACTGTATGATTTCACTCATGTGAAACATAAGGAAACAAAACAAATAAATAAAACAAATAAAACAAAAACAAAATTTCAGACTATAAGACCAAATTGGTTGTTACCAGAAGAGAAGGGGGCAAGAAGATGGATTAAATTGGGCAGAAAAGGGGCAATTGTATGGCGATGAATAGAATATAGTATATACTGTTGGTTTATAATGATACACACCTGAAACAGATATGTTGTAATACAATGTTATTTCAATAAAACAATGTATGGAGCTGAAAGCTGTCATTAAATATTGCCCAGCAATGCACCAATTGATAGCAGCTGGAGAACTGAATTAAAAAGGTCAGCATGCCTTCCATGTATGAGGCTGGCAGCTCACATGTGGCATAAAGCCCCCTTCCAGAATAAAAATATGAACACAAGAACACAAGAACAAAACACTGGGTCCCCTCCCTGGCAGGACCCATGTTCTAATACAGAAGTCTTCTTGAAAGACCTCAACAAACATGTTTTAATACCAGCCACACATCATGTCCTTATTTGCAAATTAGGACAATAGTAATTATTTCTAGTGCTGTTGAAAGAAGGATGGCAAACCAACCTACAAAGGACTAGACAAATGTCCTACCACTTGATATTAAGCAACAATGTCTTGGCAGAGGCCCATATCAACATGATACATAATCACAGCCAGATGTCAGATCAACTCTTGGAGAGGAACCAGAAGTTGCTCAGAGGGGCAGAGAAGATGCTCCAGGCACAGAGCACAGCTTTGGCCAGTGCAGTTTCATTTCCTATTGCCTGAGGAAATTCACAAACTCTCCCACCACTGTGCTACTACCAGAGGAGAGTAATGGGAGGTGTGGAAGTTTCCTCCAAGTGATCAGCTACAGCCAAAATTTCTTCATATATGCAAATTTTATCACTGAAGTCATGCCAATTTTGCATCCTACTCCAAATATATCCATGTTTGTTTTAGTACAGGAGTTAAAAACTGATTTGCCCCAAATATTTGTACAACACTTACTTTCAGGAAGATACTCCATATATATTTTCTAAGGTCTGGGAAACATAGGCCTGAAGTCTCTTAGTCTTCCCCTGCCTGGCTTCCAGAGTTAGGTGAAATCTGATCCATCCCAGTTTAATCTCTTATACCCTCATCCCCATGACCCTACGCCCATCACATCCCTCTCATGAGCAAGCTCATTCCACGTCCTACCCTTTGTCTGGTTGCTCACGTTTTTTACTTGTCCTCTCCAGGTGAGATGGCAGCCATCTCTCAATCTCAACCTTCTCTCTTTCCCTTATTATTCTGTCTGGCCATTTTAATTTCTGTACCACACGAGTTAAAATTAGTTGCATTCTTAATTATGTTTTCATTATTGTTTCCATATGGTCATCTTCAGAGTTGCTACTGTGTGCTAAGTTTCTATAGTAGCCTTAACACCACCCTATAGTTGCCCAAATCCTCAATGAAATCCCATACCAGTGAGGACAGTGCTGGACAAATACTTAGAAATGCCAACAACGAGCAGTTAATGACAAAGTGGGCAGATGTACTGCATTCACAACTGGAGCAAATGGTCTGCTCCAGGAAGAGGGGGGACCTTTCAGGCAACATCTAGTCTAAGGCCTGTTAGCCTATTCAGATATTCAGGAGAGAATGAAGTGTCCCATCTTGGACAAACTTGATCATCACATGCACAGATCTGAAAGAATCTAAAAGTGGTGGAGAGGACTCCCTACTCCTTGTTCTTTCTCCAGCAAGGAAGAAGTTTTACTGACAACAGAAGGGTAGATTTTAGCCTAACAATGCATCTAAATTGCCTAGGAAAATTGATAACTCTTAGCAGGGAAACATTGACCTATTACTATAAAGAAGCATTTGAAGGGAGTAATTTCTATCAAAAAAAAATTTCCCCCTTTTAAAATTAAAAGGGGATACAGGAGGAATAATAGAAGTAGAAAATGGAAAGGAGTTAGATTTAAAGAAGAAAATAAGGGAAGGGGATCTCTAGGTGGTCACTGTCATTGTTGAAAGATAATTGATGGAAAAATCGCAATAGTGTTTTTGAACAACCTGTATTCTATGTGTGCTCAGGAATGGTTAATACTAAGAGTTCTTCTGGCTAGAAATGGACTGTACACATTTCCAGTTACCATGGTGTAACCAATGGTTTGCATTATAATGCAACCGCAATCAACAGTTGATACAGCAATACCCCAAAATTGTTAAAGCAATATGAGATTATGTTTATTTAGTACACTCTTGGACAGTGTCAAGTATCTGGAAAAGGCAGGTCTCAAGAACAGCTCGCTCACCAAGGGTTTGCAGTATATGAGTTGCCCCCTTTTTTCTTAGATATCACCTTAAGTTTTTATTTCAAAGTTTAAGATACAAAAAATGCTTATGTACAAATTAATTGCTCGTAACAATCAGGATTTGGGTTATCTAACTGTTCTGTTTTCTCTAGACATATAGATAAACTTTTGACCCCACCCCTCACACCCACCACAGGGATGTCTCTGCCACCCCCCACTAAAAAAGCCCTCACTCCTCAATAAAAAATTATTCTATTTTACCACCTAGTTTATTCAGGGAACCTGATACTTTACCTTTTGACTTCATTTTATGATCATAAAAGCAGAGGGCCTACTTTAAACAAGCTCTCTTCCTGTTGTGAAGTGGAGAATGACCAGTTATTTCTGATCCTCACAGAGACCAGGGCAGAGGGCCTGGATTTTGCCCTATGGCCACGAAGAGACAGTCCTGGGGTGTGGACTGGAAAGCAGTGCAAGCTCTTCTGGGGATCTTGGGAAAGAGGAAAGTCCCCTCCCCCCTTGTTGGAAGGGTTTAAATGAAAGTTTTCTTGAAGGTGAGGCCTCCATGTTCCCTCAAGTTTCCTCTGACTTCTCAACTCCAGTGGTTCACTTCCTCTGATCCTTCTATCCTCTCCCCATCATTCTTTCTCTCTTTATCTCCCTGTCCCTCCACTTTCCTTTTCAGTTTATAGTATTAGACCTTTACAATAAATGTTCCAAAAATTCTCTTCTTTCTCATTATATTCCAACATAAACTGATCATTGATCCATTTAAAGAAAAGGAGATGTTTTCACATCTAACCAAATTGAATACATTAGATTCTACCCTCTTTGCCTATATTGCTTAGAGAAAAGAGAAAGTGTTTAGTTTTTTAGAGATCCCAGACTTTTAAAAGGTGTTCGTGAGGTCACTCTGCCCTCAGAGCACAATGGCTCTGAGGCCAAAGTCAGAGCACAATGGCCCCACTGAGCAAACAACTCCTTGGTGCTGCAATTCACTTAAATCAGTCCCACTGCTAAACATGCAGCACGTATGTCTGAGGAGGTTGTAGGATCAACCAGGGTGGCAAATGAAGAAAAGAATGATAGTGCCAACATCTCAACTTAAGTCTTCTTAACATCAGTTTTACAAAATATCTGAGTGAAGGGGTTTCAGAATCCAATTCTGTTTTTCAGTTATTAAAGAATTATTAAGAAGGGCTTAGACTTCCGGAGGAAAGCTTTAAAAGTGACACAAGCTTCTTAAAACACAGCCCAAGACTTTGGAGGGTTGGAAAAGGAGGGATATGCCAATGTATTTTTAGCAATGTCACTGCTATGATTAGGAGTGGCCTTTAATCTTTTCTTCCAACTTTCAAGGCGCTGCTAGGCTTCAGTGATCTACAGCTTCTGTGAACTGGTGCTCCTTTCATAGTGCTTCCCTTTTGGCCCCATTGAGAACAGCATTTGTGTAAAGAAATATAGTCCTTCCACCCCGGTAATAGGCACAGTGCAATGACCCAGTCTGTGAGATAAGAGCACAAATGTTGCAGATTCATAAATGGACGTTTTTCATAAAGCTGATAGTCAGTTGCACAGAAAGGGCCAACGGGGATTCTCCATTTTCACTGACTAGGGAATTATTTCCTAAGGTTATAAACTAAATGTAGAGCTTCTCCAAGACTAGCTTGAGAAAATACTGCTAATCTTTTTATCCTGAGACTGAAGGTCTTGAGAGGCAGGGAAAGAGAGGGATCATAAACAAAAGTTTATCAGAGTCCTGACCAACAGGACGTTCTAAAAGCCAAGATGATCAACAAAAAGAATGCATCTTTACCGAGATATAATGATGACAGAAATTGAGGAATCTATGCAAGGAGCTTCCTGACCTGATCAGAACAGAGGGCCTGTTATATACTAGGGTTCCATAAATATTTGTTAAAGAATGAATGGATGGATTAATTATAGCATTGGCCTAAGCTTTTCCCCCATTTAACATGACCTTTCATTTACTGCAACAACATATATGTTTGCAGGAGGATATGATTTCCTTTCTTGATTTCACATTTAACGAGTAGAAATGCCTCCTAAACATCAAATCTTGGAAAGTTCCCCTACACACAAGGAACTCTACATAGAGTTACCCTCAACTTTTCCAATTATCTCTTCCAATACCTTCACCAAATTCTAAGGGGGCCCTGAAACTCCCTAAAACTGCCTTGGGATGGTGCAATGCATGTGATTAACAGTAGTTTTCATAGTTCTTTGGACGATCCCTTACCTCACCTTTATACTATCCCCTTACCTCACCTTTATACTATATTGATGATGATTAAGGTCACCACTGCTGAAAGACTAGTGAGAATTCCCAGTTTGGGAAGCTATTCTTAAATAGTGTTTGTGCTACTCAATATGGGTGGCCTTAAAAAATACCATATATTGGGTAACTTAAAATATAGAAATACATTTTCTCACAATTCTGGGGCCTGGAAGTCCCAGCTCAAAATCAGAAGGGTTAAGTTCCTGTGAGAGCTCTCTTCCTGATCTGCAGAGGCTACCTTCTGCCTGGGGAAGAGGAAGAGAGAGCTCTCTGTTGCCTCTTCTTGTAAAGAAACTAAGCTTACTGGATCAGAGTCCTTTATGGCCTTATTTATCTTTAGTTACTTCCAGGAAGGTCTTATCTTCTGCAGTCAAATTGAGGGTCAGAACTTTAGCACCAAATTTTGGAGAGCATAATTCTGTGCATAGCTATGTTTTTTCACCTTAACAAAAAAGTCTGAGTATAATTCTGCCTGAAAATAAAGGAATGGAATGGATGACATCACAATATACCTATTCAGTGGCAATTGTTTGTGGCTTCTCTAAACCATCTATGCTTCCCTTCCTCTTATTTTGCCTCTCTTTTTTCTTCCTTCTGTTGTCACCATTAAGCTCACTAATTTTCAAAGACAGAACATTAAAACAAAAAAATAAAAAATGAAACCCCCGCCATGTATACATTGCAAAAATTATGTCTGACACTATTTGCAACCTCCCTTTGTTCCTGTTATATTCCGTCCTTTTGTGGCTTCTAATTGTACTGTCAACCTTTGGACCATCTTCCAGAATTCCAGATCTGCACTCTTCTCCTTGAGTGACCTCCTTCTCTGATTCCTGGTGTGTACTCAGCCCTACCAAGCCCTACAACCTGCCCCTTTGCTAAATGAGCAGACATTCCAGGAGGCACAGTACCTCTTCCATTGGGAAATCACTGTGTGAGAGGGGTTGTGTAGAAAGTAGGTGTTCAATAAACGTTTATAATAGAAATGACACATCTGTTAGACTGACATAATGGTCATTTTCAGAGAATATTGGGGAAGATATATAGACAGCTAACCCTTATTTGGTGCATTCTCTTTAATCTGATGAGAGCTGTTTAAATATCAGAAGATCTAATGTTGATTCCCTGTTATGTCCTTTCCTACCCAGAGCAAAGAACCTTCCCGGTGGTTTAATTTCCATAACTTTAAAAGAAAGGTATATCAATGCCTAGCTTAAACCAATATTAAGAGGATTATTACATGAGCTAATGTGTCTGAATTCATCAGTGCTGAGCTGAATATAAAATAGTTCTCAGTAAATATTATTTTGAGCCTGAGTAATGTTACTACATGAGTGTGTGTGTGGGGGGGGGGGGTTTCCTGGACTATTTACTATCGTTCAGGTAAATTGTGCTTGATGAAAATACACTGATAAAAATTAAATTATGGTTTCTTCCCTATAAATTATAGCATAGCCAGCTTTTCTTAAAATTATTATTTTAAAGGGCTTTTGGAGACCATAGTGATTTTCTCTTCTTTTTTTAAAGAATGGCTTAGTGAAAAAAATGTTAATTTTTTCAACACAAGTTTTAATTCAAAAGACAGTGTTTAGGAACCAAATAATAAGGAAATCAAACTATTATGCAATTTGGTACTTTTGAAAATTATCAAACTTAGTTTAATCAGACCTGGTTTCAGTCTCCTAAATAGGAGTAGAAAATTATTTCAAATAAATTTATAAGTCTTAATTTTTATTACTCTTATCAGAAATCTTCAAGATCATGTTATTGGCTCTAGCATTACAGGGACATTTGTCAGTTTGGCATCAGTAGTCCTGATTAAAAACTATTAAAACTATTAAAACACTAC
The DNA here is from genome assembly GCF_014898055.3 of Talpa occidentalis. Classification (NCBI taxonomy): domain Eukaryota; kingdom Metazoa; phylum Chordata; class Mammalia; order Eulipotyphla; family Talpidae; genus Talpa; species Talpa occidentalis. The sequence goes on from NW_023604295.1 coordinate 116,757,246, forward strand.
ATAATAGAAACTATTGGAAACAACTAATACAGTGCTTTATAGAAAATTCTTTAAGAATGTATTAAAAAAGAATGTCTTAAATAAGTATATTAATAACCAAAAAAAGACTGAAAAATTAATTACACATACTACAAATAAGTCAGGAATAACAAAAATAATATACCAAAACAGAAACAAAAATTAATTAAAATAAAACCAAAAATTAATAAATTAGGAAACAATAAATGGAAGACCTAGTACATAATTAAATGGTATTTTGGCAAAAGCAAACAATGAAATTAATATACCTCTAACTCACCTAAATAAGCAACAGAAACACAATTATTCAAAAGAAGAAATAACCTCAGCTATAGAAGTTAAAATGATCTAAAGAGAAAATTTTGTTCATTTTTATGCAAATAAATTTGAAAACCCAGACACACTAAAAATGTAAGAAACTAAAGTGTAAAGTAGATGAGATAGTATATCCAAACAGACCAGTTACCATAAAAAAAATACAGGTAATGTCAAAGAACCACAACTCTAAGAGATACTAGCCCCAGCTGGTTTTACAGAGGAATATGACCACAGACCTGAGAAGACACATCTGATGTAATTGAAACTGACCAAAAGCACATTAAAATAGAAGGAAATCATCCAAATCTTTCTATAAAGACAAATTTATATTGATAAAAATAATAACAAAATATCAAAAAGCACATACAAAATATAGGCTAATTTCACTTATTAATGTCAAAGTTAAAATCTTAAATAGAATATAAGATAAAAAGTATAAGTAATATGTTTGGGGGGCCTCCCTGGTGGCACAAGCGGTTAAGTCTCAGCACTATGAAGCTATCCCCAGCCACTGCAGCACAAGTTGGATCCCTGGCCAGGGAGGTGACCCACATGGCGCAGCAGACCTCTCCTGTCTCACCTGCTGCTCCCCTCAGCAGTGTATTTTAGTAGATCCACCTGTTCTGCTCTCTACTCTGTCCCTGGTGAATCCTCTCACCTCCCCCCCATACACACACACAGCACCTCTGGCCTACACCCCAGTTCTTGTATGCAAAAATAAATAAAATAAATCTTTTTAAAAAAGTATAAGTAATATGTTCAAAAATGAAATTTACTATAGAAAGAATGATTTGACATTAGAAAACTGATGAACATAATTTACATTATTATATCAAGATAGAATAGATTATTATAAACAAGTGGAGACATGTCTTTTCTATTCATTACTATATTCCCTGTAATGGCAATATTCCCTGGGACACAGCAGATACTTATATGTTGAAAGAATCAACAAACAAATGAGAAAGCATCATATGATAATTAGATTCCAATAAGTACTAATAAAATTCACCATCGATTCCTGAAAAAAAAAATGTTTAAATGAAATAGAAATAAATATTTCCTAAAGTATAAAACTCACAGTATGTGTTTGTATCCAAAGAGACCATATATGCTCCAAACAGGAATGTTCAACCTGAGTCTGAACACAAAAAAAAAATACAATCAGATATTTTTTACCTCTCATAATTTCACCTAGCCTGATTAAATAAAAAAAAAGAAAAAGAAAACTTGATAAGGTCAAGTGTTGGCTACAGTTTGGAAAAACAGGCACCCCATTCTTTGTTAATGGTATAGAAAATTGACAGTATCAACAAAATAAAAGAAACGTTTCCATTGTCTTCATAATTTCATTTCTAGGAATTTATATCACAGTTACATTCCCACATGGATGAAATAATATATGTACAAAGATATTTATCACAGCTTGTTTGAAATAGCACAAGACAGAACATGACCTAAATGTGTTAAATAAATTCTAGTACTTCCAGACAATAAAAGATTCCACAGCCATTTAAATAGAAAGAAGCATTTTTGCTTTGTTGTGTTTTGTCCTGTTGTTATTTTCTTTACACTGATGTCTTATTTGGTTCCCCTATATTCCTGCTATAAGTGAAACCTACTGCAGGGGAGGAGGAGGGAGAGGGATCAGAGGGAGGGAGGGAGGAGCAATGGAGACTGAGGTGATGGTGCACGGGTGCATTGAGGAAGGAAATTCTATGGGGACTACACCTGAAGGGGTGGGGGGAAGCAAATATTGTTTAAAAACGAACAATGTTATAAAATAAAATATAATATAATTTAAAACAATACATTTTAAAAAAAGAAAGAAGCGACTGGATTGGCACTGACAAGTTAGCAGTCCCCAAGGTATGTTGCTAAATAATGAAAGCAAGATGAAGGACACCATGAGTAGTGTGCTGACATTTGTGTAAAACAGAAAGAAAAGGGAAGTGCATATTTGCACATGTGCAGGATACTCAGAGGAAACTATGGCAGGGAACCCTCAGGAGGGTCAGCTGTCTGACTGTAGCCTGTCTAACTGTCTAACCTTTTATAGCTTGTAGATTTTATATCACATCACATATTATTTTTAGAAATAAATAAAATAATGTTAAAATCCTTAACTTCATTTTTTTCCTTTAATGAGACTTTATTCTTTACAGCTAATTTAAAAATGTTCAATATTTGGGGGGGGGTGCGGAATCAGGGGACTATAGTGCCAAATAGAACTAGGCAAATGGTATTAGGAAGATCTGGCCAAAGACTAGAAATGTAAATGTTTCTCACTTTTCCTGCTCCCCATCCACACAACTATGCAAAAAATAATATTTACATGATTTTTGTGCATAACTATATAGCTGTAACTATAGGGAGGTTGCCCGCCTTTGCTAGCCTCAGTGCCTGCATTTTTATAATGAGATCATTGAACTAGATGCTCTCCAGGGTCACTCTTGCTCCAGAATTCTATGAAACATCACTCTGATCTTTCCCTAAGCTCCTTTTATTAACTTGCTTCAACATTAGCCCACAAATTAGGGATTACCAACTGCTAACTAATGCTTGGAACTTTCTCTTCACTTAAATAAAATGGTTCCCTGATCAACCTTTCTCCTAAAGCCAGGTTTATCAAAGGAATAGACTCTTATCTGCGTATCTCTTTTTAATTAGCAAGGTTTGTATTCATACACATCCCAAGTTACACCATTATCTTAACCCAGTGTTGCTTCTGGTTCAAACTACATTTAACCAAAACTTAAAACATGACAAACATTATGTCTAAACTGGCTATATTAAGTACTGTCCCATTATAGGATTTTTCAAAAGACAATAATGGGACAGTACTCAATATAGCCTGTTTAGACATAATGTTTGTCATGTTTCAAGGAAAGAATTATTCACTTGCTGTCAATGTACATAATTTGTGAGGTGACCTTTGTTCTCTAGTCTGAAAGGCACTGGGGCCCCGATGTGCTATCACCCCAACCCAGACCATCCCTCCCCAGAGAGGCTTCTGAAAAGCAGGCCTGTTTATCTAGGGCGGATTCAGCCAGCGGATGTGTTATCTAACTCTCATTGTTTCTGCTTGATTCTACCTTTTGGTAATTCCTAGTAAAGCACTGATGTCTTATTTTCTGTGTTAGTAACAAAGTGAGGGAGAGTTACTTAATCATCTGACCAAAATATGTTTTAGAGCAGAAAAGTACATCGATGTTTTTTTTGCAAAAAAGGATTATTGTACTTGGATTCAGACTTTCTTCAATGACTTGTTAGTTGTGATGTGGTGACATAACATGAATTTCTCAGGCTGTTAAAGTCTCCACTTTCTTATCCATAAGAGAAGAGTAATAACAGCTCCCTTGCAAAATGTTTGTAAAAATCATTTTAAAATGCACTGTTTTATGCATATATTTATACATAAAATAAATATACCTAAAATGTAGAGTATATAATTCACTCTACATGATAAATGGCATAAAGTTCCCCACCCCCACCCCATCCAAAACTAGAGAATTCCTATGTAACCTTTGAAAGTTGAAATGGCGCAAAGGGAAGAAGCAATATCCATTAATTAATATGGAAAATATTTTGAGCATCTGATTCCAAAAAATCACCTATGAAACCATACCAAATAGCACATAAGACCTAAAATCACAGTAACACATAGTAAAGCAGGAATGATATGATACATACGCAGCCTGGGTAAGGGATGTCAGGGAAGGAGCTTGGCGGGACTTGCTTGCTGGCGAGCGCTGCGTCCACAAGGCTGCAAAACAACGCTTAAGCCCGTTTCGCTTTTCGACTTTGTCGTAAAAGTGAAATTCCTCTTTGGATTTCTTTCTGTTCCGGAAAACAGGTACTGATGTAGGGTTTTTGTCAAAAGATGTGCAGCAGTGTGAATTTTCAAAAAGTGGGAAATACCTATATTATACAGTATATATTAATTTGGGAAATAAAATATAGACTTTCCTCAATACTAAACCACTCTGAACTTCAATTCCCACTTCAGTGAAATGGGCATATTAATAGGTCGTAAGGCACAGTGCTGTGAAAGACTAAATTAATAAACACACATAAAAACACTGTCTGGCAAACAGTAAGACTGGACAAACTAATTTACTGTCACTGTGTGGCAAAGCCCCCTTCCTGCGTCAGCACACAGTAAGAGGTAGGTATTAGGGTCGCTGTCCATGTCTTTAATGAGATCCAGAAGCACAGGTGTAGCTGTTGGTGGGATTTTAGAGGTGCTACAGGAATAGGGCCACGCCATGCTCCCAGGAGGAAATTGCATGGTTGCCAAAGGCAGGGGTTCAGGGAGAATTTCAGCAGCAGTCACTCCTCCTGCGCTGTCAAACCGAGTGATCCTAATGCCTAACTTGGTATTTTCAAAAATATGGCAGGAGCCTTCTTCTCAGAATAGGAGGCTGAAGGTATGGGACTGGAAGCGAGGACACTGCTACCTCGTCAATTTGATGACAGTTTATCCATTTTCATAACAAGTATAAAATACTAATATTCTCCCTAAATCTTGCCTCTGAGCCCCAATTTCCACATCTCTTGGGAACGGGTAGCTAGGTGAAAGGGGGGTGGGGAGATGGCAAATAGAGAATTTTAAAAACAGAGAATGGGGAAGGAGAGTATGGAAACCAGAGGTCACAGAAGATCTTTCTCCAGGCCGCAAGAAATAATTACATTGATCCTGGGGACATCCCCTGAAATTCCCTCCAGGAAAATTTCAAGCCACAGGATTGCCAAATACGCAGATCTGAAAAAAACAGAGCCGAGGGACATCCAGCCCCACATTAGAGTCCTGCGAGTTTCGGAACTGCGGCCCCAACAATTTTGAGGGCAAACAGCTCACTCCAGAGTATTGCTTTAGCCATAGCAGTGGGCATTCTGCTAAGAAAGAAAACGCCTGTGTATAGCAAGCCCACTGTGCCAAGACTGGGAAGATGAATAGCAGCAAGGGTGGACGGGGCCGCTGACCACATTGTTCCCAGTACACAACCCGGGACACTGGCCAGGAGCCCTTTATTGCCTGAGAGTTTTAGAGCGTGAGGGGGAAGCTTTTCAACTCAATTAGCATTTAATAGTCCTGATGCTCAATCGTAGGGATCAGCTGTGAAGTTACTGAAGCCATTACCAGGGGCTAGAAAAGCAGTTGAGTTTGAAATGTCAGAGCATTTCTCCTGACACCGCCTCCCCGCTCCTCACTCTTCCTCCCAGTCGGAGTTGGTGATATTTAGTCACATTTCACAAGGACAGGGAGCCTCCTTCAGTCAGGATCAGACACCTGGAAACACCCATGGGCTCAACTACAGCTTTGCTCTGTCCCTGGGAAAATAAGGCAGCATCAGAGGTCAGAGGGAGTTGGGGACCTGGAATTCAGACATAGGGGACTTCTGAAGCAGGTGTAAGTCCTTTCTCAGATGGCCTCCGCTTCTGAAAGTAAATTGGTAGGGTCTTGGCAAGTTGTTAACTGATATCCATTCTTCCTCCTCTGCCCACAGCTAGAGTTCCTTCCACAGCCTCCCGGCATCTGGAAGGAACCATGTGAAGGATCCCCATGAGAGGATGATGAGAAATACGTGTGCTCTCACTGGGCTGAGGAGACAAGGAATGGGTGTGCTTTCTCCGAATGCCCTTTTCCCTGCCTTCCAGATCAGAGGACCCAGAGCATGGCCCTCAAGACCTGGGGAGGTTGGAGCCTCAACAGGGAAGGACTCATTCCTGGTACCTATGGGGATCCCCATCTCAGCAGTCTGGTGAACAAAAAAAAACAAAACTTCGGGCCTCCCTGGTGGTGCAAGGGGTTAAGATGCAACCTTTGAAGCTGTCCATAGTCTCTGCAGCACTAGTTCGATCCCCCTGCCAGGGAGAAACCACATGGTGCAGCAGACCTCTCCTGGCACGCCCACTGCTCCCCTCAGCAATGCATTTTAGTCAGTCTGCCTGTTCTCTTCCCCACTCTGTCTCTGGTGAATCCTCTCACCCCCGACACCTCTGGCCTGTACCCCAGTTCTTTTATGCATAAATAAATAAATCTTTAAAAAAAAACAAACTTCAACCCACTTTGTTACTGAGATTTTTAGGCTGGTTGCTACAACAGCTGCCATCAATTATCCTGAGGGGGGAAAAATCATTATGAGAATTATAGACAAAGCTATTGATCATAGGTATACTTTTAAACAACAAAATAATTAAAATTAACTGTCCAAAGGTAGGGAATTGATTAAATTATGGTCCATGATAACTATTAAGACACCTGCCTTTAAAAATAACACCTAACAAAATGGAGATACTGCATAAATTTAAGTAAATTTAATTTAAATTTTTTTCTTACTGCAAAGTCTGGCAACCAAAAAGTAACTGTAAAATAACTCAAATTTTTCCTTAGAGACTTTAAAGGGGATTTATAGACCCCAGAATTTTTAATTCTCCGTTTTCTTTGACCACTCTTCTTACCACAATAGCTACTCCCATACTTCCTCTTAAGGAATTCTCACACCTATTCTCCTCTGCCAGTCCACTCACCTCTAGTCCTCCCCTTCCTCCTCTTGCCCCAGTTCTGCACCCCATACCTAAAAGACAGGTCTACCAAGGCAGGAAAAGAAGAAAGAGCAGCCACACATCAGCAATGTTCACTCATCACACACGCTTGTAACAGAAGGAACTTCATTTTTTTTACATTTTTCCAAAATCACAGTCTTGCTCAGCTCTACCCTAGGGTCAAAGGGATTTGTCTCTTGTCATTAGAGAAAAATGAAGGAGTTCTCCATTGCCAGTTAAAGTTGTAAAGATGTCTTTAATGAATTTCAGGCAGGCAGGAACAGAATGTATAGTCTCATAAAGGCCTCAAATATGACATGGAAAGACAAAGGGTCAAAGTTATATTAAAATGAAGAATCAGAAATTTATAGGGACTAGTAATTTCCATGAGAGTGGGATGAATTTTAGTTTTGATATTATGGAAGAAAGTCAGCAGCAGCCAAGGTTGGAATCCCCTCCCCAAAACCAGCCACCTATCTGTACATATCCTATTGTCTGCCCTACAACCCATGCAGAGAATTTCCCTCTGTCTTATGGGAGGGTGCCTTGAGTTATTCCAACTTCTGGAGCAGAGGTAAGTGGAAGAGTTACACACAATTAAGATGATAGATTAAATATGAAAATGTGAAGACATAAGAAAGGATCTGAGGAAAAAGCATTGGATTATTTGATAGGGAGGGAAGTTACATCCTGGAGACCACAACATTGAAGGGATTAAAGAAAATGAGTATACAAAGTGAAAGAGTAAGAAAAAAGTTAGGAAGAAGCATATCATATGGGATATCACACATCACCACCACACCAAAAATTCCTAGATAATCTGCATTGGGTCTAAAAGAGTGAGATAGTTTGATCAGGGATACAAGACTGAGCCAACTAACTGAAGTCTTTAATGAAATATTGCATAAACTTTCCCTGGATCTTATATACATCCAGATTTAGGAAAATGGCAACCAATTGGTTTAGAGTCATCAACAGATAATAATGCCATCTTCATTTTGGGTACTGTGTGGCAAGAACAATTTTCTGGAAGACAACAAATGCAACTGACGTAATTTCCCCTTCCTAATACACAGGGGAGTAACTAAAGTCATACTTTATGGGACATCTTATTTCCCTATGAAGGAAATGGCCCATCAGAAAGCCGTGTGTGTGTGTGTGTGTGTGTGTGTGTGTGTGTGTGTGTGTGTGTTTACATAGTTATCTAGTGTGCTATAAAAAAGCAAACTCACTAAAGGGGCCCTCCCTGGTGGACAGGGGTTAAAGTCTCAGCGCTATCAAGCTATCACCAGCCTCTGCGGCATGAGTTCAATCTCCAGCTAGGGAGCTAATCCACATGGTGCAGCAGACCTCTCCTGTCTCTCCCCTCACCTGTGTGTTTCAGTAGATCCTCCTGTTCTGCTCCCCACTCTGTCTCTGGTGAATCCTCTCACCCCACCCCTGCACCTATGGCCTATACCCCGGTTCTTGTATGCATAAATAAATCTTTAAAAAAAAGCAAACTCAACAAAATACTAAAAGTGATTACCTCCTATGTGATGAGATTAAGGATGAAATTTGTTTTCATTTTAATTTCCCAGTATTTTTAAATTCCCTACAATGAGAATAAATTATTTCATAAATAGGCCAAAATAAACATCATTTATAAAATAAAACCTCTGTAATTCAATTACAAATAAACATCTCCTAAGCAGGTAGCATCCACAAGAAATTGGACTTTTTTTCCCTCAAATGAAAAGAAGAGTAGACACTTACGCCAGAGGTAATAATGCCACTTGTGGACATGACTGATTTTTAGAACATCCCAAGTCCACTAACTCCCTGGAAAACAGGAAGTTGGTGAATATACCAATTTTAGAGACAAATAGCAGGGTTTGAAAGTCATCTCATCTCTTAGTAAGGGATCCCAACTGGATTCCAAAATTTAAGGTGCTGGTGATCAGAGCTTCCTGGAGAGGGAAGCTCCATCTGTAATACACACACAAACCCACAAATCCTGCCTACCTGCATATGCCATTTATATAGTCTTAACTGTCTGAATCTAGAACTTAAGCACAATTTATGCAACCAAACAGTTGTGATATTCATGCTCCTCTTCATTCTCTTCCAACAGGGAGTATATAAGGGAGCCATCTTTAGATGGTCCATGCAGAGATCTGGGGTGTGCCACTTGGGGTGAGTTAGCTGTTTCATTCCATTAGATGCATGACATTTTTATGAGATTGCATGTCTTCTCCAGTCAAGAGCTCATATTCATATGTTGATATATAATATAGTGCTTCACCACCACATCCCTCTCCTTTGTAGCCTCCAAATTTTTCTAATCATTTTGGCTAGTGGCAGTGGTTTTTTCCCTCCATGTGAATCAGATGGCTTGGGAATGTGTTACTTTGAAAAGAAGATGGAGAGCTCCTTCCTACTAACTAGATGGGATGTTGCCATTCATGAGCTATGTGATAAAGCCAATTAGATTAGAAAGAAGGAAGGGAAGGAGGGATAGACCAATGGAGAGAGGAAGGAAGAAACCCCCAATATTTGTACATAAAAAAGACACAGTGCCACTTACCTAAGCCTTAAGCCCTGTTCTGGGCACCTACTCAAAGTCCCAAAATAATCCCATTAGCTAAACCTTCACAATTGATAGGTGTGAATCAGTAACAATATAATTCTAGGTTGTATCAGGCAGAAGGGATGATAAACAGTGTCTAACTGGGTAAGGATTTTGCTCAATTTTTATGTTTGCTTAGTAGGGATCTTTTGCAACCCTGACCCCATCTAGATGTTATTTTTCCCACCAAAATGTTCAGAATTTAAATCTCAGCCTCATAAGAAGATGGGCACCAAGAAAACACATGAGACCACAGAAAGAGAAAGAGTGCTATAAAGGAATCTTAGAGTGGAAAGGAACAGGCATTTTGCAGAGGCCATTAAAAGAAAGCCACCACCTCTATTTAATTGTGGATAACTCTACTTCAAACAGAACTTTGAGCTACTACAACCTCAGAGACTACAATTCTCTCTAGTAAATACACAGTTGGCATCTTCTTGGCACAGAATAATCCGAGTAACATGGTTCTTAAGGAACTGGATATCATAGGAACCTGGATTTTGAATGAGGACAACTCTAATCTGAGTGAAAATGAAGATTATTTAAAAAAAAAAATCCAAGTTTCATCAATCCTTGTAAGAAAAAATGGTTAATACTGAGCTTCACTAAAAATGACAGATTTTTCAATTAACCCTTTTATATTAATAACAGCAGAGGGTGGGAAAACAACCTCAGTAATGGTAATGCTCAGTTTCTGGGGTGTGTCATTGTAAATTGAAACCAATGATGTTATAATCATTCACTGAGTATTACGATGGGCTAGTCACATTGTACATTCGAATATAGTGACTGACCGAAGCAACCATATGCAAATAGGCCTGATGAGCCCCATTTTACAGAGCAGTAAACTGAGGTTCAGAGAGACTATGTAATAATCTATTGTAAATACAAAAGATAGAAAAGTATTAAGGGGAAAAGGCCCCCATAACCACATACCCATGTTATTTTAATCACTGTTTCCTTGTATTGTTAAAATTTTAACAAAATTGAAATGCTCCGCCTAGTATGTCATGCCCTGATTTTTTACTATTCCTTCTATCACTAAATATATTTTGAGAAAATCCTTTTTTAATTTTAATTTTTTATTTTAATATATAGCTTACATCATTACTCATTTTTAAACAATGTTTGCCCCCCCTCAGGTGTAGTCCCCATAGAATTTCCTTCACCAATGCACCTGTGCACCATCACCTCAGTCCCCTGAGCCCCTCCCACCCTCTTTCCTTCTGGCCCCTCTCCCTCCTTCTCCCCTGTGGGATTAATTTTAATTTTTATTGAGGTAACATTGCCTTATAATATTATTTAAGTGTCAGGTGTGCCTCATTTAAAATCACCATCTGTGTATACTACATTAAGTTCACTTAATGTCCAATTCCATCTTTCACCATACAGTTGGCTACTTGTGCCCAATTTACCCACCCCACTTTCCCCTTCTCTTCTAGTAACCATTCGTTGGTCTTACAATCCAAGTTTGTTTTGTTTTCTTAGTTCCATTTGTTTGTTTTCTCAGTGTACCACATATGCGTGAAATCATATGGTGTTTGTCTTTCTCCATCTGAATTACTTCACTAAGCATAATACCCTCTAAGACTATCCATGTTGTTGCAAATAGCAAGATTTCATCTTTTTTTATAGCTGGATAGTATTCCATAGTGTAAACATGCCACATCTTCTTTATCTGTCAGTCTATATGCAGGTAGGGTTTCTAACTCTTATAAAGGGTGCTTCAATAAAAATGTGGGTACATATATAGCTTCAAATTAATGTGTTTTTTTTTAAATTTTGGGGTGGTAAATATGCAAAAGTGGGATAATTGGATCACATGAAATTTATCTTTTTAATATTTGAGGAATTTCCAATTTACATTTGTATTAACGCTGTACAAGGGTTTGCTTCTCTCCACGTCCTTAAAAACACCTGGTTCTCTTCTTTTAGATAACAGCCATTCTCACAGGAGTGAGGTGTTATTTCTTAAATACCTGAATATAAAATCTGAAATCAAAAAATGCATAGTGAAAAACATAGGCATTAAACTCCTTGACATAGACCTTAGAGATATGTTCAGGGAATTAATTCCCAGAGCAAGGGAAACAACAGCAAAACTTAAAAAATGGGACCATATCAAGCTAAAAATCATCTGTGCAGCAAAAGAAACCTGCAGTAAAATGGAAAGACACCCACTAAATGGGAGGGCATATTTACACATCATATCTCTGACAAAGGGGTTAATATCAAAACATATAGGACTGATAAAAGTCAACAACAAAATAATATAACTCAATAAAAAATAGGCAGAAGATCTAATAGACACTTTTTCAAAGAAGACATGCAGATGGTCAATAGGCACGTGGGATGATGTTCATCATCTCTTATTATTAGAGAGAAAATCATTTTTTTTAATTTATTTATTTTTTTTTGGTTATGCATTTTATTTTTTTTTTATTTTTTTAAATAATAAATTTTATTTTTATATCCCCCATACAATTGCAACCCCCCAGTTCTGACCCCAATCCCTCCCCTCCCGCCCCCAACCCCCCAAAAAGTGTCTCTGGTTCATAGTTTTTTGTTGATTTTGATTTTCACTTTCTTATAATTACTCATTTTCCTGGTCCCTTATTTAAGTTTTCTAGATTCCTGCTATGAGTGAGACCATCCGGTATTTTTCTTTTTCTTTTTGGCTTATTTCGCTGAGCATGATCCCTTCCAGCTCCATCCATGTTGCTGCATATTGCATGTGTTTATCTTTTTGAATGCTGAGTAATATTCCATGGTGTATATGTACCACATCTTCTTGATCCAGTCATCTAATTTTGGGCATTTGGGCTGTTTCCAAAGCTTAGCTATTGTAAATAGTGCTGCTATAAACATAGGGGTGCAGGTGCTCTTTGGAATGGATGTTTCTGTGTCCTTTGGGTAAATACCTAGGAGTGGAATTGTTGGATCATATGGAAGCTCTATGTTTAGTAGGTCCAGAAATCTCCACACAGCTCTCCATAGTGGTTGGACCAGTTTGCACTCCCACCAGCAGTGCAGAAGAGTTCCTTTTTCTCCACACCCTCGCCAACATTTGTTCTTGCTAGTTTTTTTAATATGTGCCATTCTCACTGGTGTAAGATGGTATCTCATGGTAGTTTTGATTTGCATTTCCCTGATTACAAGTGATGTTGAACATTTTTTCATATGCCTGTTGGCCATTTGCATTTCCTCTTCAGAGAAGTTTTTTTTTAGCTCTTCTGCCCATTTTTTGACGGGATTATTTTCTTTGTTGTTGTTGAATCTCATCAGCTCTTTGCAGATTTTTGTGATCAGTCCTTTATTATTAGTGTTGTGTGCAAAAATGTTCTCCCAGTCGGTGGGGTTTCTCTTTGTTTTTGTTATTGTCTCTTTTGCTGTGCAGAAGCTCTTTAATTTGATGTAGTCCCAGCTGTTGATCTTTGCCTTCTCTATTACTGCTTTGGGTGATGTGTCTGTAAAGATGTCTTTGATGTGCAAATCACGTAGTGTTTCGCCTATATTTCCTTCTATATATTTTATGGTTTCAGGTCTTATGTCTAGTTCTTTAATCCATTTTGAGCTGATTTTTGTGTATGGTGTGAGGTAGTGGTCAAGCTTCATTCTTTTGCATGTAGCAACCCAGTTTTCCCAGCACCATTTATTGAACAAACTTTCTTTGCTCCAATGCATAGTCTTTGCTCCTTTGTCAAAGATTAGTTGACCATAAATCTGTGGGTTTATTTCTGGATTTTCTATTCGATTCCATTGGTCTGTGTGTCTGTTCTTGTTCCAATACCATGCAGTTTTGATGATTATGGCTTTGTAGTATAGTTTGAAGTCTGGGAGTGTGATGCCTCCATTCCCTTCTTTTTTTTTCAGGAGAGCTTTGGCTATTCGGGGTTTTTGGTGATTTCATATGAATTTCATCAATAATTGTTTTATTTCTTTGAAGAATGACATTGAAATTTTGATTGGAATAGCATTGAATCTGTATTATTGCTTTTGGTAGGATGGCCATTTTAATAACGTTTATTCTTCCAATCCATGAGCAGGGGATGTCTTTCCATTTCTTTGTGTCTTCTTCTATTTCTTTTAACAGTGTTTTATAGTTTTCTTTGTATAGGTCCTTTACCTCTTTTGTTAGATTTATTCCCAAATATTTGATTTTTTGTGTTTCAATAATAAAAAGGGATGGTTTTTTTGATTTCTTCTTCTTCAGATTTATTGTTTGTGTATAGGAAGGCTACTGACTTTTGCGTGTTGATTTTGTATCCTGCCACTTTACTGAACTGATTGATGAGTTGAATTAGTTTTTCTGTGGACTTTTTGGGGTTCTCTATGTATATTATCATATCATCTGCAAATAGTGATAGTTTGACTTCTTCTTTTCCTATTTGGATTCCTTGGATGTCTGAGAAAATCATTTTTAATGAATGAACAGTTTTCCATCCTTCAGTTGTGCCATCAATTATTTAACCAGCCCCCTATTGTGGGACATCTAGGTCAGTTCTAATATTTTTTTCAATTACCATAATGACTGAGATAAATATTCTTGAACATAAATCTTGTACATAAATTTGATTATTGCTTATGCTAAGATCCTAAAATTAAAGTTACTGACTCAAAGACTAGGAACACTTTAAGGTTGATACACAAATTGCCCCAATATATATCCTCACTGGCAGCAGAAGAAGAAATCATCTTTTCCCTACATCCTCAGTAGCAAATTGCATGGGTTTTTTTCTTTTTAACTTTTTATCAATTTGAAGAGAAAAAAATTGCAGGTTTATATTTTGCACTTCTTTGATGGATAGTGAAGTTGAACACCTATCTATGCTTATTAGGCATAAGCTTCTGTTGTGTTGTGTCCTGTCTGCTACCCAGATATTATTGCTGCGTTCAAGATGTTGGTATTCAGAAACTTTTCAGTGCCTAGAGGAGCTCTTTTCCTGATGAAGCAAAGTCCTGCTCCTTGACTGAGCAAATGTCATCATCCCTAGAGCCTGGCCAGGGGACTAGAATGGCTATCTCCTCTCTAACCAAAATGGCTCTGTAGGAAGCACCAGGTCCCTGGATTTAGAAATGTACAGGGAATGCGACTTCAGGAATAAGTAACTCTGCAATGTATAATTTATCAGGAACTTGACCTTCCTCCTGCCTTCACCCTGTGATTGAATCAGGCCAAGTTGCCGTAGAGACACAGCTGTGACTCCTCCCCCCAGGAGTGGGGCTGAAAGGCCCGCAAGTGAGCAGACCATACCGGCAGATGGCAGAGCTACCCTCTGGGTGACCCTGAGACACAGCATGCAGAAAGAAGTCTTCACACTTCTGGAAAGGAAGCAATGTTCCAGGAAAGGATGCAGCAGCACCGAGAGGAATCAACACAAACCTCACCACCACAGGTGATAAAATTGATCTTGGTGGTTGGAATAAACCCCTCTCTGCGCAATTCCTCTGCTCATCCCATGTCCCTCTCCACTGATAAACCATGCCTTCTGGCTTGTAATCGCTATACTTGGTGGCTCATATCCCTGTCTCCCCACCTGGTCTGTCAGTGGCCCAAGTCTGGGGAATCCCATTCTATAGGTTAAAACTTTTGCTGTTGCTATGGATGAATGGATGATTGAATGATTGAAAGAACAAAACAGTTCTTTTATAGCACTATCATGCTGTTTTAAAATGACAAATTTATGCAGCTGCTTCCCCCATACCCCTGCAAACGCTGAAGACGTTTGTGTCTCTCCCTACTTGCCTGGTAGGATAAATGCTTCTTGAAGGGATGAATGAACCAAACCATATTTCGACCACAGTGACACCTACTTGAGCTCATCTTTTTAGAAGCTCTTCCCTTAGGAGACATGTAAAATGCAGCAGGATTCGCCCCCATCCCCCTGTGGCTTGTGCTCCTGGGAGCTTTCTCCATTGCGCTGTTCTGTACAGGCCGTGGGCAGCGGAGTAATGCTGTGTGATAGCTGCCCCCACAGGACTTTCAGAATAATGACATGTCTGTCTTCGCAGCCTGACACTGTGGAAAACCATGTTTCCCAAGAAAGATAGACCAGCATCTATACCTGCATAAGCATTTGTTTACATATGCAGATAGCAACAAGCTTCTTCAGGACAAAAGTCAATTCACAGAACCCACAGTGCCAGCCCCTGATGGCAGCTGAAAGGGTGCTTGCAACAGGCTCTGCCTCAAAGCAAACCTTCGACTGAATCAGACACAGATTCTGTTGGAAGAAATAGGCTGTTGCTGAACTCTAATTATGAGTTTTGTCATGGGAAAGCACCCTAGAGCTCAAGCACTCTGAGGAGAGGCTCCATGTCACCCACACAGCAGGGGAATGTGAATGTCAGACCTGGGCGGGAGACTCTCGCAGGCAGGGCTCCTGTGTGGCACTGAGCCTGGAGTGAGACTGATGGGGTGACAGGCCTCCCTGTGCACCCCGGCCTTCTGGAGGAGCTCGGGCCTTCCTGAATAATTGAACTTCCCAACTGAAAAGAGGTTCTGTTCTCTCCTTGCACCAACAGTAGAGTTTCTAAATATTGCTGGGTCATATGGGGTCATTCAGTGCCCCCTAAGGATAATGTAAAGCCAACATCAGCGGTTTCTGGGACCGCCCTGAACCAAACTGTAAAGACAGAAAAATCATGTTCCTGCCTTCTTCTGCTTTGTCCCCAATCAGACCCTTTTCTGCTGCATTCAATATCGGATCTGTTTTGTGAGCAATTATTGAGCATCTGCTGTGAATGTAGTCCTGTGACTCTAAAGAGGAGGGTGGTGGAGGGTGGGGTGCTGGGGGACCGCTCCCATCTCAGACTCTTGCTGGTACCCCAATCCTCCTGCTGTGGTGATGGCCCCAGTCAACTGTGACTCATGCTCCCCACCCACAGGATGATGGATCACCACTGCCCCAATCAGCCTCAGGAGACCTGTGGGACCATGGGGTCTCCAGCAGATTATTACTAGACCCTTCTTGAGAATGCAAGGTGGAGCTACAAAGCAAGCTCTGTAAGTATTCATCTACTCCAAGTTTGAAGCTTCACCTTCTCCCAGATTCCATCTATATCCCCCTCCACACATACATTTGTTTTCTCTAGAAAGAGTTTCTAAGGAGCTTTGTAAAGTGGGGGTGGGACCACCTTACTGCTCTGAGAAATGTTACCCTAAGGCAGCCTCTACCAGCCAGCCATAGCAGGGTGGCACTGAGCCAGGAGGCTCCCAGCACAGACAGCCCTTCCCAGGCTGCATGCAAGCCCGAAGAGGGTCTTCACCACATGAGAACCACATTCTGGGGCTGGCTCCCATGCTGTCACCAGTTGGCTGGCTCCCAGCTCTAGGTCCTTGAGCTGTGCATGTGCCCTGTGTGCACCTTCCTGCTGTGCAGTCACCCTCTGCAGACAGAGCAAGACCAAGGAGTCTGAGCCTCCTGATAAACACCCGTGTTTTGAGAAGTTGAAGGTGGCTGCACCTCAGGATGCAGGTCTCTGCTTTCAACTCAGGGAGTTGATGGAACCCCACAAAAGAATTCCCAGATGCTGTGGGTATCTGGGAGTGGGAAGGAGGGGAGGAGAGGGTTGCCTCCAGTTGTGTTCCTTGGTGCTGGGGGTTCCGTCAGAGAGAATATTATAGTCTTCCTCTCTTACTGGTCTTTAGTTACCTGCCTTAGGTCCCCTCTAAAGGGGACAAACTCTACCTCCTCCTGGGCCATGGACTGGAGAGCAAACTGGGCTGAGTCTAAGCACATCCCTCTCTCTCCTCCCACCTCTATGTGGTTGGGATGGGACCACAGGTCATGACACGTGAGCTAAACTCATGGTGCTCAGCTCTCAAACACCAAATGAGAAGAGGGTGGGAGTGTATGTCAACCCCCCCGAGAGAGCTTTGATCCACACTCCAACAGCCCCAGAGGTTTTTCTTAAACTGCCACCCCCACTTTCCTGGCCTTGGGGGTATACACACTGGGAACTGGGTGTCTATGCCATCCTGTCCCTAAATCAATACCTGCAATCAGCTCTGATCCTGATACAGGGCATGATACAGAAATCCCTGTCCCAGGGATTTCGTATTTCCAAGAGCTCTTGACTATAGAAAGAATTCTAAGAGTCAAAGTAATGTAGCACCACGGGGAGAGAAAGAACTAGAGTAAAAGAGGGGGGCGGGGTACAATTGTATGGGGATATAACCAAAATGAAAATGCACACATTGTGCAAAGATGAAAAATGATTTAAGAATTATATAAAATAAATATTAAAAAAAAATTAATTTAGCTCCAATTGTGAAGGTAGAGGCAGCACAGCAAAGAGTTAAGCTTTCCCCTGGATCTCCCTACAGGACCACCTGCCCATCTCAAAGCTCCTGTGCTGACTGGGCCTGGCCAATGTGGTTCTCTTAGGATGTGTGTGATATCGATTGTCTTGCTGTTCCTTCTGGCTGAAGATGTAGCCTTGGGAAGAAGGCTGGACCCAGAGCTGACAATCATATTTATCCATTGATCTGCCCTCTTCCTCCCTCCTCCTTCCCCAACTTTGGAAGCATTAGCAAAATATATTTCAATTCCCACTTTAAAATGAAATCATTAGCTTCTAAATAATTAACCTTGCATCAATAGGAGGGCACGCAATCTGCACACACACCTATACATGTCGATCTGTGGGGTGAAAAGGAGAAGCAGAGCTTTCCCTGCAGAGTGTCCTTAGAGCTTCAGAGACTGGAATTTGAGAATTAATGGGATTTTCAAGTTTAGAAGTGAAAGAGGGAGACCCCAACTATCAGGGAGGAGGGGGAAACTCTTAGTGGTAGCAAGCTAGGTAGCAAGCTCTCACAAGGATCTACCCCCTTTCCTGATACTAAATTATTCTAAACTAAGCCCCATAAATAACAAGTATCTGCTGTCTGATACAGCCCGGATTTGCGTAGCCTCCTGGGACCCCAGGTACCCAAGATCACTGCGCATCGAGAATCAGCTGATCATATGCAGATAATATATCTGCAGACTCCTCTATCAATTGCTTATGCAGCCTCCTCTGTGTGCCTTCCCACGGCTCGGCCTGCGGCACAGGTCTGACTGAGCACAAAGCATCCAGAGACTCTCCGGAGCACTCACTGCAAGAGAGGTGCCACTGAAGTAGGATCCTTTGATCAATGAAATGGGAAATCTTGCAGATATTACCCCTTTCTAGAAATCCATAATACTTGTTAGTAAGCCCTCTTTAATAAGACCCCTGTTTTTGTTTTCTAAACTTACTAAGTTTCCCTGTAATAAATTCTTTTATTAATATCCTATAGATTTGTGCTCCACAAAAAACATTTGAAACGGCCTTCCCACAATAACATAAGATGGTGTCTGGGCCTCCCCTGTGGCGCAGCGGTTGAGCGCTGGGTTGCGAAGCTGCCCGCAGCCTCTGCAGCGCCAGTTCGATCCCCGGCTGCTCCCCGGCCACCAGAGGAGGGTCCCACATGGCGCGCAGACCTCTCCTGCCGCCCGCTGCTCCCCTCAGCAGTGTACTTCGGTTCTTCTGCCTGCTCTGCTCCCCGCTCTGGCTCTGGTGAATTCTCTCACCCTCCGGTGCTTCTGACTGTACCCAGTGCTTGTATAAATAAATAAATTAATTAAAAAAAAAAAAGAAGTATTTCAAAAAAAAAAAAAATAAAAATATAAAAAAAAAAAAAAAAAAAAAAGATGGTGTCTGAAGCAATAGGTCTGCAATGCAGCAGTGAACTTTGCATGACTGTCAAGGATGTTTAAAGCCAGGGCATGATTCCTAAAACCCATTTCAAGGAAGATAATCATGAAAGGAAATAAACTATATGGTTTAAGTCACTGGCGTCTAGTGATCCAATGAGCTCCACAGGTTTCACAGGCTGGACCCTCGACAGTCAGACCTCAATGGCACTTCGCTGCCAGCACCAGTGAGTATATAATAGCTATCAATTCAA
This sequence comes from Talpa occidentalis, assembly GCF_014898055.3. NCBI lineage: Eukaryota > Metazoa > Chordata > Mammalia > Eulipotyphla > Talpidae > Talpa > Talpa occidentalis. The sequence continues at coordinate 116,776,673 of NW_023604295.1, forward strand.
GGTCAGAGTCTCAGAAAGGAGGCAGGAGAAACATTATCTTTCTTTAATAATTGAAGATAGGCTCCATATGTGTTGGAAACAAGAAAAGCAAATAGCAGAGATGCTACCTGAGTAAAAGCACTGATGACGTGATCAGCATTCTCACCTGAACGGAAGTCGCCATCCTCCTCAGTGACGGGAGGGATGAACTGTCAGGCCTCAGGTCATACCCTGGGTCTGTAAGAGGGGAAAGCATAGTCAGATTCCTGGCTCCTTGTGATGACCCAGCTCAGTGATCATTCTCCCTACCGAGTGCCTGAAGATGGTGGCTTTTGATTGAGTTATGGGCTTGCCGTTCTAACGCATTCAGAAGTTTTGTTGTTGTTTTTTTTTAAAGATTTATTTTTATTTATTTATACAAGCACTGGGTACAGTTAGAAGCACGGGAGGATGAGAGGATTCACCAGAGACAGAGCGGGAAACAGAACAGGCAGACTGACGAAATACACTGCTGAGGGGAGCAGTGGGCGGCAGCAGAGGTCTGCGTGCCATGTGGGACCCTCGGCGAGAGCCGGGAATCGAACCAAAGCTGCAGAGGCTGCGGGCAGCTTGGCAGCCCAGCGCTCAACCGCTGCACCACCAGGAGAGGCCTGCATTCAGAAGTTTTTTTATTAAGTAAATACAAGACTGGGCAATGGAGAACCAGAGAGAAAAGAAGAAAAAAAGAGGATTTCTTGCTTTTTCTGCTTAAAATTTCACTTTCCTGTAGTCTACCCATAAAAATAGTGACGATCATGATGTGACAGCGGCTGTTTTGGTGGACACTCTGTGCTGTGCACCCCATCCTACTTAAGCAAATTGCAGCCTCCTTGCTGGTTCCTTCTCACTTTACTGACTTTTAAACATTGAAGAATTACTTTCATCTCTAGCTTCACTTACTCTCTTGAGGTTCTCATGCAGCCCTTAGATCTTTAAATCTACACATTGATGATACCAGCCTATTTCCCAGCCCTAGCCTCTCCCCTGGGCACCAAACTCTCATAAGCAGCTACCCACTCACCACATCCACTTGGGTGTTGAACATGCACCTGTAACTTAGCACACTTAGAGCCAGACTCTGGACTGCAGTCCCATGCCCCACAACTGAAATCTTCTTCTATAGTTGTCAAAATTTGACAACTCCATTTTAGTCACTGCCCAGGACAAATTCTTGAGGTCATTTTTTTGTGTCTCACTATTTACAAGCCTACTATTTATAACAGCAAATTCTATAGGTTCTGCCTACAGAATGCATGCAGATCCTAATCATTCCTAACCACCACTGACCAACTCTCACCTTGAGAGACTTCCTGCTTCTCCATTTAGTCTTAAAATCTATTTTCCACCAAGAAACCAGAGTGAGGCTTCTACAACATATGCCAGGCCATGTCTTTCTCTGATCAAGGCCCCAGATGGCTTTCTATCTCACTCAGAATAACCCTCATGTTCTGCCCACCCTTATACACGTTACAGAGTCCTGGAACCTGGTCCTTATTTGTCACTTTACCGTCTTGTTATTGAGTTAATTTGGCCCTTGTTGGCTTTGAAAAGCACAAAACCCTGGCCAGCCAATGCCCTGTTCCCTGGCCCTGGTGACCAACCTCATAAAACCAGGACCCCCAACCTCTCGAGCCCAGAGTGAGGCTCAGGGCAGTTGTGTGATCCACAGTAAACTCTCCTTGCTTCAACCATTGGTTAGATTTCTCTCTAAATTCCTTCTATCACATCAATAAATCCAGACAAGAATGCTCACACGCACTCACAAACACACCCCCCACACACACACCCCTCTGCCTTCTCCTCTCTCCCTCGTCCCCACCCCACCAGCCATGAAGCATTTTCATGGACTTGCCAGGCATTCACCCCAATACCTTTGCACTCACTTCTCCCTGTGCCTTGGTGTCTATAAGTTTCATCTAGTTTATGTTCAAGCGCCACATTAGTGAAGATACCTTTGTTAACCATCTTTCAGGGAAGAATCACTCCTCTACTCTTCTCCATGCCCTTCCTCTGCTTTCTTCACCTCCTTAGGACTATCACTACCTGACATATCATACAAGTGTGAAGTTGTTCATTGTCCCACATTGGCCTGTAAGAGGCGTCCTAAGAGGACAGACCTTATGTTCTGCCTACTGCTTTCCTTGCTGCACTTAGAATACACCTTAGCATGTATTGATATATTAACATCATTTGTTAAACAAATAAGTGCAGGTATCATGGTTCAGAAGGAAACTGAACGATTCCTTCAAAGTCGATAACCAGCCCCCCAAGACCAGCAGGTGGCAGAGGCAGCGTCCGTCAGGCTCCAGACATAGCTGCTCCCACTACAGTCTTCCCTCGGTGCCAGTCCCCCTTGAGGTCACTGTGCCTTTATGTTCACAATTAGTCACCCCCTCTCATCACCCCTCTTCTGTCACCATTGGGAGACCAGCAGCTCTCAGGGGTGATACAGGCTGATGTGCGAGTGGGAGTAACAGGCACAGGCCTGGGAGGTTTGGGGCTATATTTGTGCCATGCACCGTGCCATGTACCCTGCCTCTCTGTCTCTTGCAATCAAGCTGTTGAAATGACTGCGGCTGGCTCAGATCCCAGAGCACCTACCTCAGAGGGAGAGTGAAGTATTCCAGGCGTCTGGTGAGGCCTACCACCGTTTCGCCTCCTCCTTTGGGCTTGCTCACCAGGCATACTGCTCCAGCTTCTGTATTAATTATGAGGTATTGAAGAGAGCAGGAAATCTATCTCTGTAATTACTACTCAGCTGGGTTCCTCAGGACCTTTTCCACCCCAGCCATGTGCTCCCTGCTCTCCCTATTCTGCATCCCCTCATTAAGCCAAGGGGAGCCGTCCCTTCCATGAGCACAGTGCCGTGACATGCCACATCACTGAAGCTGCAGGTGGGAGCCAGTGGAGTGCCCTGTTTGGGGTCTGCACCCCAGCCATCCCAACTGCGGGTCACAGCACCCCCACCCGCTGCACCAGGATGGGGCTGGGAGGGATGAGGGCAGTAAGGGAGGTGCTTCAGGATGCACCCCAAAGACAGTCCTGGCTTAATAGGGGCCTCTGCTCTTTCCCTGGAGAACAGAGACTTCTCCTAGAGCTGCAGGCCGCTGATACAATCCGCATACTCAAGAGCAGGTGGCTACAGCTCTGAGAACTCAAGCTGTTTCCCTTCTACTCTGCCTCAGGCCATGGGAGGAATTTCATCAGAAGAACATCAGTCTATTGATACAGGTCCCGACAGCTCTTGCATCTCACCCTAACTGCTGCCTCAGGGTTCTACTTTCCCTGACTCTGGTGACCTGAGCCATGGGCTGAGCTTTAATGTTTCAGGGCCTTTATTCAGGCTGAGCTGAGAGGAGCAGACGGGGGTGTGGAGAGAGGGCTGGAGACAAAAATACAGTGGAAGACCAGGAGGAAGGCAGCCAGGCCTCCAGTGGCCATGACTTGAAATGTCATTTCTCCCCCTGCCTCTGACCACGCCATAGTCCAAGTTGCTGCAAGCTGGGAGTCTTGCTCTGTTCCATTTCACAAATCGATCCAAGAGCCTGCAGACAGGCTGACGAAGTGGACCCTACCCCCCAGCACTACAGCTGGCAGGTCCTCTTCTGGTGTTCCTCTTCCTCTACCAGCCACTTGTAAACCTGCAAGTCCCACACGTGTGCCCAAATATTAAAAGTTGTTAAGTGCAGGGGGGAGGGAAGGAGGGGTTGAGCGTATAAGCACAAAGTCAGGAAAGCTGGTTAAGGACAGATCAATAGGCCTCTTTACTGTGGAGCTTCTCGGAGCCGTCAATGTGCTTGTTTAGACGGTGAATTCCCCACAGGACATTCAAGGAGCAGCATTCTCTAAGTTATTTTATAAGAGAGCGCATTTTTCAAGGTACTCGACTCTAGACTGTGGTTTCAGAGACCTATTTTGGGAAAAGTCATTGTAGACCTGAATATGGACCTGAGGCATGAGGACTTGGGAAAAGCGAGTCCTGCTGCCCCCTGGTGGGGCTGAGGGCAGAGAAGCAAAACTTACCAGGGCTCTGTCCCAGCCCTTGCCTGAGTTGGGAAAGGCAGGACAGGGAGAGAGGAAGGGTGTAGGCCCTTGTGAAGGTGTGATGAGGTGGACATGCAGAGAAGACAGGGTTCAAGGGGAGTGTGGGGGAGCTGGGCCAGGGCTCAGGGGGTGAGCTGCCTCCTGGAATGTGCCTGGAGACCCCTCACACTCCCTCCACACTTCAGCCTTTTGAAGGGGAGGTAGGGGGAGGAAATCAGAGAAAAGCTAGAGAAAATTATAGACAGAGGGTTTGGGCTCAGATCTTAGCTGCTTTTTCATTCTGTATGGTGAGTATATGGGACGAAGCATTCTATGCTCTGCTTCATCTCAGCTAGTATTTACTGAGTGCCTAACATGGAGCCAGCTGAGTCAGGGCTGCGAGGAATAAAGGTGTGACTCCCAGTTGCTGCTTTCAAAGCCTGGCAGTGTGCATGGAGTGACAAGGCCTCACAGCTGAATGATTAGAGAACAAGAGGAGACTTAATCCAGAACAAAGAGGGAGGAGCATGCCAGTCAGAGGTAGCTCGGTCAGGAGGCTGTGAGCAGGGAGACAGGATGAGGAGCACCTTGGAGGATTCACCTTTATGAAGACATTTGGAGAGGGAGGCATCTCGCAAGAGGACAAAGAGGCCCCCTTGCATCTCCGCCGGTTCAAAGCAAGACAGCTGGAGTCTGAGACACCCGTGGGCCTGCTGGGCAGACACTGAACTTATGAGGAGGCTGGAGGAATGGGGATGCCCAAGGCCATACGCCCTTCTAGGTACTTTAGAAAGGCAGAGGGGTGGAGATGGTGAGGGCTACGCCCCCTACCGGAAATATATGGTAAAACTCAAAGGGCGAACTTCATCACCTGCCTACCTACCAGATGGAAGCGCTTACTGTGCTAACTGTGTTCCCCATGCCACCGCCAAATTCTTAGTGGAATTCCTAATCCCTAATACCTCAGAATATGACTGTATATGAATACATGTTTTTAAAGAGGTTCATGTTAAAATGAGATAATTAAGGTCTGTCCTGATCCAATAAGAATGGCATGCTTGTAAGAGAGGAGACGAGGGCACACAGAGAAGACCACGTGAGGAAAACAGGCAGGGCGGCCATCTACAAGCCAAGGAGCGAGGCCTCAGAACAACACGGAGATCAAGGACACCTAAATTCCAAAATGGTGAAAAGTGCTTATCTAGTGTTTAAGGCACCAGTCCGGTGCTTCCTAATGGCAGCCTGAGCAAACTATAACAGGGAATGATGTCATCTTCCCAGTTTTCCCTGGCAGAACACAACTAGTCTTCCTGTTTCCTCGCTTACTTACCCTTTCTCTCCATCACTTAGACTCTGCTCTTCACAGTCTCATTGACAAGAGCAAATAAAAAACTATGTTGGAACAAGCTTCAAATTAGCTTTCTATAATCATTCATCTCACAGTAATGAGGCACAGTGTCAGTCCTAGAGATTCAAAATTGGGGCCTGCAGAGCCCCCAGTCTCCAGGAGCGCACTGTGAGGTGTGAACAGCATCCGCACACACAAGATGAAAGCACAGCGGATTAGAGGCTCACAAAAGAAGACTGTTCATGGAGGGGCATTGAAGCTGGACTTGAAGGGATCAATAGACATTTCAGGGCAGGGAAGGGAGCCCTGTGTATTCTCAGAAGGAAAAAAGAGCATGTACATGGTCTAGAGACACAGAGCGCATGACTCTGTTCATGGGAGAGCGGGGAGCGAGGCATCCGTGTGGGCCCTGTGGAGAGGGAAGCATGATGAGGGAAGAGGACAGCACCAGGATCGCGGGAAAAGAAACTGAGCCTTATCACAGAGTTAGGGAAGAGTCAAGGGGGGCAGCTGCAAGGGACTCTGGCTGCAGTTTGGAGAGAGCCCTTGGACTGAGGTGACTAGAAGTCTATTTTGGACTCTGGGAGTCTGTGGCACAGTCACGTGCCAGGCAGTGACGACATGGTGCAGAGTTTCGGAATGGGATGGGTGATAAAACAGGAAGAAGGTGGTGTAGACAGCAAAAGGTAAGGTGATGGGGGATGGAAGTCTACTCAGGTCAACTACTTAAACTGTCCAGACCTCAGTTTACTCATTTGAAAAATGTAGGGGCAAAGTTCTTACCTCACATGACCATCGTGAAGATAAAGGAAAGACTATATATAGTCCCCAAGAAGCCCTCAGCATGCTGGCAAGTGAGCTGAGCAACCTTAGCTCCTGTTGTCATTGGGCCTGGGGGGGCTGGGTGAGACCTGGTCACACAAAGTGGAGGCTCATTTAAAATGAAGAAACTCATTGATAGCATGCTTGCCTTGATGCCACATTTCTCGAAGGATGGACTAGTGCCAAATGAATCATCCCTGACGCAGGATGGAATGGGTGTTGAAGCCAGGAGGGGAGTGTGAAATGGCAGAGGCCGTGAGAAGCGTGAGCAGCAGCAGCAGGGAGCCCAGCAGGTTATTGGCATTGCAGGACTGCCAAGGGCAAGCCCAGAGAGAGGAAGCGGGGCAGAGGCCGGGGATGTTCATGTAAGGGTGGAAAGGACAAGAAAGTCAAAATAGTTGTCAGAAAAGGAAAAACTAGAAAAGATCACTTTCATGAAGACCAGAAGAGAAGAGAGTTTTAATAAGGAGTAGGAGCTTCCGTTCCTACAGTGACAACAGATAACGAGAACCCAACCCAGAAAGGCCGTGGAGCCTGCAAACAGGAGGCTGTTGGTGTCAGAGGAGGCCACACGGGCAGGATAGAGAGAAAGAGGGAAAGACCCAGGTGGCTTTGTGGCCACTGCAAAAGTGGAAGCTGGGAGCGCAGACTGCATTTTGAGGAAGGTGGCTCAAGTTGGATGCATTAGGTGGGCGAGAGAAAGAATTACTTCAGTGGAGACTTGAGCCTGTATGTGGGTGGAAAGAAGAGCCAGTGGCCTGGGAGGAAGTGAGACAAGAAGAAAAAAGTATGACTGTCAACGGGAGGAAACTTCTTTCTCTGGACACTAGAAAGGAGACGGGAGCAGTGGGGAGGACACGTGGAGGGAAGCAGCAGCAGCCTCCATCTTCCAGCTCAGTCAGACAGGCTGGGTCATTTCCCCAGGAGGGTTGGGTTGAGGTCAAGTGACTAAAACCTGAAGAGAATGAAAAAGGTTTAGCAGGGCTGCTTCAAGAAGAGCAAAGTGGACACAAAGAATGGATTCCCCCAATAGCAGATCCTGAGATAATAATTTGGGTGCAAGCAGTAAATTTAGGGGCTGGCCCCAGGGAGTGTGATGGGGAGAGATGGGTGGAGATTGAAATCAGCAAAAGAGGAAAGCTGTCAAGGCACATTCATAGGTGGGTCACTGCTCTAGGAAAGCAGGCTTAGATTTTTCTGTGCACCCTTTGTGTGGTTGTGAATGTCACCAACGAGCCAAGCAGCCAGGGTCGCTACTCACTGCTCCCTTCCAAATTGGTGAAGCCTGAAAAATCAATCTGCCATGCGGCTTTGTGGAGAGGTCTCATGACAAGGCCCCAAGAGGCATATCCAGGAGCGGAGAGTGACCCCCAGATAATATCCAGCAAGAAAATAGGGACCACATTCTTATAATGGTAAGAAACTATGAGTTTGGAAGAGGACCTTGAACCCCAAAGACAATATCAATTCCAGCTGACACCAGACTGCAGCCTGTAAACCCTGATCAGAGCTGTGCTAAGCTCTGCCAGAACCTGACCCACAGAAACTGAGAGCCCTTATGACAGTTTGCTATGCAGCGATGGAAAACGGGTACCAAATACTTCAGTGTATTCAAGACGTGTTCAAGCCATGTTGTCACAGGGAGGCAAGACCCCCAGTTCCCTTGGCGAAAGGCAAAAGGCATGATGGTAACCTGGGTTTCTAAGGCTGAAGGTATTCTTCTGGGTGGGCTGAGGGAGGCTGGCTGGAGCTCCTCCAACTTACTTCATCATCCCAAAGCCACATTTAAACCTAGAGGCTCAAATCCAAAGGCAAGTATAGGAAGAAACAGGCAAGTCTCTCCTCTTCAGTTGCTGCAGGCATCAGGGAATCAGTTTGCAAAAAACTGTTTCTTGTTTCTTGTTAGCTGGGGTCCCAGAGCTAACAACAGCTAAATTACCTGGTAATTTCTCTCTCTCTCTCTCTCTCTCTCTCCCCTTGAGTTCTCCCATCACTCTCTGGGCCTCAGGCATTATCATGAGGAGTTGATTCTCTTCTTGCAGCTGGACATGCTGCATTTGGATGGTGGACATTCTCATTCCCCTTTGCAGTTTGGCTGCTTGGTCCTCACATTTCCTGCTTCTCAGCAAAGTGGAAATCAAAGCCAACAGAGGCAATTTTTACAAGACAGACCAAGAAAAGAAACTTGAATTCGACACAACTCCACCTTTAGGTGTCTGGGATCCCCTGCACGGCTAGACTCTGACATGCCCTACAGACAACCCATCTAGGTCATTGCCTGGGTTTAATTTTGGGTGTGTAAATTGGCCCTGAAAATAAAATATAAAATCCTATTCAACAAGTATCTTCTGAGGGCTTATTATGTGCCAGGCACCAAGTCAGATTCTGTGATGGGTCCAACAATAAGTTTCACATAGCTCCTGCCCTCGAGAAACTTCCTTGCATATAAATGTGATACAGAGGAGACATGTTATAGGAAATATGCAGACAATCTTCTAAGGGGTGTCAGGGAAAGGAAGGGTCCATCCAGCAGGGGTGGAGTGAGTTGGGAAGAAACCTGAAGCAAAGAAGGAGGCTTCCTTCCAACTACCTCTTGAAGGAAGGAAGTGTGAAGGTTTACACCCAACAGGTTGAAGATGTCATTCCAGAGTAAGCAAAAACACCGAGAATGGAAAGTGAGGAATGTTTGATGTGGGGGAGGACAGAATGCTAGAAAGACAAGAAAGCAGCAAATTGCACCTCATAATCACAGAGCACACGGAGAAGGAGCTCTTAAAGGACGTGCCAATCAAGCAAGGAAATTTTGATGAAGTCGCCTTTTCCAGGGTATAGAGGATCTGGCTACATAATAAGTACTGACTGCTTGAAATTGCATCGTCCATGAATTGAGGCGGGGGAGCACCCTGACATACTTCACTCTGTTCTGATTAGGTCCCTAATCCTCTCGCACTCATTAAAATCCTCACCTTTTGCAGCAGGTCTGGGGATGGCGTCTTACAGCTCATTAGGCTGGACTCATCTTGCATTAGTTACTGCTGCACTGAGTCTGCTTGACAGCACTATAGAGCACCTAGTCCTGTGGTCAGAGCCCAGGATCCGAAGTCCTTACTTGAGGGTCAAAGATAAACTGTTCCTCGGGCCTCCCCGGTGGCACAGCGGTTGAGCGCTGGGTTGCGAAGCTGCCCGCGGCCTCTGCGGTGCCGGTTCGATCCCCGGCTGCTCCCGGCCACCGGAGGAGGGTCCCACATGGCGCGCAGACCAATCCTGCCGCCCGCTGCTCCCCTCAGCAGTGTACTTCGGTCCTTCCGCCTGCTCTGCTCCCCACTCTGGCTCTGGTGAATTCTCTCACCCTCCCGCGCTTCTGACTGTACCCAGTGCATGTATAAACAAAAACAAACACAAACAAACAAATAAATAAATAAAACATGCCTCTATTAAAAAAAAAAAAAGATAAACTGTTCCACAAAGGAAGTACTTTCTCAGAGGTGGCGTCCCTTCATTTTGGCAGGATTTACTCTGTACCCGTGACACATGGCCCCATTTGCTGACTTGTCCATCCTCAGTGTCTGCCCCACCTGAGCTTCCACGTTCCTTGCCGACTGCACTGGGGCTGGGGCTAGCACCCACGAACTGGCTGATCTGGCTCCAGGACCAGTTCTGGGAGGTCCTGTGAGCCCCTGCAGCAAATGACCAGAAATGAGAAGTGTATGTATAGGCCATGTCCAGACCTCCTGAAGGTCTGGAGCTTCAGAAGGGGACTGGATCCTCCACCTGTAATGCATTTTGTGGGTGAGGAGGCAAGTTCTAGAGCCAAACAGGACATCTTCAAACTCCAGCTCAACTCTGTTCCTCAGCAGCTGTGTCTTCTGGGGCATGTTATTTAACCCAGATCTCAGGTTCCTTGAATGTAAAGTGGGGATAAAGATCACACTCACGGACCTCCCCTGGTGGCGCAGCGGTTGAGCGCTGGGCTGCGAAGCTGCCCGCAGCCTCTGCAGCGCCAATTCGATCCCTGGCCACTGGCGAGGGTCCCACATGGGGTACAGACCTCTCCTGCCGCACCCGCTGCTCCCCTCAGCAGTGTACTTCTTCTGCCTGTTCTGTTCCCACTCTGGCTCTGGTGAATCCTCTCACCCTCCTGCACTTCTGACTGTACCCAGTGCTTGTATAAATAAATAAATAAATCTTTAAAAAAAAAGATTACACTCATCTCCCAAGGATGTTGGGGAAACTGAGATGACCCTGTGCCTCAGCAAACACAGGGCTTGGCCATTAATGGAGCTCGCTTTATGTAGCTCAGCCATCGCAACAGCAGGCCTCTGAGGGCTCACAGGGGTGATATCAGAAAGCTTGGTGAGAGGAGTTCTCTACCTCCCTGATGAGCAGGGGAGCTGGATCAGTTGCCAGCAGATCAACCCCTCCATTTCCAAGGTAATCTTTGTGCTTCCCCAACTGCACCCCTTCTCTCTCCCATCTGACTGTGTGGGGCCAATGGCAGAGCCCAAAGCAACTGCCAAAACACAAGTGATTTTCCAGTTTCTAACTTTTAATTTTGACCTAGGCTGACCTACTCTAGATTTCAAGAAAAATGTAGAATCCCAGTCACCTCAGGCACAGTGAGTTAAGATACCCAGTTCTGATGTGGCTGATGGTAAAAGGCATGATGACCTTTTGGGTTTCTGAACTTCCAGAGATGCAGAACCAATGATGTGCATGAGAAGGTGCCAACCAGCTTATGAGGGTCAATTGCTAAATGTTCTGGAACTGTGCTTGTTACATGACATGCTGCTGGCGGCACAAGATGGGTCACAGTGAGGATACACAGCTCAGCAGATGTTACCAATCAAGGTGACACCCCCACCACCCTCAAGAGCTGGTTGTTAAACCTTTATCAGCACAGCACTGGGCAAAGCCTTGCACATGCCCTCTCCTGCCTGGCTGCTTTGACCTCCTCCCCTCTCATTCACACCCTACCTCCAGAAGGCCGAGTTAAAACTCCAATAGTCCTGAAATGAACTCCAGAGACCCACCAAGGAGAACTACTTGAGGTGAAAAGAGAGGGTTCCTTGTGAACTAAAGTTAAGCCTCTAGCTCTAGCCTTTGCTTGTCTGTGTCCCTTCTTAAAAGGAAGTCACTTGGTAGGTAATTAGATATAAAAACTCATCACTGTCCATCTGTGGTGAAAGATCTTCACACCACTTCTCTGAGGTGCTAGTGGGTCAAAGAGGAAACTAGAACACTGACTTTCAGCACCCACCCTCACCAAGTGGACACTGACAATCCTGTTACAATAGGCGGTCACTGAGGACAGCCTTTCCAAGGATCCCAGAGCCCCAACCCTGGGAATGGCACTAGCAGCCACCAATGGCAATCAGATCCCCCCACCGCCCCTTCTCCCGCTGGAGCAGCTTCCCTCTGCAGCAGTGAACTTTATCCTTAAGTATATCTGGTGCACTGGCTCTTAGAATATTTATGACCCACATTAATTTTTCATCCATCCCCTCGCTCAGCTTCTTAGGCAAGGTTGGAGATTTCTCCCTCTGAGTTCTCATTCTCCTGAGGGTGAGATGGAGACTGAAATAAAGCACCAGGGGCTGCTGCACCAAATTCACCCTGGCGTCCTCCCATGCAGGAGCTCAGTGTCAGCCACGTGCACCACCAGCTTGTTGGCCTCCCTTTCTAAGCCAGCCACCATATGATTTCACCTCAAATACCCAACCTCACCTCCCCCCTTTCTCTTCCTTGCCCTTTTCACTTGGTTATCTGCACGCACAGATTCTCCTCCCTCCCTGGGGGCCATAGCCACTCTGTCACCTGGAGGGCCCTTCCTTCTCTTGTGCATATATGGACCTGCCTCTTCCTCCAAGCCCAGACAGTGCTGCATCTTCTGCGAAGCCACCTTTTCCCTAATCTAACCCAACACCCTACTTGATTCTGTGGCATTAAGTCAATAGTTCATGACTCAATATTTAACTGCTCCTTAATGTTCCCCTGGCTAAACTGTAAGCTCCCTAGGGACAAAATCTGCACCTTCCTGGGTTCCGGGGTAAGCCCCCATCGGGCTTAGGTATATGGTGCTGAGTATGTAGTAGCTGCATAATAATTAACTAACCAGTTAGACAAATAAATAGCAAAGAATAAAGTGATATGATTAGATCATTATAAATAAATAATTTAATAAATAACTTGCTAGGTTGAAATTATTAGGTATTTTCTGTGCAATAATTAGGTCTTTTTCTTATCAGGTATAATCTTAGCTGTAATGATGATAATACTTGCAGAGGTGTTTTATCTCTGAGAAATACATTTATACATTAATTATATTAATTTAACAATTGCTCCAATTTATTGAGCTCTGACTCTGAGCTCAAAACAACAAAGCATTTTGCAAGCATTATCTTACTTAGCTCTGATGTAAGTACTACCATAACCCCCATCCCCACATGATCAGACACAGCGAGGATGTGTCCAGGCACACACAGCTAGAACTTGCTTGGTAGCGCAGACCTTCAAATGCAGTACTCTAAGGCTTGTATTCAAACATCACCTCTCTCCTGCTGGAGCTAGCATCCCTGCCAACCACAGGGAGCACCAACGGCTTGCGCAAACCAGCCCAGTGAAAGAGGAAACTCCACACAAATACGTGAAATGAGCAGCTATATCTGATCCATCATGAAACAGCTGTATTATAATAATGAAGGAATTACAAAGGAGTAAACCCACAAAGAAACTGAGAGGAGGAGAAAAACTACAGCAGAAGAGAAATTCTGCAATATTCTGGAAATCAGACAGGAGTGGAAGAGCAGTACACCGCAACCAGGACAAAGCTGGGTGGCTTATCAGTTTTGCTGAAGGACCAGGTAATATCAGCATGAGGGCACTGAGTTCTGGGGAAGGTGGGGAAAGAACAGAGTTCTGAAAGCTTCTGTACCCAACAATCAGGCTCCCAAATCCCCTCTCCAGAGTCTGCACAAGCAAGGAATGATTCCTTTTCTCAGTTGGCTCAGGCTGCCATTACAAAATGCCATCTACTGGGTGGTTAAAGCAAGAAATACTTACTTTTTACAGAGGAGGCTAAAGATGAAGGTGCTGGCCAATTGGCTTTCTGGTGAGAGCTCTCTTGCAAATGACTGCTTTCTTGCTTTATCTTTATGTGGAAGGAAGGAAGAAAGCTCTCTGGTTTTCTTAAGGCACTAATCCTCCACCCACATGGCTCCACCCACATGACTTCATCTAATCCTAAATGCTTCCCCAAACTCCCACCTCCAAAAACCATCACATCACAGCTTAAGGGTTCCAGCATATGAATTTGGGGCCTGAAGAGGATTGGGGATTTTTGTCCATAACACCCTTCCATGTCCCTATAACGTGGACTTCAGAAAAGAGCATTCGTGGCCCACTGGCAGGCATGGTGAGCTATAAGACCCAAGAAAGGAACTAAATGATGTATGTCTACAGAACAAAAAAAGCTTCATCCCTTGACTCCTCACCATTTCCTTCTGGATCCAGTCTCCAAATACCAGTAGCCAGTTATATATTCTGGGCAGAAGATAGGAAAACATTCCCTCAATAAACAGAATAAGGGTACAGATACATTTGAGAGTCTTCCCATGAAAAAGCCCACTTGCAGACCCACCCCCAACAATGAAACCTGTGAGTTGATGTTCTGCTATAATCTGAGAGCTTTACATCAACTCTCAAGTTCTTCAATCTAAACTGTGAACAGACAGGAAAGTATCAACAGATTTTTAAGGAAAACATTCAATGTGAAGATCAAAACAAAGAAATGAATTTTTTAAAATACCAAAGAGACAGAATGGAAAACAAAAGAAAAGTTCCAAAGACAATCAGTAACTTATTATTTTTTTACTGGGGGCTGCCCAGGCCAGCACTAACTTCCTGGGAACTGCAATTCCCCCACTGCACTCCTGACAAGGAGCCTTATCAGTATCTTTAGAGAGATATAAGAATATACTACAACCATGAAGAACAGAATGTTCTAGTATCAAAGGGGAGAAATTAGAGAATTTTAAATCTCTTTAAATAAGCAAAATATAAAATAAAATTTTAAACATCAAAATTTTCAAAACTCAGTTGGAAGTCACAAAGATCATGGAAAATCCCAGAAAGAACTTTTAAAAAAGAATGAAAAGGAGGAGGAATAGGAAAAAGAAAAGAGAAAAGAAAAAGAGAGAAAAAAACTGAAAGAGTTCTAGATAGGCAAATAGGAAAATTCAGTGAGCAACTCAGGCAGTCCAATAGAAATTAATCGAAGTTGCAGAAAAAGAACAGGAAAAAAAGAAGTAGGAAGCTATTAATAAAGACATAAAAGAAATTAAAAAGGAAAATTCAAATCAGGGTGGATTAACAGGGTCTATTTAATAACCAATACAATGAGCGAAAAAAGGCCCACAGCAAGAAACCCTAATCATAAAATTTCACAACATTGAGGTAAAAATGATAATTAAAAGATAGACAGAAAAAGGAGGAGGCGGAGAAAAAGGAGAAATAGAAAGGTAAAGAAAGGAGAAAGATTGCATATAATGAACTGTAGTTCTGAATGGCATTAGATTTCTCAAGAATAACACCCCAAGACCAAGGGGCAATGACTTCAAACTTTTGAATTGAAAAAATGATTTTCATTCTATATTTAAATATCTCACCTAACCATCAGCTAAGTTGAGAGTAGACCCAGGAATTTTTAGACATGGGAGACACAATGTCCTGTCTCCCATGTACTTTTTCCAAGGAGTTACTGAGGGGCTAACTCTTGGCAGGCAGACAGGGACTGAGGCCCTAGAGATATAACAGAAAGGATAGAGGCTGGGTCCTGGGAGATATGGACCCCAGGAGACACAACAGGAGAGAAAAGTCAATAAAATGAAAAAAGCCCATGACACTATCACCAATCAATTTATGCTAGAACATCGGCCAACGTTGACCTACCAAGAAACTACATAGTCACCACAGCTCATCCCCTAGACCCAAAACAGGAGCATAACTATGTGGCTACCCACTCAGGACCCATCCTGTGTGCACGGGAGCTGTTTTTGCTTCCTATCTGTCCTTGCATAAATCTCTTCAAATCTGCTTGCTGGTGACAAGAGCTAGCCTGTTTCCTTCTGCTTGTTTACTGCTGTTGTGTGTGTGTGGTGTTTCAATTCTTTGTTATACTGGCCTTGGTCCCTGGCTTATCACGTCATGTCACACTATTAAAGATGAGTTTTGACACTGCACACATGCGTGCATGCAGGCGTACATGCATGTATGCATTTCACACACATACAGACACACATGCACACAGAGTTACACACATACACACACACACACACACACACATATGCATACAACTAAGAGGAAGAGGCAGAAAGGACCAAACCAAGGAAAAGGAAGATTGGATCCAGAAATCCCCAAGACAGTCAAGTGCCATGCCTAAAGAAGAATGCAGAAAAAAGGAAAGTTTTAGGGCCTCCCTTGTGGCGAAGGAGGCTGAGCGCAGTGCTCTGAAGCTGTCCGCAGGCTCTGCAGTGCCGGTTCAATCCCTGCCGACCATGGAGCAACTAGCATGGCAAGCAGACCTCTCCTGTCTGGCCTGCTGCTCCCCTCAGCAGTGTATTTCATCAGTCTGCTGCCTGTTCTGTTCCCTGCTCTGTCTCTGGTGAATCCTCTCACCCTCCCGCGCATCTGGCCTATACCCCGGTTCTTGTATAAATGAAGATAAATCTTTAAAAAAAAAAAAAAGGAAAGTTTTAGAAAAATAATAGAACTGATTAAAAAAATTTAATTTAATTGGTGGTTTTGCTTCTCTAATAATTCCTGGTTGATGCTAAACAAGAAATGAAAAGAATTTCTAAATCTAGGAAAAACCAGGATGTGTAAGAGCAAATATATATTGTAGAACACTAATGGCTTAGCAGTGAACAATGTTTTCATGAGCTTTATAATATAACAACCAAATGTTAATTATCCAAAACATGTGATTTAACTGTCTTGAAAACATGAAAGGGCACAGCCATGTGTATGGGTAGGGCAGTAAGATAGCTAGATCCTCAAGCCAGTCTATCCCAAGTCTGGGCTTTTACACTGGCTGTCCCTCTTCCTAAAACACTGTTCCCTTAGATAGATTCCTTATTTTACTTAAGTCTCTACTTATCTAAAAGTATCCAAAATAATGTTCCCCTAATCTATAGCACTCTTATCATCTTACTATGCTTTGTTTTTCCTTATAACATTTCCTAAGTTCATGTAATAGAAACCTTATAGAATGGTAGTTGCCACATAGTAGATACTTACTGGTTGAAAAAATGATGAATTACCATGACATGAAATCAACAGTCAATGTTCATCTTAGCTTGAATTTCCCTAGAAATGGGGTGCTGATATAAGGGTTAGTGCAAAAACTTTCTCAGAGTGGGTATCAGGAGTTGGGGGGTGGGGGTAATGAAGTTATTGTTTAGTGAGTACAGAGTTTCAGATTGAGATGATGAAAAATTCTGGAGATGGGTACTAGTGATGATTATAAAACAGTGTGGATACACTCAACGCTACTGCATTGTGCTCTTTAAACTGGTTAAATATGATCAGTTTATTATGTTGTGTATATTTTAACATAACATTTAAAAAAAAATAAATGGAAGATTGTGTGTGTGCATGTGTGTGTGCACTTGAAAATACATAAAATACCATAGAAAAGTGGAGAGAATGCATGACTCTCCAACCCCCAATACCCCCTCCATTTTGTCACTGACATCCACTTGGGGCAACTAGATCCTAAATGTATGGAGAAACTCTAGGGAAAGTGTGACGCATGCTCAGAGTCAGCCCATCTGAGGAGTGAGGGAGTGTGAGTTTATACACCAAGTCCCATCAGGTTGGGGGCTGCTTTGAGAGGACTTCCTCAGCCTTCTGCCTGCCCTGTGAACAGGTTAGGCAGCCATTGAAGAAAGTCCTTGGGCAAAGAGAGAAAAATCTTGGCAGGTCAGTGGCCACTGAAGGGCTATTGCCGGAGGAGGGAAGTGGTGAGGCCCTGGCAGGTCTGCAGGAATGCTGACCTTTGACAATGTACACAAGTTACTTAGAAATATGGCATTAAGTACCGTAAGACACAGAAGATTTCAGAGCAGGTGCATCTGGAAGACAGGGCTGAGGAATGGGACAGGGAAGGCTCCATTTTGTCATAATTTCTTCTAAAATTTTTAAAGTATTGCTTTACTTTAAACTACGTCCATGTTTTATTTTGAGAAAAAAAAATGAATTTTAAATGAGTATGAATATCACCAGGAAGTCATCCCACACTGATTTGGTTCTAATTTTTCATGAGAAAATGTCATAAAATGATTAACCAGCCCTGTGAGAAAGGAACTCAGTGAATGTTAATTGAAGAGCACTGTAGCCAAACACACTGGAAGCCAGTAATCCCTTAGATTCAATTCTGGAAACTTTTTGTTAAGTTCCTATATGTGTTAGACACTATGTTTCATGTTAGCAAAATGAAGAGGTAAAACTCCTGTGCTGGGGTGAATAGCTCACCTCTGTAGATGAGCTGTGCACAAATAGGATCTACACAAATATTATTAGTTAAGATGAGGTGAACACCGAGCAAGTTGGGCCCTAAATCCAATGACTGGTATCCTTATAAGAAGGCTATGTGGGGGCCTCCCCTCATGGCGCAGCGGTTAAGTGCTGGGCTGCAAAGCAGCCCGCAGTCTCTGCAGTGCCAGTTCAATCCCCGGCCACCAGCGAGGGTTCCACCTGGCATGACAGACCTCTCCTGTGGCACCCGCTGCTCCCCTCGGCAGTGTATTTTGTCAGTCTGCCTGTTCTGTTCCCCACTCTGGCTCTGGTGAATCCTCTCACCCTCCCACACTTCTGACTGTACCCAGTGCTGTATAAATAAATAAATAAATCTTTAAAAAAAAAGAAGAAGGCTATGTGAAGAGGGAAGCAGAGATGGGGGAGACACAGCTATAAACCATGAAACCCAGGAGTGTCAGCAAAGAACAGATCATCCTTAGGCCCTTTAGAGAGAGTGTTTCCCTACAAACACTTTGCTTTTCAACTTCTGGCCTCCAGAACTGTGAGAGAATAAATTTCTGTTGTTTTAAGCCACCCAGCTTGTGGTCATTTGTTATGGCAACTACGGGAAAATAAAGTGTGTAGTTTGGGAGGTGGCCTAAGACTAGGGAGGTGTGCCTTTCACCCTCTTTTTCTCCTCCCAGCAGGTTGGAACTGAACCTGAGAGACGAGACTGGGCTGAAAGAAACATCTTGGATAGTGACAGCTCTCTGTTGAGGAAAGTGACTCAACCAGGTAGACGTCTCAGCAGTCAATGTCCATCCAAGCTAGACTGCCGACTTCTATGTGACTCAGAGTAAACACCTACACTTGTTTCACTATCACTTGGGGTCTCCTATCACTTGCGGCTGAACAAAATCCTAATTCATATTGGAAGACAGACTGAAATTAAAATGTGTGATACAGGGCCTCCCTGGTGGTACAAGGGGTTAAGACACAACGTACGAAGCTATCCACAGCCAGTGCAGGAGGAGTTCGATGCACAGCCAGGGAGCTACCCACACAGTGCAGCAGACCTCTCCTGTCTCACCCGCTGCTCCCCTCAGCAGTGTGTTTCAGTCAGTCTGCCTGTTCTGCTCCCCACTCTGTCTCTGGTGAATCGTCTCACTCCCCCACACCTCTGGTCTGTACCCGGGTTCTTGTATGCATAAATAAATAAATCTTTAAAAAAAAATGTGTGATTCAGTGTGGTAAGTCATATGATAGAGACGCACCAAGGTAGAGACACCAGAGAGTGATGAGCAATTTGCCCTGGGAGAGCAGGGCGGGTTGCTCAGGAAAGACCATGGCAGCTGGTTTAAGAACAAGTGTAAGAGTTTGCCAGACAGCCAGGATATGGGATAGGATGGCAAGGAGGCATTTCAGGAACAATTAGATGGCAGCGTGATACCCCTGTATTCCACATGGGTGAACTATGGGGTGCCAGGAGGACAAAGATGAGACTAAAGAGGGAGACAGAGGCAAGGTGACAGAACACTTGGAGTGCTCCTCCTGGGTCCTTGCACCATGTCAGGTCATGAGGAAGGCCCACCAGTGAGTGTGCCTGTGACAGTGAGTGTGCAATTTTATCAGATTAGCATTTTCTTTTTCTTTCTCAAGTTTTATTGATTTGCCAATCATTTACAAACTATTCAATTTGAGGGTTACAATTTCACACCTCCATATGAGCGCATGCTTCATGGGAGGCGGGGGAGGACGTGTCCCTCGGGCCTGCCCACGGAGGGCTCCAGCGGGCAGTGGATGTTCCTCCTCCTCCTCGAACCAGCCCGCAGTAGCCCTGCAGAAACAGAGCACCCGCCAATCCCAGCTCTGTGGTTTCTTTCTACTCCAAGCTCCTGAGGTTTTCAGCGCCAGACAGGCTGTATTCTCCACGCCTGATCAGATCTCAGCTCTGCAGAGTCCTCCCTAAGCTCCTGGCTCTGCAAACCAACCCCCACCTCCTGCTTCCCTTGCTTTAAAAGCTCCAGCTGCCTCCTCTGGTTACCCTAGCCCTCCCCTTTGGCTTCTAAAATTCTCCGATGCTTTTTCACCAATTTCCTATATTAAACCCACTGTAATAAATCTTGGGGTCTCACTGACACAGTTGTTGGTTCCCAAGGTGATCTAAAGAAATAGACCCCCCCCCAAGATGAGATTCTGGGTGCTTTGATAGCATCTCTGGTAGAGCTGTCTGGGAAGATGTGATCAGTCTGGAATTAGGGAGGGGACAACCATACAGCATAGCGGAGAGGTTGTGAGCCCAGGAGATGAAAGTAGAAAGTGCTAAGGACTAGCCCTGGGGAACCCCCAAAACTTAGGAGTCAAACAGAACTTGAAGAACTCAGGATGGGGGCAGAACAAGACAAAATAATCTGAACATTAGGAGAAAAATCAGCAAAGGTCAATATTTCCTCCCTGTGAGAGGAACTTTTTTTTTTTTAAGATTTATTTATTTATGCATACAAGAGAGCAGGGTGCAGGCCAGAGGTGTGGGGGGTGAGAGAATTCACCAGAGACAGAGTGGGTAGCAGAACAGACAGACTGACTGAAATACACTGCTGAGGGGAGCAGCAGAGAGAGGAAAATTTTGAGGAGGATGGGGCTGTATGCAAATCTAGGGAAATGGCTATAAAGTGTGCAGGAGCCACACAAGAGCTTGCTGAAACTTCTTACTTACACTGGAGTGGGGGGTGATGTGAGAAGTTTGAGGAGCAAATGGAAAATGAGATAAGGCAGACAGAATATTAGCTAGAGGGTCAGAGGACAGTATTGCTATTTTTACCTAAGGGAGACAAGCTTCTTTATAAATGCAGGCACAGAGGTGCTAAAAGTTGTGGCTGACCTGGGAGCGGGGAGGGATTGATGCAGAAGAGGGAGGGGAGCTGAAAGATAAGCCTCAGCAGCCTGTGTGTCACTTCCTCAGAAGCACTCCTTCAGCCAACCAATATTTCAGTGTCTAAGATGTGCCAGGCACTGTTCTAGATGTGGGGATAGTGGTAAACGAAGGCGATAAATATCAGAGCCTAGAAGCCATGTAGCAAAATGGGTCTCAGGTGTAAGGCTTGAAGCAAATATCATCAAACTTCTGGGGAGAAGGACTGTAGCTTTAGTAGCTTTTAGGAGCTGACTAGCTTTGTTTAGTTTCCTGAATAATTGGCAGCCTATTTTATGAGTGAAGTAGGAGACTACCCTTACCTTAAGACTAGATGGTTGTACCCCAAGACAAGGATATTTAATTCACCCTGGGGCCATCCACTTTAGAAAGAGAGGAACAAAGAATAACCTGCTTGCTTCAAATCCTCCTTGGGCTCCATGGTGCACAGGGATGTTTTTGTTTGTTTGTTTTAAAGATTTATTTATTTATTTATACAAGAACCAGGGTACAGGCCAGATGCACAGGAGGGTGAGAGGATTCACCAGAGACAGAGCGGGAAACAGAACAGGCAAACTGATGAAACACACTGCTAAGGGGAGCAGCGGGCGAGACAGGAGAGGCCTGCCGTGCCATGTGGGACCCTTGCCGGCCGACTGGGATAGAACCAGTGCTGCAGAGGCTGCGGACAGCTTCACAGCGCAGCGCTCGACCACCTGCGCCACCAGGGGAGGCCCCACAGGGATGGTTTTGATGGTTCTGACTTCACAATGCATGGCAGCTTTCTTTCTATGGATTTCCAGCAATGGGGTCTCCCTCTCACTGGATACTGTCAGCGCAATCATAACTGACCAATGTATTACAAAGATGACACCCCAGACAGGTCTGAAGAAGGAAAGATCTAGAGTGTGGATCTGGCAGCTGCCAGGGCAATGGGCGATGTCACTGTCAGGTAGGTGGGCCTGCATTATTAGAACAGCCACACACTGGTCTCCACAGTTCCAATTCCTCTCCCTTCCAATCCAATTGCCAAACATGTCATTTCCCATTTACAACCCTTGACATACAGAGACAGATCCTTGCCCATCTTCGCAGCGGCAACCCTTAGACACGCACCACGAGGGATGGCCTGCCTCCAGTGTGTCATGCTCGCTCATGCAGATGTTAAATATTTCCCCACCATTCTTTAACCAACTTGTCCTCAACCATTCAAACCAAACCCAAGTATCACCTTCCCTAGTAAGCATCATAATCAAGGTGATCACTAATTGCTCTCTAGGCCACACTTCGTGCTTTGCAAGCATTATCTTTGATACTGGCTGCAGCCTTGTACAACAGATACTAGTGCAGGATCAAATGAAATGTTATCCCTCACCAGACACTCAGGAAAAAACTAGTAAATAAAACAAATTGCCCACATCAAAAATCATATGGGGACTCAAAATAGAAATTCCTGGACCACACGCATGTCACAAATACACTGGATAATGTGGGCATGGGCCTCATATATTTCTCAGTGTAAGAAGTTAGGAAATTTAATTTAGGCCAGAGGGGAGTGTTTTCAGCTTATAGAGGCAGCACTATTGATGCATAAGAAGTAAAATCAGAGCTTTGATTTGAATGACCATAAATATCAGTCCCCAAACTTTTGTGTAAGAAGTGCTCATTTCTTCATTCTCTTTAATGTGATTTTAAGTCCTCCTCTCTCTATGGTGGCAAGGAAGTTCCTCTCTATTTCATTTCCCACCCCATCCCTAGCATCATTTCTGAGTGTCCAGGTTTACAGGGGACCGGAACCTGTATGAAGCCACTGTCATCCCGGCAGCCATGCTCAGTGCTGCATCCACATTGTCCACAGCAGTCACAGACGAATCTTGGAGACTTAGCCTTGTCTCTTGCATGCTGTTCTCGGGGCATAGAAACTTTTGCTAAGACTAAGGATCCTTCAGTCCTCTGGGATGAAGGTAGCTGTCATAATTGGAGATACAGCTCCTCACTAGTAGCAGAGTCCTCCAACCATTTGTACATCCCCAGTTACTGTAAATCTCTTCCTGCTTACTCCCCTCCATCAAAAGCTTTCATTTTACCCATCCATAACTTAACCCATCCATGACTATTAATACAATCTGTGCAATGAGCTCAGGCCATAGAGAAAACAAAAGCCTGCAACACAAGACAGGTGGGCAATGTACTGGGTGCAGATTTCACCCTTCCTCACTCCCCTGGAAAGCTGTCAGTCACTCAGGCCAGATTCCACTGTTAGTGCAGCAGTAGATCATAGTGGAGAAAAAATGTGGACTGCCTAAAAACTCCAGCAGCCATAAACTTATAAAAACTAGGAAGAAACTAAAAACAGATCTCAGGATAAAAAGAAGGGAAATGAAGTTAAAGGAGTTCAGGAAAGAGAGAAAGAAGAAAGCACCCATATTATACCAAGATGCCTAGAGACCACCCAAAAAGTAATCAAGAAAAAAAAAAATTGGGCAAAACACATAAATACTTGAATGAAGGAGTAACAAAAATAGCCAATAAAGATAAAGAAGGGAGCTCAATAGGGCAATGCAATGAAAACCACCGCAAGGTACTGATGCATGTCCAGCATATGGGCCAAAATATAAAAATCTGGCCACATCAAGTCTGGTGAGGACAAAGAAAAATGAGAATGCTTTTACAATCCACTCTTTTGTAAGAATGGAAATTGTTATAAACACTTTGGAAAACATTTTGACATTATCTAGGAAATTTGAAGATATATATACCTATGTAACCAACAATTCCACTCCAGGTCTACACCTCAGAGCAGTGGTGCTCAACATATGACCCACAAACTCTCAAGAGTCCCCAAAAATCCTTTGGGTGGTCCTGCAAGGTCAAAACTATGCTCATTATAATACTTAGATGTAGCACGTCTCCTTTTTCAGTGTATTCTTCCCTATCATGTACTCATAGTAAAGAAGAAGTTGTCATTATTATTTAAGAACATCCTTAAAGAAGTAAACAATGTTGATTTTATTAAATCTCAACCATTGATAAACATCTTTTAATATTCTACATGATGAAATGGAAGATACTTGAAACATATTGGCTGCATATTGGCTGCATATTGAAGCATGAAGGTCGTCTTGAGAAAACGCTTACACAATTGTTGCATTGTGGCCTAAACTAACCACTTTTTTCCCAGAATACCATTTTTATTTGGAACAAATACAGACAAACCATGATTATTCAGACTTGAATATTTGAGAGTTTTCTGAAAAATGAATGGAGATTTACACATTAGGGGAAAACTAATTTTGTTACCAATGGTAAAATCCAACCTTTCAAGCAAAAATGGGAACTTCAAAAATCTTATATCTGCCACTGTAAGTTTGTCAACTTCCCAATACTTCAAGACTTTTCTAATGAGATCAGTAGTGAAACCAATAAATAAGATCCTTTGATATCTTATATGAAATGTGCCCACATTTGTAACTTCTGCATAACACAGTAAACTGATATGAAATAATAATGTGTTACTACAAAATCTCATTTGAGTAAAGGATCCAGTCAAAATGTAAAACAGACCGACACATTTTAGTGTAAAAGAGAACTAAAAAATGCCGGATATGCATTCAGATTCCACATTGCAATTTACCTTTAAGAATCTGCCACTTGTCAAGTTTTGGTACAGTATCAAGAATATCCACCATTATCTGAATAAGCTAGTAAAATATTACCACCTTTTCCATCTACACATCTGAGTGAAAACAGATTATTTTCACATACTTCAACCAATACAAAAATAATTGATTATAGAAGCAGGTATGAGGGTTCAGCTCTCTTTTTTAAACAGGTTATTTTAATGTAAAGCAATGCCACTCTTTATTAAATTTTCTTATTTGAGAAAATAGAGCTAGCTTTTTTTTTAGTTTTATAAAAACATACTATTGATACAAACATATAATAGGTTTACTGTTTTTTTATGGACTTTAATATTTTAGAGTGGTTTGAGGTTCACAACAAAATCAAGGGAAAGGTACAGAGATTTCCCATTTACTTCCACACATGGTAGCCCCCTCTAGCATCAACATCTCTGGCTAGATAGGTACTATTTGTTACAACTAAGAACCTGCCTTGATACCAAAAGCGCACAGTTTACATTAGGGTTCATTCTCAGGATTTGGACAAATGTATAATGACAAGCATCAATATCATATGGTATCATACAGAGTGTTTTTGCTGCCCTATTATCCCTGTTATTTTTTTTTAACTTTTATGAACTAATTTATTTTCTTACATTTTTGTTAATTTCAGACAGTATTGTTTTCTCTCCCACCACCATAGCCCCCATGACCCATCACCACACTCCCTTGTGCTATTCCCTCCCCCTGTATCACTGTTATTTTAAATGAGTTGATAAATTTATTTTAATTTTCTAAATTTTAATCCCTAATATTGATACAATAAATATAGGTATAATTTATATCATCAGTAGCTCTTTAGAGAGCTATTAATAATTGTTTAATGTAAAAGGGATCCTGAGGCCAGTTTAAGAAATGCTATTGTGAAGAATTATTTGCCCATAAATAGCAGGAGAAAGGTATGAAAATGTTCATAGCAGTACTACCTGTGCTAGTCAGAAGCTGGTAACAATTCAACATTAGGGGTCTGGTTAATGTATCTATCCATGCATTTAGAAAGACAAGGAGGGTTGTTAAAATTTGTCCAATCTATTTAGACCCTTATCTTCTGAAAGTGGTAGTTTTAGCAATGCCATAAACCTCCAAATCTGTCTTTCTTTGAAGTTACTGGTTTGTTTGGGGGTAGAAATCTCCAAACATTATTTCCCCATAGAGACAGCACTTTTCTCAGGTACAACCTCTTCACAAAACCAAACCATCTGTGTCCTGACTCTTGATCTATGTGTCTCAGTTGGGACCAGAAGTGAAATACCCATTTAATTTGTTAGCTTTGGTAACCAAAAATAAACTGACCAGTAGCAGTTTACAGCATCTAACCAGTTACAGCATCTAAACTTACACTGTAAGTTTGTCAACTTCCCAATACTTCAAGACTTTTCTAATGAGATCAGTAGTGAAACCAATAAATAAGATCCTTTGACCAGTTACAGCATCTAACACTGAAAAGGACTAGTACTGAAAATCTTCAAAGAACACACGCAAATCAAAAAGTCAACAAGAATATGTTAGAAGTCCCAAAAGAAAATTGTCAATAACCATGAACCCACAGTTCACAAAAGGAAATCCTGAAAGCACAAGTACATGAAGAGATGATTACTAATTAAAGAAATGCAAATTAAACAACAAGGCTCTCTCTCTTAACATCTACCAACGTGGCACAAATGAGCTGGATAATAAAGCCAGTAGTTTTCAGGGATGTGAAGTGTATGGGAGCCCTGGGTGGTGCTGGTGAGAGTATGGAAAATGCACCGTCCTGGGACATTCTGGAAGTGCTTAGATTAAACACTCAGATACTTGATAGTTTAGCAATTCTGTTCCTGGGCATAGATTGCAGAGAAAATCTCAAAGGTACCCACACAAGGCTATTTATGGCAGCACTGATTGTGGGGGGAAGTTTAGAGTGAATCTAGGGACCCATTTCTGGGGGAAGAATGGAATAAATAAGGTGGATACACAATGACAGACTATTTTGCTGCAGTTAGAAGCAACAGATCAACAGGAAGAAATGTTACAAGCATATTGCTCGATATTAAAAAAGCAACAACCAAATTCTATTTGTGTGCATTAAAATGCTTGCACACTCTATGATACATACCCTCCAACAACACAAGCCAAAATGAAAGAACACGTAACAAGTATGTTAGGACCATCTCCTACGACAGAAAAATGGAAAAGAATGAGAAAAAAAAACAAGCAATAGGAAAGGTGCCTTGCAAAGACAAATGATAAGATGCCCTGAAAAAGGAACTTTTTACAAAATGCATTTATTTTAATGACATACCATTTTTTAATCCTTGTTAATATTTTGACAGTGTATGATTTCTCTAAAAGAATAACTTGATTAATTAAATCCTCTGCATGTAAATTAAAAGCAAACAAACAAAGGAGCCAGAGTTTGGCAAAGTGTGGCTGCTAGGGTTGCTCCTGACTGCCCCATGGTGTGTGTGGGGCAGGGGGGAGGGGTCCTCACCTCCTGTACATGATAAGAAGGTGAAGGAGCATTTCCAGGGTCACCTCCATTGATCTCCAGCCACTCTCCTACTTTCCATGAAAGGGCTGCGTAAACTTCCCCAGGACCAGTGTGCAGTGTGCATTGGGATGGAAGGAAGAATCACTTATGGCATATTAGTGTTCTCTAGTGAAACAGAAATGGCAGTTCTCTAGAAAAACATCCAGAACAGCTACATAGTATGGTTGTGGAAGTATCATCAGCCAGTTTCTTGAATCTCTCTCTCTCTCTCTCACTCTCTCTCTCTCTCTCTCTCTCTCTCTCTCTCTCTCTCTCTCCACACATATATAATATATATGCCACATGACACTCCTGCTCCTGCTCACTGGCAACAACTTGGTCACACCACCTTCTGCTTCAACTCCTTTATTACAAAAGAAGAAAGGCTTTGGTGGATGCTACCAGTCTTCAGCTTTTAGAGATTTCTAATCACTCTCTCCTCCCTGCCCCTAAACTAGACAGTCTATTTCATTGCTGATAATCAAAAGAAACTTAGTTGACGTGCCTCCCCGGTGGCACAGCGACTTGAGCGCCGCACTGTGAAGCTGTCCAGAGCCTCTGCAGTGCGGGTTCGATCCCAGCGGGCCGGGGATAATCCCATATGGTGCGGCAGACCTCTCCTGTCACGCCCGCTGCTCCCCTCAGCAGTATATTTCTGTTGTCTGCCTGTTCTGCTCTGTCTCTGGTGAATCCTCTCACCCTCCCACACCTCTGGCCTGTACCCTGGTTCATGTATAAAAAGAAATAAATCTTAAATGAAACTTAGTTGACACAACAAGTAACCTGGTGGGTGAGGGACTCATTGACCCTTTAAAACATACACCTGAGGGTGGGGAGGGCCCAGGAGATCAACAGATTCCACTCCTCATCCATCTAGGGTCAGAAAAGAACAGAACTCATGCAATTAGGGTCTGGTATTCAGCAGTGAGAGTCTGACCTATATGGAGGGCTAATCTTAGGACTCAGACCCACATGCCTGCCAGGGAGAATATATATAAAAGTGGGCAATGTGAGGAGTCAGAGCACATCCTGAAGTTCCACCGCTTGCACACAGATCCCATAGAAATAATTGGGTATAATTAAGGTCTTAATTTAGGAGCCACCTCTTTAGAAAAAGAGTCCAGTTGGTTCTCCAGAGTGGCAGTGCTTGGGTTCCTATGACCTTGACCTTGACTCTCCCCCAGGCCAGCCCAAATCCAGAAACTCCAAATGCTGTTAGAGACTTTCACAATCATTTGATGATTTAAGTGGCTTCCATTTCCCAAAGACAGCTGAGAACTCCCTGGACCAGAGAGACATAGAACACAACCAACCCAGCTGGGTTCTGGAACAGAGCCACACTAGCCACACCCAGGGGGCTGCTGGCCACCAGCCTCACCCAGGAAACACCTTCCCTGCCCCTCACCACTTTCTCTTGAAAGAAAAACCAATTGGCTCCTGTCTGTAATGAAGGGGTCGGGGTAGCACACACAGCTCCATGTAGCTAAGGAGTGTCAGCTGTTTTGCACTAATTTAAGTGTGCATTGCACTCATCACTCATGTGTACTTTCACATACATTATCTCATTTTAATTCTCAATGTAATCCTGTGAGTGAAGCCAGGCAGGTATTTTTTTTTTTTTTTAAAGATTTATTTGTTTATTTATTTATACCAGCACTGGGTACAGTCAGAAGCACGGGAGGGTGAGAGAATCCACCAGAGCCAGAGCGGGGAGCAGAGCGGGCAGAAGGACCAAAGTACACTGCTGAGGGGAGCAGCGGGCGGCAGGAGAGGTCTGCGCGCCATGCGGGACCCTCCTCCGGTGGCTGGGGAGCAGCCGGGGATCGAACCAGCGCTGCAGAGGCCACGGTCAGCTTTGCAACCCAGCGCTCAACCGCTGCGCCACCGGGGAGGCCCCAGGCAGGTATTTTTATTCCATTGTCTGAAAAAGAAAACTGAGGTTTAGTATAATGCATTATATTATTTTCTGACGTTTCTTAGTTCTTAGTTCTGTCTAGTGGCCCTACCTTTAGAAATAAGAATAATAACAGTTAATATTGCATGAACTTCACAACATCACAATATCTTAAGGCTGGGAGGCTTCAGGAGCTGACTTAATGCCTTCACCTGCCTCTAGTCTCAAATTCTAGAGTTTCAGGAATTCAAGGAGATGATATCACTACCTTAGATGCTTCCACAAGGTTCCTTATAGATTCCAATTCTTTATTTCATAAATTTTATTTTCAATAAAAATGAAACTATTAAATAATAGAAAACCTTTCCTCCCTCAAAGGTAATCAATTAACAAGAAACTCCAGATCGACTCTGAACACAGTTCTCCCAATTATATTCAGCAATATAGGCACATGACATACATTGTGCATTAGTAAGAATTCTGCATCTCTAAAAACTTAAATTTAAAGGTAAAATGAAACCTAGATTTTCATACTGGGGCCTTTTTCTTGGCTGCAAGGGACCCTACTAGTAAGCCCTGCTTAAGCTTCAGCGATGGTAGGTTTTAAATCCCAATAGATTTCCTGGGTTTTAGGCCTCATGTCTAAGGATTCTCAAAACTGTGAGTGGATTGAGAACAAACATCAGGATAACATACATTCACTTTCACCTAAAAGAAATCCAAGTCCCAAAAGGAAGACAATCCCAGGAGCACTCTAAAATAAATCCCCCGTCCCTGTGGATATTAGCCCACGCTGGATCATTATCAAGTACCCAGACCCATGAAAGCACTTTCTGTCTTGGACAGGGAATAAGAAATCTCCCAAAGATACTGAGTTTGGCCTAAGGATCTGTGGGTGTACTTGACTCCAACAATCACTAGCTTAACCTTAATTTTTCAACGAGTCTCTCACACACACTCTCCTTCACGCTTCCCCCCACCGCAGACAACTTGGGTTCCCTTTACACTGCTGGCTAGGATCGGGGTTGATCTCTGAGCTTTCTCATGCCGCAGCCTCCTATTCCGCCCACTGCCAGCTTGCTGGGATCCTTCTCACTCCTACCAGCAGTAAAATCTAATTGCTCTTTGTCAAATATCTATATTGCTTTTCCATATGACTTGTTAATGGTGCACAGAAGAATTTCAGTGGCAAAAACCCCTCATTTTTAAAATGCTATTAGCAGGGATGTAACACTGTCAACACTGGCTGGTAATGACACCCCAATCGCCTTTTGCATTTTAAGTTGTGTTATTCATGCTGGTGGGGAGTCAAGGACAACTCTTTGTGCCAAACTCATTCTCTGTTCCCTGAAAGGCCCATGGTGGGGACTGTAAATGTACCCTTAAAAAACATGTAGCCTTGTCAACCAACGTTACCTCAATAAAAACAAATAATTGAAATTTTTTAAAAAGGAAAGAGAAATTAAGAAAAAAATGAGTTGTAGCTAGATTACTTGCTTGAGAAACTTGGCTGAAGAATTTAGTACAATGGAGAAGGGCTGTTTTGGTTTTGCCAATGTTCAAAATTTGGGAGGGCTTACAAGATAGATCTTAAAGTTTACACAGATGTGGTGTAAGATAAATTTGCAAGCACAATGCCCTTTTCTTTGATGCCACACACAAAGGCCTTATCAGGACTTTCATGACGCTTCCCCTTAAAACCTGCACTTTAAAAATTAAAAACTTAGTCTTGGGGATGGTTCTGGCATTCAACTTGGAGTCTGGGTTTCTTCCCCATTCACCCACGCATTGTCTTATGGGAGAGTAGGCAAGTCATTTTTAACCATGTTTCAGAGAGTCGTAAGGTTGGGGACAGGACAAAGAGGATGATTGCAAGGCAGAAAGATAACCTGAATCACATTTATTCAGTTCAATTTCATACAAAAGTTCTGACCTTGTATACACTAGGGGACCTTGAAATTTAATGGAAATCTATAAATGTGTTTTAAAAAGAAGAAATCTTTTGAAAGTAACGTTTGATTTGAATTTAAAAACAATATATTGAAATTTTTCCAATGAGAACTTTTTTTTTTTTTTTTTGCTTGTACCATATTGATAAAAGAAGACTGGATGTCAGACATGGGGCCTGGGCCAAGGTCAAAGGCCTAGCTCTGCCAATCACAACTGTGTAATCTTGAAGGAATGTCCTTCTTTTGATGTGGTTTTCCCTACATAAGAGAGCAGACCTTGGTTAACTATGCGAGGTCAGTGGTTCTTAGAGATATAGGTTTGGGGTGTACCTTGTAGTGGACACTGTTAGTGGCCCACTAGATTCCACTGAACCCCCAGACTACCTCTGTGAAATTTTCCCTGTCTCTGTGTTTTTTGTGTCTAACCACTTGCACTTAGATTGCTAGGTGCCCTCAGCCCCCCGTCAGTGTATCCTCAGGCCCAGGGAACTGAGGTCCCTGGGAGTCACTGCCTCCTGGTTAGTGAATAGCTGATTGGGGAGATTGAAAGCCCAGCAACTTTGAGCAGTAATTCCCACTGCAGGGCCCCTCCCGGGCATCTCCCTTCCCCCGTCTCACTCTGCCTCTCCCTTTCCAGTTTTTCCTAGGAATATTTCCCAGATCTACTTCTGAAAAAGATGACTTCAAATGCATAGCTAAGAGGCACAGCAAATTTAATAATAATAGTGAAAGAGCTTTCTGCATCTGAGGTGCTACACTGCCAAATATTAGAGGTTGTACCTGAAATGGAAGAGACAGGCTTGCAGCACACACAAGTCTCTAACTGTCCATGACTGATGGGGAAGAGGTGCCCTTGTGAGGGATCTCAACCAGTTTCAAACTCTTATATTCCAAGGGGTCCTGAAGAAGTATTCTGTTCCCAGAGTGCAGTAACCCAATAAATGGGGTTGGGTGGTAAAGAAAAAAAAAATGGTGCACCTTGAGTGTCTAAAGAAAAGGTGAAGTCTAAAGGTTGATGGAGGACAGCAAATGCAAGGAAAGAAAAGCGCTCAGAACTGCAGTGCAGTGTGGCATGAAAAGAGCACTGGCTCACTTCTTCACCAAATATCCAGGTCCAGAGGAATGTCCATTATCAAATGGGCTTTCCTCCTTGATGCCCACCCTGCCCTCCTTCATCTTTCCAAATCTTTCCTTCTTCCTAATTCTTTTCTTCCCTCCTAGAAAAGAGTAAACCGCTGTGTGTCAAATGCAGCGAGCAATGGTGCATAGTCAGTGGTGTTTTCAGAGAGTCTGGCCATTATAAGGGAGGAATCTAAAGTTTAAATCTAGGGGGCTGGATATGTCCTAAGAGAAGGATGTTTCAGTTATGTCTTGAAAATTGTTAGGTGAATGCAGAAGGAGAGAGGGACATTGCAGAAACAGGAAACAGCAGGGGCTGCCAGAGAGGCATACCCTAAGCCACAGTGTGCACAGAGGGAGGAGGTCTGGGGAGTGGGGAGAGTGATGTTGCAAAGACAACAGCAAGCAGGGCCTTCAATTCCCAGTAAGGCCATTGAACTCTACCACGTGGGCAATGAGCAGGGGTTGATGGACCTCCAATGTCACTCATAGCCTCTGTGAACCGCAGCACCCAAATCCAGAGAACTTAATTTCTCTTCCCAGGACTCCCTCTTCTTGCCCCACCGAAAGTACTGAAGGCAGAGGCTGCTAATTTAAACTCCCATTAAGCTCTGCTAGAGATCCCTGGAGTGACTTAATGAATAGGAGCATGATAACCTGTTCTTCACAAAAGGAGGAATTAAGAACTCATTTATATCAGTGACAGGGTAGAAAGAAAATAGCAATCTTACTCCAGCCAGATCACAGAGATACCAGCCCCTGCTTTACAGAGTCTTAATTAGATCTCCTTGGTCCTCTTGTTTCTATTTCATGTTTGTCTTTTCAAAAAAAAAAAATAAAGGAAGCATACCCATCCTCTCACGCCACTGGAGTGCATACTTTATGGGAAGACTATAGATGAGGAGGCTCAGTGTCCCAAGGACTCACAGGGGTTGAGGAGTGAGGCAAAGCTAGAATTTGTTTTGCCTGAGGCATGTAATAATTACTTTCCCTAATGAACTCTCATTCTAGAAGCACCAGGAGCTGCCTGCGGAGGATGCTCTACCTACTGCAGGAATGTGAACCAAGGTGGCTTCCTGGGTGGAGGAGAGGTTTAGAGCACAAGGCTTGGAGGAGTTGGAAGCGGAGTAAGCTGTGTGGTAAGAGATTTCCTAGGGTCTTTTTCATAAGTGTTGGCTTTTTCTTCTCAAAGTAACAAAGTGAACAACTCAGGAAATTCAGGAGAGGCGCCATGACGGGAACATTGTAGGAAGGTAGGCACAGCGCCAAGGACAGATGCGAGTCAGGGGACCTCAGTTCTGCTGTCAGCTAGCTGTGTGATGTGGAGTGAGTTTCTATTTACTTGTCAGTAAAACACAACAGAATTAGATCCAGTGATCTCTAGAGCCCCATTCAATTCCAATAGGCTTCGATCCTGTGAAGAAAGGATCACACCCAAGAGATCAAGCTAGAGGCAGAGCGAGAAGCTGACAGAACAGTGTGCATTTCTCTGGGGCTCCCTATTGACTTCACATGACATTTCACTTTAAACTTTCAAGAGTAAGCCAGCCCGGGTCAGAGTTCTCCAAATGTCTCGCTGGCGCCTCACCTGATACTAAAGTTGGTTTTGTGCTCGAGGGGGTGAGGTGGGGCATAGGGGAGGCTCTAAATAGCTGCCCCACCGAAGACAAGCTGGGCTGAATTCTCTTCCTCATCAATCCACCCCAGAGAGGGACAATGGCATTCTCCTGCTTGAGCAATTCCACCCTCTCCCTTGTACTGCTCTTAGCTAGCTTTGTTTTCACTCTTCTCTGGCTCAGGAGTGGGGCCATGGAGGGCCAACCAGAGCCAGGGTCCAGTCTGAACAGAAGACACAGCCAGTGGTTGGGAGCAGGTGACCCAGCTAGAATCAGAAGTCATGATTTCAGGGATTCAGCAAATAGAGAACATGGTCAGGAACAGAGACATCAAAATCCAGCTGTCAAGTCAGAGTCATGAGTTTAGGGGAGGGGAGGGTAACTACAGCCATGGGTCAAATCCAAGCTGTTGCCTCTTTTGTAATTAAATATAATTGACACACAACGACACACTTATGTTTACAGTAGGGACTGTGGCTGCTTTTGCACTAAATGAGTAGTTGCAACAGGGACTGTATGGCCACAAAGTCTAGACTGTTTACTCTCTGGCAGTTTCTAGAAAAAGCTTGATAATGTCTCCCAGGCCCTGAGTGTGGAATCAACATTTTCCAAGCCTCTGCATGAAGAGTTGACACTCCAGATCTTCCTTGACCTGTAAGCAGTCTCCTTCAGAGTGCAAGTCTGCTTGGGCCAAGTGCTGGGCAGAGTAGCCACCCTGGGCTCATCTCCCCATGAAGAGAGAATATCTGTTCCTCCCCAGCATGACATGAACACTATATGCCAGGAAGATGGTGGCAAAGAAGAAAGCACCCACCACTCTGGAGGGGAAGGTGGCCATGAATTCCTCCACTCCTCTGCAGATCGGGGTGAAGTTCCTCTTACTTGGAAGTACCAAGCCCTCTCCTGTCCATCATCACCTCATGTTGCTCCTTGGTTCCCAGGCCTGCACACAAGGGCATTTTCACAGCCTGGAGGATCTCCTTTTAGAAGCCCCACCACAAGCTTGGCTGCAATCCTAAGCACTCCACTTCCTGAGACAGGGCTTCTGTCAACCCCTCATCTTGTTCAATCAACACAGGGATTTAAATTACGACTAGATTACATTGATCCACCCACTGACTGAATCTCTACCAAGCACACATTTGGCTCCAGGCACTACACCCGGGAAAGAGCAAGAAGAAAGCCTGTCTCTGCCCCAAGTCTGTAGCCCACTGTTCACGGTCTGCAGTCCCCTGGGTAACTGGGGGTGCCAGAAATCCTTGCCCCCAAGTCATACAATTATTTTAAAATTTAAAATTAATCAATTCCCAGGAGACAAAAAGTGGAGCTAGAATAGGGCTGTTAAGAAGAAAATGTAATATATATTTATAGTTTTTCATATATATTTCAGCAGATAGATACAGAATCAGCTGCAAAGATGTGATGTTCAGTAATAAGTTGTATCAGATATGAGTGAAGGGCAACTTGGGTTTCAGAGAGAACTTCTGGGGAGGAATCTTGATGAGCTACATGAATATTCCTATTGATTGAAAAGACCCTCAGCTCCCCAAAGAGGTTCCCTAATGGGGCATGAACACAATTAGAATTTGCATGTGTGCAGGAATTGAGGGGGAAGGAGGGGCAGAGGTGAAGGTGGCAAGGAAGGATGGAGCAATTTGATATTTGTTAACTGGAGGGAATAAAGCCAAATGGGAAGATTGTTATCAAGTGTGAATGACATATGCTGATGTTGTTTGTGGAAGAAATAAAAACCAGATGGCAGCCCCCTGATCCACTCCAGAAGGCGTGAGAGGGGACAAGCTCTGGATGGCCACAGATTCACTCAGGCAGGTGAGGGTCAGCCAGGAAAGGTAAGGGAAGTTTTCCTCTCTTAGGGAGCTCTTCTCTCCAACCAGGCCCTGATGGGCTCTGCTGGGGTTTGTGTTTGATAAAGACAAAGTTTTGATTTAAAAAGTCTCTGAAATGGAATAGCTGCTTTCACTCACATATCTCTGTGAGAAACTTCCAAGTTCCCTTTTTCCTTTGCCTCAGGGAGCCTGGGCAGAGTGCATTCATTCTAGAAGAATCTTCCTGAAACTCTATTTTGATGAGCCTATGAGTGGCTCATCACTAGATATTTTCAAAAGAAAATATGTACAAACAGCACCAAGAAAAAATATTTGGATTGGGTCTGAAGGAAATAAATATTTATTCTGCCAACAGGACATTATGAAAAGATTCCAATAATTTTAATCAGGCATTAACATCATCTCTCACAAACAGAGGTTCACAAACCATTCACCAGTTACACCTGTGGCTTATACAAAGTGAGCTTTTGCTTCTGCAGCATGAGCTCCACAGGAGAAGTATATAAGCCTGGATTTAAATGCCTGAGTTGTGTCTAGAGATGGACTGCCTCAGGCAGCCCTGTGTGTTCTCAGCCCCCCACACTTCTGCCTGAGGGTCTGCTCACACCCCCACCACCCTCCCATAGCTTGCCTGCCTCCCTCTCATTCACAGTTCAGACAGCCCCTCCTCTGTGAGGTGCTCCTACCTCCCCCAGACAGAGGGCATAGGGCCCTTCTCTAGCTGAGTGGCCTTTGCCCAGGTCTCATGGAACACAACTTGCAAATTGTTCCCACCTGCTCTGACAGTCTCCTGCCAGACTCTATGTGCCACAAGAATGGGACTGCATCATTTTCATCTTCACGTCTCCAGCTGGGATATCAGACAATAAAGCCAGCTGGTGAATGCCTCATGCATCTGCAGTGACAGGGCAGGGGCCCTGCAGGATGACTAAAAGAGATTCCTAGAGGTTGAATGCTATGGGAGAGAGTCAGCCACCCAGTCCGTAAACTGGAAGGCTGCAGTCCTGGAATCACTCTTCCTTGGAATCCATGGTCAGCTCCCTCATCCTGCCTGCCATTCTAGATCATTGCCTGCCCCCCTTCTCCACACCCACTGCAGCGACTCCTTTTGACAGCCATTCCTCAAGAATCCCAACAGTAGTTCTAACTCATAAAATTGCCAGTGCTCAGAGTAGAAAGATGATCTCTGGTCTAGGGGTTTCACACTGTGTCCCACAAAACCCGCATTCACAGTTTGAGAGGACATTCTGAATAGGCTTGGCTTTAGGCACCCCCAATTCCTCCCCTTTTCATTCAGAACAGTTTAACATTGGATTACTGTAAACTTGACTTCCACTTGAAATATCTTTTAAAATAGGATTTTGATGGGCCTCCCATGGTGGCGCAGCGGTTGAACGCTGGGCTGCAAGGCTGCCCGCAGCCTCTGCAGCGCCAGTTCGTTCCCTGGCCGCCAGCAAGGATCCCACAAAAAAAAAAAAAGGATTCTGATGGTAAGAAAATCTTGAGAACTAGAAAAGGAAGGTGACTTCCCCAAGGTCATAAGATGAGTAAATGGCAGATTGGGGTCTAAAATTAGACTATTTAGCTGCCCACCACGCTCCTGCTGGTTACCTGGTCTCTGGTGGCATCAGAAGCTGCTTCCAAAAGCAGTTGCTCTTCAGGACTCTGGCCAAAGCACTTCCTTTAAGTTACTAAGCAGATGCCCAGAGGCCTCCGCAGACAGTAATAGTTGTTATTTACCTGTCCAGGTGGAGCCGGCTCTGCATAAATGAATCTTTCCCATTCGCCGTGTGACCATCTAACTACACTGCTGCTCGAGCCCCTCCAGAAGTTCTCAATGCAATGATGTCAGTGTCCAGGGAGAATGTGCCCATGTTCCAGGCAGGGCCAATGTGGATTGGAAGGACCCTTGGGAGTCAAAGGCCCAAAGGTCACCATCTCTGTAAAAATACTGGCTCCCGCCTACCCGTGCTCATCAACTTTTAATAGGACGCTAAGGTCCTGGGACCAAAATCCACCAGGGAGTTTACTAGAACTCTCTCAACTAGAGCTGCAGCTGCTTACCATCTTTCCAGAAGGAACTAGTGTCCCTGAGGTGAGACAGAATGTGTTCCTGGTTGGTCTAAACATCCAAAAGATATAAAAGTGGGAATAATGGCCTCCCCTAGTGGCGCAGCGGTTGGGCGCTGGGCTGCAAAGCTGTCCGCAACCTCTGCAGCGCCGGTTCAATCCCTGGCCACTGGCAAGGGTCCCACATGGCGTGCAGACCTCTCCTGCCGCACCCGCTGCTCCCCTCAGCAGTGCACTTCGTCAGTCTGCCTGTTCTGTTCCCCACTCTGGCTCTGGTGAATTCTCTCACCCTCCCGTGCTTCTGACTGTACCCAGTGCTTGTATAAATAAATCTTTTAAAAAAAAAAAAAAAAGAAAAGAAAATTATTTTAAAAAAAAGTGGGAATAAGAGGGTCATTATGACAAAAATGGAGGTGCATTCTTTAGCCTGACATCAAATACATGTATATGACATTATGATTCCCTAGACATTTATTTAGTGAGTGCTGCATCCACAGAGACTAGGAATACAGTGAGCAGGTGTCCAGGAATAACAAACACTGTGAATATGTGAGCAAGCCCCAACAACACTATGAGGTAGGAAACATTATTACCCCACTTTACCCCAAGTGCCAAAACAGTACTTGATTCATACTAGCCATTCAAGATAAAAATCAAGCCCTAAAGAAAGACTAAGAAAGCAACACGGCCGGGTCACACACGTGGATTGACACTCATACAGGCCACAAGATGAAGCCCAAACTGCCACAGTATAACCATCTACTGAATAAAGGAAACTTTAGATGACAGGTAGGGAAGGAAGGTGGCAAGCTGCCAGAACTGTGTAGATCCAGGGACCTGTAATGGGTAGTAGAAGGGGATCTGCCCCATGCTACAAAATCCCCTTCAACATTCAGGCACCCCATAGATAATTATTTACCAGCCACCATCTGCTGCCAGGCACTACTTTAGAAGCTGGCTGTGCAATGACAAGATCATTGCCATAGTTTGTGCACTCCTGGAGCAAAGTCTGAAAGTGCATCTCACACCTCACGCCAGCAATATCCTCACAGAAGAGACCTCCAGCCATTACTAACGGCATTCAGAGCTACAGTCCTAAAAACGACTGTGTATCCATATTCCCTAAATCCTGTAGTTAAGCTACTCTCTGGGCTCAGTTTCCTTTCAACTGCCTCTTGTCATCTACTAAACCTAATGCAGCAATACCCAGACCTGCTCAGCTGCTGGAGGCAAATATGCAGCTTGGATCAGTCTAATCCCATGTCTCACTCAGTAAGTGTTCCTGATATTCTACCAATAGGAACTTGTAGAAGAATTTCTCTCAGGGTGGGATCTGCAGAGGGGGAGTAAATAGCATGTGATAACCCACCTCCTGGTAAGAATGGAATTGTAAATATACTGACAAGCTTGTGCTCATCCATCCATCCATCCATCCTGCAACAAATATTTATTGAATGATGACTATGAGCCAGGCACTGTTCTAGTTACTCGGGATATGTGACTGCTTAAAATAAATGAAGATTACTCCTTTGCAGAGTTTCAAACTAGTGGAGAAAAAAAAAGGTAAGCAATGAACCTAATATATACAGCATGAATAAATAGTGCAGATGCTATGGGGAAAAAAGAAAAATAGAACAATATCCTGGGAGGAAGTGTTGCTAATAGGGAGGGCATCAGGACCCAGTACTAATGGAAGGGTCAGGGTAGATCCCATGTAAAGATGAGGCTTGAGCAGAAATTTGAAGAAGGAGAGGGAGGTGACCAGGGAGGTATTTGGGAGAAGAGTATTCCAGGTAGCCAGAACATAAGAGCAAAATGCATCAGCAAGAAGTACCTGACACGTCTGAGGAAGAGCAAGCAGACCAGTATAGTTGGATGAAAAGAGTTGGCAGGAGGAGAGAATAGTGAGAAATGAGGTCAAAGAGGTATCAGGAGCCAGATTTTCATTCAGGACCTGTAAGCACTGGTGTAGATTTTGCCTTTTACTCTAGGGCAATGTGGAACCTTCAGAAGGTTTTGGTGAAGGAAGTGGCAGTTGATAAAAAGGTATTACACTGTAGGGGGTAAGGATGGATCCTGAAAATGACCTGAAACTGCTGGTAGCAGCAGAGGTGCTAGAAGTTGGCTAGACTTTGGATATATTTTGAAAGTAGAATAATTGGAAATTGCTAATAGATTAGATAGATTAGACACAGGGAAGAGTAGTAATACCTCCTAGATTTTTGGTCTGAGTAACTGTAAGAATTGCATTGTCATAAAGATAAATGGAAAAAACCACTCCTGAAACAAGTTCAAGTGTTCACCTTTGTGCACATTTGCGCTTGTGGAGTCTATCAGCTACCAGATGGTAAGTTTGGGAAGGCAGTGGGATAAGTGCATGTGAGGTTTAGAGGAGGGGTCCGTGCCCTGGAGTTGCAAGCGGGGGATGGCCAGCATGCAGGTGGTCATTAAAGCCAC
The DNA here is from genome assembly GCF_014898055.3 of Talpa occidentalis. Lineage (NCBI taxonomy): Eukaryota > Metazoa > Chordata > Mammalia > Eulipotyphla > Talpidae > Talpa > Talpa occidentalis. The sequence goes on from NW_023604295.1 coordinate 116,816,450, forward strand.
CAGAATCATAAGGTCATAAGGTATGGGCATGAGTGTATTAAAGAAGAGTCTACAAACCTCAACAACAGAGCCGAGAGAAGCCAACAACAGAGCCCGAGGAGGGGTGAGATAGGAGGAGAGGTTCAAGAATGTGCAATTATAAATCAGAAACATACTACAGGGAGGAGGAGGGAGAGGGATTAGAGGGAAGGAGGGAGGAGCACAGGGGACTGAGATAATGGTACATGGGTGCTTTGGTGAAGGAAACTATGGGGACTACACCTGGGGTAAAAAAAATAAAAAGCAAATTGTTTAAAAATGAACAATGATGTAAAATATATATAAATTTTTAAAAAGTAAAAAAAAAAAAAAAAGAATGTGCTCCCCTGCAAATCAACTGGGAGGCAAGGGGGGTGTGCGTAGAGAGTGGAGTGGAGACTGCGCCAATGCTATTAACACATGAACTGAGCACTGGCCACCTGATTTGACAACAAGGAGGCCACCCAGGACCTTAATAACAGTACTTTCAACAGAGTTGTGGAGGCAGATCAGCCTTGTTGAAGAGGGTTCAAGAGAAATGAGAGGAGGGGAAGCAAAAAACATTCTGAAGACATAGCTAGCTGGTGGAAGAGCAGTGTTAAGGGAAATTTTGTTTTCCTTGGCTTTTTTGAAATGAGAGGAGCAAGCATGTTGGTATGCTGATTGACAGACTCCAGGAGAGAATAAGTAATTTATGAGAGAAAGGGAAGAATTGTTGGTGCCACCAACTTGGATGGTGAAGGAAGACAGACCCACATAGAGTGGGTGTTCACAGAGCAGAGACAGCTCATCCACAGTATGGGTGAAGATGTGGTGGTGACAGGCGAGGATGTGGTGGTGACAGGCATGAATGTGGTGGTGACAGATGTTCATGTAGTGGTGAAAGGTGTGGACATGGTGGTGATCTTTAGAAGTTCCTGTCCTTCTGCTTCCTCTTTATCAATGTAAAGATGGGAGAGAAATTTGAAGACTTGAAGAGAGAGGAAGAAGCTTCATCTTCAAAAGAAAATGATTCATGATTGCCTGGAGCAGGAAGGCCCACTGAAGTGCACTGGCCCTGGATGTCGTGTGCATCAGTACTCGTGGTATATGCTTTTTTCCAGCCACGTTCAACTGTCTGGGCTGGAGCTAACCAACCAAGTCTGGTTTTCCTTGGGCCTACCAGGCCTGCAAGGGACAGATTTCTAGTCTCTACTTCCAGGAGATTCAGGGACCATACAAGACAGATGCTGAAACCTCAGACCTGCCTGTCCTCCAAAATCCCCCTAAGTAGAGTCATTAAAAGCAACAGAATTGGAATCCAAGGAACTGCCTTTGAACCCAAAGGCAGCAACTCTTGAAGACGTCGCATTCTACTAGTTAATGCCACACAAATTGCTTCTAGGGCAGCCTGTGGGTAGTGAAATCTGGCCAGGCTCCTTGATTTGTATCAGCTATGAGCAAAAGACACCGTCTATCAGGAAGCTGAGTCCCAGCTCCCCCAGTGTGCCTCCCTGTCTACTCAGAGCCTTTCCTCTTTCTCCTGCCATGGCTTCCAGGCAAGCTTCCCTACCAGCTGCCTCCTCCTCTGTTGGGTAATTGACCGTGAGTCATTTAGGTGATCTGAATGCGTCTGGTCTGAACGCGTCTCTGTGGCCTTCTGAGTCAGGAAACTGAAAACCCCAGGAGTAGAACCTCCCTGCCAGGCCGGCAGCAATGAGATGTGAACAGGTGATCAATCAGGTGCCAGGGACCAAGAAACTGGGAAGGAGGAGTTAGAGAGCAGGAGCGAGGAAGTGCTCATGTTCAGTGTTTGAGTTTTGTTATCTGTAAACTCATCATCTGTCCATGAGATTTCAAACTAGTATCATGCACCTTTTTAATAAAGATATTTTTAATAAAACGAATTGACTTAGATCTCAAAAAATAAAGCACTAATATAAGAAAATACCCACCGATCACTACCTTAATGATGGTAATGATGAGTTTCTGACTTGATTCTTGCACTTTCTAATATTTTTTTAGGCTGAAAGAGAAAGATCAGATGGGATTCCAGCATTTTCGAGGTTCTTTGTCACACATCTGGAGCATCATCTTGCCAACACAAAGGAATGACAGAAAAGCAATTCCAAACTCACAGAATTACTTAAAACAAGGCAATATTGAAATATTTACCGTGTCACAGTGAAAAACAATTCATGGAAAGTGCTTCAGTTGTGTAACTAGCCAGTCATTTCCTTCGTCTCGCCCTAGAATTCTAACATAATTCTCTGATCCATTTTAATAAGGATCCACTGAAAGGGTTAAAGACTTACTTGTTTTAGTTTCTTTTTCTAAACAGAAAAGGCAATAAACATCACCCAGATGTATCCAGAGCATATATTGTCTCTGATGCATTAACAGAAGCAATCCATATCAATTATATTTGTCAAAGAACATAATTCATTGAAGCCAGCCTCTGAGTGAGGAGTGGGCAATGAGCAATACAGAGCCCCTTTTCCAGGCAAAACCTGCCACCTTGTGGAGCAGGACAGAACTGCAGTCGCCTGTCCAAAAAAAGCTCAAGCCAACTTGCAAAGTTCCACCACACCAAAACAGGGATATTCTGAGCAAACCCCAGAGGTCCCTAAAAAAGCTCCTTGACACAAAGATCAGTGGGAAACCAATCCCATCCATACCACAAATGGGCATATCTAGAATATGAGTGATTTTTCCCTAGACAGGGCCAGTCACCTGGAAGAAAGAATAGACCATCAGAAGAAGGGAAGATACAAGATTTCTCACTGCAGTACTGTGTCCTGTCCATGATCAACAGATGAAGGAGAGCAAGTCTCCAAGAGGCCGGATACTTGGATTTGCTGGCAGCAAGGGAAATCTCAGAACCCCCTTTCAAATCAGCCAGTTTGACAAAGTAGACTGTTCCCACATGCCTTCACAGTGGCGGAATGGGCCAGCCCAGTGCCTGCAGGACAGAATATAAGTCCCAATTCACCTAGCCAAGAAAACTTGTGCAAAATTGTGGACCACAAGGCAGCACAGAGACCCCAGTGAGGTCAGCAAAGGCCTGCACATGCTATTCAGGCCTGGGGATGATGCTTGTCCCCAGTGGTACAAAGAATCAGGGTGATGGCCCAAGACAGTGTGGATGTAGGGAGACATGGGCTGCCTGGGCTCTCAAAGGACACTTTTACTTTCCCTGAGGGCTCCAGTAGAACTACATGCCTCTTGTGGCTTGGCCCTGTCTTTCTGGACACTGAGCCTCTCAAAGGCAGGAACTGGGTCTCTTTCACCTAGAAAAGCACTGTACCTAGTGCACAACCTGACAAATGGCAGGTACCCACTAAATGTTGGATGCCAGGAGAGAGGGAGGCAGGGAAGAAGGCAGACAGAGGACAGGAGAGAGCAAAAACAAGAACATTCCAAGTGAAGGGTGGCAAAAGCATTCGTCAGGTGATTTCTTTTAAAATGTTTTGCTCTTCAACACATGCAAATAGCCCAGGCAGTGCTGCTTCCTTACCAGTGAGCAAGGGAAAGCCCAGGGACACTTCTGCCTGAACATTTTCAAGCTCCCATTAGGAAAGGGTGGAGATTGTTGTTGCTTTCTTTTCATTTTCAATATCTTTTACTTCAAACTTACAAAAAAAATTAAAAGAACAATGAACCAAATATATCTTTCACTCAGTATGTCTTTCACTGAAGTTCACTGTTATTAAGATCCACTTTACCTTTCTAGTATTTCCTCTTGCAAAAATAAATACACATACACATACATACCTTCATTTCCCCACATTTTTTGCATGCATGTTAACAAAATCTGAGTAACTCTTCTGCATTTTGCTTTTCCCCATTAAAATAGTCTGGAAATGCTGGTGCCAGTTTCGAGAAATCTTGCTCGCTGCTGTTGGGCAATCCCAGGGCTCCATTATGTGAATGCACTGCCATTTATTCAACCAGTCTCCTATGACAACCAGGCTTTATTTATTCCCAACATTTTGCCATCACAAATACTTGTGATGAATCACTTTCTGCATATATTGTTTTTGCATTAGTGAAGTTACATTATCAGGGGAAATATCTAGATGTGATTTTGTTTGCTGTTCTCCAGCTCCCCATCCATAGAGAATGTCCTGTTCTCTATACCCCCAGCACAATGTGAGCTTCCTCTCCACACACTCTTGCTACAGTGCGCTGATAACTGAGTTTTGCAGATTTGCTGAATTGATAAGTGAGAACTATCTCAAAGGGGTTTTAATTTACATTCTTCTTCTACCAAGTTTCTGCTCCTTTATCCTCCTTGATTTCTAAGTTTCTCAGGATTAGTTCAGTACCTATGAAATACATCGAAACTATTTTCTCTCAATTGTTCTTTTGCTGTGGCAGTTTTTGACACTAAAAGGGATTTTTAAATTTTATGGAGTTCAACTTGTCAATATTTTTTATTATATCTGAATTGGCTAATACTTTCAGCATAATATCATAGAGCATTGGGAATGATGTCTTATCCATGACTTTAGTGAAGAAGCCTCTGTTATTTTCCCAATAAGATCCTACTTTAAGCTCAAAGTATATTGCTAAGCTTGGTAGTGTAATTATGTGCACACACAAACACATCGCGTTAAAGCCCCTATAGTTCCTCTTCTATTGTGCATTTTTATAAGGAATAACTATTGGGTTGTGTTGAAGGCCTATATCCATTGTGGAGATAAATACATGATTTTCGTGCATTAATTAATACAGTGAATTTTATTAATAGGTTTCCAAATATTAAACTATTGTTATATTTTTGAAATAAATCTCACTTAGTCATCATGCATTATTTTCTTAAGATGATCTGAAATTCTTTTTGCTACCACTTAAGATTTTGGCTTCATTTCTTAAGTAATTACAGTTGGTAGTTTCCTGCAGTATTAATATTGAATTGCTTTTATAAAAATAATTTGAAAGTAATCCTTTTTAAACAACTAAATAAATCTGTATGATATTGGTCTCCAAACTTTTGATAGAAATCACCCTTGGAATCATCTGGGCTTGGCAAGTTTTTTAATAGCATAGTTCTTAGATGACTTTCTATATTTCTTTGATGGAAATTAGTCTATTTAATAGTTTACCTTTATTGAAATCAATTTTGGTAAATTGTGTTTTCTTAGGCAATTATCTATTCCATCTAAGTTTTAAAATTTACTTGCATGAAGTGAGTTATTAGTCCCTCTGTGATATTGTGAGATAATGAGAAATACATATTTAGTCTTCAATCCACGTCCCTGGCAAAATGCCCCTGAGACACTTGGAATCCCCTCAGTGATATGCAGATCTTTTGCATGCTAATGAGGTGACTGGAGGCTGGGGGCCTCTAGATAGCTTCAGGATGTGGTTGGTCACCCCAAGAAACAACTTCAATAATTAAGGAAGTGGCAATTGCAGCCCCACCCCATCTCCCAGCCTCCAGGGAGGGGAGAATTTCTGGAGAATGAGGTGAATCATCAATGGACAGTGATTTAATCCATTTTGTGCCTGTGTAACCTAAACAGGATATAGAGAGCTTCCAGACAAGAGAACATATCAAGACTCTGTGAAGGTAGTGCACCCAGAAAGGACATGAACTCTCCAAGCCACCCTCACCCCAAACCTTTCCCTGTGCCCTTCTTCCCTTTGTCTACTCCTAAATTGTACTATTTATAACAGACCAATAAACATAAGTCTTCCTGAATTTGATAAATCGTTCTAATGGATTATCAAACCTCAGGAGGGGGTCAAGGGAACCTGTGAGTTTATAGCTGTTGGGGGGCTCAGAATTTAAGAGTGGCATCTGAAATGGAAGGGGGTCAGTCTTGTGGAACTAAATCCTTAATCTGTAGGGTTTGTGCCTACTCCAAGTAATTAGTATCCTAATTGAATTGAATTGGACACCCCATTGGTCAGACAGAAGTGCTGGAAGGAACAAAGCAATTCACAACCTTTACAATTTATATGCAATTTCCTTTTTCAATTATTATTTCTCTCCTCATTTCTTATTTTGTTTATTTAGGCATCTTCTCTTTTTCTCCCCTGATTAGGTTAACTCATGGGTTATATATTCAGACTTAGCATTTTATTATTTAATTTATTATTTAATTTATTATCCTCACCTAACTCTTGCAATTATCTGTCTTTTTAATTAAAGTCATCCTAGTTGTTGTTATATGGTGTCCCTTTGTGGTTCTGATTTACATCTCCCTAATGAATAATGATGCTAAACATCTTATTGTTGAGATGTAAGACATCATTTATTACTTTTCCATTTTCTACATATTAATTTGTGCTTTTAGCTTCAATATTTCTCTTTTCTGCTTAGTTTTGGTTTACTATGCTATTTGTTTTATATAACTTTTTGAGCTTCAGACTTCGTTTATTTAATTTGAGCATTTCATTTGTATTGATACACCTATCTAAGATGAGGCATATGGATCTGTCACTAATTGTATTCTATAAATTCTGATAGTGTTTTCACTATGGTAACTTTTTAAATTGAGATAATTGATATATTACTTTCAGGTGTATAATATACTGATTCAATATTTGCATTTATTGTGAAATTATCACAATGTATCTATTTAACATCCATCACCACACAATTACATTTTTTCTTGTAATGAGAACATTTAAGATTTACTCTTTTAGCAATGTTCAAATACACAATACAGTATTATTAACGCGAGTGGCCATCCTGTATACTATATCCCATTATTTATTTTATATCTGGAAATTTCTACTTTTTGATCTCCTTCACCCCTTTTGCCCACCCCTCTTTTTCCCTACCTCTAGCAACCACCAATCTGTTCTGTGTATATGATAACCTTTTAAGTGACAACTTTATTGAGCTATAATTCACATTCAATAAAATTCACTTCTTGGAGTGTACAATCTAGTGGGTTTTAGTAAATTCACAAAGCTGTACAATCATCATCACTATCTAATTCCAGAACCCAAGGATTTACCTTTTCTGGGCATTTCATATAAATGGAACTAAATTGGCCTTTTGTGTCTTGCTTCTTTCACAAAGCATAATGTTTTAAATATTTGTCCATGGTGAAGTATCCATCAGTATTTCATTCTTATTTATTGCCAAACAATATACAACATTGTGTTTATCTACTCATCAGATAGTGGACATTTGGGTTGTTTCCACTTTGGGAATATTATGAATAATGTTCCTATGGCAATCATATGCAAGTTTTTGTGGAAATGTATGTTTTGAACTCTTTTGTGTGGAAATCCTATTTCAAATTCTAGCAGTGAAATTGTTGGGTCACATGTGGTTACTCTTTATTTAAACTTTTGAGGTACTGCCTAGATATTTTCCAAAGTGAACCCATAATTTTATATTCACATTATCAATACATGAGGGTCACATTTTCTCCACATCCTCACCTAACTCTTGCAATTATCTGTGTTTTTAATTAAAGTCATCCTAGTTGTTGTTATATGGTGTCCCTTTGTGGTTCTGATTTACATCTCCCTAATGAATAATGATGTTAAACATCTTATTGTTGAGATGTAAGACATTATCATATATTCTGGATACTAGTCACATCAGATAAATGATTTGCAAACATTTTCTCCCATTCTTTGAGCTATTTTCTCAGTTTCTTAAAGATGCCCTTCGAAATAGAAAAGTTGTTAAATTTGATAAGCCCTATCTATTTTTTCTTTTGTTGCTTGAGCTTTTGATATCATATCTAAGAAACAAGTGCTTAATTGAAGTTCAAGAAGATTACTCATATGTTTCCTCTATAAACTTTATAATTTTAGGTCTTACATTTAGGTCAATGAGTCATTGTGAGCTATTTTTGTGAATGATGTAAGTATGAGGTCCAACTTTATTGTTTTCCATGTAGATATCTCATTATCCTAGTCCCGTCTATTTAAAATGCTATTCTTTCTCCCCATTGAATCTTCACTTTCTTGTCAAAAATCAATTGGCCATAAACAGATGATTTTATTTCTGGACTCTCAATTACATTCAACTATCTACATGTCTATACTTACACAAATACCACACTGTTGTATGTAATTTTGTTGTAAGTTTGGAAACTGGAATATGTGAGTCTTCCAACTTTTATTTTTTTGAAAATTGTTTTTGACTTGTCTGGATCCTTTGCATACCCAAATAAATCTGAGATTCATCTTGTCAATTTCTGCAAAAAAAAAAAAAAATCTGGCAAGGATTTTGACAGGGATTGTGTTCAATTTATAGATCAATTTTGGATGTTTTGCCATTTTAACAGTATTGTCTTTTAATCACTAAGTGTGGGATTTTTTTCATTCATGTAGGGTCTTTTCGTTTCTTTAAGTATATTTTATGTCTTACACTTTTTTCATAAATATATTTCTAAGCATTTTATTCTTTTTGAAGCAATTATAAATGAAATCATTTTCTTCATTTCATAGACTGTTCATTGCTAGTGTATACAAATGCAATTAATTTTTGTATATTGATTTCATTACTTTTCTTTGTCTACTGTAATGAATTACTTGGTACTTAAAACAAATACATTTTGGAAGGAGGGGCTAAAAATAGAAATTTATTATCTTAGAGTTCTATTGGTCATAAGTCCAACTCAGGTCTCACTGAGATAAAAATCAAAGCACCACAGTTCTACGCTTTTTTGATTCCTAAGTTTATGGCCTCTTTTCCTCCTGCTTCAAAGCCAATAACATTATGTCTTACCCTTCTCTGATTCCATCACACTGATCTCTTCTTTTTCCATTTTGACAGACTGTTATGATTACATTGGGCCCACCCAATAATTACCTCAGGGAAATATCCTAATATCAATGTCAGAATGAACAGAAACCTTAATTCCATTTGAACCTGAAATTGTCATTGCCTTCTAGCCTAACAGTCTGCTCAGGTTCTGAGAGTTCAGACGTGGACATCTTTGGAAATGGAATTATGATTCCACCTACCGCAGTGATCTTACATCCGGTGACCTTGTTAAACTCATTAGTTGTAATGACTTTTTGTATATTCCCTAGGATTTTCTTTATACTAGATCATGTAATATGTAAATAGATATGGCTGGAAGTTTCTTAGGTCACATGGAAACATCTTACATACATTTCTACAGAATGTCACTTTTTAGTTAATTTTTATTGAAGTAATATTGCATTAGAAGATTATGTTTCTGGTGTGCATCACTGACATTCAACATGTGTATATGTATCGCATTAAGTTCCCCTCTAAAAGTCTCCTTCTATCCTTCACCATACAATTGTCCTCTTTGTCCCCTTTTGCCCAAACCCCTGCCCTCTCCCTCCTGGTAACCACTAATTAGTCCTATAGCCCAAAAGTTTACTTTATTTTTTCATGTTTTCTTCATATATCACTTGAGTATTTTACTTTCTCCATCTAAATTATTTCAATAAGCATCAGTACCCTCTAGGTCCATGCATGTTGTTGCAAATGGCAGAATTTTGTCTTTCTTTACAACTATATAGTACTCCACTGTGTGTGGGTGCCACATCTTCTTTAACCATTTGACAGTCAGTGGGCACTTAGGTTGTTTCCAGTTCTTGACATTAAAAAATGCAATATCTCTTCAAATTAGAGTGTTTGTATTTTGGGGGTACCAGAAAAATACCCAGAAGTGGGATAACTGGATTACAGGTAATTTCTATTTTTAATTGTTTTGATGAATCTGATACCACTTTCCATAGTTGCTATACCAATTTACATTCCCAACAGTGTACAAGCTTTCCTTTATCTCAACATCCTCTTCAATGTTTCTTCTCATTTCAATAATAGCCACTCTCACAGGCATGGGTTGATATCTCATTATTGTTTTAATTTGCATTTCCCTAATAATAGATGATAAACATCTTTTCATCTGCCTATGGGTCATCTGAATGTCTTCTTTGGAAAGTATCTGTTCAGATCCCTTGCTCATTTTTTAAATTAGGTTATTTGTTTTTTATATTATTGAGTTTTGAGTTCACTATATATTTTTTAATATTAATCCCTTGTTGGATGTAATGTGCAATTATCTTCTTCCACTCAGGAAGTTTTTTCTTCTGATGCAAGTTTCTTTGATTGTATAGAAGCTTTTGAATTAGATATAGACCCATTTGTTTAATTTTGCTTTTGTTTCTCTTGTCATTGGAGTCAAGTTCCCACGTCCCTCAGAGTAATGCAAGGAGCATATGATTTCCCTTGGACAAAGGACATTTGCTTCCATGATGCCCTTCCAGGGGCCCCTGACTGGGCCAACAGCCCAATTGTCTATGTTCCCTGCTCCAGTCCTCAGCCTTCAGGGATTTTTCTCCACCACTTCTGTCTGATGAAGTATCAATTTCTTCTGTGTCCTCCCTGGGGCAGTCTGTGTTGGTCTCTGAAGTGCACAAGGGGTGCCTCAGCCTTACCTTGAACTACAGGACACTCTATTGTGTCCCTCCAGTTAATTGTTCTTCAAAGCACAGAACTTCTTCTATCACCATTTTGGTGACATCTCCCTAAATAAATATGGTTTTATTTTTTTTTCTTCAGTCTACACAAACTTAATTTATTTTTCTTACCTAACTGCTCTGCTAGAACCCCCATCACAAGGTTTAAAATGAATGGAGACATCCTTGTCTTGTTCCTGATTTTGGGGACAAAGAAATGCATTTATCTTTCATTTTTAAGTATGTTGTTACCTGTGATTTTCCACAGATGGTTTTATCTGATTGAGAAAGCTCTTTATTCCTAGTTTGTGAGTGTGATTTTTTCCAATCGTAAAAAAATACTGGATTTTGTCAAATGATTGTTCTGTCTATTGAAATCATCAAGTGAGTTTTGTCCTAAATTCTCTGTTTCTTTGTAATAACAAATGTTTGTGTATGATTTTCATCTCAGGATAATGTTAGTTCTAAAGTTACCTTTCTTAGTTTCAGATTGTGTTTCTTACCTACACACATGGATGGAAAGTTGTTGTGTCTCCACCTTTCAGTGACGGTATAGACGGGGCTACAGACACTATCATTTGCTCCCCCTCTTGCTCTATGTAGTTTGTGCACAACATGTGTAAAGATTCTAATTTTAGCAGCCCCCACTATCTCAAGAGCACATAAAAGACTCCTCTCTCTCTCTCTTCAAAACTTGTCCTGAAATTTCTTAACTTGGCTTTACTTATATAAACATATTGAACTGCTATAGGATATATAAGAAAACTGTTAAGAGGATATAACCTTAGAGCACTCATCCAAGGAGAACTTGTCCCCTTTTTTTTTTCTTTCTATTCTTCTTATTGGGTCCACATGAGAAAGAAGATGGATGTTAACTGAAACTATTATGGTCATCGTTTCACAATATATGTAAATCAAGCCACCACATTATAGTGGTGTATGGCAATTATTTCTCAATAAAACTGGAAAAAAATGTGTGGAGTAGTAAGAAGGAAGCTACACGGAATGATTGCACTCAGTTCTCTTCTAAGCTAGGGAAAGAGACTCTTGCTTAATTTAGTTAAGAGACATTTTCTGTGTCAGAATACTTAGGAGGGTCCAAAGATCCCAAAGGGACCTTATACCTCTATATTCCCCCTTCTCCTCTGCCTTATCCCACCCTCCAGTGCTCCAAAAACCTTCCTCTACTTCATCATTATCAACGGGAACACAGGTTCCACTTGCAGTAAAAATTAAATTAACAAAAGGCTCATATATAACCTGCTGTCAAGACTGGGGTCATAAGAGTTAAACTCCAGCTCCATCCCCCAAAATCATCTAATTATGTCCCAGGAAAGTCATCTACTTTTCTGAACTGGACATTTTCACAAATAAAGCTGGGAAAGTTCTCCTACCTCAGGAGACCTTATAAAACTTTTATGTAAATTGAAAGTGCTTTAAAAAGTAGAAAATGCCATTAAATTGCATATAATTTTTATATAAGCCAGAGGCAAATATATAGATATCACTGTAGCCTACATTTCCTAAGATTAGTGACCAACCTGGATAGAGAGTCATTCCAGGCAAGGGTGATGGAGCACAAGGGGGCAAGGGAATGAAGGAGTAATTACCCTCACTATTGACTTGAACATCATCTGGGAATACTCTGGAAGTTCCATGGAGATGTATATATTGGGTTGGAATTGCAAAATCCTAAATTAGGTTCTTAATAGTTTCCTGAGGCAATAGTTTTATACCAGGCCATTTGGGGACCGAACTGAGAACAAAGATACCCTTGGCATCTTTTAAAAATTCTTATTGTTACTTCCCCTTGCCATCTTTATTTACTCCAAGAATAGAAAATAGGAACAAGAGAAGACTACAGACTCTTCTCCAGTTCTTGTTGCTAACCCTTTTCTGGGCTCCTAAGCAAATGAACAGCAAGGGTGGCTTTTTTTTTAGAATTCTGAGAAAGAAGCTCTGAAAGCTGTTCAGTGTCACAATGGCTGTTTTAGGATTTTATCCACTTAGTTTTTCTGACTGTCACATTGCAGATAAGATTAAAACCTTTAGGGCCTCCCTGGTGGCGCAATGGGTTAAGACGCAACCTATAAAGCTAACAGCAGCCACTGCAGCACAAGTTCGATCCCTGGCCAGGGAGCTGCCCACATGGTGCAGCAGACCTCTCCTGACTCGCCCGCTGCTCCCCTCAGCAGTGTATTTCAGTCAGTCTGCCTGTTCTGTTCCCCACACTGTCTCTGGTGAATCCTCTCTCTCTCACACACACACACACACACACACACACACACACTCCCGCACCTCTGGCATGTACCCCAGCTCTTATATGCATTAAAAAAATAAAATAAATCTTTTTTAAAAAGAGAGAGAATTCAGGTATTTTTTTAAAAAAGAAAAGATTAAAACCTTTAGGCTGGCATCCCCTACAGGTGCCTGGGGTTCCAGGGGAGACACCGTTTTCTTTGTACTCTAGAACACCTTGACTTAACAGATACTTTTAATATAGTGCCATAGATACACATCTTCTGGACAGTATCTGAAGATCTAGCTTATGCTTAGAACTTTTAGGTAATCCTCTTTTCTGTTATCATCTTAAGAATTTCACAAATGAGAATTTGTACTACATGTTATATAAATATGGCATATATAGAATATACTATGCTGAATTTTCATAGTTAACAGACATTGGGAATTACTCACCCAGGTCACAGTTGTCCTTTCTTGCTAATAGAATCCTATTTTGTTTATAAGTCTACCCTCTGCAATTCAGTGGAAGGAGAGCCCATTGGCAGGGAAAGATTCTACTTAGTCTGAACCAATTCTGGTAATTCCATTCCCTGACAATACTGGGTTAGCAGCAAACATATGGTTTAGTTTCAGCCATGAGGTTACATGATGGGGCCCCTGCTGGGGCATATGGAGAAGGAATTTTCTTATTCTCAAAACATCCCTTTTGCCTTGTCTGGATGCAAAGCCTGGATCTGCCTGGTCACTATAATCCTGCCTGAGGATGAAACCAGCCCTCTTGTTCTGTACACTAATAGTTTGTTGTGGTTGTTCATGTCAATTACAGCAGATTTTCTGCCCTGCAACTAAAAATACCTAAGACAATAAAGTAACATATTTGATTTTCAAGTTTCCACATACAATCATCTATACCCATGAAGGATATCTCCTCATAACAAAAGATGTACTGAAGATCTTTCCTCCAGCCCTTTGTACCAAAAGGTATGCAAATTTTATACAAAAATAACTGTGTTATATACTTCAGAATATTTCAAGAGAAGTCTTGTTTTAAAGGGTACACTTTGGGTGTATAACATTTCAATTCTGAGAAAGTAGAAACTGCCTTTGACTTATTCTGTATTCTAGATTCTTAACAAAGACTCGACATTAACAGGAACTAACAGCTCTTGCCTAGCTTGTGAAGGGGAAAGCAAACTGAGACTTCATCACCAGCCATTTTATGTGCCTTTTCTCAAATAGTTATTTGGGAGTTATCACCAGAGCCTATTATTCTAACAAGCCAATCAAAGACCATTATCACAATGAAGATAAAAAGAAGCCAAAACTTGAAAGTTATCTAATTCCCCTATATATCACCAGAAAACCTGGCAATAAAGTTCAACTGAGTTAATATTTAGTCATTGCCATAGGGAGGACACCACCTTAACTGAGTCTTAGTCATGTCTTAGAAGGGGGTAGTTAGATAATATTTATTGAGTTTTGGTCTCTAGGCTCAAGTGAAAAAGTTGGGATTTTTAAAGCAGAGAACTGATTAAGAAAATTTTGTCATAAAATAGTTTAGAAGTGATGGACATGCAAAGCTGGAATCCTGAAGCAAGTCTTAACGGGTAAATTCTTATTTGATAAGTGGGCTGTCTGCCCAGGGGAGCAGACAATTGTCTCTAAAAAAAAAAAAAAAAAAAAAAAAAAAAAGAGAATAGTGAAGTTGTTTACAGATTTGTAGTATTAAATTTCCCAGGAAAGTTTTCCTGTAGCAAACAACTTAGTCATGTTGACACAGGTGGTCTCAGGGTTGTCACAAAAGATCATGTGTCTCAGGGAGCAAGAAAGATTTGAATTCAGAAGCAAAGGAGGAAATACACAGGTCGTCTCCTGTCACGTTGCCCAGCGTTCCCCCACTACATCCTGTCCCTGTGTTTTATTTTCTTTTTAAGGGTAGTCAGTCCTTAGTAACCTTTTATAAGATCTAACTAGATGCAAGATTCCTTGCTTGCTATTTCATATCAAACCATGACCCATCCCTGCATGAACTTAGGCAAGTCACAATTTCTCTGAGACTTCATTTCTACAGCTAGAAACATTAAGTAATATATTACAGAGCTGGTATATGGATTAAGACACTTGACGAATGTGGAATGAACTTAACATGGTTCCTGAAATTGCCTAATAAATATTGGTTTCCTTTTTCTTTCTTTAAGGTATTTGTGAAATTTTTGGAAGCAAGAATAACATAACCAAAAGATCAGTAGCAAAGCATGAGCTTCTTCTACAAGACAACAAATGACAAGTGGGTTAAATATGAACTGAAGACAGTACAACTTGGAGGCCATGGTGAGCTGGCACTGCCTCGAAGGACTTCACGGGGGAGGCAGAGTGCCAATGCAGACTTGAAAGATATCTTGGTTTTATTTTCTGATTCTTACTGAAATTGGTCCAAGATAGTGTTTTCTTGAGTCCCAAATCCTCAGAAGTTGCAATTACAACCCATGTGTGATGGTGGAAATCTTTATTTCCCCTCAGGAATTCACTGTGACAAAGTTCACCTTTTGTGAGCCCATCCTTCTAGAGTTTGGATAACTCAATTTTAAGTGAGTAAATGAAAAAATAAATTCCTTTTCTTTGCACCTCAACACAAGTTTTGCCCTGCATCTTCACAGCTTGACCTCATTGCTTGAAGAACTACCTCATATAAAGGACTCCTGACAAGATGGCCTCTGCCTATCTCCTGTGAGCCACCGAATCCAAGGAAGGCCCTTGGCAGCCCATTCTCTTTTTTTCTATGTCCCACTATGGCCTCAAATCTTCCAAAACTAAAAATGCCTCCAGATAATAGGTATCCTAGCTCAAAGGACAGAGAGAAAGATAAAGAGGGAAATTGAAACATAGGGGCCAATGGTTTCCACTCTAAGTCCCCCACCAAAAGGTCCATCTTCCACTTGAGTAGCCCAACTTATTAAATCTACATTAGGAAGCAAAGTACAGGGGACAGAGGGAGTCATTTCCTCTCTCTGCCTGAGGAGGCATGATTATTCCACTTCCTCTTTACCTTTCTCTGACTGTTCAATACCTTCTTATAATAGTCTCTAAACCCACTGCCAAGTCTGGGCTCCAATTCACGAGCACTCCTACAGGTCTTGGCCCTGAGTGAAACAGGACACTTAATGGCCATGCTGATGTTTTGGCCAGTGGTGCAGCCACATGAGTCTAAAGCCCTGGGAGAAACAGATACTGCCGATGTTGAATTGAACTGGAGTTAGGAGAGACCTGCAACAGAAATAGGAATCCCCAGACCCTGGATGTCTTTCCATGAAGCTTAGGCCAGATGCTTTTTCATTAAACTTCTCAAAGGCGTCTACCAATTCAAAGCTGACTGGAGTTAAGTCTTACAGATTCTCCCAATGGAGAGTAGGGGGAGCAGAGTAGGGGAAGCAAATTTCCTTCTTTGCAGATAAGGAAATTTTATGCATGGTACAATCTGGGGAGGAGGGAAGCAAAGGAGGAAGACATGTTAAGTGTTAAACATTCAAAAGTGCATTTAATCTTCCATATAATTTTGAAGAATGAATATTCTTAGCCTCCATTGAAAAAGTTCATGAATAATTTGACTAAGATCACACCCTCAAAGACAGAACAATATGCAATAATTCACATCATGTCTAGAGTACTTTCTACAACTTACTGTGTCTCAAACTTGGGTTATTTCAGTTCTAATTCACAAGTTTTACCACATATGTGTTGTTACTTGCTATGTTTCTACAAGTGGACTCCTTTATTTAACTTAAATACATTACATATTTATGTATTTAGCTGTATTTACATTTAATAAATATAAATGTTATATTTAAGAGGCATCAAGTTTCTTTGATAAAAGGGGCATCGTGTTTCTTTGACAAACCTAAAACAGTTTGTGGATGAATATCACAAATAGAAAATAACACTGAAGATCAATATGGTAAATATAAAATCAGGTCCTCACTTTCTAGCTAATGTTAATCTGCCTAATAGGCCTGAACCTCGGACTTTCTCGTCCATTCTTCAAAAGGTAACTTCTCCAGTATAGAACATATTGGAGCCACCAAACAAAGCTCCCCTCCAAGTAATTGGAAGGACTGGCTGAGCATTAAACAGCAAGTATCTTTCTCCTTATGTTAAGCAGTTTAACACTATGTCCACCCTTAAAATTGTCTCGGTAACACCAGGGGGCACCCCAAGTTAGTGGGAAACTTGCTCTTTATCATGCTGCTTCCTGGTGTGAGAGGGCCCTTTTCTGAAGATCACCACCCAAACCCACACACAGCACAGTCAGAAGCTTCTGGGTCAAGGAGTGTATCCTGGGCTTGGCACAGAGCCAACTCCATAGCTGGCTAATAGGATGTGCTTACCAAAAGGGAAAATAGAAATGTTACCTGGCAAATAGCTATTACCTGGAGGCTCAAATAATCCTCACCCTTACTGCCTTATTCCTATTCCTTTATCAGGCTACCTAACAGGAACATTTTTTTTTTTTTAATTCTGTGAATGAAATTTCAGCTGTTTTCTATTGGCAGGTGGGACAGTCACTGGAGAGGTAAATCCTAGGTAGTTGGTAAGGCCAGGAGAAGGAGGGAGAGGCTTTCTATAAGAAACTATTTTAGTGACCCTTGGCAGTAAGGAGAAAACACTCAAATTTAGACCAGCAAAGTTTATAAAAGAAGGACATAAAGCTTTCATGTACCGTGAGTCACTCAGTAAGTATTAATTCATTTAATGTTATTATTAATAAATGATTTAATATGGTGATGTACTAGCATTGTGTGCTCCAGCTTAGGTGGTGCCAGATGTTGGCGGGGGCAGAGGAGGGGTGGGCTTTAGGAGGGGAAGTTTGTCCCTTAATGCACCTACTGCCCCAAGGGTGGGGGCAGTGTACAAAGCTCAGTTGTCCCTGATTACTCCAACAAAAACTACTGTCCCGGGCCTCCCCTGGTGGCACAGGCAGTTGAGCACCCCGCTGTGAAGCTTTCCACAGTCTCTGCAGCGCTGGTTTGATCCCAGCCGGGTGGCAAGGGTCCCACATGGCGCAGCAGGCCTCTCCTGTCTCATCCGCTGCTCCCCTCAGCAGTGTATTTCGTCAGTCTGCCTGTTCTGTTCCTCACTCTGTTTATGGTAAATCCTCTCACCCTCCCACACATCTGGCCTGTACCCCGGTTCTTGTATAAATGAATAAATAAATCTTAAAAAAAAAAAAAAAAAAAAAAAAACAAACACTGCTGGGCCTCCCCAGTGGTTCAGCGGTTGAGCTGCTGGGTTGAGAAACTGCCCGCAGCCTCTGCAGCGCTGGTTCGATCCCCGGCCACCTGGCGAGGGTCCCACATAGCGCGCAGACCTCTCCTGCCCCCCACTGCTCCCCTCAGCAATGTATGGTCAGTCTGTCTGCCTGTTCTGTTTCCCGCTCTGGCTCTGGAGAATTCTCTCACCCTCCGGCGCTTCTGACTGTACCCAGCACTTGTATAAATAAATAAATCTTAAAAAAAAAAAAATCCTACTGTCCCTCAAACTTATACTTATAAAATATGAAGAAGTCCTGGACGTAATGTACCAGTGGTATATTGGTGGTGGCTATAGCTAATAATACTGTATTGCATATCGAAAGACACTAACTCTTAAAAGTTGTCATCAAAAGAATAAAAATGTAACTATATGCACTGATGGATGTTAACTAGACTTCTTGTGGTGAACATCTTACAATATAAACAAATATTGAATCCTTATATTGTACATCTGAAGCTAGTATCATGTTATATATGCCAATTATATATCAATTAATCTGTAATATCCTTACAGAATGAAATTCTGAGAATATTGTTCAAAAGTAAATTAGTATATTCTTATCATTAAAAGTTTATTTATCATTAATAAAACCAAAAAGTTTGCTATTATAGCGAAGGAACAATAAATGTTTGCTAAATGGGACTTTACATTCAATCAAGTTTGTAGAGGAAGAAGATATTAGGGATCATCTCATTTTTCTCTCACACTTTATTTTATTGCACATAATTTTACATTTTTATTATGTTTGGATCAAAGATGATATATCTTCATATTCATAGTGTGAGATTTTTCAATTTTGTTTCTCCTCACAAAGTTTTATGTTTATAAATATGACAAAGTGCTTTGACTTCCTCATGAAATATGAAAAAAGTCCAATGGTACTTTGTCTTTAAAGAATTTATGGTCTAAAAGGAATTAAATGACAAAAAGTAAATATAGTTTTCAAGACTTAATGCTTTTAATGTTGTAACACCAATCATATACTTTTCTAAAGATAAGTATATGATAAAATCTCTATTCTGTCTAGTATAATTATCTAAATGTTCACAAACATTTGATTTCTCAAAAAAAGTACATACTCATCCTGGGCCTCCCTGGTGGCACAAAGGGTTAAGAACCGTAGTATGAAGCAATCCACAGCCTCTTCAGCACGAGTTCGATTCCCAATCAGCCAGAAAGAAACCCTCACGGTGCAGCAGACCTCTCCTGTCTCGCCAGCTGCTCTCCTCAGCAGTGTATTTCAGTCTGCCTGTTCTGTTCCCTGCTCTGTCTCTGGTGAATCCTCTCACCCCCCCGCATCTCTGGCCTGTACCCCAGCTCTTGTATGCATAAATAAATAAGTCTTAAAAAAAAAAGTACATAAGCATCCTGCCTAAAATTACATTACTCCCATCCTGTCTCCTAAACCTATACATGCATCAGTCAATTTCCCTATTTATTTAAGTCTGAAAGTACTTAGTAATTTTTATACCAAACAACTTTCACAAATATTAATTATTACACATTTTACTCATAACATAGAATTTATGCACACCAAGAATTTAAAGAGATCTTTCACTGTAAGATACATCTAGAATGCTTTCTTTTTATGAAAGTGAGTATTCACTTAAAAATAAATTCAATTTATATGCCACGTGAATATACTTAACATTAAATATGCTGTTAATCA
Organism: Talpa occidentalis; assembly: GCF_014898055.3. NCBI lineage: Eukaryota > Metazoa > Chordata > Mammalia > Eulipotyphla > Talpidae > Talpa > Talpa occidentalis. Next base: position 116,836,086 of record NW_023604295.1, read on the forward strand.
ATGTGATCACATGATCATTGATTTCTTAAGTCTCAAGATGGCAGAAGTGATACTGAAGTCAGCTTGGGACTATTTAGTCTTCCAAAAGACCTGGCCAATGCCAAGAAACAGATTTTAGTAGGATCTTAAGGCGAAAGTTAACCTTTTATGTATCGTCAACTATGACTGAGTTTCACTGTTTCATTTTTTTTAGCCAAAACACTAACAAACAAATAAAGGCGTAAAACTTCATTTGAGCCCTTAAGTACCTGAAATTGGCTGGACTCCAGTTTCATCAAAAGCAGTTTGCTGATGAAGCCAGGGCAATTTCCTCCCTTGACAGCAAAGCCAGCTTCCACAGGAGGAATCTGGCTTCATTTCTAAGCCAGCAGTCAACTCCTGACTGCCCTCAGATCTTTGACGTGCACAGTTGGCAGCTCTAGCATCTAGGAGGAATAAGCATCCAATGTACTTATCCAAACTTTCAAGCCAGGAAATCTTTCTTGGTGGAATATGAGAGAGGCAAGTAGTAAAGACTAAATAATAAATGATTATTAGGGAAATGCAAATCAAAACCACAATGAGATATCACCTCACACCTGTAAAAATTGTTAACTATAGAAAAGACAAGAAATAACCAGTGCTTGCAAAAATGTGGGGGAAAGTGAACCCTTATACACTGCTGGTGGAAATGTAAGCTGGTATAGCCACTATGGAAAACAGTATGGAAATTCCTCAAAAAACGAAGACTAGAAATCATCTGATCCAGCTATTCCACTTCTGGGGATTTATTCCAAGGATGTAAATATACGATTATGGAAAGATTCATGCACCCCCATATTTATTGCTGGGTTATTTACAATAGCCAATGGCTAGAAACCACCTAACTACCCATTGGTAAAGAAATGAATAAAGAAGATGTGGTATAGATATACAATGGAGTAGTACTCAGTAATATGCCTGAAATATATATAATGTTAGAAACCAATGTTACTTCAATAAAAAGTTATTAATGTTAAAAGGAGATAAGTAATCTCTAGGAAACTCTTGCGAAAGTGCCCAATTGGCACCAAAGATACGCTCAATATTTCCTTTCTTCTTCTTCCACAATCTCCTTTAATAAGAAGAAATAATTTGGGGAAAACATTTCTGGGAGAAATTGCTATGATATCTCCTATGCCTATGAAGGCAGAGAGGATATTGTGGATCACCTATGAAAAAGCAATTACCTTTATGATCTTCTTTAGATGCTTCATTATTTTCCAAGTTTAGTCTGAGGAATTTCCACCCTCCTGAGCCATTGTTTGGCTGGGCTGTGATCCACCCTGCCCTTGGCTGAGTACAGGAGTTATCCTACAGGAGTATGGAGGCCAGAATTAGTACCATGGAATACCCATCCCTTCCCCAGCAGGTCTTTCCAGGAGAACATCAACAGCACCTTGAGTAAGAAAGGGACTTCAGCAGAAGTTTGGAGTAGAAGAGAGTGGTTGTGCTTAGTTGACTTAGCTGGCAAATTGGTCTGTGGATCAAATACAGTCAGTTGCCTATTATTATATATCCCATGAGCTAAGGATGATTTTTGCTGTTAAATGATTAAAACTTTTTTAATGGTTTTTAAAATAGAAAATTTTATAACATGGACATTAAATGAAATTCAAATCTCTGTGCCCATCTATTTACAAATTATCTATGGCTGCATTCAATCTACAACAGAACCGCAACAGAGAAGGTATTGTCCACAAAACAGTAAAATTTTACCATCAATCCTTTTGTAGAAAGTTTGCTGACCTAAAGCCTCAGTGATGTGGGATGGTTGTGTTTATGGTATCTTTTCTGTCATTATGCTTGTTTTTTTCTACAATAGTTAACTAAAATGGGTCTAACTATTACCCTGCCTGTCTTCTTACAGGAAAGTGATTAGGGACCACTACTGCAAATTGGGTCTGACAATGAAATAAAATGTTTGCTGCCCAGACAAACTCAGGGTACATGGACACTGGTTTCAGAATCCCTCCATTTCCATAAGACTTTCAAATTGAATTACCTGACTCTGTCTGGTTAGATTCACAAGAAATGAATATGAAGAAAATTTATTTTGGGTTCCATCCAGAAACTTATTCTAGAAACAGATTATATTTTTAGCTAACTATGAAGTGGATACTTGCTAACATAAGCTTTCTGTTTTCTAATAATGAATGGCTGCCTCAAGTCACAGTGAGCTCCCTGTCACTGGGGATGTATATATAAAAAAAATCTGGATATAAACATTTATCAGTGTTACAGTAGATGGGATTTCTACCTGGGCAGGAGATTCTGATAACCTCTATGGTCTGCCCTGATCCAAAATCTTTTATTCTAAGATAAGGCCCAGGAGCATTTTATGAAACTCTCCCAATGAAAATTTAATAACTCCAGGCACACAAAGGCTCTTGTTCATCATTTACCTGTTGCTGCTGCCTGCTTCCCTAGCTTTCCATTAAGTTTGCAGAGAGTAGAAGATTTGGCTTCTGGGCTGCAATTTAATATGTGGCTAAAAGTGATATGAGGATCCTGCCATCTAGAGGGCTGTAGTCCAAGGAACAGGGCACGCTTTATTAGTTCCTCATCAATTAAGGAGGGAAACCTTCAGGCTCCAAATGGAGTTCTGTCTCAGGGGCGACAGAGAGAGATCATTTTGTCTTAGGGAGCAGAAATCCACTGAGGACAATGGCACCTCTGTTTCATATGGAAAAAAAAAATGTAGAGGTATCTTATCAGCCTTAAACACTATTTTCAGCACAGGAAAAAAAAATCTCCTGTGAAGGAGGGGGTGATAAACAAGATGTCTCTAGGGTTTTCTCCAACTCCACATACTTTCCCACCTAGGTTCTGGAATATCCTACTCCTTAAGCACATACATGCCCCTTTTCCTATGAGGCATTTCTTGTTAGAAATGTTATGGACAGTTGTGCCTTATAGATCTCAACATATTGTTTCAGAAAGAGTTGAGAAACACAAGCCATAGCTGGTATGTGCCCCGGGATGGAAGAGGATGAAGGGTATGGTGTGGTGATGGCATACAGAGATAGCAGGGGCGGTGAGAAGATAATGTTAGAAAATGAGACTGATGTCTGTTCAGGGAAGGCCTGATGTGCCAAGTTAGAAGCTCGTGTATCTGTCACAGAGCTGATAAAATGTTATGAAAGAGAAGTGATATAGATGTAGGTCTGCCAGTCAGCCACCTACAGGGAAATATACTTGATGTCCCACAGACTTCTAAAGCCAAAAGAAGACACATTGACCAGAGATATTAATTTCACTACCATCAGGGTCTAAGTGGTTGATGAGGACATGGAAGATCTGAGATTGCCCGAGAAAACAGACTATCTAGGATACGGAGAAAATTGGGAGCCTCTGAGTGAGATAAGAAAGCAATGATAAAATAGGCGTAAGAGCAACCCAGAAAGTCAATAGAGCAGGAAGACCCAGCACCCACATTAGAAACCATCAAAACACCATGCAAGTGCCATTTTTCCTCCTGGGGGGAAGGAGTGGGAAGGTGGCAGGATCCAGGCAAACCCAAATCAAGGGTGAGCAATCAAGGGTGAGCAATCTTTCATTGTTGGAGCTAAAAGAGAAGACTAATATGAGTGTGAGGTAGATATGACATTGGTCTGCTGACAAAATATTGAGTTTTAATATCCTACCCTTAGCATGTAACCTTGAGAAAGTCACTTTACCCTTCTCATCTTTCATTGTCTCAACTGGAAATACAGGATGTTGATTGATCTACTTTCTGTTCATAACTCAAGCAAGCTTCATTTCTATAAGGAGAGGAAGTGATCATCTCCTCAATCCATTTGAACAATAATCATCATCCTCCCCAATGCCAGAAATACAGAAATTTAATGAAGGTGGTAAACTATTTCAAGAAATGGAGCATTTCCTTTTCTACCTTAAATTTGCCATAATGTGCAGGCCCAACTCACTTCTGATTCCCAATACTGGCATTACAATGCTCCATTCAGCCTGATCACAGCAAGAACATGTCTCTTGGTCTACACTGAAAGTCAGTTTAGAATATTCTTAAAAGTCTTGAATGAATCATTGGAGTGTCTCCAAGTTCACTTTGGGAAATACAGCAGTTTAGGCCACAGGAGTAGTATTTTATGTGTGTCTTGGTAAAATGAGGACTTTTTGACACTTAAAGGGACAGGGTGAGACATATCTGTCCCTCTTCTACCATGAGTGGCAGCTCTGCAGACATCCTTATACAAGGTTCCCACACCCAACATAAACTATTTTAGCCCCAAATCCCAAATATATATATATATATATATATATATATATATATATATATATATATATGAAGTTACTTTGGTACAAAGCTCCTTTGTGTTCCAAGATACTCCTGACCAAAGAAAAGAAAAAAATATTTTGGAGAGAAAAAGATAAAGATAGTCCTCAACACTTGCTGAAGTAAGTAAGCTATTTCTTCATAGAGGTACATAAAAGAACAATAAGCCAGACAAAAAAAGACAAAGACTGAATGATTTCACTCATACAAAGGTATATAGAAAAACAAAACAGATGAACTAATTAAAACAAAATTAAATTTTTGGATTATAAAACCAATTAGTGGTAACCAGAAAAAAGGGAGAGGGAGTAAGTAAATCAAGACAAAGAGGGCAATCATATGGTGGAAGCTAGAATTGGATTTTTAATGGTAAAATTAATAAAGTATATATACATAATGATTTTCAAGATGCACACCTGAAATATATATTGTTATAATGCAATTTTACATTTTTAAAAAAATGGAGCGCATTTGACCTAGAGATAACAAGAGTGAGTTATTGAGCCAGGAGTACATGTGCTTCATGCATCCTGATTGCCAGTAAACAGCAGAATCTATTTTAAAACATTGAACTTGTGGTCTTCAGTATACAATCCCACAAGCACTAAACACCAAGATTTGTCAATTATTCACTCTATTGATACATAGAATAATATGGATAATAGCTGGGTTGAAGAACTATTTGTAGTCTAAAAAGAGTGTGATAGCAAACCCATCCATTAGTCTTGATATGATATTATTACCATCTCCTTTTCCTGGCAACATTTGAATAGTTCCATGGCTCCATCCTCCTTCCATCTGGAAGTTTAATGTCTCTGAGTTCAACCTGGTGTCAGGAGGAAAATATCATGGCAAACAGAAACAGAGAGGAACGAGATAAATGACAGTCACTGTGAATTGAGACTAGTCATTCAGATTAAAGGAGATATCAAGAGCTTTCCAGACAAGTAAACGTTAAAGAAGTTCATCACCACTAAGCCAGCATTACAAGATATGCCAAAGATACTCATCTAAAATGAAAAGAAAAAGCACTAAATAAAAGTAAGAAAACATACAAAAGAGAAAAAAATATCATTTTAGAAGTTATATTCACAATAAAAGTAGTGAACTGACCATCTATAAAGCAGAGTGAGAATTAAAGATGAAAGTAGTAAAATTAACTAAAGCTACAAAAATTACTCTGGGAATTATATAACATAAAGATGTAAAATTAGACATTAAAAATATAAAACATGGGACAAGAGTGAAAACAAACAAATACAAAATATCTTTACATAGAACAAACTATCACACCAGTACAGATGAATATATACAGAAGATCTTACATCTGTACTTTAAGGTAGCTACAAAATCAAAAACCTACAGTTGGAAAAAAACAAATGTCAAAATGGTCATTCTATCTAAAACAATATAGATATTCAATAAAATCCCTATTAAGATCCCAAAGTTACTTTTCACCAAAATAGAACATGAAATCCTAAAATTTGTGTGGAACCACCAAAAAAAAAAGCACAAAAAAATCCTGAAAAAACAGAACAAAAATAGAGGCTTTTTACTCCATAACTTCAAACTATCCTACAAAGCTATAGTAATCAAACAGTGTGGTGTTAGAATAAAAACAAGCACACAGATCAATGGGATGGAGAATACAGAAATAAAACAACCCATATAATATATGAAAGAAAAGCCAGGAGCATACAATGGAGAAAGTCTCATCAATTCTGAGAAAACTGAACAGTCATGTGCAAGAGTAAAACCAGAACAATACCTTATATTATATACAAAATTAATTCAAAATGGATTAAAGACCTGAAATTATAAAATACAGAGGAGAAAACAGAGGTAATAATCTCTTTTTCCACACCCATAATTTCTCATGTTTTCCCACAAGCTGAGTGGTGGCCTGGAGATTTCCTGCATCCAGGCAGAAGCACAGGTCCCATTGAAAGGGAAAGATGCACCCAGGGGTCCACAGGCTCAGAAGTGACAAGTGTCTTTCCCACCTTGAGACCTGAGGATTCCTTGCAGCTCCTGAGTGGGCTCCTTTATCTCAGTTCTTAATAGGAAGGTGTTGGTGTTTTTCAACTGTAACAGAAAACAGAGTTGGCATTGCTTCTCATTTTCTGGAGAGCACCACTGCAGTTGCATGTCACACATCATGGGGGCACCAAGAGGAAGTCTGCCAGAGCCATCCAGGCTTATTTTAATGGAACTATGAAAAACATTGTTTCATTTAAAAAACAGGAATCCAACAAATACTAAAGCAACCTGGATGCTTGGCCAAAATGCCCAAACTAACTCAATCTCAGGCAAACTAGACATATATGCCTTTTTATTCTTCCCTGACACCAGACTATCATTCCTCTTCTAGTACTCTACATGGGTTCAATTTGATGAGAAAAATATGGAAGATCTCTGCAACAGTTGGTATTACTTCCCATCAAAAACTTGAACATTTTCTACTTTAGAGAGTTATTTCAGTGTAAGGGAAAGAGATGGTGAAGGAAGACCAGAAAATAGATAAGACATCAACACACAAACAAACAAACATTTTTAGAATTTTTCATTATTCTGCAGGCCTTTCAAACTAGAACAAAAGTGAAAAGTGCCCCATTTCCTTGGCGGCATTTAAACTTTCATTTTTGCAGGGACCAAATATATACCATCAGGCTGGCAGACTTTGGTGAGACAATAGAAAGTCTGAGAACAATGTGAAAGAAGTGTTTTTTGGTGGGAGGATGTGGTGCTAGGACAGGAAAACTGGTCATCCTCTAAGTATATTCCCCAAAACCATCACTTTCCTTCAAAGTAACTGATGTTTTCTAGTCTTACCATGAAAACATAAAAAAAAATAAAAATAAAAACCTTCCTTTCAACTGTTAAGTTTTCCGGTAAATTGATGCCTGGAGCTTTCAGGCTACAGAAAAGAGACTAAGCTCCCAGAAAGCTTTCCTTCTATTCTTAAGCTTCCCATAGAGAGGTTGGAGGATTAGGACTGCTTTGTGGGGTCAGGGGTGAGGGTGAAGAATAATACTGGCCTTGGGTGGAATCCAAGGCCATTCTTGGCTGCTGGAATTTTCAAAAAACATCATTGTCCTAAAATATGCACAAACATTTTCTTCCCTTTTGCACTTCCCCTGAAATAATGCTTTAGTAGGGCCTTAATAACAGAAAAAACACACACCCTAGGGCATCCCAAGGTTAACCATCTGTCTCTGTAGAAAGTGTCAACTCCCTTTCTTCCCTCAAAGGAAGATGCTACAGTTCAAGTCAAGAATATTGGATGTTGTCCATGCAGGATGAACCAGGGTTTCAAACTACCTGTAGTCAAAATATCAGTTCCAACATGGTTGATCCTAAATTCACAATGGTTTCTTTATCCCCAGTACTGATGTTCCTTTTTGCTCTAGTTATTTAACAGGGAACAAAGTGGAAACCAAAGGCTGCGGAGCTTCTGAACAATAGATGCAAATAATTCCTGTTCATTAAAGCATTTTTAAGTTTCTGTAAGGCAAGGCAGCCTCATCATTTCCACCCTCTCCTCTGACAACTGTGTTCACCATAAGGGGATCTGAAAATAAAAAACAATTTGGCTTTAAGTACCTTCTATCACAGATATGCAATCAAAGCAGACCAACCCAACCCCTCTAACCCTCAAGTGCAGATGGCTTATGCAGTTTTTAGGCTTTCTCAGCTGTGCTTTCCCTACCCAAGAAGTGGCAATGCTGTGAAACACTGAAAGCAACCATCGTGGAGACCAGCATGTTGAGGGACAGTGGGTGGTAGCAATTGCCTCTCTGTGCCTATTTCCCCAAGCATGCAGTGAGGGTTCTAGCCTCAGAAGGCCATGATTTTGAGGTAGAGGAAGGATATGGGGTTTCCATATTATGTCATGTATACCTTTGTCCTCTGCCAGACAGAAGGCAGAGGCCCAGAGACTACATTCCTGTATTCACCAGGCACATTAGTGTGGGCCTGTGGCAGAAACTCAGCAAGCATTGCTTCAACTGAGTTCACTGCTATCTTTGAAGGGCTGGGTGCTAGAGCCTGACTGCTTTATTTGAATAGATTTGCAGGTTATTTGGCCTCCTGAATTTAATAAACCCTCACTCCCAAGAGTGGCAAATTGATTAATGACATGTATCCACCATTATGGTACCACACAGAATAATTTCACTGCCTACAATTTTCCTCTATTCTACTTACTCACCTTTCCCTCCTCCCATACCTCTGGCAATGGCTGATTATTTTATCATCACCATAATTTTGCCTTTTCCAGGATGTTATTTAGTAGGATTTATACATTATATGAATTAACTTAATTCACTTATCAATAGTGCATTTAAAATTCCTCCATTACTTTTCAGTACATGATAGCTAATTTATTTGTAGTAATGAATACTATCCTATTGTATAATAAAGGCAACAATAAATAAATAAATACAAATAATCTGTACATCAGTTTGTTTACTCATTCACCTATTGAAGGACGTCTTCATTGCTTTCAAGTTCTGGTAACTATGAATAAAGCTGCTCTAAACAATCATGTTCAGGTTTTTGTATGGACCTAAGTCTTTCACTTATTTGGGATCATATGGTAAGAGTAGCATATGTTGTCTAATAAGGAGATACCAAAATGTCTTCCAAAGTTGCCGTACCAGTTTGGGTTTCCTCCAGCAGTGGATGAGAGCTCTTGTTACTCTGTCTATCTTCTGTAAACATTTGGTGTCAATATTTTGGATTTTGACCATTGCAATAGGTATGTAGTGCATCTTTTTTAATTTGCAACTTCTTCTTTTTAAAAATTGATTTATTGATCTATTGATTTATTGATTTATTTTTTAAGATTTATTTATTTATGCATACAAGAGCTGGGGTACAGGCCAGAGATGTGGGGGGTGAGAGGATTCACCAGAGACAGAGTGGGGAGCAGAACAGGCAGATTTACTGAAATACACTGCTGAGGGGAGCAGTGGGCAAGTCAGGAGAGGTCTACCGTGCCATGTGGGTAGCTCCCCAGCTGGGGATTGAACTTGTGCTGAAGTGGCTGTGGGTAGCTTCATAGGTTGCGTCTTCACCCATTGCACCACCAGGGAGTGCGGCAGCCTCTGCCGCTGAACGCCAGTGAACTTACTGGAAAGAGGGAGGCTTTCACTCAGACACATCAAAGTGAGTAAGACCCCCTTCCCCTGTGCGCTGGACTGGACAGTCAATGACGGGTAAGATCGGGGGCAGACTAAAGAAGGCACTGGCCAGCCTCATGTCTGTGACTCCTGACGACCTAAGACAGGCGCAGTCCCCGAGGGGCTTCATCATGATAAACTTTGGCGTTCAGATCAAACAAGGTCTACATGCCTATAAGCCTAATTTAGGCAACAAGCCCGCAGTAATTAACCCCTCCTTTGATGGAAACAAGGCTGCTAAGAACGTCACCTGCAAACAAGCCTGATGGAATTACCTACAAAGCAGTTTTACCATTAATCAGATAGCCATTGTTTCAGAATAAGTAGCAACCTAGCAACCTGTCTATAATCATACTACTTTTTCACTTACTTTGCTTTTTCTTTATATGTGTACAATCAGTTTCAGGAAATGCATGATAAAGAAAATAGTGTGTGGCAATAGTAGTTTTATAATAATCATAATACTTCTCACATGAGACAACACCATAAAAATCAAAATGCTTACGTAGAAAATATATTGCTCGTGATCACTAAAAGTAGAAGGTGCCAGTAGGTAAATATCAATGTTTTTGATCATTGTGGTTTTGGGATACGAATCAAGAAAAGCTAGCTTAAAGAATGCTGTTCGGTGTAAGCTAAAATGATTGTGTAGATTCAGTACCTGGAGATTGTTTACTGTGCCATGTCATGGAACGGCGATCACATGAACATGAATAACAAAGTAGATGTCTTATGCCTTACAAAGTATTTTATGCTGAGAAAGAATTAAATTGTATGAAATCATCTATTGTTGGAAATGGTATAAAAGTGTATGATGATTTTGAGCAAATTACATTCAGATCTTCACTCTTGAAGTGTGTCTGTTTGTCATTTGTGTGTCTGTCTGTCATTTATGCGCCGATTCCTTGAGCATCCTCACAGTTTCTCAATCCTGAGACAGTCCTGCAAGTCTACCGCTGCGTTGGTCCGCGGCAAGGGAGGCCCTTAATTTGCAACTTCTTAATGACTTATGATGTTGACTATCTTTTCATATATTTATTTTCCACCTGCATATCTTCTTTGGTCAAATGTATTTTTAGATGTTTTACCCACTGCTAAATTGGGTTGTTTGTTTTCTTATTATTGAGTTTTAAGAGTTCTTTGTATATTTTGGATAACAGCCTATGATCAGATATGCATTTGCAAATATTTTCTCCCAGTCTGTGGCTTGTTGTCATTTCATTCTCAGAACAGTGTCTTTTGCAGAACAGAATGTTTTATTTTAATAATGTCCAACTTATCAATTTTTTTCTTTTATGGATTGTGCTTTTGTTGTTGTATCTGAAAGTCATTGCCAAACTCAAAGTCACTAGATCTTCCAGAATTTCTATGTTTTTTGCATTTTACCTTAGACTATGATATATTTAGAATTAATTGTTGTTAAGGGTATAAGATCTGTGTTCTCTCTCTCTCCCCCTGTCCCATCTCTCTCTCTGCATATGGATGTCTAGTCATTCCAGCATCACCATTTAATGAAAAAATTATCCTGTCTCAATTGATTGCATTTTTCCATTTTTCAAATATACCCAGAAATATGGATTTAGCTCCCACCTCCAGATGACTCTACTCCTCAACCCAGCCAGGGTTGGGAATCACTGCTTAGAAGGAAGTATGTGGATCATTAACATAAGCTCCCTGGGAAGGTAATGTTAGCCCTGAATATAATGGGGCAACAACTCAACAAGACTCCATAGAATTCTCAATTCTGGAGGATCCTACTGCAGGGAAAGTGTCCTGTTAAAATCCAAGTTCCAAGGAAATGCCACCCAAGAGATATGGCCTCTTGTTCTTCCCCATAAGCCACCTTACTTCCTTGAAGAAGATTCCTACATAAAGGAATTGGGAACTTCTCACAGGTATAGGTAGCTGTCTGTAACCTCCTCCCTCCAATCCCTAAATCACCTGAGATGCTGCAAAGGGATTGGGTCTGGCCACTGTTCAGCATGAGTTGTGGAAAACTCAGAATGGAAGCCAGGAGAGCAGCAGATGAAGCTCACATAGAATGGCAAAAGGAGAGATTCAAACTCTCCCAGCTTAGAGAAAGGAGCCATAGCTGGCTTAACCATGGCTTAACCCCATGGTTGACTTGCATGAATTGCTGTCCTATTCCCTGGTAGGAATAAGCAAGGCCTGGAAGTTAGGAAGACTGAAGCAGAAAGAGCAGGTCTGGGACAAGGCAGCCAGAGTGCTAGCAGCAGAGCTGAGGATATACAGTGAGGCCTGGCACAGCCCCGGGGCCAACAGGGAGGAACAAGATTGCACAAGAGTTAGGGTGCCACTGCCAGGAACTGAGGGGATTCGGGGGATCTGGACCAATGCAGGAGCAAAGTGGGAACAAATAAAAAGGGCTAGCCCCTGGCAACAACAGCATGGTTGCCTCACAAAAAGCATGTGTAGAATAATGAATGGATGAATGACTGACTGTTGCAGGTTCAATCACTTTCAATCACCCTTTCTATGATCCTAGTGATAAAAATATCTCTCCTTTTTGAAGCGCAGAGTGGTGCTGAATGTTTACCTATAAAGCAAATGTTGTGCCATGTATTATGGTTGAATTGTGTCCCCTCAAAAGGTTAATTGAACTTCTAGCCCCCAAAACTCCAGAATGTGACCTTATTTGGAAACAGGTCTTTACAGAAGCAGTCGATTCAAATAAGGCCATTAGGGTGTGCTCTAATCCAATATGACTAGTGTCAGCAGGAAAACAAGAAATTGGGCCACAGAGGCTGGCACACACAGAGGGAAGACGGCGTGAAGATATGCAGGCTGTGGAACTGGAGTGATGCAACTACAGATAAGGAAACCCACAGAATGCCAGCAGCTCCCAGAAGCTAGAAAAAGCAAGGAAGGATTCTCCCCAGAGTCTTCAAAGCAATTAAGTCCCTGCCAACACCTTGATTCCAGACTTCCATCCTCCAGGAACTACAAGAGAATAAATTCTGCTGTCTTGAGCCACCTAGTTTTTGGTGCTTTGTTATCACAACCCTAAGAAAGTAATACACCATGTTAAGGTGAAACACTGAGGCACAATATTAGATATGTTTTCCAGGTTCCCACAGTTATTAAGTAGGACCATTGCTATCTGGATCATGGTATCTCTCCAAATCTTTGTTCCACTCTGTGATGCTGCCATATTGAAACTTTTGAGAAAAAAAATGTTTACCAGTCATGTTACCCAGGCCCAGCTAGACCTACCCTATCATTTCAGCCTAGATTCTGAGGTCCCACATAGAGACATTCCACAAGAGGCTGGTGCTTTGACACAGCTTCCTCTCATCTGCCTGAGCTACTTCCTCTTTCCCAGCTAAAAGGAGACTTTCAGACATTTCACCCAATTTCATTTTGAAGTGAGGTACAGAGTCAGGGCATTTACTGTGATAATCTTACAAAGGGACTATTCTATAAAAGATAAAGTTATTATGGAGTTAAGATCAGAACTTAAAAACCTAGTCAAAAATTTCTCATCCAAAATACCACCCTCCAAAGAGACCAGCATGGAGTTGGGGACCTAAAGTAGTGGGATAAGAGTGATAAGAAAAAGGAGCATTTGAGCATGAACTCAAAGAAAAGTCCATTTTTCTTTTAAAGGAAGAAACAAAGAGTGGGCTTAAACAGGGGTGTGTCCCAGGTGGGGTAGGTCTGGACAGTCCTGCAGGACCAGGGGCAAGAGCCAGGGAGGGCCCTCAGCAGCTCCTGGTGAGTGGGAGTCTGCAGCTGTAACAGTTACAGTCTCTCCTGGGTGGGTGGTTGCCCTGAAGGGGCCTCCAGGTGGCCACTTCCTCACCATCCGAGAGAATTTCCTTCAGGCAAGAACTGAGCACACTGCCCCTCTTCTCTGTCCCTGCGTGCCCCTGCCTTCCCTGTGGACAAGGGCACATAGCAGGCGTGCACATAGCAAGAATTCACTGAATGAACGACTGTGTGGAATTTGCAGACTTTCTGGAATGCAAAAACCGCAATAGCACCAAAATGGCACATGCATCCATCAAGTCTTCCCAGGCCATGTTCCCTTTCACTTACTCTCGGTTATAAGTAGACAATGAACTGTGTCCAAAGGAGAAAGGATCAAAAGCAAGCATATGTGCAGAGTTTTTTGATGAAGTAGAACATCACTAAGAAAGTGGCAAGTCAACTATTCTACATAATTGCTACCACATTAAATGGTCAGTAGCTTGATATGGCCAGTCATGTTCATAAATGAGTGCAATTAATAATATTCTTACCCAGGAAACCAAACTTTAAAGTTGTGTTTTCTTGCTATTCTCTGTTACTTGTTATTGACATCAACGTCCTTTCCCCTGTAGCTCCCAGCTCTCATTTCATCAACTATCATTAGAATATTGATACTGAACTGGGAGCTTAGAGGTATTCTATTTGAACTTCTACTTAGCACAGAAAATCTTTTCATAGTAAATCTCCACAACATATGTGTGCACTCACAAACACACACACACACGAGAGCTCACATGTGCATGTGTGCACACACACAAAATGCACACACACACATGCTCACATGTGTGTGAGCACACACACACACTGTCATGGAGCAGCTGCCTCAGCTCACTTGCTTCCCCCAAACTACATGATTTTAAGATTATATTTTGAAATCCCAGATATTGGAAACCCAGGTTTTCAACTGAGGGCAGTCTGTCTGGAGGTCATGGTCACCCACAGGGAGAAGAGATTAAGGAGCAAGAAGGTAACACAAAGAGAATTCTGTGCATGTGGGACTTCTGGATTTGAGATATGCAATAAGTTGCGTTAGGACTGGGGAAGGCTGGAGGCGGAAAGGAGAGGTTGCCACTGTTCCTTCTAACTCAACTCTGTCCCGAAACAAACTGGCACAGATTTATTTTCCCAACAGCCTTGACAGCAAGAAGTTCAGTAGCCATTAGAAGTCTATCTCCACCTCTCTGAAAATATTATCTTGCTGTTGCCAGACATTGCTCTAACCAGAACCAGAGTAGTCCCAGACCCCAGTGACACATAAAAGGCAGTTATGAGCAAATACCTAGAAGGCACAATTTATTGGTGTGAATGAGTTTCTATCAAAGTGCAAAAAACATCAGATATGTTTGTTTTGATAGAGAGCCAGCCAGATGGCAAAGAACTCAAGCAAAAACAAAACAAGAAGGAAGTAAAGGTCAGGAAGAGAGAACTACAGACAATAGTTTCTGACTCAGGATTTTGCTGACAATGGATTCCATTTCCAAATGCAACTTGAACATTGTGTTTAATGTTGATGAGTTTATTTCTACCCCTTCTACCCTTGCATCAGAATACTCCAGCTAGATGTCTTCTCTGTCTTTTCTAAGCCATGTGACCCTCTGGGTATACCTGAGCTGTGTCCCTTGTATTGTACTACATAGGTGCTAGCCACTCCTTTCATTAAACCACTAGCTCCTTGAGGGTAGGCAGCACCTTTGCCTGTCTTCTCTCATTAAGATAATTTAGGGTACAAGGGCCTCCCTGGTGGCAGAAGGGGTTAAGACGTCTCAGCACTATGAAGCTATCCACAGCCACTGCAGCATGAGTGGGATCCCCCACCAGGGAGCGACCCATGTGGGGCAACAGACCTCTCCTGTCTCACCTGCTGCTCCCCTCAGCAGTGCATTTCAGTAGATTTGCCTGTTCTGCTCCCCACTCAGTCTCTGGTGAATCTGCTCACTACCTACACTCCAGCTCTTGTATGCATAAATAAATATTTTTTAAAAAGATAATTTAAGGTACAGCAGAATGAGAAAAGGAACTTTTGTCAAAGGTCCCTAAGGCTACCCCCAGGTTTAGTGCTGAATCCATTAATAGAAGGATTAACAATACTCAGAAAATCTATCACAGTTCATGATGGCAAAGGTCTAAAGAGACAGACAATACAGAGACCTAGTGAGCTTCTACTTGTCCTCTCCCCAAGGAATACTACAAGCAGTGTGTAGTTCCCCCAGCAAACAATGAGTAAACATTACCACAATGGGAGGCTCACTTGAGTATTGGGGTACAGGATTTTTATTGAAGGTCATTCACATAAGCTTGATCAATTTCCCAGTCCCCAATCACTCCAGAGGTCAGACTGATACTGTGTGGCCTAAGGCCCCCAGCATAAATTATCTGGAATAGTTCAAGACCCCAGGTAAACAGAGACATTTTCGTCATTCAAGGTATTCCAAGAATTTAGAGATTATATCCCAGGAACATTTATGGGACAGACTTCTTTGTGAAATGTAGAGTTTAAATACTCTAGACCTGTTGAGTCAACTGTTTATTACACAGAATCAATGGAAGATTAACTCTCCACCTCATGTTCATGGGCTAACCAATCACAGAGAGGATTCTAAGTAGGCCCCATTTAACTTTACATATGGGAAAATTCTGGCTGCGGATGGAATTCACATAAATGTGTACAGATAACTTCCTGATGTTGAACTTTTAAAATAACCTATATAAGAAATGAGCGTGCTTGTGAAACAGTATTTTATACCTTAGCTGAAATTTTTGCCTGTGAATTTTATGATTCTTGAGGCAAATGTTACAAAGAGATGTGAGTACTTGTGTTGGTATGGCAGGCACACTCTTGTTTTTTCTAGATGCAGTGGGACTCAACTATGACAAAGGATTGGAAATAGAAATGTGGAATAAACCTATGTCAAAAGACAATTCAAAACAGCCATGAAAGGAAGTAGTCAGTTGATAATAAACTGGATCAAAAAAGACAGGTCATAGATGCGCAGTTCTAAAGAATGAGCTTCAAAACCCTAGAAATCTACCAGATCATTTCAGAGAGTCAATATGATCATTATTTAATGATTATGATAGTACTAAGACATTATTGGCCTTTTCTACTTTGTTGACACTTGCACTGATAGCACAAAAGTAATGGTAAGTAAAAATGCAGAGAACTTATCATGAATCTAGACAATAATACCAAGCTACACCAGCAGTCATTGTATTATTCACTCCCATACACTGGCAAGGAAAAAAAAAGAATAATTCACTAAGAATGTTGTAACAATTGTTACATGCTAAAAGAGTAAAATTACTACTTTAATTTTGACCTTTAAGCTTTTGTGTAGAAGAGAAGAATATACACAATTATCTAGAAAGACTATTTAAAGGTATAAAATTCCAGTTATAAAATAAATAAGTCCTGGGGGTATAAGATACAGCATAGTATAAGATACAGCATACATATATTGCATTTGTGCAAGTCACTGAGTACATCTAAAAATTCTCCTCATCCCCCAAAAAATAATTGTGTAACTATGAATGATGATGGATATTAATTAGACTTGTTATGGTAATTATTTTCCAGTATATACAAATAGAATGTTATGTCAATTGTATCACTTTTAAAAATATATATACTGGGCCTCCAGGGTGGCGCAGCGGTTGAGCACTGGGTTGCGAAGATGCCTGCAGCCTCTTCAGCACCGGTTCGATCCCCGGCCACTGGGCGAGGGTCCCACATGGTGCGCAGACCTCTCCTGCCGCCCGCTGCTTCCCTTAGCAGTGTACTTCATCGGTCTGCCTGTTCTGCCCTCCGCTCTGACTCTGGTGAATTCTCTCACTCTCCCACGCTTCTGACTGTACCCAGTGCTTGTATAAACAAATAAATAAATCTTAAAAAAAAAAAAATATATATATATATACTCCTCCATTTTCCAGCTACATGTCAGTATAGTGTAAATTTTTTCTGTATACTACAATCAAAACAACATATCCCAGGATATCAAATACAGTAGATGTGAAAATCCAGATGCCTTGTATTAATCCAGACATTAAAAATATTTCAAAAATGTGAAGTATAAAGAAATGTTACCCTTCACTAAGTTGTTTTGTTCTGAAAAATCAAGCTATTTTTCATGAAAAAAAATGCTCTTTTTATATTAAGATGCAGTGACATTATTGCTATTTTTAAGTAAATGAACAAATAATTATTTAAAAAATTTCTTACTTCAATTTCTGATACAATAAATATTGACAGCTATAACCCAGATAAGTAAAGTTCACTGGGTTGCCAATGATTTTTAAGAGACCAGAGTCCAGAAACTAAGATGTATTAGAACATCTGGCCTAGACTGTGCCTCAGAGAGTCAGCCTGTCTGTTTCTCCACCTGAAGCTCCTGCGGATTAAGTCTACTCAAAGGGCAAATAATCATTATCATGTTGACGAGGAAAAAAAATTGAATCTTGGCCCAAGCTGCTGTCAGTGTGGAGTTCATGCTTCTCCCCATGTCTGCATGGGTTTTCTCCAGTCATTCCTGTTTGCTCCTACTTTCCAAAGATGTTCATGTGAGGTTTGTGACGTGTCTTACTCATCCCAGTGACAACGTGTGCGGATGTGTGTGTGTGTGTTCCCTGTGATGCAAGGAAAGGCATCCTGTCCTGAGTTTGTCCTGGCTTGTGCACTGAGCTCCTGGGATAGGGGAAAGACAGTGATTCTGAAATGGAATAAGTCAAGTGGAAGATAAATGAATGAATACAAATTCTTGTTTTATATTAGAAGTGTTTGGGGTCCTTATTTAGAAGTTTGATGATGTTTCCTTTGACTAGAAATATGCTATAGGGACTTAACCCTTATTTTATGTCAATTAGTTAGGGTAAAAATGGTTCTGTTTAAAACAAATAAATAAATAAATAAATACATCATTTCACTTAGCATCAGTTTCCAGGAATCTATCAACAATAGTAAGTGAGGTCCTACTGTGCTGAGTAATGGAACCTAAAGTCAAATGAACAATTAGTTTGTACAGGGACAATGGTGCCTTAGGCCTCTCCTTCCCCGACAGACATGGCGAAGGTAGCAGATCTTGGGAAGGTGCCTACTACTTCACCTTGCTCAGCACTGTCCTGGTGTTTTTACTGAAATTCCACATCCTAAGAAATCCCCCTGGGTGTGAAAAGTCATGGTTTTCCACCATGAGTGTGAGAAGTTGGGGGGAACTGTAGCAACCATGTGCCAGAATTGCTGAAAGCAATTCTAACTTTAGTGTCATTGGATATGGTATAGAAGTTTCACCTCCCACAGATGCTGTCACCATCACTTCTTCTAACAGGGTGGTCCCTAGGAAAGGCGGAAGTTCCAGGTTCCCTGCCCCACCCTAAGGAGGATGGAGCTAAAGAGAAGAGAGGAAGCTGCAGAGGAGATTGAGAAGGAAGCAGGATGGAAAGCCAGAGGAGACCTGGAGGAGGCACATAGAGCAGAGAGACACATGAAGAAACTACACTTGCCTTTTGGTTGTGAATGGTTGACACAGATGTAGGTGAGACCCGCGGGGAGCATAACAATGGCAGCTTTTATCTTGATTTTGATTTTGCTCTTTTCCTCCCAGACTTGTCTGGTTGTTTCTGATCCTTTTCTGTGGGTCCCCACTGAAAGATGCTTTAGACTTGTGGCAGTCTTTTGGGCCTTGCTCTGGGCCAATCCTGTTTGAGTGGACTTTTACCCATGAGGGGATGGGTAACTTTGGGTGTTTGATTTAGAAACTATATTATTTGCCTTTCCTGTATTCTTTACTAATTGTATTAAAGTTCCTTTTCATTAAAGACTCATGTTTTGTGTTTATGCGGCAATGGCAGAACCTATTTAGAACAGGCAGGTTTGTGGAGTCTGGGCTGCCCTTCTCCCTGCCCTGTAACACTTCCTCCTAGTTATGTTAGTAACATGAGTTGTAGCTCACATTCATGGCTCATCCCTTGTTTCAGCACTTGGGGTGATATGACTCAAGTGCATTGTAATTTTCACTTTAACTTTGGAATAATTGTGCTCATTGAAATGGTGCTGGCTTACTTTTTCACACTGTAAATATTTTGATCATGTTTTCTAAGTGTTTGTATGCTCAAAACAACAATTCACAGATAAGACACTGATATCATTAACAAGAAGGCTAAGCACTGTGCTGTTTTCATAACAGATGGAAGGATACATACAACTAGATTAAAGAAGTGAATCCCAAAACAGAGCACACTGAATAATATACCAAAAGAATATAAATATGATAGATTTGTGGATATGAAAGCTCCTATAAAAACTGAACCTCAAATACCCGGGCCAAGACAGGCAAGTATTTGTATGTCCATCAAGTTTTTTGTATTCCAACAACAAATGCTCAAATAAAAGTAGTGGCTGCTGAATTATATCCTGAGAAGACTATGCAAACAAACACAATTTTTGTAGCCCTCCCTTGATAGCGCTATACAATTCAATAAAGTAGGAAAATTACATATTCCAATTCACAAGATACAACTTAAGTGCCCTGTAAGTAAACAAAAGGGAAAATTTTAATACAATAGATCTTGTGTTGGGTCCTTATACTCTAGCACTCATTCTGTAAGATCTTACCAGTGATCTTACCTTATATCAAATAAAGCATTGAATTGCAGAAAGTAAAAATTTCTTCCTCCAGCTTTTTTAGGCATTTCAAATCATGTTAATCAACAATCTTGTCCAAATAAAATTGGCTTTGCTCATCAATCTGTACACTTGGCAAACTGCACAAATGTAAATTTTGGTATATACCATTCAATCTATAAATTTCTTAGCAAAGAAAATGAAAAGATCTTAGCTGTTAAATAATGTTCCAGGGCCTTCCTGGTGGAGGAGGGGTTAAAGACAGTGCTATCAAGCTATCAACAGCCACTGCAGCACCAGTTTGATCCCCAGTCAGCCAGGGAGTAACCCACATGGTGCAGCAGACCTCTCCTGCCTTGCCCGCTGCTCCCCTCAGCAGTATATTTCAGTAGATGTGCCTGTTCTGCTCCCCACTCTCTCTGGTGAATCCCCTCACCCCACCCCAGCCCGCCCACTGTACGTCTGGCTTATATCCCAGTTCTTGTATGCATAAATAAATAAATCTTTACAAATAAATAAATATCCTCCACACCTTGTATGGAGCACTTTTTTAAAAAAGAAATGATTTGCTTACTTGTGATAGTGAGGCTTTCATAGTGAAAGCTTTTGATCACTTTTCCTTTCCTTTAAAACATGCAGAAGCACTTCGTGATTTTCTATAAAAATAAGAGTTGTACTCTTGCCTAGATGATGGCTGCAATTGTTAGCAGCCATCAAAAATAAGTTAAAAGGTTGATTTGTCATAAAATAATATTTTCTAAATGCAGGACAAGAAGACTGTCCTTTTTTCTTTGGAAATACATTGAAAATGGAAATTGTAAAAGGATTATAATAAAACAGAGACTTACATGCTGCTTCCCCTGAAGTGTTTGATGATCTGCAAATGATCTGCCTTTTATAGGCATGATTGTGAACACTATACCTGAGTGTTCAATGGTATATGTAGGTTGCAGTAAAAAGTCATAGACCAAAAAATATAAAAAGAAGAATCTCTTTTGGAAATAAGACTACTTCAGCATTCAAAATTTGTGGTCAGAAATGAGCAGTCAAGTTAAAAGGGACTTTCTCAATTTTTTGCTAACACTCATTTATTTAGAATCCTGCTTTGATTTCACAAGTTCAGATTACTTTGGTTTTGAAACCATTTTTCCTAAGAAGGAGAGACTGAATTTGTCAGACCACCCAGGGTTCTTCAGAGGGTTTAAAAATGACAGGCATTTTAGATATGGACAACCTCTGTGATGAACTTAAAGATGCAAAAATCCTGATTTGCAAATTGCTGTCTTTCTGAAGTCTGTGATACAAAGTGAATGAATATTAATGGAGAACTAGAAACTAATTCCTGCAAATCTTAAAACCTGCTACTGCTAGGAAGCAGAATCCTAACTAGTCTAAGACGTAATACCTTTGATAAGAGGAAATTTAGCTTGACGACATTACATTGATCTGAAATGAGAAATCAGTACAATGTGGACTTGATAAGAACAGCTGTCAGTCAGTGAAGTTTGAGTGTATTTAGTTTTACTACTACATTAAAAAAGACTGCTAGAAGTGTAAGTAGTTCAAAGAAGTACTACAAGAAAAGGAAATAAAAAGATGCAAAATATTCAACTGTATCATGGGATGTATAAAATGTCATTATTATTTCTGTCTCTTCAGAGTACATAATAATATAGCCTAAAAAATGAAAAGATAAATAGGGCCTCCCCAGTGGCACAGAAGGTTGAGCACAGCGCTGTGAAGCTGTAGAAGCCTCTGCAGCACGTGTTCAATTCCCTGTCGGCCAGAGAGAAACCCACATGGCACAGCAGACCTCTCCTGTCACGCCCACTGCTCCCCTCAGCAATGTATTTCATCAGTCTGCCTGTTCTGCTCCCTGCTCTGTGTCTGGTGAATCCTCTCATCCTCCCATACCTCTGGCCTGTACCCCAGTTCTTGTATAAAAATAAATAAATCTTTTAAAAAAATGAAAAGATAAATAATAAATAGTCTAAGAAAGAGTTCTGATAAATTGTTGTATCAGAGGATACAAAGATGCAAAAATTTTATTTATTTTCTTACACATATTATCATTGAATCAATAACTGTTAATGATTTACTTTTTAATTATTTTACTATTAAATATGACTAATTAATACTGTTCACTAGTCCCACTGTTCCTTTGTTGAAATGAATATGTATGTAACATTAAAATAAATACTACAGAATAATACATAGTTTTAAGTAAACTATTAATCGTCTTATTCATATTTTAAGTTAAATTATAGCATGTGCTGGTATATGTATTTTGCCAATTACATCATTATGGGTTTTGGTTTAGTTTTAGTTTTGGTTTTGTTTTTGACTACTACAACCTTATTCCAAGTTATACTTTCTCTAACTAAACAAATAAATTTGGGGGAGAAGTTAGATGTCTAATGTAAGCATTGGCAACCCAGAAGAAGCCCTTCTTCAAAGGAGATAGAAGAAGCCCTCTATCTGACTTTACTCAGCTAATATAAAATCTGCCAGTTTATAAGCTCTGCTTTGCCCAGGATAAGAATCCATCCTGGAAGAAGAAGCTTTGCCAGGAATCAAGCTGCTTATACACCACCAGAACAAGCCCCCTTGCTCCATAGTTAAATTATATATGAACAAAAACCTGGAGATCACCAGGAATATAATGAGAATCAAACATCGTTATTCTGAACAAAATTTAAAAACAGAAAAAAAACAAAAGAGCCAGAAAAAACAAAAACAACTCAGGGAACAGAAAAAGCTATTTTAAAATATTCTATTGAAAAAGATATTGTATATCCCAGAACAATGAAAACATGCAATTAAAAATAGATTATCAGATAACCTTAACTTGCTCCATCTGCCATAAGCACAATTTAAATAAAAATATAAATTTGAGTAAAGATAAGAACTCTTATATAAACTAGTGAGTTTTATATAACTGTGTTTGTATCTGACTTGTGGCTAAAATTTTAGAATGAAAGTAATAAGATCTCTATTTGCATCTATCTGATGTTTATGTAATTATATATATGTGATATTTTCTGTCCTCTAGATGGTATGCCAAATTAATTCATAAAATCCCTTATAGGAGTTATAGTCTAATTGACTTAAAGAAAAATGAGCATTTTTGTAAATAAAATACTCGTAAAATTCTCAGAAATATAGAGATTAGCCCACAATACTTTTCAAGTTCACATGATTTTGGTGTTTCTTTGGTAAGTAAGACTACTTTGGTATTGAGTAATAAAAAAAGGTATGTATCAGAGCTGTTGGCACTAAATATAATTCAGGCATACAATTTTTATTCTACCAGCACTTACTAGCTAAATAAACTAAAAATAAATCTATTACATATTTAAGGCTATAAAATTCATAGATTTGAATTTAACCTATTGAGCCATTGTTTTAACAATCCAAACAACTATGTTTTGAATTATTATGTTGTTATATTTACCTAAAAACAGTTTCTAAAATTTTTGGTGACTTGCAACCTTAGAGTTACACAAAGTAATACATATTCACTGACTATCAAAAATCATTTAAAAATAAGAAACTACTAAAACATTCATTATGAACATAAATATATATACTTTTTTCATTTTAAAAGAAACTAAGATATTTGAATATTAATATTGTTCTTTTCCCAAATTGAAATAATTACTATAAAAAGAAGCATATACCTCTAGAAATTATAAATGCTATATATGAGATAAAGTTGCTAGAAAATTTAACATACAAAAGACAATTATCTATGCCTTATTTTTCTCTTAATAAAAGTTACCAAATTATAACCACCTTCCTATTCCCCATATCCTCAGTTTCTCCATTTGATGTCTCCTTTTAAAAAAAAAAAAAAAGATTTATTTATTGATACAAGCACTGGGTACAGTCAGAAGCGCGGAAGGGTGAGAGAATTCACCAGAGCGGGCAACAGAACAGGCAGAACGACGAAATACACTGCTGAGGGGAGCAGTGGGCAGCAGGAGAGGTCTGCGCGCCATGTGGGACCCTCGCCCGGCAGCTGGGGATCGAACCAGCGATGCAGAGGCTGTGGGTAGCTTGGCAGCCCAGCGCTCAACCGCTGCGCCACCAAGGGAGGCCCTGTCTCCTTTTTTTTTTTAAGATTTATTTTATTTATTTATGCTTCCCAGAGCTGGTGTGTAAGCCAGAGGTGTGGGAATGGGGTTAGAGGATTCACCAGAGACAGAGAGGGGAGCAGAACAGGCGGATCAACTGAGGTACACTGCTGAAGGGAGCAACGGGTGAGACAGGTGATGTCTGCTTCACCATGTGTGTTAGCTCCCTGCCCAGGGATTGAACTCATGCTACAGTGGCTGTGGACAGCTTCATAGTGTTGAGACTTAACCCCTTGCACCACCAAGGAAGCCCTGACGTCTACTTAACTATCTTTCTCACCTAAGCCTCTGATTCCTTCTTCCTGTGAAATTACTAAAATCTACCCTTAAAGTTAACCTTCTGAGGCTCTATGTTCCCCGGAATAAGGTTGAATTGCAATCCATAGTTTCCAAAAGTAACTGAGGACTCTTACAGGCTTCTTGAAGAATTCAACACAATAATTCAAATTTTGGACCTATATCAATTAATTCACATGCTTGTTGGTGAGGATCAAGTCAAACATTGGATGAAACTTGCCAGATGGAAAAATCCTGAAAAGGACTTCGATAAACCCCTAATTTTTGGCAAGAGACTAGGAAATTCACTGATAGACTTTATCAAACAATTCCAACAGCTTTTTCTAAGTCTATTGATTGGAACAAAAATCATACTTATATACAAAAGACCTGTTCATGATTATTATAATCAGCTTCAATTTGTTTTGAAAGAATGTTCAGGTCTTTTTTTCTGATGCTCAAGTTACTTGCGTAACCATCAACTTTGCTTTTTGTCAACAGGATAAACTGAGACTTTCCTCTATTAGTCAAGAATTAGTGGAAACTAATTCCAAATCTAGTTTATTTGAAAAATCAGCTTGCTTGCACCTAAGATGAACTTTCTTAAAAAAAAGATTGCAAAAGTCCTAAATCTTCAACCATCAAATAAAAATCCCTATACAGAACCAAAAACCACATTAATTTCTGTTATTATAGTAAAGAACCTGGATATCAAGATGAGACTGATAGAAATTTAAGCACTTCAAACACCTTCAGTCTTCCATTCTGCCTTTCCAATGTCTCCCTAATTCATCTCAATGATTCCCGATGAAATGTGGGGGACACAGGGGCTCTTCCTGATCCTCTCTCATAATCAACTTAGACAACTCTCCACATTGGGAATGAATCTCTCTGTTCTTATTGACACGGTAGCTATTTTTTGTGTTCAACTGTACTGCTATAAAGCAGTCACTATCTCAAAGTACTGTAATAGTTCAGTGAGAATTTCCAATAAACCTCAAAAGATCCTGTCTCTGATCCTATTTCTTTTTTACTTAGGGATTTCTCTCCTTAGTACTTCTATTCTAATTTATTTATTAGGTCAGGACTTCTTTAAAAAGTATCACGCTGGCATTTTGGTCCCAAAAAGGGAAAATAATTCTAGAAGTTGATAATAACAATGAAAATAGTCAACAAAATGAATTCAATGAACATTAAACATTTTTTTATTTACCCTGTACTAGACCTGATTCTGGAGACACTGATCATTTGATCCAGCTACCATCCTCATTAAGAGCAAATTCGCCTACTGATGTTGGCAAAATTCACAGTGCACCCCCCATCAAAATAATAAATAGTTCCCTCAAAACCCCTAATCAGAACTATCAAGTTAAAAGAAAGGAAGAATCCCTTCTTTCTTTTTGTGTATGAAAAGTAAGGGGATCCCTTAGAGTACTCATCAAAAACATAAGGATCACCATGGACCCAAAGGGTATCATAGCAAACAACTGGACCCTGTGGCAAGAGGATACTCCCCTCACCTTTGAGCTACTACCATCACTGCATCTTTTGATTAACTCCACTGAGGAAATCATGTGACAGCCTCATTGACCATGTTTTACCTCCTGCAGAAGTCCTTCTGAACTCTTATCACACTCAACATTTTCTGTCAGCTGCTTTACCTCCTATGAAATCTTTTTACTGCTCCCCATATAAATCTTTCATGTTGAAATAACCTTAACCTTGCTACTCTCCTTCCTGCTATTTCCGACAAAGTCCCTCGTGCTGTCAGCCTCTGACAGATTACCTCCGAACCCTCATGATGACCTGCAAGGAACACCTTTCAGGAATGTTGGCTTCTCATGGTTTATCTGAAAGGTGAAAATGGCAGTATTTTTATTGTGCAATATCAACATGCCTTGACATAATTGAAGTGGCAACTTTGCCTTTGACTTTTGAAGTCTAACAAGCCAAATTATACACAGTCATGCACGTTTCACCCTATCCAAGGACAAAAATGCCAACATATGCATTGATTGTAGATATACTTTCATGCAGCTCATGATTTTGGAATGTTGTGGAAAGAACATCACTTCCTCATTTCCAGTGGAGATAAGATGTAAAACAGCACTTATGTTCAGGAATTGTTGGATACTATAATTTTACCTGCTGTCTCAGCTATTAACTAAGATTCTGGAACTAAAATTGACTCTCTGTATACTAAAGGAAATCACTGCTGATATTTCCACAAGGAATGCTTCTCTCAAAGGAACCAATGGCAGCCAGGCCTCTATTCTGATCCAAATGGACATTTCACCAAATGATAACCTAAGAGAACTGGCTAGAGAAGCCCAACAATTAGACCCAGATAAAGCAAAACAAGATTGGAAATTCAACAATTGTTGATATGGAGAGGAAAAAAAAGAAAACTCTCGTTTGGACCAAGTAACAACCCAGACCTACTGGAGGAGTTAAAATTTCCATTCCACTGTACATTCATTAAACTCTTGGTTCACCAATAAACTGATAGCATTCATGGATCAAAATTAGTGGGAAAATATTAATAAAGCTTCAAAGTGCCCACCTTTTTTCTTCTGTCTACGGTAGCTTGATTAAAACACCTGAACACTTTAAATTGCTTAATGGACTTTTTGAGGTTTGGCATTTGGATTTCATACAGTTAACCCCCATCTCTTGGATATGTTTTAGTCATGGTCTATATATTTTCCCCCTGGACCAAGATTTCTCCTCATAAACAGGCTATTTTTTTTAATTTATTAATTTATTTATACAAGCACTAGGTACAGTCAGAAGCCCCGGAGGGTGAGAGAATTCACCAGAGCCAGAGTGGGGAGCAGAACAGGCAGACCGCTGAAATACACTGCTGAGCGGAGCAGCGGGCGGCAGGAGAGGTCTGTTGCTGGTAGGTTTAGGGGTTTTGGGGTGCCCCTCACCATGCCCTGTAACAATAGGTTTCCAATCTGTGTATTTGCACATGACCTCCAGAAAAGGTCATTACTGGCACAAAGAGATAGAAAGGTCATTGAATCTTAGACAAACTTCTTGATCAACAATGCTTTCCAAAAACTATTTTGATCAGAAAAGGAAAATGTGAAAATTAATATACCGAAAACCTATTAAGTGATGTCAGGAGGCTTAAGGTGCCACACATGTGCAATCAGCAAACTATAGGACCCAACATACCCTGCATTTTCAACAGGAAATGATGTTGCATCCCCCTCCCAGCAAAAGGAGAAGTAGGTACCTCCTGGCCCAGCAACAACAGCCCCTTCTGAAAATTATATAAAGAGGTGCTGGCAGGCCTCCCCGGTGGCGCAGTGGTTGAGCGCTGGGCTGCGAAGCTGCCCGCAGCCTCTGCAGCGCCGGTTCGATCCCTGGCTGCTCCCCGGCCACCGGGCACATGCCGTGCAGACCTCTCCTGCCGCCCGCTGCTCCCCTCAGCAGTGTACTTCAGTCCTTCTGCCTGCTCTGCTCCCCGCTCTGGCTCTGGTGAATTCTCTCACCCTCCCGCACTTCTGACTGTACCCAGTGCTTGTATAAATAAATAAATAAATCTTAAAAAAAAAAAAAAGTTTAAAAAAATAATAAATAAATAAAGAGGTTCTGGCTTTTATTCTGAGAAAATGTACTTCTTTCTCTCCAGGTGGCTACACTTTCCCACTTGCTTTTTGTTGTTGTTTCCAAATAAGTACTTTTGGTTGATGAAATAACTACTTTTTGTGTGAGGTCAACATTGGTTACAATCCTTAAAATTATAATTTCAATATCACTCCACCAACCCTACTGATTGGTGTCACTAAAAACTAAGAGCTGATTATCCTCTAGATTCTTACTGGGACACTAGATTGATTTAGTTTCCCTTTTAGCATGGATCTGAAATGTTCTGCAAGTTAAAGCTAGGTGACTTGATATAAAATTCAAAAACCTCACCACCATAACAGATCATGTTATGAAATGCCATCACCAAAGACATTCAAGCCAAAAACCAGAAAATCCATCAGGTTGCCAATGCAATGCCACCCTCACTCAATACCTGAAAGTGCTCTGCACCCATTTTTTCACTGTCAATATTCAGAAACTGGATTCATTGTCTGTTCCAGCCACTGATGTTTGTTTTCTTTTGCTTCCTCATTTTAATCTATGTTTTTCTTTCCCTTTGCAGATTGTTCTTCTCCCAACTATTAATCCAGCTCCTTGTTTGGGAAACTTCTTAGAAATTTTGAAATAGAGGAATGAAGAAATTAACAGCCCACCAAAAAGGTATGAACATTGTTTCAAACGGAAAACATCTGAACAATTGGCAGCTGCAGAAAGAAACATTATCTAAACTTAAGCAGAGCCTCCCAAATATAAAGCTGTCACTGACCTTCCTTGAGGGGATTCCTGTTTGGAAAAAGACTGGTCCTTACTTTGGGAAGTGAGAATTCAGCTTTCCATTAGCATCACATGACCAATAGAGCCTCCATGTTTCCATTAAAGCCATGACCTCCCCGCTTTTTTGTTATGTTGGTCTATAAACCTTTACCTTCGGCTTTGCAGTTAGTTTCTCACTTCTGAGTCCTCTCACATGCATATTATACTTTCTTCCTACTAATCTGTCTGTTGTCACTTAATTCACAAGTCTCCAAACACGCAGACCTAAGTGAGTAAAGTTTTCCTTATGACAGATGTCAATAATTATTGTCTAAATTAGTAAGTCATGACATAGGTACATTACAAGCAGTTATGAAGATAACAAATAGAAGACCTCAAACAACAGTCACAGGAGATTTTCCTTGGGGGCATTGGAACGGAGTTAGGAAGGGAAAAGAGGAGCTTGTCACTTGTTTTTCATCATAAACTCTCCATAATATCTGGTTTGTTGATGTGCACATATTGCTTCTATAAAAAGGGAAATGAAAGAGGAGAATGGAGAGGTAAGTCACCAGAGTACTAAAGACAAGCTGTTTACACCTCCATACATTTAACAAGGCAGGTCTCTCCTCACTAACCCCAATCCCTTCAAAGGAGGTGTCACAAAACTGTGAGGACAAAACATTTACATCCCAAGAGACTCCCATCTGGGCTAGAGTCCCAGTAGAGTAAGCAAGGGATGTAGAAATTGATTTGGACATCAAACTGCAGACCAAATGTTAAGTGGATATTCAATTGCAAATGTGTCTGCTTTGCATTCCCTCTGGTCCACATTTGGGTATTCATGTGCTAATCAGACTCACCAAAACAATGTTGCTCATCAGTAGCTAAAATCAGTACAAATTGTTAATGCAGAGAAACTTTCCAGAAGCTGAAAGGGAACATACTTCAAAGTAAAGAAGGCTCTTCTAGTTTATTATGGAAAATGTGATTTCCCCACCTCCTCCAAATATGTTATGCCTTTCTTTGGACTATCAAAAGAAGTACACAAGATAAATCCAAGTATGCAAAGCTTCACCTCCATATACAAATACCTCAGACCTTCATTAGCCTCCAAATCCTGGGGGACCTGCAGGCACTACCCTATCTCATGCACGTGTGCTTTTTCGAAGAAAATCTTAAAACTGAAGGATCCAATCCAGAGGTCCCCAAGTTTTTTAGGTTCATGTTGTCCATCGAGTCTTAATTTTTCCAGGTCAAAAGAAGTAACTAACATTTCACTTTATTAAGTAGTTAAATGACAAATAACTTAATACGTATTTACATTTTACTTAACAGCATTGAAAAAAATAATACACAATAACAAAAGAAAAACAATATTCAATCCTTCACCCTTCATCTTACAGCTTCCTCCTGGGAAGTCTCTTTGCTTGCACAAGCTGAACACCAGCCCACACTTCCTGTTCCCATTGACTTTTCACATGATAGAGGAGAAACAGCAATGGTGCAGTGATAAAAGGATGTGTCCCGGGCCTCCCCGGTGGCACAGCAGTTGAGTGCGGGGCTGCGAAACTAGCTGCCGGCAGCCTCTGCAGCGCTGGTTCCATCCCTGGCTGCTCCCCGGCCACCGGAGGAGGGTCCCACATGGCGCGCAGACCTCTCCTGCCGCCTGCTGCTCCTCAGCAGTGTACTTCGGTCCTTCTGCCTGCTCTGCTCCCCGCTCTGGCTCTGGTGAATTCTCTCACTCTCCCGCGCTTCTGACTGTACCCAGTGTTTGTATGAATAAATAAATAAATCTTTAAAAAAAAAAAAAAAAGGATGTGTCCCTCTTTCTGTCCCACCAGACCCTATCAATTTAACAACCTTGTTTTCTTACATTGCAAAGAAAAAAGAACATCCCTAAGAAATCCAATTGCTGACCGCCAAATTGCTGACCACCAAATTGCTGACCACCAGGTGACAGGAAAGCAAGAGAGCACCAGCCTGAATCTCCCCCAAATTACCAGATGCCTGCATCACAAGATGGACATCTGACTCTGGCCCACTTTCCCCCTTTACTCCCTTATATTTCTGGATGAATACCCCTGCCCTCTGCCAAAGAGCAGGGCGCTGGTCTTTCAGACAGAAGTCTGCTGCTCTCCTCAATTTGTCGACAAATTAAACTACTTTTCTTCTCCTCCAACTGTTTTCTTTTATTGGCTGAGGGAAACCGAGACCAGCATTCCACATCACAGGTACCCCCTCTTTCTGACAGGTCAGGTTATATATACCACTTTACTTTTACAAAAGATCTACAGTAGTACCTGTGTTCACTAACAACAGAAAATACCTGAGGACTTTCTCTGTAACATGAAAATGCTACAGATGCATCCCTCACAGGGCGAGTAGCACCGGATTGCCCCCTTGAACAGGAGCCACTTCCCCCACCCTGCTACATAGAGCTGCCTTGGACTACAGTTGCCAGGCGCCTGGCCGAGTGGGGGCCAGTTGGGAAGGAGTGAGGTGGATATAAATGTGGGTGGAACTGTTACAAGGCAACCCCAATATGAAATGTGGTGCCTGATGTGGGTCCGCACCCACGCACTTAATAGGGACTTAGAATGAGACTCAACTGCGGGCACATGCAAAAAGGTTAATAAAGGATTTGTTTTTAAAAAGGGGAAATGAAGAGAGGAATAACCCCGGAAGAAAGAGAGAGAGATAAAATGGTGAATGTGTCCTACCAGATCCACTGAGCTGGGACCCCATAGCTCCATGAAGTCCAGTGAAAAGCCAACAACCCCATAAGGCCCACATGTCTCGTTATATACCAAGCCTGGCTGCTTAACTCCACCCTCAGTTCCTGTTAGGGGGAAAAGGATGTCCTAAAGCTAATTCCATACAGGCTTTGTGGACTCCACCCCCACCCCAGGCCAAAGCCAAAGACACTGGGAACTCCAAATCCCATCACCACCAAAGGGAAGGTGGCTGGGACCTGAGGGTGGGGTTAAGCAGCCAGGTTGGTATAAAGCCAGGCACTGTGGGCTTTGGAGGGGTTCCCCCATTTTGGCTCTCCGCCAGCTCGCAGCGTCCCGCCAGCTCTGAGAGTGCCTTTGGGTTTCCAGGTTGGCAGATCAGGTAGGACACATTAAAGACTTTATTTCCCTATTATCTCCCTGAGTTGTACACTTTCCTTAATTACCTTTCCCTTGTTAAATAAACCTTTTATTGACCTTTTGTGTGTGCCTGTAGTGGAGTATTAATAAGTCCCTTTTAAGCGTGCGGGTGAGGACCCACAGCCAGGCAACCCATTTTATTTTATATTGGGGCTGCCCTATAACATTCCCAGTAATCCTCCCTTCCATAGTGATGACATTATGGGATTTGTAGTCCTTGGTGCCTTGGATCACCTTGGTCTGGGGTGGGGGCGGGGAGTGGTCTGTGTTTGTGGAGTCCCTCAGGACATCCTCTTGCCCCAGCAGAACAAAGGAGGGCGGAGAATGATATGCAGAAGAGATAGCAGATCTTGAATCCCAGGACTTTGGAGATCAGAGGGCCCTGATTGTGATCACTGCAGCCCTTGTCCACCACCAGCTACTTCCCAACTTGGCCTTGGGTTTCCAACCCCTTGATCTTTAGGGCCAGTGCCAACAGTTGGGGGTCACTGTGGGGAAAGCAGCATTCCTCCACTTCAGGGCTTGGGTAGATATTGTAAAAGAGCAGGAGCAGCACAGGCTGCTCCTTATATTTAAATAGGATCCTTACACAAGATGGGTGCTATGTGAATACCAGACTCCCATTCAGAGGTGCTGCTTTTTGCAGGTGACCTGCTGCTCAGCTAGGATTGCAGGTTTGAACTCCTCCATGGTCCTCAGAAGGACCCTTTAGCTTTGAGATTTTTAAAAGAGGAACTTCTGCTAAAACTTTCCAGAGGCAAACAGAAATGAAAAAATTTCAAGCCCACACTGTGCCTCCGAAACTCAGCATGTCTCCTGAAACCTTTCACAGATTCACAGGAAATGAGTGTAGCTCATACCTCTTTATAAAAAGTACACTGTTAGATAAAACGAGATCATTCCAATCACTGAAGTGTTGAAATATGAAACAACATTCCAGAGCAGTCTTTTGGTAACTTTTTAGGTAATCTTCCTGCAGTCTCTCCATATTGACTCCATGCTGAAATTGGCCTTTTCCCTTAGGGCCTTGGGTAAGATAGCTGCAGGAAAGCTTTCTCCCTTAGTAGTTTTCATTTCCTGCTCTCCTACAAACAAGCAGGCTGTGCAGCGCTCCTCCCCTTTGTGCCTGACCCCAGACCCTTTCCAGGCGGGCATATCCACATTGGTTGCCCTGTAACCTTTGAATCCACAGTCTCTTGATAGTTCAGGCAATTTTGCTGGTTCTACTTCATCTCTACAGGCCAGACTGTGTCAAGAGCTAAGCACAAATGAGATTTGCTTCACAACAGAAGCAGAGAAAATTCAAGACTTCACAGGGGATGCTTTGAAGATTCACACTGGCAGGGAAAACTTATCCTCTTTATAGCCTAAAATGATTCAGGCCTACCCTGCCCCTTCTGCGTAGGCTACAAATCATTCTTTTCCCTAAAGGGCTTTGCGGAAAATCCAAAAATGAAGTAGTATCATAGATCTGACCCTCCACACCAAAGAAGCTTCTGCTGGTGAAACTGGCACCCAAAGACAGGGCACACAAGAAATTCCAGCCTGCTGTCTACCAAGCTGGGTGCTTTTTTCCAAACTCTTCCCTTCCCCTCTCCACTTAATGGGATTAGCTACCTGCCCCCAGGGCTTGGGTCTATTTCAAAGCTCCTAAAGTTTGCAGTAATTTCAAATATTCAATAAATTCTCATTTATTCAGGAAGCTTTTTTTTTTTTGAATGCCTGCATATGAGACAGTGCACTGGGCTGGTCAAAGGCTTGATGCTGTTATTCCAGGGAATTGTGGGCGCTGCTTGAGACTCTACTGAGGCCAAGCGAGGCCCAGGTGGAGGGAGCCAGCTCGTTGTCCCCCACCTCTACTGAGCCACAGGTCCCTGTGGACCCACAATGAGGAAGAACAATCTTTCAAACCATGTTTTGGCCTTCTCCCCTCAAATGAGTTAGAGAAAAAAATCTTACCTTTCAGCAAATTATTCTGTTTCCCCTTGAAGCTGGGTGTTTTCAATGGAAGTGAGTTTTGTGTCACAGTGTGGTTCATGAGATTAGCTCCTGTGGTGGGCAGCCCACAGCTGGGGATGGGCAGGGGTGGGGACACCTGCCTTTGGGATGAATTTCCATGTTACTGGTCTTACTTTCCTCTGGCAACCCCCACTCTGCTTCACATGGGGTTCCTGCAAGAGTTCCCCTTGCAAGATCCTTTGGAGACTGCTCTGCTGCCCTCAAGAGTAAAAGTCTCCATGATCCAGAGTTGCTAGGCAGCAAATTTCGATGCCTTTTAAATAGGCATGCTCTCCTATTTAAAAGTTAAATTTTAAAAGTAGAGTTGTGAATACTATGTAAGCAGTTTTGAATCAATTTTGTAAAAGCTGTGGTGTAAGAGTCAGTATTTTCTGACATTGTAGATAAAGACTTGCTCTTTATGCAACATAGTATGGTTAAAAGCACTCTTCCATAGGGGCTATGCAAGTGTGTCCAGTAGCAGAACTGAGCAACTGGCCTGTGCGGGCCCCCCAATACATGCTACTGAAGATGCCCAGAGAAACATGGATGAAAACTGCTTTAAACAGAACAGATGCCTTCGGGTTCATGTGAGGTGCTGCTACCCGGGGGTGCCACCCACCCCTGCCCAGAGCTAGTCACTATCACTAGAGATCTGCTGGGTCTGGCTGTGAAGCCCTGTTTTTGATATTCAGAGCAGATGGTCATCTTTAAGGCTCAGATGGGCTCATGCTGAAATGTCGTGTTGTATAAAATGGGCGATGTTCAGTTAAGGAACTAGTTCTCAGTTATGTTTATAGCAGTTGGGATTGTGGTTTGTGTTTTGTGTTTTAAAACCTTTTCTAAGAGTACAGTACTCCTTACACAGTGCTCCTCACACAAATACAAAGGGAAGAGTCAGCAATTCAGTCTCCATTATAGTGCTGAAATAATAAACAGTTGACAGGTCAAAATAAAACTTAAATAGAAAATATAATAATTCACATTACTTACTCTTATACACACCACCATTTTCTAAGTGCTTTATTGCTTTAACTCATTTATCTGCATCAGGTTGTCATCATTTTACAGATAAGTAAACTGAGATAAAGAGGTTCAGAAGGGTCTCCCGGGTGGCACAGCGGTTGAGCGCTGGATTGCGAAGCTGCCTGCAGCCTCTGCAGCGCCAGTTTGATCCCCAGCTGCCAGGTGAGGGTCCCACATGGCGCGCAGACCTCTCCTGCCGCCCACTGCTCCCCTCAGCAGCCTGAGTGGAGTACAGGCCAAGGTCAAGTTGTTGGTGAGTGGTTTGTACAGGACAAGCCCAGCTTTCTGACTCCAAGTCTAATCATCTGGCCCCTGCTCCTCACTGAGGGGATTTTTCCCTTACACTTCCTCTAAGATAATGCAAGCAACTTCTTAGAGGAAAATTAAAACTACTGCTTTTCACTAATCTTCAGATAAAGTAATGATCGCTTCAAATCATTGCACCATGTGCCAAGCATATTTTGTCAAGGACTTTGCTTCATCAAGTCCTCCTGACAAACTTGCAAGATAGAATGAGTCACTTAGTTGGGGTCATTCCGCTAATAAAGAGCAAGTTAGCAGATTGGTTGGCCTCTTAAAAACTAATGTGTGCTTTACCACTGCACAGGTTTTGCAAAACCTAATCTGTAAAATGAAATTCTCCAGTTCCAGGAACTGAGAAGACTTTTCACTGGCAATGCTATTTTCTGAACATGTTATCTTTCTTGCTATAAAATATAATCACTACTTCATAATCTCTATTTCCTTCATTTGGAGACTGGTGCAACAACAGGAATGATAAAGTGAAGAAGTCAAGAGACAGGGTCTTTATTTAATTTGGCTTCTTGTATAAGTGGAACAGTGGAATTTGAGGAGATAAAAAAAGTCACCAAAAAGTAAACGCACAGAGAGAGTAACAGGACAACTAAAGGAAATGAACATGAATTTAACCTCTGTGATTTGCCACAAGCTGATTCCACTTCATCCTCACAACCTACAGCCAAGTAAACATTTTACTGGTTTATAGGTGAGGAAATTGAGGCTGGGGTGGTTAAGAATTAGTAACCCAGTCACAGTGACTTGGGTGAGGTGGTGGTTTAACTCCCAAACCTAAGATTTTTCTCCTGGCAAACTTTCAGACCACAGAAATTCAAATATGATAAAGTGATTGTTGGTACAAATATACAAATTGACAAACAAGAGCAATATTCCGTGACAATATCATCAATACTAAGTAAAGGGTTAATAAACAACTAATTGAGAGCACTCGTTTCACAAAGGAAAAGGAGCAGACAGACCCACCCAGGGCACTGAGTCCAGTCAGCAGGTTAGAGGGGGCAGTGATCTCTCCATCTCCCAAGAAGCCAAAACTTTTATAAAATATTACCTTGATCAAAAACAAGGAAATCAGGCTTTTTTCCTTATCTATTGATATTTGCCAAATACAGTGTTTAGATACAAAAATAAAGCACCAAAAATCCATTCTATTAAATATGAACATCTAAGACTTAGATAGAGTTTAAAACACTGGCAAAGAATTATGAGAAAGCATTACTTTGTAAAAAGACAAGTTCTGGAAAAAGAGTACAAAAAAAGACAGAGGAACAGAGACAGGGAGGGAGAGAGGGAGGGAAACTGCATTTCTACAACTTGTCAAGGACATATGTAGGACCTCTCTTGGTATTTGTCAGTATAACCTAGCAACCCTTTTTTTTTTTCCTCCAACAGACATATGTGTGTTCAAAATAAATTTAACTCCCACGACGCTACCCAGGCACACACAGGAAGAACATGCAAGCCCCCAATCGTGCAGACTGACTCAGGATCTAAAGAAGGGAAATGTGAAGTGTTCCGTAGTGACCTTTTCATTAACAACAACAAAATGGAAACTATTTTTGTTTTCCTTTCTGTGTTTTCAAATTTGTATCCACTTCATATGGTTGTTGTTAGGATAAATGATAAATTTATGTCAAGCTCACACAACAGTAGAAGCCCATACTAAGCACTACAAATTAATATTGTCTATTATCATCAGTATCATTCTTACATCCATTGACGTATATTGGCATTGGGTGTAAGACTCAAAAGTCAAGGAAAGCAATGACAGAAAGGTCATGGACAGAAGCATAGTTCAGCATCAGTTTGTCTGTCACTCCAAGAAAGGGGGCGGTCCTGGTAGGGACATCTGTTAAGCAGACTTGTTTTCCTTTTTCAGAATGTTCTTGCAGCTGTTAGAAGACACATACTTCAGTGCATCTGAATTCAGTGCATGGCTTATTAGGTTAGGTTACTACCACACTGAGCTTGAAAAAATTGTGGTTCTGTTTTAATCTTTAATTTATAAAAATATATGAGAAGTAACATAAAAAGTTCAAATTGATGGTGCCTTTCTATCTGTTCTGATTTTTTTTTTAAGATTTATTTATTTATGCATACAAGAGCTGGGGTACAGGCCAGAGATGGGGGAGGGTGAGCAGATTCACCAGAGACAGAGTGGGGAACAGAACAGGCAGACTGACTGAAACACACTGCTGAGGGGAGCAGCAGGCGAGACAGAAGAGGTCTGCTTTGCCATGTGGGTTGTTTCGTGGCTGTCCAGGGATCGAACTCATGCTGCCGAGGCTGTGGATTGCTTCATAGTGCGGTGCTTAACCCCTTGCACCACTAGGGAGGCCCCTGTTCTGATTTTGAAAAGGAATTTCAAATAAGGTATGATGGAGGCACAGGAAGAAGAAGGAGGGGAACACAGAAGTTATGATTTTAATAAGAAATTACCTGGTAGAAACCTGGTAGTTTCAAATGTTCCCGTCCCCATATGCAATGTCTATTACATAAACAAGAATACAGAATAATCACTAGCAGAGACCAGAAGCTTGAACATATGTGTCATTTTACACAATCAATTAACCCCATAACCCTTTTTCTGAGCTATTCTGTGGGTTCTTCACACTTCCTCCTTGGCAGTAATTAAGTTATACCAATTTATCTCCTCTTCCAGACTAAAAAGCTCCTTAGAAACAGATCATTTTATCTTTGCATCTCCAGAGTATTCCCTTGTGTGCTTTAAGACATAATAGCCTCCTGATTTCTATTTAAATGAACAAGTTAATCAAACATTCAATGAGTATTTAATGAATATCCACTTATTTATACAGTTCTATCTCAACACTGTGGGATACAGAGAAATATGAGAAATAGTTTCCATCTTAAAGGAGTTTAGGACTTAATAGCATAGATAAGACTTGATAGACTGAGTACTAGATAGATAGATAGGTAGATAGATAAAAAGTTTTAGTAAAGTCTTCATATTTAAGGAGGATTAAAGATGAAAATGGAACTGGTGATTCCAGGAGGGCGGCCACCCTGCTGGCTCCCATCTTGGAACCCCTCACCACCTCCAGCATTATTTACCGCCTGTGGCAGGAGTCCGAACATTGCTTGTGCACTGAATCAATGAATGCAACATACGCTGTCAGATCTGAATGAGAATTTAGAACTTTTATAGTCCGACCTTCTCATTTTACAGATAAGGGTTGTTCTTTAACAGGATTCCTCCCATCCATTTCATCCTCCCTCTTCCACATTTTTCAAGACCCAAACCATTCTTCATCTTCTTGGCAGTCTTTCCTGACCATCTCCTTGCAAAGTGACTTAGCGCTCCTGAGAATTCTCAGATATCTTCGTTGCCTTTTCTCCTTTCTTCTCTTGTTTTTTCTTGCTTTCTTTCCTTCTTTCTCTTCCTTCCTTCCTACCATCTTTCCTTTGTCTTCTCTCTTTTCTTTCCTTCTTTTCTTTCTTTGGGTCTCCATTTTTATTAGTTAGCCATCATAGATACTATTCATGCACAATCTTTTTAATTACAAAACATTTCAAGGATACAGTACAGAAAAATTATAAAAGAGAACCAACTACCCACTATTCAGATTTTAAAAATGTATACATTTCACTACATTTGCTTCAGTTCTTTAACCATATGTGATAAAAAATATCCCATATTGGAGGATGTGCTCCAATGAGAGTGTGGTAGTTACCTCTTGAGAAGAAAGGAAATGGGGGAGCAATGGATGGGGAATGTACCTTGGGTATTTAGCTGCAAATGGCCTTGAAAAATTGAAAACCACCAAAACATCCAGGGAACTGGTTCCCACTGCCCCACCCCCACTCCTCACTCACATACACACACTTAACCCCTGCTGTCCATGTAGCAATCACACTGCTGTTTATCCTCTGGTCAAGGCCGTCTGGGCTGTAATGCAGCCTCTCCATGTTTCAGTCTCTTATCAAAAACCGCAGGACCGCACACACCCGGAGTGTGGGAGCCAGGTCTTCCCCACATTTATCTTCCATTTCACACAGAGCCGTGCAGAACACACTGGAGGCCTATTTTATTTATTAAACCTTGAAGTTCCTGTGAATATGGCATATGCAGCTTTTTTTATTTTAGTAAGGATTTCTCTCTCAAATTATTAACTTTACAATGTCTTCATTTATCATCTCTTTCCTAGTCTTCCTAAGAATGTTGTATAAGTGCAGCAAGTCAAATTTACATATGCTCTCTAACTTGTTTCCCAGGGATTCCCATTACAATAAGAATGAAAAATTGCTGAAGACAGTTTTCAACCCCATCTGCACATACCATGCTTTAGGGATTCATTAGACACATTTTCTTTGCTTATTTTGAAGATAAACTATTGCAACATCTCTGTGGTGGGGCAGATGTAATCTTCCCTGGCCGGATCCACTGCAGATGCTTAGCTTCACAGTGGAATTGAGTGTCTCAAAGGTCAATAACTATTTCTATCATTTTTTCATTAAAGTGCTTGGAGCAGGCAGTTCCTAAAGGAATAATTACTTGGAATCTGGCATATGATTCTTGTTCACCCCAGTGAGTTAACCTTGAGCATTTCACTCCAAAGCCAGATCTTGACAGATTTTTGTGGGAGTTTCATCTCACACCTTGGGACAACTGAAATGTCTTAGGAAAACCACATTTCCAAAGCAAAATTTCCCAGGCTGGGTGCAGAGTTACTCAATGCCCTGATCATCATACATGAGGATGGGCAGATGCCAGATGGGAATGGAAGAGGAAGCTGGGGAGGGAAGCAACGATGGCCCATGTATCTCTAATTTCTCTTCTTTCAAACCTTGATTTCCTACAGGTTAAGTGAGAGTTCAACAAAGCTGCTATCATTCAAGACTTCCAGCTCTGGTGATATAATCTAATTTCTCAGCACAAGCTTGGACTAGACACCTTGGGGAGCTGATTTGTCCTTCCAGACCAGCAGTGTCTCCTAGTCCAAATCCAAGGCCTGTGGTCAGAGCCGATGGTCCCACAAGACAGAGACAGGCTCTGGGTTGGGAGGCAGGAACACTGTTTCCAGGTGATCTCATCTTTCACGGCCCTTTGGGAGCATTGGAAGGGTTCCCTGGCAGAGCTGTCGAATCATCTGTACAACCCCCCAAGGAGGTTTGGTTCAGTTAGTCTATCCCACTAACATCTCTCTGGACACAAATAATTCAAACTACTCTGGCTAGGGTGAAGCCCAAAGAGAGCAGGGTGGAATAGAGTTGGGCTGCACTAAATATCCTGAGCCAGGGGAGGCTAAGAGCCATCCAGCCCCAGGGACCTCATGGAAGTTTTTGCAAGAACAGTGTTGTTCAAAGGAAACATGATTCCAAACAAATAGCCATGTTTTTAAAAGTAAAAATAGGAAGAACATAATCAGAGAATTATTGAGCTATTTTAAATCCCTTTTTTAAATATGAAATCTATCAGGCCTCCAGAGAGGCCTATAGTGCACTGGTTACCAACAGTGCCTGAGAAGAGTGGCTCTAGCTCAAAATTCCACATTTCTGGGAGAGAGATGACTGCGCCAGCTAGTGCCTGGCCACAGCTAGGTCAAGGAACCATGGCAGAACAGGACCACGCCATGCAGACAAATCTGTGGATAGTCCAGATACAGAGAAGGGGTCTGACCACCCAGAAAGGGGTGGTCAGAGCAGATTTGGGGTGTGTGCATGGATTTTAAGTCCCCCATGTATGATAGAGCAGACTTGGGGATCACTTTATGATAGAGCAGACTTGGGAATCACTGATCCATAATCCCTCTTTTCACAGAACTGAGGCCCAGTGTGTTTATTAACTAGTTCACCCATAGGCCCACTTTCCCATCGTATAGCTGGAGTTTTGGGGTGAGGGGCAGGCAGTTTTGATGACATCATTCCTTTACATACTGAGGAATTCCTCGGTCAATGCTCACAGCTCCCTGGGAATGGACTGGTCCTTCAAAGCTTTTGTTAGGTGTTGTTCACTCTCAATCACTAAGACACATTGGCCCTTTTCAGCCGGTCTCGGGGCTGCCTCCTCTTAGCTTGCCTTCTCTCGCGCTAGTCAAATGGTGTTTCAATAAACCAGATGGAAGGGGGGAGCTCTATGGTATGACTGTTCCAATTGAGGGCAACTTCAGGTTATGAACATGACGTCAACCTGCCTGCAAAAATCCTGAAATATAACAGTCAGGTCTTGCAACTTAGTGCAAGCTTGATCCAGCACACCACTGGAGCTGTACCAACACATCTCCTCCCTGCGCCAGCCTTCTGCTTCTCTGTTCCCCAAAGAAGAAGCATGGTGTGGACATGAGTATCAGAGCCAGTCAGAACAGGGCCTACCTCTGGGGTCCATCCCTCTCCCCAGAGATTTCTTTTGACGTTTGAATTCATGTTAATAAACTTTCAGGATGGTAGGGAGGATTAGAGAAAATCCTTAAAAGCCTGCACATAGGAAGTCCTCTATAAATGCCACCATTCATGCATTCCCCTTTCTAATTTTTAACAAGCAAACTCACACAGCTAGCCAGAAATGGAGCCAGCACTGAATACAGAGACATCCCTTCAAGGATTTCAAACTAAATTACCAAAACTCTCCAGCTCAGGATGCTGCTGATGGGTAAGGCACTTCTAACCTTTGTTTGGATCCCTGGGCGCAAATGGGGGCTGGGGAGGTGATCAAAGGGAGTGAGAGCTGAAATACCACTAGGAATTGTGATGATGCAGGAGTAGGAAATAATACCTGGACCTGTGTTCCTTTCTTAGACTATGAGGAAGTGGCCCGAACTGGGCGGATTATGAAAAAAAAAAAAAGGATTTATTCTCTCACAGCTCTGGAAGCCAGAAGTCCAAAATCAAGGTGTCAGCAGGGACTTGTTCTCTCTGAAGTCTCTAAGGTTGGGTTCTTTCTCTGCCAGCCACTCACGTAACCCTAGGTGTCCCCTGCTTGTGCCGGCATAATTCTACCCTCCGCTTCCATCCTCATGCAGCAGCTCGTCCTCTGTTAGTTTCCTGTCCTCTTCAAAGGACACCAGTCACATTGGATTAGGGTCCACCCTAATGACCTCATCGAAACTTGACTCCACTTACAAATATTCTATTGCCAAATAAGATCACATCATAGGTACTGCAGGACTTCAACATATCTAGGGGATGGGCAGGTGGGAGTGGACACATTTCAGCCCATAATGGTCCTTTGTAAGTTCCAGGTACTGCAACATAAAGAGAATATTTTCAGTCCTCAGTCTCTTTTCCACAACAAAGAAAAAAAGCATTTTGCATGTTTCTAAATTAAACTAACATATTGTAAATCTCTGTTGACACGATGGAGAATCTGGGCCCCTTCTCCAGGTCCTATCTGCCAAACTTAATCTGGCAAATGTAGTCAGACAAAAAAAGAGAGAGAAATAGAGAAAATTCTGTTTCTCAGCAGGAATAATGTGCACGC
Organism: Talpa occidentalis; assembly: GCF_014898055.3. NCBI lineage: Eukaryota > Metazoa > Chordata > Mammalia > Eulipotyphla > Talpidae > Talpa > Talpa occidentalis. The sequence goes on from NW_023604295.1 coordinate 116,878,665, forward strand.
AGAGTCTGGATTTCCCCCTGGTCACATAGCATTAGAGCTGAGTCCTCATATTCAGGACATCTTTCTAGCTTCCTTACAAATTCCTTCCTTCCCTTTTCTACCTCACCCACCATAAAATTTTCATTGCTTGTTCCTTGGTTCATGGATTCATTCATTCATACACTCAGTTGGGATCTGGGCTTGCAGGGTGGTGTTAGGTGTTATTTAAGTTCATATCTGCATTTGAATTCTGATTCTATTTGCTAGCTGTGTGGCTTGGGGCCAGTTACTTCACCTTTCTGTGCCTTCTGTTAGAAGGGGATAATAACAACACCCCTTGTTGGAGAGTGGTGGAGTTGGTGGAGAATGGCAGGATGCAGTGCATGTAAGTACTCACCACAGGACCTGGCACTTGGTCAGACACTGAATACACTCTGGGCATCACTGTAACCACACACCTCACCCTGAATCTGAGATGCAGTGAGAAAAAGACCAACAAGCCCTGGCTCAAAGATTTACCATCCGATGCAGATGGCCATTCAACAATTTCAGATTCACATCTCTGTATTTCATAAAACCTCATTTCTAAAACTACCTTAGGTCCATCTGTGTTTCTAATTTTGCAGCCAGATCTGATGAGAGAAATTCATTTCAGTCAAGATTTTCCAGTCCTTCAAGCTAATTCAACCTAATGATTTGACACTGTTATCCACACGTGGGAAATTGTAAGTAGGGGCTGGGGTGGGAGAATGAGGACGGGGTAGGGTACTCATTTATTTTCCCCATAAATGTTTCAAAGGTGGATGTTCTTGGAATAAAGACAAAAGAGTAGAAGTAAAGAATTGAAACAATTGTCCATGATGGAATGTCAGTAATTCAAATCTGAAAGCAATTTTGATAGATCACACATTTTCTAACAACTTAAAGGGGTAAAGTGTACAACCTGAGCTCAGGTGCAGTGAGAAACATCCCAGCTTCAGTCTTACCAGTAAAGTATTGGGATTTGGGGGGTAGGAAGTAGCAAAACATGGATCAGGGGGACCTCCTCCCAATGGCCTGGATCCCTCATGAGGGTGGGAAGGAGGGGTTACCAAAGTCAAGAGACATTCCCTTGTCTCTTATACAAAATTCCTTCTGGTCCATGTGTACTGAAATATTTAGACACTTGTCTTCTACCTGCCATGAATCTATGGAACCACTCTGATTTCAAATACTCAAATACAAATGTAAACACTCTATTTTGTACATTTTCTTACTTGTCTTAATTTTTTTCAAAAAGATATAACTTTCTTTTAATTAACTGTCTTTTTCAGACTTTCCATACACACTATTTCATACATCAGAAAGAAGTTTTCCGTCTGTGTGCTGATACTCTTTTGGTGGAATATGGTCACAGCTGCAAATTTGTCAGCAGCCAGAAAGCAAAAATACAATCAGAGAAAAGGAAGTTTAAAGACCACCCATCCAAAGATGTCCCAACTGGATTGGACCAGAATCACCTGGGAAGCTTGTCAAACACACAGCTTTCTGCTCACTTCCTACAGCTGGGGCTGACCTGTGTTCAGATGTGTGCACGTGTGGGTGTGAGTGCATGTGAGTGTGCACATGTATCAGTCTCCCCCTCTCCACTCTGGTGTCCAGTGGGGCTTGGGGTCCCTGAGCTGGCCCAGCTATTCATTTCTCATTTTACAGAGGAAAACTGAGCCCCAGAGATGTATCAGGATTTGCACCTCACCTTGCAGGGTCTGTGTGAAACTTCACCTTCTCACAGGTAGTAGCAGTGGGGTTAAAGTGTAGCCTTGAGGGAGCAGGTGAGCAGGAAATGAGACAAGATGGTACTGGGCAGAGCTGAAGAGCACAAGCTTTGGCACTGATGACCACCGCCCATGCCCCTCCTGACCACTGACCTGTGTGTAAAGAAACTCTGTGGGCAGAAGCCAGACAACAAATGAACCCAGCCTGGTCTCTGCCACCCAGCCTCTATGGCAATTCCAGTCAGTAAAATGACAAATGCCACATACCTTTGGGGTTACTCTCCAACCTTTGGAACCACAAATGTTGAAATCATCATTACCAAATATTACAGAAATTAATAAAGTAAACCACTCAGGCACCCCTTCCCCACAGCCAGCTCCAAATAAAGCAGAGTCCAAGGGGTCTTGGCTAAGTTTTTGATTGACCCCTGGCCCAATTTGAGCGGCCATCTTAAAGTAGTATTTTTGGCAACTAAATTACACCCTCCCTCCTGGTGACGTTTCTGAAAGTCATGTGGAAATCTCCTTAATGGGGAAGAACTGACAGTAGATGCGGGAGCAGGGGAGGGCCAGGCTAGGAATGGAGGATGCTGAGCTGAGGGAGCCACCTTGGGAAGGAGTTCCTAAAAGGGAAAGTCACTGCAGTTGCTCCTTCCTTCTAGTCAATGCTGGTCATCCTGCTTCAGAGATTGTTCACATCTGTACCACCTTGTTAGCGGGTAGGGAATGGTGAGAAGAGCAGGCAGCAGGAGGCTGCCCCATGGCCACCAGGAGGAGGGAGCCCTGCCCTGATGTTCCAGCAGACAAAGAAAGGAAGTGGTGGCTGGTAGCAATCTGGGGGTCACGTAATAGAGAGGGACACTTCCAAGGACACCATTCTGGAGGATATGCCCAAACCTGTACATCGGAGTGCACCAGGAGGCGAGTGGGGGTCTGCCTCCACCCCCTGGTTAGATGGGCAGAAGATGCAGCATTTCAAAGTCATGTACATTTGATCCTTGAACAACACTGGTTCTAACTTCCCAGGTGCATTTATTTGGGGAGTTTTTCCATCTGGGTTCACAAATATGCATTGGTTGAATCCACAAATGCAGAACCCACATATGAAGGAGGCATCAGCCACTCTAACCCCCTGAATTGTTCAAGGGTCAACTTTATTTACAACACTGGAGCAAAGGTGTTGGTGGCTGAGTGGGCAGAGGGGGGTGGTGACAAAAGGAGGAAATGTGAGAGCGCCTTTTCCTTTTCCTCTGTCCTGCCACTGCCTGGACAAGCACAACACCTACCCCTGCACCTCAGCGTTCGCTCCTAGGCCCACCCCATCATTCCACAGATGGTTCTCAATTCTTCTCTGGTTCTCAATTCTTCTCCCCTGGTTCCCATAAATGAAAATGGGGAGAAATGGCAGAAAAGTAGAATCCCTTGTGATGTATTTGTATTTTAAACTGGACACATGTCCCTAAAAGAGCTTCAGAAACTTGATGTTCAGCTAGGCCTGGTCTTCTTCTACACACACACACACACACACACACACACACACACACACACAGACACACCCTCTCCTGCTGGATCTTTTCTAAGAATTTCTAGATTGAAATGCCAAAGAAAAATAGGTGGGGAGAAGCTGCTCTCTATCAGCCAGTATCCCGGCAGCCCCTGGAGCATTGCCAAGCAGAGACTAATTACCTCCTTTTCCCAATCTCCCTTCTCTTCTCCCTGAGGCAGGCAAAATACTTCAGGCTTTCAAAGTTTTAGAGAAGGCAAAGTCTTTTGGGCTGTGTGTGTTGTGTGTGTGTGTGTGTGTGCATCAGGATAAGAAAAGGAAAAACATTCCAGAGCCTGACAATGAGGCCTTTGTTGCTGGTCACACTGGGCAGTGGCTCCTCACTGGGCCAGGCAGTGAGGTTTGCAGGCATTTTTTGAACTGACAGTTCCTCCTCACAGCCTCACTAACTAAGGCATCCAGGGAGGTTATCTCTACAGATCCTAGAGAGCAGGAATTGCCTGGGACTCTTCCCTAGCACTGACTAGGACTATGACTGGCTAGGGGATTTCTGGGACTTGACTTTTTTTTTTTTAAAGATTTTTTTAAATTTATTTATACAAGAGCTGGGGTATAGGCCAGATGCGCGGGAGGGTGAGAGGATTCACCAGAGACTGATGAAATATACTGCTGAGGGGAGCAGCGGGCAAGGGAGGAGAGGTCTGCTATACCATGTGAGTTGCTCCGGGGCCGGTGGGGATCGAACCAGCACTGCAGAGGCTGAGGACAGCTTCACAGTGCTCAACCTCCTGCGCCACCAGGGAGGCCCCAGGACTTGACTTTTTAAATCATCTTTTTCTTCCCTTGTATTTCTTCCTCTTAAATGACACCTACCATTAGCAGTTAGGACCTAAGAAAGAAAAAACTACAGTCCCTGCTCCGGAGGGACTCAGAGGTTAACTGTGCTTTGGATGAACCAGCTGTCATGAGCTTCCCTGAGGCCACCGTCATGATTCCCCACAAGACCCACCTTCACCAGCCCTCCTTGCACCTTTACCTGTACCTGTATTCCATTCCAAAGGCCTGGAGACCCAGGAAGAGTTGATGTTGGGGTTCCAGCGGAAGGAGTTGACTTGAATTCCCTTTGCTCAGGGGAGAGCAGTCTTTTGTTCCATTCAGCCTTCAACTGCCTAAATGAGACCCACCTGTAACAGGGCTATCTCCATAAAAGGGGGCAGTGCAACATTGCCTGACCCATTTAATGAGGGGCAGAGCTGAGTGGCCAGGTGAAGGTATTTTTTTTTAAAGATTAATTTATTTATGCTTACAAGAACTGGGGTACAGTGTGGGAGGTGAGAGGATTCAGCAGAGACAGAGTGGGGACCAGAACAGGCAGACTGACTGAAATGCACTGCTGAGGGGAGCAGCGGCAAGACAGGAGATATCTGCTGTGCCATGTGGGTCTCTCCCTGGTCGGCTGGGGATTGGGATCCAACTCGTGCTGCAGAGGCTGTGGACAGCTTCATGGTGTTGTGCTTAACTGCTTGGGCCACCAGGGAGTCCCTAGTCATGATTCTTTACCTGTAGAGTGACCTGAACTCTCATGACTGAAGGGTCCAGACCATTTGTAGTCCTTCCTGGAATGGGTTATTGTGGTTTTCCATTGACCTTAACGAGGTGTGTGATGTTGTGATTTATAAGAAATGTATTTCATGATTCAAAACCAAAATATATTTCTCAAACATATTTGGTTTTCATCCACAGTTCCTGACTCACAGTTCCCCAAACCCTTGGAATTTCATAAGTGTTGAGAGTGATAAAGGTGTCTTTTGTTATATGAATGCAGTAACATTTGGAAAACACTTGAGGGTGGGACTGGTTGCCAGGGAAACCAGTGATGAATAAAGGGTGGATCCTTCAGTCCCACCCTCTGATTTCCAGGGAAGAAAGAGGGGTCAAAGCTGGGCTCAGTTTCCTATGGCCAGTGATTTAATCAACCATACCTTTGCAATGAAGCCTCCATAAAGGCCCCAAAAGGAGGTGGGGGGTAGGAACTCCAAAACCTTCCAAGCTGGGAAACCAGAGCACTTCCACATGCCACCATGCTGGGCCCCAGGCTTCATGAAGACAGAGGCTCCTTTGTTCAGGACCTCACCCTAAGTCTCTTCATCTGGCTGTCGATGTGTGTCTTTTAATATCTTTTGTAATAAAAACAGTAAGTGGTTTTCCCGAGTTCTTTGAATTGTTCCAGCAAATTAATAGAACCTGAGGAGGGGGTTCTGGGAACTTCTAACCTGTAACCTATTGGTCAGAAGCACAGGTAACAAACAGCCTGGGTTCTAGCATCTGAAGTAGAGGGCAGTCTTGAGAGACTGAACTCTTCACCTGTGTAATCTGATACTAATTTGGGGCAGACAGAGACAAAATTGAGTTGAATTCTTAAACACCTTGCTGGTGTCCTAGAATTGCTTGTTCATGTGAGGAAGCTTCCATACACTCACGTTAGAGTTGGGTTCGGGGGTTGTTTTCATTGTGGGAGTACTAAGAGATATCTTAATGGATCTCTATATTCCAAACATCTCTATATTCCTCACCTCCAGTCAAGAGTAACAGTCCAACTCCTTCTTAGTGGTCAACCCATTTAAAAAGTACCCATGCCTGCCCCCACCAAAGACACTTGATATCTTGTCATTGGTGGAGGAATCTGGGTGACTGAAACTTGAAAAGATCTGTCAGTTGGCTTTACGATGCATCCAGGGCTGAGATCTCCGAGCCTAGCCAGAGAGACAAAAAGGGAAGCTGGTGGAAGGATACCACACAGGGAAGGCTAGAGCAGGGGGCAGAGAGGGCACACCATCCCTGCTGCAGATGCCAAAATATGTAATTAACAAAGCCAGGGTGCATTCGAGGAAGTGCTCAGCGGGAAAAGGCAGTATCACAGGTTCAAAGAAATGGAACATCCTCATCAAAATCTTAATCTGGGCCATAACCCTCCAAGAAATTAAAAATAGGGAATAATTTGAGAAAGAGGAAACCTCGCCCTGAACTTGAGTAGTCTGAGAGAAAAGGGGCAGTTGCCATGATCATGAGTCCTAGGATTGCCCCATATTAACCAAATATTTAAGCAAGGATCCTAGGTGATATGTTTTCATCAGATTCTGGAAGAAGTAGGTAACTGGCTGAAGTATTGAATTTCCTCTTCACAGATGATAATGCCAGCAAGTACAGGAGATGTTTGATTTTCCTTGTAATCAAAGAAATGCAAATTAAAACAAAACACCACTTTACACTCATCAGAGTAGAAGTCAGTGAAAATCAGATATTGCTCTCAGCACACCTGTAGATGTGTGAAGTAGGAAAGCCCTTCTGAGATACCATCTGGCCAACCTTCATGATATCAAAATGCATATTGCTGAAAGTTGGACAGCCCTCTCTTGGGGAAAGCCTGCATAGGTCCATCAGTGGATCAGACACACACATACAGCATGTGCATTAAATTCATCAGACTCAGATACAGGGAGAGATGGGAATAGGGATAAGGAAGGAGGGGGGAAATGAATAAAACTTAATGAGATGAGTCCCAAAAGATAGTTATGATAGCATGCCATGAACTGAAGTGTATAATTAACTAGACATTTTCCATCAGAAGTCCAATTTAATTAATTAAATAAGTAATTACCTTGACTCAGCCCCTCAGGGCAGCTTATCTCTGGCCCTGACAAAAGGCAAGGCTGAGCCTCCCAGTCAGAGACCAGTTAAAGTCAACCCTGCCTTGACTGATGTCATTATACAGCATGAATGCAGATCACTTTTTCAGGTAATATGCGTTTCTTCAGGTAATAATATTGGTTAAAATCTTTGTCACGCTGATGAGCAGAAAATGTATTATGGAATTTTGGGAGATACACAAGGATTTCAAAATTACATCTTTTGTTAAAAGTCAAGTGTATTTCATTTTATAAAGTGAAGAACTAGTGCCCCCTGCTGATCCCCAGGAAATCCCTAACTGTCACAAGGTGGGGCTTAAATGTAATGGGTAGAAGCATGGCCCCCCAAATGTTTGTGTCCTAGTCCCAGAAGGTGTGAATTTGTTACCATGCATGGCTCTGCAGACATGAATAAGGTCAATGACCTTGGGAGGGAGGAGACTATCCAGGAGTACCCCAGGTAATTACTTGAGTCCTTAACACAGAGAGCCTTCCCCTTCTCATCAAAGAGAAGATGTAACTGTGGAAGTATAGAGAGACATGACATTGTTGATTCTGAGAATGGAAGAAGGGACCACAGCCAAGCACTGTGGTCCAGTATTGTAAGTGTCCAGAAGCTGGAAAAGGCCAAGGCAAAGGATTTACCCCTAGAGCATTCAGAAAATAATGCAGCCCTGCCAACACCTTGATTTTTGCCCACTGAGACTTATTGAACTTCTAATCTACAGAATCTATGTATTAAGCATAGTTGTGTTGTTTCAGGCCAGTGCAATTGTCATAGTTTGTTACAGCAGCAATGGAAAACTAGTAGTAAATATATCCTGACTTAATTCAATCTAGAGAATCTAGAGTTAGTTGTTTTTTTCTTTCTTTTTACTTAACTCTTCCTGCTAAAATCTTAGACTCTTTGGGAGTATGATGCAGATGAGACAGGACTTGGGAAGCTTACAGAAAGTTGGAACTAGTAGCCATCATGGTAGTAACCCAGCCCATCTGCCCACTCCAAGCCAGAAGCTCTCCTACCATACCCCTGTTCGTGGGATACTCAGCCTCTGCTTGAACCCTGGGGAGAAAAGTGCATCTTCAGGTCTACCTCCATCTACTTATTGAATTTTTCTTGATTGTTGATTGAGTTCTGTTATCAGAGAACTTTTGAGGAAGTCTGTATTGTTTGCTTAAGGACTCTGTTAATATGTTCTTTCTTGCTATGAACCAAAATCTACTCCTCTGAAGTATCCACGTTTTGGTATTAGTTCTGCTTCTCAAGAACAACACAGACCTGAAGAAATAGGGTATACAAAAGGCCTGAGATAAGAAGATGGGGTTCAGAGGAAAGGCTAACAGATTATTGTTCTGCCATTTAATTCAAGCTTATTTGATTCTATGTATGTTCACCAAGCACCTGTTTTGTGCCAGGCATTCTATTTGCCACTGTGAATATAATTGGGACCCCCCCCTGCCACCCCATGCACAGCCCGTCCCTTATTGAAATGAATTTAAATGAAAAAGATAGTGAATACTCAAAATATAAAAATATAATTACAGATTGTAATAAATACTCTGAAAGGTACAGGAATTATATGCATGTGTAACAGGTACTTAACTTCTTGTCAAAAGGGAACCCATCCTGAGGCTTACATCTCAGTCTGAAATCAAACTTCCTTTTGTCACTAGACAACCTTTCATATTTTCAGAAGTTTAGATGGATATCAAGCTTCCCCAATGTAACCTGACTGTAATATGGTAGTTTCAATTCAAGACCTTGTTATAGGATGAATGTAAGGGCATGGCTGCCACGGCTATTATGTGTTTTTGACAGATTTGGCAAAATTATTTTACTTAGTGAGTTTCAAATGTCTGACCTTTTCTATAATTGGGCAGCAATCAACTAACCACAGAGGAGACTTGATCTGCCTTGCCTGACTACTCCCCAGAAGAGAAGGAGCCCTACTCAGCAGGTCCTATAAAAGGACAATTCCCTGGGTCATCTTGGGACTAAAGGGCACCCAACCATCTCTGATGACCCACCAGGACATAGACCAGGGGTCTATCTTTTCTCTGGCCAACTTGAAAACCCATTATTATCAGGGCCAGAAATCTGGTAATATATGTCTATCTACATTAATCTAGATACCTATATAATGATTGTCCACAAAACTACAGCTAATGTCAGTGAGGGAGAGAATCACTTTATAACAGTAATAACATTGGCTAAGATAATTGCTATAGACTAAATCATTGTGTCCCCTCCCCACACACCCCAACCAAATTCATATGTTGAAACCTGATCTCCAGTGGAATGGCATTTGGTGGTGGGACAATTTGGAGGTGTCGAGGTCATGAGGATGGAGTCCTTATAATGGGATTATAAGAGACCACAGAGAACTCCCTCACCTCTTCTATAATATGAATGAGAAGACAGCCCCCCATGAACAAGGAGACAGGTTCTCTCCAGACAGAGTCTGTCAGCCCTTTGATCTCGAACTTCTAGCCTCCAGAACTGTGAGAAAAGAAATTCTGTTCTTTATAAACCCCCAAAGCATGGTATTTCTTTTATACTAGCCCAAACAAACTAAGATAGGTGGTATTTTAAAATGTATGTACCTAAAAAAAAAATCTGAAAATACATACCGCAATAAAAAAGGGTCAATATATGTTCCCCACTATAAAAGAAAATTTCAGTACATCTTTTTTGTTTTTGTTTTGTTTTGTTAAAACTCTAGATATACCTTTAATGATGGGAATGTGTTCTTTTAATCTTTTTAATGATTCAGAACATTTAAAAAGATCACATAGATCTGTAATACTCAATAAACAAGCTTATCTTCGGAGACATATAGTTCTGCACCCACCATATAGACATATAATTCTGTTCCCTCCCTCAGGAATGCATGGTATACTTGCAAAAATTGAATATATATGAGTAATATCAAGAGAATTGCAATCAATTTCAAAAAGTATCACACAGATCACAATCTCTGAATATAGCTAGGTGGGTTAGAAGTTAATTGTGAATATTCTCAACTGAAACAACCAAAAGCCATTCAACAACAACAAAAAAAAAGAATGTACAACATGGAATATTCTATAGTACTTGATAGACAGATTAGGAGTCTGCAATCTTTTTCTATAAAAGATCCAATAGCATCTCACTCATAACAGGAATCTAAAAAACCTAAATAAGGGACCAGGAAAAAGAATAGCTATAAGAAAGAAAAAAATCAAAATCAACAAACAACTATGAACCAGAGACACACTTTGGGGTTGGGGGGCAGGAGAAGGAGGGATTGGGGTCAAAATCAGGGGCTTGCAATTGTATGGGGAATATAAAAATAAAAAAATAAATTAAAAAAACTAAAAACCCAAAGAAAATAAAGATCCTCAAAAAAAAAAAAAAATCCAATAGCAAATATGTCAGGCTTTAGGGGCCACACAGTCTCTCTAGCACTGAACACTGCAGTAGCCATGAAAAAGCAACAATAGACAATATGTAAATGAATGTGCCTGGCTGGGTTCCCATCAAACTTCATTTATGGGTACTGAAAATTGAATTTCATATGTCACAATAACCTTTTGATTTTGTTCAAATATTTAAACATTTAAAAGTCATTCTCAGCTCTCAGGCCATACAAAAACAAGCTGCTGACCAGATGTAGCCCACAAGCCACCATTTGCTGACCAGTGATACAGATGAATCATCGCAACATAATACTAGGTTAAGGGAGGTCTGAAAAGAGCACATGCAGAGTGAGACTCCTGTTAAAGTTCAAAAAATTCTAAAAATCCATACACACACATTTATATGTATACACCTCGCCCACATTTAATCCACTGATTCAGTTAACAGTGTGATATCCATAGAAAGGGGAGGTTCCAGGTTTCCTGCCCCACCCAAGGAAGGGCAGACCTGAGCAGCAAGGAGAAGCTAGAAAATACTGGGAGGCCTGAGAAAAATAAAACTGAAAAGAAGATTTGGAGGGGACACATGGAGCTGAGAGGCATGTGAATAAGAAGCTACACTTTCTTCTTGGCCTTGGACTTGTACTAAGGACTTGGGGGACATAGAAGGAGACACTTGAAAGAGATGTGGATGAAAGAGAGAGATTAATTGGTTGATAGATCTTACCAGTAATGCTGTCTGAGCTGGGGCCCCGGGTGCACCCTGATGGCAGGCAAAACCTCTGTGGTAGAATATTATACTATTCGATGAGGGCGCTCAGCCTGTGTTGTACTGCTGGATTATTTGTCAGCCCATTTGGGCCAAGGACCACATCTGCCTTACGTGTCTCCAGCACCCTGCTCAACTTAGAGTAGCCTGATGAATATGTGTGCAATAAATATTGACTCCAGCTACAGTCTCTGTCATATACGATTGCCTCTAGAATAGTTCTGTTGGTGATAATTTAACTTCTTCAAGCATAGCACCAAAAACAGAAAATAAAAACACAGTCCCTTCCACGTTTATCTCTCATTACTCTCATTCAGTCCCAAGGTCTTTACACTCCAGTAAAGCCCTCTTTGAATTCCGTCAATATGCTCTGTTACCATACCACAGGTTCTTTGCACACACTAGTCCTTCTAATTGCAACATCACCTACTTTTCCTTCATTTCTCTGCTCAGTCATAATTCATGTTCTTATAACACCACCTGTACTCCCTCCTGTCATTTAGTGCACAATTCATGTCTGCCTCTCAAATTGAAAAAGCAGGAACAGGCCCAGTTTGGTTGGCTCTTCACCCTTAGATATTTAGCACTTAGCACAGTGACTGGCATATAATACCAACTCAATACATTGTGCAGAAATAATACAGGTCTCAGTAGAGACCTCTGTGGGACAAAGAGTATTCTAGAAAGAGGAAATAGCTTTAGCAGAGTCCTGAAAAGAGTAATATTATGCTCTATCTAAAATTGAATGAAGCCAAATGTGGATGGACCATAATAGGGGAGAATGATGTATGGTGTGGTGAAGATAAATAGGCTGGGCCACATGCTGCAGGGTCTCACAAAACATCTTAGGGCCTTGGGATAGTGGAAAGTCATCAGGCCTCCTTGGTGGCACAAGAGGTTGAGCGCAGCCCTGTGATGCTGGCTGCAGCCTCTGCAGCACAAGTTCCATCCCCAGCCAGCGAACAACCCACATGGCACAGCAGACCTCTCTCCTGCCTCACCCTCTGTTCCCCTCAGCAGTGTGTTTTGGTCGGTCTGCCTGTTCTGTTCCCCACTCTGTCTCTGGTGGATCCTCTTGCCCCCTATGCCTCTGGCCTATACCCCAGTTCTTGTATGCATGAATAGATAAATCTTTAAAAAAGAAATGGGAAGTCATCTGGAGCTGTAAGTAGGATGGTTATTCTGTTCTTCACAAGAACCCTACTAATCAATGTCATCGCATGCCACTACACCTGTGATCACTGGGTCAAAGCCAGGAATTTACATGAGCACAGACGACGCGTCATCTTGTTTAATTGAGTCCATTGTCCTAACCTTCTGAGATCATTTTGAGTCTTCATTGTTTCTTACCTTCCAACTTGACATCATTGGCAACTTGGTGTAACAAAAGATCTTGCTGTCAAGAAATAATAGAAAAAACAAAGGAATCAAAGTTCCTACATGTTCTGCCCACTATGACTCAAATCCCAGCCCCAGTGGGGTTTCATAGAATATGATCTGAATCTGTCATAGACAAAGCAGCCAGCCTCACCCATTCGGAACTATAATTTTATGTACGTGTCCTTCCTGCTCCTTTAGTCATCCACAATTCCAGCTTGATGGAATAATATTATAGGATAAGTGTGTTTAATAAAGGGGGCGTGCAGGGGAAAGTAGTCTCCTTGCTTACTTCAAGTATTGAGACTGGATTTCATTTTCCCAAAAGGAATGTGTTTCGTTTTCTTCCAGGAATCTGATTTGTTTCCATAAATCAACTAAGTTTGGTGTTTGTTTACATATATTCCATAAAAGGTCAGAAACCCAGGATCATAAGTATTTTGAAAGTAAGAAAAACTCTGGTTGCTAGTTCTTTGAAAGGCACAGGGTCTTTCGGGTTTGAATCAGTTCTCACTGAAAAGGACAGCTCTGGGCTCTCGGGCACCCTCTGAACAGGACAGCGGCTCAGATGGCTTTGTACTATGTGTTGGCTTTATGCGAGGTTCTTGTCTGTTTGTTTTGCTTTGGCTTTGGGGTGTTATCTTTTTCTCTTAATATATGATCTTATATGCAGAAATAATTCCCAAATCAATATGTTATCCATTAGCCATTGTGAACGATGAGATACATTTCCAACATCCAGAAGTCAACTTTTGAAATAACTTCCCTAAATTTGTGGAACTTCATCAAAATAAAGAGTGGTTGGGGTTTTTTAATATTTCATTTTCTCTATAGAAAAACAACATTAAAGGGGGAAGGAGGGGAAGGAGAAAAGCATAGTGAGCAAAAATTACTGTTCCTTTTTTACAGCTCTCATTCCAATCTTGAAAACTTAGTTAAAGAAGAAAAACAAAATTACAGCTTTGCTTCACCCAATTGAGACTAAAAGACAATGTCAGGTCTAAAATAATTAAGGAGGGCCTCCCCAGTGGCGCAGAGGTGGAGCGCTGGGTTGCAAAGCTGCCCGCAGCCTCTGCAGCGCCGGCTCGATCCCGGCCACCGGGCGAGGGTCCCACATGGTGCGCAGACCTCTCCTGCTGCCCGCTGCTCCCCTCAGCAGTGTACTTTGTCACTCTGCCTGTTCTACTCTCTGCTCTGGCTCTGGTGAATTCTCTCACACTCCGGCACCTCTGACTGTACCCAGTACTTGTATAAATAAATAAATCTTTTTAAAAAAATTTAAATAAAATAATTAAGGAGACAGTAAAAGAGGACAGGGCTAAGGACAGAGACCGTGGCCCCCTGAAACAATGCTCAGGGCCTGTCCCCAGCATCATAGGAGGCCACTGAGTTTTCTCAACTTACTGTATCCACTTGATCAGGCCTCATTTCTCCTCATGCCTGCAAAGTGATGAAGAGAGAGCACTGCTGAAAGAGTCCCCAGAAACCCAGACAGTGCCTGCCCTGGCACTCCATGAACCATGAGGGATTTCTTTAGCCAGTTTCAGAACAGGGGAAACCAATCTGTGCCAACATCTCAATAAATCCATCACCCCTCAACATCCCAGTGTCTCTTTCCAGAGGCTTAGACACACAATTTGTTTTCGACTCTTATCAAAAGTGGATGTTAAGTTCACTGGGGGAATGGATGTCCCTTCTGTCTGAAAGCAGTGACCGATTTGTCATCTGCAGCTGTCACCCACGCACGCGGAGCCAGGCAGTGCTGCCCACAGGGCCAGGCCTTGATCAAATCAGAGCCAGTGACCTCACTTCGGCACTTTAACAAAGAAGCAGGCATCCAAAAGCATAAGTCTTCATTTGGAAGAAAACAAATTCTTCCTGAAACATTTTTTAAAACCCAAAGAAAGTGCCAGAATGTTTTTAGAAGCAAGGTCCAACATGGTTCACACAGCATGCTCCCCCGACCGATGGGAACTTGAAGCCAGTGTTTGGCAAGCTAAGTGTTACCAGCCCCAATTCAATGGTCCTCTCCCTCTAAGGTCATAGAAGGTTCTAGAGAACATTTCTCCATGAATACCATGAAGAGACCCCTGGGCCAAAGCTGGTTGCAAGCTGCTTGCTAATAACTGGTCCCCAGGGAACCAAACTGAAGCTTTCCAAGCCGGCTTGCCGCTCCCACCTCAGGGCCCTCACCTGGGGGTGGGGACTTCCAGAGCAACTGGGGGCCTGATTCTGTTACCTTCTGACTGATTAAATCCAGGTGCTCTGTTTATTTCAGAGTGCAAAAAAACACACCAAGAGCTTAAAACTCACATTACAGACAGGAAACAGCACTCCAGAGAGCCGGTGTCTGAAACTTGAAGACCATGCCAGGCCTCTTCTCAAACAAGCACTGTTTCTTCCCTGGCTGGCCCATGGCTCCCGATGGAGAGGGTCCTTCTGCCCTCACTCTAGGCAGCTCAAGGTTCAGCTGTCTATAAATTACATATTTTAAATGTACTTAGTCGTTCTTTCTCCTTACATTTAAAAGCACATGGTTTAGACTTGATCCCAGCCATACTGTCGCGAAAGAAAATCCTTACAACATGGTCATTAAAATCTCCCTGAAAATGTGTTCTTAATGCACAGTAAAAACATATCTGGGAACTGGGGAAGGAAGGGAGGATTTGAGAGCAATAACAGCCTCATTAATCTAATTATTTGTCAATATTTATTGAGGCAAGACATGGGGATTGAAGAGGATTTGTGGGTGGGGTTTCTGAGTCTTTTGTATTTAAAGCAACCTTCTCTCTAGTACCTTCTCCCTTCCTCAGACACACACATTGTGTGCCTGCCTCCTTGGTTCTGTCTCTCACATCAATAGCTCTGAGGAGATTAAAGGAAAATAAGCCTTCCCTTTCTTCCTTGACATATTAAGAGACCTTGCCTCTTCTATATTTTCACTGATGATATGTGTCAACAAGAAAACAGAAAATCTGTTGTCTCCTTCAGAAGTCTTAATGCCCAGGGTCACCACCTCCCTGGCAAACTGAAAGTCCTTCAGTTTGTGGGTGCTAGAGAGCATGAGGATTAGCAACAAGTGTCTCACTAAGGACCTAGCCAGCTGCTGGCGAATTGCGGACAGAGCAGCGTGACTTCTCAGGTTGTCCAAACCCTAGGGCTGTACTTATCCTGCGCTCCCCTGTTCCCATAGGCTGCCTGCTCTGAGACTTTGCTGTAAGCTTTCTTTGATAGCCTACCAAAAATGCAAACAAGTGAAAAAAGACTAGAAGGAAATTGGCTAAAATGTAAAAGTGATTTCAGAAGCTTTGGTTGTATACCTTCAAAATCCACTTTAACAATTCAAGCAAGGAGAGTTTTTAAACTGAATGGAAAAATATGTAAACCAACAAGGTCATTAAAAGGACAGATGGCTCTTTTAGAAGTGCCATTAGAACAACAGATTTGGCAAATTTCCAGAGACAGAGCTGTGAACAGTTTCATTTATGTTGCTGATATCAGAATGAGTCATCCCCAGCTGACTATTATTCCCAATACCCTCACTAAAGATCCCCCTCCCCATTCCTGGCAGAAAAAAAAAAAATCTTTTTGGTTCATCCAAGTTGTGTATCTATTCCCAGGGCAAAGGCAGAGTCTAGGGACTGATGGTCAACCAGGCTAACTCAGTAGCTGCCTACTCTTAGTGGTCGTCTCTGAGTTGTCATGGTTTTTAGGGAAAATATTTTTGTTTTGATGTTTTCTATAATATCCAATTGTTTTAAATGTTAAACAGTTTTGCATTTATGTAGGTGAGTACACACCAACACAGAGAGGGGTTCTGTCCAGGACTAAAACACTGAGAGCACTAGTAGGAAAAAGAAGCTTACAGGTAATAGGTGTTCAATTCATTTTGTTCAATAAAAAATGGGGTGGTAGGAAGCTACAAAAAGGGAATGTAAAGCAACTCCTTCACACGTGGACCACTATTCTCTCCACTTACAGTCACCCAGGAGTTTAAAATCTCCCCTCCAGACTCTATAGCTCTACTGCCTTCTTAACAGAAATAGCTAGTAGACCTACTTTGAGAAAAATTTTCCTGTTTTTTCACCCATGGCTGCAAATAAAGCAGATATGAAATCTTACTCCACATCATTGCCTGCCCCTTAGCACAAAGAACATTCTCATAGTTAATAGGACTCAAATATATTCCACAAACTCCACTAATGGAATAGGATCCAAGTATACATCTCTGTTCTTTCACTCTCATTAATCCACTGGAGTTTATTTAGTGGGGAGGTTTTTCCTCTGCCCTAGGTGCTGACTTGCACCTGCCCTAGGTAAAAACTCAGAAAGCTAACGACTTGTCCTTGTTCACCTTTAGCTTAGAGATAGTCCTATGTTCACTCTAAGTGAGAGCATGTCAAACCCAAGGTACTAATGGAGATATTTGTTCTCTATTGGCCCCCTTGATAAGCCTCTAACAGGCGGGCAGCCAGCCTTTGGAGAAGGGTGAAGCCACCCTGTTCTCTTTCTCCACCCATTGCCTCCTCCTATTGACCAGCTGCTGTTGTGAATCCTGCCAAGGTTTGAAGGGGATACATAGGGTGAGGATTAGGGAGCAGAGGTAAGGAATAAGACAATTAACCTGTGAATACCTTCCTGCTCTCTGGTCAGGAAGACAGTGAACCCTGATATCATACTGGGCATCTCCATGAGTTCTTTGGACATTCTGGAGCTGGGGGCCTCCAAATTAACTACCCGGATGTGGGTTGGGCCCTCCTTCAGTGGGCTACTCTGTCCATTCATTCCTCTTCTTTGGCAGCACGGAAGATACTCATGGATAAGACTTCGAACAGATTCCTGTGACCCATATGTCATCCATACGAGAACGTCACAAGTCCTTTGCTCCTCTGTGGCATAGATCGTTCTTTCTCAGCTCAGCCTCTTTTCCTCTCTCCTGCCACAGATCATGCAATGCTCCTAGCTGCACGTCAGCACGGCCCTCCCCAACTGCAGGGAACATGTATCAAGCTCTGCAAGTTGACTTGGTGAAGAAGTTCGATCTCCTTCTCCCTCTCCTCTGTCTCTCTCACTTGAGTAAAGGAAGAAGCACAAACAACGCCTGACTTCAGAGGGTAGAGTAGCGCTCCTGCCATGCCGTAGGGTTAGGATGGGCTGACAAATGGCAGTAGCACTAATTCCCCCATAAATGTCTCTCTCTACTCTCATGCTCTTGTCTTTTTTTAAATTTTATTTTATATAATTCTTACATCATTTTTTATTTTTGCACAATGTGTGCATTTTCATTTTGGTTATATTCCCCATACAATTGCACCCCCCTTATTTTGACCCTAATCCTTCCTCTTCCCCACCCCCCCCACATGCTCTTGTCTTTTTTTACTCCCACCATGGCAGAGGGGTTCAAAAGTCAGAGAATGGGTTCTTGAGTAGCTGTTGTAAAGATTCCTCCAGGTTAGTGTGTTCTCACACTCACATGAGCATCTAATATTTGCATCTGGGTCAAAACTTCAACTTTAACACACTCAAGCACTTATAGTTTATTCACATTTATCTGTCACCCTGAATCTGTATGGCATCCTTAATGCAGTGCTCACCCCATGTTATGGGTGAAGGGAGTGAGGTCCGGGAGCTGCTGAGCTGGCTCTGCCCTGCATTGCACGAACTGGCCTTCGGAAGGGAGGAAAAGTCTGCCCGGCCCTACGGTACGGGGATCAATCACTGCTGGTAGATCACTCGGGTCTTATTCTGTCATTCAACACTGGTAGATCAAAAATGCCTTCCTGACACATGTATTCATCACTCACTGGGAGAAGGAGTGCCGGGTGCCCTGGAGACAAAGTATGATGCCCCTGAAGTCAGTCTGCAAGTGCCTTGCCTATTCGTTCTAGGATTTAGATG
The DNA here is from genome assembly GCF_014898055.3 of Talpa occidentalis. Classification (NCBI taxonomy): domain Eukaryota; kingdom Metazoa; phylum Chordata; class Mammalia; order Eulipotyphla; family Talpidae; genus Talpa; species Talpa occidentalis. The sequence continues at coordinate 116,897,031 of NW_023604295.1, forward strand.
AACCGGGTATGTCCAGTTTTAGTCAATGCAGAATCCACATTGACACCACAGCCTAATGAGTAGATAAACACTATTAATGATGTAAAAATATTCACCTAAAGTTTATTCACCTAAAGTTTAAACAGTGGGGCCTCCCTGGTGGCGCAGCTGTTGAGCGCTGGGTTGCGGAGCTGCCCGCAGCCTCTGCAGCGCTGGTTCGATCCCCAGCCACCAGGTGAGGGTCCCACATGGCGCACAGACCTCTCCTGCCACCCGCTGCTCCCCTCAGCAGTGCATTTCTTCGTCAGTCTGCCTGTTCTGTTCCCCGCTCTGGCTCTGGTGAATTCTCTCACCCTCCCGTGCTTCTGACTGTACCCAGTGCTTGTATAAATAAATAAACAAACAAACAAACAAACGAACAAATAAATAAATAAATAAATCTTAAAAAATAAGTAAATAAAAATAAAGTTTAAACAATGAACTTTCCCAATTGAAATGTGGCCTGACCTAGCAAGAACAGCCTGAACACCTCTTCCTCCCTAACAGCCCAAACACCTCTTCCTCAGGCAGCGGGGGCCTTGCCGTCCTTTGCCACGGATCCCAGGACCTGATGCCCAGTGGAGCCAGAGTCACTTTGGAAAGAAACAACTTGCTTGGCCCAAGAGAGCAGGTTCAGGTCACCCTGTGAGCCCCTGGCCTGTGGGAAACCTGCACAGTCGGCCTGAAATTCCCTTCCAGGGGACGGATACCAGTATTCTTTCCTGAAGGGAGTAATCATTGCCAGAAACATTTGCAAATCTGGCTGATTTTTAAAGAATTTGAACTTGATTTTTCCCCCCTCAGTCAAGGACTTGGCCAAGGCAGGGATTTTATAGAGCTAACAGGAAAAAGTCAGAAAGGAGATTTAAAAGTGAAAGGGGGAGAGAAACGGGATTGGAGAGAAAAAAAGGAGAAAAGGGTTTCAGAGGAGGGAAGAAGATACTCCAGTTGTCTGTGGATGACCTGTCTGTTCTCACATGACTGTCCACCAGTCACCTGTCACTTGTCACCGACCTGAGGCCACCAAGGTCCCATCGTCACCGAATCATGAGGACCAGAGCTTTGACCTAGAACATCTTCCACCCTATGTCCCTCCTCACTCCCACGAAGGCAAAGCTCATTTGTGTTCCAAGGCCTAAGCCAGCAAAAGGGGCCACAGGGAGCAGAAGCTTCCTAGGAGCACATCCTTCAAAGTCACCACTTCTAAAGTGACAGGATAGTCTTTAAGGCTAAGGGAAAAAACATTTGAAAAAGCGAGACTGTGAGACACTAGAATGAATTCATCAAACATTGTTGGTGATTGAGGTACCACTTCATCCACCTCCTGCGATGGTGGGGATCTCACCACTTCTCCCCCAAACAGCCTTCCCTTATGTGCCACGTGGTTTGGTTGCTCCCCTTTTGTCCCTTCCAGGAATGACCACTGAGCCTCAGCCTGCAGCAGGCACACACCCATGTGTAATACATCATCGTTTTCTTTGAGTTTACCTTGCCTCCTCCTGTGGCATGTAGACTCCTGAGGTCAAGGGTTACCCTGTTCTTTGCCCTCCCCACCACTCCCTCCAAACCTACCCTCTAAATATTCTGAGGGATTCAACTTTGATGTTTTCCTGACGCAGCCTGTGGACACCAGCCCAGGAGCCAGCACTGTTGTTCAGAGCCATGGTCCCGAGAGACTAATCTTGTCAAATCACAGCCCCAGCAGAGCTGGGGGCCACAGATTGTTCACATTTGTCCCTCCACATGGCCCCAGGTTATTCCCTGTCTTGGCCATCAGATGGCACCACAGTTCCACAGGTCACCACCACTGTGCTGGCTGGGAGGGGAGCTTTACCACCCAGCCACGGCCCCTCCCACAGAGGGTGCCACCCTCCAGGATGGGGTTCCCATCTCCCCGCTGCTCTTTGGAGGGAGTTTTGGGGTATCTGGAGCAGCTCTCCTTTGTCAGGCTTGTCCAACTGCAGGTTGGAGCTGTGGCTGCGCCCCCTCCACCTGCCCAGGACCTTTAACTGGGGGGCACAGAGGTCACAGCACCTCTGTGTGCTGAGGGTTCAGGAGCTGGTAAGCAGAGACTCAGCAGAGCCCTCCTGTGGCTCTGAACAAGGGACGTTCAGGAAAGCGCTAGAATTACAACTTTGTAATATTGCCTTTAAAGACAGTTTGTGATTGCCCCAAATCCACAGGCCCCTCCATTTCCCCATCTGCCCCCTGGTCACTCTCCTTCCTGACTTGAGGAGGAGACTCAAACACCGCATTAGTATTCTGTAAAGAAGGTCTGGGAGGACCAAGGGCACCCGAGAACCTTGCCTGGGAGCCACATTTTCCTGAATCCTATAGCATTTTCTTGCTAGCATCACACTGATTAACAATCCTATCAAAATCCCAGCAAACAGATCACACAAGCATTTCCCAGCACATTTTTGCCAGTGGGCTTTTCTCCCCATGAAAGCACGCAAATTGCATGGTGTTGAAGAATCTTGATTTCAAATCAGTTCAGCCAGGGCTCTGTGCACAATGCCAGCAGAGACTGGCCATTTGGCATGATGTCTATTGCATCCAACCCCGACTCTGGGTCTCTGTGTGCACCCCTTGTCATGGACTTCTAGGACTGTAAACAACCTATGAAGCCTCCAATGATGAAAAAGAGGAAGCACAAAGGAGCACAAGTTAAAGCAATTAACCAACAAGTTAAAAGATACTAACATTTTAACTTTAAAACCACATGATGTAGCTAGTCTATGTGAACTGCATGCCAGCAATCACATGAAAATACACAGCATGCAGGGGTGGTCTATAAGTTGGGGCTTATTTTAGTTCACATCGTCTCCAAGTCAGATTCTAAATTTTAGATTCATTCTCTCTCTCTCTCTCTCTCTCTCTCTCTCTCTCACACACACACACACACACCACACACACACACACACACATGCACACACACACACACACACACACGCACAGACCCCTGGAAGCACACCTTCTAACCTTTAACTAGACCCTTAGGGAATCACCAGGAGAGCTGCTGCCCAGGTCAGTCACTCAAGACTCAGGGGGTGCTTCTCCAATTGCCAGGCTGCAGAGAAAGGAGTCATCGAGACACACCTGCAGACTGCAGGCTACACATGGCGGGGGCGGGGTACAGGGACACCTAACAGTGAGTCAGCAGACAAGCTGACTCAAAATCAGCAGCATGAAACCTCTCTTCCCTCTAGTGCAGGGAACCTTCTACCCTGACACTCTGTTAAGTTGCCTCTAGCCCCAAGAACCACTGGAGGGAAATCGCACGGTTTGTTTGGCACCTGAGCTACAGCCACTCCATCTCCACCTCCGAATTTACTGTCCCTTCAGCTCCAGCGGAGAGCAGCTCAAGCCCATCTTTCTCTGAGCCCAAATGGGGCCAGAGTGCAGAATGCGTCGTCATCTTCTCTCTCTCTCTCTCTCTCTCTCTCTCTCTCTCTCTCTCTCACACACACACACACACACACACACACATCTATATAATAACTTCCTTCATGTCCCCCTCTCACCAAGGATCTACATTGTTTAGGACTGAAAATACCTATGTAAAGACGTTTACACTCAGAGGACATATCCATGCTCTTCCCCAATGTTTTCCGTTGGCCAGAATGAGCAAGGATTCTATTCTTGGCTCAGTATGAAGACAGGGAGGCCAGCACTGCTCTTGGGATGTGTCCAGATCTTTCATGGAATCTGAAGGCCCCACAGACATCTGGGGCTCCATGTGATTCCTCAGCGACAGCCCTGACCCCCACCCGACCTCACTCTAGCTCCTTCTAACATTTCCTATGCTTGCCCTTTCTTCATGACATTACCTTCACGTGAGTAATGCTGTGTTTTATTCATTTGCCTGATCATGTTCTGTCTTCTCCACCAGGATTTAAGCTTCTCAAGGGCAAGAACTTTGCCTCACGTACTGCTGTAGCTGCAGAGCATGTAAGAACACCTCAGCACTGGTGCAATTCAGTGCATGCTGAATGAATGAGCGCGCGAAGTGAGTGATCATTTCTGGCCTCCACATCTCCAGCTTGGTCTCCTACACTCTTCTCTTTGCCTGGGCCTCTCTAATCTTTAGCTCTTCCTACTTACTTTCTCTGCTCAAGCATTAGGCACATCGTACTCTTCCTCCTCCATACCCTAAAGCCAACACCCTCCCAGCTCTCAGTCTCAATGGCTCATCCCCAACAGAGCCCCTCTACACCAGCCTGAGTGTATGCCAGGCCCCAGCATACACTTCATACCCACCTGTGCTGTTCCTTCACTGCCTTTATCATGGTTTATGAGGTTAGATTTATTTGAGAGATTATTTGCTCATTGATTGTCCCCCCTACCCAATAACTGTCTTTTCCTCATCATTGTAGTCCTAGTTCTCAGCACAGTGCTTGCCCAGAACAGGTGCATAATAAATATTTGCACTTGATAGTTATTACGACTTAAAAAACCAAAAGTTCCCTTTGAACCTTTGAGTTGGAGGATAAAACATACAATTTACAAAGATAGAAGCTATGTCCTAGGTAACCAAAAAGTTTTCTAAGCCTTTCTGGGCAGACATCCCTATATTTTCCTACTTTCAGAAGCCAAACCACTTAGGACTGAACCCATTATTTTTCAGCTATCTGCTAATCATGATTTTCTAAAGTGGGTACTCAGAAGGATACAGAGGTGAGGTCAGAAGTGGGTGAGAGTGGGGGGAACAGGAGATTTTGCCCCAGAAAGAGATAGAGATGACTGCATAATTCTGAGATCTGGTCTTTCCTCACTGTCGACCCCTACCCCACTGTCCATCCCCCACCATCATTAGGAAAAGAGAAGAAACAACCCCTCATCACAAATCACCCCAGCAGTTAAGATTACAAATATGTCTGCTTTTACTTACTGTCATAAGATTAGCAAGACAAACTTGGATCCAGTTTCATAGCATTTTGGAACAGTAAGTTATCGAGAGTAATCATGCAATCTGATCCTCTAATTTTACTGATAAGGGAACTAAGGTTCAAATTATCCCCATTCACAGATCTGGAATTAGAATTCAACCCCATCTCCTAGAACCATATGCCGCTATCTTGGTTGCAAGTTTTTATTTTTAAAATGAGTTAAATTTTCCAACAAGATCTTTTGTTGTAGCAGAATATGGTAAGTAACACAAGGCAGATGATTGCTGACAAGAACAACATGTTTATTTTAACTACATATCATGTCTTCATTTGGGTTTCTCCCAAAGTAGCTTCTGACACAGGATTTGAGTACAAGTAGTTGCTTCTGGAAGTGATGTCAGGCAGTGGGGAGGGGGAGGGGGTCGGAAAGAGACAGCAAAGGGAAGAAAATCTCATAAAGGACTGGATCTCTCTGGGGTCACCTCAGGTTGGGCCTGGATGGAGGGATGTGGGGTGGGGGGGGGCTAGGTAGTTATCCCCCTGCTTCATCCTCCTCAACTCAGTTTGGTGAGGAGGGTGATGAGTGAAAATCGCAGCCTTGATCTTCTCAATTATGGCATCCCAAAGCAGGGGGTGCCATGCTGGAAGGTAGTGGGGATTGGGACCCATGCAGGCTGCCTCTGAGGAAGGAAGAACAGCACCCACACACTTTCTAACTATCCCTTGTCCAGGCCTCATGAAATACGAAGTCAACTTAGGTGTGTGCCTAAAACCATCTCCCTACAATTGGGAGGGACCATCTAATCATTTTTTACTAAAACATTTTCTGTAAAGGGCCAATAGGACAAGTTTTAAGTTGTAGGAGAGATATGGTTTCTATCGGGACTGCTCCCTCCTGGGGTCACAGTGCAAAAGCAGTTCATAAATGGAGTGAGGCCATGTTTCATGTGTGGCCATGTTTCAACGAAACACTATTTACAAAACCAGGGTGCTGGGTTTGGATTTGGCTATAGGCCACAGTTTGCTAAACACCACTCCCCCATCTAAATAAATCTCTTTATTTTAGCATCAAGGAAACAGAGACATACCTGACATCTGCTCGGGATCACAGCTTTAGGGACTTGCTTCTGGGGTTTCACATTGGTAGGTAGGTTTTCAGTTTGAAATGACCCAGAAACTTCCCTGGCCTCACTATGCAGATATTTCACCCAACTGAGCCAATCAGAACAGAGATCCTGCTAACCAAAGCTCCCTGGAGCCAAGTGCTGCTGTTGGGCACTGTCCTGCCCCAGAGGATCTCCTTATTAGGGAGGAGGAGAGCTAGAAGCACAGGAGAACTGGACGAAATGGGGCAGTGCAGAGAAGCCAACCATGGTCAGTAGAAAAGTTCTTTGAAAATCTCCTGTGCTGTGGACACCTTCTGGTTTGCCTCCAGATTCTGCTTCTGTGTTTCTCTGCCCTGCTGTAAGCCTGGAGAATGAATTACACGAGACCCCACAGCAAACTCACACCCTCTGGCTTCTACTTGGGTTCACCAGTGGAACAGAAGGGAGAGGATATAAGTCAGAAAAGTTACTTTCCCACACCCCTCCAGGGGAGTTGTGGCAAACTGGCTGCTGCCCTCCACCAACAACCCTGCCAAGTGTTCTGTTGTGCTCCCTGCCCTTGTTCCTTAAAGCTTAGGGGTAGTAAAGATGTACTTCTGGGCCTCCCCGGTGGCGCAGCAGTTGAGCGCTGGGTTGCGAAGCTGCCCTCGGCCTCTGCGGCGCCGGTTCGATCCCCAGCTGCTCCCCGGCCACCAGGAGAGGGTCCCACATGGCACACAGACCTCTCCTGCCGCCCGCTGCTCCCCTCAGCAGTGTACTTCGGTCCTTCTGCCTGTTCTGCTCCCTGCTCTGGCTCTGGTGAATTCTCTGACCCTCCCGCGCTTCTGACTGTACCCAGTGCTTGTATAAACAAAACAAACAAACAAACAAATAAATAAATAAAACATGCCTCTAGAAAATTAAAAAAAAAAAAAAAGCTTAGGGGTGGTGAAGATGTACTTCTGATGCCAGTCCTGGTATTCTTGACTGTCTATCATGCCTCTCCAAACTTTTCCCACTCCTTGGTAAGAGTCCCTTTATGAAACACCCCTCAATTTATACAAGTGTGGGTGCCATGTGCTTACCGCTGGCCTCCTCACTACCAAGGTATCTCTGTGGCCAGTGAGAGCATGTCTGGAGGGGAAGTGGGGTCTTCCTGGAAGGTTGAACAGGGCATTTTGAATGGCACCTTGAGGAAAGGGTCTGAAGAGGAGAATATGGAGGCAGAAAAGTAGTCCAGAGTCTGTGAGAAGGCCAGGAAAGCTGCACTCCAAATGCGGGGAAAGGCTCACCCCTGGCTTGCCAGCTGCTGTGCAGTGCCAAGTGAGCAAATCCATCAGGATTGCTTCAGAGAGCAGGGGAGAGCAGGCAGGTGTGCCCCCATGGAACCCCAAGTGTTCACTGCAGGCTATTATTTATTCCAAACATCTGTAGAGTAGTCAGAGAAAGGCCTCCATTCCTCCTAGGAGGGTGTGGGGTCAGATTCAGGGCTTGTTGTCACTGAGAGTCCTGCTTTCCCTTTGGGGTCAGACCCAAGGCCAAGGCCAAGAGCCAGGGGCTAAAGACCTGCAAGAAACAGAGGTTGCCAGGACTCAGGATGCCGGTCCTCACTGCTGGTGAATCGTGCTGCGAAGAAAGAATCTTTTTTTGGTCATTTGCGAGCAAGGCACCAAAATCCTTCCCCTCACCCCCGCCCCCAGAACAAAGATAAAAAAACTGAAAAGGAAAGCAGGCGCAGACACATAGACAACTCTTAAGAGCCTGGACACGTAGTTTCCAAATGGATTACATGGCCCATTTAGCAGCCTTCGCCGTGGATTATTTAGGCGCTATTAGAGTCAGGGCTCCATAAATTGGATGTGAAATTCATGCAGGTTTCCTGTAGTTTATCAAGCCGGTCACTCCCTAAAACCAGAAAACAGAACAAGAATGTGCCAAAATGCTAAAGAGGGGAGGAGATGGGAACCTTCTAAAGTTAACATTGGATTTAGAATGCAAGATTCAGCACGCTGCTCACTCAGCCTAGGAGTATTTTGGGGAGGGTCTGATTTTTCTACTTGACCTTTGCACCAAAGTCAGGGGATGTTGCCCCTGGTTATTTTTTATGGATTCATCATGCATGAATTTATTTTTTTTCTGCAGAGATTTATATTTTTAATCGATGCTGACTCTGGAGATCTCTAAAATTTACTACCTCTGAAACAGCAATGCGTTCTTTTGATCACCCTAACTGTACCTCTTCCAGGAGGATTCCTAAATTGGGTATTCTGAAAAGTCTCTCTTCTGTCTAGTCCCACTTCCACATTTATTAGACTTTGGTCATACTTGCTTTAGAGTCTCCTTCACCTACTTGACGTATCTTTAGTGAGCACATATATACCGGAAATAGATTCTGTGGTTCCTCCCCACGACTCCTTGAATTGTATTTGTTGTTCTTCCCTTGACTTGACCATCAAAATAGCCTCATTGACCTGCGTGGTGAAATGACCATATCACCATTCTCTTTTCACAAATGAGGGAACTCTGATACCGAGAAGTTTTATTCTTCAGGACCTACTGCAGACTGCATTCTCATAGAAAGGAGATGAGAATTGCAGTCTACAAGTTTGGGTGGAAATTTCAGCAAGACTGCCTGCCAGCCCAGTGATCTTGGGCATGCTGGGGAGCTGCCCTGAGCCTCGGTCTCCTGATCTATAGAATGAGGATCAATGTTGCTTCTCTCAAAAACTTGGGGGAGTAAATGAAAATATTTGCCTGTACCAAGACTGTTCTCTGTATGCAGCAGGACACTTGTTTGCAGAAACATGGACTCTGCTCTAGAAGAAGGCAAAAGTTGCAGAGGCCCAGGACAGGGCTAAGACGGCAAGGCAGGGACTCCTTGATCTACTAACGAAATGCAGATCATGAGGAGAAGTTCACCCCTCAAATTTTATACCTGACCAGTTTTCCTTCCTAGAAACTTTATGCAGAAGTGCAAAGAGCAGAACTATCTCCAAAGCAATGAAAGAACTGGATACTTGCATTCAAATATTCGGATCATGCCCCCTTTGGCTGGTTGCTATTTCAAAAATTATGGGAAGATGTGTCAAATTTTTGTGTTCAATGTCTCTCTGTCAGGAAAGAATTTCCTTCCAGACCAGGATGTGACAAAGGGATAGAGGGATATGTGTGGCACCTGACTGAGAATGAAATTCTTGCTAAGGTAGAGAGACCCAAGGCTGGACTGGACTTAAGAAGAAATGGACTGGGGGCATGCAGACAAGCCTGGCTATCGAGGTGGAGTTCTAGATCTGGGCAGTTGCTGGACAGGAGCACCAAAAAGGCAGAAACAATAGTTGGCACAGTACCCATGGGTGAGTATCTGGGGGAGAGCATGTCCCCCACAAATTCCACTGGTCCCATCAGTGGAATCTGCGGTAACCAGCTTGGGCCCATGTGTTCTTGCAGACTTGCTGGCAGGTGATTTATGCTATGTGCTCACCGTGGGGCTGGCCTTTAAAAACGAATCAAATATTTGGAGGCTTTAAGCATCCCCATATGGCGGGTGGTGGCAGTTTGGCTGAAGGCCTACTAGATACCTCTCTGGGACCTGAACTGGGGCAGATACCAGGGACAGAAAACTTTGAGCGAGCCACTCCATGCTTGCTCTTCACCTGTCCAGGCACAACTAGATCAGCATTTTTCTCAAAGTCTGCTTCTTGAACCACCTATGTCAAATTGCCAAGGTACATGCCTAGGGTAGATGCCTTAGCCCCCCAAGTTGACACTTCTTATTTTGAGAGCCCCAGACAAATGAATCACTGAACTCTTTCCAGACCCAACAATCTATGGCCATGGAGACAAACAGAGACAGCAGCCAACTCTGATGGGTCACCTGCCCACCTTGAAAAGTGTCATCAAGGCTGATTTAAATACCACCCATTCTGCTTTTGTTCCTGCAGCCTAAGGTCAGGGCCACATTCGAATCAAATCTCATGGAGCAAACCAGTGACAGTCATTCACACCTGAGGGAGATCAAACTTTAAATTCTTTGCTGAAGACAGATGTGAGCACAGAGAAAATCTCAGAGTAAGGAAGGAGGCCCCCAGAAGTGAGAGGAAGGGATAGGTCCAAAGTAGGGATCCAGGCATTCCTAAGATGAACACTCCTGCTTCACAATTTCAACTATGGCTGATGCCAAATAGGAATCACTTCTAAAATGTCCACATGCCCAGCGGGACTCACACTTCCTACTTCAGGAGCTTGTTCTTGACTTTGCTACTTGTTTGAAGTTTAGTATATGCTGACTGAAGTCTTACACCCTCTTTCCAACAGAAATTCAATGGGAGGCTGGCGCCTGCCAAACACTTTCCTGCTTCTGCTCAAAAATAATATTTGTGGAGGGACAGAGCCGTGGCTCAGAGGAGCTCAGACCAGGTCCAGAAGCTTCTCTCACAGGATGGTTGTGTGTGGCCGCTGCTCCCCACCCATCGTCCCATCCATCTCTCATGTCTCTGCACTTCTGCGGGATACACTGGGCCGCTCATTCATTCCAACAGGAATCAGGGAGCGGTGGACAAGGCTTTGGGTAGTGTTATGAATACGCTTCTCAGAAAGGGTCAGGCCGGCACCGAGGCTGTCTTATTCTGAATTAAGTGCTGTTTTCACTCCCTCTTTGAAGCCACTCAAACCTCCTTTGCACTCCTGGGACTCTCTAGAAAGTTTTCAAAGATTCAATTTCATTTTCTTCATTTGTCTCATGGTGTCTTCGGCGCCCCCAAAGCCCCTTCCCCTAGTAAGCACCCCTCTCCCTTCAGCATCTCCTTCCCTCCCACTGCCCTCCCTCCCGCTACCCCTGCCTTCAGGGCACACTCAGCCCTTCCTCAAGCCTGTGGAAGGTGCCAGGACCCTTTCAAGGGCACTCCTCACAGCAATTCTGCCTCCACCCCAGGATCATGTGAGCAGCGGTATCGTTCTGACAGTTCTCGGAATTAGGTCCAAAATACTGAGGGAGACAGAGGGGGTACATACCTAGTTGACAGGGTCATTAAACATGAACTCCAGGACAATGTGTGGTGTTGTGAGAGAACAGAAAGCACAGGCCCCCCACCCCCATTCTTGCTCTCAAGAACCTCAGAGTCTTGTTGTCCTTTCTGCCTACAATGGGTGACTGGGTGACTCAGGCATCCCTGCCCTTGTGTGGACAAGTAGAGGGAGACACCTAGAGTGACCCGGCTTGCCAGGGCCCCACTCAGGCACACTGGTGAGTATGATTCCAAGTCGGCGTATTTGACCCAAAACCCAGGGTCCCTCCCACCAATCAGGCCAGGACACCAGTGCCAGGCAGGACATCTGAGCCTGAGCTCACAGTGACAGGAACTTGCAGGTTAAACAATGACATGATGAAAGTAGCTCCTGGAAGAGTTTGGGATCATATGTGAGATGGACCAGCAGGAAGAAGAGAGATTAGGTCTCTGCCTCAGAGGCTGTTGGGAGACTCGATATGATCAAGTGACTTAGTGAATATAAATCATTTTCCAAGGTCACACTAAAAACAATTCTTTTGTAGGAGGATAGGATTAGCTTTCCCAAGTGAACCCCCTGACTGCAGCCCCTAGAATGAAAAGAATTTAAAAGCAGTTCCTTCTAATGTTTTTCTGCGGCAGACCAAGGTCAGCTGTCCTTACTTTAACAAGGCCGCTGAGCTGGAATGTAAAACCTGCTCCTCCACACTATCACCCAGTGTTCTGAGACTCCTCAGAGGGGGCTCCACATTCCCCCCACGCACTCCACCATCCTGCACTCCGGGGTGCCTCACTCCTAGCAGGGCTCATTAACTTTTTGAGCGTCTGCTTTGTGCCAGGCACTGGTTCAGGCCCTGAAATACGCGGATGCTCCAAATGCCCTCTGCTCCTGCAGCTTGGAATCCATTGGAGAGACTAGGTGGGTTTGATTCAAGGTCAACCTGTCCTTTTACCCTTTCAACTCATGAACCAGACAAAACATCTACGCACAAGTAAATATGAAATAGCAGCTGTCATCCCAAGGCACTGATGAGAGGACTTTGGCTTTTAGGAGGTGGGGGGCACTGTAGTTTGGAGGGTCAGGGTCAAAGTCATGGCTGAGGGGCCTCCCTGGTGGCCTAGGTATTAAGTCTCAGCGCTATCACTGAGATAGCCTGAGTTCGAATCCCCAGCCAGGTAGCTAACCCACATATGGCATAGTAGACCTCTCTTGTCTCACCCACTGCTCTCCTCAGCAGTGTATTTCAGTGGATCTGCCTTTTCTGCTCCCCACTCTGTCTCTGGTGAATCCTCTTACCCGCTGAACCTCTGGCGTACACCCCAGTTCTTGTATGTATAAATAAATAAAAATAAATCCTTAAAAAAATAAATAAGTGATGGCTAAGTCCTGAACAGCAGGGAGGTGCAAGACTTGTGGGTAGCTGGAGGATGAGCATACTGGGTAAAGCAGACAGCTAGTGCAGAAGTTCAAGTGCAGCAACAAGCTTCTCCATTTGAGGAGCCAAATGGCACCAGACGTGGTTACAAATCTTCAGGTGGGCAGGTCTACTAATCAGTCAGTCACTGGCACTAGAACCAGTCAGCTTCCCAACACCTATTCTGACTGTTCAACTGTCCTTTCTAATCAGACAGATGTATCAGAACCGGACAGAAGATATTTTCAATATCATCACATGATGTGAACTTAGGTCAGGGAGATAAACAGGGGTTAGTTTATGTATGGCCCCATGGACCACAGTAAGGAGTTTGGATTTAATTCTAAATGTGGTAGGAAAACTAGTGAGAGGCTCTAAGCAGGTGAATGGACATTTTACACTTGAAATGATAGCTCGAGCTGTTATTTAAGAAATAGCTGGTGGCAGTATCTGTTGTCATTCACATAGAAATGTTTTGAGCCATGACAATAAACATGGTGAGAATGGAGCACTTGGAGTATGGCCTGCAGGCAGACTTGGTGGTTCTTAATGATGGATGGGATTTTGGAAGACCAGGTATGATAAATAAGGAACTCCTATGCGTTTGGCCTCAGCAACCACTTGGACAATAATTTCATTTGATGAAGTTGGGCATGAAAAGAGTCGGTCAATGAAGGTTTTATATAAATAAAAGTTATCACTGATTAGCCTCGTAAGGAACCCTGCAGTTTGTGGAACACAGCAAGCAGCCCAGACGGTTATACTCTAAGCAGGTTCAAGTTGTATAATCTTGAACAGCAGGATTTCATCATCCCTTGGCTCCCATGCCCACCCCACTCCAGTTTTCACCAGCAGGGTCTGACCTCAAGGATTTTCCATGGTGCAGGGAACACTTGTCCCGATTTGGACTAATAGAGACAGTGTGTCCTAATGGTGATAGTCAGGGGTGGGAAGTGTTCTCTCCTGCCAGCATGGAGCAATTTCAAAGGGCAGGGCCGGTAGGGGCCCTGGGGCTGCAGCTGGCTAGAAAAGAAAAACTCAGATGAAGCCTGAAGGTTTAGCTCCTTTCTTGTTCTTTGGTTTTTCAAAAAAAGATTAGGTGGATTTGGTTCAAGGTCAATCTGTCCTTTTACTCCTTCAACTCATCAACTTTCTTTTTCTCCTGCCTATGTCTCTTGTCTCTGCAACAACAAGATGACCCTAATTAATTGCATTCTGATTTACAAATTTCCTTCAGATGCGTGATCTCATTTGATCTTCTCAACAATCCTGAAGTAGAGCTACTGTTCCCATTTTATAGCTAAAAACCTGAAGCTCGAGGCTATCACATGCCCAAGGTCATAAAAACAAAGCTCATAACTTTCCCTGGCTGTGCCCCTCTTTCAGTTTTCTCCATTCCAATGACTGAATCAACCAACTACCCCATACTTCATGCAGTAAGTCTGGGAGACACTGTTTGACACTGCTGCTTCCTCAATCTTCTCATCCTTTACCAAAGTCTGTCATTTCTATCTTCTAAATATTCTCCATCTCATTTACAAATGAATTCTACCAAACATTCAGAGACAAATTAGTGCCTATCCTTCACAAACTCTTCCAAAAAATTGAGAAGGAAGGGACAATACCAAACGTGTTCTATGAAGCCAACATTACACTAATACCAAAACCGAACAAGGACAACACAAAAAAGGAAAACTACAGGCCAATCTCCCTTATGAACACTGATGCAAAAATCCTCAATAAAATTTTAGCTATCAGAATCCAACAATGTATCCATAAGATAATTCACCACAACCAAGTAGGAATCATGCCAGGAACACAAGAAAGGTTCAACATCCGAAAATCAATCAATGTTATCCAACACATCAACAAAAAGAAATATAAAAACCATATGATAATATCAATAGATGCTGAGAAAAGTGCAACACCCATTCATGATAAAAGCCCTTGAAATTCTTGGGATACAAGGAACATACCTCAACATCATAAAGGCCATCTATGACAAGCCAACAGCCAGTATCATTCTCAATGGTGAAAAGCTGAAAGCATTTCCATTAAGATCTGGAACAAAACAAGGGTGTCCACTCTCACCACTGCTTTTCAATATAATACTGGAAGTCCTAGCCAGAGCAATAAGACAAAAGAAAGACATCCAAGGAATCCAAATAGGAAAAGAAGAAGTCAAACTATCACTATTTGCGATATGATAATATACATAGAGAACACGAAAAACTCCACAGAAAAACTAATTCAACTCATCAATCAGTTCAGTAAAGTGGCAGGATACAAAATCAACATGCAAAAGTCAGTAGCCTTCCTATACACAAACAATAAATCTGAAGAAGAAATCAAAAAAACCATCCCTTTTAATATCAAAACAAAAAAAAAATCAAATACCTGGGAATAAATCTAACAAAAGAGGTAAAGGACCTATACAAAGAAAACTATAAAACACTGTTAAAAGAAATAGAAGAAGACACAAAGAAATGGAAAGACATCCCCTGCTCATGGATTGGAAGAATAAACATTATTAAAATGTCCATCCTACCAAAAGCAATATACAGATTCAATGCTATTCCAATAAAAATTTCAATGTCATTCTTCAAAGAAATAAAACAATTATTGATGAAATTCATATGGAATCACCAAAAACCCCAAATAGCCAAAGCTCTCCTGAAAAAAAAAAAAGAAGGGAATGGAGGCATCACACTCCCAGACTTCAAACTATACTACAAAGCCATAATCATCAAAACTGCATGGTATTGGAACAAGAACAGACACACAGACCAATGGAATCGAATAGAAAATCCAGAAACAAACCCACAGATTTATGGTCAACTAATCTTTGACAAAGGAGCAAAGACTATGCATTGGAGCAAAGAAAGTTTGTTCAATAAATGGTCCTGGGAAAACTGGGTCGCTACATGCAAAAGAATGAAACTTGACCACTACCTCACACCATACACAAAAATCAGCTCAAAATGGATTAAAGAACTAGACATAAGACCTGAAACCATAAAATATATAGAAGGAAATATAGGCGAAACACTACGTGATTTGCACATCAAAGACATCTTTACAGACACATCACCCAAAGCAGTGATAGTGAAGGCAAAGATCAACAGCTGGGACTACATCAAATTAAAGAGCTTCTGCACAGCAAAAGAGACAATAACAAAAACAAAGAGAAACCCCACCGACTGGGAGAACATTTTTGCACCCAACACTAATGATAAAGGACTGATCACAAAAATCTGCAAAGAGCTGATGAGACTCAACAACAACAAAGAAAATAATCCTGTCAAAAAATGGGCAGAAGAGCTAAAAAGAAACTTCTCTGAAGAGGTGCCGGGGACCAGCCTCCGGCAAAATGTCCTGTCAGGGTTCCTGAAAGGATGAGACGGCGTCGGCGACTACGAATGATCTGAAACTTAGGTATTGAGGGGAAGGGAATGAGGAGACACCGACACTTTGTGAGGTGTTAGTATCTTCTGCCCGAAAGGCTCAGCAGATTCTTTATTTATACGTTTTTTTGCAAGCATTGAGATTACATTATCAAGTTCATAGAAACAAAGCAGAAACAATTAGCGCATTTCTTTTTTGTGCTCTCAGCAAGAAGGCAATAAAAAACTAAGTCTTACACTAAAATTCATTGTTTCAGCTAAACAATAACCTAACACAATTGATAGTCACCAGAACATTCCCATTAGCTAAAGCTTAAGCAAAGAAAGAACTTTTTTTATTCTCATGGCCTTCACACCAGGGGTCGGCTGCTACTCAGCTATCAGAACTTTCTCTACCTAGAAACTTTTTAACTCAAATAGTTTCATTTAAAAACTTTCCCAAGAAACTGCAAGGGAAGGCAAAAAAGAACTTACAATAATAGTTGTATTGTAATGCTTGTGAGGCATGTTCAATAACTTGTCTCCCATTGTCAAGTGAGCCAAACAGCCCAACAACTAATTTCTAAACAAACAATTTTCCGTGCTATTTACTTACAGTATGCTGATACATATTATTTATTGCCTAATATACTTTCTGATAAATTTTTCTCTCTCTATGTCCATGAACAAAAAGCAAAGGGATGACATATCTTCAGTCCCACGGTGTGAGGCCCTTTCTCTTAGCTGCTTGTCAGTATCCTATCTGGCTGGGGCAACAAGACCTCCTGCAGCAAAGAGGAAATGCAAATGGCCAACAGGCATATGAAAAAATGTTCAACATCACTTGTAATCAGGGAAATGCAAATTAAAACTACCATGAGATACCATCTTACACCAGTGAGAATGGCACATATTAACAAAACTAGCAACAACAAATGTTGGCAAGGATGTGGAGAAAAAGGAACTCTCCTGCATTGTTGGTGGGAGTGCAAACTGGTCCAACCACTATGGAGAGCTGTGTGGAGATTTCTGGACCTACTAAACATAGAGCTTCCATATGATCCAGCAATTCCACTCCTAGGTATTTACCCAAAGGACACAGAAACATCCATTCCAAAGAGCACCTGCACCCCTATGTTTATAGCAGCACTGTTTACAATAGCTAAGCTTTGGAAACAACCCAAATGCCCAAAAATAGATGACTGGATCAAGAAGATGTGGTACATATATACCATGGAATATTACTCAGCATTCAAAAAAGATAAACACGTGCAATTTGCAGCAACATGGATGGCGCTGGAAGGGATCATGCTCAGTGAAATAAGCCAGATAGAAAAAGAAAAATACCGGATGGTCTCACTCATAGCAGGAATCTAGAAAACTTAAATAAGGGACCAGGAAAATGAATAACTATAAGAAAGTGAAAATCAAAATCAACAAAAATCTATGAACCAGAGACACTTTTGGGGGGGTGGATGGCGGGAGGGGAGGGATTGGGGTCAAAACGCGGGGGTTGCAATTGTATGGGGAATATAAAAATAAAATTTATTTAAAAATAAATAAATAAATAAATAAATATTCTCCATCTCTACCACTATTGTTACAGGGCAGCCCTGATACAAAACGGGGTGCCTGACTGTGGGTCCTCACCCGCAGGCTTAACAGGGCTTATCAATGCTCTACTGCAGGCACACGCGAAAGGTTAATAAAAGGTTTATTCACAAGGGAAGGGGAAATGAGGAAATGCACAACTCACGGAGAAAAGTGGGAGATAAAGTCTTAAATGCGTCCTACCCGATCCGCCAATCTGGAATCCCAAAGGGCACTGAGAGCTGGCCACAAGCCAAGAGCCGTGAAGCCAGGAGGCAAGCAAGAGAGAGACCCCAAGGCCTACGTGTCTGGTTTTTATACCCAACCAGGCTGCTTAACTCCACCCTCAGGTCCCAGCCACCTTCCCTTTGGTGATGATGGGATTTGTCTTTCCCAATGTCCTGATGGCTTTGGTCTGGAGTGAGGGTGGAGTCCACAAAGCCTGTATGGAATTAGCTCAGGACATCCTTCCTCCTCACACTATGACCTAAGTCACCCTAACTCTCCCCAGCACTGATAAAACAGCCTGTTCTCCTATATCCCTACTCTTGCCCTGTTTATGTCGTCCATTCTTCACACTATGTCCCAATTGCAATTAATAAACAATAAAAAGGAAGCAATGGTTTTCCCAAGCACTTCCTTGCCTTCTTCATTATGCCTAACTCTTCCTCACCAGCCTTGGCCTTCCCTCAGTTCTACAATTGTGCTAAACATTTCCAGCCTCAGGTCAGACAAGCTGCTGTTCCATCTATGTTCTTCCTTCTACACCATCACTTTGTTTTGTTAGTTCCCCCTCAAACTTTGGGCCTCAGTTTAAATATTACTTTTTTAGAAAAACCTGCCTCAATCTTCCAGATGAGATCAGGTTATTCCATTATATACACCCTTGTTTCCTCATGTTTCTCATGACAAGTATCACACTTGTAATTCATTTATTATTTATGTAATCTTAACAGTATCTTTGCTATTAAAAAAAAAAAGCACTGCATAACAAGTCACTCCAAAACTCGGAGACTCAAAACAGCAATTGTATATTTTCATGGATCAGTATAACAGTCATATGTGGTAGATCATATGTGTGTGCCTGTGTGTGGGTGTGTGTGGGTGTATATTTGTGTATTGGGACAGAGTTGGATAGCAATAACAATGAGCTCGATTCACATATGTTTGAAAACCCAGAGTTCTAGTTCTCTGAGTCTTAATTTAAAATCCTAATTTATATGAGGTATTTTGCACAAAATTTTAGATACATTACAATTTACTTCCCTACCCCTACCCCACACATCACATCCCCTTCACTCCTATCTGATGACTATGGTTAATATTACGTGTCAATTTTACTGGGCTACAGGGTACCCAGGAATTTAGTCAAACATTATTCTAGATGTTTCTGAGAGAATGTTTTTGGATGAGATTATTGTTTAAATTAAAACACTGAATAAAGCAGATTGCTCTCCTTGATATAAGTGAAACTTATTCAATTTATAGAAGGTCTGAATAGAACAAAAATGCTGAACCTCCCCTAAGAGAGAAGTCCTTCAGTCTGATAGATTCTAAACTGAGACATTGGTTTTCGCCCTGCCCTGAGACTTAAACTAAGACATCAGATCTTCCTGAGTCTTGAGCCTTCTGGCCTTCAGAGGGGTGTTATGCCATTGGCTCCCCAGGTTCTCCAGCCTTAGCCTGGACATAATAACATTGTTGGCTCTCCTAGGTCTCCAACATAGTCAACTCTTCTCAAAATGACCAACCAGGGGACCAGGCTGTCACCTCTGCTGTGGTCACTTATAGTTGCCACCTCTGAATATAAGGCAGTAGAAGGGGAGAGAAGGGAGAGGAGAGGAGAGCGAGCGAGAGAGAGAGAGAGAGAGAGAGAGAGAGAGAGAAAGTCCAGCACTTAAATCTTTAAGGAGATTACCCAAAATTGCACACTTCATTCTGCTCACATCCTCTGGACACCACAACCACATGACCACTTAGCTGCAAAGAAGTTTGGGAAATTTAGTTTGTAAGTGGGTGGTCATGTATTGAGCTCAAACTGTGGGTGGGGGGAGGGATTCTGTTAGTAAATAGGAAGCAGAAAGATTAATATGGGGAGAGAGTCTACCATAAGCAAGATAATCTGGGAAAGTCCTTTTGGCTATTCCGACAAGAGCTAGGTCCTCCAGCCATTACACAATCTTTCCTAGTGTTGGCTTCTTCCTGTTGTCATTTTCTTACTCCCAATAATCCATTTTGTCGCTTGGTACACTTCACAATCCACAGCTCACTGGGATCTTGAATCTCTCTGACATATTTCATATGGATTGGTCCAGTTATGTGTCTTTTCTCCCACCTTTTATTTGATCACTCTCAAAATCTGAGCTCATTAGTAAGCCTTGTGGGTACTTACATTGTTTTGTTGACAATTTCTTTTTCTTCTTCATTGCTATTATTCTTGGGTTATCGGTTGGATTTTTACATCATAGCTTCCATTTATCTGGCAGTGCCCAATATCCCCTCCTTTCCCTTATCTCCAGGTCCCACAGTGCTTAGCCTGGAAGACAGACTTAAGGCCAGGGCAACGGTCTCCCCACTCACTCCACCTTGCATAAGCTGAAGGACATTATGGCAGATCAGAATCACAGCAGTGTCGTTGGCAGCAAAGTCTTCGCCATCACTTCTTCTTTAATCTGGAGGGAAATAACAACACTTTAATACTGGAAACGGCCATAGCAAAATCCACACTTCCCAGTTTTTGGCTGAGGTTTCTCTCCACTAATCTGAGAGCACTGTTTAGCACTGTCCAGCTCCATTCAGCAAAAGCAGCCAGGCCGTTGCTCCAACACCCCAATAGCACTGGTGCAGCTGTTTCTCTTGACTCTTAAACCACCTTTCCCTCTCCTTTACTCTGGGACTCTGGCTACTCAGGATGACTCTCGTTGTCTGAAGAAGAACAGAAATATCGTCTGGGTGGAAGAGGAAAAAGAACAAAGTGTGCAGTGGTAAAGGACCAAGGGAAGGAGCCAAGGAGAACACTGAAAAAGAGCAGAGGCTTGGCTGGAGCTGCCGCTCTGGGAGTCGTGGCTAACCAACACCCCAAGCCCCCGAGCAATGGCAGCAAAGGAATGAGGTGTAGCCAGCTGGCTGGGTGGCCCCAGAAAGCAAGCAGACTCTGGGGTGATTGGTCCTCAGGAGTGCCCTTCGTGGTGTAGAAAAGACAAATAATCCTTCACTAGCCAGGCCAGATGACAAAGCATCAGCCTCTGGTCAACAGATGGAGAGGGAGTGAAGAACTCTGGTCGCCTATTTCCAGAATGTGGGTGAGAAAGACTCAGCCCTGGGCGCAGAGATTGCCAGGAACCTCAAGTCTATGTACACAGCTTGGGAATGATGGAGAAGAGACTCTGTTAGCTCCATAAAACTTTGCAAAGATAGATGTGGCAAATCTTGGCTTGGCATATTTTGCTTCAGATGATTTGTGTTTTCCAGGTGAGTAGGGAGAAGACTGGTGATAAAATAGTGAAGAAAATCCAGAGGTGGTCTCCCATTTCTGCGGCACCAATAAAAAATGAATTAACAATGATGATTGAAGTGAGCCTGTAGTCACTGGGTTTGAGCTTTGCTCAGGTCAAGAACAAATATTTGAAACCATTTACATTAGAACATAGAACTGGAAATACTTCTTCCTATTTCAGATGTAAAACCACCATCAGAATCAGTTCCAGGTTTACAGGCAAAGGAGGTGGTGAGGGCAGTAATGCTTTGGATCCACTATAGCCTCCTCTCTGCAGAAAAGAACGACCTCTTCTCTTACCACATGTTCCATTTGAAGTATTACAGTCTGACGAAAATCAAGGCCATAGTAGTACAGCCTCCCTAGCACTCAAGAAAAAGGAGATGTGGAGACGCCCTCCCGCTACACACACACACACCAGGAGAGGTGTGAGGGAGTAAAGGAACCCTTCAAAACTGCCCAGAAAGAACAGAGAAAAGACAAATACAGTTATTGTTCTCAAAGGCCCAGGCTGGGCCCCTCAGACTGAGGAAAGTCCTCTGCTCCACTCTAACTAAATCCTCTGATTATCTCTCTATTCCAGAGCTCCACAAAATTCTGCAGACTCCCTGACACAGAATGTCTCTTGGGTGAGCAGATACCACCAGGTTTCCCAGAAGTCGAGATGGACTTAAAGGAACACAGCAAATCTCTCTGTGAGCTTTCCCCATTCCCACAAATATTTTACAGCTGAAATCAGATTACGATTTTTAAAATGTGGTTGTTTTGAAAAAGAAATACTTTCCAAAAGGACAGTCCAACTATATTATGTTGGAGGAGGTGCAATGAAGGTAAGAGACTGTCCTATGTGTTTGTATCATGATAATAAAGACCTGGGAAGGATTATAGGCAAACTCAAGGTGAACGGCAAGCCTCCCTTGGGACTTGTCAACAGTACGAATACACTCCACAAATCACAACACATTTCTTAATTTTTTTAAATGAGCTTAAACCTGGCTCAGCCTCCTAAGTCACTTTCAACTCCCTTTGGGTCATTAACAAAAATCCTGGGGTTTACATAAGACAGGAAACAGAGAAAGGCCTTCTCTCCTCAGTACCTGGTAGTCCCAGCTTTGGGGCCCGCAGTCCAAGTGTGTATAATCCTTTCTAAAACAGGGGCTTTGCTGCTCTGGGTCCCCTAACTCTTAACCAAGAACAGAGCCTCAGGGACCCTCAACAGTTCCTAAGGAAATGGCATCTCCTCTTCAGCCCAGACCTCTCCATACATATTGCATCCAAGGTACTGCCATATCCTGTCACTATACAGGCAGGACCAGACCCACGCCCAAGCCCAGCATGTTCCTTCTTTTTTTTTTTTTTTTTTTTTTAAAGATTTATTTATTTATTTATACAAGCACTGGGTACAGTCAGAAGTGAGGGAGGGCGAGAGAATTCACCAGAGCCAGAGCGGGGAGCAGAGCAGGCAGAAGGACCAAAGTACACCGCTGAGGGGAGCAGCGGGCGGCAGGAGAGCAGCATGTTCCTTCTTTCCAAAGGGCATCCTTCCTTGGCATTCCTCTTCAACTTGATGAGGAGTCACCCTCCTGGGACAAGCATACTTTTCCACGCACAAGCCTGTGCTTGTTTGTCTCGGGGGACAAGGGAAGTCTATTCTCCAGCGCACAGGGCCCGGCAGTCCTTGGGAGAAGGTGGGAACACCACTCATTCTTTCAGAAGGCTCCTGGAAACAAGAGAGCTTGGAAACAAGAGAGAATGGGTCCCAGTCCTTGTACCATTAGGTACTGGTTAGGGAACCACCTCCACCTCCCCCATGGCCATTTCCCTGGCTGCATAATAGGTTGGGGGGAGGGGTGGGATCCCAGCAATATTCTCCTCTTTGTGTTCACTACACAAAGGCACCAGCCTGGGAAAAGGAGAAGCTGAAAGCAATCAGGGTTCCTCTCCCAAACCCCATGTTCTGCTGGAGGAGGTGTTTTTTGCTAATTGTCACACAGTCACTGCACAGGGTAGCCCATCAGGTGTCAGGCTGACTCACCTACACAACTTGAAAGCATTGTCCAGAGGGCCCCATGACCCTCTGGGAGAGATGGGAGGAGGCCTGCCAGCCCAGGAACAATTCCCCCACAACCTGGCAGGAAGGAAGGTAGCCCAGCCTGCTCTAAGGAGAGATGTGGTCGCCTCAGCTGTCCCCGCTATGGGTCAAGCTGGGCCAAATAAGAAAGTTCTCTCTCTGGAGTCTCTTCCTGGAAACCTCTTCTCCAGCTGGGCCAACATGCTCCACTTACTGGAAAAAAAACTCTGAACTGGGAGTTGAGAAACCTGGGTTGTTATCTCTTTAAGTGACTTTTGGAAAGTGATTTATCTTCTCTGTCCTCAGGTTCCCATCACCAGACCTCCAAGTCCCATTTACAACATGTTAAATAAGATGGATGGCACTGATATGAAAAGCAAAATGGAACACAAATACCAAGTAGGACAGAGTCAGAGCATGGATACCTTTAAGGGATCCATCCTGCTCTTCCAACTCAGGTCCTATCATGGTGGCTGCACAAAGTGGAGTGGAGGAGTCCTTAAGGAAACTGAAACGTCAGAAGAGCTTTTGTTGATACGAAACAAAATGTCTCCATTTGTTGCTTGACAGGAGAGGTTGACGGCCTCCTCCGGTCTTTCTAAACTCCAGCCAGGGTTGCCTGGACCTTCAAACAACTTTTCTCTTTGGATTGATGCTCCTTGTCCCCACCCTCTGGAGCACCCAAACGTAGCAGCCCACCCTAAGCAGACCCTCTTGAAGCCTTCATCCTTCCCCAGTCACAATGGGAGCAAGTGTCAGCTGAGGGGAAGAAAAGAAGCTGGGGGTGTGGGAGTAGAAGTTGTTGGCTGTTGGGACCCAGAGACAGGAGGGGGAGCCAGAGCAGACTTGAACTCTAAAAATAGTTTCATGATGTCAACCCTAGAACAAAGACTTCTTTGGCTCCAGGAGCAAAAATTCTCAGTTTGAAATTCCACTGAAGGCTTTGTTACAAATACTTTACATGACAGAACCTATTAATATCTCCAGCTAATTGCTCCCAGTTTTGTAATCTGTGTGGCAAAAAAATTCCAGTCAGGTCAATTAAGGGGAGAGGATTTGCTCTATGGTTGGGGGGCGGGGGGGGGGCTCCTGAGTTCCTATTAATCAAGTCACCTTTGGCATTTTCCCCAGCTCAGAAGCCTGGTGCTGTGACCTGGCCTCCAGTCTGTTTCTGGACACAACTTTAAGCTTCTCATTATGTTTGGGGAAACAACAGAGAATTGGAGAGGAGACCAAGAGAGAAATGCACTTCATCGAGACTCGAAATGAGGCAGAATCTTAAGACAGCAAGCCTGTTTGAGTTGGCATTTGGCTGGATGTGACAAGGAGCTTCTAAAAGGCCCAGCGTTATGCTTTATAAATTGGATCAATCGAGATATACACTCTGGCTCCTATTAGTGCAACTCCAAGGCACAGGCAGGGGAGTCAGGCTCTCTGTCCTCCACACAGAAAGACCTACGACCATCATGAACAGAAACGATAAAGGATTCAGAAAGTGCTGGCAACAGCATTTTGCCATGCCTCTGGTTCAACAGAAGACCTGAAGAGAGAAAATTGCTTTAAATTTGTATATTTAAGGTACTCCCGAAAGGTCAAAACTATTAAAACAAATATGGCTCACTTCCTCCAGCTACCACAAGTAAAGACCAGGTGACTAGAAATCACTTCACATCTGCTGCCTCTGTTATCACCTGAAATAGTGAAGGTAAATGATGTTAAAATGTAGGAGGGGGGAGAAGACCACCACCCACATGGAGATTCAGTGGAAAGTTACCCACAAGTAAACCAAGAATGAAAACTTGGCCTGGACAGGCTAGAGCTGGAAATTCTTCTCCAGATATTATTCACTGATGGTATCTTGTTTCTTTACTGCCTTGGCTCTTTTGTAATTAATAATTTTTAATCGACTAATTTATTCATCATCAAGAAATTTGTGAGAGTCTTTTAATATCCAGTTTCTGTTCTAGGTTCTGGGAATTCCATAAAGAGCAAGACCTGTGAGAATTCCTGCCCCACTGGAGCTTACAGCCTAAGAGCAAGGGGGTGGGGAAGGTGGGGTATGGATCTCTGGAGGGTGCCAGGAGATGCTGTGTTGGTATGCGGTGGTTTACTTTGTTTGAGGGTTTGACTTTTTTTTTTAAGTTTTGGAAGATTGGCATCTGAAGATGGTGGTTTGGGATATAATTCTTTAAAATATGATTTTTGCTTGTTTTGTTCTTAATAAATGACATCTGGGAATCTTAACTAAAAGCTCCTCTTGGCTGAAACTACTCTAATAATCTATCCCGAATTGTTTGGAAATGTCAGGAAGATGATGCACATAAGCCGCTGTCACCAATTCAAGTCAGAGCTCAAGAGCACCCGCCAGTGACCCCACATGCACACCCGTGGGCTCTTAGTTGCCAGGCTTTGCAGTGGGCCTGGTGAAACATTAGCCCTGGGCAACTGCTCTGAAGAGCTGTCTCTTCTTTGGGATGATACCATTTTCCTGGGAATTGAGCTGCACCCTGACACCCTACACTGGTTGTTTATAAGGAGAATGAAGCCAGACAGAGGGAGGTATGCACCAGCCCCTCCCAAAATGCACTAGTCACTGAGGTACAGTGAAGCTCCTTATAATAAGGTATGGAAACTGAAACCTGCTTGAAACTCATCCTGGTGTTTTCTATCGAACCTCCCCAGCTTCAAAGACAGCCCTCAAGTCTGCAGATTCTTGAAGTTACCACTAAGAAACTACCATTTAATCTAGTGCCCAATTTATCCTGCCATCAGCACCACCCTTTCACCCTATCACCCCACCAAAGTCTTCCTTTAAGATTTCCAATCTTATGTCCTCTGTGACTCTCAGAACCCAGAGAGATACTCAGTCTGAAAAAAGTGGCTGCCTGAGTGGCCGTGTTGGATCAGCTGCCATTGAGCATTCATTCATGAATGTGGGGAGGGTTAGAGTCCGGGCCATCTCCTTCTAATTTTCCAGTCAACAGCACTGTCCACCCCACCATCTTCTTGAAACCTGGAGGTGGTTTTTCTAGTTACCTTCTGCAAAATGAATGCTCAATGGCAGCTGATCCACCACGGCCACTTAGGCAGTCACATTTCCCAGATCAAGTGTCTCCCTGGGTTCTGAGAGTCACAGGGGACACAGGATTGGAAGTCTTAAAGGAAGACTTTGGTGGGTGATAGGGAGGAAGGCTGGTGCTGATGGCAGGATAAATTGGGCTCTAGATTAAATGGTGGTTTCTTAGTGGTAACCTCAACCTGAAGAAAATAAATTCCAAGCATAGAATTGGTAGGGGTCCTCAAAGCTGTTAATATTCTACTATCAACATTTGATAAATCTTCTCTAGTGTATCCCTCCACTAAAGTCAGACAAATTTTCCTATTCTCTCCTTTCTTTCTTCTCTTCTACTTTCTTGCCTCCCTCACCCCCAAGCAGAGGGATTGTGAAGGGGCACTTGGGTCTCCAACTTTCTGTTTATGCACAGGAATTATTCTCAAGGCAACAATTTCCCCCAACAACAGTGTAATTATGAAATATTACCCAAACACATTGGGTATTATTGAATGTGCCATTTCTGGATCCTGGCCAAGGGCTTTGGCAGAAACAGGACTCAAAGGAAGAAAATAGGGAGAAAAATTATGAACATGTCTCCCCTTCCGTCCTGCTGTTGAATTAAACCACATGTAAGTTTTCTAGAAGAGCACAGCAGAAAAGAACAGCTCCGAAGCACATGTTTCAGAGCAGAGGTCTTGTCTGGGGGATTTTGAAAATTAGTGGCTGAAACAATATAACATGAAATTCAGGAGCATGTGGAAGTGATTAAGCACTGTTGCCATGTACAGTGAGAGTTGTTAACCAGCACCTTACTACTGGCTACTTGGAGACAGGATTGAGTAAACACAAAGCTGTGCTCAACAAGTAAACCAAGGATCATGAGGACCCTGGTCATCACGGGTAGAATTTATCCTCAGAAAAGAGCTGGAGTTAACAACATGACAAATTCTTCCCCTACAGGGAAGGTAGTGCAGAAACCTCATCAACAGGGCTATAATTACATAGGTCTGGAGCTCAGAAGAATCTTTAGCTCTTCTTCCTGCCTCCAGTTCTAAAGAAGCACCCAAAAGCTAGGGTGTGTTCATTGTCTTGTGTTTTAGTCACCCATTAATTTTTTTAGTTATAAATTTATTCATAAGTATATTCAAACAGTATTTTTTTTTAATAACCACCATGCACACACTAAACATAATAGAAAGGTCTGATATGTGATCTGAAAAAAAGTGCTACCTAATGAAAGCAGAAAATTTACAATTAAACTAAATTAGCAATATAAGACATGACACAAAGTAGCCCACATGTAAATAGTAAAGTAGTAAAGCAGACATTTCCTTCCAAGGACTGTAGAGGAGGAAGGCAAGATCGCTGTGGTACAGGATAATTTGTGGGATTTGAGTTGGGCTATGGATAAGAGAAGTATTACAGGTGGGATAGATGAGTCTCATAAGGATGGTCCTTTTCTTTTGTTTCATTCAAGTATAAAAGCCATGCAAGAATTCTGCCTTCGAAGAGCTAAAAAGAAACTTCTCTGAAGAGGAAATGCAAATGGCCAACAGGCATATGAAAAAATGTTCAACATCACTTGTAATCAGGGAAATGCAAATCAAAACTACCATGAGATACCATCTTACACCAGTGAGAATGGCACATATTAAAAAACTAGCAAAAACAAATGTTGGCGAGGGTGTGGAGAAAAAGGAACTCTCCTGCACTGCTGGTGGGAGTGCAAACTGGTCCAACCACTATGGAGAGCTGTGTGGAGATTTCTGGACCTACTAAACATAGAGCTTCCATATGATCCAGCAATTCCACTCCTAGGTATTTACCCAAAGGACACAGAAACATCACTTCCAAAGAGCACCTGCACCCCTATGTTTATAGCAGCACTGTTTACAATAGCTAAGCTTTGGAAACAGCCCAAATGCCCAAAATTAGATGACTGGATCAAGAAGATGTGGTACATATATGCCATGGAATATTACTCAGCAATCAAAAAAGATAAACACATGCAATTTGCAGCAACATGAATGGCTCGGGAAGGGATCATGCTCAGCGAAATAAGCCAGAAAGAAAAAGAAAAATACCGAATGGTCTCACTCATAGCAGGAATCTAGAAAACTTAAATAAGGGACCAGGAAAATGAATAACTATAAGAAAGTGAAAATCAAAATCAACAAAAGACTATGAACCAGAGACACTTTTTGGGAGGTGGGGGGCGGGAGGGGAGGGATTGGGGTCAGATGGGGGGGGGGTGCTATAAAAATAAAATTAAAAAAAAAAAGAATTCTGCCATCAAGGACAAGGCTGATCAGGTGAGGTGGGCATTCATTACGCTGCCAGGAAGGATGGACAGAGATGATTACATTAAATCATGTGGCCATGATTGATTGTGGGCCAAACCTACTCTGATTGGTGTCCTCATACAAGAAGAGATTAGGATGCAAGGAGACAGCAGGAGTGCGTGTACACAGCACCATGAGTGTGGGAAGAGGCATAGATAGAGGCCCAAAGAGAAACCAGCTCCTTTGGCAATCGGATATTGGACTTTGAGCCTCCAAAACTGTAAAAAAATAAATTCTCTTATTTAAGTCACCCAGCGTGTTCTGGCAGTCAGACCGGATTAATACATATGGCTTTTCTCATTTCTTCCATTGATATATATTACATTAATAGATTTTAAAATGTTAATTCATCCTGTACTCCTAGGGTAGACCTAAGTAATTTGGGATATTTTTAATAGGTTTACTAAGGATTTTTATGTCTGTATTCCCAAGTGAGATTGGACACAATTTCCTTTCTTCTATTGTTTTTATCTTGTTTTTGTATTAAAGGTATCTCCATAAAATGAGTTGAAGATCATTCTGCTTTTCTATTTTTTTAAAAGTTTGAATAGCCTCTACTAGAATTCATCTGTAAAATCCCTGAGCCTGTAAAATTTATGTGTTGGATGAGAGACAATAGACTTTCTTTTAAACCTTGACTCAAATTTTATAGAGGTGTATTCAGACTTTATATTTCTTTTTGAGACATTTTTTAAACTATGTTTTTCTAGGAAATGTTTTATTTTGTCTAGGATCATTACATAAGAATGAATTGCATCCCTAGATAGCAGAAACACAATGTTAAGAAACTTAAAATATACCACTAACAAAGTCACAAATATAAATGCCTAAAAAAAAATCTAACAAAAATCTGTAAGTTTAAATATTCAAATATTGTATTATGTATCGGGATGACTGGATTCAGGTATCATGTAAATAGTAGCTTTCCATGAGCATCATGTAATACTGAACTTTTGCAAACAGCAATATGTCTTAACAGGGAAAAAACCTGAAAATGTCAAATCTATTACCTTTAACAAAACAGAACATAGATGCATTTATATATTGTTCTGCCCTTAGAGCTTATATAATACTTCAGGACCTGATTGTGTTTCATACATATTTAATAATAACAGAATAAGAAACTCTAAATCCCCATTCTCCTTAAAATTCAGGAAACACTTGCAAAAATGATCTAAATCAATCTTTTCAGAGATCTAGAAATTAACTAAAGCTTGTACAATCAAAGGAGATTTTAATTCTATAAAAAATATTGAATCTCAAAATGATCAACTTTCTGCTTTGTACTATTTTAATTTGCCCTAATCTCATAATTTTCTCCCAATTCTTGCCAGAGTACTAAAAACCAGTTGCTTTACAACGATGGTAACTATGAAAAACAGCAGCCTACCATCTTCTAGAGGAGTTGGAGCTCCTCAAAAGTCCCATCCCCAGAGAACTGTCAATGTTGACATGTCTGGCAGCTTACAAAGGAGCTCCACTCTCAGATATTGCCTTTATTTCATCTATGTGAACAGCTCCATCCAAAGAATTTGTCAAAAACAATCACTGACAATTATTTAAAACTGTAGTGTTAAACAATATTTCAAAGACAGTGTTACCTGTTGTGAGTAATAAGAAACTAATGAAAAATCTTAAAAGAAAAATTGAAGAATAAGATGTTCAGGGGACTTTGAAACACTCCAACAAATTATTGGACCTAGAAAGGAAAAGGCACAAGCCCAGGAAAGCCTTGAGAAGGTCCTAATCTTTCACCTCTGCTGACCTTGAGACTTTGTACAAGCAGGAAGAAAAGATGAAAGCAGAGTTGTAAACTGTCTGTTGGAGCAGATGGAGACCTATCGCTTCATAGAATTTAAGGAAATCTCTGTCTAATCATCAGTTTATCACTCATCTAACCAAGCCAGGAATTCAGCAGCCACACATGACGAGGAATATAGACCTTACAGAATTATTCCCCAAAAAGTCATTAAACAAACAAACTCAACAAATACTAATAATAATGGAGTGTTGGAAGGGGAGTGAATCTAATTTCTGGATTTTTATTTAAAATAACCAGTTTTCAGCAACAAAATAGATGACAAACAAATAAGAAATTATATCCCATCCACAGTGGCAAGAAAGCAATCAACTGAAATTTTCTTTGAGGGACCCTTGTCTTAATAGACAGGACTCTAAATCATGTATTATAAATATTTTCAAGAAAAATGAAAGAACCCACACCTGAAGAATTAAAGTATGAAATTGATGTTGCACCAAATAGAGATTATCAGTAAAGAGGCAGACTTTTTTTTTTAAAAAAAGATTTATTTATTTATTTATTTATTTATTTATACAAGCACTGGGTACAGTCAGAAGCATGGGAGGGTGAGAGAATTCACCAGAGCCAGAGCGGGGAGCAGAGCAGGCAGAAGGACCGAAGTACACTGCGAGGGGAGCAGCGGGTGGCAGGTGAGGTCTGCGCGCCATGTGGGACCCTCACCCGGCGGCTGGGGATCAAACCGGGGCTGCAGAGGCTGTGGGCAGATTTGCAGCCCAGTGCTCAACCGCTGCACCACTGGGGAGGCCGAGGCAGATTTTTTTTAAAGGACTAAGTGGAAATTATGGCATTGAAAAGTAAATTAACTGAATAACATAAATGAGAAATTCATTACAACAGCAAAGTTAAACTGA
Source organism: Talpa occidentalis (assembly GCF_014898055.3). Classification (NCBI taxonomy): domain Eukaryota; kingdom Metazoa; phylum Chordata; class Mammalia; order Eulipotyphla; family Talpidae; genus Talpa; species Talpa occidentalis. Next base: position 116,928,051 of record NW_023604295.1, read on the forward strand.
TAAAATCATCGGTGAATTTGAATACAGTTCAACAGAGATTATGCAGTCAAAGAAACAATAAGAACAGAATGAAGATAAATAAGCAGACTCATTTTACGGACTTGTGGGACACCATCGGGTATAGCAACATACCTACAATAAGAAAATCAGAGGGAGAGAGTAAAAAATACTTGAATAAATAATAGCTTAAAACTCCCCAAATTTGATACAAATACTAAACGATCTTTGAAAAGACCATGATCAAGAAAGTTGACTGACCTTCAGCTAGACTAATCAAAATTTAAAAAACAAGAAAAAACTTAAATTAAGGACAATTGTGTACCAACAAATTAGATAACCTAGAGGAAATAGAGAAATTTCTAGATAATCAAAATTAACCTCTAACAAGACTGAACTAATAATTAAAAACTTCCCACAAATAGTCTTAGACACAGCACTTCACTAGTTAATGATTTCATAGATATGACACCAAAAGTATGAGTCAGAAAAGAAAAAAAGAAACTAAACTTTTTCAAAAGTAAAATATTTTCTGCCTCAAAGGAAACTTTAACTTGTACATCAGCATTCATAGCAGCATCATTCATAATGACGAAAATAGAAAAAAACAACCTAAATGTCCACCAACTGATAAATGGAGAAACAAAATGCAGTATATTCATATGATGAAATGAACCTTGAAAACATTATGCTAAGTGAAAGACTACATAGTGGATAATTCCATTTCTATGAAATGCTCATATATTTATTCAAATGTTTCAAATATATAGTCAATGTTTAATATATTTATATCAAATATCCTAAAGTGTCAAATCTATATAGATATAGAAAGCAGATCAGTCATAGCCAGGGTTTGGGATGCAGTAGGGAGAGGGGATTTTGGGAGTGAAGCTCCTTTTTGGAGTATCGAGAATCTTCTGAAATTAGATAGTAGAGATGATTGCACTGCTCTGTAATATAAACTACTGAATTACACACTTTAAAAGGATGAGTTACATGGTACTTGAATTATATTTTCACAAAGATACTTAAGAAATAAGAAAAACTTAAGAAACATAACTATATGAAGGGAAACACAATGATCATGGCTTATAAAATCAATATGTTAAACATGCTAATTCAACCCAAATTAATGATATTTTATAGAGACAACACATTACCAAACTAGCTAGCCAATAAGCCACCAGAACATCTCAATAGCTTTCTTTTAATGGATTTAAAAAGCGAATTCTAGACATTATATGAAAGAACTAGCAGTCAAGGATATTCAAGGAAATTTTGAAGAACCAAGTAAAAATGGGGACTGCCCTACAACTATGAAAATGTAATTTAAGCTTTATTAATCAAGACACATCAGTACTGATGCAGGGACAGAAAGATATAGAAGAAATTAGACAGTCCAGAAACAGACCCAGACATTTAAGAAATCTTGTTATGTATCAGAGTGATCATTCAGACATCGGAAAATAGGAAAAGATGAACAAAATGGGTCAAAGCGCTGAAGAGAGAGCCTGAGAAAAAGAAATCCAAATGACGAATAAAGGTATGAAAAATGTTCACCCCACCAATAGTCAAGGAAATAAAAATTAATAGAGAGAGCCTGAGAAAAAGAAATCCAAATGACGAATAAAGGTATGAAAAATGTTCACCCCACCAATAGTCAAGGAAATAAAAATTAATACCATAGTGAAATTCCATTTTATACTCATTATTATGCAAGTATGTATGTATATAGACATGTATAAAAATATATATAAATAACTATATATTAAAAAATATATGTGTGTGTGTGTGTGTGTGTGTGTGTTTGCCCATTATGATGAATTGGTAAGAATATGGAACAATGGAAATTCACGTATGTCCTGCTTTTAGGAGTTTAATTTGAATAGCCACTTTAAATATTGACTTAGTAGTTTATAGACAAGTTGAAGATGTACACACTCTACAATCCACTGATACCATTTCTGAGACTATATCATTGAGATGCTTTGGCACAAATTTCTTTATGTGCTCAAAAGAAATGCAAAAAGTTTCTAACAGCACTGTTTGTAATAGGGAAGACTGATAAAGTCTAAATTTCCATCAATAGATGAATGTCTGTCTTCTTTGCTGCTAAAATCCCAACACTTAGAATGGTGCCTAACACATAGTTGTAATTTAAGAAACGTTTATTGAATCAATAACCAGTACAAAGGTAGACAGCCAGACAGAAAGACAATCCCAAGTCCATCCATTTATCAGAAATCAAAGGGGAAAAGAACTAATAGAATTTCGTGTGTTGTCTCTTAGGCTTCTACAGTCTGGGATTCACCTCAATTTTTAGCAACTTGTGACATGCCTCTTCTACAGCCTCATGAGAAGTCTTTTCTAGCAAATACTCATTTTTCTGCCTCACTTTACTCCTACTGAAAATATTGATAGTTTTTGCCACCTTTTGGAAAAAGAATCTTCTCTTAAAACACAACGTGTAGGGCCTCCCCGGTGGCGCAGCGGTTGAGCGCTGGGTTGCGAAGCTGCCCGCAGCCTCTGCAGCGCAGGTTCGATCCCCGGCTGCTCCCCGGCCACCGGAGGAGGGTCCCACATGGCGCGCAGACCTCTCCTGCTGCCCGCTGCTCCCCTCAGCAGTGTACTTCGGTCCTTCTGCCTGCTCTGCTCCCAGCTCTGGCTCTGGTGAATTCTCTCACCCTCCCGTGCTTCTGACTGTACCCAGTGCATGTATAAACAAACAAACAAACAAACAAATAAATAAATAAAAATTTAAAAAAAAAAAAAAAAAAAAAAAAAACACAACGTGTACATCACCTACTGGAAAAAGTATTTCCAACAAAACATATCCGTACCCAACTAAACATATTTTCTAAAATTTAACATGGTTCTAGATCCTTAATCATGTCAGCAATGTCAGTATTTCTGCTGTATTTGGCAGCAAGCCTGAATAAATAGTTGGTGCCTTCTGCCTCCAGATCCCAGATCCCAGTCAGAAATCTTCCATGCAGACATTGAAGCTCAAAGACCTTCTGACCCATTCCTTCAGGATGATCAATTGCCCTTAGCTGCATGAAATCTCTGGTTCCAGTGTCTCAACTGGTGCAGAAAAAGCTGCTTGATGAAATTCAAACCATTCAGAAGTGATCAGCATGAGCTATCTGCCTGTAAAGGATTCCTTTTATGGGAAATCACATTGATATTCAGAAGGTTGACTACGCTATATGTAGCTTATGCAGGAATTCTTCACATGAAAGAATTGGCTGGAAGCTCTGTCTGGTGACCTGGAATTAATCCTGAAATTGAGAAAAAGGCAGAGTATGTGCCTGCCAGCCAAGGGAAGTGATCAAGAAGCTGGGGCAACTGCCCATATATCCTTCTCAGGGATCACATCTAGGAAAGAATATCTTGGTTTTGATCTGTTTTCTCTGCAGATGGCTCCTGATTATGGTGGATTATAGTTGTTGCTACATCTTGCTAGTTCATTGCAAAACACTGATAACCAGAAAAAGTTTCTGACTTTGGATTTGCATTTATCTTATCAGTTTATCTCTGAATTGTCACCATTGTTTCTTAAAAGCATTATTTAAATAGTGTTACTACAAAAGTATTCCAGTTATTCTTAAATGAATCAATGAAGAGGACTAGTCAAGAAAACTTGTCTAGTTTCTCATTCATTTTTAACAACTGCAGTCATTCTTCTTGGACTACTGAGAAGGAAATTTCTCAAATTTTGCCTGCTATGTTCTGTCAGATTTAGATGACACTTTTACAACACATTAGTAATATTTCCTGAATCTTCCTAAATGGTGCTTTCTGCATCTGCTTTATTCTTATTTTTACCACCAAAAGTTGACATTGTAGGAACTGCAGGATTTAAATCAAGAAATGGTCTCTTGCCACCAAAACTATGTTAAAATCAGTGACATGAAAAATATAGATTCAGACAGACCAATGCAGCATTGTTGTAACAGACCACTTATGTAACACTTAATCATCCACAATTTAGTAAGCACTATAGATAGATTACCCACCCATCACTACAATATAGTGTCTCTACCCCTATTTTTATAGGTAAGGAAATGATCTCAGAAATATTAATTAACTTATCCAAAGCATGCAGCTGCTGTGCAGAACTACATTCTAATTCCAGGTCTATCTTCCTCCAAAACCCAATGCACCAAAGCAGACCATTCTTCAAAATGGCAGCTATACCCATTGTCCCCTTTGAGTCCCCCACCTCAACCCACTGCACTCATCTAGGGAATAAACCTTAACTGATTATTGGAAATTTTGCACTGCTATGAACAGATTGTTGGTAGCTCTGACTAAACTGAATGAAGCAGGGATGAGTACTGCCCTTCAATTGGCCAATTTCGATAGTCTGTAAGTTCAACAGAGGCCCATGAAGTATTTTGGACTAAACATTGCCCAGAAAGGATAATGATGATTCACTTGAGCCCATAAAATTTTCTTTTTACTAGACTTTAAGAGGAGATACAGGGAAAGAGTCAATAGCTAGTTTGGACATTCATTTTTGGTTGGTTGGGTTTTTTGGGGGGATTGGGGGTGGTCACATAGAAAACACACCAGAAAAAATACATAGAAAGAAGACAAGCCCATGAGGGCTCAAGAATAAGCATGACCAATGAGTAAGTCAAAGTCTGAGTTAACATAAGAAATATGTAAAGAGCAGAGGATGCAATAGTGAGCAGTGGTCACTATAAGCAGGGACAAGGAGATTCTGAGTCACCGTAATGACAGGAGACCAATAAATCCTGAGGTTGGGGTGGAGAGGATAGGAGAAGGTAATCTATGACCAGAGCTGTATCTTTCCAGTTCCAAACTATGGTCCCATGTTTTTGAGGCCAATCATATGTCTCTTTCCTGGGACACTGTGACATGCCTGTCTCTCTTATCACATATGTATTCTTGCTGTAAATCCCCATTCCTTGGAGTTACTTGAGCAGAAAAAGGAAGCAAATAACACATGCATCACCCTTCTCCCCTCCATCGTGCTCTTCTAAGTATCCAGCAACTGGGAAATTGCCTCGTATTCCTGCTCTAACCTGGCTGGAGAGGGGGAGGAGAGCCAAAGCACCTCTCTGAGGATGGCCATCCTGTGGCCTCACAGGCACCCAAGGGGAGACCTCTGGTCACAACTGCTGAAGGTGCAGACCCCTGGCATTTTCTCACAGCACAGAGACAGCCTGAAGAATGATGAAAGATTAGTTGATGGGAAAGGGAGAGGTGGTTCCCCATTATGCCTTTGCACTCCCTGAGAGGTGGGCACCTGTTCCTCTCACGTTCCTGAAGGGGTGTGCTGCGGAGACCTGCTCAGTAAAGCCTCATTGGTTTTGCCTGAATGAATTGCTGTTTCAAAGGCCTCTGGCCCTCTTAAATATTTCTTGCTGATAGAACCAAAATTAAGGAGAAAAATTTCCAATCAGAAATAAGGTGAAAAGAATGGAAATGATCAAGTGTCAAAAACTCCATCTGAGAATCAGAAAAAAAGGGAATTTATCTAAGAACATGTTCATCCTCCTTTTAACAGTGTTGGGATGTGTCTTTCTGAGACACCTGCCCTGACTTGGGTTGGAAATGTCTGCCAGCAGCGTGCAGGCACAAAGGACCAGGCATGTTGTTCACACATTCTTTAAACATCAAAGGGCCCATGGTCTTCTTTCTGGATGACCTTGGAGGAGGAAAAGGAAACAGGGAACCTGGGGACCCCCCGTGTTGATGGTATAAAGATCCAAAGGGACCCAGTGGAACATAATACTTCCCTTTATCTCCTGTTTCCAAGAGTCTTCGATCTGCCGGTGTAGGGTAAAGAAAATATCAGGCTTTTCTGCCCTTCCGCCATCAGGATAGATGATGGATCCTTGTCCTGAATGCATGCCTGATGGCGGGCACCTGGAATAGGGTGTGGGCATAGGTAGATGGGATTCAGCTGAGCTAAGACTGTGCTTTTAAGGGCGGCGTCATGGGGACGCCAGCAGCAGCAGTAGAAGCCGAAGCCGAAGCCGAAAGAGAAGCTGAGAAGCAGCAGAACAAACTCCAGAGAGCTCAGATAGAGTGGGGACTTGCTGGGGGCTGGGAGGCCTGCCAGCCTCCCAGCCCCCCAGCCAACACCCCTGCCTGCCATATGCCTGGTGAACCCCAATAAAAAACCTGCAAAACCACTGAGGACTCTGACTCCTCCTTTACCCGGTCTGCATGGGATCAGAAAACCTGCACCGTGTCCAGTTCCGGCCTTTACAATTGGCGTAGTCGGCAGGATGATCTATGCAGACGGGTATATGGAGCCCTCCGAAGACCTGGAGGGACTAAGGAGTAAAAGACTGCCTGTGACAACACTGGAGGCGCCATGGTGGCACAGAAGGTGGACAGTGTCCAGGATCTACGGGATAAGACCTCGCCCGGAGGAGGAGAAGGAGATGCCCAAGAGAACCAGCCAACGACACCTGAAAGGACCAGCCAACGACCCCTGATGCAGCAGAATTGTCGGGGAGGAGTGGACCACGATTCAGAGCTCACTGGTGCTAATGCAGGGAGAGGCCAATGGACTTCAACTGATGGACATGGACTGATAAACTTGGACTGACAATCCCACCAGAAGGCGGAGGACATTGGCAGGTTATGTTTTTTTTTTTTTTTTTTTGAGAATCTGGGGGTGGCCAGTGGGCCTTGATGGCCAAAAGCAGCCTGTGTATGCCCAGCAGCCAGGTAGAGGAGAAAAGCCAACTGAGAAGGCAAAAGCTGGTACTGATGCTAAGTTGAGAAGCCCTGAGTGGCTGTTAAGCAGCCTGGGTATGCTGAAGAACTGTGAGTCTCATAAAATCACCTGTGGGTGATGCCCTGCTCATTCTTGAGTGAGGGTGAGGAGCTGAGGAACCTGTCCTTGGGGGACAGGTGGGAAACGTGGCTTGGGGTGGAGCCCAAGCCGCATGTAGAGTTTGGATCCCTGACCCATGTGCTTGTGCAGTGGGTTGGCCTGAGTGCAGGGGTCTGCGAGTTGCATTGGTGGCTATGAAGGCCGAGTGTTGCAGCGACTGCAGACAGAAACCCTGAGGGTTGGCGATTACCCCCAACAGAATAAAATTGCCAATCCCAGAGTTAGTGCATCCTGGGGGTGGATGCTGTGTGTGGCTTGTAGCCGAGACTACAGCCAGAGAAGGCCAGGAAGCCTGACGGCTCCTGTCATGTTACAGTAGATGCCGTGAGTGATTCCCCTCCCTCGTATGAGCAGTGCCTTCGGCAGCAGATTTGGTGACTCATCTGCTGGTACCAATAATTGTCTTTTGCACTAGGTTGGTGCCCTGCCTGGACTTATTTGTGTTCTGTTGTATTTTGTTATATTGTATTTTGTTATATTTGATGTATTTGCTTTTGTGGGCCATGGCTGCACTGTTTGTTTGCTTAGAAAATTGTATTTATATGTATAGACTGTATGGCAGAAAACCCTGAGGGGGTGGACTGTAGGGTAAAGAAAATATCAGGCTTTTCTGCCCTTCCACCATCAGGATAGATGACGGATCCTTGTCCTGAATGCATGCCTGATGGCGGGCACCTGGAATAGGGTGTGGGCATAGGTAGATGGGATTCACCTGGGCTAAGATTGTGCTTTTTTTTTAAGGGCGGCATCACGGGGACGCCAGTAGAAGCCAAAGCAGAAGCCGAAAGAGAAGCTGAGAAGCAGCAGAACGAACGCTAGAGAGCCCAGATAGAGTGAAGACTTGCTGGGGGGCTGGGAGGCCTGCCAGCCTCCCAGCCCCCCAGCCAGCACCCCTGCCTGCCATATGCCTGGTGAACCCCAATAAAAAACCTGCAAAACCACTGAGGACTCTGACTCCTCCTTTACCCGGTCTGCATGGGATCAGAAAACCTGCACCATGTCCAGTTCCGGCCTTTACAGCCAGCCATGCCCTCAAGCTGGGGAATTAGGAAGGAATTGAGGTGTCTTTCTTCATTTGGGGATACAGAACAATGCAGAAATTATAACTCATCCTAAGAAAAGTCTCCTAATGATTTTTACTTTCCCTGTTCTTGGGGCATTTTTTTCTTCTGAAAAGTCTCGCCCTTATCACTGCTTACCCCTGCTCCCACTCCAGTGCCCCCACCTCTTTTCTGTCATTGTAAGTCTCTGGGGACTCAGAACCTAGCCCTGGAGATGGCACTTAGAAGTATTTATAGGGCCTGCCCTGGTGGCGCAGCGGTTGAGCGCTGGGTTGCGAAGCTGCCCGCAGCCTCTGCAGTGCTGGTTTGATCCCCGGATGCCTGCGAGGGTCCCACATGGCACGCAGACCTCTCCTGCCGCCCGCTGCTCCCCTCAGCAGTGTACTTTGGTCCTTCTGCCTGTTCTGCTCCCTGCTCTGGCTCTGGCGAATTCTCTCACCCTCCCGCGCTTCTGACTGTACCCAGTGCTTATATAAATAAATAAATCTTTTTTTTTTTAAAGAAGTATTTATAGAATGAAAGAGTGGCACAGATATGAACGTGTGCCAAATGCCTTATGGTCAGAGAGGCACTTTATAAGCACAGTCAATCTGTGTAGGGTAAGGTAAAAAGCATCAGGCTTTTCTGCCCTTCCACCATTAGGATCAATGATGGAAACCTGTGGTCCCGAATGCATGCCTGATGGCGGGCACCTGGAATAGGGTGCGGGCATAGGTAGATGGGATTCACCTGGGCTAAGACTGGGCTTTTAAGGGCAGCGTCATGGGGATGCCAGCAGAAGCAGAAGCAGAGAACGAATGGAAGAACCATGAGAAGCAGAACCACGAGAGAGCAGAGAGCACCAGAGAGCCCAGATAGAGTGAAGACTTGCTGGGGGCCGGGAGGCCTGGCAGCCTCCTGGCCCTCCAGCACCCCTGCCTGCCGTGTGCCTGGTAAATCCCAATAAAAGCCTGCAAAAGCCACCGAGGGCTCCAGGACTCTCTCCTTTACCCTGTCTGCTCGGGTCATAGTAAACCTGCTCAGCGCCCATCCTGCCCACTACAATCTGCTTTCAGCATTTCATCATTTTGTTCTGTATCAATGAACGTATATTGTATTCCAACTAGAGGGGATGCAAGAAAAGCTTCAGACACAGCACGTACACTCCTGAGTATTTACATTCAATTTACCTACACAGAGAACATATGGACCCAATTACAGAAATGTATGTGGATTCTCAAACCATCACCTAGAAAGCACTAGTGAAAACTACAAGTTCCCCCAGTCCCACTCACCAGCATTTCTGATTCAGATAGGGCCCCAAAGCTAAATATTTGAGCCAGCTCCCCTTGTAATTCCGAGGCTGATGTAAAGCAGTCCGCTCTTGGAGAAACACCAACTTGGGAGGAAATAGACTCATTAGGCAGGCATTGAAGATCTTGGCTGATCTTTTCAATGATCTTTCCCATTATTCCTGAAAGCCTGTCCAGCCTCCTCCCTAAACCTCCCCAAACGATCTCTCACTGGTAATTCCGAGTGTAGGTCCCATGGTGCATGATGGTCCCGTACTCCTGAGTCTCAGGTCTTAGAACAGGCACTGTGGGCTGGCAGAGAAGGCACAGCTGAAGCTCATTGCATGAGGGGTACGTCACATCCTGGAGAATCAATTGTAGTCCCACTTACACCTGTTTTCCCCTAAAGAACAAAATCCTAAAACATCTGTCAGATGCTCTTGCACTTCTGCCTCACACTAGGAGGACCTCATGGTTTCTTTTCTTTTTTCATTCTTTTTTGTAACTCAACTTTATTTACTTTTGTGATCATAAATGTAGTACATGCTTCCTGGAGAGAATCTGGGAAGTATAGAAGTAGAAAGAAGATGAAACACCAATGATCCCAGTTGAAAGCAATCACTGCTCATGCTATGTTTTAACCATCTATGCCTGTTTTAGACCAAGACTCTTTAACCATCTGTGCCTGTTAAAGGTCAAGAGTGTTGGCCTTGGAGCACTATATTCAAGAGCAGTGAGAGCAATTACCACAACTGAGGGGCTCACTGAGCAGTAAGAGTGAAATATTTCATACCGTGGAATAAGACAAGGGCCATAAACACAGATCAAGAAGTTAGAAGCTGAAAACATAAGAACAAGTTGGATTATGGTAAGAATGTAGTGAGATGGCACTTGTTAAGAGTTTAGTCCAGTACCTGTCACACAGCACATAATAAATATGAACCACTACTATGATTATCATTACGGGTCAAAACACCTGGTTTAAGTTGGAGACCATAATCAGGCAAAGAACCTGGAGAGCCATTCTAGGTGTTATGAGTTGAGGCACACAGGGACAAGGTAATTGGGTGAAAAGGCTGGTATAGATGTGGGTATTACTCTCCTTATAAACTCCTCTACCAGATGAAATGACATATGGCAAGATGCTCTCATGTAGTTTTGAGGTAGGTCATGGTTTCCCCTGCCTCAGCTTCTCCCTAAGCAAGAACTAGGACTGACCTTGATGGTGATGGGAGCTCAGAATATCATACACCAAACATTCTGAAGTCCACACTCTGATTGTCAGGGCAGATCACGGGCATGTGGGGTAAATAGAAGGTCAAGTCAGCCAAGTGGTAGGTAGGGTGGGATATGACTGAAGGGGGAAGCTGAAGGGGAAAGGTCACAGGTTTATGATGCAATTGAATGAAATGTGTCCAAGAAGCAGTCCTCAAGTTAGCAGTCAAGCCAAATATCACAGGAGAAGAATCTGGGGAGCATTACTCGTGGACAGGGATATTCTGATGGCCTCGGCTCTGTCAAAGATGGTTGTTCAGACCTTCCTGGTGGTCTTGCAGGTAATAACAGCTTTAGGGAATGTGCTGGTGCTCCTCAATCTGCTGATGAGAATACAGTTCATTCTCCACTGCTCATGGCTTCTTTTTATAACTCTTCCAGCCATGTTATATCTGGTTTTCCTACCTCTCATTCTTCACTCTTCTTTCTACTCATTGCATTGCAGTCATAATTTCTTTCTTTTTTAAGTCTCATTGTTTACTTCCCTCCCTAAAATCATTCAATAGTTCCCTATCACCTACAGGATAGGTCCAAAAAACAACCTCTCTTCTTCAGAAAATCTTCCCCAGTGATTTTAAGTTCATGATATCAAATGCATCTCTAAGTTCCCAATGTTCTTCTCCTCTATAATCTATAATTCAGTAAGTTGTCATGCGTGGGAGGGGGGGGGCTGGAGGGGGAATAGCCCTCTGCTGGGATTGAGCAGATAAATATTCATTTCTGAAATCACCAGCATCTTGAGATTAATATTTACCATTCAGATCAAGAGTATCAAATATTATGTGTTTAGAGAATTGGAACACTCCTGAAGTGCTTTGGAGTTCTAAATCTAGTGGTTTTAAAAAGGAACCCTGGCAGTGGAGAATGTAGTAGAGGGTATTAGTAACTGTTCAGGCTTTAGGTTTAGACAGAATTGGGTTCAGATTCCAGCTCTATCATTTACCAGCTGTATGTCTTAACCTTTTTAAGTTCACTTTGCTTTATCTATAAAACAAAGCATCACACCTGCATTTGGCAGACTGAAATGTATGCACAGCGTCTGACACAAATAGGTACTCAGATGGCAATTACCATGCTGCTATGGATCCAACTGGCTTATGAATGATCTTGATACCACACTTAAAAATGGCTTTGACTTTCTGCATCCAAACTGGGGTTTGATCCACATTTGTCTTCAAACGTGTGAGACGTCAATGAAAAACAGAAAATACAGAAAGTGAGAACTTAGGAAGGACATACTCCTAGACCTTACCAAAAAGCAGATTTCTAACATTTTAGGTCTGCCCACAGAAATTCTATAGGACTAGAATAGGAATGGACCAAATTACAGAAATAATCTGATCAACATAAAAGTGTTTACTGAGCGAGTTATAACAGCCATCAGATATTGTTGGTTGACTGCCTCTGCTATAGGTTTCATGTTTGGACTTACCCTTCCAGGGTCATTTGGTGCCCTAAAATGTTAGAAGGCTAATTTGGGGAAACCAGGGGCACGAGCATATGGGCTGAGGATAGATGGGGAGAAGGTCACAGATTTATGTATGACCCCAGCTACAGAAGAGGCAAAGAGATTTGTGGGTGAGAAGGCTGACCCCTCTAGGCTGCCGCGGACCAGCACAGCAGTAGGCAGTAGACGATGAGGCCACCTCAGGGTTGAGAGAAGCGTGTAGGGTGGTCAGGGCACACTTCAAGAGTGAAAATCTGAGTGTAATTTTCTTTGAGTTTGTGACCAGTATATATATGTTTTCCAAAAGCACAGGAATGAATATCAAAGAAATTAGCTTGCTCATGGGCTCAGTCTGTCACCATCAGGGAGGTGATCTACATAACAAACAATGACCATTATAGAAGAAAGGAGGAAGTTTAGAAAGACAGATAAGGGATTAAAGTTTGTAGTTCTAAAAAGATGGGATAAGATTTTTTAGCATTCTTGTAGTGGTTCTTGGTGGTCGTTATCTATTGATAAGCTTCTGCCTTCAGGGAACTTCCGCTGCACTTCCTCTGCTTCAGGCTGTTCTCTCCCCGCGCGCTGGTTGCCCAGCCGGATCTAGGGACCGTGGCGAAAGCCATTCCTAAAGATCACTGCGGGGGGGAGGTGCAGCAGGTAGGGTTTTGCTGTTCTTCCCCTGCGCGCTGGTTGCCCAGCCGGACCTAGGGCCGGTTAGCCCTAAAGGTCACTGCAGGGGAAGGTGCAGCACTAGGCATGGTCCTTTACTGCTGACTTGACTTCCCCAAGCCCTTGCCTTGTGGCTGGCACAGTCCCAGATCACCACCTGCTCCCATCCTCCCGGGGACGGATCCTTCCTGATTACACTCACCTTCTTCCTTCAGTGAGCTTTTCCAAGCAGTAAGAACAATTCCTACTTCATCCTCAATCTGCCCAAATGTTCCTCCCCCATAACACTTTCCCAAGTTTATATTATTTTACTATTACATTATTTCTGACCTACTCAGTGATGGATTTTGTGACCTGTTTGTTTCTCACATTGCCAAACACAGTTGCCCTGGTTTTAAGATTATTTAAATCACTATTAGGATGCTTTTCATTTGAATAGGGAAGTCTCTGAAATAATGAATATTTAATTTGTGTAGTATTCTTTTACAGGAATATAATTGTATACTTTTCAAATAAATGAATTAGCTAACCTAGATCAATACTATATTTTTCTGAGTTATTTAGAATGATTACAACACACAATAAGTTGATGAGAAATGTATAGTTCCTATTTCTTTAATATACAAAAAAAAAAGCTTGCAAAGTTAAGAGCACAAACCCCAACAGAAAAATGGGCAAATGATGTGACTATATCTTTAAAAATAGGTCCTAAATGGGAAAGATTGTGCTCGAACTCATTCATAATAAGAGAAAAGCAACTAAAACAATACGATCTAGCATTTTTTGCCTTTCAGATAAGCACAGTTCAAAAATTCTCATAACATACTGTGTTGCCAACTTTGTGAACAAGGTTTGGGAAAACAGGCAAGCACATCAGTGCTGATAGGATAATAAAATGGTAGAACTTCTCTAAAGGGTGATTTGGCAATATTCATAGAAACCACAACTGCACACAAGTTTGACTAACAATTCCACTTGCAAGGAATTGTTGAATACATGTATTCTCACATAGATGTGAAATAATATATTGACATAATATTATTTATTGTAGCACTGTTTATAATAGCTAGGAATGAGGGGACCTATCCATATCAATGGGAACATAGTGTAAATAAATTATGTATATACATATAATGGAATACTATGCAGCTATTAAAAGGAAGGAGCAGGGGTTGTCCTTGTAGTGTCTCTTTATGTATTGTTAATGATGCATAAACAGGTGATGGAGAGCAAAGAAGGGGATAAGAGTGATATACACTATTGTCATCTGTACAAAAAAAAAAGGTTGGGGAGAGGAGAATATATGCATATGCTTTTATATACATAGAATATCTCTAAGAATACAAAAGAAATTTAATATGTATTACCTCTAGGGAGGAAAAGTGAATGTCTGGGAAATAGGGATTGGATGCAGACATTTCTGTGTACTATTGATATGTTGTACCATTTGAATTTGGTACATTCATCAAAATAAATGACATATCTTAATCAAGTGCCCCAGTTGTTGGGGTGATACACCTGAACTTCACCAGATTCCCTTAGGAAGATGGTACCCAAACATATGCCAGCGCCACCAAGTGTTGTCCTTTCTAGGAGTTACAGAATATTTCTACTTAGTTGCCCTCAACCCATCTGTCTGTGCCTCTGCCTCTCCTCTTCTCTCCTCTTCCACCTGCCCTTGCTCCTCCCACAAAGGCCTTCTGAGTAGCCTCACATACCCCTGCCTCTTGCTTCTGATAGGACGGCAATAGATGCTCCCAACAGTTTCATTTCCTGGAATCCTGGTCCCTAGCAGGGCTGGAAAAGAGCCAACAACACTGCTCAGGGCTCCATTTTGTCGCCCTGACACTGAAGCAGCTCTGCCTGCACAGAGTCTCGCAGTTGCTCAATTATTTTTATCAGTAATTTTTACTCACCTCCAGTCTGCTGTCTAAAGATCTGTTTTGTTTGTTTTTTTAGTTTACCTTTTATTTATATGTTTTTCATCTTTTTCATAAGGCTTTACAAACCACTTGCCAATTCATACAAAGTTCCAGTTCATTAACACCATTCCAACAGATTGTGAACTGCTTTGAAAAGCAGGGTACGACATTCATAGGAAAGTCCATTCTCCCATACCAGTTCCCTTCACCCATCCATCCTCTACTTTTCTGGAAGAAAAGAGGTGAGGTGGTAGCAGGGGTTATTTCCTCCTCCATAAATCCCTCTCCCCCCACTCAGAGCAAAATAAATACAGTGGTGGAGGAGAGAGGGAACAGGGGTTACCTAGGACACCTGCAGTTGACCAAAATTTTTGATAAGTACTGCTATTGATATAAACACACAATTTTAGACAATTCCTTTCTTGTAGGAACTGGCACAGCATGCTCTTCCTTGGCATTTCCAATTGCACTGATTCTGACCTTTATTAACCAAATTGATGAGAACGACTTTTCCACAATTGTCTTCAAGCATCCTGGTTGCAACCTTCACTTTGAGGCTGTATTCGTCTTCCTGAAACACTTGAGTGAGAACCCACCTGCAGAACTAAAGGTACAGAGACAGACTTTTCAAAGAATCCTTGAGAGTTCAAGTTCATGCAAAGGAGTCTGGTTGGTTGGTGAGTTGAAGAATGTATAACGCTGTCAAGAGGGGGGTTGTGCCCAGGAAATGTGGAAGACACCGGGCTGGGGATATGGGTGACAGGCATCCAAAAGATAGCATTCTAGTCCTCAAGGAGCCAGCAGGCCAGTAGAGAATAGGAAATTTCACACAGAATGGCTGCTGCATAAGGAACAACCTGGCAATGACCGAGGACAGACAACATACTGCAGCAGAACAGACAGCATACTGCAGCAGCTCACAGGAGGGAGAGGTTTCATCCAGCAAGAAGGACCAAAACAAGATTCCATAAAAGCAATAAAATACGAATCAAGTCTTGAAGGAGAGGTAACATTTGGATACAGAGAGGGAAGAGAACAGCCTGAGTTGAGGCTGGGAGCAACATGGGAAACATCTGTTGGGCTGGCTCGCCTAGAACACACCACCAGTGAAGGTCGAGGTGGGGAATGAGCCTGGGGCGAGACTCAGGTGGCTCCAATAATTAGAACTCCTGCCCTTGCCAAGCCCTTTGTAATTTATGAAGCTCTTTCCCGGGAATTGTCATTCAACCTTCACAGTGACTCTGATTTAGATATTTCGTATAAAGAAACTAGAGCTCAAAGTCTGAAGTAACTCACCAAAGGTTACTTAGTGGCAAAAGTTGTTTTCAAGTGGGCAAACTACAGAGTACTTTGCATGAGAAGGCACTAAAAATACCATAAATATGTGCCAATCGGCCCCCAGTTGCCTGAGGCTAATTTTTAAAGTTTGTTCTCTTCCGTAGTTTTAACATTCCCCTTGAGTAAATAATTTTCCAATATTAATTTGCATTATAAGTCATTTCTTCAGGTTACATTTCTTCAGGTAATTTCCAGGTTAAACTTCAGCTTTGAACCTCTTAGAATTATCAAATTCTGAATTATTGGCAGGTGAGTTCAATGTATTCCTTTAAACCAGATCATACGTGCCAGTGTTTCCAGACTTAAAATTTTCAGGCTCTTTTTACCCTGTTTTGTGAGGACCTTCGATTGGGTGGTCATTTTTTGGGTTTAGTCATTAGTGTTTTGCTTTTAATAAAAGTGATTCTGATACATCTTTAAAAGAAGTAAATGGATTATTTTATTCTATTCTGAAATGTCTCCCCACTAGAGTGGATATAATTGAACTGGGCCAATAATAAACATTTGCTTCCTGGGAGATACCTATTGTTAGATAGTGTTGAACTGTATTGTTTTTGTGTTCTGATGAGGGAGGAGTGGGCGCGTTTAGTTTTGTTTTTTGTTTTACATCACTTTGTTGGAGGCCAGGGAAAGTTGCTAAATAAATCACTTCTGTGACGAAAGTACCCGACTTTCAAGGGAGAAAGCCTGCCACACACTGGTTTTGCTCTCTCCCACGTCAAGATGTTTGCTAAATGACAAAAGATGTTTGAAGATGTTTGCTAAATGACAGCGATCAGCCTCACAAGTAGTAACCTAGGACTTCCAGTCACTCCAGTACGCCAAGGCTTTCTTCATTTTGCTGCCTAGAGAGAGGCACTTGGCAGCAGCAATGCTGATGGATTCAGCACCTCACAGGGCCACCATGACAAATACACACAGTCGATGCTTATTATTGTGACAGCCACATTCTATAAAGTCACCACAACGGTGCATCAGTGAGCACTAAATGATTGGTCCTTGGGGAAATACAGGGCTAGGTTCCTACTAACTCTGGTCACCACTTCTCACCAATACTTTAACTATTTAATTAATTAACTGTATAATTAAAAATACATTAACTGTATAATTAATCATTAATATATTATGTCTGTTTCTGTTTAAAGACACCTGTTAAGGCATTTATTGTTGATGCATTAACATGATTCGTGCCCCGCAGCCCTGCACCTCGTGCTAGGTGGGGCTGGTCTAGCATGTGTCTTCTCCGAAGGCATCTCACTGCTTGCTTGGAACAGGGGACATGTCAGCCTGACACTTGGGGAACACTTTAAACAGCAAAATCACCAACAAAAATGACAAAAAAAATGCAAAAAGTAGACACTAAATAGATGACCAAAAAACACATTCTTTTGCTCTATGAAACAAGAAAACTGCTTGACCTCAGCTGGAAACACACATCGGAAGACCTAAATTTTTTTCTGGCATGTCCACAAATGACCCCAAAAGCATGTTGAGTACTATTTGGAATTACAAATAAATTTTAGCAGGAAGATTAATTTATAACATAGAGGCCAAGAATAATGAGGATCTACTAAATATTGAAAATGTGTGTGTGTGTGGTGTTTGTGTGTATGTGTGTGATATGTAGTGTTCAGTGGGTGTGTGTGGGTGGTATCAGAGTGTGTGGTATGTATAGTGCATTTGTGTGGTGTGTGTATGTGTGTGTATGTGTACAGTTTGTGTGATATGTTGTGTATAGTGTGTAGGCTGTGTGGGGCTGTGTGTGTGTGTATGGTGTCAGAGTATGTGTGGTGTGGTATGGTGTGTGTATGATATGTGTGGTATGTGTAGTGTGGGGTGGGTGTGTGTGCACTTATGGAAAGAAGGAAGGATTCTGTCCCAGGTTGTGTCATGCCAGGTCTGTGTACAGCCAGGACAGGGGCACTGCTGGTCTGTGTGGTGCCATTGTGTAAATTAGATGGCGGCTCCCGCTCTGGGCAGGTTCAAGCCCACAGCACACAGCTGGAGGAACAGACAGAGGAGTGAAGAAAAGAAAATCCCTTCCTCCGGGGAATGTGGCTTTGCAGCAGCAGGCAGAGCTGTGCTGATAGAGCACAAACAGACTGCAGTCTCTCCTCACCCCCTGGACTGTGCACACTGCAGAACACATGTGGTGGCCTTATAAAAGAATGTGGCATGGACAGGCCAACTTTGTCTTGAAGCAGAAATTAATCTTTCAAACAGGTCCTATTGAGGGACCTCCAAGGGGACCTCTGTGTCAGCATTTCTCTTCTCTGACCCTTGTATTGCTCCAGACCTTAGATTTCTCTTTTAAAATGTTATAGTTAATCCCTAGGGCTGTTATAAGAAATGCCCACAAACTGAATGGCTTAAAACAACAGAAATTTATCCTCACACAGTTCTGGAGGCTACAAATCTGAAACCAAGGTGTCAACAGGGCCATGTTCTCCTTTGTAAGCTCTGGAGGGAATCCCTCCTTGTTTCTTTCAACTTCTGGGAAGCTCCTGGCATGCTTAGCCTTGTAAGTTGCTAAGATTGCGTATAGCTTCATTCTCGGCCTGTGTCTTCATGCCTTCTTCCCTGTATGTATCTCTTGGTGTCCTCTCCTCTCCTTGTAAGGACACCAGTCATTAGATTTAGAAACTACTCTTGTCCAGTGTGACCTCAATTAACTGATTATTTTTACAAAGACTCTACATCCAATTTTAAGTTCTGGGTGGACCTGAATTTTGGAAAACAATATTTCAATCCACTACCACCCTTACAAATGAAGACTGGGAACTCAGTAATGGGAACCTTAACAGTCATCTAATGTCCTTTAACCAGACTTCTAAATTCTTCTCAAGATCTCCACTCTTTGTACTCCCCCTAGCCCTAGTTTTAGGATCTTTGTTTCCTACCTCCTTTTCAGGTTTAAGGGTTTGGAATAGGTGGTAGTAAATGAAAAAGAAGAAAGTGAAAAACAAATGGCAGCCACCAGAAAAGCACTAAAGTATTTCACCTTGAATGTATATGCAAATATGCGCAACCTCCTCAACAATATCTTAAACTTTGCCATGACCCAAGGGCAAATTCCAGGGGACAACAGTGATCTCAACATTAGAATTGCAACCAAAATAAAATAGGTTAGACATTAATGGCCCCTTTGGCCACAACATTTCCCATGGACTTAGGAAAATAGGCACTGCAGGGCAAGCCTTCATCACACACATGTGTTCTGATACATTCTGGAAGTAAGTATGCCCTTCAATCACATTCAGGCATCAGAATCTTGACTTGGTGCTGAAAGAAGTCATGTCTGTCTAGGTAGCTATCTACCTACAACCTGTCTAATACCTAAAGCCAAATTAATTGTATTGAGACCGGTTAGATCCACCGCCTTGTGTAATAATAACCAAATACAGTTGATGCTGTTTTTTCGGCTACTCAGCATCATACTCCCTCCCCCACCAGGGCCTGTGTGGCACATGGCATTAAATCCACCCCTGCCTCCAGGTACACATGTGAACTGGGCTTGGCCAATTAGAGTACCAAATTCTCCTGGTCATGGTGACTGGATGAAAGATTATGTCAGATACAGTCCAAGCCAATGGAAAACAGGAACTGTCTCCACTTTCCAGTGGAACTTTGGAAAGCGACTCCTATTGGGTTTGTGAAGCTGCTGGCAACCATATTGCCACCAGGGACTTACTTAGTTGCTCAGCATAGCTGAGAGCAGAGACCTAATTGCATCATTTGAGCCCAGCATCTAGTCGGGGTTGAAAGTGGAACAGAATATTAATGAATTCACAGTTATATAAGCAGTAAACTCCCTCTTTTTTCTATCTTGAGTAGGGTTTCTGTCACTTGCTACCTGCTACAACATGGTACAGGTAACCATGAAGGACTGTGTGATAGCTATCCAGAAGATTCTGATATCAGACTCTATTTCCTGTCCCCATGACAGAGTAGACAATTCTGGACCAGTGTGCTGAGGCCCTTGTGATCACCCCATGGGATACTTTTCCATGGGTCCTACATTCCTTTTGTTGCATTCTTGATCACTAAATCTTGCTAGTATATCAGGATCTCTAGATTCTACCCCACAACATCCCAGATGCACAAAGAAAATGTAATGCTTCAGGTTTGCCAGTAGCTAATCTGATCTTTCCCCTGTGGAATCTCCCATTACTGTTCAGCAAGAAAATATTAACTAAACCCAGTTTAACCTTACTCTGATCCAATCATGCAAACTAATTTTTTTTTAGGAAATACACAGCCTCATTTGGATTAAAATTCTCAGTTACTAAGATAGGACTGCCTTCCTCCTGCCTCTCTCCATAAGACGGTCTCCGGACACATGAGAAGGGGGCTTGCTCACCCTAAAAAGAATGGCTCCGAGGCCTTGGATTCTCAGCCTGCTCCAGCGTCTGAATTCTATCCTTTATCTAGGAGAGGGCTGCAGTGTGGATGTCTCCTGGAATGGTCATTCTTGTCAGAACCTACTATGTCCCTCAGACTGTCTTGGCTTCACCTTCACGGCCACTAGTGACAGACGCCAAGTCTTTGCCCACCAGCCTCCAGTTCAGTGTCACAGTGCACCCCTGGCCTCTACAGCGGGCCACCTGCACCTGCGCAGTGGACTCCATGGCAGGCCCCCTAGCTGCCAGCTCTGTCCACACCACATAGTGACCAGCACAGAGTGGTATGTGTCAAACTGCTCCAGTGTGACCCTCTCCTATCTGATGCCCCTGCCTCTTACCATTGCAAGTCAGGAAAGGAAAGCCAAGTAGATGGAGTCAGCTGCTTCTTGGGTTCACTCCTTTTGTCCCTTTCCTGTCTACACTCGTTAGGTAGAATAGGGACTCTACCAGTACTGCAGAGCCCCCATAGTCTGATAGATTGCATTTGTCTTTCCCACTTCACGTTCTGCTTTCCCCCACTCCAGCCAAGCCTGGCTTCCCTCCATGCTGTGGAGAAATCTCCCAGCTGAGTATGCTAGGTTCTGTGGCGGAAATGTTAAAGGGGAGGGAAAGAGATGTGGAAATTTGTTTTTCAAAACAATATCCTGACTCGCACAGTTATTGTTGGAGGATCAGATTCTGAATGTCAATGGCTGAATATTAAGTTGTTCTTCCTCTCCGCATTTCTAAGCTAACATTTCTCATTTCCTTTGTGGCCTCCCACCTCCAGACAGAAGAATGTTTGGGGAAGATGAGAGCAGTGCTGTCCAAAAGTACTTTGCCTGATAGGAATGCTTTATATCTGTGTGCTTCAGCACAGCAGCCGCCGGCCATAGGTAGCTGCTGGGTACTTCAGCTGAGGCTGGTGGGACTGAGGGACTGGCTTATTTCACTTCAATTAAATGCAACTGAGCTAGCCACATAGGACTGGTGGTTACTCTATTGGAGAGTAAGTTCTCACACTCAGCAGGACATAATAACCTTGAAATCTGGTGTCCCCCCATTCTACTCAAAAATAGTTATTTCTGCAGTCTTCATTGCATAACACTAAAGTGTTAAATTGCTTCATGTCCAACATTTTTACATCACTATCTTCCAAGTTCTCCGCAAATGTACTCACTGTTTGCAAGAAACAGGTCGTTGCCAGTTAGTGGTCTAGACCTTTGACTTTCTCTACTGAAATCTTTTTATTTATTTATTTTCTTGAGTTTTTTTGCTTAGTGTCAGAGTGACCAACATCTTGGGAACGTTTAGCAGACAGACCAGTGAACAGCAGGAAACATCTTCACGAAAGCCTGTTCTCCCTGGTCCCTGGGGAGTCATAGAAGAGGTCCCTGGGGGGTCATAGAAGAAGCACAACCTCGGGTGTGGCTTATTTTCTTTGGAAAGAGTCTGTCATCTGGGCCTCTTGCGGGAGCCTGGCCCTGCACCCAACTAAGTGCTGTCACTGCTGTGTGTCTTCACAGAGGCTGCATTAGCAAATAACCAAGGCAGCCAGAAGGAACCCTGAAAGCAGGAAGCCCCCTCCTCTAGGCCCCAACTCTGAGTTACACAATAATGAGGTCACATCCAGTTCCCCTGGACTTTCTCAGGGCAGAGGGATGGACAGGACAGGGAGAGAAGAGCACCCCCACATAGTCTGGAGTGTGGCTCCAAGAAGCGGTCACACTGCCAGGCATGCTGGCTTTGAGACAGTGACTGTCAATGGCAGTGAGGAAATTTGAAAAGCATTTCAGCACTCTTTCATATAGGATCTCACCTCCTTTAAAGCAAACGGCATTATTAATGTCCTGTATTATGAGACGAGAAAGCCAAGCCTCTGCAGTGTTTGAAGTCACAGGCCAGGAACTAATGGGGCAGGTGGACTTTCTCCAGAGTCCAGGGTGGCACGGGGCAGGAGACAGGCCTGACCACAGGGATGAGCTGCCAGGCATAATATATTCCAGGGACAAAGGAAATGGTCACCAGGAAAACTCTTGAGAGGACATAAGACATATTCTAAGCCTAAGAAGGCACTGAACTTGCTAATAACCAAGGGCTCAACAGCCCTGGCTGGCACACTGCCCACTGCAGGCCTGGAGGGGAAGCACAAAACCCCTCTGGTGGTGCATTTTTTGGCTTGTCAAGTTTCTTGTGTATGCAGACCTCACTTGGTCCTCATAGCCACCCCGTGATGCCAGGACTCAGCTAAAGGATATTATGATTATATCCCAGGGAGGAGGAGATGCTGCAGCTCAGAGCCCGGGAGTGACAGCAAGGATTTGAACCTGTCTGTGGACTCTGGTGCTCTTCCCACTGCACTGGTTCCTGATGAGCTTCTCCAAGACCCTCCAGGGACTGCCTGCACCCTGCCAGCTCAACATGCACGTTGTTCTGCTTTATGCTTAGTCTCCTCTCCAGATACTGCAGCAGGAGGGGGCAAGCGCCTGTCTGGTCTTCAGCCAGGTGATGCCCCTTCTGAGTAAGTGGAGAGAAACCTGAGCAGTGCCACCTACAAGGAGCCTCTCTCCTCCTAGAGGCCTCAGCCCAAGCAGTAAGCCTGTGTTGTGTCATCAAGAAGCCAGGTCTGTGCCAGGCCCGCCCACCCATTTGCTGAGACATGTCTCCATTAGTCATCACATACTCTTTCCTCAGGGCTGCTCTGCAGAGCTTCACACACACACAGACTGCTGGGCCAGGCGGCTCTATAGACAACCACTGGGCCAGGGGCCACTCCTCAAAGCTGTTTGCAGGAGGGAGCGCTGAGTATGGTTGACTGGTTAGGCCCTGAAATGCCCACCTTCCACTCTTCCAGGTGCCCCCAAGTCCTGGGGAGCTGGAGGGTGGGTGGCTCAGTCCTTTCCTCAACCCTTGAAAGGCTGCTTCCTGGAGGCAAAGTCAGCCCTGCTAGCAGACTCCTCCAGGAAGGAGTTCGAACCTGGGATGAGATTGCTAAGGTTGAGGCGTTCTGGAAAGAATCTCAGAGCTCACAGAACCTCCTGAGTACATGCTGTTTTGGCTCTGGCACCATACACGTGCTTCAGATCTACCTTCCTGGAGCCACTCATGAGTGAAGCAAGGCAAGCTGCTCCAGGTTCACCCTTCTTACTTACTGCTGACAGGAGACCTAGAGAGAGAGGAAGAAACAGGGCTTGGAGGAAGCAGGCGTGCACTCACCAGTCCCCACCTGGGGGATCACAAGCAAGCCGGTCCAGTCTGCTCCAGTCATGCTCTGCCCCTCACTTCTCTGTAAGAGAGACCATGAATGCCTCCTTCGCAACTCTCGCTCATCTGTCCATTTACTGAGCACACACTCCATGCCCAGTGCTCTGCTGGGGACTGGGGATATTCTCATGAGCAAGCCCTGCTCCCAGGGAGCTAACTCTCTACTTCTAAAAAGAAATAAATAAATAACCCAACTGTGGGGTCTGTGTCCCCCAAAATCAGTTCTCCATAAATATTTGTTGACTCTGAAGATTTAACCTGGGCCCTTTAGCTCAAGACTACCATGATGAGCTAATGAGATAGTGCAGGACAAACACATTGTAACTATAAATGGATTATACACATGTCAGGGATGATTTGATTATGGCCACAACAAATGAATGCTTGGCCAGGCAGAAGGGACAGAGGTCCAGTGACTACAGGGAGCATTCTGAGTATCCAACAGGAAGAAGGCACTCACTGAGGACACGCGCAGAGG
Source organism: Talpa occidentalis (assembly GCF_014898055.3). Taxonomy (NCBI): domain Eukaryota; kingdom Metazoa; phylum Chordata; class Mammalia; order Eulipotyphla; family Talpidae; genus Talpa; species Talpa occidentalis. Next base: position 116,952,038 of record NW_023604295.1, read on the forward strand.
CTGAAGGAGACCATGTACCCCCACTGCGGCCAGATTCATGGGCATATTGCAGCAGCCCCCAGAAAAGGGTCCCCTGGTTTTGAGGGAGTGTGGGCCTTTCAGAAAGAAATTTAGCTCATCTGACACATGGGGGAATAATTTGTTTAGGAAGTAACAGTCTTTCCAGTTTCAGAAAGTAGAATTAATTACAACCCTTACAAAGTAATTTTTTTCTCCACTTCTCAGTGTTGCTTGAATCCTTCACTAGGACATAAAGGATCAGCTGGAATGTTCTCTGTACTCTGTGCTCAAAGAATCAGCTCTCAGTTCTCTGTCTCAATGTCCATGTCAAATCTCCTTCCCCTATCCTGAGGCCAAAGTTTTATCCATTTCTAAAAACTCTTCAACATCTGACACAGCTCTTTGTAAAAGCTCTGACTTTGGGAATCTCCAGGCCTCACCACTTCAGAGACTGGCATTTGTTACCTGTCCTTCCATTTCAGGGAATCACCTGTTTGAAAACCTTAAGAAAGCAGCCCCAGGAAAGCACTAATATATGCCTGGGGCAGAGAAAATAGTTCTCTCTCTCTCTCTCTCTCTCTCTCTTTCCCCCCCCCAAACAATTTGATCGTCCCTTCCTATTAAAGCCATTTGAAGAACAGCTGAGACTAGGTTTTTGCTCTTGGGATTCAGCACCCAGTACCTCAGCAGTCAGTTCTCCAGTCTTTTGAACCCTGCTTGTATGCGGCCCTTCCCTCTCAGGCCAAGGTTGAACTGAAAGGACATCGGATGAACTGAGTCCACCCAGAAGTGGACTGAGCACCTGGCCCTGAGCACCTGGACTACGCTTGGCAAACACTTCATGAGCATCCATTAAATTCAACTAAATGAATGTTGCAGTTTTCAACAAGCAATTCGGAGACCTTTCCTAGTGGCATAAAGCACAACAGCAGCATTCATTCATTTAATAAATAGTTGCAGAGGCTGACGGTGGATACCCAGAATGGTGCCAGCACTGGACACACAGGGTTTCCTGGACACACAGAGGATTTCCTGTCCTCGAAGAACTTATATTCTAAGGACAGCAGTGTCACCTATTCCCACCTGTCTTTTCCCAATCAACCATCTTCCCTCAAAAGAATTGAACAATAGGGTTTTTCTCTTCATGGCACCCTACAAAAGCCACCGGGTTTTTGCACCAGATCAGCACTGCAGTCCTTAAGAAAGCATGAACAGGACCACAGTTCTCACAGCTGTCTGTACTTTCAAAGTGCCAGCAAAGCTGCGTTCCACCATGGAACATTCTGCTTAATAGATCATGGCTGGGGCAAAGCATCTGGCCCAGAATTTCTGATTTCAACTCTACCTTCCCTCAGAATCAGGTATGCATTCATATCTATGTGTATGTCTATGGAGGAATATATTGAATTCATATACCTTTGCCAGGGCCCAAGAGGTAGAATTGTTATAGAGCAGCCCCGATATTAAACGGGTTCCTGGCTGTGGGTCCTCACCCACGCGCTTTAAAGGGACTTATGAATACTCTACTACAGACACACACAAAAGGGTTAATAAAAGGTTTATTTACAAGAGAAAAAGAAATAAGGAAAATGTACAACTCAGGGAGAAAATAGGGAAATAAAGTCTTTAATGCGTCCTACCCGATCCGACGACCTGGAAACCCAAAGTCACTCTCAGAGCTGGCCGGACGCTCCGAGCTGGCCGAGAGCCCAAAAATGGAGAGAGCCCCAAAGCCCACGTGTCTGCCTTTTGTATCCACCTGGCTGCTTAACCCCACCCTCAGGTCCCAGCCACCTTCCCTTTGGTGGTGATGGGATTTGGAGTTCCCCGTGTCCTTGGCTTTGACCTGGGGTGGGGGTGGAGTCCACAAAGCCTATGTGGAATTTGCTTTGGGACATCCTTTTTCCCCCTAACAATTCCCCCCTTTCACTTGTTGCCACCATTTCCATGGTGATGAATATCGAATATATGGAGGTTGGGATGCAGTCTCAGATGAACATTTTGTCAGGTTACAGTGTGAAAGAAAACCAGTCTCTCCAGGTATTTGTCCATTGTGGAAAGCAAAAGTCCTCCACTCCAGGAAAAATAGTTCATCAGTTTAAGCCAACAAAAAAATCTGGAGGCGTTAGCCAAAACAAGACAGCAGATATGTAAAAATTTCAGGAAAAAAAAATCTTAAAATGGTTCAACTGATGTAAAAACACAAATTTTCTCAACCTTGATCCCAAACTTTTAACAGCAAAGCAAAAGTTTGCAAACTAAATCTACTTTTAAACCATTTTTCCTATTTTTGCATAAAATCACAGGGTAGAAATAACTAACAGCAATTTTTTTAGCTGGCTTTGTTGAAATATTCCATACAGGATCAGAGCGAACCGGTGGCATCCAGTCGATGTATGCTTCAGGTATAAAGTTGGTCTCATCAGACTCCACCTGGGCTTTCCTCTTCTCGAGGGTACCAGGGCATTTTCGTTGGCCGGGTTGTCCAGTCCTGCCAATGGAGGTAAGCTTCCTCACCTTCTTTGGAGGTCTCTGGAACCCTACAAACAAGGCAAACAGGTTCTCCTCTTCTTGGTTCAGCTCTGTTTCAACTTTGTGGAAGAGCTCCACACAAAGCCACACAATGAAACTTATGTCCAATTTTTTTCAGTTTAAACAAAATCCCTATGGAAGTTATGCAAAAACAGACTCTGAGATAAGTAGTAAAAGATTACTACCACTATTTTTATGCTGTGTTGGTATCAAGGGGAGAGAAAATGCAAACACAAGTTAGCTTTGTTGGAAAAAAAAAATTACAACCTTGCTGCAGATCCTGGTCACCAAAACAAGAAAACTTTGTGGATTTAGAACAAAATGCAAAAAAAATTATCAGTATTATTATGTCAAGGAAAACTTAGTAAATATGAGGTGTATTTCCAAGTCTATTCAGTCCTTAGTAGAAAAGTTTTACTCTCAACAGTTCCATCAATAGGAATCTGTTGAGACCTTTTCTCCCTATATTTTCAGAAACAAGTTCTGTAGATATTAAACAATTGAAGTATACAATATTACAAGGTGACAATCATCATTGACAATTTACATCCATATCAGGTCAAGGTGTTATTACCCGATTTCCCAAGTGACAATGCTTCCCTTCTATTTTTACTCTACTAGGTGAGCCAAATAGAACAAATTCATCTAATGCCTTTCCCAGGAGGAAAGGGAGAAACTTTGTGGAGTGTCTCAGGAGCTCTACTGAGGTTCCACAAAATTTCCTTGCATCAGTCAAATGACAGGCTACCAAATTTGCACTTGAATTTAGATTTCTGGGAAGCTTTGACATAAATATCAGAAAATTAACAGAAACAACAATATTAAATCTCTATGAAGGCACCGGCTTAGTTCAGTAGCACAATGTTGACAATCAAACCATAACTTTTTGTTTTTCTCATGACTGGAGACTCTTTTTTTTTTTCAACGTCTGTGGGCACCATGTATACCAATTTGTCAATCACTGGAGGTCAAGACGGTTAGACACAAGGACATACTGACAGACAACATATAGACACAAAGAGCTCTTTAGTTACCATTCATCACGCGTGGGATATCCCATACAACTGCAGTTTGTCTGATAGGCCAAAGTAACAATAAAAAAAAACAAACAGAAAAAAAAAACTTCAAGGTAAAAAAAAAAACAAAAATTGATAGGAAATAACAAAATCAAGATTAAAAACCTTTCTATGTAAAAAAATACTGTCAGCATATGCATGATCCTAGATGTTATTTCACATCTCCTAAACTTTGAAAGGAAGAGATTGGTTAGAGCATGTTAGTTTTTTTCTCAGGGTTTCTTCAGAAAAAAAAAACGAGTTCTTGGGTATCCTGCAACAATAACTGGAAAAGAAGTCAGTAACATTCAAGTTTCTTTCTGTTTCTTAAATAAATATCTCAAGTCTTCAATGGGTTCACAAGACCAAAGGGACTTCGTCTCTGGGTCAGTTCCTTCTGGCGCTTTCTTAACTCTGGAATGATGTACCCAGGGTTTTATACCTGCAAGTTTCAGAGAAGTATGTGTGCTTAGCAAAACGTCATATGGACCAGTCCATTTTTCTGACAGCTGGTTTTGGGCATCCCCACTCTGCCAGGTCTTCAGTAAGACCTGATCTCCAGGTTTGAAGGGATGCAATGGTTGATCAGGAGGCATAGAGATTCTCGAGGTTGCAAAGTTATGAATTACTGCCAGAACCTCCTGGATGTGTTTCACATATTGTGTGATCCGGCAATCTTGAGCTATTTCTGGACTGGCTTTCAGAACTGAGGCCTGGAAGGGTCTTCCGAACACAATTTCAAAGGGGCTTAATTGTAGCCCACTTCTAGGTGCCACTCTTATGCGAAGGAGGGCAAGGGATAGTACCTGGTCCCAACAAAGCTGTGTTTCTTGGCACAGTTTCGCCAAGGTTTTCTTTAAGGTGTGGTTCATTTTCTCAGTTTGTCCAGAAGACTGCGGTCTCCATGCAGCATGCAATTTCCAGTTGATCTGTAACGCACTGCTTACTGCATGAGTAACATCAGAGACAAATGCTGGCCCATTATCACTCTGGATAGAATCCGGCAACCCAAAGCGAGGAATTATCTCCTTTACCAGCTGTTTTGCAACCTCAGAAGCTTTTTCCGTCTTTGTGGGAAATGCTTCCACCCATCCCGAGAACGTATCCACAAAAACCAACAGGTATTTGAAGTTGCCTGTTGTTCTAGGCATTTGTGTAAAGTCCACCTGCCAGTCCTCAAAAGGGCACTTGCCTCGATATTGAACCCCAAAGGCTTTAGGGTGGGAGTCAGTCTTGGGGTTATTCCTGGCACATAGTTGACCACCTCGGGTGATCCGTTGTGCTATTCTATGCAAATATGGTCCCTTCAAATATGGGTGCACAGTTTCTAATAAGGCATCTCTCCCATAGTGGGATCCTTCGTGAAGATGTTTTAGCACTGGATATACCAGGGCCTCCGGGAAGAGTATCATCCCATGAGAGTTTACTCTCCAAGTAGAGCTGGGGTCAAACTCAGTAAATCCCCATGCACGAGCTCTCTCCTCATCCCGCTCGGTGTATTCAGGAGCATACTGAGTCAGGTCCACAAGAGGGATGAGTGCACCCTGGAGGGCAGAACGGGCAGCGGCCTTAGCTGCCCGATCAGCTGCCCTGTTGCCCTTTGCCAAGTCAGACCCACCCTTTTGGTGGCCAGGACAGTGCATCACAGCGACAGCTGATGGTAAAGCTACTGCCTTTAACAAGGCCAGGATTTCTAATGGGTGTTTGACATCCTTGTTGCTAGCCGTAAGAAGTCCCCGCTCCTTCCAAATGGCCCCATGCATGTGGAGAATCATAAAAGAGTATTTTGAGTCGGTAAATATATTGACTCTTTTACCTTTTGAGAGTTCCAAGGCACGGGTCAGGGCTATTAATTCGGCTTTCTGTGCTGATGTACCTGCAGGAAGGGCCTTGGCCTCCACGGTGTTCTGGACTGTCACCACTGCATATCCAGCACATCGACGGCCTTGATCCATAAAGCTGCTGCCATCTGTAAACAGCTCCCACTCTGGATCCGGCAGAGGCTGGTCCGTTAGATCTGGTCGGCTGGCATACACTGTGTCTATGGTTTCTAAACAGTTATGGATTAAAGTGTCATCCTCAAGTCCGTCTGCATTGCTTGGAAGCAGTGTGGCAGGATTCAGGGAATTAGAAACCTGCAGTTTCACATTAGGATTGTCCAACAGAGCTGCTTGATATTTTCCCATTCGCCCAGCAGTTAACCAAAGTCCACCCTTCTGCTCCAGCAATGTCAAGACCTGATGTGGCACACACACAGTGATGGGCTGACCCAATGTAAACTTCTCTGCCTCATGTAGGAGGTCACAAGTGGCAGCCACGGCACGCAAGCATGAAGGCCATCCCTTAGTGGTGTGGTCCAACTGTTTGGACAGATATGCAACGGGCTGCATTTCTGGTCCCAACAATTGGATCAGCACTCCTAGGGCAACCCCCTGTCTCTCATGTACATAAAGTCTGAATGGCTTCCTAAGATCCGGAAGTCCTAATGCTGGTGCTGAAATCAACTTTACTTTTATTTCATCAAAAGCCTTTTGACATTCCAGAGTCCAAGACAAAGGTTCAGAGTCCAGGCCTTTGAGAGCATCATATAAAGGTTTTGCTATTAGTCCAAAATTAGGAATCCAAATCCTACAAAACCCAGCCATACCCAAAAATCCGCGCAACTGTCGCCGGTTACTGGGGATTCTAAGGGCTGAAATTACCTGTTTTCTTTCCGTCATCAGGCTCCGTCTGCCTTTCTTGATTTCAAACCCCAAATACGTCACAGTTTGTTTGCATATCTGTGCCTTGTTAGGTGACACCTTGTAGCCACATTTTGCCAGGTGGTTCAGTACCACTATGGTATTTTCCAGACAAGATTCGTAGTCTGGACTTGCAATCAATAAATCATCTACATATTGCAATAAGACACCCTGGTTTAGTTGAACCTTCCTGAGATCCCTGGCCAGTATTTCCCCAAAAATAGTTGGGGAGTTCTTAAATCCCTGTGGAAGCACAGTCCAGCAATACTGGAGAGTGCTCTTGGACTTAGGGTCCTGCCACTCAAAGGCAAAAAGCAGTTGATCCTGGACATCAATTGGGATACAGAAAAAGGCATCCTTCAGGTCTAATACTGAAAACCACCCATAGTCACCAGGTATGGCAGTTAATAGGGTATACGGATTAGGCACAGTGGGATGTAAATCCTGAACAATGTCATTAATAGCCCTTAAATCTTGGACAAAACGGTACTCGCCTGTATGGGGTTTCTTCACTGGCAGAACTGGAGTATTGTAGGGTGAGCGACAGGGCCGAATGAGTTCAGATTGAAGGAACCTTTTCAATACTGGCTCAATTCCCCTCAAGGCCTCCTCCCTTAAGGGGTATTGTTTCCTTCTCGGGGTTTTGTTCCCCTCTATCACTTCTATCCTTACAGGCTCCGCATTTTTCACACGTCCTGGGGTTCCATCAGCCCAAACCCACTTACTTACTCTTTCAACAATTTCTGGAGGTAAAATTTCACTTTTTGGTGGAGCATCTTGAGTAAGCAACATCTGGAATCGCAGAGCATGCTCTGGAGGAATCTGTAGGTGAAGCCTCTGATTTTTGGGTGAGAATATAATTCGTGCATTAAGCTTACTTAAAAGGTCACGACCAAGGAGAGGGATTGGACACTCTTCCATGTATAGGAAGCTGTGCTGGAGCTGTGTGGTGCCCAGCCGGCACTCCAAAGGTTGCAGGAAGGGTGTCTGTTGTGACTTCCCTGTAACCCCAATGACTGCTGCAGTCTTTTTGCTCATTTTAGTTAATTTCGAATTCAAAACTGAGTATGTTGCTCCAGTGTCCACCAAGAAATCAATCAGACGGTCCCCCACAGCGAGGGTTACCCGGGGCTCCGAGGGGTTATTTTGATGGGTTTAAGATCTAGTGGAACCCCTGGGCACCCCTATTCTTCATCTGAACCTTCTCCATAAACTTTCATTTGTCTCCTTTCCTCCACACTTGGCTCCCGATTCCTTCTACTCTGTCTATATTCCCTCCTATCTTCACCTGAGACCCTACTCTGTGCTATCACTGGTCTCCTGTCCTCTGTGCTGGGCTCTCGATTCCTTCTCCGTCCGTATTCCCTATCATCATCTGAGCCTCTACTCTGTGCTAACATCTGTCTTCTCTCCTCTCTCCTTGGTTCCTGGTTCTGTGTACTCCTTCTATATTCCCTCCTGTAACCCCTGCGTGAATCATCCTGTCGTGGTGTCCTCAGTCTTCTATCCTGCCTTCTGTAATTACTGCGTCTGCCTCTTCTCTGTAACCTGGGACAACTGTCCTTCCAATGTCCCTCTTCCCTACAGAAAGCACACTGATCTCTTCCTAGGGGTTCACGTCTCTGTCCATTACTGTTTTCCCGAAACCCTGGCCTGTGCTCTCTTTGTACAAAAACTGTCGCAGGTTTCGGTCTCCTGTCCTCTCTCCTGTCCTCTCTATTATTATAAACCTTAAATGCTAAGTCCACTACCTGGGACGGACTCATCTCTGTGACGCCGTCTACCTTTGCTAACTGTTTCCTTATGTCTGGAGCACAATATGTGATGAACACCATAGTGAACAAATGAGCATTTTCTGGGGCATCCGGATTTATATCCGTGTGGTCTCTATACGTCTGAATAATCCTCTCAAGGAACTCTGATGGATCCTCATTAGCCCCTTGTGTAAGGTCCAATAATTTGTTAACATTTTTATGTTTGGGGATTCCCTGCTCCAGTCCTACCAATAAACATTTTTTATACAGATCCAACTTCGCCATTCCTCCATTGTTGGGGTCCCATTGAGGATCTACCTCTGGGACAGCAATCTGTGGCTCTGGGGATTGGCTATCCTGTTGGCGGAGACATGCAGCCTCCTCCCTGGCTTTCCTCACTACTATCCTCTGCTCATCTAGACCTAGTAAAACTTGTAACATCATCTGTATATCTGCCCAGTTAGGGCGGTGGGAGAGAAAAACAGAGGCAAACATGTCCGCCATCCTCTTAGGAGCCTGCCGGTACGGGGGAACAGAGTTCTTCCAAGTTTGGAGGTCCCCGGTGCAAAAAGGACGGTGCGACCAAAAGTACCCAGCAGGTCTCCCCTCTTCATTCACGCCACCTATCGGCAGCTGGCGAAGAGGAAACTGTCCTGCCACAGAGCGGTCGTTACTGCCAAAATGGGTGCCGCTCCTAGTGTGGGGAGGAGAAGCCATGATAACTACCTCCCTGGAGGGCAATGGAGGCTGTGAAGCCTCAGGAATCTGTGCGGGAGGGGCCTCAGGAGGGGCCTCAGGAGGGGCCTGGTCACTGGTCACGTGGTGAAGGCCCTTATCCTGAAGCCTCAGGAATCTGTGCGGGAGGGGCCACTTCACTGGAGAAGGCCTTTGTCCCGATGAGTTTAAGGTATTTCGCATATGAATCTCTTCCTCCTCTTCTAAGTCTGCCTTTCTGCAGTCCTCATGGAAAGGAGAACATTTATCTCTTCTCTGCATCATTACTCTAGCCTTCTTCTGCGTCATATCCCATTCATGGAGGGTGGCCTGTATCTGGTCCTGCACACTTTTAAAGGCGGACTCAAAAACGTTACGATTTTCGTCCCTCACACTGCCAATAGCTGAATCAAAAACCTGATTTTGTCGTTGCACTTGATCCTGTATGCTTTGAAAAGCTGACTTAAAAGTCTGATTTTGTCGTTGAAAAGCTGACTCAAAAGCCTGATTTTGTTGTTTCATCGCTAAGTTAAGAGCTTGAATTTGTTGCAGCACATTCTCAGTATGTGAAGTACCACCACTACTTTTCATAGAAACAAGAATGTAGCACATGGCGCCTATGCACATTACCAAAAAAACACCTAGAAGCACAGACTGCAAAGGGATGGCTTGGAAACCATTCACATATGTATACAGAATTAAAATCATGTGCCATAAGCTAGGTCTAATCCAATTATTTACACTTATCAAACTGGTGGTAATATTTAATGGAAAAAGGCTACTTAAATTCAAGGCCGGAAAAAAACTGAAAGAACTCAAGTTAGGGATTAAACTGCTGAAGTTCATGGTTGAGGCCACGTTTGGGTCAAAACCACACCCACAACAGCCGTATGCGCGGAGGAAAAAAAAAAAAAAAAAAACTTTTCAAGACATGAAACAAAGAGTTTCACTGCGAGTCCTGCAGACCTAATGCGCTTTTATGGTGACCAACGCAAGAAAAATTACTTTGGGCTGGTCAACCACGGGTGAAACTTGCAAATCACGTTTGGGCGCCAAGCTGTTATAGAGCAGCCCCGATATTAAACGGGTTCCTGGCTGTGGGTCCTCACCCGCGCGCTTTAAAGGGACTTATGAATACTCTACTACAGACACACACAAAAGGGTTAATAAAAGGTTTATTTACAAGAGAAAAAGAAATAAGGAAAATGTACAACTCAGGGAGAAAATAGGGAAATAAAGTCTTTAATGCGTCCTACCCGATCCGACGACCTGGAAACCCAAAGTCACTCTCAGAGCTGGCCGGACGCTCCGAGCTGGCCGAGAGCCCAAAAATGGAGAGCCCCCAAAGCCCACGTGTCTGCCTTTTGTATCCACCTGGCTGCTTAACCCCACCCTCAGGTCCCAGCCACCTTCTCTTTGGTGGTGATGGGATTTGGAGTTCCCCGTGTCTTTGGCTTTGACCTGGGGTGGGGGTGGAGTCCACAAAGCCTATGTGGAATTTGCTTTGGGACATCCTTTTTCCCCCTAACAGAATTGCTACCTCTTTTCTGGCACTGATTGAGATGTATACATCCAGAAAGTGGAAGGTAATTTCATGGGGTGGAAAGAACACTGAACTGGAAGTCAGGAGGTCAGTTTCCAAAGACCAGTTTCTCATTCACTAGTCATGTGACCATGAACATATCTCTCCATCCTCTAGGCCGCAGGTATAGTTCCAAAGAGATCTAAGATTCATTTCAACTTTGAAGGGCTATGACTTGGATATAACAAACTCAGGCCTCTCAAATGAGATGGAAAGAGGATTGCTAACTGTCTCCATGATCATTTTTACAGCTACCAAGGGAAAAATCCAAATACCATTCTCCCAAAAGCAGAAAAGGAGATGAAAAGAGGCTGTTAGTCCTAAGACCTTACTAATCCTACCATCTCAGCCACTCTCAGACCCCACCCGGCAGTGTTGCAAGGCCCTGACATCTTGGAGCGCCTTTCTCTGCTCTGAAACAGAACTACATCTTGGCTTCACCAGGATCCCTGTTGCATGCCAAAGAAACAATGGAATTGGAGCGGTTGGCCGCTTCCTCATTGTTTTGAACACCAAATCCTCATTGGTTTTAGAATGAGCCCCATGAGTCAGAACTGAGAACCTCTGGAATGAAAACACTTTTTCTTGCTTCGCAGGGCCTGGGTCTACCAGATGACAGTCACATCTAAGATCAATGAGAGCTGAAGAGCTTCCCCAAGTTGATAAAGAGATGAGTGATGGATTTGTGGGGATGTTCCAGATCAATGGGATGTTCCTATCAGCTTAGGAAGTCAGCCCTGTCAATCTATTACCCCACCTCCAAAGCTATAACTGGGAGCAGATGGTTTTGCTTGCTAACAGATGGAACAGAAGCAGGATGTGCCCATTGCCTTGTCCATCATCAGTTTGCTCTCAGATTGAGGATAGGAGCATGACAGAGGGGCTCAAAGAAGAAAGAAGCCCAGGGGTGAGCCAGTTACCAGAGTGGTCCCAGTGTAGCCAGCAGGAAATGCAAGCTCTGTAAAGGCTCAAACAGGGAAGGAACAAAAGTAGTAACTGTGGGGGCCCTGCTCCTAAAACTCGGTGAGGTCGTTGGGACTGAAGTAACCACACTGCCTGCAGTGATTGTATAAATGTCACCTCAAACACATAATTTTCTCTGGTGAAAAAGGTGGCCACTTAAGCATGTGCCATTAGACACTGAAATCCTGGAGAGGGATGGTAGTGTGGTAGCAGCCCCCGAGGAGCTGAGCTCTTCTCCTGTGGTTCACTGGGGTTCTTCCTACCTGGGTACTCCACCCCCAGAGTGATCAGGAGTGGCCTTTGCAGAGTGCATGAAATGCAGGGGTTTGCCAGTCATTTTGAAGCAGACATGCATTAACAATGAGAGGCAATAGGAGAGAAATTGGTCTTTCTCACCCATTGTGTGCTGTCATTGCTAGAGATTTGGCTGTGCCTCCAGCAAAGAGCCATTCATTATCCCTGTAGATGGACTGCCCTGACCCAGATCAAAGGAAGTTGGCTTGGGGCCTAAACCTAATATGCTAAAAATTCTGTTTCATTTGCCATTTGGGGTCTTCCAACTTCTCTCTGAGCAAGGAGAGATTTGTGTGGACAAGGTGGAGGTGGAAGCCTTTCTGTAGCACCCTCTCATTTCATAAGAATGTTCCACTCAGGAGCTTTTAATGGCTCCCCAACAGAATATATTCCAAGCTGCTCTCCTGGACTAAAGACTTTTGAATCTGGTTCCACCTGACTATTTCAATGTGTCAACACAGACAAGATCTTGGCTACCATGCATCCTCACCCCTTTTCATCCCTCAGTTCAGGCCAATGCCCATATGTTCGCACCTTCTGGCCCTGATCCCTAATCACTCAATATCTGAACTCTGGTCCCAATCTAAACCAATTTATTGTCTGGGCTCTGTATGAAGACCCAACTCTTCCAAGAAGTTGGAACCACACCAACTGGCACTGATCTACCTCAGTTTGTAAATACTCTCATTTTTGCTTTTTGATATCCTTATTGGAGGAACTTGAAGTGCTGACCAAACCTGTGATCAGTAGCCTATAAGCTTAGAAAGGGAGAAACTCATACTTTGAATATTTCAAATTATAACTTTTGTGAATGAGTACACTCCAAATTTAAGTGCCAACAGTCCTAGGTTACTGCATAGTTCTAAGCAGCTTTCCAATTTGTAATTGTTGCACAAGGGTAGATGTAGCTGGAGCTGGTATGGGAAGGAAGTTTCTGCTTGAGAGCCCTAGTCCTGGCCTCTGCAGACATTGCCTTCAGCCTGACCCCAGTTTTTTCATGCAGAACTTCCAAGTTTGCTTCTGGATCTATATCTAATCCGCATCACTGTAGAACTCTAGAGAGATCGATGTGCTTAGATCACTAGGGTTGTTTAGTACACAACCTACACAACCACACTTGGCAACACAGTCCAACTTCTTACTACCATGGTAGCCAGAAGTTTATCTTTTTAAATTTTTCAATGACCATAGAAAAGGAAGGAAATCACATAGAAAAGCTATGTGAAGTTTGATTGAATATTCAGCCTATGACCTAAGAAAGAGTGTTCTTTTCCTTGGCATTCTGTAGTACATGTGCCAAGAATCATGCTAAATCACTACCTGACAAATGGCCATGCCCTCCACTCCCTCCTCATGATGAAGAAACTGGGCTGGACTTTGGACCAAGTCAAGGACCTAGGGGTCAACTAGGATGAATCAGAGTGCTGGTGCCTGGGTTTCTGACCATTATCATCATCTATTTGAAACGTTTGTCCAAAAATCTCAGAAACTTCTGAAATTCCAAGTCAGTTCTTGCTTCATTTTCTCTGCCCCAAAGAGCACCCCGACCTCATGGGCTACCCACACACTTGTGACAAATCCGTCACTGAGGAGCTGATCAGTTAGTCATTCTATTAAGAGTTTCCAGACGGTGCGTAAGCTTGGGCAATTCTGCTGTAAGGAGGAAATTATCAGTAGAAGTGGAAGTGACAGGGTGTTTAGCAAACATTAAACCAAGGAAGCTTGAAAGGTCTTTGAGCATCGTTAAATAAACATTTAGGATGACTAAGAGGGCAGAATGTAAAATGGAAAGGAAAGTATAAACACTTTCTGTGGGTGAGGAAGGCTTTCTCTTTCTTCCATCCTCTTCTGATCAGGTTATCAGGGTGCCAGAGACAGCCTGAATGAAGCTCTCCAATACTTACAATAAAATTATCCTCTGTAAGTTTGGAGTACCACTCAATAGACATTCAGAGAAAAGAAGCTGGTTCCCTTTGTTTGAAGCCTGACTCAGATAGTCACATCCTAAAAGCTGAGGCAGTACCCCAGGTCTAGCTGGTCCTAGGACCACACCTGGTTCAGGTTTCCAACACCCCAACCAGAAATAGCACCAAGGGAAACAGCTTTGGAACTGAACAGCCCACCTGAGTGCCAAACACGGTATTTAACTTTCAATACAATCCTCATAACTGAAGTATTCTTGCCAGAAGAAACAGGCCAAGGAATTAAGGTCACATAGTGATTGGCAGAGGCAGAGCTGGAACTCTACCCTGTGCTCCAGAGCCACTCCAGCATCCCAGCCTGCATTTCCATGAGGGACCACAAGGCTCATGCCAAATGCCTCCCAGGTACCTCCAGGGAGAATGAAGGATGGGGGAAGGAGGCCACTGGGAGGCCAGGCCCACAGTGACAAGAACAACTATCACAATGATAAGGACCCAGGTGGTGGGGATCACAGACCTCAACATCTTCAGAAAACACAGCCTCTGCTAGCAACTCTGGGGACTCCCAGCTGCTAATTTGAGGAGGGCAATTTCTCACAAAACTCCAGTCAACCCAGGGAAGGGCAACTTGCCTCAAGGAAGGGCAACCAGCCTTCCAGCTGCAGCTGGGAGTTCTGGCAATGTCACCATCAACAGAGGATTTAGCAGTCGTTCCTCATTTTCTCAAGCTGGCTAGTAATCTGCTCAGAGTTTCATTTACTCTTGATGTCCTACCAACACAGAAGACATGGGCTTAGGACACACACACACACACACACACACACACACACACACACACTCTCACAGACTGTTGGCACTCTGGATGATTGAACTATCCTCTATCATCCCCACGAGGGATCCACCTCCAGTGATGGACCTACTACCCCATGAGAGGCCCACCTCCCATGAGGACCCGCCTCCAGGAGGGGTCTTCAGCTATACCTTCAAGTTCAAGCTCTGGTCAATAGAGTGCGTAAGAACTTAACAAAGCCAAGCAAGGCAAGTAAATAAATAATAAGAAGTGCAAGAAAAACAAGAGCCAGAGATGTCTACAATGTCTTTCCCAGAGCCTTGATGACAGGCTGTGCCATTTCCTGTTTAAGACTCATCCCATTTCCCTGACTCCTTCACCAACTCATCTCCAAACTTGCCCCAAGGTTTCCTTTAAATGGTGAAGAAGTAGCCACCAGGACCCAAGCTGGCCCTGCACCCGTCCCTCATAGTCCACTAGCATCTTACTCTCTGCTACCTTTCAACGTGGTCCCCCCATTCTGGGTTTCTTCAGCACACCAGCTCTGGGTCACCTCATGAAGGTTTTGCCCACTCCTTTCTCCTCTGGCTTCCAATCTCTGCCCTCCTTCAAGACTCTATTCCACTTTCCTCCTCATGAGGACCCCCTGTCCACTGCAAGGACACCACTTCCCCTCAACAACTCTTTGTATTTTTAAGCCTAGAGTTTGGATGCCTCTCTTTGTCGTGAGGAAGTGCATCTGTCTCCTCACTTAGATCCTAAATCTTTGGAATCAGAGACCACAGCTGCTCTTTCTTTGCCACATGGCTTGTGTGGGCATGTTCGCTGTCCGGGGAAGGAACTTCTGTCCTTCTGTGATGGAGTCAGACCTGAGCAATCCCTGCCACAGCTGGCGGTGGTGGTTGCTCACTGGACAGGCCCTCCCTGCATGTACGGGAACATAAATCCCAGGAGCTTTAGCAAAATCTCGGCACCTGTTCAGATCAGCAACAGCTTCCATTCTTACCTCAGAAATTCAACTCTGACCTAATTCCTGCTGTGTTGAACTAAATCCTTGGGACACAAAGAAAGAATTAAAAAATAGTCTTTGCTGTTACATATTGAATCAGTTATGAGCTTCCACAAACAAGGTTCAATCTTCTCCAAATTAAAGTTATTTTTATAGTATAGTACAATGACTCAAAAGAACATTTACCATTTGTGTGATTACAACCGTTGGCAGGACCTAGCTGAGGCCTCGGACATGTGCATTTGCTTATTTGGCCTGGGATTTTTAACTCTTTGGTTTTGATATAATGATACTATATGTGAGGTGCTCTCCATATGGATGTTTTCAAAACACTGTAGAAGTGCCCATGTTGAACACAGTTCCCAAAAGCATCGGAGGGGAGAGGAGGAGGAAGAGCAGACTTGGGTCAGCAGTAAAGCTTCATGTGCAAATGTCAGACAGCTGCAGCCTGCAGAAGAGCATAGGCTCCAGAAGAAGACATGGGCTTAAAATCTGATTTTACCGCTTAATTCTGTGTGCCCTTCAGCAAGTTCTTGACTCTCTCAAGGCCTTTATTTTTATACCTGTAAAAAGGGGTAGATTCATTTCCTAGGGCACCATAACAAAATAGCCCAAAGTGGGAGACTCAAAAACAGCAGAAATATATTCTTCAGAGCTCTGGAGCCAAGAAGTCCAAAATCAAAGTATCAGCAAGGCCTTGCTCCCCCTGTAGGCTATAAAGAGGAATCCTTCCCAACCTGTCACAGCTTCTGGTCACTGCTGGCAATCCTTGGTGGTCCTTGCTTATAACCGCATCCCTACATTTCTGTCTCCACTACCACATGGCCTCATTCCTATTTCTGTGTCTTCATATATCTGTTATCTAGAGCTCCCTTTCATTTCCTATATAAAGAAACACACTAGCCATTGGATCGAGGATCTGCCCTAACCCAGTATGATGTCATCTTAACTTCCAAATTAAGTTACATTCACTGCTGGGGATGGAGGAGGATTGGCACTTGAAGTTAGCTTTCAGGGACCACAATTCAACCTGTTACCATGGGATTATAATGTATGTATTATTGATAGGGAGTAAGGGGGGCAAAATGACAGAGTATACAATGGCTGGTCCATCTTAACCAATATCTATAAATACCTTATATCCAAAAAAAAAAAAGACCATATTGTGAGGTTACAGTAAACATTAACGGGAATGATTGCTGAGAGCAACCCAGTACAGTATCTGTTGCTAAGGACCATCAGAAAAATTTGATTTCAGTTTGAAGGACCAAAAGTACACTTACTATTCTACCTCAGGACTAATCAGTCCTCAAATCTTGGGTCAGCATATAACCTATGGGGACAATGATTAATTTCTCCATCCTACAAGATACCATGCTGATCCATTACATTGACGATATCATGCTAATTGGACTGGATGACAAGTAGCAAGTACATAGGCACATTGGTAAGATATATGAATGCCAGAGAGTGGGAAATAAATTTCCCACAAAAATTCAGAGGTCTTCCCACCTTGGTGAAATTTCTGGGAATCCAGAAGATGGATCTTAATCATCAAATGACCTCTCCAGTGGATTTCAATCAGTCTCAAACTCCAGACACCTTTGTTCTTGCTTTGTGGGCTCTTGCTTTATGGGCTCATGAACACTGTGTCTATGGTAGCATAGATGGGTTTAGAATGGACTTTAATTCAAGTTTGAGCTGATGTCAGCCACAGCTGAGGATCTAATCTACCAACATTAAAAGTCAACAGTGATTTTCAATACAGCACCCTCCAGAGATAATCAGCCAGTCACCACTGTAGTCACTGGAATACTTACTGTGGACGTGATTACCCTTTCCTGCCCCACAGCTTATCTGTCAATACCACCATTGATGGACTTTATCTTTATTCACTGTCATGAAATGAAATAAAGTATTGTTGATTTTACCAAGGAACTCATTTTACAGTAAATGAAGTACAGTGATGATGGGCTGGTGAAAATCACTGGTCTTTCCATATCCCTATCACACTGAAGCAGCTGGCCTTATATAATGGTGAAATAGCATCTTGAATCCTCAAATATAGCTCCAGGTAGAAGGCAGTGTTTTGGAGGGCTGGAGCAATGTTCTCCAAATTGGAAGATATTCTCTATGACTTTGGTGCTATTCTCCCAAAGTCAGCATTCACAGATCCAAAAGCCAAAGGGTGGAAATGGAGGTGGATCCTCTCTTTATAGTTTCTGATGAAACTCTAGTGATTTTTTTTGTTGTTTTTTGTTTTGTTTTGCTTTTTGTTTTCTGGCCCTGAAATTTTGGGCTCCACATGTCTAGAAGTCTTAATCCTCAGAGGGACTTCTTCTTTCTACCAGGGATGAAAGCTTTCAAAAGGGGAGAAATCAATGATTTCATTAAAATGAAAGTTGATACTGCCACCTGGCCAGTTTGAGTCCCTCCTGCTAATCAATCAATTGGCCAAGCAAGAGTAAGTATATTGGAAGGGGTGATTGATTCTGATTATGAAGGGAAAATTGTATTATTATTGCACAATAGGGTAAGAAAGATTGTGGTGGAATGCAGGTGAATCCCTTGGGTTGTATATTTGTTAGCTAGGGCTACTATGACAAAGTATCACAAATTGAGTGAATGTAAATATATTCTTTCAGTTCAGTTAAAAGTCCAAATTCAAGGTTCTCTTTCTAAAGCTTCTAAGGGAGGATTCTTTGTCTCTTTCAGGTTCTGGAAGCCACAGGCTCTCTATGACTTTGGTGACATAGCTCCAGCCCCTTCCTCCATCATCACATTGCTAACTTCCTTCTGGGTCCTTACAGGATTTTCTCCTGTGTATGTGTCTAAGTCCAAATTTCCTTCTTCTTATAAGGACAGCAGTTGTGTTTGATTAGAACTTAGTCTAATGATCTCATCTTAGCTTGATGACAATTACAGAGACTTTATTTCCACATTAAGTCACATTCACAGGGACTTGGTGTTAGGATTGCATCATATCTTTCTGGAGGACATAATTCAACTAACAAGTGGGTGCCTTTAGTACTACCATGCCCTGAAATTAAAGTAATGAAAGTGATTATAATGACATTAGAATTATAAGAGAACAAATTAATGGAAAACTGTAGACAGGACTGTTAACTGCCCCAAACTTTTCAGGGGTCCCACTAGTAAGTGGACTACAACTAGCCATGGTGCTTGCTAAAAGCAAAAGGAGTAAGTATGATTTTAAAATGCAAGAAGATATTTATAAATCATAATTACAGCTATATGAATAATTGCAAAATAAGAACTGTAATACTTATAATTTTTTTATTTTGATAACATATTTGTCTACATATTAACCAATTCTTTTTCTTATCATTTATCCTACCATATAAGTTTCTTTAATAATAGTTAACTTTATATGTCAGGTTTGCGTTAGAGGATTCTTTTTTTTTTTTTTAAAGATTTATTGATTTATTTATACAAGCACTGGGTACAGTCAGAAGTGCAGGAGGGTGAGAGAATTCACCAGAGCCAGAGTGGGGAGCAGAGCAGGCAGAAGGACCGAAGTACACTGCTGAGGGGAGCAGCGGGTGGCAGGAGAGGTCTGCGCGCCATGTGGGACCCTTCTCTGGTGGCCGGGGAGCAGCCGGGGATCAAACCAGTGCCACAGAGGCCGCGGGCAGCTTCGCAACCCAGTGCTCAACCGCTGCGCCACCGGGGAGGCCCGCGTTAGAGGATTCTTATATGGGAATGTAACACAATCAAAAGTGGACTAAACCTTATCTACAGATGGGTAAAGGGGATTTGAATCTTCTTTTAAGGAGAAGGCTAGCAAGATTTCAGTTGTATGAAGGATAGCTGGATTATTTTAGATGAAAGTCTGACTTTGCTATTGTCTCTTCTAGGAAGTAAATATGGAATAAGAAGTTTACAAGGATGGATTGTGGTAAATTTGTCTCAAGACAACTTAGCTAAACTAGCACTAAGTTTCCCAAAAGTTCTAGGTTGGCATTGTCCCCAAAGTACATTCTGTGTGAGATCTAGAAGACAAAAAAATGAAGCTGATGCTCTGTTCCTTCTATGTTCAAAAAGTAGATACAGGCCACTCAATGCTGTGGTTGTCCACACACTGCCACTAATCTGCTGGCTCACCCTAAGAATGCAGCAGCTCCAACACCTGCCCCAATCTCTCCCTGAATCTTAGCATATCCTCGGCCAGATGTGTGACAGTACATTCCAGTTTGTCCAGACCATCATCAAAGATGGAAATTTAGAGGTGACAAGAGGTCAGTGCAAATTCTAGTGTATTCACATGATTCCTGGATCATCTGTGTCCATTCCTGTTTCTCCCTGCTTCTCCCATTTCATTTCCCAACTGCATGTCTGCTGAGTTTAGGCTCTAGCTCCAGACAAAGACTCAATGGCCTCTTACAACCAGCTGGTCTTTTAACCAGCTCCCACAATTGTGGGAGGCCAAATCCCTATAATTAATTCCTTATTATACATCACAGTTCTGCCTCTCTGATTGAATCCTGGCTGATACAATGCTCCCCCAGTCCTTAAACCTGAGACCTGCCAGCCTTAAAAGACACTGAAAGGCTTGTGTTAGCCATTGGTCCTGCCAGAAGATGTCAACTGTGTCAAACCAGCAAGAAATCATGGCTGTTGAGTGCCTAGAGGTTAGAGAAGGTTGTGGTCCACAATGTAATCACCTCCAAGACCCATTTGTCAATGTTTACCCCTGTGGACAACTTCTTTAAAATATGCTCTCTATTGAATTTACTCACTACCAATTAAATTGTTTTCACTTATTTCATAACTGACAGATAATCAAAGCTGCTCATCAGCTAAGAAAGCCAGCATTCCTCTTCTGCATTGATATCATTCCAGCCAAAGGCAAAGAAACTTGACATGTCGGTCAGCTTTCCAGAGGAAGGGAAGCTGTCACATTCTTATGTTCCTTTCAGAAATGCCTGTGGGGGTAGAGGAAATAAATGTGAGTGAGCCAGGAAAACCTTTCCAGGGATCTTCATCAGTGGGGTCAGAGCAACCTCCAGCAGAGCCAAGGATACAAGGGAAAGGGGAAAAAATGGTGGAGGTAGAGTTGGGACACAGATGAACTTTTCTCCATGGGACCAGGGGACGTGCCTGTAACTTTCTGTCTGAGTCTATAGCTAAAAAGAGGTGACCTTTCTAAAATGCATGAAAGAACAATTCCCATAGTTCAACAGAGCAGGCCTAGAGAGCTTTCTGTCAAGGTGGTATTGGTAAAGTTCTGTCACTCTGATCCAGATGGCTATTTGAACAAAATATGGGAAATATTACAGAAAACCAAAAAATATAGTCACTCCAGCATTGTTTTAGCCAGGGATCTCTAGAAAGAAATGAACAAAAAATAATTTCTCCAATGAGATATTTCCCAATAATAAAGACAAATGTGGCAATAACAATAGGACCACTTGACATGAGTCAGCATACCTATACTCAAGATCATATGCTGTCATTAAGTGATCCTGAGAAAATAGTGTCACCAGTCTTCGCTAAATTCATTTACATCTTTAAATAAAAGGTCTCTGAATCATAGGGCCTCGTTGACAAAGATGATACATGTCCACCAAAGATCTGCACTCCCCTCCCCCAAAGATCTGCAAGGGTCAGACTTGCTGCCAGAAAATGGCAGCCCAGCCAGGAACTACGTTTGTGATTAGGGCTCACCAGTGGGCTGATGAGTAGAAATCTGACTGGATCCCTTCCAGCTAAAGTGGACAAGAAATAAATGTAGCTTATCCATACTCTCTTTTCCTATACCCTAGCAGGATGCTGACACTAGGCAACCTTGGAAACCACCCATACAAAATCTCCATTGATCAAGTTCCCTAAGGGACAGAGCTTAGTCCTCACCAAAAGGACTCTATATGGGTGAGAAATAGTTTTTTTTATTTTGTTCAACTAATGGCGTTATAAAGTTTCTCTGTGAAAGCAGCTAGAATAAACTGATACAACCTCAAACTTATAACTATATGGTCAACTAACAGTTTAAAAGACTCTTTTCATATACTTTTATGTAATTTGACCTAAAGAATGGCAATGCTGTGAAACAGGTCAGTTATGTTTTGTTCACTTTACATAAGAAAACCCAAGACTCAGAATTCTGAAGTGATTCCCCAAAGTCACCGACAAGCTGTAGGGCCAGGCAGTACAAGCAGGAGACTTGAACTGGATTTGAGTCTAAGAAGCAGAAAAGGGCCAAGGGCAGTTCTACACAGGAGACTGTGCTGGGAGGGATCATGGCTGTACCCAGAATTGGATCTGTGACTTTAAGCAGTTTTTTGAGAGTCAACTTCCTATGTGAATATTCTAAATTTGTAAAGAAAACATGAGATCTTTACATGGGTATAAACATATCTGACTTGTAACCAACAGCCAGCTGATAACAATAGCTTATATTTATTGAGCACTCACAATGGCCCAAGTGGTCTACTGGCATTTATTCATTCAACAACCCTGACAGTTGTATGCCATTACATCATCCCTGTTTTAAAGAAGAAATTCAGAAAAATGTCTACCCAAAAGTATATATATATTGCACACATTTCCAGAAAGCAAAACTAAGAGAAAATGAAGAGGGGAGAGGGATGGTGTGATAATCACCAAGCCAGTTTCTATTATGTTTAAAGACTATTTGACCCTGGCAGAGTATTCTAACAGAAGTTTCATAAAGTGTGACTCCTGCCCATCCAGCTGATGGCAGGAGGGGAACTATGCATGACTGCTGAGGAATGTTCCAGTGAGGCCCCAGGGCCAAAGCAAGAGGAACCCAATATGAGCATGAGATAAGGCATTATCCAGATGACTACACGGGACCAGTGGGGGCTGTGCTGAGTAGAGGCTGGAACAAGAGATAGGGGAGTTCCAGAAAGCCCCAAGTGGTACATAGTTGGATATAGCACAAATCTAGGAAGTGGTGAGGCTATGTGGTCAGAATCCACACTTTGTGTGAAAGACATGTTTATTCTTCCGACACCATGGGGTGAGGAAGGGGCATGTATCATGGGTTATTTATTTTCCCAGTGGGAATTGGTTTAAACAGATCCATGTTCCAGTTGATGACCGATATCTGTGTTTGAGGAATGATCAGTCCAAGTCAGAGGTATGTGTGTTGCTCAGACACAGGGAAGCCACAACCATCTGCTCAAGACAGCTGACATGTGTAACCTCCAGGGGTGGGGACAGTGTGATGCTTCCTGAGGAGTCACATCTGGCAGGAGCACTGAAGATGTTAACAGTGCATCCAGTTTTGCCAAGCCACGCCCACCAGAGAAGAATGAGAGGACTCCCACTACCACCCAGCTCAGGCAGCAGAGGAGTTCGAGCTAGGTTGTGCCTCCCCATCTGGCCAAAAAAGAAACATTTTGTTCTTTGATTATAAAAGTAATAATAATACTTTTCCATTCAAAATAAATAAGTGAAAGAGTAACTGATGCTTATTGTAGGAAATTTGGATATACACACATGCACGTGTGCGCACATGCACATACACACACACACACACACACACATACTGAAAAGTTTGAAAAGAAAATTGTTACCCCAAGTCTCTTCTCCTGCCCAATATAACATTGCTACCATTTTGGTATAGTCTTTTCTAGATTTTTCTCTGTCCATGGTTATATAAATATAAACTATTTTTAAATAAAATAGAATCATGTAGTATAAGTGTTTTATTACTCTGTTTTTACTCTTAACATTTTATGACAAATGTTTTTGCCATTAAATACTCTTTTATAAAATGCAGACAGCTTTGGCTTTTTGTTTTTATGTAATTAATCTAACAACAGTTTCTTTGTGATTTATCCCATGTTTTTATGCTTATAAACCTCTCCCATCCCAAGAAAGCAAAACTAGGAGAAAATGGAGAGGGGAAAGAAGTGGTGTGATGATCACCAAGCCAGTTACCACTATGTTCAAGGACTGCTTGACCCTGGTGGAGTGTTCTAACAGAAGTTTCATAAAGTGTGACTCCTGCCCATATTTTCTTTAGATAATTAAGAAGATATCTAAAAATCAAAATATATCAGAATTGGAAAAATTGTCAGTGTCCTTCGTTTTATAGATGAGAAAATTCAAGCTTAGGAGGTAAAGTTACTTAAAGTTACATGGCATAGGCAGGAAGTGACAAAACCAAGATTTTGTCCACATTAAACTATAATTACACACAACATAACTCACAAATTTTAAATACTTGATGTGATAAATGTTGGCAATTTTATACACTATTGGAACCACCACCCACAGCAAGAAACAGAGTATTTCCTCCACCATCAGCAACCCTATCTTGGTCTATAGACTCTGCATGTCTATATCTGGATTTTATAAAAATGGAGTCATAGGATGAGTACTTTTTTGTGACTCACTTTGTTCAGTTAGCATAAAATGTTTGAGATTCAACTATGTTGTTGGGTCTATAAGAGTTTTTTTTTTTATTGCTGAGTAGTATTTCTTTATATAAATATACTATGGCGTGTTTATCCATTCTCCTGTTTATGGACATTTGGATTATTTCCAGTTTGGGACAAAAATGGAAAAAGGCTGATATGAATATTCTTATGGATTGTTTAGACATATGATTTCTTTTCACTTGGGAATGGAATTGCTTGGTCATTGAATCTGTGCATGTTTAAAGCTAGGGTTTGTGATCTGACTCTTAAAAACCAGGCCCAAAGCCATTAGAATTGACTATACTGTCCCTCACAACTCCAAGCATTCGGACACCAGACTCAAAGCCTAGCTCTTCTACTCCCTTGCTATGAAAACTTGGGCAAGTTACCTCACCTATTAGTGCCTTGTTTCCTCATCTGCACCAGTTCCTCTGGGGAGGATTAAATAAGTAAATACAAATAAAGTCCATAGAATGGCACCTGGTACATAGTTATTGTTATTGTTGTTGTGATATAAGGGACCGTGTCTACTTGTCTGTCAGATACTGGATTCAGAAAATGGTTCCTGTGAAACCAGCTGGGAAAGTATGTGAGTAGGGCAACCTTGCAAAGATTATTTATGGAAAAAGACTATGCCTTCCCAGCAGTCCCTTCAGCTAGAACTGCCACCCAAATGCCCCAGTGTCCAGACATGATAGTCTCATGCATCCCCACTGATTGCCATTTCCAATCCTTATACTTGCCCTTGTTAGTTTCAACACTCACAGGTTTTCCTACTAACTGTGATACACCAATCACTCCCTGAAGACTACGTACTCTTAAATCCTCCTTAATATCTGAGCAGGATCCAAACCCAGTTCTTCTTCTCCTCCTTGGGTTCCAACCAGGATGCCCAAAACCCCAAGGATGGTCTAGAGCTGTAGGGTAGGAAGCAAGGAGTCCTTGGGTAGAATGCAAAGGCTGGTTATCTGAGCAAAGTCCAGGGAGAGGTAGGAGAGGAGCTTTGTCCAGTATGAAAATGGGATTTTGCATTTGGGTGAACTGAAGGATGGGGTGTCCTTGGAAGCAACAGGGAACATAGGACAAGGAAGAATGGTCCAAACACAGTGTCAACTTCTACAAAGATGGTGGCATGTCCCCTGCCCACTAGTTGCTCACAAATAAGTTGTGACAACTTTTTCAATCAGCAGCTCACTGAACAAATACTTTCTGGATAAATGCACCAAAATCTGCACTAGAGAACATTTCATCCCAGGAACCTACAAGAATGTGATCTACAACCCCCAGAGGCTGGAGTTTGGGGGTCTGGGGTAGTTAAGAGGCTCTCCAGCTCTGGACAGGAATGAATGTGAGAGAGTTACGAGAGGAACTTGCCTCTCACCCAACTCAAGTACCTGAATCTCTCTTCCCTAAACACTGTTAATTCCCAAACTCCTGGTCATCACTGGCTCAGCCCTCAGAACCGGCAGGTCACAGTCATAACTCTCCAAACTCAAAACATCCACTCAAGGGAGATAAATTTCTGGTTCTGGGAGGGCTCTCAGGAAAGGACTGTTAAAAAAAGAGACATCCAGGGCTGCCGACTGCTCCAGTGGATCGAGCCTCGATCTGATGAAGGGAAGGAATCTGTCAGCAAGAGAGACCTGCGTTCAAGTCTCTGCTCTGTCACTCACTAGCTGGGTGACCTGGTGCAACCACTTAACCTCTCTGGACCTCAGTTTCCTCATTGGTATGTAAGATCCCTTGGGACCACTCCAGTAACCATCCTTGCATTAACTTGCTAGGGCTACCATAACAAAGAGCCACACACTGTGGGGGCTTAGAACAACGGAAATGCACTGTTTCTCAGTTCTGGATATTAGAAGTCCAAGATCGAGGTGTGGGCAGGATTGGTTCGTTCTGAAGACTGGAGGAAGAACCCACACCAGGCCTGTCTCCTCGCTGCTGGTGCTCCCCCAGCACTGTCTGCAATTCCTTGCCTGTAGGTTCATCACTCCAGTCTCTGCCCATTCTCACCCACCGTCCCCTTGTGTGCGAGTCTGTCTCTCACAAGGTATTCTTTTTACAGGATGTTGTCATATTGGGTGCAGAGCCTGTTTTTCTCCTTCATGAACTCATCCGAGCCCAATATACTAGCAATCACCCATTTTCTAAATCAGATCACATTCCAAAGTACTGGGGCTTGAGTTCAACATGAAGTTGGGGCAGGGCACAATTCAAGCCCTAACAACCGCCCTGAATCTCTCAATTCCTCTTTCATGAGCCTCTAGGGTGGTCATAAAATGAATCATCCCAAAGGAAATTTTTAGGGTTAACAATAATGGCAAATGACAAGTGCAAATAGAGACTGACCCAGGCAAACTGGGGCCTATGGTGGAGAGAAGAACTATGATATCCTGCAGAGGTATCTGAACGGGCTGGGAGGTAGGGCTCCGGACTCCAACTAGGTCACTCTGTGACCAGGGTGAAAACCACATCCTCTTGCAAAATGAGAAACGGACAAAGGGCGAGAGAGAAGAAAGGGGGGAAACCTCCTGGGACATGCCAAGGGCTGGGAGAGGTTGGGGAAATGTGCATGTGGAGATGATAAAAATCATCCCAATTTCAAGCAGAAGCTCTTTATTGAGGCCTAAATATGGGTTCAAGCCTGGTTTCAACCTATAGGATGTATACAGAGGCTATGGATGCAAGGAACACATTCCCTCAATGGATTTTCACTCTGTCCTAGGTAACATGGGTCTCCATGAATAATCAGAGGGTATTTTAGTACCATGTGATGAGGTAGAGGACTCTGGTGCCATCAGTGTTCAGAAAGCAGGAATCAGGTGCTCTAACATAATTGGGGTATATAAAGGAGTTTAAAGGTCACCTGAGACCAGCGGAGCGAAGGCAAAAGTGTATAAAGGATAGTAACTAGACAGCCTGACTAAAAATTACCTCATAAAAGGAACTGGAAAGTGCCCCTTTGCATTTATTATAAACCTGTATGATTTCTTCCTTACATGCTAGATAGGTTTCTTCCCATCTGAATCTGGAGTACTCTTTTTGTGGAAAGGTTTGCATTTATGAATGTGGTTTCTTTCATTGATTTGGATCTATTATTATTTTTACTTCTTCCTGAGTCAGGTTTTGTTATTGGTGATATTTTATTGCCTTGTTCCTTTCATTTAGTTTCAAAGTTTTAAAAATAATATCCTCTTATTATTATTCTCTTAATGCCTCTCAGATCTCCAATTACGTCCTCTATGTCCTCTCTCTTTATATATTGGTAATTTCTGTCTTCTCTTTTTTTCTTGAACAGTCTAATTAGAGGTTGTCAATTTTATTGTTATATTCAAAGCTTGGGATTCATTACTACTTCTCTAATTTCTCTAACAACTTCTGTTGTTTTCATCAGTTTCTACTTTTTGTTATTTCCTTCCTTCTACTTATTTTGGAGCTAATTTTCTCCTCTTTTTCTACATTCTTAAAATGGATACTTACATCAAAGATTGTAGAAGTTTCCTTCTTTGTGTAGGCATGTAAAGCTAGAAATTTCCCAATCAGCTGGTCAACTAAGTTTAATCGTCCAATATGTTACTGAAACTGTCCATTTTTCCCAGTCATTTTCACTTTGTGCTTCAGTTTAGATTGCTTCTGTAGCTGTGTCTTCAAATTCACTGATATTTTCTTCTGCAGTATGTAATTTACTGTATTCCTGGCCAGTGGATTTTTCGGTTAAGTGACTGCATTTTTCAGCTCTACAACTTCTGTTTTCTTCCTTTGGATGTCTTCCATTTCCCTCTTCATTATCACTATATTTTCAACTAAATCTTTGAGCTTGTTGAACATATGTATAATAACTTTTATTTAAATAACTTTTTATTTTGGAAGAATTTTAGATTTACAGAAAAGTTGAATAGATATTACACATTTCTTGTATAACCACCCCCAATTTTGCACTCATATTAACATTTTGCACAATTATTATATGTTTGTCAAAACTAAGAGATTCACTTTGGTACATTACTCTAAACTAAGCTCCAGATTTTGCTTAGATTTCATCCATTCATTCACTAATGTCCTTCTTATTCTAGAATCCAATTCTGGTTCCACATTGTATTTTGTCATCCTCTCTCCTTGATCTCCTCTAGGCTGTGAATATTTTTCAGTCTTTATTTTCATGATCTTGACAGTTTTGAAGAGTTCTAGTCAGATATTTTGTAGAATGTTCCCCATTAGTGTTTCTCAGGTTTTGACTAGTGCTGTATGGAGGTTTTTGAAAGAAATTCATAGAGGTGATATTAAATTATGGGAGACTAATGATATTAACATACCTCTGGTGAAATGAATCTTGATGGCCTTGCCTGTAGATCCACATAGGACCCAGGTCCGGGTCTGTCATACCACCCAGGGGTGACCACCCATGGGGGTGGGCAAAACATGAGGGGTTGTGGTTGTGGGGGGAAGGGGAAAGAGTGAAATATCAGCTCTCATGGGCACCCTCCACCCATGTCTCAAGGACATCCCTGCCCCACTATGTAGGTCTCCAATCCCACTATGAATGCATGTCCTGTGCCATCTGGGGGCCATCTGGAGAGAGGAAACAGACAACAGATTACAACAAATCTCAGGAAACAATATGAGGCATGAGCACATGTCACTGAGGGAAAATGGAGGCTATTTCGAGAAGAATGGAAACATCATCTCAGGTGGTACTACTCAAGCGATCTGTCATGAAAAACTAGTTGCCTTATTTTCTGTCCAGTGTGTTACAGATCTGTATTTTGCAGCATATAGTAAAAATGAATTATTAGGGAAAATTGAATAAAAACAAAGCATATAAAAGACCAGCTCACATTTGTATTATTAGATTTGACAGGCATAACATCACGCCATTAAGTTGCAATTTGTGAATTTATTTTATCACTGACCAGCTGACAGCCAGTTCAGGGATCACACTATGAGCAGCACTAGCCCAGAGCTATTAATGGTGTCACTGTCCTTCACCAATAGCCAGTCATTGAAACTCACAGGCCGTTAAACAGCCAGTCCCTGCCACTCATTTCTCCCTCTGTAGTCTCACTGAAGTAACTTCTAATCATGAATGGGTCCCCCAGCATTGACTCCATGCCCTGGCTATCTCAATGTTCATGCTAGTTCATCTGACTGGGATGCCATCTTATTATTCTTGGTATATTCATTCTTAACCATTCTTTGAGGTCTACCTTGGATGCCACCTGTTCCGCTCTCTCAATCCTCCTGGACAGTGTTTCTCTGAACAGTCTCATGTAGCTTCACACTTAATTCTCTTGAGTTACTCATCTCCTGCTCTGTGGTTATTTATGTCCGTGTCTTTCCTCTCTTGTGGAGATTGTAAGATACTTGGGGGCAGGATTCATTAATGCTTTATCTTTGCAGCCTTCATAATAGCTGGCAATACAACTACCCAATAAGGTTGGCTTTTATCAAAGATTGAAAACAACAGTGCTTCCCCCTCAGTCAGGATGGGCAGAGATAAAGAGCCATTTGTCTCTTTTCCCTGCCTCAAGTGCCAAGAAGGTCCAGGCCCTAATGGAGCCCCGCCAGGAAATCCCAACAGCATGAAGGAAGATGGTTGGTTGCTAAGTGGACCCTTTTGAAGGGCTCTGCTCTCTCTAAGCTCTTCAGAAAATGAGGACACCAGCTGTCCCCTGTCTCAGTCAAGCAGGACGCTTCCTTTCATCTCTCTCAGGCCTCTTACTTCCCAGCAGGGAGTCAGAGCCCAGTGCCAGTTGTCCCAAAATGGGGAAGTAGACCTGACAGATGGAAGATAGGTTAGTGTTATGTGAAGGGAAACCACTTTTGTTTAGATCCCCATGTGCATGGCGGGCACAAAGCTTGATTACAGGGTGATGAGCTGTGGAAAGAATGTGCCGCCCTGTTGGAAAACAATCATGGGTTGTTTTGGTTCCTGCCTCTGAGGATGCATCAGGATGGAGGGCAACATGCAGGCTTGATGTGCCACATTTCATACCTACAGGAACCAAACCCAAGTTGCTCCCACCCCTCGAAGGGATAGCAATTCCCTCAATTTCCCCGTGAAGCCTGCACCATAAATCAGGCCTGGCTGCTCCCAACTCGCAGGCAGTCTAAATGAGGCGACTGAGAAATGTGAGGAGAAAGACAGCCTCTCTCAGACTTTTTCTTTGTAAAGGAGACTGCTGACCTTCTACAACCAAGACAGCTTTGCCAAGTGTGGCCTGGCCTCCAAGAGGATCCCTGGACCAAGTGTCATGCCTCAAAACACATGCCCCTGTGCCAGGGATTGTATTTGACCAAAGAGGGGAAATCAAAGATGAGGAAAGACAAAGAGCCAAGGAAGAGAGAAAAATAATCAAGGAAAATGGATAGGAAAGTTGAGAGGGGTGTAGGTGTTGGGAGGAGGCAGAGGGGGAAATGAAAGAAGATTTTGTCCCCTTTAAATTTTTTTCACTGAAATATATTTGACTTATACATCACTTCATCAAAATATGTTATTTTAAATGTATACATTCACACATTGAATGAATTTAAGGTATACAACCTATTGATTTGATACATTTATATATTGCAGTAGGATTGCATTACAGCGATAATTAATAGCACCTTAATCTCATCACATAATTACAGTTTCTCTTTAGTGGTTGTAATCATTTAAGCCAGGTCTCCTAGCAAGTTTGGTGACTGTCATACAATGATGTTGTCTACATTCACTATACTGTGAGTTAGAGCTCTAGTACTTATATTTTACTATTCATTGCAAGTTTGTGCCCTAAAATTACATCTGTCCTCTACTAAACATAGAGCTTCCATATGATCCAGCAATTCCACTCCTAGGTATTTACCCAAAGGACACAGAAACATCAACTCCAAAGAGCACCTGCACCCCTATGTTTATAGCAGCACTGTTTACAATAGCTAAGCTTTGGAAACAACCCAAATGCCCAAAAATAGATGACTGGATCAAGAAGATGTGGTACATATACACCATGGAATATTACTCAGCATTCAAAAAAGATAAACACATGCAATTTGCAGCAACATGGATGGCTCTGGAAGGGATCATGCTCAGCAAAATAAGCCAGAAAGAAAAAGAAAAATATCGGATGGTCTCACTCCTAGCAGGAATCTAGAAAACTTAAATAAGGGACCAGGAAAATGAATAATTATAAGAAAGTGAAAATCAAAATCAACAAAAAACTATGAACCAGAGACACTCTATGGGGGGTGGGGGCCGGGGAGGGGAGGGATTGGGGTCAAAATAAGGGGGTTGCAATTGTATGGGGAATATAAAAACAAAATTTATTTTAAAAAAATAAAAATAAAATAAAATTGCATCTGTCCTATGGTTTCCCAACACACACAGCATGGGTGGATGTTCAGCACATTTGTAAAGTGAGATCAGTCAGGAGAGAAAGGCAAATTCTATGATATTACTTATATGCGGAAGCTAAAGAGAACCTAACTCATTCAAGCGGAAAGTGATTAAGAAGGAGAAAAGGAAGAGGAGGAAAAGAGAAAACATAGAAAGTCGCCAGAGGAAAGAAGGAAGCCTAGAAGTTAGGGAGAAGAGAGGATAAATAAGAAGTAGGTTCGTGGTCATAGTTTTGGAGCCTCAACAATTGATAGAAAATGTTTATTAATCCACTCATCTACCTTTTGGCTACTGTGAATAATGTTGCTCTGAGCATGGTGTACCAATGCCTCTTCAAGCAGTGCCTTCAAAATTCGGAAAGACAAAACATGTCCTCTCTAAGTGTGACCCTTGGTTCATGCTTCCTCTTCTCACTCCAGCAAGGAACAGGGAGGGCCACGCAGGTCATGCTCTGTGAAGCCCAGGGAAGTCCCTTCCACTGCCTCCTAGCAGTTCAAGTTAGGGAGACCCAGGGAGGTGAGTTCAGGGTTCCCCTCCAGTTCAGCAAAGCTGGAATGGGGTGTCATCTCAAGGAGAACGTCTACTGAGCTGATGAGAAAAATGTGCCTACATGTGCTTACGTGTGTTTGCATATGTGTGGATGTGATGGCATATGTGACTGTGCACACATGTGTGTTCAGGGAGGGATGAACTGGACTGCCAGATCTGGAAAATCTTGCCACTGTGAGAGTTTTGATCACTTTTGATTTGGGTGTAGCTGTTTTCCTCTGTAATCCCCAGTGTGGTGAGCAGAAGGAGGTGGAAAAAGTGCTCTGGGAAGTTTTCTTTCCATTAGGAGGCCACTAAAGTATGTAATTCAGAAATAAGGGTCTGCTACCCACACAGCTTCCAACTCACATCTTCTTGGACTTTGGAAAACCTCTTGTCCCAGAAATACCCAGGAAAGAAGGAACAAAAGATCGGTTTATTGTCTTAACCATTCTTTAAGTGTACAGTTCAGTAGTGTTTACTACACTCAAGTTGTGCAACCAATCTCCAGAACTCTTCATCTTGCAAACACCAATTCCATACCCATTAAACAACTCCCATTCCCCCAGTCTCCAGACCAATCGCCACTCTACTTTCTGTCTCTAGGAACTTGACTACTCTGGTACCTCACGTCAGGGAATGGTACAGTATTTGTCTTTTTGTGACTGGCTTATTTTACTATCTATTGCTAGTCATTAGGAAAAAGCAAACCAAAATTAGTGAGATACTACCTCACATACTCAAGGTTCATGATGTTGTTGCATATGTCAAAATTTCCTCCCTTTTTGAGGCTGAATACTATTCCATTTTATGTTTATACCACAATTATTTATCCACTCATCTACTTTCTGGCTACTGTGAATAACACTGCTTTGAACATGTTGTCCAAAAGACACTCTTCAAACGGTGCCTTCAAAATTCGGGAAAACAAAACAAAAATGCCACACCTTCAATTCTTTTCAATATACACCCAGAAGTAGAACTGTGGACCATGTGGTAATCCCATTTTTAATTTTTGGAGTAAATGCCCTATCATTTTCTATAGTGGTTGTGCTGTTATACATTCCCACCAGCAGTGCACAAGGGTTCCATTTTCCCCAGCCCTGATAACACGTGTTAATTCCTTTTCTTGATAGTAGTCATCTCAATGGGTGTGATGTGTTATCTCATTGTAGCTGTGCTTGATTAATTTGATGATTAGTGATGTAGGCAAATTTTCATGTGCTTATTATCCATTTTGTGTATCCTCTTTGGAGAAATGTTTTTTCAAGTTCTTTGACCATTTTTAATCAGGATATTTTTTGCTTTTGCATTGAAGAGATTCTTCATACAGAATGGATACTAATGCTTTCTATGTGATTTGCAAATTCCTTCATTCTATGGATTGCTTTTTCACTCTGTCAGTTGCGTCCTTTGGTGCATACAAGTTTTATTTTTTGTGCACACAATTTATCTGCTTTTTCTTTGGGTGCTTGTTAGGAACAGTATTTTAAGCCAACTTCAATACTACAGCTCTTCTCAAGATGCCATTAGGTGAAAGAACAAGATAAAACTGTGACCTGAGGAATACAATGTGTGTGTGCACGAATCTAAGAACAGCCCCAGCAGGGCCGTTAAGACCTAACCCACCCTGTCTGTTTACTTTCTAGGTCAGTGTTTATACATGAGTTTACAGAAATCACAGGCTTATGCTAAATTTAAGGCTTTGTTTTTTGGCTTCTTGTTTTGTCATTATCGGTTGGGTTTGGTTATGATGCTGCTGGTGTTTTTTTCCTACCTTCTGAGCATGAATATTCAAGTCCTACAGGAAGGAATCTTGGAGAATTAACTTCATATAAAAATCCAAAATGAACCACTCATTTAGGAGAACATGTCCCAGGTTTTCCGGCCAACTCAGATCTTTAGTACTTGCATCAGAAGAGACCATCCTAAAAGTCAATAAATGGTCCCAAGAGAAGTGAGTCAAACGCATGCATTTAATTGTTCTGAAAGATAAGGAGTTGAAAGCATCTTACAAGAAAGCCCTCAGTGTTCAGTATCCTGGCTCTGTTTGAGAGTCCTAATTCTTGACCCAGTGTCAGTTGCTGGGTCCTCTGCCAAGGAAATACTGGAAAACCAGTTTTTCCCTAGTTATGTCAGCAATTGATGGACACCGTCTGTGAAGCCAGACGAACCTTTAACACATTCGAATCCACTGGCGTGAATTCACCATTTTCCTCCCATGTTGGCAAAACCAAAACCAAACTACTTTAATTGAAGACCCCTTCATCCCAGTAGTGCCCACAGGAAGTGAGAGGGGCTCCACAGAGATGCCAAAGCTGTTGGGATGTGCCCAGCCTCTACACCCTTTAAAGCAACCTTCCTTTTTCCTGGGGGCCCCACATAGTCCAGGTTCGGAAACGTTCTCAAGCCCAATTGTTTCCAGCTGTTTTCTTCTTTCTCGACCCTCCAATACTAGCTACTTGAGTGCAAACCATGAGCCAGGCAGGCACTGAGCCAAGGGTAGCAGCAGTGGAGGAGGGAATATACTGTGTTGCAGACCATACTAGGTTGTGCTTGATGGCACCTAAAGACAGGGTGAAGTGACTGAAAGACATTCCAGAACAAGAGTGATCAATACAAGACAGACGTGGCACCACACACTTTAGCGAGGTTGGTGTCCTCAGAAGAAGACCAGGTAGGAGAGGAATCCCAGTAGCCTAGTGTTGGCATCAAAGTACAGATACCAACACCAACACAAGCACACTCATGCCAACACAGCACCTGCCCGCCCTACCACATCTACAGAGCATCCTCACCCTGAAGACAGATGCACTTTCCATACCCAGCTCAGGAATAACTTTTTTAAGTTCTTGTTCCTGAAAGAAATGAGAAGTGGGAAAAAGCCCAGAATTTCCTAACAAAGTTTGGTAGCCCAAGAAGGCACCACATCTGAATTTATATTATGTTTGTCCCTTTGCCCCATTCCAAAGATTTTGCATGTGCACTTGAAGAAATGCACCCTAAGGTACCATTGGGTTTTTCAAAAGAGTAAATTAATGTTCATTACTGGAATGTCGGTGAAGAAGAAGCAAGATGGCCCGTTTGTCCAGGAATTCCTAGTGCTCGCCATAGACAAACACTTACCCCTGAAAACTCTTCTTGGTCTTTCTTTCAATGTATTCTGGCTCAATTTCAGCACAGGTCAAGTTCAAATGTTTCATGCTGCCTGGACAGTGACTGGCCCTTGAGAAAGTCCAGGTGGTTCTGATTTGGTCTTCTCCAATAGAGAACCAATCAATTCCAAGGGTCTCTGTTCCTTCCTAGAGGTCCTTCCATGCCTTCCATGGAATGTAACGTCCCAGTTCAAAGACAAAATCTTTGTTTCCTTCTTTCTACCTTCTGTCCCCACAAAGATTAAAAAAGAGAGAAACTGGCTTGGAATAGGGGCCCCAGAGGTTTGTTTGGACATTACCCACCCTTTGTAAATCAACATTTTAATGACTTAAGTGCACTTGAATCAGAAACAAGGGTCACATTTCCTCAGAAATAGTTGGGGTGGGGGTGGGGGGAGGCAAAATGCACTCTGGATTTAGTTTAATCCAAAATCAGGAAACAGGCCAGGCCCTCTATCAAGTCTTCCTTGTTCTGACGTTTGGCCCAGCAACCAGGAACCCCAGCTGGTCGTGTCTGAGCTGGGGCTCACTGCCCTGAATTCCAGCGGCCAGCTCGTGACAGCCGCCTGACTGGGGCACTACAGGGGGACCCCCAACCAGCACCGTAGCATGGAGACCCAAGGCCCGGGAATAGGCCTCCCCAGCCGGCAGAATATGAGGCAAGCAAGAATGAGAACAGTGAAAGGGTCTGACATGGAAATTTCAGTAGGAAACAAGCAATTACAAGAGAACAAACATTCCAACGCCACTCACAATCATCAGAACACATAACAGCGATTATAAAAAACGATAGCAACAAATTTAGACTCAAGCAGCTTGCACTTTGAAAAGAGTGCCCCTGGCGCCGGGCTGTGACTCCCTCCGGGGGCACACGTGTGACTGTGTGCGCGAGTCTATGTGCGCTCTCCGAACACATGCATTTCATTTGACTTAATTTAAGAGTTGGACCTCTTCCCCTGCAGTTGAAACCACTTCTCCTGAACAAACACATTTCCATCCACCAAGCTGGGAGGAAATAGTGAGTCAGAAAAGAGAGGCTTTTCTCTGGACCTGCTATAGGTCCTGTACGAGGATCTCTGGAAAAAACTCAGCACTGGAGCGAGCGGCCCCTCGGCTGTGGTCTCCAGCTCAGGGCTGCGAGCGAGGACCACAGTGAAGAGGCCTAGTGGGGAAATAGCTGACTAGGAGCGCTCGCCAGGACACACCATCTCTACCTGAACCTTCGTCAAGATTCAGGGCATAGTCAAGCTAGTTCTTAGGGTTTCAATGGTGAGTTCTTTCCTCCCAGCCCACTGACTGAAAATAAATGCAAGTCTCAGCATCCTGCGGCCCATCCACACCGTCCCCACTTAGTCTCCCTCGTGGGAAGCCTCCATCTCCCACCTCCAGCCTCCATATCATGAAGTACCATCAGGCCTGGCACTGCACAGGAGGCAGCTTGAGACAATTATGGGAGGACACAGAGCGTTTCCTTGTGGTGGTGGCGGTTGGCAAGTCAGGGGCAGAGCGAGGAAGGCTTCATGCTGCCATTAATTCAGTTCACAGGCTGGTACTTATTTTTTTCTCTAACCAGCTATGAGCTGCTGCCTCCTCCCCTTCCTCCTCTTCAGGGGCCTTGAGCCTCCCCCTGGCCTGGCCCAGGGCAGGGCCTGATTTGCCATGGTGGAGGGATGTACTGCCGCTGGAAGTCACTCAGTAACCTGCCAAGACTAGCAGCCAAATTTAGATTCCCGGTGGCCTCAGCTGCCAGCCTTGGGAGGGAGTGCTGACCCCAGAGGAATCCAGTTAATTCTGTGGAACCCACCCTGGCTGTCCCTGGGCCATATTGTGAAATATGCACTTGGTTTGGGCATGCCTTTATTTCTTCAGGTTGTGGGCTATTCTTTTAGGCAAAGTGACCCAGATCTGCATAAGGTCTGCAGAGAACTAAACAGCACAAGTGGACACTGAGGCCCTTAAACTACCTCCCATACCCAATCCTTTCCCAGGGACAGAGTGCCAGGGGGTACTGGTGTGAATTATTAAAAAGTGCTACAGAGATGAGATCAGGTACAAAGCATTTCAGCAGAGTCACCTCTAGAAATCCAGCATGCAGTCCTGGGTTTCGATTGCATTATTTAAGTCCTGACATCCCAGAGAAGCCCTGGCTTGAGCTGCCACCTGGCTAGCCAGAAACCAGAAACTATGCAGGTGCATAGTTTTAGGGCCCACAACTCAGGAACTCCAGGGAAGGGAGAAGGTGGGGACTTTTCCTTGGAGCTCAGAACCGCTCACCCTGAAGCTGAACTGAAATGCCAGCAAGAGAACCAGAAGAATTCTGACTCCTTCTCCCCCTCCCCCACCCCACCTACCCAAGCTGGTGCTCAGGTGATAGGAAGGTCATCCTAATTAAACCCACGTGGTGAAGTTTCAGCTGTGGAAAATTGCTGGATCCTTTCTCCTTCCTCCCACCTCCTCTTTCTCTCCTTAAACACACATGCAACTTTCCCTCCCTTTATTTAAGCAAACAACTCTCTCCATGATTAAGTACAGCCCCTTCTTATCTAAATAGTC
Source organism: Talpa occidentalis (assembly GCF_014898055.3). NCBI lineage: Eukaryota > Metazoa > Chordata > Mammalia > Eulipotyphla > Talpidae > Talpa > Talpa occidentalis. The sequence continues at coordinate 116,989,416 of NW_023604295.1, forward strand.
CACAGATGTAGAAAGACACAGGAGCTTTCTGCTCCTACTTGGGGCTTGTTCTGGTACCCATCTTCTACAAACCTACAAAAGCCTGCCTTCCTCGGCCTTTGCTGACAGGAATTCCTAATGCCTGTTGCCCCAGTAAATCAGCCCTGCTCGGCAGGCTGTCCTCCATTTATCAGCGAGGTAAGATTTCCCCTCCAAATACTGCAGTTTTCCTTCCCTTTTCCTGGCCTCTTCCATAACCTGAGTTTGAAACCGCCCAGATGTGAACAAATGGAACATGGAAGGTCCCAATTCTGTTGTCCAGTTCTGGTATGACTTTAGCTGTCGCAGTGAATACCACCAGTTGGTTAACTCAGTGACCCCACCCCACCCCGCCCCCAAGGTCCAGGGCTGGAGGCTGGGAGGGCTTGGTAAAGGGTAGAGGCTGCCTTGCTCCGTCGCCTGAGGAAGAGCGAAAGGAAGGGATTTGTGAGTTTCTGGAATATGTGGTGTCAAAGGAAAAAGAATCAGTGAAATGCAGTGTGACTTCTGGGGAGTAAGCCTCACCCAGCTTTGGGTTTATAACTGTGACTCTCTGAGCTTTATTTCCACTGTGGTGATTAATATTTTGAGTCCCTCCACCTGGGGCTCTACATCGGGATCCCAGGGATGGTGTCGCTACAACAGGGATCAAGGGCACCCCTGAGCCCTGGTCATCCTTTTCACTTGCCCATTAAAACCTAGCTATTCAAACCCATCAGGAAGCCCATCAGAAATACGGAACTTCAGCCCTACTGATCGGATTCTGCAGTTTAACACCATGTCCAGGTGACTCATATGCACCTTAAAGAGTGCCAAGCACTCCTTGGAGAGCAGAGGTATCCCACCGTAAAGGAGTTAGGCTCATTTTCTGCTCCATTGTGTATCTAGCTGACCCCTTTTAGGTAGCTACCTACTCCCTAATAGTGAACAAGAGTAACTCGAGAACATCAGGAAGAACTATGCCAATAGGATGCATGTCACCCAGGGAAAGGGAGACACCACAGTCCAATCATCTCCTGTCTCTCATCCCCCAGGTACATGCAAAACTGGAAAGTTTTGCAAAGTTAACCCAGCTGTCTCCTGGCTTCTAGAAAATCTCGAATGCTAGTTCAAGGACCCACAGCAAACCTTCCAAACCCTATATTTTCCAAGAGTGGAAACCAGAAACGGCATGTTAGCAATCTTCCTGATATTTACACATGCTAAAATGTGAGAATGATTCCCTGTACTACCTTTGTGATTGGTACAGATTTCTCTTCCTCAGGAGCAAAAGTGAGCTGCTGACAGTTCTGGGTGCCCTGTGGGAACAAGACCTGAGAAGTAAGGTCACCCTACCTTGGATAACATTGTGACCCCTCATGTCCTCCTGCAGAAAGTGAGCCCACGGAGAATTCCTGGAGAGGTGTGGGCACTGCCCAGCTGGAGGGCGAGGTTGCTGTTCATGTGCTGTTGCGTTGAGAGGCACTGGCTCAAGCAGTCCTCACCCTTGGGTGACCTGGACTCCAACTTCAGCAGCTGAAGCTGAGATGCCTTTCTACACCCTTTATTTCTTTTCTGATTTGTTTAAAAAAAAATTCAAAACAGGCCAAGGTGGTGGGGCTTCAGTGGGTGATAATGACACCTGCACCAACTTAAAAGAGGTTCTCATTAACCATGGGAGAATGAAACGGAAGCGCCAATATCATCCTCAGCTGGGCTAGCACATCACTAGTTCACCACTTGGATTACTAGTATGGGGAAAATCTCTCCACATTGAAGCACGACTTTCACGGAATTGTCACCCTCCCTCATGCAGTACCTTTTTAAAAAAAAAAATCTCTGTGACTAGGAGTGGTTTCAGGTGACTTTGGAGTATCACTCATTTCTAGAAAAAACTGTCAGTTGTCTAAGATTTGGAGGTGCCTTATGAATTAGGAACAACGTGAACTGAAGTTGCCACTGTACATGCTTTCATAATTAAGTCATACTGAGAAATTCCTTAGGCAAGAAGCATCTAGCCTAACATAAAACAGTGTAGTCTTCTGGAAAGTGCCACCCTGTGGGCCCCAAGGGAAGCTCAGTGGATAAATCAGATATTGTGCCACACAACGGGGACTGGGGAGCCCTGGATTAGCCCAGAAGCACCACGGGTTGAAGTCCCACCCCATTGGGATATCTGGCCACCCCATATCTTAGCTTCTTCATCTAAAGTTAAAGAGGCAAACAGGGTCTCCTTGTGTGGGTCTAAGACTCCATATACCAAACAGTTTTCAAATTTTAGCTGGTAATCTTAACATTGAATTGGCTGGAGGGGAAAGTGCATCTGAAACCAAAAACATGGAAAAGAAACACAGGCAGTGTTGGAAAATACATTCTTGCAGAGCAAGTATGTAACCTTCTCTCTGATCTAAAACACACACAGCCAGGAGAAACACTTCTGGAAGTTTTCACAGAGCAGATGGTAGACGTGGGATGGGGTGAGAGTAGCCCGCAGAACCTCCCAGGTGCTCCTCCAGCCCACCCATGCCCAGTCACCATTTGAAATTTATTGAACTAGGACCAGAAAACAGCACTAAAAAGAACTCAAGCAGGGAGTGTGTGTGGAATGAGAGGGTGAGGGGTGTATCATTGGGGGAAAAAGTCACAACTCACATTATCATTGATTAATTGAGTGATTTTAGTCAAATGAATATTGATACATGGCAGAAAAAGCATGAAAATAAAATGAACACATACGGGAATTACTATTAACATAAGTGATAACATCAAAACATCTGGTAAAATGCAGTTAAAAAAAAACAAATGAAATGGAATGTAAAACATTTTCACAGTATTCAAAGCTTTTGTAAAAGATTTAGACTCTAAAAGAAGAGAGCTACATGGAGGAGCTAGGGGAAATGAGTTTCGTCTGTGTCCTCTGTATCTGCTGGTGACAGGTCAAAGGGCCAGTACACGAGTCCATGGGAGCTGCCTAGGATGCATTCTAGAACAGATCATATGAGCCACCACATCTAGGAAGTTACAAGCAACCGGTTACTTGCAGTCTGATGAGAAAAACAGATGGTAGCTTTGGGCAGAGGGATTTCCAGGATTATGGATCCAAATGAAAATTGGTGCTTGGATTGGATTCTGCTTGAGGGAGACCTTGGTGCTAATTCACAGACACCAAGAGCCAAGTGTGACACAGGGTACTGTAAAAAAAAAAAAAAAAAAAAAGTGTTCTTGGAACTCCCACCTCACTCTTCTAAGGTAATTTCTAATGCTCTTCAAAGAGTTATATGAGTTCTGCCAGTAACCTCTCAGGAGTCTCCCAGAATGATTATTTTAAATCTTTACAAATCCTACCTTTGCACTAGTAATAATTCCCGAATCACATACAGACCTCCTCTTTTGAAACCAATGACCAAGCCAATGAGTCTGCACATTGGTTTTCTTATATCCTTTGTTGAGAACAACAAAGAGTTTTAAAAATGCAGCTTTAGGCCCATAGCCTCCCTTGGCACCCTGAAATCACTGATATGTTGTGGACAATGCTAGTGTTGGTCTCAAGTCCACAGTGGAGCTCAAAGTCCAGGGACTCTGTAGTTGGGATAAGACCAGTCGCTGCAATTCACATTTCTACTTTATTTTGAATTCTTTCTGAAAATGTGCTTCCCACCTGAGAATTCCCATGTAGATAGTTGCATAGCATGGCCACCTCTATTTTTCGATAGTCTGCCTACAGTAACAGCTAATACCCCTCATAAATACTCCTCCTGAGGCCCTGCTTGGACAGAGGGCCTTCCTCTCTGACTCACTCTGTCAAAACAAGCAGATACATAGAGCACTGAACTCTTGAGTTAATCAACCAAAACTAAGTCTGAGACCCTCGCGCTCAGGAAATGGCTCTGAATTTCAGTTGACAATAGGAACGAATATTTCTAATTAACTAATATATATGTACACACTTTTTAAATCATCCAAAATTATAGCAAATCACGTAAGATTCCCCAAAAATTTTTTGAGTAACAGTCAACGAGAACCAAATAAAATTGTCAAAATGATGGAATCACTGATTGTGAGATGTTAATTAAAGCAGGACAACCCTCAGGTAGGTAATGAAGTTGGCAGGCTGATTTTGAGACTGGAGTCTTTGGAAGTTAACAGAAGCTTCCACCGTTTCTGTGTCAGGCCAGGGTCACTGGCAGGGGATGGGGGCATGTTCCAGCCTCACTGCAGTCGCACTGGGTATAAACATTCGCTCAGAGGGACAATCATTAAAGTCCACAAGATGTTAAAGAGAATTAAGAATCAGGCTGGGGAGGTGGGGGTTATGGATAACAGTGATTTTTTTAGCATTACTTCCTACACGTTGAACAAGACGAATAGAGGTGCATAAGTGAACAAGTTTATGTACGTCACTTATTAAACACAAGGGCTTTGAGAAATAACTTAGAGCATTCAGGAAAAAACTGCAAAACTGCCTTTGAAACTCTCTCCTTGGATGGGGACATTTGTAGCCTTACTGTTCCTGTGCAGAAGAAAAAAAAAATTTTTTTAAGTACAGGAGGAAAGGCAAGCAGGCTGTTCTGATTTTCTTTGATCTATGGGCAGTCAAGTTTAAAGGAATCCACCTCTTCAGGAGAGAAAAGAAGGGGGAGCATTGTGAATTTCGACAGGTGTGGTGTTGGGTCTCAGGCAACCCAGAACTCCTCAGGAAGCAGGATCGCCAATCCACTTCCCTCCGAAAAAGCCAAGTAGAGTGTCACATTGCTCCAAAATAGCCCCAAGTGGTCTTAGAACCCCTTTCCAATGCCCGATGTAGAGTTTTCTAAAAGACATTTCAAAGTAGGGGTTTCTGTTGTTGTTCACTAAAAACAATGTGAAATGAACAGATGAAATTAGAATACTAAGCTCTTCACCCAATTACAATTCCCCTGACTAGCAATTTCCTGCACTGTTGTAAATTTTTTCCTTTTTCTCCTTTAACTATGTTCTTTGAAAACCACTAACCACTTGCCTTCTCAGTCTGAAAATCATTGTCTCTTTCATGGCTTGGGTTTGGAGCCCACAGTTTCCTTTCCCTCACACAGAGGAGGCACGTGGCACCCCACACATGTCCAGAGATTCCATCACACGCTGAGGCAGCGCTACCTGCACCTCCTGGGGCCTGAGAATCACATCAAAGGACAGTCACAAGTTGCCTTAGTTTTCACAGTTTTATCCTGTACTTGTGCTTTTTCTTCCTGCACCTACTACTTTCTGGAATTGATCTCACTTTGTAAACATGACGTGTGTCTGTTACCATCTAAAGCTGGTAGAAAGAGAAAATGATCTGGCATTAACCAAGTTAGAACTTTCCACTTTCAAAGGTGTAGATGCAGCTGATGTAATCACACAAAGAAAGTTGCAGAACTGAGTTTTTTGCTGCTGTCTCTCACTTTTTTGCCCAAGCCCCCCTTTTTACTAGCAATATGTTCTTACTTAGTGACTGTGTCTCTGGTTGAAGTTTTTGCACCTCCTTTTACTTAGCAATGTGCTTTTGTTCCACACTGTAAATCTTAAAGAGCTTCCTAAGCTAAACGGTTTTCCTTACCTGGGCGTGCGGCTTTAAATATTGGCTATACTGGGTTCTGGAGCATGGCTATGGAGGGGGGGAGAGGGGTGCTGCAGGAATAAGGCAATGGATGACAGCGTACTTCACCAACAGGGGAGCAGTGAGTGTGTAGGCCCTGGTTCAGGGTGATCTGTTCAGCCCCGACCCCTCACCCAACCCAAGGCTCCCTCCCCACCCTGCCCCATGAGAATCACTTAAAGACAGACTGGAAAGTGGGACATTCGTGATTTTTCATTTTCTTCATGAAGTTTTTGAACTCCTTGTTTTTCTTGTCCCACTTGTGGATTGCCGTCAGCAGGTACTGGCTCTTCACCTTCCGGCCCATGATGAGGAAGTGGTGGCTGAGGTTGTCCAGTTGGTGGCAGGGGCAGTCTGCCCCATTCTTCAGGTACAGGACGAGCTTCTTCAATTCCTTCTTCTTGATGGGCCCCAACTTCAGGGGCTTCTTCTTCTTGGGGACAATCTTTTTGTCACCATTTTCTTTTTTCACTTCTTTGATTTTCATCCTCAGTGCTAGGGGTAGTTAGGACAAGGAGAGGGGAAGGAGAGAAGGGGGGAGAAAAAGCATTTTAGAACACAGTTTTCATCTAAAACAACCCAAATACACAGCAGAAGCTGGAGATAAAATAAAAGCAAATAGCAAGGAAAGAGAGGAAGAATTATAGCTGGTGGAGAAGAGGTTTCTCAGGGTGTCTCAGTAGTTACTATAGGTGCCTTAAGATTTTCAAAATTTCAAGACCCAATGATATTGTTTTTTTTTTTTTTTAAAGGATTTATTTATTTATTTATACAAGCACTGGGTACAGTCAGAAGCTCAGGAGGGTGAGAGAATTCACCAGAGTCAGAGCGGGGAGCAGAACAGGCAGAAGGACCGAAGTACACTGCTGAGGGGAGCAGCGGGCGGCAGGAGAGGTCTGCGCGCCATGTGGGACCCTCACCCGGTGACCGGGGATCGAACCAGTGCTGCAGAGGCTGCGGGCAGCTTCGCAACCCAGCGCTCAACCGCTGTGCCACCGGGGAGGCCCTCAATGATATTGTTTTAATTTTAAAATCCAATGACTCAGAACATCATAAAATGCTTTAAGAGAAGAGGATCAGAGAAGATGTAGATACACGCAGTGGAATACTACTCAGCAACCAAAAGAAAGAAACTCATGCCATTGTGGCAATATGGAGGGAAGGGATTATGCTTAGTGAAATAAGGTAGAGGAGAGGATAAACATCAGAGGGTGTCAGTTATATGTGGAATATAGAGAAACCAAACAAAGGGTCAGACAAAGACAATCTATAAAACCAATCCTTGAAAACTGACTTGGGTGCTCTGAGGCACCCCAGAGGGGAGGGGAGGAGACAGGGGCAGGAGGGAAGGATGAGAAGCAGGGAGGGGAAGACACAATGGAGTATGGTGGAGGACTAGGTGGTAGGAGAGCTACGATGACCACACCTTAGGGGAGAAATCCTATATTGTCAAAATATTAACAAAAATGTAAAACAAGGGTACTTCATTAATAAAATAAATGTATCTATGATTTTTTTAAAAGAAGAGGATCATATAATCCAATATAATGGATTCACATAATCTAATGCTATTCTGGTCTCTCGACCTCAGCATTCAAAGGAAAAACTTATCCTGAATTGTTTTTATTTTATTTTATTTTTAAGATTTATTTATTCATGCATACAAGAAGTGAGGTATAGGCCAGATGTGCAGGAGGGTGAGAGGATCCACCAGAGACAGAGCGGGGAACAGAACAGGCAGACTGACCAAAACACACTGCTGAGGGGCACAGCGGGTGAGACAGTAGAGGTCTGCCGTGCCATGTGGGTAACTCCCCGTTTGGCCAGGATCAAACCCAAGCTGCAGAGGCTATGGACAGCTTCCTAGCGCTGTGCTCAACCACCTTCACCACCAGGGAGGTCCTGTTTTTTTTTTTTTTTTTTTTTTAAAGAAAATTATTGGTTTTTCTTGTTAGCATCCACAGGACCCAAAATTCCATGAAAGTTGGGCCCTATTAAAAGGATAGGATCTATGTGTGCATAGCTGGCAAGGGAAAGTTAACAAGCACTTCAAAATATCATGATTAGGTGCTCCCAATATCAATGCCCCCATCAGCACTGGAGAAATCAGAGTCCCCGCCAGGGTGCCACGAACCAACCACTAACGGCGCCCTCATGTTCCATCCAGAGTAGAACACACAGAACCAAACTCTACTTTGGCTTTCTGCCAAATCAGAGCAGGTCCTGGCGATGTTCTCGGGTGCTCCTCAACTTTAACATGGTCTTCAGGCTGCTTCTGTTCTCAGCACAACCCATGCAGAAAGGAAAGCCAGCACACCCACCAGCACTGCCTTCTCTTTCTTTGTCTCTGCAGACCCTGTGTTAATAATATTTTTTTAACATGTGGACCAGATACTTTAGTAATGGCTATGGGGGCCTACTGAAGAACAGTTCGGGAGGAGACATTTCTATCACCTGGAAATGAACACATGCTGCTGCCGTCACCAGACCACGAGGACTGGCCCCAGATGCTTATAAAGAGATTGAAGATCATTTTCTAGATGCTAGTCACCAGATAATTTGGATATCCTCTGAATCCTCATGAATTCAAAATGACCAAACCCTCACGTTTTAATAACTCAAAGCTTTCATGAGGAATGTCTTGAATCTAAACTCAATAACAGTAGCTAACAATTACGAAAGCATATGGCGTGCCAGGAAATATGCTAAGTATTTTCCATGCATTTCCTCAATTAAACTTAACAAGGTCATGAGAAAGGTACAATTATTCCCCCGCAAACAGGTGAGATAACTAAGGTGTAAGGGTTAAGTTTACTGGCCTGAAGTCGCTAATCCTAAACGTAAACCCATGTCTGAATGTGCCCTTTTAATCGCCATGTAATCCATGGCTGACTATGGTTGCAAAATTATTGAGAATGGATGCAAAACGTAGGTAGTGTGACTAAATGGACCAAAGAAAGTAGGGGGAAAAGATCAGACCCTCTTCTAGTTTCACCCATATTTAAAAGTGATTTGACTTAGTAAATGGTGAAATGGATCCTCTTGATTGATAGAGATACTCCAGCAAAGTGGCATTTGTGAAGGTTTTATGATTAAATATTTAACTGGATAAAAAACACACCCTTGGTAAGCCCAAGAATAAGAAAGAGTGGGAAATTCTAGGAACAAATTTTGAACGAATGTGTCTACTCAGTAAATTAAACGTGCTCCTGCCACATTCATTTTCTTACAAAAAAAAAAAAAAAAAATTTTCTTACAAAAAGAGTTCCAGACACTGACGCCTACTTAAGTCCATATGATATCCTAGGCCTGGTACCTCTTAAGAAATGCCTCACTCCCAAAGGTGATGGAAGGTTCAGGAACTGGGCAGGAAGAAACAGAATGCTCTTGCTGAGGATTAACCTTGACCTCTTGGGGTGGTCTTCCCAGCACACATGGAGTGGGCTGAAGAGTTTCCTTCTTTAACTCTCTCCCCAACCCTAACCAGCCACTGACTAGCATTTCTGATTATGTCAAGCCCCCACCCCCACCACTGACAGGATGTAGTGGGACCAGCAGGGAGGCACGCAGCAAATAGAAAGTAGCAAAAACCACCCCCCTGAGACCTCACCCCAGACATGCCCAAACAGGTCCACTCCCTAACGGTTTCCACTGTTGGCTTATAGACCTTGTAGCTGGTGTGGGCCTGTTCACTTAAGAAAAGACTTCACCTATTCTGGCCTGTGGCTCATTGATGAGGGAAGCTCTTTTTTTTTTTTTTTTTTAAGATTTATTTATTTATGCATACAAGAACTGAGGTGTAAGCCAGAGGCTGGGGGTGGGGGGCATTGAGATGATTCACCAGAGACAGAGTGGGGAGCAGAACAGACAGATCTACTGAAATACACTGCTGAGGGGAGCAGCAGGCAAGTCAGGAGTGGTCTGCTGCGCCAAGTGGGTCACCTCCCTGGCTGGCTGGGGAATCAAACTCGTGCTGCATTGGCTGGCAATAGCTTGATACGCTGTCTTTAACCCATGCGCCACCAGGGAGGCCCAATGAGGGAAGCTCTTAATAGCATTGAGCAATGGACGAGCTGCAGGAGACTCACTGCCCACCCTGAGGCAACGCCAAGTCTCCATCTCTGCCTCCCCTCTGCAAAGTACAGCAAACAGGGCTGGCGAAACCACTTATCAACAAAAGGCAGCAAAGAGTACTGCATGCAGCCAAGGCAGTAAGAACAATACTGCTCCTTTCACAAGACCCTCCAAGAAGTGGCGGCGTTAGATGAGTCCCAAGCGAGTCCCCAAAGTCAAAGGCTGAGAAGCAAGCATTGAGAGAAGAGCAATGACTTACATCATCAGGACAGATGAAGGCATGTGCCAGCTGACAATGTGGGCACCCTCTTTTCTACGGAGAAGTGAATCACCATTTACTGAGCACCCCCACCAGCTGGACTGCGTACATGAGCCGGGGTAGGTGCTCTGTGTGTGATTCCAGCAATGCTCACACAACCATGTCAAGAAGGCATCAACGTTATTTATTACAATCAAGGAGAAGGACTCAGATGAAGTACGGACAACACGAGGCCACAGTTTGTAATAGGAGGATCAAGACTAGAACCCACACCGAACCCCAAAGACCACACTCTTTCCTACTATACCATGACTCAGTTTAAAATGATATTGCTTCAGTGGAAACTATTTCATTCTTTTGATTGTGTTGCTTTTAATCACAACTCAAATCAAAAATTAATGTTCCTTTGCCATGACCGTGTAAAGGAATTTAGTTTACATAGGTGGGGGGAACGGCGAGGGGAGGGGGTAGCTCAAATGATGGAAATGTGTTATGCATTAAGCTCTTTATTTCTTGCCATTTGGCTCACTTTCTTTTTTGAGGTGGGGAGAGTAGGAAAGGAGGAGGCACATATGGCCAGAAATTACTAACATCTTTCCATCTTTCAAGGGTTTATTTTAGGGATGCAGATTACCAACAATGTTTGGATAGGCGATTAGCCGTTCGAGGTTGATTTCCCCGTGCCTTGTGGATATGTGCGCAGCCCCCACCATGCCACATCCAGGGGCTGCAGGGACCAGGGTGGATGCTGGCCCAGGAGCAGCCTGGGACTGATCACCGCTTCCTCTCCCTGCCTCCCCGCAGCCCCCACTGTGCTGAAAATGCCTGGACCCCCAGGATTTTGCCCGTGGACTGTGTTCACAGTTTGCAGTGCAAATGGTGGTAGGCAGGGAGGAAAGCCCCAGGAGACAGCAGCTGAATGAAGTAAAGGGTCCTGGGTTCTAACTGCATGACCACAAAATCTGGTTTTGAGCTCCCAAGTCTCAGTTTTCCATCTGTGACGTGTATGGTGCGGTCTGACTGCCAGTCTGGTGGAGCTCCACCCAGAGGGTCCGTGCTCAGCGGCCCGGGAAAGCCAATGAAGCCCATGGCCAAAAACAGCTCCCCCACATTGCAATCATCTCTTCCCTCTCAGGTGCCCTTCTCTCCCTGGGGTTGGGGGGGGTGCTGCCACAAATGCCACAGGCCCTTGATCTCTGCTGCCTGTAACTGCAGGTCCCTGAGCTAAGGCAAAACAAAGCAAGAAACAAAAACACTTTTGTTTTGTTTTTAGCAACAACTCATCCTACTCCAAGCATTCAATGTATTCCCATCTCTCACCTTGCTGCTCACTGCCAGCAAGAATTTGGAGGCCCAGAAAAGTTAAAAGCCCAATTCTTGAGGTTGCAGTAAAGGGCTGTTTGGGTCTTTCTCAGAAATCATAAAATACATTCAGGTAGACAGTTCTATTCCACTTTCAGTCACCCAAACCACTGTTTTGCACACAAATTATACTTTCTTGGTAGCTTCCCCATGAAGCTTATCCATATTTCTGTGGCTAAAATGAGAACAGGAAACTCTATACCTACCCCAAACCAACACTCTTCAAAATCATCTCTTCCTCCTGACCTCCTTATTTATTCTAATGTGCCTCCATTCTTCCAAAAACCAGACAGGGTACACAGATATAAGGCAAGCACTGGCCAAGGGCCAATCATTTATATAATGTGGAATTGCTACAGGATTGTGAGAAGGATCCGATGGGAAGGGTGGAGACGGGACTGAGTCAGTGATTTCTCTGATTACAGATAGTAATTATAGTGAGAGTAGAGTACAGAGAAGAGAAAGAGGGATCCCAGGAATCACCTTCACTGGAGCGAGAGGATGAAGAATTACTGGAAGTCCGTCAGAGGCCAAGGTGGAAAATTAGGCAGCTTGACATCTCAAAAAGAACAAGCAGGGCCTCCCCTGCTTGGCGCAGTGGTTGAGCACTGGTTTGCAAAGCTGTCCTCAGCCTCTGCAGCGCTGGTTCGATCCCCGGCCACCGGCGAGGGTCCCACATGGCACGCAGACCTCTCCTGCCGCGCCCGCTGCTCCCCTCAGCAGTGTATTTCGTCAATCTGCCTGTTCTGCTCCCCACTCTGGCTCTGGTGAATTCTCTCACCCTCCCACGCTTCTGACTGTACCCAGTGCTTATATAAATAAATAAATAAATCTTAAAAAAAAAAAAGAACAGGGCCTCCCAGGTGGCGCAGCGGTAGAGCGCTGGGTTGCGAAGCTGCCCACGGCCTCTGTGGCGCCGGTTCGATCCCCGGCTGCTCCCTGGCCACCGGAGGAGGGTCCCACATGGCACGCAGACCTCTCCTGCCACCCGCTGCTCCCCTCAGCAGTGTACTTCAGTCCTTCTGCCTGCTCTGCTCCCCACTCTGGCTCTGGTGAATTCTTTCACCCTCCCGCGCTTCTGACTGTACCCAGTGCTTGTATAAACAAAACAACCAAACAAATAAATAAATAAAATGCCTCTATTAAAAAAAAAAAATCTTTAAAAAAAAAGAACAAGCAGCAGAAAGTTGTTTCAAATGGGGGGAAATCTCAAATGTTGCAGGGTTTAAGGGTGAATGAGACTAGATCACTTGACTTAGGGGTCACTGATGATCTGTGAGAGCCAAGACCCAAAAGGGTAAGAGTGAATTTCAGAGAGTTAATACCCAGTGGGGTCACGGGTAAAATGGAAAGGCATGTCATGCTACCAACCACCAAGCTCCTACCATGTTTGAGGGGTTGCCACCAGCCACTTGCAGTCAGACATATTAGAATGAACATATACAATCATTTCCACTCCTTCCTGACGTTTGAAATTATAGTTTTTTTAAAAAAGTTATAAACACATGCAAGAGAAAGGAAACAAGAACTTATTAATGTTTAGTATAATAGAAAACAAATGGATGGTAGAAGCTGGTTGACAGGGAGAGGGAAAGTTGAAACCTAGTTGCTTGCAGATAGAGATGATAGTAAGAAACAAGCTGATTCACATTGCAGGACCCTGAAATGCTCACAAATTAGGGGCACCAGCTTCTTCTGAACTCCATTACAGAGGTGGTATTAAATACAGAAACTGTTTTGGGGTTTTTTTATTTCCTTTTTTTTTTTCAAATTCTGAATAAGGACACTTTGATCCACTGGCCTGCTCCGTGAATCCAAGTGACTGCCCCCCACCAACTCCAGCAGCAGCCAAGAGGTTTATTCTATACAGAAAGGCTGAACCAGACAGACCACGGGACACAGCAGACACATGCCCAGGAGGACAGGGTGGTGAGCTGCTGCAGGAGCCCCAGAAAATGAAATGCAAGTCCACTTAGTACACAGTAAGACACATTGTAGAACATTACATTTGTATCCCCTGGTCAGGGAATGGAAAGATTCTTCTCTAAAGAAACAAATAGCCCAAAAGAAAGACCAATAGTTCTCCTCAACAAAAACTCTAAAATGAGACCCAGGTCATGCATATACACAGAGTTTCCAATTTAGTGCTTTACTCTTAATTTCAAATAGACAGTCAAGGATCCATAGGCATTTAAGGAAAACTTCTAAATGTGGACAACAGGATATGCATACAAAGCAAAGAGAAAAAAAGAATTCAAAGATAACAGAAGCAATGTAGGGAACACAAAAACTTTTTTTTTTTTTTTTTTGGTGGGACCCTCGCCGGCAGCCAGGGAATGAACCAGCGCTGCAGAGGCTGCGGGCAGTCTCACAGCCCAGCGCTCAACCGCTGCGCCACCAGGGGAGGCCCAAACACAAAAACTTTTTAAAAAGATAATATTAGGTATCATGAAACAAGAACAGAAAGCTATTAAAACAAATGTTCAAAGAATATTTGTTTGGAAATTTAAAATATGAGAAGAAATACCAGTACTTTAAGAAAAGGTTGAAGAAATTTCCTGGAAAGCTGAACACAATGAAAAATAACAACAAGAAGATGGGAAATAAAAGATAAGACAAAGGATCAATCCAAAGATTTCAACCTCTGAGTAAAAGACACTAGAGAAGGAGAAAATCAAGAAAACAAATAGGTGAAAATACCAAAGGAAAGATACATGAAAAATTTCCAGAAATGAAGAACATGAACATATTAAGCCATGCTCAGCTCAATGAATCATGACATTTAGAAACACTAGGGATAAAGAGAAGTTTTTACATCCTCTAGAGAATAAAAGAGTCTATATCTAATGCAAAGGGTCATGTATCAGAAATGATTGGATTTACCAACAGTAACACTAAATAATGGCAGATAATGCATGAACACCTTTAAAATCCCCACATTCAATACTGAGCCAAACAATCAATCAGTGTATGAGTAGGATAAAGACATCTTCAGACATTCAATGGTTAAAAAAAGAAAAATTATCTCTCAGGTATCTCTTCTTGGGAAACGACTCGATGTGCTCTACAAAAATGCAGAAGAAGACAGTGCAATGCAAGTCTTAACATGGTTTTTCTAGAATAACTGTATGGCAAGCCTACAACTCAATCATCCAGACTGAGACAGGAAAGAGGTTCCTGATGTTTGCTGGCAATAAAGTTTGGGGTTGAATCATAATATGAACAGAAGGAACTGGGGAAATAAAAAGGAGCAATTACTATCTCAAGGAAAAACAAAAGTAAATAAATGTAAGTGCAGTATAGTATATGCTCAGCTGCAAATAATATTGACATAATTATAATAAATTAAACAATGAATACTAATTTAACCAAATTAGTATAGTATATACCAAGTTAGTATAGTATAACTGCATTGGAAAGAATAGGGAGAAGAGGGAAGACCTTCAATACCAGCAAATCAATAAATAATGCCTAAAAATTAAGAAATCAAATTATAAGAAAGCAATCTACTTCATTTTGCTAAATATCACAGAGAATAGCTAAAATAATTGAAAACAATCACCCCTAGATTGTAGGAGTTAGGAAAGCCTGGGGTAGTGTAGGGTAAAGAAAATATCAGGCTTTTCTGCCCTTCCGCCATCAGGATAGATGATGGATCCTTGTCCTGAATGCATGCCTGATGGCGGGCACCTGGAATAGGGTGTGGGCATAGGTAGATGGGATTCAGCTGAGTTAAGACTGTGCTTTTAAGGGCGGCATCACGGGGACGCCAGCAGTAGCAGCAGTAGCAGCAGTAGAAGCCGAAGCAGCAGAACGAACGCTAGAGAGCCCAGATAGAGTGAAGACTAGCTGGGGGCTGGGAGGCCTGCCAGCCTCCCAGCCCCCCAGCCAGCACCCCTGCCTGCCATATGCCTGGTGAACCCCAAATAAAAAACCTGCAAAACTACTGAGGACTCTGACTCCTCCTTTACCCGGTCTGCATGGGATCAGAAAACCTGCACCGTGTCCAGTTCCTGGCTTTACAGGTAGGAACTGAAGTTTTTGTTTAAAGCCTTTTATTACTTTTCAGCTGCTTTTATTTTAAAACAAAAAACCCCAAATTTTAAACAAGCTTATCGTCTAGTAAAGAGCTTAAATGTATATAAAATATAAATTAATCACAGAATGTGAGATCTTAAAGGAAACACAAAGACTACTTTTCCAAGTTCTCCATTCTCCCTTCAACTGAAGCTATTTGTGTTAGGGTTTCAAAATGGTTTTGTTGATTAAGAATTCTGCTTTTTCAACCACTTTTTGTAGGAAGGGGCAGCAAACAAATCTAGTCAATTCTCATCAATTTTCAGATGAAAATGTTAGAATTTAGATTTTTTTTGCTTTTTAAATTAATGTTCTTTTTTACTGAGATATAATTGACATATAACATTAACTTCAGATGTACAACATGATTTGATGTGTGTGTGTGTGTGTGTATATATGTAGCAAAATGATCACACCAACAAATCAGTCTGGTTAACTTCTATCACAAGTAGTAGAATTTGGATTATTAGAACTGGAAGGAATGTTAAACCTGTTGTTACTGAAGCTCAGAAGGAAGTGACTTGTCCAAAGTCACCCAGCAGGAGGTTCTCATTGCTACATGAGAAACCTGCCCCCCTGCCTCTAGGCCACAGCCCCCTATTTTCTTTCACAGCACCTTTGAGCCAGGGGCATGAGGACATGAGTGGAGTCCCTCAGGTTCTGGAGACAGTTGGGCAGCACCTGGATACATTTTGTCCATGTGGTGCCAAGGAACAATCATCCTGTGGCAGATAACAGACCACACACCCCGATACCGGGTGAGTTGCTTTTTCCCTAAATCATTTTCTCTTGCAGAGAGGAATGAAGTCCCCTCTACACTAAAATGGATGGATGGATGGATGGATGGATGGATGGATAGATAGACAGACAGATAGAATAAATAAAAGCTCTCAGAAGCAGAAGAGTAAGCTTGTCACAGGGAAGAGACCTGGTACTCGTTACAAAGCCTGCCTGTTACCAGCAGCCTGGCTCAGGAAGGGGTACACAGGTGGGCACCCACGCATCAGCCTTCTTCCAGATTTAAATGCCTGTCAGATAGCAAGACCTCACTGAGCAACACACAGAAGACAGAATGTTCTCCTTCCTGGTCCCATTTTCACAGATCTCTGGGGTGGGCTGGTGGCCCTGAGGCAGAAGGTGCCATCTCCAAACCCAACTGTGCAATGAGATTTGGTAACAGCGCTGGATAAGGGTTTGGCTGTGAGGAATTGCAGCCTCCTTCCAGCACTCAGCAGAAGTTCTGGCTTTGAGGTAGTAGGGCCCAAATGAGTTCTAGGGACAAAGGCCCTGCAATGGCAGCTTAAAAGACCTCTCTGTTCCCAACAGGAGCCAATGTTTGGCATCATTAATTCGTATAGCAAAGAGAGGAGCTTGCACTTGGTCACAATAACTCAGACTCTCTCCCCTGACCAAAAACCACACACTGCATACTTACATGCATTTACTGACTATAGGAGATATGTTCCTCCCCACCCCACCCCCAAATAAAAAATAAAAACAAAACCCTCCTCAAGAAAAATTGAAAGCAGCTTGCTTTTCCTCTCATTTACAAAAAAACAGCAGATGTAGAAAACGTTCCTGATTTGGGGCAAATTATTTAATGAAGTTGTCCTGTTTTCTGGATCCCAGACATCTTGGGTCTTAAGGGGAAGGGGGCTAGGCAGAAGAGTGGAATTTGCAACATTATGGAGGAGGGGACCCTCGCTACACACGTGCGCGCACATGCACGCACACACACACAGAGCACAGCAGCAACAATGTCAGCCATCCGGAATCCCGCTGCCTAATTGCTTGATTTCATGGATTGTGTTAAATCCCCACTGACTTAAGCTAATGGTGCAAAATGAAAACCCCACTTTGAGAGCAAAGTGCTGCCTGGTGTGATTTTATTTGGGGAAGGCGTGTGTCTTGGTGACCCTGGCAGTGGGGGCATGGGCCCAGTAAGCACCATGTCCCTCCCCCACCTCCCCAGTGGGAGGCAGAGAAGAATAGGAGAATCACTTAAAGAAAGTCAATCATTAGAATTGATTGCATCTTGGCTCCGAGTCCAGGCAAACCCGCCAAGGCAAACAGTTTGTGCTGCATGGGGTCACTGGTTTTCCATTCCACCCCCCAGCGTGTGCCCAAATGGCAAGCTGGAGTGTGGAATGGTCTCTTGAAAGAAGATAGAAAGTGGATTTCAGAATCGAGGAATCAAAAAAGCCAGCAGCTACCACTGGCTCTGAGCGATGTTTGAGAGAGGGAGCCTCACACTTCAGCATCATCCTATCCCTGGTGGAATTGTTAAAAATGCAGATTGCTAAACACACATTGAGTTTCTCACCCAGTAGCAATGGGGTGGGGTTCAAGAACTGGCATTTCTAACAAGTCCCCAGGGGAGGTGGCTGCTTCTGGTCTGGGGACAAGATAGTTTTATAGGTTTGAGGGTGGGCCTAGGACGGACTTTTTGATTGTCACCTTGGTTATTCACAGTGGTGTGTTTTGAGGACTCTTCCTTAAATGATGTTTGAACATCCAGGCAAACCAAGGCAGTTCTCCAAGCTCTCTAAAGCTCAGGCTGAAGTCAACAAGATCAGCATGGAATACCCAAGGCCCAGTCGGCTTTGGGCAGGCTCATCTAACATCCTTCACAGAATCGCTGCGGATTCTTGCAAAGTTAGGAAAGCAAAGGTTTGCTAGCACATTTCAGAGGAAAGGCCACTGAGTCCGGAGCCAAAAGACCCCAACTCTGGTTCAGCCTCCATCACTGCATCTCTGCATAAACTTTCGTGAGTCACTTTACTTCTCAGGGTCTCAGCAAAGCCACTGGAACAATTCACTTCAGTTTCATTCTAGCACTGGCAATCTTTTTAAATCCTCATCTAGGATTATGCTGTTTTTGAAATCAGTATAGAAACCCTAGTCATTCAAGGGAAAGCACCACCACCTCAGATGGGAGCTGTTGCTCCTGTCTGCTCCTGTCACTTAGGGACCTGGCTTATCTTTGCCAGGGCCAGGCCTATGCAAGCACATGGGCACAGGATCAGGCCTGGGTGTGAAGTCACCTAACCCTAAAGACAGCCCCAGAGAAGCAATAGATTCACTCAAGTATGACAGCAGCAGGCCTCCATGCTACCCCACTGACAGACCAGAGAAGAGGCCTCGGGCATGCCCTGCCCCCCTGGGCTAGTTCTGGGAGCTTTGCTGGGATATCCCTGAAGAAGCTGAGTCCAGAGCCTCAGAGAAGGTGGGGCAGGCATAGCTCGGCCCGAATCCCTTTATGGCTTTCTTAGCTGATCCCTCTCTCAGAAGAGAGAGTGTGCACTCCAGGAAAAATGCATGCTTCTCCCACCCATCCTCCTGGTCAAGCTGCAGAACAGCTTCTCCCAGCTGGCCCCAGCCCCAATCAGCCTTGACCTTCATGGTCCTCCTGGTCTGACTCGTGGTTCAGTACAGCATGGCTGACCCATGAGCATGTCTGCTCCGTCCCTTTCCCACGTGAGCTCATGCAGAGCATGGGCCACACCTGCTCATCTCTGTTCAGCAACTGGTGCAGTGCCTTGTACACCAGAAAGCTCAGTGGAACATTTGTTGGCTACACAAATGATACAAAATGCCAACAGCACAGCCACTGCCCTGAAGTTCACAGCCTCACTAGTAGGCTGGAATTATTTGCACAAGCATCTGCTTGAGTATGAACAGCAGCAGCAGTTGTCAATTACTGCACACTGGCCTGGGCCAGGCACTGGTCTAAGAAACACACATATTAACTTACTGAATCTCCTGATAACCCTATGAGGTAGACACTCTAACTATAACCAGTTTGCGATAAGGAAACTGAGACAGAAAGGTCTTCATCATTTGCCAAGGTCTCACAACAAGGCAGAGGCAGAGTTTTGATGCCAGGGAGTCCAGCTCACAAAATAAAAATAATACTGATGGGAAGACTACCTCTGCAGGCAGACTCGAGGGACCCAGGTCTCAGCAGAGGGCCCATGAACCAGCACACCTCTCAGGACCTCGGTAGGTGACCACCTCGCTCCAGTGTCATTGCCTCTGCTCGTTAACAGGCAGAGAATATTCTCCAACAAAGTGACCAGAAACTGTCCCAAAAGGACTGAGCAAAGTGCCTCTGAGACCCTTGGAAAGGACCCAGTAATTAAGAAGATATTAATTTGACATATTGAAACAGAAGTAAAAACCTCAGCTTTTAAAAGGTTAGAATGCAGAAAACTGCAAAGTCATTTTAGCAATGGAGAATCCCTATGCTACAAAGCTAACTGGAAAGAAATCATTATCAAAAACTGAGTATCGAAGATATACCAAAATTTCAGCAGCCACTCTCTGGACTAATGTCTAATCTTATTATGCTTTTCACTATTTTCCAAGTTTTATGCAATAAATCGGCATCTTACAATCAGAAGAATGTGAGTCACTTCAGGAAAAAATTTGGGCAGATGAGTGTTCAAAGATGACAGCCATGTCTCTCCTCCACTCACCAATGGAGTTCAGAGGTTATTTTTTGCTCCTCTTAAGAGGTTCTACTCCCTTTTCATCTGACAGAATTTGGTATTTTATTACAAAATGATACAAATGAAATAAAGGCCATCATCCCCTTCTGCTAATGAAAAGAAACACAGGCCCTGAACTCTTACCATCCTGCACACAAGGGAGTCTCCTGAATCTTCAGGAAGAAATGCCTTGTAGGAATCCCACAAAACACCAAATTAAACACCGGTTAATCTGATGTGTGACCGACCAGGGCTTCCCACCCCCCAAAATTTTAATTCCTTGCTGCTCCACAATGTTTCGTGGGGTGGTCACCACAGAGAAGGACATGGAGTGAGGCTGGGAGGAAGTGCAAGGGGAGATGTTGGGGAGGAACCTGGAGGGCTCCTTCTTTCCCTCTCCTGGTTGGTTCCCAAAGCTCGTGGTGAGGGCAGAGAATAATGCCCACTTTCTGACCCAGGAGGCCCAGCAGTGAAACAGAGACATTCCTAATAGGGGAAAAGCAGAGTCTGTTGGACACAGAACCATGAAGCTGGGATGACTGGCTGCTAAGCCCAGGCCCCTCGGCAGACAGGAGGAGACCAAGCCCAGAGGTGTCAGTTATCTGGGCACAAAGCTATTTGGGACAGATTCAGAAAAGACGATCTGGGCCCTGGGGTGTCCTCCGTTCACTGTGGCAGCAGCTTTTCAGGACTGGGGGCAGGGAAGGTTCTGGCCCAGGATTCAGTGTCCCTCTCTTCCCTCCCAAGGGTACTCAAGGTTCAGTGAGGGAAGCACCACTCTGATTCAACACATAGACAGATTTTCTCGCACAAAGAGAACATTCCCCAGAAAATCTAAGTTGACAAGTCTTCGTTCTAATCATTAAAAAATTTCCTCCAGGGCCTCCCCAGTGGCACAGCGGTTGAGCGCTGGGTTGCGAAGCTGCCCGCAGCCTCTGCAGCACCAGTTCGATCCCTGGCTGCTCCCCGGCCACCAGAGAAGGGTCCCACATGGCGCGCAGACCTCTCCTGCCGCCCGCTGCTCCCCTCAGCAGTGTACTTCGGTCCTTCTGCCTGCTCTGCTCCCCGCTCTGGTGAATTCTCTCACCCTCCCGCGCTTCTGACTGTACCCAGTGCTTGTATAAATAAATAAATAAATCTTTTAAAAAAAAAAAAATTTCCTCCAAATCAGAAACAGAAGCCTCACTTCTAGATCTGCCTCCCACTAATGATCCACTCAATCTGTTATAGGACAGGGAGAGGGGCAGCCTAAACCCCGCAAACGTGCCTATTCTAAATGGGTTCTGCCATCCGCCGCATCAACACAAAACATAGGAGACTTTAATGGGAAGGAACTTTAATAAAACTAGGAAACAATACAGGTAAGGCAAAGAGTCTAGTTTCTAAATGAAGCACCCAAAGTTACCCGTCCCCTCGTGGGTAAAAGTCCATCCATATGGGATTGGCCCAGAGCAAGGCCCCAAAGCCTGCCACAAGTCCAAAGCATCTTCCAGTGGGGACCCACAGAAAAGGGCCAGAAACAACCAGACAAGCCCGGAAGGAAAAGAGCAAAATCAACATCAAGATAAAAGCTGCCATTGTCACCTCCCCACGGGTCTCACCCACATCTGTGTCACCCAGTCCACAACCAAAAGACTAGCGCGGTTTCTTCACGTGTCTCTAGGCTCCATGCGCCTCCTCCAGGTCTCCTGGCTCCATCCTGCTTCCTTCCTTCCTCAGTCTCTTCTACAGCTTCTCCTCTTCCTGCTCAGCTCCACCCTCCCTTGGGTGGGGCAGGGAACCTCCCCCTTTCCTGGGGACCACCCTGTTACAATTCCTATTCCGACCCTACCTGTCTATCCAACTTTCTGCCCTTGAACCTCTTTTTTCCCATTCTTTCTAGGTTTTGTGTAAATAGCAGGGTGGCTGGGAAGACATAGCTCTCCTGGCAGCCTGCCCGACTCCAGCCCTTGGCAGACACTGAGGTCCAGTGTGAGCTCAGGCCCACAACACACATCTTCCCTGTTCAGACGAGGCAATGCCGGCTCATACTGAGTCCAGGGGGGCTGGGAGGAGCACAGTCACAAGGGTCTCCTAGGGCCCACGCCCCGCTAGAGACAGATAAACATCCAGTTGATTACGATGTACACTGGGCAGAACGGAGAGGCTGCTCATCTCCCAAATGTGAAAAGTGTCTTGGCCTAAGGTAGGTTTGGTGAAATCCAAGAATCTAAAAAGGGCATAGGAGTCACACCCCACCCTAGCTCCAGGCTGGACTCCTCCTTCTGGGAGTTTCTAGTCTGGCGCCTTACTGAGAGCTCCACATTCCTCCACTTAGGGCGGAGTCGACCCCAGCTGGAGGTCCCGCCTCCTGCTTCCAGGTCCTGTGACCTGCACTGGGTATCTTTTTCTCTCAACCCATTAAGAGCCCCACATACAAGGGACTGGGCAGAGGTTCTGAAGGCCTCAGGGGAGCATGTGGTACAAGGAAATTAAAGGCAATGGGAATGCAAACGAATCCCTCTCTGTGGTCCTCTGAGTCTGCAGGAAAGACACTTATTAAAAAGAAACAACAACAACAACACACACACAAGTACACATATATAGCAAGTAAGTATTGGCCTCAGAGGAGGAACAAAAATCCCCAGGTCCAGAGGAGTCCCACGTGAAGTCTGGGGGCTGGACAGAGACTGGGTGTACAGCTGAGACAGAGCTCAGCAGGAATTAGGTGTCTGGACCATATTCTGGGGATCAGCCAGCTAATGCCGCCAGGCTATTTATCAAGTTGCTGGCTCCAGAATCTACAGATGTTTTTCAAGGTGCTCCAGTTTTCTCCGAGCATAGTTCTTCACTTCCTACTAAAGACAGTACAATCCCAGGGCTGAGGCTCAGTGGGATGGTGCAGGAGCACCCTGCTCCCTCAGCAGGTGTGCCCAATACTGACAGAGGGTCAGCTCCAGCCTGACACATTTACTTGTCCCTCATCCCTTCCCAAGGAGGGAGAGTTCCTCCTCCTGCTGATCCTCTCCTGACCACCTGCTATTGGACACAAGGCACCCACCACATCCATATCACTCAGCAGGCCTTGCCTGGAACAAACAGGGAGATGTCCAGGAGGCTAGAGAAGTGGGGTCACCCCTTGGTGCCTCAGCACAGGACTAATGTGACTATGGACAGGGGAAGACAGAGGGTGAATGTCACCACACATGCAATCATTACTGGGGCACCTGCAGTCACTTCCGAACACACAATGTTTAAGCTTATGGCTACGTCGGAAGTTTCCAGGTAAGCTGGCAAGTAGGAAGGCATCTTGTCAACTGTTAGGTGCTATACAAACACCAGCACCAGTTCATCTTTTGTGGATAGATGTGTATATAGAGACACCATATAAACAACAGCCACGGTGCTAATTTGTTGTAAATTGAGGATTTCCTGTGAAACCGTCCTTAACGCAGCACGTGCGCCATGGCTCATTATGATGAGCCGCCTGCGGGGCTGTGTGCATGTTCAGAGGAAACTGACACACCCCACCGGATGAAGAATTTCATTTACATGACCGATCAGGAAAGACACAATCTCAAAATCTAGGATGCCTTTGCAATACTGTGGACTGTTTCTGGAGTTCTAATCTACCCTGAACGTGGCTCCTCCAAAATACCTCCCTCCAGTGAATGCACGCACTGTGCCTGATGTTCAACAAATAAACACTTTTAAAGGGTCCTTATTTTTCTTAAGAGCCTAAAACGAGCTGCTGGGGCAATTCATTAGAGCACTGGAGAACCTCAGAGCACTCAGCCTTCTCCCCACCCTTCCGGACCTGGTTCTTACAACAACTTTTGGGGAGCTGACTGCCCCCCTTGCCTGCATCTGCCATCTCCTCACTGGATGGGCTGCACAGCAGATGTCCAGGTGTTCTGACAATGCACCATGTCCCCGCTTCTAACCAGCAGAGCTTTGCTGTATTTTACACTACTCCCTGCCTTCCAGCGGCTACTGGGAGCCAAGTCCTGTGGTATAGGCACAGCATATCCTGGGGGGTAGGGTGGGGGGGTCGGGGGGGACCATGTCAAGCCAGACACAAAACAATGCTTTCTTCATTTGTAAACTGGCTCCAAGGTTCACACATCAGTATCCACTTCATCAAGCTGACTTTTCTTTGTGAAGCTGCAAGTTCATTGTCCCTCTAATGGCTACCACCCTCTACCATCACCTACCAAGGCTGCCTTTAGGAACCCTGGTGCTGGGCCTTGTTCATCTTCACAGCAACCCAGTGCAGTAGGTACTATCATCCACCTTTTTAGACAAGGGAATTTAGGCACATAATTTTCCAAAGACACCAGCTAGCAAATGAACCTGGGACCAAAATTCAATCTAAAATAAGTGGCTCTAGAACTCTATAATGAGTCTGAACACTGTTCTCCCAGAATTCATGTCTACCTGGAATCTCAGGAAGTAACCTCATTTGGAAACAGTCTTTTGCAAATGTACTGAGTTAAGATGGGGTTACATTGGATTAGGGTGGACCCTAAATCCAATTGCTGGTGTTCTTCTATGAAGAGGAAAAGTAACATAAAGATATTAAGACGCAACCTATGAAGTCTATCCGCAGCCACTGCAGCACAAGTTTGATCCCCCACCAGGGAGCTACCCACATGGCACAGCAGACCTCTCCTGACTCACCTGCTGCTCCCCTCAGCAGTGTATTTCAGTCAGTCTGCCTGTTCTGCTCCCCACTCTGTCTCTGGTGAATCCTCCCACCCCCATACCTCTGGTCTGTACCCCAGTTCTTGTATGCATAAATAAAAAAATCTTTTTTTAAAAAAAAGAAAGAAACATAAAGATATACAGACTTATAGGGAAGGAGGCTAAGAGAAGGTAGAGGCAGAGATTAGGGTTACAAGCCAAGGACACCAAGGATTGCTGGAAGCTCCTTTAGAGGAGAGGCATGGAAACAGATTCTCCCTCAAAGTCCTGGGAAGCAACCAATCCAGCCAACACAGTGATTTTGGGCTTCTGGCCTCCTAGACTAAAAGGCAATAAATTTCTGGTTTTTTAAGCCACTTAGTTTGTGGTAATTTGTTACGAAAGCCCTAGAAAGTCCAAACTTAAAGCCCTACTTCAAGTCCAAACTCAACCTCCTGCATGACTGCCTCTCAACAGACACAGCCGGTCAGCTATGAGAAACGTGGCAGATTTGCTGAGATGCCTGAGACGCCTGTGTTTGATTTCCAGCTCTGCTGTGTGACCTAGGGCAAGTCACTTCATCTCTCGGAGCTTCATTTTCCTCAACCCACAAAGGAAATAATAATACTTTTAATATCACACAGGATTGTTGGTAGGTTCAAAATAAAAATAAGGGAAGGCAATTTGAAAATGACCTGTTCCTTTTATTTTTGATTCTACACTCTTCTGAGCATTTTTTTTGTTTTATACCATGTGAATATACTGCCTTTTAAATACCAAATGACACAATCAAAAATAAATTACACATAAGTATAAATATACAGATTTATGTTTCTATTTATACTTTTTATTTTTATACTCATTCATTTATTTGTAACTCCTGAACCCAAAATTTTAAGTGCCCCCCATCTTCAGGAGAAGCAAAGAGGTATAATTAAAGTTAGCCAAACTAACTCTAGCTTTAGAAATTTCATTCATTTTCTATGATCTCACTCCTTTTCAAGCACTCCCCAAAAGAATGATGACATTAACTATTTCACAAATAAGAGCACTGTTGAGTTTTGACTCTTGCTTTTTATTATATGACATTTGCTAACACAGTCCCTACCCCATTTCTTCCTTTCTTTCTGCCATTTACATTTCAATATCTTTATTTCTTGAGCTTCGGGACACAGTCACATCTTGGTCTCTTCTTTCCTCTGCTAGGAAAAAAAGTACTTTTCCCTGACATGTGTTAGAATTACAGTGAGAACTAGGTAGCTGTCAACTGTGTCCCTATTCAAAATGCAAGGCTTCTCTCTTTTAAATGGGAAAGGAATGATCTTTAGGCTTTTTCCAGAGAATAAGTCAAGTCCCCCTTATCAGACAGACCTGGTAGCTGGAGAGGAACTCCAACGAAACATCCCTGAAAGACTATGTGAAGGTACTAGATTGCTTTATTTCAAGCACTATAGAGATTCACTGAACGGAATGGAGAAGCCAGAAGTTTAGAACAAAATTGGCAACCGATAGTATGAAAACTTCCCAGGTGTACAATTTTTCTAGACAAAAAAAAAAAAAAAAAATTCATGCCTACTATTTTCTAGTCTCCATTGATTAGTTCAACTAAGACTGAGAGTTGATTAGAGTTTGTTCCTTTGCTCTGTCCAGCCACCGCCATACGTAGGGGTCCTAGCAGGACGAGGGCACAGCAGGTAGATGCACCCACTCCACCCTCCACCCCATCACCACTACCCGTGTGTGTGAATGCAGAGGAACTTTCTGGATAAAATAAACCCCTAGGATTCACAGTGCGTGAGAATACACAGTCAGGCACAGCTAGTGGCACCGTCTGGACACCCTGAGGGAGGATGCGAAGACTTTCGGGAGAGTTCCCTGAGGGCACTGCCAAGAAGCCCGTTTATGGGCAGGAGCAACACAGCAAGTACAGGGGAAGGAGGGTGGGAGGGAAATGTCACTGTTTGCTCCACAGGCTGCCAGGTCAGGAGACATTCAGGGAATAGCCCAGTGTTCCAGAAAGAGAGCACAGGGTAAGTGTCTTACTGAATAAACTTAGCCTTCTCCCCTTGAGGCCAGACCCCCTTCCACACACCACGCCCGCTCCAGGGCCCTCCTCTCCAACCCCAAACCATGTTCATCGGTTTTCTATAGTGGAGTTCGGGGTAAGATTTCCTCTGAGGCACAAGCTCTGCTTCATGTGTGTGTTCAGAGAACACTAGCTTAGGACACAGAAGCACAGATTCTTAGAGAGGAAAGGAAGTGAGGACGCCACCTAGTTGGTGTCTTTTTAGATTAGAAAATGGAGGTCTGGAGGAAGTGGGGACCACAGCCTCAGCTGCCTGCAGCCAATAGCTGGACAAGGCCCTGACACCCCATGGCCACCACGTACCCCCTCCTGTTACCTAAGCACATGTCCCTCTCATTTTTAGCCTTCATATACTGTCTCAGAGAGACAATCCCAGGCCCTCAAGTTGTAGCACAGGGGAATCACACAGCTTCCCTCCCTTCTTCAGCAAATGCAAGCCACCCTCTCCCTATTTCAATGCCAGAGCAGCACCAGAAGCCAGAGCCCTGAGCTCCACCCAGGCGAAAGGAGCACGACCCCAGCTCCTCTCAGATAAGTCACTTCCTGCAAGAGATGGGGCTGCAGAAAAGGAGAAAAGCAGCTCCCACCCGCTTCAGAGAGAAAGGGGTATCACTGCCAACCCCTAGCTCAACCCAGGTCACAGATGGGATAAAACAGTGGCTGCAGTCCAGCATTTTATGCTCTCCAAGTCAGGGTAGTTCCTGGGCAGTCCTGGGGCCTGTTCCAATGGGTACCCGACCTGTCTTCCTCTGAGCAGCATTTTGGGGTGAAGCCAGGACTCAGACAGATGGGATGTGCTCCCAGGAACTTAAACTTAAACATTTAAAGTAGTCTGAAAATGGGCTCCAGACCTCATACCACCAACTCAGACCCAGGAGGATGCCAGTGATCCCCAGAGAAGGAGCTGCCTGTCCTACACTGGAGTTTCTTCGTGTGTGCGCCCCCCAGAATTTCACATGGAGGGTTCCCTAAGATGAAAAAGCAGCATCTCAACTCCAGTTCAAGCTGCTCATTCTAAGGAATCTGGAGGACCAAGTAGG
The DNA here is from genome assembly GCF_014898055.3 of Talpa occidentalis. NCBI lineage: Eukaryota > Metazoa > Chordata > Mammalia > Eulipotyphla > Talpidae > Talpa > Talpa occidentalis. The sequence continues at coordinate 117,017,077 of NW_023604295.1, forward strand.
GGCATAGAGAGTTTACAGCGAGCCCAGAACAGCTTCCTCTCCCCAACTCACTCCCCAAGAGCAGCTGGAAGGGGAGACAGGGATGGGGATGAGAGCAAGCGAAATGAGAGCTCGGGTGCTCTGCTAGGGTTGCCTGGTCTCTGCTTTGAGTAATCACTCAAAACAAGGAAATCTGCCAGAAGACACATTAAGTCTGAAAGAAAAGAAGGCTGCAGGCAAAGAGCTGTCAGTCACAGAGAAAAATCAACACCACCTATTGATTCTACTCCCTTTCCAGTGAAGGGCAGCTTCATGCACAAGCCCCCCTCCCCCACCACACACACAGTTATCCAACTGTGAAGGTAAAAGAGGATTTTTTTTTAAATCCCCAAGAAAACCGATACCAGAGAGTGGGGGGTGGGACCAGATGGTCCAGCTTGTAGGAAGGCAAGGGCAGAAGAGGGAGGCCCAACCTGGGGCCTGCACTCCATTCCAGGGCTCTCGGGCCTCCTCTCTGACAACTGGAGGGCCAGTGCCCGAGAGAGATGACCACAGTGCCCCAGGCCATCTGGCCTTCATCTCAAAGACATGCAATTCAGAGTGACTTCTCATTCTGTTTTTGCACCCCTCAGAGTCAGTCTCTCCCCCAGTGAAGACTGGGTCTACAGCTAAAGTCCACACTGAATAGAAACGGGGCATTCTATGTCCCTGGGCCACCTAATGAGCTGGGGGTCCAGTTCATTCCTCCATCTTCCTCAGGTAAATTACCTGATATTCTCATCTGAAGGATAGTTCAATGCCAACACTTCTGCCTCCCAGGTGGGAGCACCTGAGGAAATAAATAGCAGGTGCTCCAGGAGTCACTGAGTCATGGAATCTGCCAGAAAGGACCACGGGAGTAGTGGCTTCTGGCTTCCTGACAAAAACAGGCCTTCCTGGGTGGGGAGTCACAGGCAAGAGGCCCACCAGCCTGAGAAGAGCTCCTGTGGTGGGGACTCCACTCCTTGTTGAATGAGGTCTCATTTCCTCAACAAGCCGGGTCTACCACAGTTACACAGAACACACCCCTCCTTTGGGGGGCTAGACAGTGACAGCTCCTTCATAACTGTATTCCTGAGACTTACAGTGCTGAGAGGCAGACTGCAAATGCCAGGATTATCCATTTGAAGGAGGACATGGAAAGACAATTACGGGTCTCCTGATACATGAAGGATATGCAACATGACCCGGCAGTGTCGAGGGACAATGACTTGCCATGTCACTTTCTCACGTCACAGCTACTGCCTACATAGAACCTGCTGTGGCCGCCAGGAGACCAAAGGACAGAGGTTCCCCTATGTGCCACATCTGTAGCAGGGCCTGCAGAGGCCACTATATACTCTTTGGTGGCCAGACTGCCTCCAAAGTTCAGGTCTAGATTTTCCAAGTATCTTCTCCCACCCTGTGCTGGGGCCTCAGAGTCTTCAGTTCGTATCTGTTCCACCTGTGAGCCCAGAGCTATTTAGGGGTTCCATGAGCCTGTATCTTAGTAACCTCTAAAATTCTCTGTATGCTCCTCTGAGGAAAACATTACCACTCCTGTCCTGCTTCAGAACTGGTATCAGTAAACTGCTGTCACCCTTTATAAATCAAGTGTGTGGCTTATGTTACAAATACTTTAGAAGAAAAATGGCCATGCTGGGCAGGCTGAAGACCCCGAGTTGAACAGAAAGCTTTTCCTGGGGATGCCAAGCAGAGCTGCAAGAAGGCACCTGTGACCTTCTTGTAGGGGGAGGAGGTGACTTTGCACTCTGTCACTTCCAGGACACTTTGATATACTCTCCTGGGGTCTACAAACCAGTGGCGTGTACACAGTTATCCCTGTTTGACAGATGTGGAAACTTAACTGGACTTGGACTAAACTCAGAGAACTGGACTTGGTCAAAGTCACATTGGTAAGTTGTGGAGCTGGACTTAAAAATTCAGTTCTGAGGTTCAGAAAGACTTTGTCAGAAAGACTCCCTTAGAAAGCACGTGTTCCAGCCAGGCTCTAACTACCCACACAGGAAAGGAGCTTTCCATAGCATCTGTCCCCGAGTTTCTGAGTAAGCACGGGGGGAAATAAGAACCCCAGGATACATCCAGGAGAGAGAGATCCCTCATGTGAGACCAGTTCCAGGAGAGGGACTGAGGTCAGATGGGCCAGAGTCACCTGCGGCCACTAGAGGATGCAGATTCATACAATGTAAGAATCATGACCTTTGGGGCCTCCCTGGTGGCACAAGGGGTTAAGTCTCAGCACTATGAAGCTATCCACAGCCACTGCAGCACGTGTTCGATCCTTGGCCAGGGAGGTGACCCACCTGGAGCAGCAAACCTCTTCTATCTCACCACTGCTCCCCTCAGCAGTGTATTTAAGTAGATCTGCCTGTTCTGCTTCTGTCTGTCTCTGGTGAATCCTCTCACCACCCCCTGCCTACACCTCTGGCCTGCACCCCAGCTCTTGTATGCATAAATAAGTAAATCTTTAAAAAAATCATGCCCTTATAGGTGGTCCCACAATCCTGCTCCACCTCTCCTTTAACTTGTGACTAAATGCATCCAAGTCATTTTCATCTGCTGCACCCTCACAGACACAAGCTTCTCTTCCACGTGTGCCTATGACAAAGGCCAAGCGTTCCCAGTAAATATGCCTGCGCAGCAGGGAGAGGCCAGCAAATAAATGGTATCAAGAAACCAAGTCACAGATTTTTTGCAAAACAAAACCATACAATTTCAGAGCTGGAAGGAACCGAGGAGACCGCCTACAGGGACCCCTTCAAAATGCTCCAGCCGCAGACAGAGACTGACTGGCCCAAATCACAAATCAGTGCTGGGACAAGATTCCAGGACTCCAGAACTTGTGTTATTTTCTATCATACCACATGCTATCTCCTTACACAGAAGTTTTTCTTTTTGTTCCTTCTTTGGCAGGTCAGTAAACTGAGTCACAGAGAGGTTAAGTGACTTGTCTGAGCTGACATAAGAAGTGGTAGAACCAGGCTTTGCACACAGATCTATATGACTGACTCCTAAGGCTCTGCATGTTTTTTCCAATATAGTTTTTAAATCCTCGGGATTACACCACGCCATTTATGACAATCCCTGCTAACCACTGGAATCTGCTAAAGTGGTAACTCCTGCCCAGAGAACCGGCAGTTCTAAATGGACTTGCTGCAGACACTGAACCCTAAGCAAAGTAGCCCTATTGGCATTTACAGTCATAAACAGAATGCCAAGACTGTAGGAGTGTTCCCAAACTTACAGAGATGGGCCTAGGGGCACATAAAAGGCTGCAAAGAAATCCCTATGGGCTTCTCTAAAGCCTTTCTGAGTCAGGACAAACCAGCGGCATGTTCTAGAAGACCTCTCTCTGAAGTATGGAGGCAAGGAGTTTGCCTCTGACCTCACTCATGGAAACCAAGCATCTGGAGAGGCCAGGGCAGGTGTGAGAAACGAGTTCCCATTAGCTACGCCAGCCGCTGACAGGCACAGCCATGCTCACCAGGCAGAGACACTGTGCATATGGACTACACATAGTCTGTCTGTGCACCTGCACACAGCCCACCATGCCACACGGCTGTGCACCCACACCCACACCTCAGACTCTACACACAAGGCACAAACACACACGTGCACCCTTGGGAGGTCGCTCCCCTCAGCCCTTATTATAGCTACAGCCCCTCTTAATTCCATCTTCCAGAAGGGCCTGACACCTGAACTGACCCAGCCCCCCAGGTCCTGGCAGATGCAGTTGCCAGTCCAACGATTACAGGGCTGGCTCCAGAAGTACTAGGTTTGCTGCCTTCCTGGGCCACTAACAAGGTCTGGAGAGAAAACTCAGGGCAGTTTATGACAGCTCCTAATGACGGCAGCTCTTGGTAATGACCAGCTCTGTGGTGACCCAAGTATGAGCTGATTACAGGCTCTGGCTCCTGCTCCACACTCCAGAACAAAGGTTTCCCTGGGGCCCTGACCACAGCAGATGGCCCCTTCCCTGGCTGCCAGGGCCCAGTACTGACCTCATCAGGCCAGCCACTCTGGGGCGCCTTCAAGTGGGTGGCCCAGCACTAGCCCAGGTCTGGCCAGTACTGCCCTGAGCCCCCTCTTAAGGGTTGTGACTTGAGGGCTCCTCTCTCCCCTTCGTCATCCTCACCCACAGACTCTGCTCCTTAGTTCGTCTCATCCACTGGTGCCTGAAGATCTGCCCTTAGTCCTTCATCGTTGTGGACTAAAGAGCACCTTCTCTTTGAGGTCTCCTCCTCCTATTCCTTCTCCATCTTTCTCCATCTCATTCCCAAGTCGTCTTTTAAGATGTGGCAGCAACATCCCGATCCCCTTCTATTGCCAGCAAGACAAATTCTCAATTACTTAGCATGACCCCCAAGGCCCCTCTTGAGCCAACTTTGCCTGCTTTGTCACTCTCATTTCCCAAAGCTGGCCGCCACACTCCCTATGAGCTAACCACAGAGTCACACTCCCCAGGACGCAGATGATGTCTGGCCTCCATATCTTGATCTTCCCATTTTCAACCTGATAAACTTCCACCAATGCCTTGGAGATCAGCCCGAGGCATCTCTTCTCTGGACCGCTCCCACAACCCTCACCAGAAGATGTGATCCCTCCACTATGCTCCGAAGCCCCCCAGGTCTCAACTACTGAGGACATCTCGGCATTTCATGGCCTGGCATCATCTTCATCTCTTCTTCCTCCATACCCCCTCTAGGTGGCCGGCCCTGAGGGCAGGAAACACATCCAATCATCTGGCAAGACCATTCTTATGTGCACTGATAAGCGCTGAACTTGACACACAACACATGTTCAAATCAACCCCCCTGGCATTTCTTAAATGTCTAACAGTGACATGTGATTAAGTTCCTGGAGGCACATCCTTCTCAAGGGCCGAGACACTATATGGAGTCGCACAGGAGTCCTGGGAGCCAGGGTCTGAGAGACAGAACAGAAGCACCTTTGGGAAGCCCATGACAAACTTGGAGATTTGGCCTTAAGTTTGCCTCAGAAGTGGAGAGCACAAGGTGCCCTGGTCCTTCCCAAGCTTACAGATACATCCCCACCCCCACCTCAAAACTTATCAGCTCCTATTTGGTTAAATCAATGCACAATAAAGTGGGGGTGTTCTCACCCCATCCAGGTGACTTTGCACAGGTCTTCTCATTTAGAGTACAATTTAAGAGGCCACAGGATTGAACTGAATTTACTGGCAATTTCCCCTGCCTGTACTTATGTGCACAAGTAACATCTATCCTTTAGCCAACTAAGTTTTACCTTCCTCCCCAAGGGGAGCATTCAGGACACCTGGAGGGAGGAGGCAGTGGATGTCTCTGACTTCGGTTATGGAGACTCTCCTTTTCCGGGACTTGGGAAGAAATGATACAAACACTTGCATCTGCACAACCGAAACTCTTAGGATGTTGATTCCAAAGCCAGTATGCTGTGTAAAGCAAGCTGGGCCATGAACTCAATAAAAAGCCAACAATGATCTGTTGAAATAAATCTGTACAAGAGTGCTTACTTTCTGTTGATAGCTAGATTTTCAAAAGAAAACACACACACTCAATACACCTGCTTTAAATGAAGACGTGTTCAGAGCGAAGGAGCCGTAACCTGAGAGGCTGGCATCACAGACAAAGGCCAAGACTCCTCCATTTAGCCCTGCTCCCCCTGGGTGGAAAGGCTGAGGGTTAGTAGAGATTAGAAGCTACCCTCACAGGGACCTCCCTGGTGGCGCAGGCGGTTGAGCGCAGTGCTGTGAAGCTGTCCACAGCCTCTGCAGTGCAGGTTCGATCCCCGCTGGCCTCGGAGCAACCCACATGGCAGACCTCTCCTGTCTCGCCCACTGCTCCCCTCAGTAGTGTATTTCGTCAGTCTGCCTGTTCTGTTTCCCACTCTGTCTCTGGTGAATCCTCTCACCTCCCACACCTCTGGCCTGTACCCCGGTTCTTGTATAAATAAATCTTTAAAAAAATAAAAGCTACCCTCACAGCTCAGTCTCACCCTTCCACTTTTCAGTGCCTTGTGAGAGCAGGCAACAATATTTTTTGACAGATCTCCCCGCCTCCTCCACGGTGTCCCTCCTGGGTGGTGTCTCTGACCAGTCATGGCCAACACTGAATAGGCAACCGCTGAAACTCACATGCCCACAAGGCGCAGGCACATGCTGCTAGGACCACCAGCCTCTGAGAGGGGCACACAGGTGGTGGAAAACCAGAAGGACCAAGCCCTTCCTCATATCTCAGTTTAGCTTTAGAATCCCCACATTTCTGGCCAGGATCCGCCTTCATACAGGCTGCTGAGGTTGTCACTAGAAATGACAAACATTCCTTACCTGCATTTATTTACCTGGATTAAGCTAAGTTATATCACTATTTATTTGGAGTCTTGAACTCCCTGCCCTAGGTTTTCTGACACTAGCAATGCCTTTCTTGAACTTCCTCCATTGTCTTAAGCCTGGCGATAGGAATATTCATCTCCTCTAGGGATCCTCCCTGGGTCCCCCCACCAGTGCCCACAGAAGATGCCTCCTTTGTCCAGGCCTAAGAGTTGGAACGGTGCATTGGAGCATCTGAAGTTACTGGAAAATGGAGACTAACAAGCATGGCCAAGGCCTACTTCACACACCACAGCTATACATTTGTGAGGACAGGATCTGGGTCCTCCTGGATGAGAGGACCTGGATGAGACTCAGCATCTCTGTCACAGACAAAAATCTGAGTCCCAGGGGTGGGGTGCAGTCACCATCATCCCCCCATGTGGATGCTGCGTGAGGCGTCTCGCTCTTCAGGTAGAACCTGTCCTGAGAGCCTGAAGAGCTCACTCCAGGCCCCGTTTTCTAGTCCTGCTGCAGACAGATCAGGGATTTCCTTCACTCAAAAGCCATTTCCAGGAACTGAAAGCATCTGTTGCGGGAGACACAGCCATGTGAACAAATTTTCATAGGTCCACAAAGAGAAAAAAGCACATCTGAAGTGGTCCTAAAAGGAAGGGTCCTGGAGAGAATGCTGATGGGCAGGCTGGAGACCACAAGAGAGAGGAAAACCCTGTCCTAATCCTGCCTGCATGAGCAAGAACATAATTCAGAGAAGCTGTTCCTGACTTCTCCCACTGCCAAAGTACTATTTTGGCATCTCTTCACAACTCACAGGCATCCTTTCAGAATTTGTAAATGATTTCCCTTAATTCCTACCTAAAAGAAAATACTCCTTTATTTCCCCCAAATATCTGCAAGTCAGTAAGCATTTATTACCCACATACCAACCCCTAAGAGCTCTCAGAACTGCCTGGACTCACCCGCCTACCACCCGCCCAGCCCTAAAAGACGAACACCATTGACTCTCAGACACAAAGGTGAATGGGGCCGTTCTGCACACGTGTTCAGACCCCCAAAAAATCCTCATCAAATAGACACAAATGTCACCTCGTCCTTGCCTCTCCTCCATGAGGCACAAGGAAGTCAGGAGGAAAGGGACCAAGGGTGGGGTCTAAGTTACAGGAGGCCTCCACCAACACCTTTAATGTCAGTCCTGCTGTAGGCTCCAACCAAAGCTAGGGTGTTCCTGAAGTGCCAGCCACCCAGACGGGTACTGTGAGAATAAGAAGCTTATAACTCAGTGATCCCTCCTGAGAAACCACTACAAACAATTACAACAATCTCTTCCTTTGAAAGATCTAGAACATTTAATTCCATCGCTTTTCTACTGTCACTGTTCATTTGTTTACTCACTTGCTGACTTAAACACATACTGGATGCCCCACCATACTCACAGAGCTGTCTCTGCCCTTTACTCCCAAATGGATCCCTCACAACCACCCACGAGCTAAGCCAGAGACTCTGGAGAAGCATCGGCAGTGCTTTCCATCACTATAACTTAGGCTCCGCAGGATTCACAAGGCGATTTCACCCCCTGGCACCAGCTCCCAAATCATTCAACGTGCCCCAACTCCCTGCCAGTTTGGTTCAACAAATATCTATTTTCAGAGAAACCTAAGCTGGCTGCTTCTGGTTCACTTCCCTCATAACTTATCACAGGCTGTTTGTGTGATGCCCAGGAAAGCCATCCTGAGCCCTGCCCCCTCTGAACCAGGAAGTCCCCAGTGCCAGCACTAAGTGGCACTCAAGGCCAGGGAGGCCCACACAGCAGGGGCAGCTCCTGCCTGCACAGGAGCTGCCGGTTTTTGCTCCTGGGAGCCCAGCCGGCCAGACTGCGGTGCCAGGTCCTCCTGGGCACAGCAGGAGTGACAGCACTAGTGACAGGCCGGCCTCTTACACAGCAAAGCTGTAGCTCAAATATTTATTGTATGTGTCTGGCTTTCACACGGAATTTGCAACCTGCCAGTTACCACTGTTTACCTTGGTAGAAATTCACGGGAAATCTTAGTCTGAACAGGCCCAGAGTTTATTTTACTGCCAGATAAACAACTTTCTTTGATAAATCATCCGTGTGACAGTGTTCCTGAAAGACTAAACAAAGATTTCAAGCGCAATCTATAGGCCTTTGAGAAGCCTTCCAAAGCTAATGCATGTTTAATTGGCAGCTCGAAGCAGGCTGGGGCAGGGCAAACGTCTGACATTTCCTTGGCCATTTGCTCTCCTTTAAAATAAAAAATACAGATTAGAACTTCTGGCCTGGCCCACTTTTGCAAAATTGGACAAAATACACCAATATTGACATGCGCGAAGGCTTCTGGATATAGCCTATTTTTTGGTTACAGGGAGTACATATCACAAATACCACAAAGCAGCTGTTGGAAAAGAAAGGGGAAAATGCCCTGGCATACAACTGGAGAGGGTCAACACACATAAGGGCTCCAAAGTCTTTCTTAAACAGAGCCCAAGAAATCATGAGTAGGAAAACTCCAACTAGGAATAAAATTTTGAAAAATCACAAACAAACACAAAAGAAAAAGAAAAAACTCCGGGACACTTCAATGCATGTTACCTAGAATAGGAACAAACTCGGTCCTAGGTCCTCGTGTTCTGCAATCATGTCTGATGACTTTTAGTTTCACAGTGACTTGGGGGTGCCACCTAACCAAAGCCCAGATCTCCTAACTTCTAGTGTCTGTAGGGCTGTTTTAGGTTTGGTTTGTTTTGGTTTTGTTAACACCTTGAAGCTGCATAATGCTTTTAAAGTTTTCCTCAGTGGGCTTTTTAAGAAACTTCTTCAGTTTAATCTTTTGTGAACCAGAGAAATAACTAGGACACTCCATTTCATTTCCTAAATCTTTTTTTTTTTCCCCCAGACAAGCCGATTTCATTAGCACTGGGGTTCTCCCATCTAGGATAATTTCTGCCCCGAAACAATTCTTTCCAATAAGAAGAGATATTCCAGGAACTGTACACACTTGATTCATTCAATTTCCCCCACAACATGATGACACAGGCATTAACATCTACATTTTGCAAGTGAGAACACAGATTCAGGGAGGCTAGCACCTTCTCAGGGTCACTCAGCTTATAGGGTTGGGATTTAATCCAAATCTGTCTGGTCCCTCATTCTTTCTACTCCACTGCACTGCCTGCCTCTCCACAAAGAAAGAAACTGACCCTTGCCAAGCTCTGTCCATGTGTTATGCACAGACGTCATTCCATGTACATCCCACAAACTGCAAGCTGCAAGGAAGGCCCTGCGCCCCCTTCCAGAGAGCCTCCTCGACCATTCTGGCAGGACAGGAACATAGTGGGCATGAGAGAACATGAAGGAGGAAGGGTATGGAATCCGGACTGGCTACCCAGGGAAGAGCTGGTGGGAACAAAATCTATAAGAGATGCCAGATGGAGTGGCCTTGGGCAATCAAATGACTAACTCCTTTATCTCGGTTTTATTTTTCTCCATCTGTAAATGAGAGCCCCGAGCTGGCTGATCTTTGTGGCCCCATCTAGTTCAGCATATCTTTTCAGTGATAAAGGAGAACCCAAGAACAATGCAGCACCCAAAGAAATGGGCCACTTGTGTGGGCTGTGAACAGCCCCTTCAGTACCCTCCCTTTCTGCAGCCACCCTCAGAAAAGCTTGAAAGAACAGAAGTGAACTTGAGGATGAATCCTTCTTGCTCTCCTTTGCCACTATAGTTTATACATACATCACATGATAAAGGGGACAATTATGCTAGGTGAGACAAGCCAGATACAGAAGGACAAATACAGGATTCCACATATAGGCAGGACTGAGAGCAGTCAAGTTCATAGAGACAGAAAGTAGGATGGTGGTTCTCATGGGGCTAGGAGGAGAGGAAAGCATTTATTATCTGGGTACAGAGTTTCCGATTGGGATGATGAAAAATACCTGTAGATGCTGGTGACGATTGCTGGGCCATCCCAATCGTGTAAATGTACGTAAGGCCACCAACTATACATTTCAAAATAACTAAAATGGTAAATTTCATGTTATGCATATTTTACCACAAGTTCCTAAGATCAGAGGGCTAAGCAATGGGGCAGGGCCACTCACCACCAGAGACTCGCCAGTCTGCAAGCCAAAGGATACCCACCCAATCCACACTATTTGGAAACTCACTATCCCAAGGAAGAACCTAATCAGAGATGATCTTATGAGCAAGAAGGGAGGCCTCCCTGGTGGCGAAGGGGAGTCTCAGAGCTATCAAGGTATCACCAGCCACTGCATGAGTTCGATCCCCCACCAGGGAGCTGACACACATGGCACAGCAGATCTCTCCTGTTTTACCCGCTGCTCCCCTCAGCAGTGTATTTCAGTGAATCCACCTGTTCTGCTCCCCACTCTGTCTCTGGTGAATCCTCTCAACCGCTGCACCTCTGGTCTACACCCCAGTTCTTCTATGCATAAATAAACTAAAAAAAAAAAAAAGAGAGAGAATTTTCCACTTGCTTTAAAAAAAAAAAGAAGAGCAAGAAGGGAGCAGGCATGTGTCCATTAGTCCTGAACCCAATCATAGGACAAGAACAGCAACTATTCCAGCAGGACACAGAGAGAGAAGGCTGAAAACAGAACAACATTCTAGAAGATTTCAATAAATACCCTGAGAGCCCAGGACAGGGAGTTTCTGAGTTGCATGTCACTTGTTTAGTGAGAGCCATGAAGGAGGCCTTCATCTGCCTGGGACAGATGGCTATGCTACTTCCAGCCCTGAAAACAGCATTGAAATAAATGGCTAATGTGTCCCATCTGCCCACCGAGCTCTGACACGTTGCCTCATCAGCTTCTCACCAAAACCTATAACTGAGTATCAGCTGTCATTCTATAGAGGGAAACTGAGGTCTGGGGAAGAGAACTATCCAGCGTTGCAGGAGATGCCAGGCCCTGTTGATGCATCCTGGCTTTCAGTGTCCCATCTCTGACCTCAACATACATTCATGGGCTCAAAGATGCTAGAGAAACATGTTTCTCATTGAAATCTGCCTTATCTTGGTATCTTCCTCCCACAGTTAGAGCCAAAAAAAGATTAGAGATGGAGATGGGGTGCCCGATGCTCATCAGAGGTGGCAGTTTGGCTCTTTTCCCAGCTTTGCCCTGCGGTTCTTCGACTTGACTTCAGAATCCAAAGTGCTCCCCAGGTGACCTCAGCCCAAACTGCCCCAGGCCCGCTTCCTCCAGCCAGGCCCCCAGGTCAGGGCCTGCTCGGGACTCTCCAATCCTGGCTGTGGGTGAGCAGGCAGCTGACATCACAACTCAGCCAGCCAACAAATGGCTTCTGAAGGCTGCTGGCGGGGCCTTGGCCTCTCACTGTGCAGCCCACGCGAGGGAAGACGGAGAGCAGGGAGGGAACCCACGCGCCTCACACATGAATACCATAACCACTCGTTCCAAGTATTTACAGATCTGTGGATGGAGTATGTATTTTAGAGATCTTTTAGTGACAATAAAAACCAGTTGTTCTCCGCCTGCCAACTCCACCCCAGGGTAACAGTTCCTTCTCCCATGTCTATTTAATTTTACTCCGACTGAACTAGATTTCTGGATGTCAGGTCCTTTTTTTTCCTTTTTTTCACCATGTACATATATACACTCAGTCACCCAAAGCAGGGCATGTAGTTTTCCTTGAACTTAATAAATAAAATGCACATATTTACTTGGAAAGGGGCTTTCTCCTTTTATAAAAAAAGGAAGTCCAATTTCCATGTCCTTGCCATCCCCCGTGATTTGACAAACTTTCATTTCATGTCTACCACTGTGCCAAGGACCATTTAAGTATAAACAGGCCTGAGTGTGTTCACTCTAAGACACAGATTACCTTCACATTTCAACACGAAGTGTGTTTTCTTTGTCAGTGGCACAAAATTAATAGCACATCTCACAATTAATAGGCATCTTACATTTGGTAAAATGTGGCATAAGATACAGAGTCAGCTCCCAGGCAGTTTACAGATGTTGCAATTACTATGCTGGCAGCCAGTTTTCTCATCTGCAGGAGGAAGTCCAAGGTTTAGTTTGGAAAAGTTAAGCCTACTTTTTACAAGAGATCAAACTGGCCTGCAGAGGAAAACAGCGTGCCCCCAAACAGCAGCACACCCAAGACACCTTGAAAGGAGAGTGAGGCCCTGTGAGGACACATGAACCCAAGTGTGGAAGGTCTGCAAGGGTTTTTTCTAGGAAATATCCCCAAAGGCCAACAGTGAGAATTGGGGCTTTTTCGTTCCTATTTGGCTAATTTTAATGTCGCAAAGTACAGTTTTACTCTTTATGAGGTAACATATAAATGGAGGGGGAAAAAAAATCCTTCCAGAAAGCAAGGAAAATTTCTGGGGGCAAATAAATCTTTTTCCACATTGAGAAAATCACCAACGAAATAAGTTGCCACCTGAACCCTCAAGTTCAAAAAACCGGAAAAGCCAGCCCAAAAGGAAACTGTCGTATCCTATTGGAACTATCCTAGCGGAAGTATGTCCTCATGCACATTTCTACCAGAAAACCTTAACGGTGTATACAGATACTGGAGGAGAAGGTAGAAACGTGGCCGGGAGCAGGGTCTTGACCTCCCAGCAATTATAAATCAGATCCTCACATCCCTGGGATAAACTAACCTGAGAAATGGTGTCTATGGCCCTGAGCTGTTAACAGCAGGATTATTAGTGTGGCATCCTGCAAATTCTATATTGGCCTGTTTAAGAGAAAAGAGCAGCACCCTATTGTCACAGAGCAGGGAAAGCAGAGAGAACAAAAAGCAGAGCAGGGCATCCTAATTTAAGCACAGCAGGCAGGCTGGCTGCCATGTTGAATTCAGAGACTTTGCACCATCTAACTTTTGGCTTTCCCACATCTGGTGCTTGATTCAGTCTGATCCAGCTGCATTCCTGAGCATCAGCATGCAGGTGTTTCTACTGATGCTTTTCCCTGTTGGGGAAAAAAATGCGCTCTGAACTGAGGGGGTACAGTGCAGGGGTAAAGAGACGAGTGTCCAAGCCGACCTGCCTGAGAGTTAAAAATGCACCGCCCGGGGAGGAGGCAATGGGGTGGGCATGCCCAGCTCCACAGAGGCTGCGGGAGTCCGAGGATACGTGGGCAGAAGGGTGAGCGTGTGTGCTGACCCAGAAGGAATGTACCCCTTGTTCCTACAGCTCACAGAGAGCCTTCCAACAACCCGAAGTCTCCCCACTGGGGATGTCAGGGCCAGTTAATGCAAAGTTTGATCCCTGGAGTAGGGAGTAAAACATTCTTTTTCTTCTCTGTTGTGTGTCAGCTTGCATTGCTGAATGTCTTTGTTTTCTAACTGAATCCCATCAGTGTGGCTGACTGCCTCACTTACTTGAAATGAACTGAGCTAGGAAACAAGTTCCTCAACGTGGCTGCTTCTCCAGGGAGCTAAGAAGGACAGAGCAATGCTCAGTCCCTGCAGAGAAAGGGAAAAAATCCTATTTATTGTCTTATAAGAACATTATAAGCAACACACACACACACACACACCCCAGACGGCCTCTCCTGTATCCCAGTGAAAGAAGTCTGGCACACACCACACCCATGGAGAGATAAATGCCTTTATGGAAGTGGCTATTCATTCCTCTAAAATGGTTAGCCATCTCCTCTTAAATGAAGATGGCAGCATGACATTCCTTATTTATGAAATAAGTAAGCTTGACCATGCATCCTATATGGTCCAGAACTCGAAAGTTCTTTGAATTTAAGAAAAAAGTAATCTCAGGGCTAGAGAAACACACTCAAGTATCAACATTCACCAAGACATGATTGGTGAATTATTAAATTAAGATAATAATTACATATCTTAATTACTTAAGATTATAATTATTTAATTACTATAGTAAGATCCACCCCTCCCCTGTAAGCAGTCTGCAGATGACTTGATGCCTTAGCAGCTACTGATTAAATTGGGGAAAGGATGACCATAGGCAAGTGAACTACCTAAACATCCTCTATACACTTGCCCTCCACCCTAAGGTCAACGTTCCATTTGCAAGTTCCTTGGGCTTGTTTTTTCAGCTCATGACCAGGCCATAACAAGTTTAGCTAGTTGCCACAACGTCCATAGCTACCAGAATTTGGGGGAGCAACCAAATTTAGGGAGGATTCAAACCTAGCAATTAGGAATCACGGAACTATGCCTGATGGTGAGTTCAGGCTGGTGAGTTCCAAAGAATCTGAGCAAAAGACATGGATTGTCTGCTTATAGCCCCTTAACATTAACTTTGGTTCTGAGTTCCCACGGCCCCCTCCAGTGAGTTATAATGTTGGTGAGTTACAAAATGACTATATGATGCTCTGGGAAGTCACTGATGAGTGTTTGATGAGGATTTTCAAAGTTGAAAAATTAAATCTTAATTTATTAAGTGCTAGACACTGTATCCAGTGCTTTTCACTCATTAAATGTTAGTTTGTTAGTTGAACGTACACATGAATCAATGACTGATCGGGTACACAAAATTTGAGTTCCCTGATAGGAAGACACCACCTGCCAGGCATCTCCACACTATTCAATTCCAAGTTTCCCATTACCTTTCCCTCAGGAATCGGACCCAAAAGAATAACTGGAGCATAAAACATTGGCTGAAATTACCTTTCAGAGTTTACTATGATTCCCTGGAAATATCAGCAAACTTTTAAATGTGAGCATGATGATTTATACTATCTGAAGAGAATCTATGTCATCTCAAAGTGGCTCTTAGTTGCCCCACATGAGGATCCCTCAGGAACACAGCCACGTCTAAGCAGGTTCTTCCTACCTCAGTTATATAGCAAAATGCTTCTCGTCAGGACTTCTGAGAGATTTTATCTGTGTCCCTTTTCTCTACGCTCAAATGTATCTTTGGGAAGGAAGCTCAACCTTGTGTGGAAGAAAAGCCTGCTGTTAACGCGGCCCGGGCTGTGGGCTGCAGACTTGACAGTAGGAGGCTCAGCCTGGCTTTTAGCAGGCCCTGATGAAGCGAGAGTATGAGGATAAAGAAGCAAAAGTTATTCCCATTAGAAGGACTATAAGAGTTTGCTTACAGGGCCTCCCTGGTGGCGCCAGGGGTTAAGATGCAACCTATGAAGGAAACTCTCCGCAGCCACTGCAGCACGAGTTCAATCCCCAGCCAGGGAGCTACCCACATGGTGCAGCAGACCTCTCCTGTCTCGCCCGCTGCGTCCCTCAGCAGTGTATTTCAGTCAATCTGCCCACTCTGTTCCCCACTCTGTCTCTGATGGATCTTCTCACTCCCCACACCTCTGGCCTATACCCCACTTCTTGCACGCATAAATAAATAAATCTTTTTTTAAAAAGTTTGCTTACAGTGCTACATTTGCCTTCTATAATTTCATCTGGGTTCATTTAGAATGGTAACAAAAATGGTGTGAGACATATGAGCAGCAAAATGCAGAGCAGACCAAATTTTCCTGAAGGTCCTGTTGTCCACCAGCATAAGTGAAGAAGGCAGGCAGAAATATCGAATGTAGAAATAATATTAAGAATGGTAATTAACAGTAGTTAAGTGTTAATCATTAACAAGAGAAATAACAGTAATATAGGCGTAAGAGGCAGATTGTATCCATTCTCAGGAAGCTCTCTCTGACAAAGGGTCTGAATTCTCCAACTTCAGTAACAATCACAAATACCCTGAGACTCTATCTATCATTGTTCAATGTCAACACACACACACCTGTGCCGCTCATTTAGAAAGGCACCTGGCCAGTATGAGACCCTTCAGTGTACTTTATCATGTCTGCTTAATGAAAACATGAAACAGGTGGCTCCGAATGGACATAAAGATTCGCATTACCTACTGTTATGCTTTTCCTGATGAGAATTCTGTACAAAATGCAGCCTCAGGGACATAATGTGGAATCAAAAGAAATAGCCTGTGCAGTGTCAGGCTGAACCTGCAAGGGGGGCCTGACCTGAGCCACATCTCAGCATCCATACAAAATAGAGACAGGAGTGAGGGAGTTGGCCCTTTAGAAGGATGGGGTATGGGTCGACTTGTCCCAGAGGAGAGTCTCTCAGATGGCCTGGAGTCAGGCCTCCTCTGGAAACTACCACAAGTGACAATCCTTGAAAGGCCCCCTGGCATCTGCTCCCCAGGCCACATCCAACCCTTCTCCTGGGTACTGATTCAAAATTCCCTTCTAACCCAAAGTGATTTGGGAAAAAGGGAGAGAAATCCCTACTGTGAGGGTGTTGGTTTTCTTTGCTTGGATGAATGTGACAGGGGTTCCTTCTCTGAAGGCCCTGGGGTTGGACTCCTCCCCTCCCAGGGAAGGCCCAGTCAGCCCTATCAGATCCTGGGCAGAGTGGTGCTGACCCCTAGGGGAGGATGGCAGAAGGACAAGTGCCTCGACAAGACCAGCAAGAGTTGCCCACTGGACCTCCTGAGAGCCTGCAAGGAGAGGTTTGACCCCCTACACTCTCTCCATTTGTCCCCGAGCCTGCCTACCCTTACTCCTAGAGAAGGTTCTCAAAACCCTCAGCAGTGATCTCCCACACAGAAGGGCAAAAGCAGTGCCTGAGAAAAGCAGCTATTTGGGCAGGATGAAGGTAGAGAATATCACGCTCCAAAAAATGCACCAGCGGGCTTTGTTCACCTGGGAGGCAGACCAGGAGGAAGCAGGGAATGACAAACCCCAGATGCTTTCTTACCAAACTCGCTCGCACAAAGATGTTCAATTATGGCTTCAGATTTCAACTCGTTGTCACACGGAGGACACACCGTTGTGCCTAGAAAGGGAAAGAAGAAGAAACAAACTATGAGCAACAGGACAGAGGGTAACAGGGAGGAACTGCCCCTGGCAAAGAGACATTAGCAGCAGGAGCAGGCTGAAGAGAGATGAAGGTCTTCTGCAATTTCTGAAGGACAACCTGAAAGTCAAAAAGAAGTCTCCTTCAGCTCAGGACCTAAAGCCACAGACAGACAGATGACCTCTGGAAAACTCAGAGC
This sequence comes from Talpa occidentalis, assembly GCF_014898055.3. Lineage (NCBI taxonomy): Eukaryota > Metazoa > Chordata > Mammalia > Eulipotyphla > Talpidae > Talpa > Talpa occidentalis. The sequence continues at coordinate 117,034,432 of NW_023604295.1, forward strand.
CAAGAGTATAAGACATCATGACTTAAGCCTACATTATCTGATGCTGGACTAGTCCTGTGAGTTATGGGGTGTGTGGGTCCCTGGGAAAACACAACTATTCCAGTTGTTTGTTTCCTGTTCTCTCACCCTCTCCTTTAAATATCCCCCCTGACTCCTTCCCCTTTCCTATTCCCAAACTTCCAACAACACAGTCCATCCATCTGACCAGCCTGCCAGAAGCCAAGAAACTCGACCAGACTCACAAACTCCAACCATAAGGTCCTGAACACCCCTCTCCAAAAGGGCTATTGCAGTCTGAATTCCTGCAGGGGCGGGGAGCAGGAGCAGCTGAGTGGGGGGCTGCAAGCGGCACTAGCAAGAGCTGCCAAATGGGAGGACAGCACTGGACATGAAAACAAGCGTTTTCATGACTTTGTGAAGTGCTTTGAAGGGGGAGGTATGTGTGGGGCGTGAGAGTCATTGGGAGGCCGCAGTGGGAGGAGGCTTCTGAGACCTGGGTCAGAGGGGCCTCCTCCAAGGCAAAACGGTGCTGGTACTGTAGGGATCTCTGAGAAGATGAGACCTGGCATTTATGTTCTGATGGCCCTGCTATTTGGAATATTTAAAGGGGGGCGTGGTGAAAGACAGGAAACCAACAAACATGGAAGGGCCAGAGAAAGTGGTACAGTGGAATTCCCTGCAGGTGAAATAGCTCATCACCAACCCCACCACCATCAACAGCACTACACCCTCATCATCACCACCACCACCATCTTCCATCAAACAGCTTGAGGTTTTAGGCATGATCTAGGAAAGCACATTCTAGGGCACTCCACCCCCACCACAGCACCAGAGGATAAGCCAGATTGGAGCCAACTAGCACAAGAAAGTTGTCCCCAGAAAGGATGAATAACCTCCACTGAAACTTAAGGCTCTTCTTCCTCCTCCTCCCCTCTCTAGTGGCTTCTGTGGCAGTATCTCCTTTCCCCACTGGGCTTCCCGGTGGCTCAGTGAAGTGGGCAAAGTCTCCTGTAGTGGATGCTAAGCAGGGAGTGGCACAGCTTCTCACCTCAACACTGCCCTAGAACCCTGCTGGCCCACAGCTGGTCAGTGGGCTGGCAGCAGTGGGGGAGATGCCCAATCACCCCCCGTTTCCAAACAGAGACCACACACCGTCATCTTATTTGATAGATTCCTCTCCCAGCTTTACTCTGTACCCAGGGTCCAACACTGTCCAGATTCTCAGTGTGGCAAGGACCACAGTTGCCCATTCTGGTTCTTTCGGCCCAGATGTTAGAAATTTGCTTTGTACTCAGAACTTGCAATTGGGCTCTGGGGTAGTGTTTCTGATGAAGGAAAAAAAGTAACCAGGATTTTGCCTTATGAATCCTGCTTCCATGGGGAGAAAAATAGGGAAAGGAAATCTCACCATATGGGAAGGACAGTGGTAAATTCCCTGTGAGAACGACCTCTGTTTTGGGGTTTTCCTGGCCTAAGTTATTTTTAAAAAAGAAGAAAAAAGTATTGACCGAACAAATAGCAGGGCTATCAGAACATAATAGCAGGTTTCCATCACCTTACATGGACACGCACAGGTCACCTCCTCTGAACACCCCGAGTCCCCCTGACGTGACTGGCAATGAAGGCTCTGTACCCCACGGGACTTTTTCCTCAGTTCCATCAATTACATTTGGCCTTAGTGCCTCTCCAAAGGCAAATGCTCCTTGGGGTGAGCTGTGTTCTTGGCATAACTGTTCCCCATCTCAACTTTTCTTGCCGCCGAGACTCCGGAGCAGCTTGATCCAGAGAAGGAAGGAATGTGTAATGCAATATTAATCTGGGCCCCCTTTGGGGCATCCTTGGGGCCCTGAGGCAGCCTCAGAAGGAGAAATCTACCAGTCATCCATCTGAGACTAGAACTAAGTAGCTGTTTTCATGTGTTTAAAGCAAAGGAATAAGAACTAAAAGGTTTTATGTTTTATTAATATTTAAGGCGAGCAGGAGAAAGTCTAACATTGGAATCGGGATTAAGTGAATCTTTGAAAACAAAGGCACACACATGCACACAGCACAACACAGGCTCCCTTACACGAACATGCACACACAAATTGCTCTATTGCTTGCACACACACTACCACACACACAAGGACAGACTCTCACTTATAAATGCATTCTCTCACACATGGAAACACACTCTCTTTCACACAAACAGGTCTTCCCTAGCCAGCTCCTCAATGCAGAGATAAGGGACCCTGGGTCGGGGGTGGGGGAGCCATGGCTCTCTGCAGAAATGAAGACACCATGGCTTCTGCAATCAGTGCCTGAAACAGCCAGGCTGATTTAATGCATAATGTGCCTAAACAACAAAAGAAGCTAAAAGTATGTCCTCATTCATACAACTTGAGTCAGTAAAACCTGGCAGGGAGGAGGAATAACAATTTATCAGCCTGGGAGTGGACAGATCTAATGTAAGTGCAGGGTTTAGAAAAAACTCTCCTGGAAAAAGAACAATGGCCTCTCCCCTCATAGATGCTGATGCAGCTTAGGCATCAGAGTTTGGGGCAAGGGGGGGGGGGGGGGGGGGGGGGGGTGTAGAGTATCTTTTGACTCATTTCTCATTATCAAGTTTATCTTTAATATCACATGGCCACAAAAGCCTGCCAATACCTCAACATTGTATACGCTCAAGTATGTGAACAGGAACTAGTACACAGCATGCAAAGATAAACCTTGTTTTGAAAATTGGGTTTTAGTTTTAAAGAATAAAGTAGTGCATGTGTAATTATTCACATCTAAAAGAATCAGTTCTTATTCTGGAGCCACCTGTTGTAATGTTATGAGGACCATCCGTGGGGTCTGTCTCAGCCCTCCCCTACACATCCACACACATGCATGCACACACACAGCCTCCCACCTCCATGCTCCGCTGACATTCTGTGACCATTTGGCTTCAGAGACAGTCATGTGGGGCTCCCTCCCATCAAGGGGCTGCCATCCTTGGAAGAATCCTTCAAAGCCTCTTTCCAGAGACACTGAAGGAGACCCTGTTCTCAAGTCCCACATCTGACTGGTCCCCTCCCAGTTTTTCACTGTTAAGCAGCTGGTCTTAGAAAGGTGGTCACCTGAGGTCGCCTGGGGTGGAGGGAAGAACAGAGGCCCAGATGAAGGAGCTAGCCAACACATAGCACAGCAGCCACGGAGTAAAAGGCTTCAAGAAGCAGCAGTTATTTGGCTTCCCCCATGCCACCCCAGTTTTTTGGAGGCTGAGTGGGAAGGATTTTCCCTTTCATCGGCAGGCACCCCATCACATCTCCCTATGTTCCCTTTAGAAAGTATTTCCCCAAAGGTCTTCACTTTGGAACTACAGACCATCCCAGAAAGGAACTTAGGAGTGGACTCAGCTCAGTGTGGAGGTGGCCCCAGCCTCTCAGGGCAGAGCTGCGCTAATCTCCCACCAGCCAACAGAGGAAGGGGAGAAGGAAAATCCTGTGGCTGCAGGGGATGGTTCCACACCGACAGAACACAAAGTGCTTTGTTTGCTCTAGGTAATTGCTCAGCTCTGGCTCTCAGAGGGCTGCATTTCCCTAAGGTTAACCCTGTGCAGACACCCAGGAAGCAGAAAGCAGAGATGCTCAGACATCCCTGCTGCAGGAAGGCGTCACCTTTACTACCAGGCTGGGGTTCCTGCCTCCCACCGTTGGTCATTTGGACCCATGTCCTCCCTCCCAGAAATAAACAAGAGCATTCAAATTTCGGGGTTCCCTTTCTCCATACCTATCCTCATTCTCACTTTGGTGGAGCACGGCCCTCAGTAGACATTTCTTTTTGGCATCACTTCAAGAAAAGCTAAATCAGTAAGTAGAGGGCCCCACACACACACACACATCCTAAACACCCTACTTAAAGAGTGCTGGGGTCAGGCGCCTTGTGCTAAGTATACCTGGCTATGGAGCCCCATTCCAAAACTATCTCAACTCCAAGCCTTACCTCTACTTCCAAGAATTCAGGGTTGAATTCAATCCTATAAAAGTCAGGCCACAGTGCTCGATTTTTTGCTTGTCTGTTTTAGTTTTTGGTGTTTTGGTTTTGGTTTTGGCCTCTCCCAGATTTTTTCTCTCCCACTTGAGAATTGCCCCTCAGTGGGAGGGGGTTCTGACAGGAACCTCAGGTGGGTCCCTGAGGTTGTTAGGAAAGTGTCCAGTTTTCTGAGCCTCACTCCTCAACGAGGGATGAACAATGAGCTAATTACATTTTTATCTTTCTAATTACCTGAGGATTTGTGTGAGAAATGCAGGGGGTATGTGAGAATGAGGGAGAAGAGACTTTCCATCCCCCAAACCTTCCCTAAGTGAGGGCTGTGATCTGAGAGGGGTGGAGAAACAGAAATCCCCAGTTTCTAAACTTTTTTCTGCAGCAGTCCTGGAGCTACTTGGCTGAATGACTAGCTAAGAAATGAGCTCTTTTTTTTTTTTTTAATCCTCATTGAACCAATGAAAATAAACATACTGAGTCTTAGCATTTTTCTGGGCCTTTCTAAGTTTTCTACACTTTTTGGGGTTTTGATTTTTCCCCCTGGGGCATCCCATCTGGGGGGGGGGGGTTAAAAATTTCCATGGGGAACTCGGATCACTCCCAAAGGAGAGAAGAGCTCTGCGATTATTTAGATCGTTAAGTCTTTGTTCCAGGTGTGGAAAGGCGAGGCAGGATCCCAGGAAGCGCCGCTCCAGGAACGCGACCAAGTTTGCTGGGGGGCCGAGAAGCATTCGCCGCTGCCGGGCAAGCCCCGCCGCGCACCTGGGTCTCGAAAGACACTAAAGGGCACCGCGGACAGACTAGAAGCTTTTAAAAAATCATTCTGCACAGCCAGAAAGCAAACCCGAGGGAGCACGTCGGCAACCTGGGGGAGCCTCTGGGCGCGGGACGGAGCGGCAGGGGCTTTTCCCGCAGCCTTGGCAGCAGCCCGGCCAGTCCCAGGGTCCCCGCCCGCCCGGGGTGGGGGGTCTCTCGGGCGCGCTCGGGGACGACCTCACCTTGGGGCTTGGAGGCTTCGGTGGCATTGGGCGGGGTCATGGCTATGCAGACGTCCCCCTCGGGGAACTTGTCACACTTGAGCATCTCGGGCCAGTAGAAACCGAAGAACTGCATGACCGGCTCGCACGAGTCGCGCACGGCCTCGCAGAGCCAGCGGCACGGGTAGATGGGCCGGTCGAGGCAGACAGGCGCGAAGAGGGAGCAGAGGAAGACCTGGGTGCCAATGTGGCAGTTCTTGTTGAGCAGGGGCACCCAGCTGCTGGCCTGCTGCTTCACCTCGGCCATGGTCTCGTGCTCCAGCAGGTTGGGCAGCACCATCTTCTTGTAGCCCACGTTGTGGCACAGGCGCAGGTCCACTGGGATGTCCACACACTGCGGCGGCTTGGTGTAGAAGCGCCCGCTCTGGTACGAGCCGATGTCCGACTGGAAGCTCACGTAGTCGTACTCGCTGGCCGAGCTCGCGGCCAGGAGCCCGGCGGCCAGCGCCAGCAGCACGCCCAGGGCGGCCCAGCGGCGGCCCCCGTGGCCGCGCCCGCTGCCCATGCTGGCTCCGCGCACTAGCGACCGCGACGTCGGGGCTCCCTCCGCGCTCTCCCCGCACGCGTCCCGCCGCAAACTTCCAGGAACCTCCAGGGACAAAAGGCGCTGTCCCCAGCCCTGCCCGGCTCCGCGGCCGCGCTGCTGCCCAGTCCACAGCGGGGGGCGGCCCGCGGCCTGCCGCAGGCGCGGCGGCGGGAGCAGGCGCGGGTTGGAGAGCGGGGCGCGGGGCGCGGGGCGCGAGGGCTGCCGGGCTCCCCCGACGCGCGGCGAGCTGCGGGCGGGCGGGCGCGCGGCACCTACTCCTGAGGCTGCAGGACCCGAGTGCCCCGTGCTCCTGTTGCAAAGCCCTTGGAGTCTCCGCGAGCAGCCAATCAGCTCCCGGCTGCCGCGAGCCGCACTCATTTAGCACGTCAGTCACCGGTGCAATTAACCAATCGCTTCCCTCGCAAGAGGGTTCGGTTTACTAGAACTAAACACAGGTCAACACCCCTTGAAAAACAAAACCAAAAAAATAAATAAATAAAAGAAGGGGGCCGGGGGAGAAAGGAAAAGGGAAGAAAAAAAAAAAAAAAAGAGGGACCAGATAAAAGTGTCAGGATGGGTAGAGGAGAGGTTGCGTGCTGTAATTAACGTGAGTCAGCTCCCAGAAAAGCAAGAAACATTAACAGTCCTTGCAAATCCCTGCGAGTATGAGAACTTTTTTGAGAATACTTTTTTCCTAATTTCCAGCAGCAGCCCATCAGACAAGCAGCTCACCTCCCTGGTTTTGTTCTCTGCAGTTGCAGTACAAAGACAGGCGGTTTCCCAGCATTCAGGGGCTGGGGGGAAGCTGAAGCAAAAATAGGTCGGTTTAAATCCCTAGCCTTGTTGGCTAGTCTCTGCAAAGACAGGGGAAGGTGTAGCTGAGGTTGTTTGCTGATTTTAAAATGCAACACTTTTCCAGGTGGGAGGACCAGCCACTGGCCTTCAAATAACACCAGAGGCAATAGGTAAATGTGGTTCAGTGTGAGGGGAAATATTGCTCAGAAAGGTGTTAGCTTTCTGTTAGGGGGGAGAGAGAGAGACAGAAACAGAGAGAGAGAGAGAACGAACCTCTATTCACCCGACAGCAAGTCTGTTGTATACGCATATACACATTGACATGTTTGTGGTGTAGAAAGCCAAAACATTAAAAACACATGTGCACTTATCAGAATGGCTTGTGTAAATATCAAGTCCATCACTCAGGCACACATGCTACATTCAGAGCTGGCCCTGGAACATCAAGTCAAAACCAAGAGAAGGCAGAAGGCATTAAGGCAGAAAGCAAGCAGAGAATATTCACAGAAACACAGATTGTCCTTCCAATCTAGCCCCCCAGGAACAGAAGCCTCCCTGCCACCATCTATCTCAGAGTTCCTGGGAATTCTTTGTTTCAAGCATTCCATGGAGGAGGGGGGGCGGTCAAGCTCCAGAGAGCTGGGAGTGTGACCGTGATGGATCCCAGGGACAAGAGACAACAACGAGTGCTTCTTGAAGTTTGGTGGGTCTCAGCACTGTGTGTCCTTGCACTGTGGGTAGAGGGAGGTCAAGGATGCTGAAACCCCACATCTGAGCAGTGTGGTATCACCCCATGTGTCAAATGAGCCACAGATCTTAGTGTTCAAGGGTGACACCTTAGGAGGTGCTGCCTTGCAGGGTCAACTTGTTTGTAAAGGTCTAGGGAAGCTTGCTTTGGACTCTGCAGACCTAATTTCTTGATGGACAGATTCCAAGTAAAACTACTAGAGTTTGTGAAGACGTGAGGCTATTTACTTAAAGCACTCAAGATGAACAGAATGGACATTGTGACTCCACTCTGCACACGGGAAGCATCTACAGATGGTCAGCTGCTCTGTCACTTCTACACTAAAGCAAGACTTGCCAAAGAGAGAGGCTGAATGGGGGGAAACAGCCGAGAAAGTCAGACTTTGGATGGCAAAGGGTTAATCCCTGAACAATTGGGAAAGCTCAGCCCTAGAAGCTGGGGAAGACATTCCTCCCAGAGAATAGACCGCAGGAGACCGGGCAACTGTGTCTCAATTCAAGGGGCATTTAGAGAAAAATGCTGTTTGGTAGGGGGTCCTTTTCTCTCCTTACAGCCAGGCCCTCAGTTCCAAGCCAAATGCCTCTGTTTCCTCACTCATTGGAAAGAGCTGTGTTTGTAGATAACATCCTCTCACCTCTGAATCCAGGCTTAGCTGACCTCTCATTCAAGCTTGCAGTTTCCCCAAATGGTGGGAGGACTTGGGAGGACGATTAAAATCCTGAAAATTAGTCCAGGGGATGTACTTCCGCTCTTCCTAAATGTCCCAAGTCAGAGTAAATCCCAAAAGCATTCATAGGAGGACCCAGCCTATGAGTGATTGCTCCCTACTCACATTGATCACCTCCAATTCCCAACTCCCACGCCACTCCCAGAGCCTTCCTGCTCTAGAAAGAGGACCCTTGAGTATACCAGGAACACAATTCTGCTGAGAACAGACCAGAAATGTGGGTGTAAGACCCCAGATTCCTAAGCCTAGTACATGATTGGCTCCTCCCAAGGCCAGCTGGAAAAGAAGGACTCTTGTCTTGGTCTCAGAGACAGACTTGGACCCAGGCCTGGAGTGGTGGAGACTGATTGCCCGTTGCCAGGTCAGACGCACACTCTATGTGCTGAGCGACCTGAGTGAAGGACACGTGCAGTTTGTTTTGTGGGTTTTAGGGTTTTTTTAATCATATTGTCAAACTTTTGCACTTCAAAGCCCAGCCTCCCTTTCCCTAGTGGCAAGAATGTGTGTGTGTGTATGTGTGTGTGTGTGTGTTTAAAACAAAATTTCTTTAAACATGCTATTGATGTGACAGAGCTCCCAGAAACCAGGATTCTTGAGAGCTGTGAGCCAGAAGTACATCTTTTCTCCTTGAACAGTTTAAATGAACAGGGGCAACATACAAATCTAAACTTGTGTTTTTCCTTTCAAAAAAAGTTCTGATTTTCCCACACTGCCAGACGTCCATACATGAAAATTGGATGTGCTTTCCCTGTTGCTTCATAACACCAGCTCGGAGGCATTCGTCATCCTCTCCACTGCCCAGAGCTGACTGCTGGGGGAAGCAGGGTCACTCGGGGCTGGCTGGCACCTCTCCGGTGGCCTCTCCCATACACAGTGCTCCTGCCCCTGTGCTCCCCTGGAAAGACTAGGGGGAGGGGCTTTTTCAACCTGCCCCTCCCATTCTGTTTCTATCAGTGTATTTTCTGACACTCCAAAGACACCCTCAGAATCCTCTCCAGCCTGGAACGGTGGGCAGGGCAGCCGGATGTGCTGCCTGCCACTGGGTGGTGGTAGGCTGGACTGTGCACAGAAAGTATCCTGGCCTGGCGTCAGGAAACACGGAGTGTGGCCTCAGCTCAGCTCCTCACAGGCAGGTGATTCATGCTTTATCCCTTTCACCTTTGACTTCCCATCTGTAAAGCAGAATTATGAATCCCTGCCCTCCCATCCCATGAAATAAGAGAATTGCTAACATCTAATATCCATGAGGCACATAGCTAGGTTCTCAGGAAGTCTGGAATATTTAGAATGGTGTTCCACATGCATTATGAAGCTCCAGGATATTCTTACTGGGACAAGCATCTTTTTTGTTCCACTTCTGTGGAGATGCGACTGTCACACCTATCCTGTGGACCCCGAAACCCTCTGTCTCAAGAACTGTTTGGGCCCACTGTCTAATGCTCAGGAAAGCCTAAGAAGAATCATCAAAATTCATAGTTAAAGGCAAAGTCCAACCTCACCTCCTCCTAATACAAGCATTTCTGTGCAGTATGTGTGTGTGTGTGTGTGTGTGTGTGTGTATAGACATTTTTTGGCTGGCAGCTGGTTAAGCACCCTTGAGCCCTTTCTTTTCTTTGGGACTCAGCCACCAGGTACAGGCAACTTGAAGGAAAACTCTGCTCACTCTAACTTCTACTCACCAGGCCACTCAGATCAACCAGGCCCCACTCAGGCGAACCTGCCCATTCATTCTCCAGATGACACTATAGCAAACTGGGCTTGGCAGTTTTTACTCCTTTATGAATATATTGATTTATAAACATGCATATTTTACAATTTATCTACCACCTTCCAGAGAGGACAACTAAAAATAAAACTTTCTAATCTATCTTTAAAAATTGAAATAAAAAATAGTCTCATGAACTATTTCTCTGATTCAAATCCTCACAGACTTTTTGATTGTCCCCAGAAAAAGCCCAGCCTACAGTAAGACATCAAGATCTTGCCTCTAAAGTCTCTTTACCCTCACCTCTCCCCCATCCCTCTTACCACCCCAGGCTCCAGTCTCCAGGATATACTTGCACCTTCTTGCACAACAGCTTCTTGCTTGCTTGACAACCTTTGCACATGCAGTTTGCACACAGTATGCACACATAATGTTTTCTCTGTAACTCCTCCAACACCTTTGTACAAACTTCAACTCATGGAACTCCCAGATTTACCAACTGAAAATACACCCAGTAAAATTCAAATTTCAAATGAGTAAGAAATAATTTTTAATATGTCTACTCCAAATATTGCACAGGACATACTTATACTATAAATTATTTCTCCTTTACTGAAATCTGACTTGAACTTGGTGAGTGTTGTATATTTTATATGGGGAAGCTACCTACTTGTCCTTCTAGCATTGCCTCCATCCCACAGCCTTGTACCACCTCCTCTCAGCCCCTCCATCACCCCCAGTCCAATTAACTACTGTCTCCTCCAATGTCTAGAGTATACATGTGCACCTGATTTAAGCACTCCTGTCAATGTTTTATAACTGTTTCCTTCCAGGTATCTACTACAGGACTGTGAGCTCTCAGAGGGCTGGGATGGTATCTTATTCTATCTCAGCCATCTCTGCATCCCCAGAACCTAGCAGAGTGCAGGCATACAAGGAGTGTTCAATAGGGCCCCCTCCTCTATGTGAAATAGGGGAAGGCAGATATGTGAAATGCCCAGGTTAAAAGGGATACTACACTTGAGCATTGATTTTATACTGTGTTTCCTGAGAATAAAGGCAGCATGAATAACTTCGGTGGTTCTTTTCATCTTCCCTAGATCTGAATCCAAAGGGACCTGTCAACAGTGCCTCTACAAGACTGCGAACAGAGCCTTATATTAGGCCTCCTCTCATTCTAGAGCCGACGTGGTGGGCAGATGCCACAGTCGACCCCCCTCTCTCCCCAGAGAACATAGAGGATGGGGTGGGTGGGTGAAGGGAGTGACCAATTCCAGGGAGAGAACAGAATTCCTTGTAGCTCCTACCTGGGGGCTGACCCCTAGATCCTACACAATTCTGTGTCCAAACAGGAGCTGATACCTAAAAGGCTGGGGTTCCTGGAAGCCTCTGACAGCACCTGGGAGGAAGGGGGCAGAGAAGAGAAACTAGAAGGGTGCTCCACAACATAACAATCCCTGATGCTGGCTCTGGCTTCTGGAGCAAGGACCCCTTCCCCTCTGGCCATCCCCGGATGAAAGTGAAATGCACGTGACTCTGGGAAGAGAAGCCCGTGCATCTGCTGAGATGGCTACACATTCTCCTAGGAGCCCTGTGCTTATTTACCTAACCCTTTTTGGCGGGCACCCAGACTCCTTGGCCTTTCTCAAGGGCTGGAGCCTCGATATAAATGAGGTGCTGGGGGAGGAATGCAAAGCGCCATCTTCACACACCCTCTCCTCTAGGTCTGGTGACCTCCCCTCCCTGTCTCCTTCTGGGCAGCTGGGAAGCCTCCCCTGCAGCCTCCCTGCTGCCTGTAACGTGCCCCCACCCCAGAGCCCTGCTTATCAGCGGTAGGGCAACTTGCATCCTGCGCACTTGCTAACATCTGGGTAGCTGAGCAAGCAGAAAAGCGCCTTATCCCCATTTTACAGGAAAAGATCCAGAGGTTCGAGCAGTGAAATCCTTCCCAACAGTCCAGCCACCACAGCACTTTGTGCCAGCAGACTCAGGAACACTTATCTTTGGATTTCAAATACTGTTGACTAAGCATAAGGCCAAATTGCCTCTGTTAAGTGCCAGTCCCTGGAGAGAGAAACCTGGAGGGCCTTTGGCAATCCTTAACATTTTATTATAAGTTAATTTATCAGACTCTTCCAAGAGGCCAGTTAGAAGGGAAAGGTGGTTTCGAAAGAGGGAGAGTTGGCGAGATAGGTCTGGGCAAGTGCGCAGGTATCTGTGGGGTCTTGGGCTGGAAGGAGGATGGGATGGAGTCAATGTGCCTATGGAGGCTCAGAGGTGGAGGCAGGACAGCTGCGGGGCCCCGCCCTCAGTTGCACAAGCGACCAAACTGCTCTGTGCCAGCAGCTGCTCTGTGTGTAGCTGACCTGCCACCCTGTGATGCCCAGAAGAAACACTTGAAGAGAAAAACTGTGAGCCAAGCAGAGGTGGGGGTGGGGGGAGTTCGCACTATCCCCACGAGAGAGAGGAGGCCCGTACAGAAGCTGGCCCAGGTGTAAGGCAGGAGGGCTATCTGTAGTCCCCTCCAGAGACTGGACATTTGTGGAGATCCCTGATCTTTTCAAGGGTGCTATCACAAATATTTGAAACCCAGCATGGATGCCCATCAGGTTGTATGCCAGATAAAAACCACCTGTGCGGTCTTATCGGCGTGCCAGAGGGAAGCCAGCACAGGGCTGTTCTAGCAGAGGTGTGAGTGGACATGTAGCCCCCAGAATGCACTGTGCTGGCCCACTCCTCCGTGTCTGCGCTCCTGCTGACACTGAGCCTGGTGGTCCTCCCAGTCACGCCACCTCCTCTTTTCCTCTTGCCTGGCCATGGCCCAGGGTCTCCCAGGTAGAAGTCGCCAGCTGTCCTCATGTGCTGGCGTGTGTGCCTCTCCTCAACACTGCTGGCTTACATGTCAGAGCTCCTCTAAAAGCTGCTTCAGAAGAGAAAATGTGTCTTTTGGTCCTGGTACTGTAACAGGAATCTCCATAAAAAAGGGAGGTTCCAGGTTCCCTGCCTCATCTAACAAAGGGCGGAGTTGAGTTGCTAGGTGAAGATAGAGAAGACTTAAGAGAGATACACAGAAGGAAATACATGGAGCAGACAGACATGTCAAGGAGGGTGCACTTGCTTCTCAGCTTTGGACCTGCACCACATGGGGGACATGGAAGAGAAATATGGAGTCAAAACACATAGAATTACTTGAAATTACTTGGCTGAGAGGTCAGTGGGGAGGCTGACACGAGCAGACTTTATCTTGACTTGTGTTTTGATTTTACTCTTTCCTTCCAGACTTGTTTGACCCCTTCTACCCTTTTCCTATGATTCCCCACCAGTAGGTGCCTTAGGCTTGTGGCAAGCTTTAAGGCCTCAGTGGCCCTGCTTAGAGCCAACCCTGTTGGGCAGGGAATTTGCCCACAGGGGATGGGTAATTTTGGGTTGGAAACCCTGTGTCCTTTCTCTTCTTCCCTCTGTATTCATAATCATTCTATTAAAGATGTTTCACACTGAGACTATGCTCTGTCTTTATGTGGCGGATGGCAGAATCCCTTTCGGGCATGCAAGTTTGGGGGAGTCCCAGGGTATCCCTCATTCTTCCCACTAAGAATATCTCAGTACTTAGCCTCAGTACCTGCTATTGTGGTAGGTACACAGTTGACATGTGATCCTCTGGATGAGACTGTGCCTATGACCCAGCTTTGAGCAGTGGGGGGTAAGTGCAAGATGTAAGCTGGGCATTCGCTGTGTAAAGCATTTTAATACAGACAGCTTCAGGGCCTCCCCAGTGGTGCAGCAGTTGAGCGCTGGGCTGCAAAGCTGCCCGCAGCCTCTGCAGCACCGTTCAATCCCTGGCCACCAGCAAGCGTCCCACATGGCACGCAGACCTCTCCTGCCGCGCCTGCTGCTCCCCTCAGCAGTGTGCTTCATCAGTCTGCCTGTTCTGCTCTCCGCTCTGGCTCTGGTGAGTTCTCTCACCCACCCGCGCTTCTGACTGTACCCAGTGCTTGGATGAATAAATAAATAAATCTTTAAAAAAAAAAAAAAAACCAGCTTCAGAGGGCATGAACCCAAAATTCAGATGTGGTATCAAGAAGCACAGCAGCTATCTTGATACCATGAGAGCACAAGCCTGAAGATAAATGGCCACATGGTGTCGGGGGAGGAACAGGAAGATGGCACAAGTAATCACAGTCATAAGGAATCACAGTGCCAGCTCAGAGCCACCTCTGCTGGACTTCTTCCTAGATCAGACCTATACTCTGACCTTCACTTTTTAAATCCAAGGATATTTGGGTTTTCTCTTTCACACATCTAAAAGCAAACCTAGGTGACACTGTTCTATAGTTTAGTATAGTTCTACAGCAGGCAGAAAAGTCAAAGGCTGAAAGTTCTCATTTTCACCGTCTTCTGGACTTTACTATTCATCCCAGAAACAGCCACATCAGTGTCTTCTGAGAATTTGTCAGAAATGCAGAATCTCGGGCCTCACCCTAGATCTATTCAATCAGAATTTACATTTTAACAAGATTCCTAGGTGAATCCTATGCACATCGAAGGGGAGAAGAACCATCCTAAAAAACCTGGAACTTATTGTTGCTTTCTCCTATTTCCACTCCCATAGCTGCCAAACACCCCGGTTCCACAACAGTGGGCATGGCACACACAAGCATCAGAGTTGCTCTGTATCGCTCATCTTAACACCCCACTGGCAGGGTGTTATCAACCCCCACTTTTCCAAAGTGACAAGTCATAGAAGAGCTCATCAGCCTCCCCGGGGACAGGGCATTCAGACACCCCATTAACAATGAATTCAAGCTCTGAGGCAGAGGGATAGATGGGGAGTCTCCTTTCAGAAGGAAGCAGCACTGCGGGGGTATTAGAGTAAAAGGACTGCAGCTAAGCAGCACTGCCCCGTGCCTCTCTGAATCTGACTGCAGAACAGGGAGCAAACACACCCCACTATATTCCTGTGCTGCTTTAACACAAGCAGCTGTATATCTGGAGGCCTCTGTAATTGCTCAGCAGGTCCGCATTCTATCATATTTAATATGTCACAGTACAAACAGTGCCTTTGATCAAATCCATCTAACACTTAGAGTGTTACAAGATCCCCCCCCACCGAAAAAGCATCATTTGTCCATCAAACCCTTTTATTCTTTATTTTTAACTATAGTCTCGGCCACCAGAGTGCTTAATACACAGCAGAAAGCTCCATAAATTACAGCTTCCCTAGCAGCTTCCCCACTCAGCCTTGGCACGCCTTCCAAGTTCTGCATTAACTCCTCCGTGTGAGGGGTTTCCAGAAACACCAGTCCATAAATCCCCAACCGACTGCTTTCTAAATTGCCACACAATCTTTCCCTCCATCACTTTTGTATTTTCTTTTGTTGTCATTATCATTGACTCCTTGACAGGGGAGTAAAAGATTCTTTCCAGAGGATGAAATACTCCACATCCTACATAAGTTTCAACTCACCTAAATTCCCGATTTGGGGTTTTATTTCCACTCCCACCCCAAGAAATGGTCTCCTCACAAATAGTGGGAATTTCAGATTGGAGTTTAATTCCATCCTCTCTTTTCTCTGATACTACCTTTGCCTAGGCTGGGTCATGTAGGAAAGAAGATGTGTAATGTGTACTCCCAAGCCCCTAGAAGTGTGGAGGTAGGGGAGAAAGATGTACATCAGAAATGACCAAGGGCCACGTGTGCAGAGAAAAGGAATGAGGCGTGAGGTGGGAGGAGTGTGGACTGGGGGTCTATCAAAGTCAGTCAGGACAGCATGCTCCAGCTTGGACATTCATCTGCCCGCCCTTGTCCAGCAACTCAGAGACTGCAGTGGGCAGCCCCCAAACAAATCCAGCAGGACTCTGGGACACCCCTATTGTGGCATTAGGGACACAGACATCCCCATATTCCTCAGGTCTAGCAATTTGGTCAGGCTGGGGGACAATTCTCTCTCTCCCCATCTTTCTCTCCATCTGCCTGCCCCACCCAAACTGTCCTAAACAAAGTAGGCTCTTGGCCTTCTGGTATCTTTCCCAAAGGTTCCATAGTTACTATCCATGAGAATAAGCACCCTGGTTACAGATTAAATGAGGGAGGCGGGGGAGGGGAGAAGAACCAGGCAGACTGAAAGCCCTAAAAGGGAACGTTCTGAAGAATGAGCTCAACTCGACTTAGGGCCTGGAAAGTCACTCTTCCAAACCTCTGTCTCCTTAGGAAAGAAGCCTAAACCAGCTGCCACACCCTGCCCTCTGACATCCCTCCCTGGCTGAGATCCCCTCAGGCTCTCCACGAAGGAAGTCCTACATGGAGACTTAGCTTCGCAAAACACTAAGAATCAGAGGTAGCAACCCAAGACTCATACAAACGCCTCCTTTGTGCTTAAAAAGGCATATATGATAAATGTGTAAGCCCAGGCACTGGTCTCCAAAGCCCTCTCCCCTTATCTTTCACACATCATATTTCTCTTGGTTCAGGCATAACAGGCCCTGGAACAACAGATCTGTAGGCTGCAAAAAATAAATCCCGTGACCCCTCTTGTCAGCCAGAGGAGGAATGTTCCTGATGGGAAGTGAGCTGCAAAGAGGGGGCTGCAGGCACATGTGATGTGCAGGTGAATAAGCCCTGTAGAGCCACAGGAGGGGGGCTTTCCGCAGCTGCGACTGCCCTCCTGGATTCTTACTGTTTTCCTGGCTACTTTCTTCCCTATCATCCCAACCCAAGGGTTGGAGATGGGGTGCCCTCCCACAGCTGATTTTCAGGCTCGTCCTGGGAGGTGAGACAGTCCCCTCGGCTGGCAGGCTAGAGAGCAAGTGCTGGAGGAGTGCCTGTGGAATGCAGCCCTGTCCCCAACACTCAGAGGCCAGCCTGTGGGGCATAATAGAATACATTAGTCCCACAGCCCATTCAGCTCTGCCTCTTTAAGAACAATGGCGGCAACTGAGCTGATTTTTGCCAAATGACTGGCTTTAGTCCGTAGGGAGCAGAGTGGAGCCCACCAGACAAAGTCCATATTCAGGACTTCAGAAGGGGTTGGTGGGTGGGCACTGGGAAGCTGGGGCCAGGCTACTTCTTGAGACCCTCACTCCAAGCACCCCAGAACCAGGGAGAAAGTCTTGCAGCTGACATGAGCCCCCCAAGCCCAGGTATGGCAGAGCCCACAGGGTCCTGAGACAGGCAAGGAGGCTCTACTCAGTAAAGGTGAGAGAGATTCCGTTTTGTAAAGTGAACTGGTACCGGTAGTTAACTCTTGAACAATATTAATTATTTGGTCTTAGGAAAAGCCAAGTTAGCTACTGGAAGGGAACAATGATGTAATAACCCACTGTGGGCACCTGCTGTCATTGGCACCTGTAATCTCTTCATGTCTCTGGGTCTCAGGTCCTTGACTTAAAAGACGTTGGACCGGGTAGGCCTGAGACCCCTTCAAACTTTGAAATTACAAAAAAAAAAAAAAAAACCAGCCATGCTCCTTCCTATACCATCCCATGCTGCATCAGCAGCTCCAAAGACACAGGACTTGGAAAACTGAAAAGCCCAATGCCAATGTTCATAACAATGCTGACCTTTGGCAAAGGTCACTGTGAACAGATCAAAGGCAGCACCAAACATAGAGCTGTACTAATATGAGCTTTTTATTCCCACAACATGTATGTCAAAGTGCGAGGATCAGAGAGCGATAGCTGTGAGGAGTGGGTGTCTGCACTGTCACCTCTTGAACAGACCTTGCTTCACTCCCTCATTCTCTTTTCAGGGCACACTCTGATCCCCCTGAGGGAAAGAACCAGACAGGTCAGAGGGTTTTTTTTACCAGTTTTCTTTGTGGTTTTCTTCTTGACTGTTGCATTATCTATGTGGCTGATGCAAGAATTTTGCTTAGATTTTTATTTTTTTGTGTGCACTGAGAAAATCATTCCGCACACCCAAAGATTGGATGTTGGAAATGGAGTCACTTAGGAAAGATATTGCCTTGTCAACTAGATTCAGATGTCACCCACGCAGTCTTAAATGGGAAAGACCACGATGTCTTTCCCATTTAAAATTGCATCCAGGGCCTCCCTGGTGGCGCAGTGGTTGAGCGCTGGGTTGTGAAGCTGCCTGCGGCCTCTGCGGCGCCGGTTCGATCCCCGGCTGCTCCCCGGCCACCAGAGGAGGGTCCCACATGGTGCGCAGACCTCTCCTGCCGCCCGCTGCTCCCCTCAGCAGTGTACTTCGGTCCTTCTGCTGCTCTGCTCCCTGCTCTGGCTCTGGTGAATTCTCTCACCCTCCCGCGCTTCTGACTGTACCCAGTGCTTGTACAAACAAATAAATAAATAAAACATGCCTCTATTAAAAAAAAAAAAAAGTATGTGAGCTTTCAAAATTTATAAAAAAAAAAATTAAAAATAAAATAAAATTGCATCCACTGGAAAAAGACAAAACTTGCAGGCAAACCGTAGATCTGGGGCATATGGCAAGGGAGGGGAAGGAGAGGGGTCAAAACAGGGGACATGGGCCTCCCCGGTGCCGCAGCGGTTGAGCGCTGGGTTGCGAGGCTGCCCGCAGACTCTGCAGCGCCGGTTCCATCCCCGGCCACTGGTCGAGGGTCCCACCTGGCACGCAGACCTCTCCTGCCGCCTGCTGCTCCCCTCAGCAGTGTGCTTCATCAGTCTGCCTGTTCTCTTCTCTGCTCTGGCTCTGGTGAATTTTCTCACCCTCCGGCGCTTCTGACTGTACCCAGTGCTTGTATAAATAAATGAATAAATCTTTAAAAAAATAAAAAATAATAAAAAATTAAAAAAAAAAATGGGACAGAAGAGCACAAGGGACTATGGGGATGGTTCACGGGTGCTGTGGTGGTGGGAGAATTATGGGCACTGCACCTGAGGCGAGAAGTCAAACATTTTTACAAAAATGAACAATGATGTAAGAAAACAAAATTAATTAATTAATTTAATGTAATTGCACCAGCCCCTTCCCTACTCCCTAGTCTTTTTCTTGCTTTATTTTCATACCAATTTCTTGTGATCTTCTAGTACACTATATGTTTTGCCTACTTATTTTATTCTGTCTCCCCACCTTCAAACATCACCAAAGTATAAGCTTCCCAAGACAGAGAATTATTCACAGACAAGTGTCCTGGCACTGAAAGCATTCAATAAATAAAAGCCTGCTGAATGAATGAATGACATTTGGAGAATATAGGATACAAACATATAGGATGATTCAGATTTTGCAGAAAGACTAGAAGGAAGAGAAGGAGAAAGGAAGGAGCAATAAGGGAAGGGAAAAACATTCCTAAAAAACCTAGAAATAAGCAGTGAAATGTTACTTATTTCTAGTTGTTGGAATCACATTCAACTTAAACTGCTTTTCTTCATTTTCTAAAATTTCTATATTGACCCTGTATCACTTTTGCAAAAACAAAAAATAAATAAAACTTTGGATATCAATTTTAAAGAAAAGAAGGTGGGTGAATAAAACAGCATAAATCTTTTTCTATGGCAGATGAACAATGTGAGTCTCTAATATTAGCTTCAATTACATAGGTCCTTAAAAATTCTACTTCATTTGAAATGTCAGGAAATTATTGCGAAAGACTTAGTGTGGGAGGGGGGTAAGCTCTGGTTCACATTTTCTGGATAATTGCCCCCATTGTCCAGGTCATGATGTGTATGGAGTCATATTATACATCGTTCTTCCAGACCACACACAAGTGAAATCAGGAGCGAGAACTCTTAGGCCAGCAATCAATCAGCAAATACTTAATGAGCTCCTACTAGGTGCAAACTTCTGTATTGATGTGTGTCCTCTCTCTCATACACACATGCTCCAAAATGCTCCTATTATCTCTCCTTACCCTGGCCTGCTTTGCTTGGATATCCTGCTGTCCCAGGGCATCACCAGCCCAGACTGGCCACCTACGCTGTGGACCGTGCATCCCCTAAGAGAAGAGAACTGAGCTTTTCCCGCCTGCTCTAACCCTGGATAGGAAGCATAGAAAGGTTTGAGATAGGCTCAGAGATGTCAAACAGCTGCACAAGGTCACACAGTAGGTCATCTGTGGATCACAGGCCTCTGATTGCCTCCCAGCACACTGGCTTTGGGACCCTCCACCCTCTTGGCCATACTAGGTGTGGAACAAACGCTGCCTGAGGAAATCCACCAAAGATGGCCTTGCCAAGAAGGGAAACGGGAAGGTCATATACCTGTCCTACCCAGAGAGCGTTTGGCAGATCTCTTTCCGGGCTGCAGGAATTCATCCTGTAATAACTTGCCACACCAAACACACCTTTCCCGTTTGGACTAGACCCTGTCCCAGGACAAAGGGGAGGATGAAAATGCTTTGCTGTGGGCCACAGAAAGGCCCTGAGCTTCCTGCAGAGGCTGGCAGATGTTTGCACTGAGGAAATGCTGGACAAGCCTTGTGTCACCCCATGAGAAAGGGGAGGCAGAGAGTTTGGTGGTTTGGATATTTGGGGGATGTATCTGGGCATATGGCAGGATCCAGCATGGTTTGCAAGGATTTCCCGCCAAGCTAATGAGAATCCTGGCAGAAGGCAGCATCCCTGGCAAGAATCCTTGCTTTAATTGGGATCCAGCCTCAGCTCCTTGGAGGAAGGGGAGCAGCATGTGAGTGCTGAGCCATGTTCTCCACAGACACTCCCTGCCTGGTCTCCAGGCCCCTGGCACGTAGAGCTGGGGGCCCCCTGCAGAGGGAGGTAGCTGCCCTGCTACTCCCCTCTACTCCCCCACCCTGAAGCTTCTCCTATGTCCCCATAGGCATGAAACAGAGAAACCTCAACCTAAGCAGAGATGGCCAGAAGAAGCTAGCTTCTTTCCTTCTCTGCAGACCCCCATGTGTGTTTTGGGGATCCAGCCCCATTTTTGTGCAGCCCATCTCTGATTAGGAGGCCTCAGATGACTCAGGGTGCTTCGCTTCTTCCTTTTCCCACACCTCTTGTGTGGTGGGGAACACGTCAGAAGTGAAAGGACCAGTCCTCCCTGCTGCACCTTGCAATTTGGGTGACCTGCCATGCAGGGAGAGGGGAACCCCCCTCACCCCGCCCCGTGGAGCCTATGTGCTCTGTGCTCTCTGCCTTCTTCAGAGAGAGAGTGACATTTCCCACCTTTCAGGGAATGACCGACATTTGATCAGCATGGAGTCTTGATAAAGTTATTCCAGCTCCAGCCTTCTGGTCCTTCATTCAGATACTCAAAGCCAAGCCCTGCACTAAACCGTGGGAGCCAAAGTGAACGAGAGACAAACCCACTCTCTAGATGTCCCCAGTCCCTTGGAGAAGACCTTTCTCCGGATCATGAGCTGAAATCAGTTTTAGACTCTGATTCAGTTAAGATTTGCTGAATGATTTCTCTGTGTCAAACACTTTCATCATTGTTTATACAAGTATTAGTACAATGTAATCTTCTCAGCAAGCTTCTAAAGAAACTGGAGGTGAGAGATGTTAAGGGATTTGCCCAAAGCCACACAAATAAGTGGAACTGAGATCCAGGGCTCAGAAAAGCTTTGAGCAGACACGGTGCCCAGGGTGGGGGTCAGGAGGGGAGCTACTAATTCAAAGGTTTACAAATCTGCTTGAGCCTCCATTTAAATACCAGGTCCTGCCTTCCTAGCTCATGAGATGCTCATGAGATTCTCACTGAGCCACACTGCACCCCGGAATCAAGGCTCTGGCTTGGAAGGGTGCACTCCGCTCCCAGCCCAGCCCACCCACCGCCGGCCTGCAGAGGACCACTGTACTCTCTGCAACTTTCTAACAGCCGAGGCTGCGGCACAGAGCAGGTGACACCCCTGAGAGGCACAGGGGTGGACATTTGGAGCTGCTTTCCAATCTGGAAGGCTTTTTTCCTTTCTGTCTGTCTCTTTCTTTCCTCCTTTTTAAAAAGAAAGCAAGGTCTCTATTGTATCCTATTGTGTGCTGGCTGCTGGTTTTTTCCGCCCTGTCTCATTAAGATGGATGGGGCTGCTGCCTTATTAATAATTGGGAAGGTTGTTCTTTGTTCCCCTTTCCTCTCCTCACTAACGATGCCCGCTCCACTGGCTCCCTAAAGAGCCTGGCAGCCCTCAGGCACACGGGGGCACCTCTCCTGGACTCGGGGCACTCAGGGCTGCCAAGGCAGGTGGTTGGCTAAGCCAGAGTATCTTGAAGGTTCTCACTCCAGAGCGGCAGAGTCACAAGAGGAAGGGTTAGAAGTGTCTTTCAGCCACAGGAAGACCAGTGGACCTGGGGATGTTGAGAACCCCCTTTCTGCACCTCTCCTTTCTTTGTCATCCTTAGCTAGTTCCCATGAATGCCTTATCCAGCCTATTAGCATACATGTATTGGTTTCCTTGCTAGGGCAGAAAGAGGATCCATTCATTCACTCATTTATCCAGCAGAGACTTCGAAGGTCTGTAATTTGCCAGCCAGGCACCATTTGGACATTGAGCCACCTTACTGAGCAAGGCCGGCAAGTTGTCTTCTTGCCTTACTTTCTAGTGGAATGAGACAAGGAAAATAACAAACACAAAATAAACTAGATGTTAAGAAAGTAGAAATTGCTATGGAAAAACAAATAGGTTCGTTCTATCTGGAGGATTTAGATCAGGCAAGGCCCTGCTGAGACCTGAATAGGACCTATAGGGCAGCTCCAGCCTCACAACTAGGGGGTAAAGTGCGTAGGGGCCAGGACTGTCGTGTGTGGAGCAATTTATATAAAGATATATATATATTAGTAGTAGAGAGTGGTAGGCATTAAGTCATTTGGTACTGACACTTTGCTGGACTTGCCTGGAAGTTTTGGGTAGGAGGCAGCACCTAAGCTGGTTTACATCAGAGGTGTGCAGGCGTGGTGCACAATAGCCACTTGTTCTGAGTCTCTGTAATACATGCATCTGGACACTCAACCATTCTCACAGCTCCTCACTCCAATCCTGCCTCTGTCATTCCTGATGATTGGGACCTAATTCCAGAGAAAAGCACCCTGGGGTTCCATCTGGCCCCCATCCTGGCTGTTCTTGGTAGCTCCATGCTGTGGCTACAACACTCAGGTTAGCTAAGAGGAACAGCATAGGTAGGAACATCCAGGTGAAGGAGGACTCCATAGAGCAAGGTGGAGGCCCTACTAGCTTGCCAAAAGTTTGCAAAAGCCGTTGGCTACATAAATTATGTTCTGCTCACAAGTTTAGACTTCACCAGGCCTGCCTTCTCTGCAATACAAGCTTCCTCTCGCCCTGCCCACTCTGCCACCTCCTGCTGAGACATGGATGCTGCCTGTGCTCAGAAAACACCACCGGGTTCCTCCATGGGCAGCCCCTTCCACCTTTCCCCCACTCCCCCAAAAAACAGTAAGTACCAAAGGAAAAGATTATACTTTTTATAACACCTCCCGATTTTCTTCAAGTCCCCCCGAATTTTTATGCCCTTAGCTCATGAACTAAAGCTTATTCACACAGACAAGTAAGACAAGGATCTTATTCCTCACAGGGAGTCCTAGTTGGAGGGATTACAACCCCCACCCCCTCCCCCACCTCCACCATGTCAAGAAGATTAATGCCCTTTCTCCAACCTGTGAATGGGAGGCTGGGCTGTCACCGACCTTCCAAGGAAAGGAAACCATCCCCCATGTTTGCATGGGGCTGAGAGAGCTTGGTTGAATGCACATACATGTCTATGCATGCATACACATGAATGCAAACATGCATGTACACACCCATGTGCAGACACACACACACACACACACATACATACACCCTCCAGGATCCACCAGGGTCTGCACTGGTTCCCAACCCCTTTGGTCCTGCCTCAGGGCCTGATTGGCTTTTCTCTGACTGATCTCACTAGTGGAGTGGTATTTTAGAATGGTCCTTCTAGCCATAGTAATAATATGGAAGCTGGAGAGAAGCTAAAGTTTGCACTCTGCCCCTCACCAACTCCCTCCCATCGGCTTAGCCCTTCTTCACTTGATTCTTAACACTTTTTACATATTTTTTTTTTTATTTTTTTACACTAATGCATTTAAATGAGACAATTCATTTTAAAGCATAATAATACCCACCAAACAATATACACCACCTGCAAAATGTTAGAGATGCTTCTTCTTCTACTCTGGATTATAAGGCCCTTGGTGTATCTCCAGTATAGTGATAGAGATATGTTCATTTTTACTCCCCCAGCATCAGCTCCACACAGAGCTTTACACACATTTAACAAGTAGATGCTTATTAAATGTTTATTTAAAATATTTCATATCCCCTGGTGGTGCAGCGGTTGAGCGCTGGGTTGCGAGGCTGCCCGCAGCCTCTGCAGCACCAGTTCAAACCCTGGTCACTGGAGAGGGTCCCACCAAAAAAAAAAAAAAAGAAAAAAAACTTCATATCCACCATTTCTGGTAGCTGGTAACATCAGATTCCTTAGATTTGTTAACCTAAGGTATCCATCTGTACTGAGGCATTAAGAACCCAACACATCTCACTGTGTTACTGTTCCCAGTACAGCATTTACGTGCTAGGAGCCTTGCGTTCTTTAAACCAAAAGAATGCTTAATGGTGTCCATTTGTGGCATTGCATATAGGCATAATTATTGTCGTACACTCATCAAAATACCATAAGAAGTAAACTAATCCCTCATTTGAAAGAACAGTCCTGATTGGGACATTTACCCACCAATTGGTCCCTCTTCTGTGGCAATCACAAAGTAAACAGCCTTAAACTTTGCCTCCCAGAGACTTTGAGAGGTTCTCTGGCCAATGTTTTCTTCCACAAAGGCTATCCATCACTTACTCATCTGCCCATGCCTATCAGTGCTGTCCTTTCTCATTGGATTCCCACCTTAATGTGTGTGGCATGGACTGCCCACTGCCAGAGGTGCTGGGACAGTAGGGGAGAATATATCAGCTGGAAAGGGGTGTAGCTGCCTGGCCCAGCCCTGCCAGCAAGGAGTCCAGCTTTCCAGGACAGAGGTGGGAGAAAGTGTGGACTCCACTAGTAGGCAGTTAAGAAGAGCCATATAGAGTCCCTCCTGATGCCACTGTCTCTGCTACTTCTGTCATCCCAAAGCACAACTTGGGATGTCTGACACCTCTTGGGAGCCTTGAGTGCATCCTGACTGGCTACCATGACAAATCCCAACTTCAGGGGCCCCTGCAATTCCCCTCCTTACCCACATCAGCAAGATGTCTTCTTTGAGTGCTCATGACAATTTATATTCTGCGATATGGCCCTGCTATTTTTCTGCTCTGCTTTATGTGTTCATCTGCCTTACCCACCTTCCTAGATTGGAGGCCTTTAAAGGCAGGATCTAGTCTTGTATATTTTCCTCCTAACTCTTGTGCAATGCCTTAGATAGCTGGCTGGCTGCCTGGATTATGCATGAGTGAATGAGGGAAGTTGAGGATGGAAAGAGGGAGAAATAAAGGAGAACAAAGGTAATGCATACATGAATGGTCTTTTGCCCTGGGGAGCCACCAATGTCCCAGTTTGTAAGCAGAGGCCTGGCTCACAGAAGATGGGGTGGTAAAAGCGTAGGCCCTCCTCTGACCGACTTGCCCCTGCCCTACCTCCCAGCCTGGGACCTCCCTTCAAGAGCGTTCATCACACAGGCCTGGACTCATTGAGGAAAAATCACACAAAGGCAGAGCAGGGTGGCCCTGCCCCATGAAATCGTCTTCTTCAAGGGCCGCTGACCCTACAGGAAATCACTGATGGACATACCAACCTGCTGGCCCCTTTATCCCACGGCCCCAACACCCCGGAAGCTAGCTGTGACCACACACAGCAGGAGACACACACAATTGCCTCAGCCAGGGACTGGCTGGTTGTCAGTGGCAGTGACAAATTCTCCATGCTGCAGAGACACAAAAGCCACCGCCGAATGGAAACAAGAAAAGCCACATTCAGCAGTGACACTTCAGTTAACCAGAACCCCCGTTAGCTCTAATTCTCATTTCATCAGAGGTTTTTGCTTGTTTATTTTTGTTTGGGTTTGGCTTGGGTTTGGTTTTTTTAAGCTCTATGTATCCTTTTTGGAGGAAAAAGCAAAACAATCCAAGAAAACAAACTGACAATAGAATTATGGTCAAGAAGAGTTTTGGGGGGACGAAAAGGGGAATGTGTTATAGCATCTGGCATTTCAATGGCAATTTTAGTAAAGGCAGCACTAGATACTCTGCCCCAGATCAGCAAATGAAGCAATACTCGTGTCCGGGCTGCCTAAGCCTGTGTTTGCAAGTCAGAGGTTGCCTGTGTTTGCGGATTTATTGACCTGATTCACCAAGCCCCACCCCAAAGGATCCCAGGTAACCCACACCTTATGCTGCTTATTTTCCTTTTCCTGGTAACTGAAAGATGTGAGCAAAGTGTCATGACTAAAGCCACCTACAGGCCATGGCAGGATGACCCTGCCTGAGAAAGTGCGCCTTTGTCTACACTGGATCAAGCATGGGTTGGGCAGCCCACAGACTTGTGTCCCATCTCTTTCCTGTCCTCACTCGCTGTGTGATCTCAGCAAGCCAGGCTCCTCATCTGTAAAGTGGGACCTATAAAAATACACCCTCACTGGGTGGCTGCAAGGACGAATGGAGATCATGTGCATCACAGTGTCAGAGCGGTCTCCAGCACGCAGGAGCAGCTAACCAGGTGTGGAGTTTCCTGTCCTTGCCTCTACATTCCAGCCCTCTCTCACTACCCAGGCCCCTGGCAATCTCTCCTGCAGGATTCACTTTGCAGCCCTCCAGAGCCTCAGGTAGTGGGTTGCTCTGGCTTCTAAGATGAGCTATTTGGACCCATCAGACCCTGAGACCACCCAGACATTGCCCTCTGCAGCTGGAGAGTGAGGGCCAGGCATCTGCCCTTGCCGGGCAAATCAGACCCCATGCACAGCATGCTCCCAGGCACTTGGCCCACCACTGGCAGCTCCACAATAACTCGGGATGGATGGAGCTGCCAGGAGGAGACAACAAAACACTCAGTCCACAAGATCCTCCCCACCAATGCCTGTCCTCTCTGACCAACCTTTTACCCTAGCACAGAGCCTGTTCCATCACATACCTAAAGTAGCTCACTTCGTCCCTGTCATGTAGAGACTACCACATCCTCTACAGATAAGGAAACTAGGGTTCAAAATGTCACTTTCATAAAGCCACACATCTCACAGGTACTGAAACCAGCCCCAGAGCCTGGCCTGCAGCCCTGCATCTTTGGGTGCTTTGCATTCTCACACCCCCAGGCAAGAGGACCCCCTGACCCAGGGCCAACTCAGGAGGACCCACAGCAGATATTTTCCTACCTTCTTTCTAATTCTCCCAGTGAGTCTACACAGTAGGTATAATTTTCCCATTATTATTGATGAGAAATATTGAGGGCATCGAGTCAAACTGTTAATTCACAGAGCTTATAAGAGACCAAGTCAGATTCATCTGACCCCATGACCTGTGGCTTTTCCACTGCATCAGACCACACTGCCTATGCCTGGAAGTCAGCATCAGACACAAAGCGGAAGCCTGAACTGCCATGTTCCTGACAGTGTGGGAGGTGACGCGACCCCCATCAGTTCCAGCACTCCTTTCCATGACCCCAGGTAAAAACCATGTTCCAGTTCAAGGCTTGCTGCCTGGAACCTTCTCCATGAGCCCTGCCAAGTATTTTCAGGACAATGTTATGTTATCTGAGAGGGGGAACACGTGCACTAACAGACACATTAGTGAGCTGTTTTTATCTGGGTTTAACTGTCTGTTGGTAGAAAACAGAGCCCAAAAGGATTATGACACTTTGCAGATGAGGGCACTTTTGATTTGGAGGAGGGGACATTTCTTATTCAAAGGATTTCAGGGTGACTAGAATGAAGGATAGAAGTGGGTGAAATCAGAGAGAGGGGTGCCAAATGTAAATTCCACATCTTCCAGACATGTGCAAACTCAGCTTCGAACTGTTGTGAGCTCCATCATTTCATCTATAGAGCTGGTCCTGCCCAAATTCTAGCTGTGGCTGCCTTTATCATTGTGGAGATATAATCATGGTCAGTATCACTCATGTATGTGCTGGCCTGCTTAGTCCTCCTCTTCGCATGATCCACAGACTCCAGCACAGCTCTAACCCCTTCCTTTCTTTTTAATTCTCTTCACTAATGCAGGGAACACTGACTCACAGAGCACACAAGGGCAATCCACACACAGGCCCACTGACCCTCTGGAAC
Source organism: Talpa occidentalis (assembly GCF_014898055.3). Taxonomy (NCBI): domain Eukaryota; kingdom Metazoa; phylum Chordata; class Mammalia; order Eulipotyphla; family Talpidae; genus Talpa; species Talpa occidentalis. The sequence continues at coordinate 117,062,144 of NW_023604295.1, forward strand.
TACTCTCTCTGTTTAACAAAGCCCAGATTCTTCCACTGGACCTTTATGCCCCGGAAGCCTGCCTTCGCCCAGTAAGGACTCCCAAAAGGACAAAGAGGTGCTGCCCCTTGGATGCCTGCAGCAGGACAACCACCTCTGGCCTCCTGGTTGAGGTCACCTAGGGGCACCGAGCTGGCCAGAATGGACTGATGTCTGTTAAGCTCCCTGGTTGATGCAACAAGTTCTCGAAGCCCTCTCAGAGCCTCAGTAGGTGCTCCCTCAGATATTCACAGCCACCTCTAGTGTATCCATGCCCATCAGACCTGGGAATCTGGTGACAATTGCTTATATTCCGCATCTTGCCTTTTTCACTGGGAATACAAAAAATACTCATTTTGTACATCATACTCAAAGCAAGTGGCTTTTGAGGAAAGTTCAAACATTATTTTTTTAAAAAAATCTATAGCTGGCCCCTACAGAATTATTCTGAGGCAGTAAGTACGGCACATCTTTGTGCAAGAATGGATTATGGATGGGAAAAACCTTAGGTCCTCACTTATTTCAGCCTCCCCAAGGACAATAAGGAGGCGTGTTGTATCAGCTAGATACTGCCATAAGACAGCAACTCTAAAACTTAACAGGATTCCCAAATATCTAGTTGTTGGCAGGTTGTTGGGGCTGACAGAAGCGCCTGGGCCATGAGTCTCTCATCACCAGAAGCTAATCCAGGCCTCTTCACAGGTGGGGGTCCCAAGGTTCTAAACATGATGAGAGAGAACTAGTCCTGCAGCAAAAGTGTTCTTAAGTCTCTGCTTATTCTAGCACAGCCAGAACAAGTCAGGTGATAAAGGCCCACATTTCAGAGGGAGGGTGGTCAGTGACAGAACACGAGGGTGTGAATCCAAACTGGGGACAAAGATGTGGTCCTTTTTCCACCCCACCACAAAGACAGTGAACCACCTGGCAGACTGTCTTTTTGACACATTTATCTTACCAGAACACCAAGAATCTCTCCTCTTTGCTATACCAGACTTATAGTAGATGGCCAATAGATAGTTTAATGGATGTGTAAATGAATAAATACAGCTGAGAGAAAGAAAAGGAATGAAAGAATAAGGAGAGTGAGTGAATGGAGGTCTAACAATCAAAGTACCCAAAGAATATTGAGATCTTCTGGTCTGGGGAAGATCCTGAAATTTTAAGAAGTATAAAAAGAAGACAAACAGGTCTTTAAGACATAAAACTGGGCCTGCCTGGTGGTACAAGGGGTTAAGACGCAACCTAAGAAGCAATCCACAGCCACTGCAGCACAAGTTCAATCTCCAGCCAGGGAGCTACCCACATGGTGCAGCAAACCTCTCCTGCCTCGCCCGCTGCTCCCCTAAGCAGTGTATTTCAGTCAATCTGCCTGTTCTGTTCCCCACTTTGTCTCTGGTGAATCCTCTCACCCCTTGCACCTCTGGCCTGTACCCCAGTTCTTGTATGCATAAATAAATAAATCTTTAAAAAAAGACACAAAATCATTGAAGAACATGATGTTTGGCGAGTAAATGCATTTGAGTACAGTGAAAGAAACTGAAATAAGAATCAAAAGCCCTGATTCAGAAAACATTATTCCTTCTCTAATTATAATGTAATGAATTGATTTCCTCACTTTCTTATTTCAACAAATATTTATTGAGCTTCTATTTGATGCCAGGCACTAAAGTCATCATGATGTCAGTTGGAGACTGTTATAAATGAGCTTCCAAATGTCTTCTGAGGCACACTGCTCCTTCTCTGAAGCCCAGCGTCACCATCTGCACCGGAAAGTGGTGTTCTCAAATTGCATGCTATGCTTCCTCCCTAAACCAGGAAGACTTCTCAGACTGGGAGGGCTAGGAGCTGTTGGAAGAGTAGGTCCAGATTTGACTCTCTGGATTGACAGGTTGGGAGCCCCTGCTGATAGGACCACTAAGCTCCCTTTTAGTTCCAGCGTGCTAGGATAAGAACAGGAACCATGATAAGCACCTGAGTGATGTCATCCCTCACTTAGCCTTGAGGAAAGCAGATGGCCACTGGGAACCAACACAAGAAAGTCACTAAGAACAATAGAAAAGCAACATAGGATCTTGAGAGTATGCCCAAGACAGCTCCTTGTTCATGTACAAACCTGTCCTCCTCAATCTATGACTCAGCTATCATCCTGTCTCAAAGTCCAGGTTCCCTAGTCCAGACAAATAACTCAACCACCTCTGCAGAGAACACATGGCAGAGGCACAGCCCCTAGCTGAGCCTGCTGGCCCTAGGTATGGAATAAAAACAAAGACAAAATGTTACGCGGGAGTTTTTTCATGCCTACTCCCTGCCAAGCTGTGTGCAGCACCCACCACCTGCCAAGATCTCCAAGTAGCGCTTCTCTCCATTGACCTTACCAACTGCATGAGGAAGCTCTTTCTGGACATCCATTCATCCTATCTCATTCTTCCTCATGCAGGCTTATCTATCCCTCCTTTTTTGTACACCCCAACTATGTGTATCATCCTCTTATCTTTGGCCTCTCTTCCCCACTAGCTCCTAGCCCTTCACCTGCAAGCATCCCAATACCTTTCCTTGTCCCCATTTGTCAGCAGCAAAAGACACTGTGAAATATTCCCCTCCAAGCAGGCATCTCTTCTGAATGTCCCTATTCTTCCCCCACTCCCAATAATGTAGACTGAAACATTGATATTTGTCCTTAATAGCATCACATACTCATGATAGAAACAGATCTTGACATTGCTGGAAGATTCCTTCTTCTCCCTTCCTGGCCCACATACTCATAATCATTTGCCAAATTCCATCTATCGCCCTCCATAACAGCTGTGGCTCATTCCTTTCTCTTCATTCCTATGAATACCATCTTCTTCGCTGCTTATATGAGACCATCGTCAGGGCCTTCTACCCCTTGTTTCTCCACCCCACACTCCACCTTTTAAAATTAATGGACTATTTGAGACCAGCCTCATACATGTTTATATTTGATGCTTTTATACTACCTTCAACATGAAAGGCTGTCAAATCCTCCCAATCCTTAAGATCCTGCTCAAACTTCCTCTGGAAATCCTCTCATTTTCTACTCTGCCCCCTCCAAATACCCAGCCCCCCTAGAAGTCTTCTCACTATCCTCTGAATTCCCATAACTTTGTCTCTGTGCCCATCCTAAGATGCTTATCACTTTATATGTGGAGTCCTAGGTGTTGGAATATTTTCTCCTCTCCCTAAGGACAAAGATTTCTTGAAAGATGAAACTAAGTTTTTTGAATCTTTATCTTACCCTCTGGACTAGGATGATACCTTTGGATAGATTTCATGAATGAATGAATGAATGAATGAAACCCCCAGTTTTCACAAAGGGCTGCCACAGAGCATCTATAGCTCCTTGGGCAGGGACTTGGGATTCTTGCCCAGAAATAATTTGGTGATTGTAAAAGTATCACTTGAATTATTTACCAGAGCTATGTCTCCTGACAGCCATCTACAGCCACCTCTCTGGAGAAGCAGTGAAATTAAAATCTGCTGTGTTGAACTGAATTCCTTGAGCAGCCTTATCTCTACCCCACCCCCAACTTATGAAAGATTGAAAGCTGCAGCTTCCCTGTTGTTCCTTCCCGGAACTGTGAACAGTCTCCCCACAACCCTGGCTCCCCACCCCCACCCCAGCTCAGCCACTGAGCTCATGTCTTCTAGCCTAATTCATTTTCTAGATAGATGGAGCAAATACCTAGCAAATATTATTTATGACTTTGTGATAAATAAGCCTTTTACAGGAGTTATTCGAGGAGTTCTGGGCAATTTCAAGGATAACTTTCAGCAAGTTTCAAAGGTCGGGTCAGCCTGGGATACTGAGCCCATAGTATTTGCCATTCTGTTCATCTGTTTTGAATTATTGGTCTTACCCAGCTTCAGTCAGTTCTCAATGGACTGGCTGTGCTTTAGCTCTCTGGCTATATTTTATTTTGATAGTGGGTAAGGGACTTTAATAATTACTATTTGTGCTAGACTGACAGTGGGGAAGAAAAAGGGATCTTAATGAAATTCAAGCTCTAGCAGATGTGCGGGCAAAGATGGGTTATACCTGCCCAATCATGCCCACCCACATACCCCTACAACTGCTCACACAGAGCAGTGGTATTCCCTTCTGTGCAGGGGAGGGAAGGCATGATGCTGGACCTGGCAGCACAGAGGAGGGGTCACAAGGGCAGAACTTTGCCAAGGGGCCAGGAAGCAGTGGGCCAGTGTAGGTCCTTTCTAATGTAGGAACACACGTCTGATCATCTGCAGGTGCTGCAGGCTGAGCTTCTTGGAGCAGAGACTTTGTCTCGCTCAACTCTGAATCTGCAGAATCTAATACTCTACCAGCACATAGTAGGCACTCAAATTTTTATTGGATTGGGTTACATTGGATTACATTGGTTTCGGTTGGGCTGGGTTGGGCTGGGCTGAACTGGGCTGAGTTGGGTTGAGTTGGGTTGCATGATAGGAATTGAATCCCATTGGGTTCTGATCCCCTTCACTCTAACTGTAGTTTCCTTTCATGAAGTCTTTAAAAAAAATTTTCTTCACTTTTCTTTTGTTTTTGTTGGTGCTGTCATTTTTTTTTCTCTTGTTAGTTTGTTTATCTTGGCTTTGGGTTAATTTTTATTTATCCTGAGAATGAATTTGCCTGGGGCAGAACTTAGAATGCAAAGGTCTTTCCAGATCTAGACATTTCTTCTGAGATCATTTGGCAAAAATTTATTTTCCATTCCTCACACATAAAATTATCAGCCTATTATTCCAGAAATGGCAGCAGAGTAGAGAATTTAAGTATGCTGTCTCATCTTTTAAAATAATAACATCCTTTTAAAATAGTAACATTTATTTTGCTTAGTTATAGTCTTAAAGATGGTTTTTCTCTGCCTGCTCTTAATTTGAAACTCTTCATTTGCCATATTTCATTGGCACACATGGGTTCTTAAAAAAGACTTGGTGAAATCAATTGACTACAGAAAGTCTTAGTTTGTTCACCTCTCGTTGGCTGTTTGTTTTTAATTTCAGAAGGTAGAAAAATGTCTCTCTCTCTGAGAAATTAATCAAGGATTCCCTTTGTCTTTGGACTGAGGCACATTCGGCTAGATTCCCTTCTTAGAAACATCTGTCCCTCTCACTTTATTTTTTTTTTTTTTTTTTATAAGGGCATGTTTATTTATTTATTTGTTTGTTTGTTTGTTTTTTGTTTATACATGCACTGGGTACAGTCAGAAGCGCGGGAGGGTGAGAGAATTCACCAGAGCCAGAGCGGGGAACAGAGCAGGCAGAAGGACCGAAGTACACTGCTGAGGGGAGCAGCGGGCCGCAGGAGAGGTCTGCGCGCCATGTGGGACCCTCCTTTGGTGGCTGGGGAGCAGCCGGGGATCGAACCGGCGCCGCGGAGGCTGCGGGCAGGTTCGCAACCCAGCGCTCAACCGCTGCGCCACCGGGGAGGCCCTGTCCCTCTCACTTTACATAGTAACGATGGCTGAAGAAATGCTACTTTGGTTATTTTTTAAATCAAATTATATATTTAAATGTACCAGTGAACATTTAAATGAACACCTTCTGATATATGAACAATTTCCTAATTTACTTACTTATCAAATCTGAATTTTTCATATTGATCTTGCTCAAGGAAAATTTATCTCCTCGTTGTTATCTGTCAGAAAAGGCAATTAGCAATGGCTGGGTTATATGTAGTTTCCTTCCTCAGACATAGATTCCAGGGCTGAGGCCCCAGGAGGGTATGCCTGTTACCAGACCCATTAGTGGGCTGAAAAGGAAGGCTAGTTCCAGAAGGGAGGTTTAGAAAAAGAGAAAGAGCCAAGATCGATCATTAGTCTTCAAGAAAAATATTTTTTTAAGATTTATTTATGCATACAAGAGCTGGGGTACAGGACAGAGATGCGGTGGGTAAGAAGATCCACCAGAGACAGAGTGGGGAACAGAACAGGCAGACTGACTGAAATACACTGCTGAGGAGAGCAGCGGGTGAGACAGGAAAGGTCTGCCTTGCCATGTGGGTTTCTCCCTGGCTGGCTGGGGATAGAACTCATGATTGTGCTGCAGAGGCTGTGGATTGCTTCATAGTGTGGTGCTTAACCCCTTGCGCCACCAGGGAGGCCCCTTCAAGAGATATTTAAATCATGAGGGAGGGTCAATGTCTCTACCTCATGCAGAGGCTGTTATAGGATAAAGAAGCAATGAAAGGAAAATAGGATATAAGTCTACTGGGCTAGAAAGTTTAAATCCCATAACAAGGACCTTGATATCACTGGTTTTTATTTACCCCTGTATTTAGTTCTGTTCTGGGACCTTTCTAAATAAAAAGCCCAGGGTCAGTGCTGACAGGATCCTAGCTTGTTTTCCTGATGATCTTGTATTTTTACAAGCCTTTCCATCTTCTGGATACAAACCTTCACTCATTACCCTCTACCTATAAAGACATCCTCCATCTCTACCCCATCTTGAGCACTCCATAAATTATCCTTCCTTCCCTACAAGTCTGTCAATATTCAATTCCATGAGTAATGCAGGCTTCCTCCATGGTGAATTCTTCAGCTCTATTTCATGAGGAAAAGTACTCTTTTAGTAAAAAAGGAAAGAGAGATTGAAGGTTATTCTCTAGTACTTCAAGACATTTGGGGCAAGCTACATCATTGCTGGGCAGGATCTGTGGATCCCCAGAATTTCTGTGTCAGATTCTCCTTGATCTTTGCTTTGTCTTTTTTTTTTTTTTAAAAGATTTATTTATTTACTTATACAAGCACTGGGTACAGTCAGAAGCGCGGGAGGGTGAGAGAATTCACCAGAGCCAGAGCGGGGAGCAGAGCAGGCAGAAGGACCGAAGTACACTGCTGAGGGGAGCAGCGGGCGGCAGGAGAGGTCTGCGTGCCATGTGGGACCCTCCTCCGGTGGTCGGGGAGCAGCCGGGGATTGAACCGGCGCTGCAGAGGCTGCGGGCAGCTTCGCAACCCAGCGCTCAACCGCTGCGCCACCGGGGAGGCCCTGCTTTGTCTTTTGTTAGTAGATTGTGTTCTATTTCTCCTACCACACCTAGAAAGCCCCTTTCCTCTTTAGTACCTTCTCAGAGACAGGCACAAAAGTTTCACTATCTATTCTGGATAAATTGCTACTTAACAAACCACTTCAAAACATAGAAATGTAAGAAGACAATATATTATTATTTCCCATGCATTGTTGACTGTGTCAACGGGGTGGTTTTCATTAACAACTCCCTTGGGGTAGTAATCAGATAGATGGAGGTCAGGCCTGGAGTCATCTAAAGGGTAGACTGTCACAGTGGCTCACACATATGACTGACAGCTGATACTGCCAGCAGGAGGTCAGCTGTGGTTGACCAGAAGGACACCTTCATGTGGCTTCTCCCACATGGTAACTGAATCCCAAGAAGTGCCCTAGGAAGCTAACATTGCAAGAGATCCAGACAGAAGATGCAATGATGTTTATGACTGAGCCCTCAAAGTCCCTGAAAGTCATTTCCATCTTATCCTACAGTTCACGCAAGGCATTAAGGTCAGATTATATTTAAGAGGAAGGGCATTCTATTCTACCTCATGGCAAGATGTGAAGTATGAAGGGCCAGGGAGAGGGAAATCCATGGCTGCCATATTGATAAACTCTTTACCACATAGTGGTACCATATTCTTCTCTTATCCTATGATTCTAATAACATTATGTTAATTTCTGACCCTAGGTTGCCTCTATTCCCTTCCTTTCAAATTCACGATCCCTCTAATTAGTGCCTCCTATTAGGAAGCATATTTTTTGTTTGTCAGTTAAAGAGGTTTGATCACTTGCTTTGAAAAGCCAGAGCTGAAACAAGCTTGGTAAATTTTCACTCAGAGAATGACTGCTTAAAACTGCTTGGGAGCATATTTCTTTAAAAAAAAATTATTGAGTTTTTTAAAGTCAGAGAAAGTCCACGGACCTCAACTGTGTCACATGTACTGCAGAAATTTTCAGGTATTCCCACCATAATTTTGTGTTCTGAGCAAGAAAATAACAAACTGCCTTCTGATGGTATTCTACAGACTGATACTGAAGAGTGAAAAGCCAGAAGAAAGGAAAGGAATCAGAGGGTGGGGAAGTGAATTCAATTGAAAAGAAATGAATCTCTGTTTGAAAGGAAAGTGAATCTTCCAAAGCATCAAATCTCTGCAGATAACAAATGAGATTTATACTGAAAAGAAGCCTCATACCCCAATCCTACTCCATTCCCCCCCAACATGGCCCCTCTCCTACCAATATCTACCCCACCGTTATGGGGCCAGAAGCAGAAATATTAGTTGTTTCTTTTCCCCTGCAAGAAGGAGACTTTTTTTTTTCTTTAATTGAATATATTTGCATATAACATGTAAATTTAGGGCATAAAATGCATTGCTTGGATACATTTTTATATGTAATACTATTGCCTTTGTAGCAATATTTATCACGTTACGTAATTACAGTATGATACTGTTGTCTATATTCACTAGATTGTGCCTTAGATCAGATGGCTTATTACTACTCCAAACATGTAGTAGTAATGAGTACTGGTATTCTGAAAGAATGTCAGTCTTATCTTTTGAACCTGGCATTTCCTGGTGACTGCCATTTTACCATCTTTTTTATAAAAGTGACATTTTTAGATTCCATATATAAGTAATATCATGCAGTACTCGTCTTTCTGTCAGATTTATCTCACCTAACGTAATGTGCTCAAGGCTGTCTATGTTGTTGCCAATGGTAAAGTGTTTTTCTTTCTTGTAGCTGAATAATATTCCAGTGTGTGTGTTCGTGCATGTGTATAGATATATCTATCATTATCTATATATATCACATGTTTTCTATCCATTTATCCATTGATGGGCACTGAGATTGTTTCCATATCTTTCCAAAGAGACATCAACATAGCCAAGAATCACATGAAAATATGCTCAACATCAGGAATCATCAGGGAAATGCAAATCAAACCACATTGAATTATCACCTCACAGCATTAGAATAGTCACACTCAAGAAGACAAGAGATAAGAGGTGCTGGTGAGGATATGGTGAGAAGGGAATTCCTGTACATCACTGACAGGCATGTAAATTGGTACAACCACCATGGAAAACTGTACAGAGAGTCCTCAAAAATTAAAAGATCTACCGTATGATCCAGCAATCCCATTACTGACTAAATACCAAAGAAAAGAAAAACAGAATTTCAAGGTAGGAGACTCTTAACCCAGTTCCTGTGCTCTGGGAAACTGCTGAACCATCCAGAGATATCACTATTCTCAGGGACCACACACACATCAAAAAATGGCTGTCAGAGGGGCCTCCCTGGTGGTGCAAGGGGTTAAGATGCTATGAAGCTATCCGCAGCCTCGGCAGCATGAGTTCGATCCCCAGCCAGGGAGATGCCCACATGGGGCAGCAGACCTCTCCTGACTCTCCCGCTGCTCCCCTCAGCAGTGTATTTCAGTCAATCTGCCTGTTCTGGTCCCCACTCTGTCTCTGGTGAATCCTCTCATCCCCCCCACACCTATGGCCTGTACCCCAGTTCTTGTATATATAAATAAATAAATCTTTAAAAAACAAAAAAGGCTGTCAGAGGCATAGGGGAAGGGTAGAGGATATGTTAAGGCCACTTTAACACAAGGGAATCTCCTCTTCCCCCACCCTGGGCATACATGAGGCTAATTAGTGTTTATATGAAGCCATTTCTGGTAGGATTATGCAGTCATCAAAGGTATTTGGAAAGCAGAGATTGACACGGTGATATGTATTTTATACTCATAGAATTTTTTTAAATTGTTATTATCTCCCAGGAGGCGCCATGGTTTGGGGAAAAACTGGACAGTTTTTGTTTTGTTTTGCTTTTTCCCTTGCACCATGTGTCCCTCTAGTCTCAGAGGTCAGTCACAGCCCCTGAGTGTTCCGTCCACCGTGGAAAGACCTCACCGACACCATCTTTCCTTGGCTGGGAGATTCTGACATGATCTCAGAGAGGCCCCGTGGGTCTGGAACCTGCATTATTTCCTGCACATCTTACATGCTTAAATTAAAATTGTAATGTAACATTTTTTGCATAAATTTCTTACAATACACACATTTGAAAAAAGAGTTATGAAACAGAAGAGTAACCTAAGGTCTACCCTATTTCTTCACTAACAAATCCTATGGCCCTTTTGGGGCTCAGTTGGTAAATGAGATGATTCTACTACCTACTAATCTTTAGGTCTCTCATCCAAATTTTTCCCCAAGAAAATGAAGGTTGGGAAGAATTAAAGACAGAAAAATGCCATGTCAGGAAGCTGCACTTGAAAGCAGCTCTGCTCCCTTATCGTGCCAGGATGCACCCCATGTTCTGAAACCATTCGGAGTGACTCATTTTTCTCTAGCCACCTGTCTCCAAAAGCAGTCAGGCTCCTGGGGCCACTGTGGGCATGCCAGAAATGGAAGAGTTTGCAAACTTGCTAACATGGATAAAGTCCACAAGCTAAAAGGCAAGGAATTAGGATGGGATGGAGTGGGTGTGAGTGGGACCTGTTTGCTCAGCTCAGTTCAGCTCTGGAGGTCTCTATATTCTTTAGCTCTTAATCATTAGATCAGAAAGGGGGAGGGGAAGAGAGTGGAGGCGCGGGGAGGTAAAGGGAAAGAAAAAACTTCAACACCAACAAAAAAAGAGACAGCCTCACACTCAGGTCTTCTGGGACCGAGAACTCCATTCAGAGTTTTCAGAAAATAGGGTCAGGCATGTCTTGTGACCTGAGACCCCAGAGCAACTCTGTTCTCCATAATTATCTAATACTGCACTCTCCCTGCCAAATACAATGAAACAATTTGTCACTTCAATTATCTGTCAGTCAACACTGAGGCCTTTTCAACAGGCCAGCACATGTGTTTGGAGAGCTTGTCAGTGAGGGCTGTCTAGCCAGACCCATAACCATGGAAAATGGAACCTTTGTTAATTCTGGTTCTTAGAAAAGTAAATCCATTCAATTTCTCTCCTCTCGCTCCCTCTTCTTTTCTAAACGCCTTCAGTTTGGAATTTGCACAAGGAGCTGAATTGGTCCTGCTCTGAACCTTAAATGACTGGCCAAAGGATTTGCATGAGGAAGCAGAAATTAATTATTCCTTTGGGGCTTTGCCCCCTGGTTTTCTGTAATTCTGTGTTTAAAGCGAGATTACACCCTGCGTTACCAGCAGGATGGGGGGAGGGATGGGAAGTGGGGGCACCCAGGGGGGCAGGGAGAGGTTTTCAACCAACCAGCTAGCTTCCCTGCCTCCCTTTCCCTTCCCTGGAAGGCAGCTCAAGCCCAGCTGCCTAGTGGAAGCTCCCTGGGGAAGTTCCCCTGACAGTTCATCACACTTGCCACTTGAAGAAATAAAGAGAAAGGAAATCTGCTCTGAGGCCCAAACATCCTTCGGGTAACCCTGACTCTCTAGACTCATCCCTGAGGTGTTAGCTCCTGTAAGAGAGCAGGGACAGAAAACTTCTCCCCAGGAGGGATGGGATCTTCCTCTATAAGGGGACAGGGATCTGCTCTTCCACAAGGGAAAAGGGACCCCTCCCCCATATGAAGCTGCATGTACCCTCTGGGGGTTGGGAACACAAGGTTGCTCTGAGACAGTGCAAGCAGCAAAGCCAAAGCTCTGTTCAGCATTTACCAGGGGCCCCAGGCACAGAGTGCTTGTGTGTTTTGAAGACATGAGCTGGGTGGGGGTGGGCACCTAGAACAGCATCAAGGTTGTGCTCCTTTTAGCGTTTCTATCGTCTAGTGATTTGAAAAAAATATGTTGTCCTGTAGCAAATACAATTATAATGTGTTTTAAATTATAAATATATATATATATATATAATTTCGTATATATTGGACAGCTTCATGCCACTTCAGACACGTAGAAATCCCACATACACCTGTAAATCTGCACCCTCCCACCCAGCACCAGTCTTGTGATCCCCTGACAAGTTGGAGGCTGGAATCCATCACTTTTTGCCTCTGCAAAGGGTTTCCTCCCCCTTCTGTCCAGTCCCAGCACCAGCAGCACAGAAGGAACACCCACTGCTGTGTTCCACTGGAATTCTGGTCCAGGACAGCTGAAAAAATTGATCCTTGAAGATTTGATTTTCAAACCAAATCTCATTGCCTCCTTTCCTTCGATTTCTCTCTACCTTTATCCCTCCTTTTCACTTTCTTCCCCCTTTTCTCTGTCCCTGTTTTCTTTCCTCCCTTTACCCCAGCAACCCTTTCTCTATGTTGATTTTTTGCTTCTTTCTCTCTTTCCCTCTTTGAGACCAGCCAGCTGTATTACACGAAGGTTTGCAGAGAGAGAAATCATCCCCACCCCCTATTTTACAGATAAGAAAATATAAGCCAACATGGTGAGGTCTTAAATTCAGGCAGAAAGTCAGAGGTGAAACTGCCATATCAATCAACGAATAAGTGACCACCAGGTAGACTCTGCCCCAGCCAGGTCTCTTACTGGGTCTCCTCACCTCCATTTCACCACCAGAGTGAGGAGACATACTTCCCTCCACTCCACTTAGGAGGCAGATTCCTTTGAAGAGGGATCCTGGCAACCAAGCTGAATGTGGTCCTGGAGGTAACTGGGCTTTTTTCTTCTGAGCTATGCATGGAGCCTCCGTCCAGCATAAGAGGATGAGCCTATCACAGGGATCCAAGCAGAGAAGAAAATGGACTTTCTGTCTAAACAAACACTCCACATGTTAACTTGCCCCTAAAAAATGACCATTCCCTTTCAGAAGGTCCACACTTAGCCCAAATGTACTAATTAGCAAAATTTAGGGGATGTTTTAAGAGGGGCCAAAGAGTGAGCAGCCCCCAAAATTTCATATACACTACCTTTTAGCTAAATGACCCCCAATTTTCAAAGGGGTTCATTTCTAATAAACCCAACTTTAATTCACTACCTTCTTCAGATTTTAATCTGATAAACCTGGGGTTTCTTCCAAAAATGTATCTCAATTTAGTACAGGAAAATTAGTAAACATTGGGACAAGATGAAAAATTACGCCCAATTCCCATAGCAGAGCATTTCTGGAAGAATCCAGCTCTCTCGGGCAGGATCGGGATAATCGAACAAACATCCTCTAAGAACACCTTGTGCTCTGGTATTGAGGCAGATGCCTAACCTCGAAGCTGAAGGAGGTGAAAGATGGAATGGAGACCACCAATGAACAAATGTAGGGTCTAAAGTTAGGGTCAGGGAGGAGTGGTCAGTCTGTTTTCTCTCAACTCTGGGACAGGCATGCCATGGCCCTCACCTCCCCCCACCTTTCCCCAACCTCCCTACTGACCTACTCCCCCTCCCCAAAACTTCCCTTCACTTTATTGACACCAGTGTTTAACCTTTCACCTCTGGTGACCTCCACTATTTGGTCCTTGGGAAACCCGATGACACGGTTGCCCTCTTCCCTGGTCACTCCCCAGAGAAAAGGAGGCAGAAAGAGCCCTGAGCTGAATGAGCATTCTCTGCAGCACCCCCAGCGAGTGTCTAATCCTCTGCCTGGCCCTGCACACTTTGGGAGCCTTTCCCAAGGAACCTCTGCTGATCTGCCCACTGCTCTGACCCAGGAGCTTTATGTTTTCTAGGCTGCCATAGTGCCAACTTTTAACCCACAGATAACTTGACTCTAAGACTAGAAAGGAAAACAACATATTTGGAAGGAATGATAATGGCCCACTGAGGTAAATCAGGGACAGTGTCAGTCTGTGGAAAAAAGAAAGGTGCATACAGAGAAAATGGGCCAGGCCAGTCTTTGACAAAGTGCCCCACTGCTCCCTCTTCATCCCCAACTCTCAGAAATACCAGGGGCTCAGTGACCTCCAACCTGAATACCATATTTGTTTGTGCAAAAAGCTTTTACATTTTGCCTTGGAGTCTACTCCATTTAGCTTTCTCTGGCTATAATCACAAAATGTCCAAAAATGGCAATGTGTACCATCTCTCTTGGATGACTCCACACAGCAAATATTTTATATACAATCTACCCAGAAACCCGAATATGATTTGCTTAAGCCCTCCTGAAGGCAAATTTGCTGCCCTTCTGAGAAACACCAAATAAAGGTTCTTGGGTTGTGAAGCCAAATCACTTAAAAAGCAACAATGCAAAATTCTCAAACACAAATAACTTCACTGAATTGAAGGAGTATAAAACATCGAAAACCATTTTTACACCTAAACTAGTAAGCATTACTTATGCTAATGGAATTTTATGACGTGTTTTATAGTTATCTGTTTGTAATTAGTAAAATTCTATATAATAAAAGTAGTATCAAGTGACTGCACTTTGGAGAGAGGTTGTCACCACTCTTGGGACAGGAAGAGAAAGGCAGCACATTAACAAGCCCAGAAATCTCCAAGCACGGGGCCTCATCCTGGGTCTGCTTCTAAGTAGATGAATGTCATAGGACAGTTATTAATGAAAAAAGATAGAATTCATTCATAACATGGAAACAAAAATAATGAGTTGTCTTACTCACCAGTCTGATATGAGTGTCAAATTAATGTTTGCAACAGCACTTCATAGATTTGCAGTGAGCTGATCCCTATGCAGATATTGTAACAGGGTGGTCCCCAGGAAAGGGGGAGGTTCCAGGTTCCCTGCCCCACCCTTCCTTGGGTGGGGCAGGGAACCTGGAACCTCCCCCTTTCCTGGGGACCACCCTGTTACAATATTAAGTACAGATTTTAAAGAACAAAACAAGGGAAAGCTATATTTTAGTCTTCAATGCATGAAATAATGATGACTGTATATATGTTCAAACATATATATACACACAGATATGTATAATAAACATATATGTGTAATGTATGCATAGACACACAATATCACTTACGTATAACCACACAAGTCAGTATGAGCATCCTGCCTAACTCATTTTGTTAGGGGGAAAAATGCCTGTAGTGGAGTATTAATAAGTCCCTTAGTAAGCGCGCGGGTGAGAACCCACAGCAAGGCAACCCGTTCAATATCGGGACTGCCCTATAACAATTTTCAAGTGGGCCTATTGGACCTGTCAAAATGTGGAATAAATATTTGGTAGATTTTAATTCATCTCTCTTGTACACGCTGTTGTTTTATAGTCTAACTGAAATGTTGGTTCCATAATATTATGAATATAGTCACCTCACATTCATGTAGTTTAGATTTGGGGAAATTTTAAATTTGTAAAGAGAGGAAGCTTAACAAAAATTTCATTTTCCTGTCCTCATGAGGATCCAGCCTCTTTAAATGAAGGGAGGAAAGATCAAGCAGTGTTACAGGAAACTTGAGGTAGTTACTGATGGCCATGCCAAGAGGAAAATCCAAGCATTTCCCCACAAACAGGCTTCTCAGCAAGTAGGGAAGGTAAAATTCCTGTACGTAGAAAGCAAAGGCTGTAGGATTCTGTGAAAACTAACAGGTGTTTCAACCACACTTGAAGCAGCAAGGCTAGAAGGAAGCTGAAGTTCTGATTTGGGGTGGTTCTGAAGAACAATGCAGCCATTGGAAAGTACTTGTTGGGGCCACTGGGCTGTGAAAGACCCCTGATAGACATGCAAATGTGAAGGGGCCTGAATAGACTCAGCAAAGCTGGGTTTCCATAGGCTGAGGGGGTGGAGGTGGGGGTGGGGAAGCTTTAGGGAGATAGCCCAAAGCATATGCCCTGAGCCAAAAATAACGTTTGCACTGTAAGGACTTTTAGGTGGAGCTGAAATGAGCCATTGAACACTTTTTTTTTTTTTTTTAAAGAGCCATTGGATTCTGACAGAGCAGCAATAATGCAAATCTGAAGTTTGCCTTAGTTAATTAGGTAGAGGATTTATCAATTAATCATAGAATCATAGAGAGGCACAAGACTATTATTTGGTTACTACTCTTTTAAACAGAGACTTATAGATGAAATGTGTCATTTATTAAAAAAAAAAAAAACCACTATATCCAAACATCTAAATCTGACAACCTGAAAGAGTAGGAAGTGGCAACCTACTCTGAAGAGGTGTGAACCTATTTCCCTAAATCAAATACAGTGTTGTAAACCATGTTACATTAATTTTAAAAATACATGTTATGGGGAGGTAAAAAAAAAAAAATAAGGATCATGAGTATCATGGAGAATCTTCTGTTAAGTAATAAAATCTCCAGGATTAAAAAAAAAAAAAGTCTTTCCATAACCTAATTCACCTGAGATGAGATAAACAGCTGAGATCAGTAGTTCAAGGTTACTTACCACTCAGCAAGGAGTTAGAGAGCCCTCCAGTGCCTGGAAAAGCTTTTTCTTGGTCTGATCTCTAATAGGGACAGCAAAGAGCAAGATTAGTGCCCTCAGCCCCTCGATGGGCTCAGTCCATAGAGCTTCAGGCGAATTAGGAATATCCTTCCTTCTCTTCTCTCTCTATACAAAAAATTCTATCAAAGATCTAGTACACTAAGTGTCTGCTTCCTCTACCTTTGTGTGCATGAATGGCCAGATCCCTTTAGAGTATGCACGTCTTAATAGTTTGGGGACCCAGGGTGCCCCTCAATCACAAGCTAACACCTGAAGATCCCTATAACAGTCTGGAGGAACAGACATTAACTCTAAGTCCAAGGGAGCAGAATGAGAAAAACTCCTTCCTTAGTCAGTTTCTGAGTATCCAGCATTAAACTGATTATCCAGAATGTTGGCTTCCTGCCCAGCAAAATGAAAATTTACAAACTGCAAATGTCTTCTAGTATTAATAACATTTTTATTGATTTGGAAAATACACCTGGTGTATTTCTTCTTGACTTTTGTGTTAAGATTTGTTGACGTTGTTTTAGTGTTGGGTATCAGTTCTTGTCTCAAATGAGGTGTAAAAAGAATTTTCAATAGAAATAATAATGTGTGGATGAGGGAAGTAGAATGTGAGCTAGAGCTGCAAAACGAGCTACTCGATTTTTCAACATTTTCCCATGCAGTTCACATGAAGCAAAACAATTCTAAAAGGAGCAAATTGTTAGTTGAAATGTTTAAATAAATATTTTGACAAAAAATGTATTTCTCCCACACATAGCTAATGGTCCCTATTTTTGCAAAGAACTTCTGACAACCCGATCTTAGACTTTGAAAGTCTTTCTCATTGGAAGGAACTAGGAACTCTCTCTCTCTCTCTCTCTCTCTCTCTCTCTCTCTGTATATATATATATATATATATTTGGCATTTTGACAGGGATTATATTGATTCTATTGCACTGATTGACTTTGTCTACAGATACTTTAATAATATTCATTCTTCCCATTCATGAGCATGGAATATCTTTGCATGTACTTGTATCTTTGATTTCTTTCATCAGTGTCTTACAGTTTTCAGTGCACAGGTCTTTTGCCTCCCTGAGTAATTTATTCCTAGATATTTATTCTTTATATATATATAAATAAATGAATAAATATATAGATATATTTCCTTTACTAAGGGTAACAAGCCAAAAAAACCAAAAAAGACCCCAGACATATAAAAACCCAGGATACCCAGGATGCTAGAAATATAAACACAGTTTATTCAAATTCAAGCTCAGCCAGGCCATGGTCATATACCTTGGTGAGGTTCATATGAGCACCAAGTCAGGGAGAAGGGAGCAAGAGTGAGGCCAAGAGTGGAAAAAGGGTCCCATAGGCCCCCTAGTGATCACCCTCATGGTGGTACATCCATCCACCTTCACTGTAAGGACTTGCTAGGTCCCTTTTGACCCCATCTGCCCATGGCCAGGGCTTTGAATGTCATGCCAAATGGTTCTACCTCCCCTTGCTCCACCCTCACTTGCTTGGGCCCCTAGCTTTTTCTCTTTCTTCTGTGCAATTAGTAGCAGGTTAGGGTAGTTTGTGAGTCACAGTGAGGCTGGGGGCCAGGGAAAGCAGGGTGGAGATGGGGTAAAGAGAGAAGATGATCTGTCCAAGGATCCTTCTGTCTTCATGGGATCCCAAGCTGCACAACCAGCTTTTCTTTTACATCCACACAGGTCTGGGAAAGTGCACTATAGGCATAAGCAGCTGTGCTGGAGATCTGCATGTCAGAGAAGGGGGTGGGCTCGCTGGCCAGCACTTGGTGGGCTGTCTGGTAAGAGATGATGATGGCAGCAGCTCTTTCCAATGGCACAGGCCATGGCTCAGGACAGCCAAAAGGATGTTTTCCTCCCATGCCCAGTCCATGTACTCATAGTGCCCCATGCCCTGGGAGTCTGCAGTAGATAGAGCAATGATATGGCTGGTAGTCTCGGCAAGGATGAAGGGCCAGCTCATCTGTGCGAGCAGAAAGCAGGCTATGGTAATTGTGCTCAGCTTGGTCCTGGTCAAAGCCTTTGTTCTCACTCTCAGCACTCAGGGGTCATGGAACCAGAACTATGCCCCTCAGGAACCCAGGTCACCTGACCTGTGACTCTATCCCAAAAGCAATCATGCCGCCCTGATCTACCCCTAGCCCCAGGCATTTGTTCTTTTTAATGAATTTGTAAATGGAATTGTTTTAATTTCTCTTTCTGATAATTAATGTATATAAACACAACCAGTTTTTTGCATATTGATTTTTTAATCCTATGACTTTACTGAAACCATGTGTTAGTCCTGACAGGTGTCTGATTGAGTCCTTAGGGGATTTTATATATAAGATTATGACATCTGCTTCATTAACAGAATAATTGCTAGGAAATTGAATCATTAAGCATTATTAAGCATTAAGGAGATTGAATTATAATGAAATGAGTCAAAAAGTGACTGACAGATATTAGATGGTTTCACTCATCTGTGGAATATAAATATAAAAAAAATCATATGCAAAGAATAGCAGGAAAAATCTTGAACTCAGTGAAAAGAATATAATTATTGACAGAGGGAAAAGGATGGAGAAAGAGGCAGATGGGGTATTGGCACAGGTGGTTTAGTGCAGGGTGAATAGAATGTGTACACATTGGAGGAGTGAAATTGTTAACACACAAATTAAAATAATTTTTAAAAATAAATAGGTACAAAAATTGAATAGATATTTTTCCAAAGAAGATATACAAATGATCAATAAGTACAAAAAATGGTGCTCACTATCACTAATTACTGAGGAAATGAAAACCAAAACCACTTTATACCTGTTAGAATGACTATGACTGGGGCCTCGCTGGTGGCACAAGGGGTTAAGTTGAAGCCACTGCAGCATGAATTTGATCCCTGATCAGGGAGCTGACCCACATGGTGCAACAGCCCTCTCCTGTCTCGCCCACTGCTCCCCTCAGCAGTGTATTTCAGTAGATCTGCCTGTTCTGCTCCCCACTCTATCGCTGGTGAATCCTTTTATCCCCACACACACATCTGGCTTGTACCCCAGTTCTTGTATGCATAAATAAATAAATCTTTTTTAAAAAGAATGACTATCATCAAAAAGACAGCAGATAAAAAGTGTTAGCAAGGAAGTGGAGAAAAGGGAATCCTTGTGCACTATTGCTGGGAATATAAATCAGAGCAGCCATGATAGAAAAGAGTATGGAAGTTGTTCCATACTATATGAAAAAATTAAAATACTTCTATGTGATCCAGCAATTACATTTCTGGGAATATACACAAAGGAAATGAAAAAAAAAATGATGTTGAAGAGATTTTTGCACCCCCATGCTGCAGCATTATTTGCAATATAGTCAAGACATGGAAACAACCTAAGTGTCCATCGATGGGTGAATGAATAAGGAAGTTGTGATACAGATGTATAATGGACTATTGTTCAGTCACAAAAAAAGAAGGAATTTTGGATTTGTGACAACATGGATGGACTTCAAGTGTATTATGCTAAGTGAAATAGAACAGACAAAAAGACAAATAATGTAAGATTTCACATGTGGAATCAAGAAAGGAAAAAAGGAGGGAAGGAAGGAAGGAAGGAAGGAAGGAAGGAAGGAAGGAAGGAAGGAAGGAAGAAGGAAGGAAGGAAGGAAGGAAGGAAGGAAGGAAGGAAGGAAGGAAGGAAGGAAGGAAGGAAGGACCAAATTGACAGAAAAAAAGATGAAATTTTGTTCATCAGAGGTAGGGCTTGGGAGGATGGAAGGGACATGAAAGAAGTATTCAAAATGTACAAACTTCCTGTTGTAAGATAAATAAGTACAAGGAATATAGTACCTAACATCATGAGTATAGTTAACATTGCTTTATGGTATATGTGAAAGTTGATTAGATTAAATCTTAAGTTGATACAACTAAATCTTTGTTTCTTTATTTCTTTATTTCTTTGGTATCTACATGAGGAGATAAATGCTCACTAAATTTACTGTGGCAATCATTTCACAATATATGTAAGTCAAATCATAATGCTGAACACTTAACGTGATGTATCTCAGTAAAACTAGACTTAAACTTAACGTGATGTATCTCAATAAAACTAGAAATGAAATTAATTTATTGAATTAAATTTAAAAAGATACATCATTACAACATGTCAGAACACTAAGGTTAAAAGATGCTAAAGACTTTATAGAGAAAAAGTAGCTTTCTGGGGAGAGAGTGGACTATGGTGGAGAACTATGGGTACATGGGTGGTGGGTGTGCTACAGAGAATGCACCTGAAGGGGGAGATGCAATACTTCAAAATATTTACAATGACGTAAACCAATGGTACTACAGTTAAAAAGTGTATTTAAAAAAAAAGCTTTCATATAAGGTACAAAAATAACATTGGCACCAGACTTTTCAACAGAAATAGTAGAAGCTAATACCTAATTCCATTAAAATTCTGAAAAATAACCAGAAAGGCTACTGTTCTATTCTTAGTACATCACGTCAGTAGAAAAACTATGTTAATTTGTTCCAATGCTGATCCTTCTAACCTTGGTGACCTGGTTGGGTTGCTATTTGTCAGGTTTCTCCACTATAAATATCACCATTCCCCCTTTGTATTTGATTATTATTTTTAATGGATCATTATTTAATTAGATTCTTTCTAAGAAGTTTAGCACACCAAATTGTGAGGGTAAATTGCATTGGGGAGAGCAAACACAGGGTGCAGGTAGCCCTGGGGCTGAGAAATAGCACTGATTTTTAGCAGAATTTGTGAGTCCACAGCCTTCTGATCAACCTTGAGCTGCTCTGTCATCTCGTTTTTTCTTCTTATCTGTGTCAAAGATCTCACTTTCCTGATGTCAGGGCTTACACAGCTTCTTCTTGAAATAAGCATTAGTAACATGTTATGGGATTTTCACACCAGATATCAATTTTGTTGGAGATGGTGATGAGAGATTTCTGGTGTGTTCTACTCAGGGGAACTCGATTGAGGGACAGTGGTCCAGTCTCAAGTGGCAAGTCACAGCTCAGTTGCTTCAAAAATATCACCATATGGCCTCTGTGGTGCCCAGTGAGGAAGGTCCAAATGGTTGCAGGAGTGATACCAGTTTTCTCGCATGCTGACTGAAGGGTTTTTGCCATAATTTAACCATGACTCAACAGCTTTCTAGGCACATCTTCAGTAGGCTGGTGCCTACACATTTTGTGAGGTATAACCACTTAGACACCAACATTCTTGTCACCACCAACTGGTTTTGTGACCATAGCAAGAAACTTCTGCTTTTTCTTTTCAGCCCTGAATTTAGCTGCTGAATACTTTTTGGAATACACAGCAGATTGTCAATATCTGCCGAGTCCTCTGACTAGGACAGTGTTTCAACTGCAGTGGGGCTTCCTAGGAGTTTTGGCCTGGGGTTACTACTCTTCTTCACCTTGTCACCTGCATCAGCCTTCTTGGTTTCAGGTTCCTTTTCTTTACTTTTTTTTAAGATTTATTTATTTATGCATACAAGAGCTGGTGTGCAGGTCAGAGATGCAGGGGAGGGGTGAGAGGATTCACCAGAGACAGAGTGGGGAGCCAAACAGGCAGATCAACTGAAATACACAGCTGAGGGGAGCAGCGGGTGAGTCAGGAGAGGTCTGCTGCCCCATGTTGGTCACCTTCCTAGCCGGGGATCCAACTCCTCTGTGCTGCAGTGGCTGTGGATAGTTTCCGAGTGCTAAGACTTAACCCCTTGCACCACCAGGGAGGCTAAGGTTCCTTCTATTCTCTATTCTCCATGTTTAACTGTTTTGTCATTTCTTTTACTCTCTTTGGGTCAGATTTCGACACTTCTTTTTTCCACATGGTAGAAAACATGGTTGTAAACTGTTAGTGAATTTCATATTACAGTTCATCTGAGCTTAGAACATGGAGAAACAGATCTCCCCTTGTCTTTCTAATTTCAAAATTTCTATGAAAGTAAATGCCTAGTCTCTGCAAGGTATCCTAAAAGTGGCCTAGAGATGGGATAATGTGGTATAAACTTGGAAGGAATAGTGAGCTCCCAGTTTCCTAAAGAAGAGTGGTAGTGAGCGGGGGGTGGGGTAGGGGGAACACCAGATGTCTGACTGAGAACCAAACAATCAACTGTGGACCTGAAGAGGGAATGTAGTGAATGCTGGGAGTAATTCTCAAATCTTTTGGGAAACTCTGGGTCAACATAGCTATCGTTCATAGAAATTCCAGAGTAAAGGAAATAAACCAAACAGCATCCATGAAAAAATACATCAGGATGAGAGGAAAGAAAACTCAATCCAAAGATTCATGGACAGAACACATGTCTATAAAATTATTTAACATCAGATTTGGGAAATTCACAAAACTTTTTGGTACTTTCAAAAGAGTATATATAAAAATAAAGGCAAATATATTCAGAAAAGAAAACATGAAAGGATGACAAGGTGAGGTGAATATAGTTGAAATAAGAGAATTGTAAAGAATAAAATAAAACTAAAAGTATATCACAAATCAAACCAGAATATAGAGGAGACGTTCATGAGATAAACTGCAAGTTACGTTCATGTGCATAGATCAGAGTTTATTGAAGATTAAGCGTTCAAACATGAATAATAACTATAATAAAACCTAAGAATCATTCCTCATGAAAAATGAGAAGTGAAACTAAACAACACATTTATATATGAAAAGACATATATTTAAATGCATTGAAATCCCCCTCAAAAGATGTGACAATGCATATGGAAGAAGTAAACTACATTCTAGATAAAAGTAAATAAGCAATGACCCAAATCTGAGCATATCATAGAATTTTTAAATTATCATATACAGACAAAAATTATGTATGACCCAGGAATAACATACATATTTTTTAAAACATTATCTTCAAAGAAATAAGCACTAGATTACCTTAGATTTCTACACCGAAGTACCATCAAAAGAAAACTCTGCAGTTTTTGAAAAGAGGTTTAGCCCAAGAATTATTCCCAGGAAAATCATTTTTTATGTATGAAGGAAAGATATGATCATATGAGCAATAATATGAATATATATATAATTCTTCTTAAAAAGTCTTAACTGTCATTTAACAAAAGAGAGCATAAGAGTGGAGAAGCTGTGGTATAAAATGATGGCAGTGAGCAATTACACCAGTCTAACAAAGGGTTAAGTATGAATAACAGCTGTAAGTCTGTTAAATAACTAATTGCAAATGTTAAAAATTACTTCTGAAACAGAAGATCCATAATGTAAAAATAACAATTTAGAAACAATAATCTGATGGTTTCACAGATGAATTCTTTCAAACTTTCAAGGAACAGATAATTCCCATGCTATTTAAACTTTCTCAGAGCATATGAAAAGATGGAAAACTTCCCAGTTAATTTTACAAAGTCTGCATAACTCTCAAATCAAAACCGAAGAAGGCACAAAAAGGAAAGCTAAAAGCTAATCTCACTTGTTATTTTAATCTAAAAGTCTAACTAAAATATTAGCAGTGGAATCCAGCAGTATATCAAAAAAATAATATTCCATGACCAAAATAAGGTTTATTCCAGGAATGGAGGGTGATTCAATCTTATTAAATCAATATACATTAACACAATAAGTCAAAACATATGAATATCTTGAGGGAAACTAAGAGGTATTTAAATAATTTTACAGTCTATCCTGATTTGTTTTAAAGACAGTAAACTGGAAATAAAAAAGATAGTCTCTTAACTTAATTAAGAAAATTTATTTTGGATCAAGTTCCACTATCATACTTGATGATGAGACATGAGATAAAGCTTCTTTAAAGTCAAACACAAGACATGGATGTTAACCACAGTTAACCACTATTAACTAACCTGAAAGGTCTAACCAATGCAATAAGAAAAGAAAATTATACAAATCATACAAAATTACACAAATCTAAACAGAGCAAAATAAAATAAATTATTTGGAAATTATTTTAACTTTCACTTAAAAAAATTGATGGAGAAAGCATACTAGTTAGAAAGAAAGGTGTGTTACAAATATATATATACAATCAATAATCTTCCTATATACCATGGGGAATAGGATAAAAATTATAAGGAAATGATACTGCAGATAGAAAAATAAATAAAACACTTAGGATTCCACTTTAACAAAATTGTTGACTTCCAGACAAGATGATTTCATTCCATCAGCTCATGCTTTGAAATATCCTTTCATAATGATAAATAAAATGTATAACAAAATACTAGAAAGCTATCATTAATTCAAAAATAAAATAAGAATCACCACAGATTAAAAATTGAAGAGGAATACAAAGGAATGAGTAAGGTTAAAGCTACAAGTCTGCTGGACTTTCACCCAAAAGAAGGCAAATGATGCCAGAATTCAGCTCTTTAAATAAAGATAAAGGGCACTAAAAGCCAGCCTCACCATCTGAAAACAGAAAATAATGGAGTAATATCTTTAAAGCCCTAAAGGAAAATGAATGTTCCCATAGTATTATAACCACTATACCAGTATTAAGAGTAAGGGCAAAATAGGACATTTCAGACCTATAAAAAAATTTTAAATTACATTTAAAATTCCTTTACTAAAAGTACTAAAATAATGTGATTCAAGCGGGGGGAAAAAGCAAATCCAGAGGGAAAGCATGAGATTTAAGAAATAATAGTGAACACAAAAATGGATAGATTTGCTAGTAAATATTAGCTATAGAATACACATCTATACTACAAATATATAGTGTGGAAATAAAAGTCCACTCACTGACCCTAATGAAGAATATATATTTATATATATAATATGTATACAATTATACAAGAAAATTTACTATTAGTTGTATTTATAGGTCATTTTTATGTTTGAAATAGGCAAAAATGAAAACTGTAGACTAAAACTATAACTATCCACTAACTATATGTGACCCTTGAGCACTTGGAATGGGCAAATCTGAATTGGAATGTGATGAAGTATAAAATACCTATTGGATTTCAAAGACTTAATATCAAAAAAGAATATAAAATATTTCATTAATGATGTTTATATGAATTGAAAAGATAATATTTTGGATAT
Organism: Talpa occidentalis; assembly: GCF_014898055.3. NCBI lineage: Eukaryota > Metazoa > Chordata > Mammalia > Eulipotyphla > Talpidae > Talpa > Talpa occidentalis. The sequence goes on from NW_023604295.1 coordinate 117,087,475, forward strand.
ATATTAATTATATAACTAAGATGATTTTCGCTATCTATTTTAATTGTTTTAAATGGGCTACTACAAAATGTAAAATTACATATGTGACTCTCAGTAGCATATATCAGCTTCAAGATGATGGAATAGAGGCTCTCCCTGGTGGGGTTAAGTCTCAGTGCTATCACCACTGCAACCTGAGTTCAACTCCCAGCCAGGGGGTCAAATAGTATAGATATGTATTATATAGCTAATGTTAACCCACATATGGTGCAGCAGACCTCTCCTGCCTCACCTGCTGCTCCCCTCAGCAGTGTATTTCAGTAGATCTGACTGTTTTGCTCCCTACTCTCTCTGGTTAACCCTCTCACCCCCTGCACCTTTGGCTTTCACCCCAGCTCCTGTATGCATAAATAAATCTTAAAAAATTATTTACTTATTATTTTGTAAGAGAACTGGGATGTAAGCCAAAGTTGCGGGGGAGGTGAGAAGATTCACCAGAGAAACTGGGAAGCAGAACAGGCAGATCTCCTGAAATACACTGCTGAGGGGAGCAGTAGGTGAGGCAGGAGAGGTTTGCAGGGGATCGAATTCCTGCTACAGTGACTGACAATAGCTTGATAGCGCTGTCTTTAACCCCTGAGCCACCAGGGAGGCTCAGTAAATATTTTTTTAAAAAATGGCAGAATAGCAAGGGTAGGAGAGAAAGGGATATCTGAGTTGTCAGTATTTGATAAGAGCTCTGTCATTACTAAGAGTGTAGGCACACTGAATAACTATTAACTTCGTTATAAAAATCCTACTGACGTATGAATGCAGCCTTCTACAACATCAACATGTATGGGGGCTTAATATCCATTTAAGGGGAAAATGACAGCAGAAAAGTGTGTAAAACATATGAGCAAGAAACTTAGGAGAGAAAAATAATCAACGGATAAAAGAAAAATGTTCAATCTCACAGTAGCCAGGAAATTATAAATTGGAAAAACTATTTCACATTCATCATATCGCAAAAGTTTGCAAATAGGTTTTTGGCAAGAAAAAGGGAACTATGGGAACTCATAAACTCTTAGAGAGCAATTTGAAAATAATTAAGTTAAGATGAATGTCTTCAACCCAGAAATTCCATTTATATATATTCCAAGGGAGCTTTCAAACAGAGATGTGCAAAAATAATAATTGCCACAACTTGTTTGCAATGGCAAAAAATTGGGAAAAATATATTTTCATCAACCAAACAAATGGGTAAAAACTGTAATATAGTTATTGAATTAATCCATTATACAGCAGTTCAATTGACTGCAGTATACATGTATCAACATTAGTAATTCTCAAAAAACGAGATCAATGAAAGAGCAAGATACAGAATATCTACAAAATAATATTTATATAAAATTTAAGAACATGCAAAACAATTTTTTTGGTACATTCATGTTATAATAGTATCAAAAGACGCTTGGAAGTCATAAACACAAAATTCAGTAAAGTGTTCTTCTGGGGAGGAAGAAAATTAGTCCAAGAGTACACTGAAGGCTTCAACTGCATCAGAACTGCTTTCATGTTTTTTACAACCTGAAGTAAACACACCAAGATATTAAGATTTGAGGAAGCTGGGTGAAGAGCAAATGATGTTTATATAATATCCTCTACTATACTGCATATGACTTCAGTCCAAACAGGAAGTGTTTACTGACTTCAACAAGCTATCATTATGTAGCTATCAAAGGCATACAGAAAGTATCTGAAAGGAATTCGGAATGGAATCTGGCAGGAAATAGATTTATTGGATCTAAACATCTGATGAAGCAAATGGGGTGGAAGGCTGCAGACTTAATATCAGACAATAGTTACGTGATGGTATAGCTTAAACTCAGGAAAAAAATCCATACTTTCCAAAGGATATGGACACAGAGATTGTTTTTTTTAATGATTATTAAAAACTGAACCAGTCCTTTATCATTAGTGTTGGGTGCAAAAATTTTCTCCCAGTTGGTGGGGTTTCTCTTTGTTTTTGTTATTGTCTCTTTTGCTGTGCAGAAGCTCTTTAATTTGAGTGGTACATATATACCATGGAATATTACTCAGCATTCAAAAAAGATAAACACATGCAATTTGCAGCAACATGGATGGCGCTGGAAGGGATCATGCTCAGTGAAATAAGCCAAAAAGAAAAAGAAAAATACCGGATGGTCTCACTCATAGCAGGAATCTAGAATACTTAAATAAGGGACCAGGAAAATGAATAACTATAAGAAAGTGAAAATCAAAATCAACAAAAACTATGAACCAGAGACACTTTTTGGGGGGTGGGGGGCGGGAGGGGAGGGATTGGGGTCAGAATGGGGGGATTGCAATTGTATGGGGAATATAAAAATAAAATTTATTAATTTAAAAAAAAAAAACTGAACAAATGTTTGTTGCTAAGTAGATCCAGGAAAATAAGATCTAGTGTCTGGCCAAAAATCTCTGGCCCATAAGCAAACTGATTCTGCTGACATCTCTCCCCCATTTGATTGGGGTAATAATTCTGTTGACTTAGGGTGGTAAAATTATTTCCTTCATGGATGTCTTTTTAACTTTAGGGAGGTTTTGTGGTTTTTTTGTGTGCATGTGTGTATTTTTTAATAATGTATTTATTTATATGTTTTACATCACTGTTCACTTTGGTACAACGTTGCTTTCTTTTCTCAGGTGTCATCCCTATAGAATTTCCACCACCAGTTCACCTGTGCACCATCACCATAGTCCCTTGTGCTCTTCCAACCCTTGTTTTGGCCCATCTCTTTTCCCCTCCCCTGCAGAATGTCTCTGATTTATAATTGTCTGTTTATTTTTGTTTTGTTGTGTTGTGTTTTTTATTGTGATTATTTTTTTCCTTGATCCCTTATTCGATTCCCCTATATTCCTCCTATAAGTGAAACCATCCAATATTTTTCTTTTTCCTTCTGACTTATTTCACTGAACATAATCTCTTCTAGCTTCATCCATGCTGCTGTAAATGGCATTAGATTATCTTTTTCGATTGCTGAATAGTATTCCATTGTTATATATACCACATCTTTTTGATCCAGTCATCTATTTTTGGCACTTGGGTTGTTTCTAGGTTTTACCTATTACAGTGCTGCAATAAACATATATACATATAGTTTCCATATATATATATATAGTTTCCATATATATATATATATATATATAGTTCCATATATATATATATATATATATATAGTTTGTTTATAAAATGAGATGCTCTCCTTGACTAAGCTTGAGGCTTAGTCAGAGGCTCCTCTCCGAGTCCTTTCTGACTAAGCCCCAAATTTGGGCCTGTCCTTGGTCTATTTATTTTACTTTTTGCACTTTTTTTAATGATTTATTTATTTATGCATACAAGAACTGGGGTACAGGCCAGAGATGTGGGGAGTGAGAGGATTCACCAGAGAGAGAGTGGGGAGCAGAACAGGCAGACTGACTGAAATACACTGCTGAGGGGAGCAGCGGTTAAGTCAGGAGAGGTCTGTGGCATCATATGGGTCACCACCCTGGCCAGGGATCAAACTGGCGTTGCAGTGGCTACAGATAATTTCATGGTGCTGCATCTTAACCCCTTGCACCACCAGGATATTTTTTGCACTTTTTGCAAGACTCCTGTTGAGTCGGTTTAGAAAATATCACCCATCCTTGATCTGATCACCCTTAATATTTGATCAAATTCCTCATCTCTCACCCCCAAAGTCTTACGATCCTACCCTGTTGTCTATTATGTCAGTTCAATAAAGAATTACACTGTTTCCTTGTAATTTTTCCATTTACCAGTGCCTCATCCTATTTCCTGACTTTAAATCCCCAGTTTTCCTTATTTTATTCACATTTGAATTTGGTGTCACTCTGCTACTACAAAACTCAATCATATTCATCCTCCTTAAACAAAATCTTGGATGAGGACATAGAAGAACCCTAAATACATATTCTGAGTGAAAGAAGACAGTTTGAAAAGTTACATACTACATACTTCAATTACATGACATTCTATGAAAGGAAAATTAATAGAAAAAATGAAAAACATAAGTGGTTTCCAAGGACCCAGAATAGGAACAGGGTTGAAGAGGAGAAGCACAGGAGATTTCTAGGGCAATGAAATTATTCTATATGATAATGGTAGATACATAATATTATGAATTTGTCAAAACCATAGAATTTTATTGCACAAAGAATAAACCTTAACATATGCATATTTTTGGTTTAATCATTAAGAGGGCAGAGGATCTTAGGCATTAAAAATGTATGAAACAACCTTACTAAAGGGGAGAAAGATTTCTGACCTAACTTTGGAAATGAGTATTATCTATAAACCTAAAGTCAGAAGGAATTGAACATAAACACTGAACTCTAGTTGATAAAGTTGTTTTCCACATGAGTATGGGTTAATGATTCTGATACTACTATATATGTTTACTGGAATTGATGGTGGGAGCCTTGAGACCCATTATAGAAGTAGGAATTTATGGATAAACAAGGGGAGGAAGCTAGAATGGTCCATATGCTAATGGATTAGAGCTGGACAAATCAGTATTCACTGTTGCTTAGTTTAATATAGATTGCATGGTTACATACAGAAATAGTTATAGATATGTGTATATAACAGAGTTAGTATATACATATGCGTGTGTATATATATGCATGTGTATAAAAATAGCTATAAATATATATATCTCTTATCTTTGTTAACTGAGAGGACCTAGAAATAACAGTAGCAATAAGTATACCTAGTGCCCTGATCTTAGCTTCTAATTCCATTCTCCAATGGAAGGAGGTCAAGATTCCTTGAGAAAATGACTGATTATATGACAGGGCAGGAAATATACAAGATAAGCCTGGAGCATTCTTTAAAGATGGGGAAAGAAATGTTTAACACCACATATACACACACACACACACACACAAACTTTTAATTGATGGGACTGTGTCAAAAGGAAACAGAAGTCAATTTAAAGAGCTCTCAAAAGCCAAAACTGGAACAATCTGAGCAGTAAAATAATTACAGTAGTTCTGGATTATAAACTAAATTATAAAATAAATATCCATGAATCCATATGATATAGATGATTGAATAAATAAATGGAGGAGATAAGACATGTTCTTCCATGCACAAGAATTAAAAAAAAATTTATGCAAGTGTGCTGCATAAGGAGGGGGAATATATAAATCCCAATTCCTTAAATACAATCTATGCAAAGTGACTTCCTTCCAAAGAGTACAGTAAGGAAAGAGGAAAGAATAGGATTCACTTTACAGAAGAGAAACTTGACAAATGTTATCTCTGAAGCTGGATGATGAAAGTCAACATCAAAAGTGACAAATCATTTTGATAATTGATCATCTTGATGTGACGAGAATGGACATTATCTCTATGGTCTTCCTCCACCAACCATAACCATGTATAACTGGAGGCTGTTTATCATTCTAATGGTGAATGAATAATCAGTACTCCTCAGAACAATTAAAAACGAGGAAAGTTTGAGCAACTTCCATAGCCACAATGAGTCTTAGGAGACATGACGACCAAACACATGTTGTGCATTGGGAGATCCTGAAATGGAAAAGAAAGATATATGGCAGAAACTAAGAAATTCTGATTAGAGTATAGATTTCAGATCATTCCCATCAAAGATTAGATGATACATTTATAATGTATCAACACTGGCTGACTAATTGTAACAAATGTACCACAATTTAAGATGTTACTAGAGGAGAAAAGAGGCAGAGAATATTTGGGAATCCTCTGTATGATCTTCACAATTTTTCTGTAAATCTAAAATTGTCCTAAAAAAAGTCTATTTTTAAAAGTATTTTTGCTGTTATTTTCTCTTGTTTTTTCAAGTTAGATCATTCATTCATTCTACCTATCGTGTATTATCAAAAAAGACAAAGGAAGCATAAGTAAAACATCAGGGCTCAAGTGAATTTTCCTGTATTAAATTATAGAAAACAAATATTTGTTGATTGTTACTCTGCAAAGCATTGTGTTAACGGGCATAAAACAACATATGTAGCAAATGAAGGAAAGAGAAATCAGGCTGCCTCCAAGGTATTTGGCTTATAGACAAGAAAACCACATACTAAGCTGGGGAAGACCTCAGAAAAAATCATGTGAGATGAGGAAAGGGTAGGAAATCAATCATTTTATTTTATCCACGTTACATTTGAGGTGTTCATCATTCTAAAGGCAACATCAATAAAACGGTAGAGGACGAAGTAGAGAGCTTTGTACCTGCAAAGACAAATGAGCCAGGAATCCAATGACTTCTAAGAAGTTGAGTCAAGTAAAGATTTGAAATGTTGAGTAAATCTGGCAAGAGATCATTATGAAAATTGAAGCCTTCCCTTATTTCCCACACTAAATCTCCCCACCTACCCATCTCTTTCGTCAACATCACATACTCTTTCTTTTATAATTGAGAGTCACATTTTATAGCCTTTATTGAAGCATAAAAATTTTAGAACTTCCTGATTGTGAAGATTCACATTTCTCATTACTCCTAGGGACTAAAAATGGTTGTTTTAAATGAACTGAAGATAACATAGAAAGAAAAAATCTGATCCTTGTTTTAAAAATTAAAGAAAATTGCTACAAATTTAATGCAGTTCTAAAACTTCCGAGTCCATGACCTTTGATAGGTAGTAGGTAATGAATAAACCAAGTGGGTTAGATTAAAGTCTATTCTGTATTATTTATTTAATGGATTAAATTATTTTATTCATAAATAATTAGTCAATAATAATTAAATAGTAAAATTAAAAAATGCTAAAAATGAAGAAAACCAATCTGAACATTTGCTCAAATCTTTAAGTGTTTATAATAATTAGGGCATTATCAATCTCCCCACTGACTATAAGATGAATAGGAAATGGTTTCAGTGCTCAACAGTTTGGAACCTTTTATAATAAATTATCTTATCTTATTGAACATCACATCTTCTTTCTTTAAAAATGTTCTGTGGTTGGGGCCTCCCTGGTGGCATAGGCGTTAACTCAGTGCATGAGTTCAAGCCCCTGCCAGGGAGCTAACACATTTGGCACAGCAGACCTCTCCTATCTCACCTGCTGCTCCCCTTAGTAGTGTATTTCAGTAAATGCACCTGTTCTGCTCCCCACTCTGTCTCTGGTAAATCCTCTCACCCCCTGAACCTCTGGCCTACACCCCAGTTCTTCTATGCAAAAATTAGAAAAAAATGTTTTGTGATTGCTTTTGTCAGATTCTAGTCTCTGGGGTTCTTCTGGTTACTCCTAAGTCTTTCAGTGGGATCTTCCTCATTTGTCTCAATGCTGGTCCTCAAATTTCTTCTGTGCTTTACATACTTTTTTTTCTCTTGGTATCATCAGAACATTGTGCTGGTGTTTCTTCCACTACTGCAATTGCAAAAATATCAGTTGAGGAAATAAAACCGCATGCTACAAAAACAAATGTGATCAGTGCATAAAAATTCAAAGAGGCCTCCAAAGAGCCTGAGATGAGAGACCTTCAAAAATTCCAAAAGAAGATTCTGGTAGTAGGATTTAAAATAGAACATGTTCACCCCTTCAAATAATTTCACATCACTCCTTGGCCCAGGAGAAGAAATTTGTCAGCAATTGGGGCATGGTAACAACTCAAGGGTGATGTTTAAATAGACAGATATATTTCTTTAATGTATCACTGTATTCATATTCCTGAGCTTCAAATTCATATAATGATGTCCAGAGGCTATCATAAATGGGTTAGAAAGCCCAGTATGAGCACACATTGTATTTAAGATCATCTTTCATGAAGAGAAGTAAATGTAGTCTCTCCTGGGGCCACTTACTCTTCTCTTTCTTTTTTTTTTTTAAAGATTTATTTATTTATTTATACAAGCACTGGGTACAGTCAGAAGCGTGGGAGGGTGAGAGAATTCACCAGAGCCAGAGTGGGGAACAGAACAGGCAGACAGACGAAATACACTGCTGAGGGGAGCAGCGGGCTCTGCGCGCCATGTGGGACCCTCACCAGGCGGCCGGGGATCGAACCAGTGCTGTAGAGGCTGTGGGCAGCTTCACAGCTCAGCACTCAACCACTGCGCCACCAGGGAAGGCCCTCACTCTTCTCTTTCAAATGCCTTCCAGAAAGGATCTTTTATGGAATGCTGTCTTTTCTTTCAGATGTTCTGTGAACAGGTTCCAGCATGGGAGCCTTGGGAAGAGAGTAAAAGGAGGCAGACGTTCTTGACTTGTTCCCTGGAGAAGGACACTTGTCCTAAGTGACCTCTGACCAATGATGTTGCAGTGACAATCTTTCATGGAGTTAAAAAAAAAGCAAAAAAAAAGGAAAGTTCTGTAAGATTTTTCTATGGAGCTTCGGAGGCAGGCAGTTGGGGTTCCTAGCAGTTGGAGTCTTTAGAATTAGATCCAACTGAAAAGGAAGTAGAATGTGAACAGAAACATCAAGGAAAGACTAATCATCACTAGTGCAACCAAGGCATTTTCATTAGGTACAATATCCACCAACTCCCTGTAAAAATCTCCATTCCACACTTTCATCTGTACTACCCAGCAGTGTGCTGAGGCTGGCCCATAAGAACCATTAAATATTCTGGGTTTTGTGATCCCATTTGTTAGGCTGAACCATCATTTAAAATTAAGTTATATGCATGATATTAAGAACAAAGTAAATAAATGCTCAAAAAGTGTCACTTCCTAATTATTTTACTGCATTTTATTCATGTTTTGAATAATATATATAAATTCTATTGTATCTATATGCAAAAATGCTATTTAATGGTGAGCATCTCTTCCTGATTCCTTGTTCACTAACTACACATTAGTACCTTGAAATTGACCATGAAATTAACCATGGTGGGTGTATTTATACCATGGAAATTGGCCAATGCTAGAGGTCCATTATTATTTTTTTTTTTGCAGGAGGGAGGGGGGCATGCGGGGAGCTAAGTGCTGAACTTTTGTCATCAAACCCCACGCCCACATTTTCCACATTATCCACATGGGCCACTCCTTGGAGCCTCAACTCAAATCCTGCCTGGCATGAAGCCTCCCCTGATCACCCCAGCCTACTATGATTCCCAGCATTGAATACCCAATACATTGTGTGCCTGTAAGCCTCAGCTGGCCCTTGGCTAACAGTACAAAGGATTTAACAAATCTTTTTATATGGCTATATTCTTCTCTTCTACCTTCCTCTAAGTAGATTGTGTGTTCTTTAAAGACAGAAACTCAGTACATAGCGGGTATCAACAAAGACTTGGTAAATGGAAATTTGCATATGGAACTTTTTAAATAACATGTTCCAGTTCCCAAAGTGTTCCCCTCCAATGGAGGATAAAATGGATGCTGACCAACTTAAAAAGAGTCTTTTTCTATGATAATTTAAGACTACCAAATTGAAATGAAGTTGTCCTTAAAGATATATTAACTCACTCTGATGCTTACTCCAGTGAGTGGTAGATTAAACCAAGTGTTTCTTTTTCTTCACAAAGTGATTTTTGGTTTAGAACGTTGTGTAAATTAACTTTTAGTTGATCTCTTAAAAATGGATGGGAGGGGACCTCCTCTGGTGGCGCGGGCGGTTGAGCGCAGCGCTGTGAAGCTGTCCACAGCCTCTGCAGTGCCGGTTCAATCCCTGCTGGCGAGGGTCCCACATGGCGCAGCAGACCTCTCCTGTCGAGCTCGCTGCTCCCCTAAGCAGTGTATTTCATCTGTCTGCCTGTTCTGTTCCCACTCTGTCTCTGGTGAAATCTCTCACCCTCCCGTGAATCTAGCCTGTACTCTGGTTCTTGTATAAATAAATAAATAAATCTTTAAAAAAAAAATGGAGGGGAGGGCCTCCCTGGTGGTGCAGGGGTTAAAGTCTCAGTGCTATGAAGCTATCACCAGCCTCTGCAGCAGGAGTCCCATCCCCAGCCAGGGAGCTATCCACACAGGGCAGCAGACCTCTCCTGTCTCGCCCGCTGCTCCCCTCAGCAGTGTATTTCAGTAGATCTTCCTGTTCTGTTCCCCACTCTGTCTCTGGTGAATCCTCTCACTCCCTGCACCTCTGGCCTACACCCCAGTTCTTATATGAATAAATAAGCAAATCTTTTTTAAAAAAGCTCCACTGCCTCAGTTAGGCTGTCAAGAGGTGCTGACTCATGGTCTGGAGGATTCTCTCAGGAGCCACCTGGGGGCACTGCACAGGCAGACCTAGCACACTGACATTTTGCAGGGGAGCAGCTGGTGGAGGAAGAGGTGCTGGAAAAGCTGGCTGCAGGGCTGCAGGGAGGGTAAACAACTCTCTGGGAAGGAAAGTGGCTCCAACCTTAAGTGACATTTGGCATTTGCAAAAGGAAGTAGCCATCAACAGGAGATCCCAGCTGGTTTGACTTACAAATAACAAATCCAATTCTGTATCTTGCAGCTTGTCTTCTATCTGTAAACATTGAGGAAGCTATCCGCAGAGGCAGGTTCAAATTACCCTTGTGTTCCAGATCTTGGCATGGGGTTTTGGGAGTGGGTTTCAGAAAAGTTACTGGATGGAGTGAAAGAAAAAGAAGTGCAAGATGATTGATTCTGTGCTCCTCACCAGCCTTCCTGGCCCCCCAAACTTCAGGGCGATGCATTTGGAGGGAAAAAGCAGTGCTGAAGATAAAGACCCAGGTGGGAGTGATGGTTGGGGAGATGAGGCCTAAATCTGATCAATGGAGTAAGAAAGAGCAACAGGAGAAGGAAGCTTCCCTCTCCCAGAACTTTTTGGAAAATGAGTTCTGGTGAGTTGCTCTGGCTGGAATATGTCTGCACTGTTCCATAAAGAAGCTTACTTTGACAACTTCTTGAGATGCTCATTGCTGCCAAATGCATTCTGTAAATCCACTTAATGCATTTGTTTGGTTTTTCCTTTCCATATTTTTTAGTGGGGTACAAAGAGGGGTAGGACTGACCTTAAGTCACAATGACCCAATCTAAATAGGAGAAGCAAGTCAGAAGCATGAACGTCACTAGTGGGCAGGACTCATTTCCTAAACCAAGCAAACAAGGACTTCTCATCCTTGATGCCAGAGCTTCAGTAATTCTGCTCAAAAGACAGTTGTTTCGAATGCTGCAAGTGTCCAGTTGCAGAGAGAAACCCTCTCCATTTTCCTTGTTCCTGCCATGTCTGTCCCACCCAGGATTCTCAAGATCAGGTGACATCATTGCACAAACTTTCAGAAAATCATGTCACTTCATTGGATAAGGTTAGTTCTAGCTGACCCTACACTTCCCAGGCTGGGACAGACCTTTTCCAGGTCTCTCCAGGTTGCGTTGTCCACTTCCCACTGACTCCAAGGCCATGGGATGACCTTGCTAATGCTTCTGAGGCCCTGTGACTCCTGAGGCAGCTGGGCTGGAGCCCAGGTCCCTCCCGTGTAGTCTGGAGCAGCATCTGGTTGGGAGGTTTATCGCCAGCTGTTATCTCAGCGTTCCTTGATGCAGCTTAAACCTATTAATTCCTTATCTTGTCATCACAGGCTAAATGAAAGCATCCTCCACGGCACTTCCTCCCTTTGGAAGAAAATCTTTTACCTCTCGCTCACCCCCATGTAGTTGGCCTCTGTGTTTCCAAGAACTCTTTTTCTTGCTTCCTGTGAAGTACTTTGGGCTGAAGAACCTCCCGGGGAATCAGCCTGGGAGATGGAAAGGCCAGGAGAAAACGAAGCCGATCTAGCTCTCTTAGGGTGATGTGTTTGAGGCCCCCTGGATGAAGCCCTCTGCCCCCAAATGAGTCCCTGGGACCACCTTGAGGCCTAAGAATTACTGTTCTAGTCTTCATGCTATGATCAGGCAGATTTTCCCAATTCAGGAACCTCTTTTTAAACCACAAAGAGGTTTTGAAGGAGCAATCCCTAAAATGGTAGGAAATAAGAATCTACAGAACTAGGACCTGAGTGGCTGAGGCCTGAGACAAGGAAAGATCAGAAAGACAGAGATGAGACAGAAGTTGCAATTGTGCTGGGAAGGCTGCCATGCAGTGGTACCCAAACCTGGGAGATGAAATTCCCAGGCCTGGTGTAGGATAAGGAAAAATATAAGGCTTTTCTGCCCTCCCGCCATCAGGATAGATGACGGATCCCTGCGGTCCTGAATGCATGCCTGATGGCAGGCACCTGGAATAGGGTGTGGGCAGAGGTAGATGGGATTCACCTGGGCTAAGACTGGGCTTTTAAGGGCGGCGTCACAGGGACGCCAGCAGAAGCCGAGAGAGAAGCAGAAGGCCAGAGAGCCCAGAGTGAAGAACTGCTGGGGGCTAGGAGGCCTGCCAGCCTTCCGGCCCCCCAGCACCCTTGCCTGATGTGTACTGGGTAAATCCCAATAAAAGACCTGCAAAAAAACACTGAGGACTCTGACTCCTCCTTTACCCGGTCTGCTGGATCATAGAAAACCTGCACTGTGTCCATTCCTGATCATACACCTGGGTCATCCACTTCTCGCTCCTCCTTTCTCAGAACAATCTGGGAGGTAATGGCAGGGATGGGGAGGTGGGAGAGGGGTGTGGGGTGGGAGCAGGTAGATCACTCTGTGCTCAGAAGGAATAGGAACTCCTCTGCAGGACTACATTTCACTCACCCATAGTTCATCTCCAGAGACCTAGAGGAAGAAGAATTTGAGCATATTTCTTCCAGCTTTTCCTTTCTAGGCACGAGGACACATTTTCTCAGCCAATTCCCCTCCAATCTCATGGCTCTTTAGGTCATGTGGCCCCTACAGTTGCCTCTAGCAAGCATTAGCTTGATTAAATCCCTCAGGATCTATTGCTAGAGTAAGAGGGGGTGTGTCCATTCCAGCTCTTTCCCACCTAACCCAGAGGTCTTAGTACACCCAATGAGTCATGTTTTAATCCTCATCGGCCCCTCTCTAATCAAGGTCACCAGAGACTCCACTGTCTCCTGGTGTTTTACTTTTTGTTGTATCAGCCACCCTTGACATAATTGTTCACGCCCTTGTCCACCTGGCTTCCGGGACGCTTTCTCTTCTCTTCCTCTCTCACTGGCCACTTGATCTCAATTTCCTTTCTGGGATCCTCCTCATTTTCCAGCCCCATGGGGTAAATCCTCCTCATTTTCCAGCCCCATGGGGTATAGAGTCCCATGGCACAATCCTCAGACTTCTCTTTCCTGTCTCTTCATTCTATTCCTAAGGTTTGCTCATCTGTTATCTGTTATCTTGGCTTTAAATATCTTTATTTAATTGTAGTGACTCCCAAATATTCTTCTCTGACATGTACTTTGCCCCTTAGTTGCAGACTTAATCAATTTGACTGCCTAATCAACATCTCCATTGGATGTCTAATAGGCGTATCAAACTTTAATGATCAAAACTCCAGGTATAGGGGCCTCCCTGGTGGCACAAGGGGTTAAGACGCAGCACTATGAAGCTGTCCACAGCCACTGCAGCATGAGTTCAATCCCCGGCCAGGGAGGTGACCCACATGGCACAGCAGACCTCTCCTGCCTCGCCCACTGCTCCCCTCAGCAGTGTATTTCCACCTCTGCCTGTTCTGCTCCCCACTCTGTCTCTGGCGAATCCTCTCACCCCCAACACTGCTCGCCTATACCCAGTTCTTATAAGCATAAATAAATAAATCTTTAAAAATGAAACTCCAGGTATAGTGTAGAGGCAGGAATGGATATAGCGCAGATTTTCTGATCCAGCAGACTGGGTTAAGGAGTCCTGGAGCCCTCAGTGGTTTTTTTTGCAGGTCTTTTATTGGGATTACCAGGTGCATGGCAGGCAGGGGTGCTGGGGGTACACAGCAGGCCTCCCAGCCCCCAGCAAGTCTTCACTCTATCTGGGCTCTCCGGCATTCTCTGCTTCTCTCTCGGCTTCTTCTGCTTCTTTCTTCGCTTCTCGGCTTCTACTGGCATCCCCGTGACACCCCCTTAAAGGCCCAGTCTCGGCCCAGGTGAATCCCATCTACATCTGCCCACACCGTACTCCAGGTGCCCGCCATCAGGCATGCATTCAGGACCGCAAGGATCCATCATCTATCCTGATGGCAGGAGGGCAGAAAAGCCTGACATTTTTTCTTTACCCTACATATAGCTTCAAAATATATTCAGAATCTGATCACATTCATTTCCCCCACTCTATACAAAACCAACACCACTTTCTCCTTTCCTCTTCCCTCCAATAGCCACTTTTCCTACAGCAACCAGTGGAAATAGTATACTATAATAGTGAAATCATGTGGTACTTTTGCTAAAAATCTGAGGACTTCTCATCTTACATAACAAAAACTAGAATTGCTACAAATGACCTGTTATACTCCACATTATCAAGAGGCATTGAAAGAGGTGAGAAAGTGGATGACCTGAGGAAAGTGAGTGAGCATGCATGTGTGCTTAGCATGTTTCAGGAACACATAGGACATTCCTTTCTTACCACTCAAATAGTGATCGCCAAATTCACATCAGAATCTCAGAACATGCTCTTCTTTGGAAATAGATATAATTAGTTAAGGCTTGAAATGGGATCATATTGGATTAGGGTGGTCCCTAAATCTAACAATCTGTGTCCTCATAACAAGACCCACAGAGAGCAGAAGGTCATGTGAAGAGTGGTGGGCAGAGACTGGATTATACTGTCATAAGTCAAGGAATGCTTTGGGCCACACTTACTAGAAGAGGCAAGAAAGGCTTCTTCCCAGGAGCCATTAGAGGGAACATGGCTCTGCTGATACCTTGATATCAGACTTCATGCCTCCAGAGCTGTGAGAGAATAAATTTTCATAGCTTAAAGACATCAAGCCACATGGGTTTTCTCAAACTTCCCGTGTGCTGACAAAAGATGCCATTAGGTTAATGTCAAAATTGGCAGGAATCTTGACCTGAGAGCCTGTGTGGCTTTGTCCAGTCTCTTGACATCCCTGAGCCTCAAAAAATTTTCCTTGTGTATAAGACAAATCAGACTCTACTCTCCCCTCAGTTCTGAAAGTTGTGAATTGTCCCAGTCAGTGATATAGACTCAAATCAGGCAGTGAGAGCAATTCTCATTAGATGACATTGGGTTTCCCCAGCGCTAGGGACCTGCCCCAGATGTGTGCAATGGAAACATTCTCACCCTCATAAGGCACCTGAACGCCACAGGGAAGCTGCTGGAGCTGGACTTGTCCCTGGAAAGAAATCCGGTTCACGTTTGTTTCACAAAACTATTCTTTGCAACCCTGGGCACACTCTCACTATGGTATCAAGAGCTATTCCTAGCCAACATCTTCGAATGGGAACGGGCTGATGATGCTGTACCACTCACAAATGCAGCCAGAAAAAAACGGTTAGCAAAGCAACTCAGGCTTTTTATGCAACTAGTTTCCAGGAACCAAGCCCTCTGATTGGGCACTCCATTTGGGCAATCCTTTCATTGAAAGGACGCCTCCTCCGGACTTGCTGCTGTGTTGTCTTATGTGTTCCAACACTTGTAATTAGTTGCAAGAGGAGGAGTAGGTGATCATACCATTTTAGAGCAAGATGATAGATCTTCAAACTAATTCCTGTTTTTTTCACAAGCAAGGTGTCAAAGCTCAGATTGCCGAAGTCATTTGCAGAGACTGGAAAGCACCCCATCTCCATTCCCAGGAGCATCCTCTTCTTACACTTCCCAGAAGCATCCTCTTCTTACACTTCCCAGATATAAGCCTCCTGCAGGTCCTGCGCACTTTAGAGTTCACGCTGAAAGAGGGTCTTCTGCTCCGTGCTTCTTGCCATGGAACTTCTGCCCACTAATGGGGAAGCTGCCTGATTTGGCACGGAACCACCTATGTCTTCTAAGTCACGGAAGTTAAGTTTGCAAGATTCCTTTTTTTCTTAACTGTTCTTCAAAGACAGAAAACAACAACCATTTCCAATCTGATTCAAGACCACAGGATTGTTTTTAATTCCATTCATCAGTATCTCATTCACCCCAAGAGACTATGGGATGTTTCCATATTTACATAATGGGCTCATCATTTTAAGTTCCATAGGGCCCTCTCTGACATGGTGGCAATTATGTTTCCCTGCAAGCTTCCAAGTTTACTGTAAAGGCCAAAAGGGTCTTAGACACCCAGAAAACATACTTTTTATGTTTTTATAAACTCTATAAAACTGTAATTGGATCAAACTTTGCATTCAAAAGCACATTCTTCAGGAATATTTTATATGCACATAAAACATCGAGAAAATGTTAACATTATGATCTTAACTGTTTGCACATTGAAACCAGCTAAAGTTAGGAAAATGCAATCCATCTGTTCTCTTCTTTGAAATTTGATTATTCTGAGAGCACAAAAGAGTGCCTCAGGGGAGTTTGACACTGCCCTCTCCCAACTCCTGTTATCAGGTGATGGTGAGGTTGACTTAGGGAGGAGGAGAAGGGCCTGCTTTGCCCACCCTTTCTCCAAACTAAGGTCTGGTCAAAGAGGAGCCCTGGCAATAACGGCAAATCCTCTAACAGACTCCCCAAGCCTCAGGCCATGGCCTCAGGTGCATGGGGAGCTTCTGAGAGTCATCTCACCTGTCCTGGCTCTTGCACAGCCCTAATTCCCAAGAGGCCCGGGGATAAGGAAACCCAGGTTTTGCGCTAGCCCCTCAGGCTTGTTTGTTCAAGACTATCCATTAGGCATTTATTAGCCTCATTATGAAGTGCTAGCGGCCTAATTACTTCAAGCTGAGTGGGGGATAGCAGAGGCAGGGGGAAATGGGTGAACAATATGAGCAACAGCTGACATTTGCTTTCCCAAGGAGCCCTACTGCTCAGCCCCCCTGTTTTATCTGTTAGCACAGCAAATTGGACCCTTCATTATCACATTTACAAAGGGCTTGGCACATGCAGGGAGAAATAACTTGGAGAGGGAAAGAGTCAATATTGGGTGAGAGGCTGGTTCCCACCAAGGGTATGCCTCCTCCCCAAAAGAACAATACCCACTGCTCCACAGCCACACCTGTACCTGCTGGGAACCACCACCAGAATCAGGACAAGTGCAAAGATTTCTCCCTGGAGAATGGGGGTCTTCTATAGGGAAGATCAGACGGCATGGGGGAAGTATCTTGGGAAGGCCACTTGCTCTCTATTGAAGGATAGCCATGGTCAGAGCTTCTCAGACAGGTTTTGACCTCATTGGTGGCAACACAAATACAGAGAGGACTTTCCATCAATGATAAATTTCCTATCAATGATGAAAGGGGTTTCAATCTTCACTATGCATAAAGATCACCTAGAAATCTATAAGATAGACTCTTAGGCCCTGTCCCAGATGCAGCAGAATCTCTAAAAAGATGCCCAGTGCTCTGCATCATAACAAAGTCCTTAGGTATTTCATGAATGATACACGAAGACAGTGCTATAGAACAAGTTGCTTAATACACAGCATGCCTAAATCATCTCTACTGATTTCCTACCCTGTGAAGGTACAGGGCAAGGAGCCCCAAGGGCTACACATGGGAGCAAGAGACTGAAGCAGGGTGCAGCGCCGGAGGAGGAGAGCACAAGGAACTTGGAGACAAGTGAGACTGAGGAGCACTGAACTTAGAGTTTAGTGGAGGGGTCATAAGGGAAACACTCTAGCCCAAGTGCTACCCCAGGTAAAGCAGGAAGAGTGGAAACATGAGACAAAGGTCCAAAACTCCATCTGAGGAGACAGGGAAGGCTTCCCAGAAAATATAACATATGAACTGGGAGTTGAAGTTAGCCAAGAAAAGGGTATCCATGAAAAAGAGAACCTAAGCAGAAAATATAGTTTGTGCATAAGTCTAGAAGGGAGAGGCAGGCCAGTCAATCTGGGTCTTGAAAATGACTCAGAATTATTGAACCATAACATGTGAAGATGAGGGATGTAGAAATGAGGCTGGAAATATTTGTAAAGAGCTATTCTGGTTTGAATTCTATCTAAGAGAAAGTGGGAAGTCATTGAAGCAGAATAAGATAATTCTAGATTTGGTTTGGAATGAGTTTGAGAAGAAAGATGTAGGGGACAAACCAATGAGGAGGTTGTTCTAGTAATTTCTCCCCTCCAACCCTAATGAGAGCTGTGCCTGAAGCCTGTCACATTGCTGTTTTTCGCAAAGCTGGAACTGATGTTCTATAGGTAACTTCTTTGGTTGATGCAGCACATCAACCACTGGATAGTTTGCCAACTGGCAGGAGTGCCCTCTACTGGCCTCAGCTTCACACACCGCAACTTGAGACAAGTGGGGAAAGAGAAGACATAATGTTAAAAGTTTCTCTTGCCTGGTGAAGCAATTCTTGATGAAGGTAAGTAATGATAATCCTGTGCAAACTGAGATAAACACACCATTTCCCAGCTGCAAGTTGCCTCTGAGAAGTTCCTAGAGATGATAATCCACATGAAAATCCTCAGAACTCCTACTTGTTATGGGTTTCTGTGGTTAACTATCACTAACAGGCTGTCATGGATCTCAAGCCCCTGCCCCAGTTCTATCCATGAATGCTCAGAATTTTATAGTATTGTCATTGTTGATTCAATGTGCTAGATTTCTTCCTCAGATCTCCCACTCTGGAACTGTAGACTGTCTACAACTATTAGTATCCAAAAATAAAAAATAAAAGAGCACAGATGTAAGGTATACCATCCTGGAATATTCTGAAACTGACCCATCACCCCAGTAGCCAAGGTAACTGCCCTCTGCCTTAAAAAATCATCTCAGCTCATGGCAGCGGCATTCCACATGGCTGCCCTCTGCCCACTGCCTGGCTGAACAAGCAGAGGTGCTTCCTGCTATTCACTGGCATAACCAGGCTAGGTTTCCTACCCCTCCATACAAGCCCACACAAATTGGTCCCTGCACACACCAGCTCCCCTGTTTGCCACACACTCACCCCTGACCTGCCTGGGAATCAAGGGGAGGGAGAGTCAGAACTCTCCTTCTCTTATTTCTCTGGCCACACTACCCAAGGCTTCAGCAAAATCAGGCTGATGGTGAAGGATGAGCCATGGGTTTCTGGAATTTGAGAGACCTGAGTCCAAATCTCCTTTCCACTTGCAGGTCCATGGCCTCAAACAAGATACTTCATCTCTCTGGCCTCAGTGTCACCAGTTGTAGCATAATAATAAGAACTAAAACCACCAGCTTTGTTTATAAAAATGAGATTAGAAAAAAAAAAGTGAATGTGGAATTCTATAACTCATTACCTCTTTTTGAACTTTAGTTTCTTGATCCAAGAAATGGATGTAAATATGTATAAATGTAAGTAAATGTATATAGAAATGTAAATACATGTATAAATATATAAATGTATATATATGTAAATATATATATATGTCCTCTATCCTAGTTCACTGGTTTGAGAAGAATAAACAGATAATATCTGTGGAATCACACAGTAGGTAATATATATAAAATTGTTATTGAGCAAACTCTTGTCCTTACATAATGCTCTGTCATACAGAGAATGAGGATGTCTACAATGAAATACTACTCAGCTATTTAAAAAGATGAGATAGTGCTTTTTGGGACAAAATGGATAGACCTTGACGTGATTATGCTAGGAGAAATAGGTCAGAAAATGTATTGAATGGTTTCACTGATCAGTGGGATATAGATAACAGGAAAAAAAAAAGAGCATACTCTGCCAAAGTACAGCAAAATCAAATCTTAGACTTAGTGAAAAATATACCGGTTACCAGAATAGGGAGGAAGGAAGAGGGACTAAGAGAAGGTAGGGGAGAGGGTACTGGCACAGGAAGCTTGGTGGAGGGCGAGTGAAGCTTGTGCACATATAGAGGACTAAAAATATAACCCCAAGTTTATATAGACATGTAAACGACTGACAATTTTTTTTTTTTTCGGTGGGACCCTCGCTGGTGGCCAGGAATCGAACTGGCGCTGCAGAGGCCACGGGCAGCCTTGCAACCCAGCGCTCAACCGCTGTGCCACCAGGGGAGGCCCGACAATTTTTTTTAAAAAGAAAAGAAAGTGTCTAAATTATAAAAACACTTAACCCACAATAAAACACATTGAAGTCTATACAAGCCTCACAATGATAATTGCACTTTCTAGATCTTAAGGGAATTTTCCATAAATGCCATCAATTAAGATCGCATGAGACTGTCTGCTACATCGTTAGGGCAGCTAATTTTTAGCTAAATTTGTTGCCCGGCAGCTAATTTTTAGCTAAATTTGTTGCCCTTCCCTACATGCATACTGGCACTAGGAGTCAATATTCATTCATGTAACAAATTTGTAATGTGTGCAAAGGGACCAGGCACTATGTCAGGTAACAGGATTGCAGAACCTGCAGAAGGAAAACAAAAACAAACATGGCCTTGATCTGATTTAGTGCAAGAGACATATATAAATAAATATACATGCAAAAAAATCTACAAAAAATATAATACATAGGGTCTCATTTTATTCAACGATATTCATTCAACAAATACCAAATGCCAACATCAAGTTGCATGCTGGGAATAAAATGATCATCAAAACCAACCAGGTACCAACCTACAGTCTGGGGGACTTTTTTTTTTAAAAGTTATAACATTTTCTTCACAAGTTTCTTAGCTATTTGTTGGATTCTGTTTCTTGGAGGAGCATTTCCATTTTATTACATCCATACACATATGAAACTTGCGCATATCAGAATCACATTCTTTGTTTGATTTGTTGCCATGAAGCCTTAGATAATTTTACAAATATGAGAAAGTAATATACACACCATTTGTCCTTCATACTTTTTCCTAGTTCTGTCCTCACCTTCTGAGCATCTCATGCTCTATTCCCCATGCCCCCAATAAGGCGAATTTGAAAATATATCAGTGTCTTTTTATATTTTTATTCATAATCATAAAATCCTACAAAACAACATGCACACGTACACATACACACGCGGCATGCTAACAATCACATACACACAGAGAGGATATTTCTCTGGTATCATTTGTTTTACACACACTTTTCTGCATCTTGCATTACTCATGCAAATATTTCTTCAGGAAAATCTCTCCAAGTCATCTGGTATGGCTCCAAATCTTTTTTTATGGTTGCACAATATTTCATGGTGGAGCTATCAGTTTATTTAGCCATTTCTCTTTTGACAAGGAATTCACTTTTTTCTCTTGGCCACTACGAACAACCACACATAAACATATATGCTCTCATGACTTGTTTTGATGCAATAAATTGCTGGGAGTAAAATGCTGGTTCTCAAATGCTGGTTCTCAAATATTAATATATTTTCCCAGTTGCTTTCCAAAAAGGATATAACGGTTCATATTTTCAGAAGTATGTGTCCTTCATACACATCCCAACAAGGAGCTTGATTTGTTTTTAATTTTGTTTGTCTAATAGGTACAAATTGATACTTTTCCCCGATTACCAATGAATTCACTTCATTTTTATAGATTACCCTATGATCACTACTGGAAGTCACCAAATAGTGAGCCCCTTTGATCCATTTTTGGTGTAACGGTACATGAATTTTTTTTACTTCTCCTGATTCATTGTTTGCATATAGAAATGCTACTGATTTTAGTTATTGAGTTTGTATCCAGTCACTTCACTGTATTAGTTTATTTCCAATGCTTTTTTGGTTGTGTTTTTTGGATTTTCTATGTCTATTATGTCACTGCAAATAGTAATAGCCACTCTTTTTTATTTTCCAATTTGGATTCTTTTTATGTCTTTTTCTTGCTTAATTGCTCCAGCTAGGACTTCTAATACTATGTTGAACAGTGGTGGTGAAAATGGGTATTCTCATCTTGTTCCTTATTTTAGGAAAAAAATGCTTTTAATTTTTCACCATGGAATATAATGTTGGCTGTGGGTTTGTCATATATGGCATGTATTATGTTGTTACATGTTCCATTTATTTTCATCACGATTTCAATGCTTGAAATTATGTATAGATAAAGGGATGAATTGGCACATGCAGAAGCAATAGCTAATGAATGGGATGGGGAAAATGGTACTCATAACAATTACAGAAATTGCAATTTCACAAATCTTGAGAAAGTGGTAGGCTCAGGTTAGCCAACTATTATCTCAAGGCCTTCTGTGAAAGTCAGATAGCCTCCATAGCAGTATTTGAAGAAAACCTTATCTCTTGCAGCTATAGGGCAGACTACAGCTCAGGATTTCATTGTGAAGGTTACAGAGTTACAAAGGAGACTGAAGTAAGCCTTTGAAAGTCTCCTATGTCAAAGTAAGTGTCCAACAAAGAAAGGGTGGGACCTTAAAACTAGGGAAAGCCATATTTAGACAGATGATCAGAGTCAGAGTTTAACAATCTAGAGTCAGAATTTAACAACAAGAGTCAGAATTTAGCAATCTAGCAAGAATAACCTGAGTTGGTATATACTGTTGTGATGGTACCTTAGAGCTTCTACATGGCTGTGGTCAAGAACTGCCTTTGCAGAATATTGAAGAAGGATTCAGAAGTCTAAAAGAGATGGGCATATTAGGGTAGATTTCTTATGTGACATCAATGAATTTATCATTTGACTATGTTCTCCAGGAAGACTGAGAGGACACTCTCTTAAAAAATAAAAATAAAAATAAAAGCTTTCAATTAAATAACAGGTTTAAAAAAAAAATCAGTGATGAGAGAGAAATAACCTCTTTCGTAGACCTGGTTCGACAATAGGTGATGCTGCCATGGGATTCTAGAATGACAGTGGGTGGACATAATGGTCAAACATGGCTGCAAAGCAACCAGGTGCCCTGAAGCCCAGGAATCTATGACAATAGAAACTAGATCATAGTATTCCTGGGGCAAGAAATACGAGTAATCAACTTGAGTGTAACTTGACTTGTATAACTAAAAAAAAAAAAAGACACCACAAAGACCACAAACAACAAACTAGTAGTCGACACCAGCTGTCACAATATAATTGGAAAGTTTCTATCTCAGACTAGTTTTTAGATCCAATTCAGTTAATTAACACAGAGACTACCTGAGTCAAGGAAGTATCCTGCCATGGCACCATTAAAGATGTAATATATACCCTAGTATCTCCCCCCCCCCACCCAAACCTGTGGCCATTTATCAGAATTTCTGGTATTGTGATAAGAAGAATAGTCAAAACTTTAGAACATCACTAAATATATGATCTGAGCCAACATAGATAGCAGGGACCCAAAATATCATCATGGCCTCCCATTAGAATGGAAGTGTATAAAGGCCAGAGGATAACCGGAATCTGCTTCATCTTGCAGAGAATCCACACTTAGTTTCTTGGTTTCTGAGTGCATAACTGTGAAAAGTATATTCAAAACTGCTTAGATGCTCATATTGCTTCCCTGTCAAGTGGAGGAAAGCCATTTTGGTAAGAAGAGTCAAATAGAAACTCCCCAAAATATTACTACTCTCACTGAGAGTATAAATTAGATGCAAAATTTCATGTCTAGAGGAATTACAGAGATTGGCATCACAAATAAAGACTTAAAAGATGCAGAGAGGTGGTTGTCACCATACGCCTGTTTAATGCACTTCTATAGCCCCTAAAGAAATCAGGTGGATTAAGGTATATAACAACACATTACTATTAACTTAACCAAGTAGTAGATAAAATTAAACATGCTGGTGTGAGTTCTCTACAGCAACAGATTAACAGTCCCTGGTTCTTTGACTTAGCATTAAGGAAAATCAAAAACATTTTGCTTTTGCATAGGGATGACAGCAACATACACACATTATTATTCCTCAAGGCATCATTAGCTCTCTGACTTAGTGTCACAGTAATGTTGCCAGGCAAGACAGAATGAGCCTAAACATAAGGTAATTTTTTTTTTCTCAAATCATAACTCAGAAAAGAGGAAGTTGCCTTACATTCAACTCTATACAAAGTCCTACATTATTTCTCAATAACTTTACTTTAAATAATAAAGTACCACCTGTAAAAGGCACATGAACCAGAAGAGACCAAATTAATTCTGGTTTTGTATGCCTAAGGTCAGTTTAAGAAGATACAGGAAAAAAAATACAGTAATTATAGTGTACTAAATGCTAAATACAATAAATATACTTAAAAATTTTTAGTACTTACAATGTCTACTAATTATATAGATACATATATTTGTTCCATCAGTCTTTACTAGAAGTAGCTCCAAGAAGATAGAAAATTGCTCATCTACACTGCAAGTATCTAAACAGAATCCTTAGTGTCTAGGATAACTCAAAGTCAAACCAATCTAACTGAAGCATTTCCTCAAAGTCTCCCCCTAGAGACCCAATAAAAAAACTGATGATTTGACTTGAGGGCTAGTAATAATGTGTTAATAGGAAAGGGATCTACAACTTTTGTGCTCGGTGTCAAAGAGTAAATATTTCGGTTTGTGGACCATACAATCTCTGTTACTCAACTCTGTCATTGTAGCACAAAAGCAGTCATAGAGTGAGTGTGGCTGTGTTCTAATAAGACTTTCTTTATGGACACTGAAATTTGAATTCCATATGCTTTGGAATATCGTGAAACAGTCTTCTTTCTTTTTTTTTTCCAATCATTTTAAAATGTAAAAAGCATTTTTAGCTCATGGTACATATTAAAACAGGTGGCAAACCAAGCTGACCTTCTGGCCAAAGTTTATGTCCCCTTGTAGGTAAATAAAACACTGAATTTAGAGTTAAAAACCTTGAGTGAAGAACCACTACTGCTTTCAATTGTACAATGTGAGACTTTGGGAAAATCAAATTAGTTCAAATAAGCTCTCAAGATTTCGATTTACTAATCTATTAAATAAAAACATTTAGGGCCTCCCTGGTGGTGCAAGAGGTTAAGTTTCAGCACTATGAAGCTATTGGCAGCCACTGCAGCACGAGTTCGACCCCTGGCCAGGGAGCTGACCCACATGGCACAGCAGACCTCTCTGTCTCCCCCACTGCTCCCCTCAGCAGTATATTTCAGTCAATCCACCTGTCGGGCTCCCTACTCTCTCATGAATCCTCTCACCTCTCATCTCCCCATCCCCCACATCTCTGGCCTACACCCCAGCTCTTGTATGCATAAATAAATAAAACAAATAATAAATCCTTATAAATAAAAACAGTTAATTAAATGTTTAAACGCTTAAATTAAAAATCCTTTCAACTCTAAAATTTCTGTAGTGGCTTCTTGTAAAGGCAGGACAGGACACAGTGCAGGTTTTCTGATTCAGCAGACCGGGTAAAGGAGGAGTCAGAGTCCTCAGTGGTCTTGCAGGTCTTTTTATTGGGATTTACCCGGTACACAGCAGGTAAGGAAGCTGGGGGGCCAGCCCCCAGCAAGTCTTCATTCTATCTGGGCTCTCCGGTCTTGTCTCAACTTCTACTTCTCTTGCTTCTCTCTCGGCTTCTCTTTTGGCTTCTGCTGCCGCTGGCGTCCCTGTGACGCTGCCCTTAAAAAAAAAGCACAGTCTTAGCCCAGGTGAATCCCATCTACCTATGCCCACACCCTATTCCAGGTGCCCGCCATCAGGCATGCATTCAGGACCTCAAGGATCCATCATCTATCCTGATGGCGGGAGGGCAGAAAAGCCTGACATTTTTCCTTACCCTACACTTCTATTTCTAGCAATATGGCAGACTAGATGTACAAAAATTGCTTCCCAATACAAAAATTACATTAAAATACTAAATAAAATAAAATATCTTAAAAATTTTTGGTGAGCCACAGCAAATTGAAAGAGAATTCCTCTGAGGCCAAAAATGACCCCCCAAAATCCAAAGAGTTCTCAAAAAAGTCCTCAATTCAAAACTTTTCTGGGGTACCTTTCAACCTCTGGGACCCTAGCCATTCAAGTGTAACATGTCTCAACTGGAGGTAAGAAGAAAGGTCTGTACTGAAAGGGAAGTCAAATATGAGACCTTCAAACAAAGCAAGAACCCCAATGTCCATCACCACCAGAGTACCACTCAGTAGGGAAAATAACTATCAGAAGATTGGGATAGACGAGAACTTCCTCAAACTTATAAAGGACATACATGAAAACCTACAACTAACATTATGCTTAATGTTAGGACATTAGGGCCTCCCCCGGTGGCGCAGGTGGTTGAGCGCCACGCTGTGAAACTGTCCGCAGCTTCTGCAGCGCCAGTTGGATCCCGGCCGGCGAGGGTCCCACATGACACGACAGACCTCTCCTGTCTCGCCCACTGCTCCCCTCAGCAGTGTATTTCTTCAGTCTGCCTGTTCTGTTCCCTGCTCTGTCTCTGGTGAATCCTCTCACCCTCCCGCTGATCTGGCTTGTACCCTGGTTCTTGTATAAATCAATAAATCTTTAAAAAAAAATTAGGACATTAAATGTTTTCTCCCAGAGATCAAATATAGGGTAAGGATGCTCATTCTCAACACCATTATTTTACATTATACTGGCAGTCCTAGCAGGGCAATAAGCCAAGAGAAAGAGGGGGAGGAAACAGTGATATTGGCAAGATGGTGGAAATCCAGACCTTATTTCTCCACAGCCCAGCTCTCATTTATCCACAGAATCATTGATTTGGCAACCACATTAGAAATAAAAAACCATAATAAGAATTCCAGAATCCAGTTAAGAAGCTTAAGTATCTATCACATAAGCAAAACATGAGATCAGTCATACTGACGTAGATAAGAATTTCACTTTTTGGTTCTTCAAGAAAGAAAAAGGAAAAAGAAATGGAGTCCTATGAATTGCCTGAGAAAGAACTCAAAATAATCAAGAACTCAAAATAAAGAAATTCAATGAGTTACCAAAGAACACAGAAAACTAAACAAAATCAGGAAAGTGAGACATGAACAAGATGAGAATATCAACAAAGAGACAAACTATTCAAATGTACCAAATTGAAATCATAGAGCTAAAGAACATAACTGAATCTAAAAACTCACCAGAGGGATTCAACATCAGACTTGATCAAGCAGAAGAAACAGTCATTTGAAATTAGGAACTCAGAAGGAAAAAGAGTAAAGAAATCCTGGGCCTCCCTGGTGGTGCAGGCGGTTGAGCGCAGTGCTGTGAAGCTGTCGCAGCCTCTGCAGTGCCGGTTGGATCCCTGCCGGCCTCAGAGCAACCCACATGGCGCGCAGACCTCTCCTGTCTTGCCCACTGCTCCCCTCAGCGGTGTATTTCGTCAGTCTGCCTGTTCTGTACCCCGCTCTATCCCTGGTAAATCCTCTCACCCTCCTGCGCATCTGGCCTGTACCCCAGCTCTTGTATAAATAAAAAATAAATCTTAAAAAAAAAGAAAGAAAGAAAGAAAGAAAGCCTAAGGGGAAAGTAGGATACCAACAAGGGAACTAAGACACACATTATAGGAGTCCCAGGAGGAGGAGGAGGGAAGGGGAGAGGAAGAAAAAAAGAGGGAGGGGAGAGAGAGAGAAATTTATATAAAGAAACTATGCCAGAGCTACACTGGAGTTCAAATTCTGCTATTTTTTTTAATTAACTTACGGTAAGTTTGACAAGTATTATATTTTAGCCTCCCTAAGCCTTAGTTTCTTCTCCTGTAGAATGGATAAAATATAGCCCCTACTCCTGAACACTATTGTGAAGTTGAAAGATAAATCTCACATAAAAGAATAGTTCCTGGACATAAATGCTTGACAAATAGTCATAATTCTTTTTGTGTGTGAATAGATGATGAGGGTGAGATTTCTATCAACAGTTAGCTAGCAAAATACACTGTATGTTGCAGAGCTGTTTTACTTTCTCCCTCTGAGAGGAAGCCTCTTCTTTTGCCTCCTAGTCAGTCAGTATCTGGCAGTTTTGCCATCCCAAAGCCTCTCAGCACTTCAAGTAGGAAGGCAGTATAAAAACACTAAAGAAAGAATGGCTGAAAACTTCCCAAATCTTATGAAAGAAATGGATATGTAGACTCCCAAAACTTAGAGGATTCCAAATACTAAAAGGTAGAAAACTAAAAACTTTTCCTGTAAGATTGGGAAGAAGACAACAATGGCTATTTTTGCCACTTTTACTCAACATTGTACTGAAGGTCCTAGTCAGAGCAATCAGACAAGAAAAGTAAGTCATCCAGATTGGAAAGGACATAATTAAATTATCTGTCTGTGACACACAACCAGAAAGAGAAACTACCTTTTTGTATTTTAGAAATGGGTAAACTTACCTCAAAAATTTAGAAGAATAAATGCACAACAGGATCTCAGAAATGGAAAATGAAAGGGGAGGGGCGGGGAATCAAAATATTGAGAGACTTATCTTACCAAACAGTAGAATACGTAAGCCACTATATTAACTCAATTAGGCCTTGATATAGGAAAAGTATATCAGTAAAAATGAACATAAACTCCAAAGCCAAATCACAATAGTTTGAAATTTTTTAAATTATTCAATACAACATTGAAATCCAGGGGGAATATGTGTTAGTTCATAATTTGTGATTGTACAAGTGACTGCCTATGTGGGAGAGAAATGGGATTCCTGTCTCAAGCCATATTTACATATTCTAAGTGGCTTAAAATTTTTTAAATTAAAAAAAAATTAAAACTTGTATGGGGAGAAGGTCATGACCAAGAGAGCATGAAATGGACTTTGGGGGCTGTACCTTGGTTGGGGATACTTGGGTGTGTTCACTATGAAGTATCATGTAAAAGTATATTTACAAGATTTGGAATTTAAAATTGTGTGTATATATGTGTGTTATAGTTTTTTAAATGTTTACTTAAAATGGAAAAAAAATCTTGCAAAAAATCTAGATTATAATTATAGTCTAAGTGTGAGAAGACCTTCTTAACCCAGAAGCTGCAAATAAAGAATAAGTCACATTTGACTGAAAAAAAAATGTGAAACATTTGTATGGCAAATGGTATCACAAATAAAGCCAACATAAAATAGGTCAGCCAAAGATTTTTGTAGTATATATATATATCAGATACAAGTTCAACCATTTATAAATTAAAAAACTCTTATAATTTGACAAGAATGAGACAAATATTTCAATTCAAAAGTTGACCAAGGGGCAAACAATTTGGAGAGATGTAAACCCAAATGATTGATTAACATATAAAAAGAGGTTCAAATTCACTAGTAGTCAGAGGAAGATAAATTAAAATAACAATGAGATGTTTATCCATCAAACTACAGAAAATGCTAAAAGCACTAAAATAACTAGTGTTAGCACAGATGTAGGGGAAGGGGTGATAAGTTCATACATCACTGCTGAAGTGTGATGTGTCTGGCCTTTTTGGAAAGTTATCTGACAATTATAGATTTTAATTTAAAAATTTTAAAAACCTAACCCCTCAACCCTACAAGAAATTCTCCTCATGAGGATCAGATCAGCCCGAGGAAATATAATCACCAGTGTGAAGGACACATTTAGAAATGCTTACTGCCACATGTTCATAATGGGGAGAAAAATCTGGAAAGAAAATGAAGGGTGGGTATTCTCTCTCACAAGGGAATAATATGCAGTCACTAAAAAGAATGAAAAGGAGTATACCAGCATTTTCCTACCTTTTCTTGATTATCATTTCCTTTTGGGGTCTTTTTCCTTAATTGTTCTGTCATAAAATGTTAATATCACAGATAGACAGTTTGTTTATTTATTGTATGTGTATCAGTGCTTTATATATTAAAAGAGTACAGTTTTTTTCTACCACACTTCAAGAAGCACCCCCTGTTGTGGTTTTCAGCCCTGTTAAGGGATCAGGACTGAGTACACTCATTGACCTGGGGAGATTTTTCACAAGATAGTTTCTAGAAATTCCAATAAGAAAAGTACATATTATATGATTCCAATTGTTTAATATTAATCATTATAACTATATATGTACTTGTATATGTGTATGTGTGTGGTGTACATACACGTATGACAGTATGAGTAGGAAAAAAATATAGAAGGATATTGTCCAAAAGGATCACCTGGGTTTGGGAAGACCTGATGTGAGTGGGGCAGAGTAGGGGAACAGGGTCAAGCAAAAGAAAAAATGGGGAGATACTTCACTCACTAAAAATTGTGAAGTATGGAACAGGAAAAAGTGATCAAAAGTACAAACTTCCACTCATAAGTGTGTGCTAGAGGGGTAACATACAGCAAGGTGACTAAAGTTAACAGCACTTTATTGAGTATTTGAAAGTTGCTAAAAGTGTGGATTTAGAATTCTCAACACAAGAAAAATAAATAAATTTGTAACTATGTGTGGTGATGATTGTTAATTAAACTTAATGTGCTCATCATTTTGCAATATACAGATAAATCATTATGTCACATGCCTAAAACTAATACAATGTTATATGGCAATTATATGTCAATATAAATAAAATTAAAAGTACAATATAATCACATTTATATAAGTGTAGATACGTTAAAAAAAAAAAGAAAAAAAAAAGAAAAAAAAAAAAAGAGCTTTGCTTTGCTTTGCTTCCAGACTTCTAGTCTCATGGGAATGGATGGGAAGCAGGGACTGGAGGGTCTGTGTCTCCTGCAGTTCCAGGACAGCAGCAGAGTGTAAATAGTCCAATCTACTCAGTTTTCAATTAAGAGAAGAAAATATTCTTTCAGCATTTTTGGACTCTTCCAAAATCTTTCTGATGCACAGGATTTCCTCCTTACTATCTGAAAATAGAGTGTTTCTGTGAAATCTTTCTGAAACTAAAATCACACACGTCAAAGAAGACCTTACCATACGTTTATATGGAAGAAATTTTGAGCATCCGCAGACCTAAATCATACCAAATAACACATAAAAACTTCAAATAGCATAATAGATAGTAAAAGCAGAAATGATATGACACATGCATGGCCTATAAAAATGTAGTTCCTAGGGAAGAGGCTTGATGGGGCCACTCTCACTCCTGGGATGCATGCTCCCTCTAGACCAGCTGCTGCAAAACCAAGGTTTCTGGCACAAAAGCAAAAATGTCCTGATATCCTTCAGTTAACGGAAACAATCACTACAGCAGGTCTCTGAAAAGTGAAGTGGCACAATGCACAATTCCAGAAAGCGATGGATACCTGTATCCAATTCAACTGAAAACTGAGAAACTCAAATCTGAGAGGGACTAACCTGTCTTACGAAGGAAAGGAGAGGCTCATACCCTTTCCAGCTCACCCTCAAATGATCTTTAGTTGCAGACTGTGAAAACACAAGCAACCATGTGGCTGCTGCTGGTGAAGCTCAGGTAAGGATTAGCCTCTTGAAGAGGGTGGACACCTACCAAGCCCTCCTCTAAGAGAACATTTGGCACTTTCTGCCCATCGCATCACCTGCCTTAGACTCAACATTGACGTTTCCCTGGTGGCTATCTCTCGGGTTCATACCTATGGGCATTGAACACAGAAAACTTTCATATTTGGGTGACATTAATTTAAGTTCATGAGCATTGTTGAGTTCCTAGCACTCTCCTATAGGCCATCCAGCATAATAGACCCATTGATGCTGCCTGCATAGAGGTGTCAGATGGGATAATAACCTCTGAATTCCAAGTAGGATAGAATGGGTGTGGAGTGGATCTGGATGAAAGAACTTCCGAGTAGCAGGTCTGACTCTTGCCAAGGTGGGGCTGGAGTATCTCAGAGCCTGTCTCATCCCCAGTGGAAGAAACTTGCAGACGGAAGCAGGCCAGCAAACTGACCACAGCCATGGAGTTCACATGGGCCCCCAGGGCCCCAAAGCTCCCTAGACACCAGCTGGAGAGCCACAGCCTAGAATCTTCCTTAGATCTGGGGCAGGATTTCAATAATTCTCTAGTGCCAATGCTGATATAGGGGAGAACTGATACCACGCTATTTGAGAATATAAAACAACTAAGAAAGAAACAACTAGAGAATAATTTGAAACAGAATTAAATGCCAAAATGAGTGATATAGACAGTATGTGTGCCTGTGGGGCAGAGGACAGACCAGTAGATGCCAACTTGTTCCAGGAGGTTACAAATCAACTCAAGGTGTCTATTTCTTGCCTTACGAATGAGCCTTGATTATGGAATTTCTGAGGTCATTAGCAACAACATTCTTAAAAGAACATTTTGAGGCAATTTTTTTGCCAGGCTCATGTTTTTTACTAAGCTCTCCCTAGTGGTCCCTGTGGCCAGAGATTCTTTTGTAAAATTCCCATGGCTTCTTCCCAAGGGAGTTCCTTTTCCCTTTCTTAGAAAGTGGACTTGGTTGATTTGACTTGATCGCAGCCAGCTGTCTGGTGGAGGAGGAAGGACTCTCCTCCTGAGGTCCTAACCCTGGTGAGTAGCTGTTGCTCAGGGCCCCAGGTGGATAGGCACTGACAATGAACACAAAAGATGAATCAGACTCAACTTAGTCCAGACTGGCAGGCCTGAAGCATTTCCTCCCTCCAACAGCATAATTTAGAAGCCACAGTTTAACATCAACATCTGGAATGTCAGATGCTCTTGAAATAGATAACTTCTGTCAGGGAACACTCCTCTCTCTTTTAACATCTTCTTTTAAATTAAAACAATTTAAGAATGCACTGCAAATTTAGTAATCCTTTTTCTTAGAAGGAAGATGACTCAGAAGGGAGAAGTTGAGGAAACCCAAAGAATATGCCCAAAGTATTTTCAGTCTAGAATTTTCAATCTAGACCTCATCACTTTAGCATTTTCTGAATGCAAGGAAGCTATTTCTGAGTATAGATATGTATATGGGCATAACCATGTTGAATTTTGAATATATTCATCTGGTGTGTATAATACATAAATATGGAATTACATATATTGGGTGGATAGTCAGATAGGAATGGATGCATTTGGTTCCCCCTCTCTAAGAACCGCAAGACTTTGAGCTCAGCCTCCAGCCAGCAAGGCCACAAAACTCTACATCCACCTGTGTGACAGCAGGATGCCCTTTTGCTTGCAACCATGGCCATCATTCCTGCTTCCTCTCCCATTACCACTTCTGTCCACCACTCTGAGGCCCAACAGAAGAAATCTTCTAAGATATTATAATTCTTTCAACCCTTGGGACAGTCAGGTCTTTCCCTTCATGTCTGCATTCCCTTTGAGGACTTAAGAAAATTCTCCAAGAATTCAGCTAGCATTATTCTGACTCCAATACAGCCAATAAGTCCTACCCATGTCCTTCAGAGCTCTACAAAGTTTCCATCCCATATTTCCCAGTCATTTTTTTAGTTTTCTACTTTCTCCCCCACTGAAGCCCAGGAAGACCATGGTTTCTCCCATCTGCTTAGAAGTTGTAAATCTGGGACACCCCCACATCCTGCCCACCCCAAGGCCATACCAACAACACTTGGAAGTCTCCCAGCAGTCTGGGCCCTAGGAACACTTATGAAAGCTGAACTCCTGGGAACCTGAGTTAACGCCCCAGATTTCCTGAAGAATGTATGCAGAACTTCTCTATGACCAAAGCTACATGTTATACACACAAAAACATACACAGGACACAGCGTGCAAGTTTATTCATTCATCAAATACCCACTAAAGGCTTACTAGTGCAAGATCTACAAAAATAAAGTAGAAATGCTGACATACCCATATAAAAAAGATAAATAAAGAAATTTTAACAAAGGCACTATCAAGGAAACACTCAAAACCACCCCCATTTCCCAACATGTAGTAGGGTCCTTCAGCTCTGAATTCATAGAAGTCCCTATTAACCCACCCACCTCCCCTTCCAGCTCATCCTACCTCCAACACTTGTCCAAGAACTTGCCTCGTTATCCCCTGTAGCAGAGCTCTGCCTAGTTAGCTGTCTGCCCATCCCAACAATTTAAGCTAGCCTCCTTTCCAGGGGAAATGGCATTTTCATGACACTCCAGAGGGACTTAGGAGTCTCTGACATAAAGTTATCTCAGGAAGCTCTCTCTTCTCCAGCCAGACAAGCTCTGTGTTTTTCCTCACTGCTACAGGTGCCAGCCCTCTGTCCATGCTTTCTCTCCTCCTACCAGCCCTGCCACTCATACCTTGGCTTGATGCTGCCCTCCCAAATACCAGCTTTCAAATAAGATGTAGAACCTCTACCCTTTCTTGTCATCCTTGAATTTGAATACTTAAAGACCCATGCTAATCATTCCCAGGAAGCAGAGAGTAGCAAAAGTCACAATGAAATGTGTTAGTGGGGAGTTCCTAAAGATTCCAGAAACTTACACTGTTCTCATGCCTCGGATCATCACTGGTAAACTTCACTTCAACATGAAGACCCAAGAACTCCTCCTGGCCCGGAGCTGTGATTTGTTTGGTTTTGCTGTTCTATGCTAATTTTTTAATTAGTTGCCATTACAAATTGAGAGATTTCAAATTGAAATCCAAATTGGAATCTCCTCTTGAAAAATTGGAGGTTCTGCCTGCCCTGAGCCCATATTGCCATGCAGCAATAACTGGCAGAAGAGCCTCTCCTGTTTTGAAATGAAGCATGTCACATTCATATCGCACCAGCTCTAAGTCTGCCACTGTCTGCCCAGCCTACTCTACCCTTTTAGGTTCTCTTCCCAGGTCCTACAGAACATGTGAACTTAAACAAAACTCCTGTCCTGGAGTTTTGGTGCAGACTCCCAACTCCTACTCATGAGCGACTGATCTAGAATAAACAGGGCTTTCCAGCTTGAGAGAAGAGGCCAATGCATGGGAGCAGGACAGACATGAGTAAGAATGTCTAAACAATTAAAGAGGCCTGCAAAGGGGTAGGATGTCTTGGGAGAGAGTGAGTT
Source organism: Talpa occidentalis (assembly GCF_014898055.3). Lineage (NCBI taxonomy): Eukaryota > Metazoa > Chordata > Mammalia > Eulipotyphla > Talpidae > Talpa > Talpa occidentalis. Next base: position 117,122,015 of record NW_023604295.1, read on the forward strand.
CTTTTCTCTTTTCTCAGTGGAGATTTCCAAGCTTGGGTAAGGTAAAAAGTTCCTTCCAGGGCCTCCTTAGTGGCCTAGGGGTCAAGTCTCAGTGCTATCACCATGACAGCCCACCATGAAGGCCTGAGTTTGATCCAATCTCTGGGCAGTGAGCTAACCCACATAAGGCACAGCAGACCTCTCCTGTCTCACCTACTATTCCCCTTAGCAGTGTATTTCAGTAAATCTGCCTGCTCTGCTCCCCACTCTGTCTCTGGTAAATCCTCTCACACCCTTCCCCCCTCCCTGCACCTCTGGCTTACACCCCAGTTCTTCTATACAAAAATAAAATAAATAAAAATAAAGTCCCTTTTGACAATGCTATAAGACAATTACTCCCGGAAATCACTGAAGACTTCACTAGAAGATCCCACATAGTGGGAAGAACCCCCTCTGGGGCTACAAGAGCAGATAATAATTTCTATTTGATTGTAGGAAAGATTAAGAAAGAGTTTGATTTAACTTCATTTTCACATTCGACATGCTTCCCTAACTCACTCTGATGCCAAGTCAAAGCTGCACAGAGGGGCTGGTGAGAGGGGGGTCGTGGGGAGGGGGGGCAGGGGGGGTGCGGAGGCTGACCTGCTCAGGCTGTGGCAGAAGACCAGTGCTCTCCCCCAGCCTCACCAGGACAGCAAATGACAGTTACCTCCCTTCCTCCCCCAGAGGGCAACTCCCTCCCTGCTGCAACTGCAGAACGAAGGCACCCTTTGCAAACAGCAGAATCAAAGTGGAAAAAATTATAAGGCAACTTTTCTGGTTTCAACTTGTCCCCTACAGAAAGGAAATAGATTTTAATATAAGATCTAAGAAGCAACATGTTTAATAAACTGCAAAAAATGTACTTTTGGCTGAATGCTAGTATGATGAGCTTTGGGATAAGAGAAGATTTTTCTTTTTCTTTTTTTTTTTTTTAAACAAAGTTAGACATGAGTCCAAAAGGGGGCTGGAATCCACTTTCCACCATCCCAATGAAATGTTCTCTAAGCAGTTGGGAGCAATCACCCTAACCCCATCACAGATACCATGCAAACGGCAAGATGAAAGGCTTTCCCTGCTTCCTATTCACCCAAATGGAAAAGTTTATTGCAAAGGCTCTTTGTGCAAGCCAAGCAATATATAGCTCCTTGTGATGGACCATCACTTAGACACTGACAAATCCCATTCCCCAAGTTGTGGGGCCTCTAGCTGACTGTGCAGGGAGGCAGCCCCAGAGGTCAGGAATGGGAATATTTCATTGTGTCCTCCCCTATCCCAAGTGAAGGAATATTTCATTCTCATTCCCCTTAGCTCAGTTGGAATCTGAAGTCTAGACAGTTTTCAGATAACAACCATTAGAGACAGCAAAGGGGATTGCATACGCTTCCCAAAGATAAGCGGATGCTGGACTTCTCTCATAAGTTTTCTGAAAAGCTCTCAGAAGGCCCCTCTGATGAGCAACTGAGGGAAGAGGGTTTGGCAGTACATTCCCACATGCTGGGACACATTTTACTCATCCCTCACCCAGTTTGTAAAGGCGTGGGAGAAAGAAATTGTCCTCCCCCCAAAACTTGTCCAGAAATAAATGCAAATACAATCCCTGGGAAAGTAGAGGCATGTATGCCACTGTCCACCTCATTAATTCTTTCATTTAGCAAATATTTATCAGGTGTCTATCACTCCTCGGGCATTCATTGCATGCAGAAGATACAGCTATGAATAAACTTGATAAAGACCCTTTCCTTGTGAAATTGAAATTCCTGCTTTCAAGTCTGGCAAATCTTCAGAGAAGGACAATGTCTATGGTGGGCCAACTTGGAATTAAACTGCGAGATGTTATGTACTATACTCTCCTCAAGCAACCAAATTTACTACTCTTTTTCTTAAGTCTGTTGCTCAGTATCAGTAACTGAGCATCTCCATTCCAAAGAGTAAAGGTGTTCCACTCCACTAAGTTACGGGCACTGCAATGGCAGAGACTACAAAAATAAATAAATAGATAAATAAATAAAGTTTTAGGCAAAAATTGTGGCACACATAATTGAACAGTTAAGGGTTGTGGGCTTCATTCTCCAGACATCCTCAGGACCAAGCATGGTTCTAGGCATGAAATGGATGCTCAATAAATATTTGTATAGTTGTTGATTAAACAAGGAAACTTACAAACAAAAGAAGGGGCATGCCTGTCTGCTCAAGGGCTGCTGTAAATGTAAATGTTCTCCTCCTGCCTCTAAGGAGAGGAGCTCTGAGCTCCTCTTTTCAAGACTTGACTAATTTGGATAAGATGCTCACTTTGTGTAAGATCAACTTCTGAAAAAGCAACAGCAGTTTGACCAGTTTAGATCAGACTCCAAGACAGCTTTTAAGATGGGTACATTGCCACCACTTTTCTCACACAAGAAACTAGAAGTTCTATCAAGCCACTAATCTGATACCAGAGACCAGTTCTAAAAATTCCCTGGGTCAGCAGCAAGGGCATATAAATCCTTGGGAAAAGGAAAGAACAGCTTATTATTGTTGTGTCTTTCTTTCTTGAAGCTGGAAAGAATTCTGTGCCTTGATCCCAGTGCTTCTGTGCCTCTGATGAAAAGACTCAACCCTGAATCCCAGAGTGATCGCCTGGAGCAAAGGCTTGAGTAAAATTCCATCACTTCTCTTGCCAAGATGTGGCTTTTTGAGCCTGGGCTGTTGATGAAAATGTCAACAACGCTTGCATCAAGAGGAAAATGCTCATTCCACTGGCAAAGAGCATCCAACATTCCAATAGATCAATAGTGGTCTGATGTACACTTTGCTGGGTAGACAGCAAGAATACACTTCCTTCTAGTATGGATACTGGTATGCCTGCCTCAAAGAGGCTGAGTGAGGTGTGGAAGTTGAGGCCGGTGTACTCTTTCTCCCATATTGATGCCCAGAGGAGGCAGTTGGTCTCCATACCATATTGAGCATCTCCTACAGCAATGAAATTTAGGATCCATATTTGGAATCTGGCCACCCTCCAAGATCTCACCACACACTTGCAAATTACACATGGCTCCAAAGAACAACCAACTGGACTGTAAACCAACATTCTTTGGCAGACAAATCCAAATGCCAAATGATGGCATAGTTAACTAGAAGAAGGTGAAGGTTCTTATGGGCATAGCTAACCCTAAGCTTAAGACTCACAGGTTAAAATGTAAATGAATTATTTGGGGTTTAAGGACCTGATTGCCAAATCTTGGTTAGGAATGAGTTCACAAGAGTAGGATGATGAATGTGCTGGAATAGCTGGGGGAGAACCAGGCTTGTTTGTCTCAACTAAGTGTCCTCTTGTTTATTCACATTCCTAACAAAGGAGGAAAAAAGTTTGTTTTTGTTTTTGTTTTTAAGATTTATTTATTTATTTATACAAGAACTGGGGTACAGGCCAAATGCGCGGGAGGGTGAGAGGATTCACCAGAGACAGAGTGGGGAACAGAACAGGCAGACTGACAAAATACACTAATGAGGGGAGCAGCGGGCGAGACAGGAGAGGTCTGCCATGCCATATGGGACCCTCGCCAGCTGGTCAGGATCGAACTGGCGCTGCAGAGACTGTGGACAGCTTCACAGCACGGCGCTCAACCTCCTGTGCCACCAGGGGAGGCCCAGGAAAAAAGTTTGTAGCAGTGATACAATAACTAGCATTGCAGTGATTCCAGAAAAGGAGCAGACATTTGTTAAAGAAACTAGCTGTGTGTTTTTGCACAGAATCATAGAATTATCTAGCTGGATGGTTTCCAAACTACGCTGAGAATCCCTGAGAGACCTTGACTGGGTAGCACTACCCACATCTGGTGAATATAATGGGACCTCAGTAAGATTTTGTTTGAAGAAGTGATTTTGCTGCTTACATCAGGTGGGCTTCATTTAATGGCAGACAATTAATCAAAAAAAGAATTTAAGCAAAAATTGTGGCACATATAATTGAACAATTGAGGGTTGCAGGCTTCAACTACAGGCAAACATAGTGGCCTAAATAACATTAGGGCTGATTCACTGTTTCTTACTCTGCTTCCATTTACACTGCTTCAACCCTTCCCAGGCAATGGCAAGATGACTGCCGAGTAGATTCAGTCTCCACTCTATCATCTCAGGAGCACAGTGGTTCTCTTCCGCAGTAGTTCTCTACCAGTTAGGGTCACATTAGTCTTCCAAGTGAAAGAAAACTCAAAATGACAATTATTTCAATTAGTTAGAAGTTCATTCTCTCTAATATATAAAGTCCAGAGGCAAGCAGTCTTAAATAAGCTTCTTAATTATCAGGAATCCAAGCATCTTTTTCGCTGCTTTGCTATCTGCCACAGGTGGCTTCCAACTCATTGTCCCATGTGGCTGCTTGAGCCCCAGCCAATTTGTCCATAGTCCAAATAGCATGAAAGAAGAAGAAAGAAAAATGGCTTGCCCCCTTCCTTTAAGGACCTTTTAGAGAAGTAATATATGATACTTCCCCTTATACCCCACTGGCCAGATTTAATCATATATATATACATACCAAGCTCTAAGTAATGCTGGAATATAAGCTTTATTCCTTGTATTTATGAGCCCAGCTAAAAATTAGGAGTTCCACTACTACTGAAGATGGAGAAAATGAATATTGGTGGAATAATAATAGTGACTGCCCAGTCAGGACTAATAATTCCAACAGAAGAATATGAGTATCATAGGCTGGACGTTAGTCATATACCCATCCCTGAACAGCAAAGTGGAGGAAATACACTGATCTGATTTTCATGACTATGCCTGACCCAAAAGAGAAAGAAAGCACCCCCACCTGAGATACAGTTACCAGGCAGTATGGAACTGAAAGAACAGACAGTAAGGATGAAGTAGGCAGAGGCAGAGGAAGGAGAGACTGCATTATGCCCAATACTGAGTGGGCACTTGGTGTATCAGGTGTCATTTAATCCAGACCTGGTGATAACCCTGTCATACAGACAAGGAAAATAAAGACTTTGAAGAGTTAATAACTTATCCAAGGTCACAGCTGTTCAATCTAAAAGAAATATACAAACCCACATCTACTTGATGCCAAACCCCAGGCTATTTCTACCTCATCATATTGCTCTGTTTGGCTTCCACAGGAAAGTCAGGGCTAATGACTTTGCGAGGACTCTGTGATAAGGACTGTGAAAGGACTCTATGAATAATTAAGTTCTGCATAAACATAAAAGGATATTATGGTAAGAAAACCCACCGGACTATTAACATTTTCTCAGTGTGCTAGAAACTGGCTGTATTAAATCATGCTGCCTGCAGTGAGGAGACTGGACTTGACTTTGCTTTTGGTGTTCCAAGGATCCAACTCCTGGGTGCAACTTTACCTGAAGGCCAGATGTGTGAAAAGCCATGTATGCAGCACCTTCGCTTTCAATTCTTGCTTACTTAGTACAGGTTCACAGGCACTTGAATCTGGGAGGTTGGCCTTACCCAGTCACCAATTTCATTCTGACCATGACTTCATTGAGGCTCCAAACCAGCAAGGACTGGGCAAGTTCATCTTGGTGCCTAGGGCCTGACCTGATATGAGCACTGGGTATCTGTGCTCCACTGGACTAGAAACCTTTTCCAATTCCCAGTGTGCATCCAGAGCACACAACAAAGCTTTGGCCTGCATTTCCTGCTTTAAGCCCCAATACCCCTCACCAGAACCTAAGTCCTGCCTTGAACTCCTGCAGCAAAGAAGCTCAGGCATTAGTTAAGCTAGATGGGTCCATGGGTCCACAGAGTCTCCAAAAGCAACATGCCTTCTTTTTTATTTTTTTTAAGCAATTATAAATAATTTTATTTTTTATTTTTAATTTTATTTTATATATTTTTACATCATTTTTCTTTTTGTACAATGTATGCATTTTCATCTTGGTTATAATCCCGTGAAATTCCCACCACCCATTCACCCGTGAACTATCACCATGGTCCCTTGTGCTCTTCCCACCCCACCCTTGTTTTGATCCTACTCCCTTCTCCACCCCCACCCCCCACAGATTGTCTCTGCTTTATAGTTGCCTATTGATTTTTATTTTTACTTTATTATAGTTAGTTTTTTTTCCTGGTCCCTTATTTGGATCCTCTACATTCCCGCTATAAGTAAGACATGCCTTCTTGTGGCATTTTTCAAAGATAAGTGGAGGAGCTGTGTTGGATGCAAGAGTGAAACAGAGCAACCAGCACAATGTCTGGAAACCCCAGTCCTCAAGCTTTGAATGTAGTCAGATTAGGGTTCTGAGCTTCACAGTGCCTAAGCTTTGTGATCATATTTTATTTTGTCAGTATCTCATTGTATCTGACTTTCATTTGAGTTACCTATATAACTCACAGTAATGAAGCTATATTGTTTCTATATTATTACTTCTCATTATCTAATAGTTGAGGACACAGATCAGAATAGTTCATTGTTAAGTAATTCACCCTCAGTCACAAAGTTCACAAGTGATAGGATTTGACTTAGAACTCAAATTCTGATTCTAAAGCCCATGGCTTTTCCATTAGCTATACTGTCTCTTTGCTTTCCTTTTAGAACTCAAGTTCCTCAAGGACAATGTATGTACCTCTGTTTTGTACCTCAAAGTCAGTGTATGCTTTTAAAGGAGAGAGGAGAGAGGTTTAATAGGAAAATCCTACTTCCTGGGCTCACCCTATGCTCCTCTTGGTCCTTCTTGGCCCCCAAGCAGAAGATGCACCCAGACAAGGTCTTGTAGCTGAGCCACATCGGAAAGGAACCACAAATCCTTCCCTCTCCCCCACAACGCCCTGCCACTTTTTCAAGATTTATCTACTTCCTTCTAGTTCTGCCAACATCCTACCACTATCTCCAAAAGTTATCTCTGTTGTATATATTTAATGAACATGATGCAAACCTTGTATGTTTAGTGTGGCTAAAGTCAGTCTTAAAGAAGTGTTTTGACTGACTTGTCAATGTCTTAGACAACACACAGTAGATTTCCATGAATAGTAGACTCTTCACTCCCTCCCTCTCTCTACTACTGCCTATCTACCGAGGTCTCCCCATGGTGATCAGCTCCCAGCTGACTCTTACCAGGTGGCACTGTGGAAGCAATGAGCCAGCTAGTCTATGTCTTAGGGAGTGAAGTAAGATGAATCTCCTTGTTCAGATGTTTGGGTTAGTAAAAGCACCTCTGAATGAGATGGACGGCCCCACCATGGAATGTGTCCAGAGGCCTGGATGCAGTCCAGGTGCTTGGGGAGCTAAACCATTAGTCCCACTGTCTAATTTCAGTCTTTCTCCCTGGCCCTGGTGTCTAGAGAGATTGATTGAGCTCATGCCCTCAGGATGGGGGCAGCAGCGTGGGAGCAGTGAGAGAGGATGAGTCAGACAGATGGGGTGTCTCTGGATTAGCCGACTTGCCTTCACCACAAGGGAAATTGGTGGGGGAGGGAGCCCCAGGGAAAGGAAACCTCTGCCCTGCTGAACTATTCCACAGCAATTACCAGAGGGGAGATGATCCTCTGATCCCTGTGCAATTAAACAGATGTGGTTGTGGTCAACATGCTAGATCACTTTTTCTGCCAATGCACTAATGAGCCCTAAGTGGATCCCAGATTCTCAGTTGCCAAGGAGAGGTGTCCTTTGTCCCAAGACAAGAGAAGAGGATGAAGAATAGGGATGTTTGGGGAAATCTCCATTTTCTGATGTAAACTAAAAAGAAAAAAACCAAAGCACACAACCAATAAGTTATCAAAGAATATTTGGGAAGTACACACAGTGCAAAATAATGTGAATACACTGGGCAAGAATACCAGCAATCAATTAACAATTTCCTTTTGGCCCAGAGAAGAGATGTATTTTTGGTTCCCAACTAGGCAAAGTATTTTTTTTTTTTTTAATTCTGGACAGCACGAGGTAGCTTGTAAAGACTAGTCTCCATCCTCTAATACTCAACTGCAACAGAGGTGCTAGGTATTGTAGAAAGGAAAATCCTTAAAAAATAATTTAATATCTCCAAACTGAAGGATTTCACCCTTTTATTAGAAAGACCAGTTTGCTCATCCACAAACATAACCATGAAAGGTAAAAAAAAAAAAAAAACCTGTAGGGCCTTTCCTGGTGGCGCAGGAGGTTGAGCACCACACTGTGAAGCTGTCCATAGCCTTTGCAGCACCGGTTCGATTCCCGCCGACCTCGGAGCAACCCACATGGAGAGCAGACCTCTCCTGTCTCGCCCACTGCTCCCCTCAGCAGTGTATTTCGTCAGTCTGCCTGTTCTGTTCCCCACTCTGTCTCTGGTGAATCTTCTCGCCCTCCCGCGCATCTGGCCTGTACCCCGGTTCTTGTATAAAATAAATAAATAAATCTTTAAAAAAAAAAAAACTTGTAGATCCAGTCCCCTTGTTTTAAAGATAAGAAACCTGAAGTCTAGAGAAAGCAAGAAACTTGCTGAAAATCCCAGGTCCAACTTAGCTTATGAGAAACAATGCAGGTTTGATATAACAAAAGCGAACCGAATCCTGAAGTGGTTACCTCTACAGAGTATGCAAATATGTTTTGTGCACCATTGTAGTTGTGGGTCAGTGTCCAATGACACAATAATGTATAGCCAAACCTCAAACTATTGCAAGCAATTTGAAATCAACATGTCACTTGTGACAGCAATCCTTGTTGGATGGACAGTGAGCTGAGAGGATCAGGAAACATGGCATAGAGCCAGGGCCAGCTTGACATTCAACGAGAGTCTGAAGTGCTACACATTGACTGGACCTTGTAAGAGCTTTATTTTATGAGTAAGTCCAAAGGCAAAATCGAGGCAGAAAACAATTCTGTTAAAACGGCAACATGATACTGAAGAGTGACCAAAAGCACAAGGCGATATTAGTGAATGAAACTTAATCCCTTCACAAAGGCTGCAAAAATTGTACAATTCCAAAGTGAACCAAAGACATGAAAAACTCGAGGCCTAATAACTGGTAGAGCATGGTCAAGACGGCCGGACCATGAGACTTCATTCTAAAGGCCATGAGATGTGGCCAGAGCAGAGCCTGCGAATGAAAATTACCCTTCAGTCGGATCCTACTTAATCTATGGGACCTGGTCTGGCCTCTCTTTCAGCTACCCTTTTCCCAGCTACACACCCCAAGCTCTCACCTGTCACAGCAGGATCTCACCCAGGCTTGATTTCTCCTTCCTTATCCAAATCTGCTCTCTCTAGCTGTCAGAAAGACAGCTGAGAATCCCAAGTCCAACAGATTTACCCTAAGATGTTCATGGGACTACTGGCATTTCAAGTTTACAATCCAAAAAGAAAAAATTTCTAATGCTGACACACAATAATGGAGTGCCAGACCTAAGCACAAACCTTCCTAAGTGCCCCTCACATCATCCCACAGGAGGCCACTGTCTCCTCCCCATGTGAGAGCACAAATCCTTAGCACTGGAGCAACTGTGAAGCCCTGTGCTTTTGTAACTACATCCTTCACGTCCTTGATTGCTCTCTTAACTTGGGCCTGAGTTTTTGCCCTTACTATCTTTCTAAATTCAAATCATATTCCAAGATCTGACTTTCTATTTTTTTAATAGCATCTCCAGGAGATGTGATTCATATACCATACAGGTCACTCATTTACAGTTCAATAAATTTTTGTGTACTTAGTGTTGTGCAACTATCACCACACTCAATTTTCATTACCCTGAAAAGAAATCCCACAACCAGGAACAGTCATTCCCAATTTTTCTCCATCCCGCTCTGTCCTCAACAACTAACAATCTACTCTCTGTCTCTATGAATTTGCCTATTCTGGACATTTCTTAGAATGAAATCATACAATATGTGGTCCATTGTGACTGGCTTCTTTCCCTTAGCATACTCTTTCAAGGTTCATCCAAGGGGCAGCATGTAGCAGTATCTAATTTCTTTTTATTTTCCAATTATGTTCCGTTGTATAGTTATGACACTTTTTATCTATCATTCATCACTTAATGGACATTTGGATGTTTTCCCCATTTTGGCTATTAGAAAATTAAGCTGATAGAAACATTCTTATACAGGTTTTTATGTGGACATATGTTTTCTTTTCTTTTGGGCATATACCTAGGAGTATAGTTTTGCTCGATCATGTAGTAACCCTATATTTAATTCAGGAACTTCCAGATTGTTATAAATCACATTGAGATAAGACAACAAAGTGCAATGTGGTATCCTGGACTGGATGTTGATAGAGAGAATGGTTATTAGTGGGAAAACAATGAAATCTGAACAACACCTCAGTTTAATTAAAGTAATATACCAATGTTGATATCTTAGTCTTGATGGTTAGGTAAGACAGTAACAAAAAGGAAACTGGGTCTGGGGTATACAAGATCTCTATATTATTTTTGCAACTCTTCTGTAAATCAAAAATTATTCCAAACTAAAAAGTATTCCTTTGGAAAAATTCAATGTCTCTGCATGTCCCCAGTTGAGGAAAAAAAATTGTTTTGGAATTTTTAACCTTTATAAAAAGATAAGGAAAAGAAATAAATGAAAAAACTACCACTGTTATTTCTGAGAAAGTTATATACTAGTAGTTGTTATAGTTTACATTTTTCTATATAAAATAAAATCAATAAAGCTATTATAAAAGAGAAAAAATAATTTATATAAATTTTGGCTATAAAAGACACAAGAAAAATAGCTAAAATTCTCATAATTACAAATATAAGTGAGTGATGTGGTTAATCATATAGTCAATATACAAAAGGCAATGGTTAGTCTGTTTGCCAGCGATTCCAGTTAGAAACATAACAGAAAATAATGCCATTCTAAAAATCTAATAAAAGAAAGTAAGAACTCAGGGAATAAACTTAACTAAAACTTGAAGGTTCTATTTGAAAAGAATTACAAAACTATATTGCAGTACATAAAGAAAGATAGTCAAATAAGTAGAAGAGCATGGTTTGTTCTTATAGAAAAACAGATTCAAAAATGATAAAGATGGCATTTCATCTATAAATTATTTCATAAATGTAATGCAGCTCTAATGCTCAAAACAGGAGAAGAATATCTGAAAATCTGCAAAAAAAAACCAAAACAAAACCATGAACAAGGGCCTCTCTGGTGGTGCAAGGGGTTGAGCACAGCACTGTGGGGCTGGGGCTACCCACTGCCTCTGCAGCAGGGGTTCGGTCCTGGGCCGGCCACGGGATTGCCCTCATGGTGCAGCAGACCTCTCCTGTCTCACCCGCTGTCCCCTCAGCAGTGTATTTCAGTTAGTCTGCCTGTTCTGTTCCCTGCTCTGTCTTGGGTGGATCGTCTCACCACCACCACCACCACCACCACCCCCACCCCCACCCACACCTCTGGCCTGTACCCCAGTTCTTGTATGCATAAATAATTCAATCTTTTTAAAAAACATGAACAATTATTTGTGCTGATGAAAAATTGTAAGTAGTCTAAATTGTTTTCAATCAAGGACCAGGTAAAGTAATTATAACCATTTCATGGACTATCATGAAGCAGTAAAATGAATGAATTAGACTTTCTGTTCTGACATAAAGAGATGGCCAAATATATTTTTAAATGGAAAAACTAATCATAATGTTAATCTATATAACATGATACCTGTAAAGATGCATATACATGTATAATAATTAATGCAAGCTTTTCCCAAAGACACAGAAGAAACTATTAATAGTATTTATCCATTGGAGCAGAACTAGGGGCCTGAGAAGAGAGAAGGCTTTTAACTTTTCATTTTCTGTTGTTTTTCATTATTAAAACTGTTGACCATGAGTATGTATTGCTGTGATTTTTTTCTATTACAAAATACTTAGTGCTGGTTTTTATAATATAACTTAAAGTATATAATAATAATTAGGGCCTCGCTGGTGATGCAGAGGGTTAAGTCTCAGCACTATCAAGCTATCTGCAGTCACTTCAGCATGAGTTCCATCCCTAGCCAGGGAGCTAACCCACGTGGCGCAAGAGACTTCTTCTGTCTCGCTGGCTACTCCCCTCAGCAGTGTATTTCAGTCAATCCTCCTGTTCTGTTTCCCACTCTGACTCTGGTGAATCCTCTCACACATTCCCCTCACCCCCGGCACTTCTGGCTTATGCCCCAGGTCTTGTTTGCTTAAATAAATAAAATAAATCTTTTTAAAAAGTATATAATAATAATTAAGAAAAATTTAAAAATATTGATGTCATCAGTTTATTAAAATACTTAATAAGTTAAAAATAATTATGTTATAATATAATAAATAGAAATATAATAAATAAATAATAGGTTATAATAATTAATTCATTAATATGAATGTTCAGTGTTACAGACTATAGAATCCCAAAACAAATCCAAATAAATCTAAGCGTATAAAGGTAGCATCTGGAAAATAACAGAAAACCAATAATATCAAAAAATCTGAATATGCATAAGGGGAAATAAATAAGTTAAGGGGCAAGGAGATAGAATAAAGGAGGAGGAGACCCAATAGTCTATGGTAAAGAACTATGGGTGCTTTGGTGCTGGGCGGTATGGTGACATACATCTGAGAAGATGTAAACCTATTCCTATACATCACATACAGTGTGGTAAATCAAAGTTACCTGAATAAAAATAATGTTAATAAACTATAATTCAATGATTTTTAGTAAATTTATAGAGTTGTGCAACTATCATCACCACCCACTTTTAGAGTAGTTTCATCATCCCAAAAAGATCCCTTCCTCAACCCCAAACCGATAGATTTGCCTATTCTGGATATTTCATATAAACAGAATCATATGAAAACTGGCCTTTTGGGATGGACTTCTTTCACTGAATCTGATGTTTGTGTGTTCAGGTTGTATCATATATCTGTGCATCATCCCCTTTTTGTTGCTGAATAGTAGTTCACTATATGGATACACTGCATTTGTGTTTATCCATTCACCATTTGATGGACATTTGTATTGTTTTCAGGCTTGGGTTGTTGTGAATAATGCTGCTATGAATATTCTCAAACTAGTCTTTATGCAACTATTTACATTTCTCTTGGGTAAACACCTAGTAGTGGAATTGCTCAACCTTACGGTTAATTTATGTTTGGTTTTTCAGGAGCTATCAAACTCTTTTCCAAAATAGTGGCACATTTATACCAGCAACTTATGAGGCTTCTAGTTTCCTCACCAACATTTCCTGTTGTTTGCCAAAAGTATTAAAGTCATTTTAGTGAATGTAAAGTAGTGAATGTAAAATATAAAGTTAGAGTTTGCTTCACAACTTTGTCAAAATTCCAAGTATATTGGAATGAAAGTTAAATGTAAAACTGACTAGGAGAAAATAGATTTATATAATTCATTTTTAATTAATTATTAAAAATTAATTAATATTATAAAATAAAAACATATGATGTCAACATGAAGTTTCCCTAAGCTTACCACCTAAAACAAAAGCACAAAGAAGACCAATTGATTTGACTAAGTAAAATATTTACAGGTCTGCTTTTGTAAAAAACAAGAATAAGATTGGATGTTAAAGAATTAAATGCAAATAATATTTGCAATGTGTATAAATAATATTTGTAATGTGTATAAAGAGCAATTAGAAATAAACACAAAAATATTAACATTCCAATACAAAAACAGGCAAAGAATATCAATACAAATTCAGAAAACACATTGAAGGGTCAATAAACATGATTAAATTTTCCATTCCCATCATAATCAATAAAATGCAAAATACAGCTACAATAGGATATAATTTTATATCTATCCTATTGTTAAAAAAAAAAAAATTAAGGACAATACCCAGTGTTGGCAAAAAGGCAAGGAACTGAGCACACTCATCTATTTCTGTTAGGCAGTTGACAATTTCCCCTGGTGATTCTAAGGTGCTATCACAGGGAGAATCACTGCTGAGAATGCAGGGCTGGGCTGAGAAGGTGAGCCTCTTTCAGGTCTGATGGAGGGGTCTCAGTGCAGGCTAGAAAGACCTGGATCTTGAGTGCACCTCTCCTCCCTCCCCGACCTACCCTATGTGACATGCGTAAATGCTTAGTCATGAATTTGACACAGCCCAGGCCCCAGGGCCAGGCTGAGGAGAGGTTTGTTTTTATAGTACCAACACTTGACAGATTAAAATCTGAAGTTGGAGACTGTTTACATCCTTCGCGCTGTTTCTCTGGCGTTTTTGGTTTGCTGAAAGGGCTCTGTCCCTTTCCAGAGGTCTGAAGAAGGCCATTTTAACTCGTGTTATACTAACCAGAAGCATTCCAGGACCCAGGACTGCACACAGGCAGGGCTAGCTGCTCACTTTCATTTGGTTAAGATGTTTCTAAATAGTGCCATTAGATTCAGTGTCCATTTATCTGTAGCATATGAATTTTCTAAATATATAAACCATCTCCAAACGGAACTCTTTCTCAGCAAAAGCTATTTCCTGTTATAGAGGCTATTTCCACCTCAGCCCATTACAGACTGGAAACATCACAGCAGGAGAGAGATGAGGAGAAAGAAGGAGTTTGGGAAGATGATGTGAGGTCCTACACGTTCTTAATACTCAGTATGGTCCACAGACCAGTAACAGCAACATTATCTGGTAGCCCATTAGAAACACAGAGCCTCAAGCCCAGTCTAGACCTGCTGAGTCAGAATCTGCATTTTCATAAACTACCTCCTCCGCCATGACTCTCATGCACATTCAAAACTGAGAAGCACTGAGCTCAAGCTCACTGTGTGTTGGGATCACCTAAAAATTTTTTTTCCTTAAAAAAACATCAATCCCTAAGCCTCATCCCAAGAGACTCTGGTTTAATTGTTACAAGATGTGGCCTACATAGCAACATTATTTCACATATTTTTTAAATCGTTGTTCATTTTTAAACAATGCTTGCTTCCCCTGCCAGGTGTAGTCCCCATAGAATTTCCTTCACCAATGCACCCGTGCACCATCACCTCAGTCCCCTGTGCTCCTCCCTCCATCCCTTCCTCTCACCCCTCTCCCTCCTCCTCCCCTGCAAGATATCTCTGATTTATAATTGTCTGTTTTTGTTTTGTTGTGTTTTGTACTGTTATTATTTTTCCCCTGATGTCTTATTTGGTTCCCCTATATTCCTCCTATAAGTGAAACCATCTGATATTTTTCTTTTTCTTTCTGACTTATTTCACTGAGCATAATTCCTTCTAGTTCTATCCATGTTGCTGCAAATGGCATGAGTTTATCTTTTTTGATTGTACATAGCAAGATTTAAAAACTGTAATGCAGAGCAAAATGTTATCATCTAGGCCAATCACCTCTTTTTCAGCTGGACAAACTAAGTCCTGAAGACACGATTCATCGAAGGATCATATGAGTGTATGACAGCAAGTCCCATGGACAGCAAGGTTCATGGTAGAGACATTGGGATAAGTTGTGTAATGTCTTTCATTAGTGCCTGTAGTGGGTAGAATAGTGTCTCCTCAAAATATAAGTCCAAGCTCTAATTTGTTCATACACGTGAATGTGGCCTTATGTGAAAATAAGGTCTTTGCAGATCGTGATAGGAGAATGTTAATTTAGGGTGGGCCCTAAATCCAATGAGAATGTCTTTGTAAGAAGAAGAGAGGACAAAGAATGGAAGAATGGAGTTAAAGTGAAGATGGATGCAGAGCTTGAAGTAATACATCTACAAGTCAAGGAATAGCAAAGGATCTCCAACAACCAGAAACTAGGATAGTGGTATGGGCTAGTTTCACCCTCAAAGCCTGCAAAGGAATCAACATCAAAACACCTTGATTTCAGAATTCTGGACTCTGGAACCATAGGAGAATAAATACAGTTCTGTTGTTTCAAACCACCCAATTCGCAGTGATTTGTTTCAGCAGCTCTAGAAAGGTAGCACAGCCCCCCTTAAGATTTCCAACTCATCTGGTTCCAACACAGGCACTCCAAAAAGTTATGTCTACATCTAGACTGGACCAAACAGTCCTTGATAAGCACAGCTACTCAGGAAACGTCCATTGCTCAAAAATATTCAAGGGTTTGCTGTTTATAGTGAAGCTAATGATGTTATTTGCCTAGGTCCCCACAAGGAGGTCTGGAAATGTTGTTTTCATAATTCTGTATTCTTTTTCACAGAATGACACCTTCAAATTTTATGAGCTTCAAAACCACAAACTTTGAATGCACCCCTGCCTTTAGTGTGAAACCTAAGTTCCCAGTTGGACAAAGCACTGGCACCCAGCCTCAAACAATCTCTCCAAACGTATCTCCCATGTGTGACCTACCTAAGCCCTCCCCTGGGCTCATTCTCTGTGTTCGGGAACACTTTCTCTGTGTTCCCAAACACATTATGCGCTTCTACCTTCCACAATGCAGCTCAGGTTAGTTCCCTGCTTCTGTACTTACCTAAGTGTGTGCTTTTCACAAGACTGATTTGAAGCTCCATTTTGCTTGGATACCATTTCTGAAAACTATCTGGAAAAGTTTTCTTCTGCATAACTCTCTAGTTTGTATTATCATTACCTTATTTTTTAAATATTATACTTATCTTCCTTTTAACTGGCCAGTTTGTTCTCCAAACCACCAAACCACTTGTAAAAAGAAAGGACCTAGAAATATATCTGCGTGGCATGTCCCACTCTGCACCACCCTCCTGATCTCCCTTCTGCCTCTCCCTGACATTCTGTCTCAAGCCAAATAGTAATCCTAAGGCTCCCACATATGTACTGTTGCTCTCATGTTGACATTTACACCCTGGACAGCAGGGAAACTTTTTTTTTTTTGGTGGGACCCTCGCCAGTGGCCAGGGATCGAACCAGCGCTGCAGAGGCCGCGGGCAGCCTTGCAACCCAGCGCTCAACCACTGCGCCACCAGGGGAGGCCCCGGACGGCAGGGAAACTTTACAGTATCTGTATGTCCGTGTGTCCTAAGGCATTCTGATATTTCCCCAAAGAGTGATGTTTGAGCAAATGGGCACTGGCACAGAGTCTAAATCTATTCTGCCCTCCAGGTGAGAAATGGGGCTCCACCAATGCCAACTCTTTGTCTCCAAAATGGAGATAAAAGGGAACATGGCCTAGACAGCTTTCCAAAAGAATGTTTTGATCTGCACTTTGGTTCTGGCAGATGTGTCAGGATTTCTTATAGGTCATGTCATTGCATTTGGAAAGAGAAAGATGACCCTGCAAAGCAAGAATAAAAGAAGACATTTGGGATGACTTGGGTAAAGATGTGTTTGTGGTCACTTATGAGCTAGACAATAAAGTTATGGAAATGTGTCTTGAAATTTTCAAGACACCGGCGAGGGTCCCACCAAAAAAAAAAAGTTTCCCTGCTGTCCAGGGTGTAAATGTCAACATGAGAGCAACAGTACATATGTGGGAGCCTTAGGATTACTATTTGGCTTGAGACAGAATGTCAGGGAGAGGTAGAAGGGAGATCAGGAGGGTGGTGCAGAGTGGGACATGCCACGCAGATATATTTCTAGGTCCTTTCTTTTTACAAGTGGTTTGGTGGTTTGGAGAACAAACACATTTTGGACTTGAGTGCTTTAGTTAGCCCATATCTATCAACTTGACAGGTACTTTCCCACCCCCATGTCTAACTCTTCACAGATGTCCATATTGGACCCTTGCTAACTGTCCTCTTCTCTGTTGGAGTGATCCTTGAAATGTTACAGTTTGCCTCCATAGACGAGTATTAAGCTATTATCATTGGTTCATGTGTGACCCCATACTGTGATAGCATAAGTACATAGACTTGACTTTCAAGACACCCTTGAAGAGCTCACAGTCTAATGGGGAAATCTCACATTGCATTGCCATCAGTTCATCTCCACATGTGTGTGTGCTATAGAAGAGGTATGTACAAAACACTATGGAAGCACAAAGAAGACAGAAACTTACTCATTCCCCAGAGATGAATCAATCACATTCCTCCCTAAACCAAATGTTCAGAGAGGGAAGGGAACTGACAAACATTAACAAAATCATAGAATGACACGATTTAGAGATTGCATTAATAATGTGGCATGGAGTTTAACGTTTATTTCAGAATCCAAGAAGTGTGTGATAGTTCATGGTTTCTAAGCTTAGCCTAGGCTAGAATAATTAATATTCTTGATAGACAAAAAAAACTGGATTATGGACTATCAACTCATATCTAAGCAAAGGGATTTTGATTACCAAGAGGTAAGGGAGATGGTATGAATACATGATTGAATGCCTGAACAATGACTCTGGACAATAAAGGAGTTGCCAAATTAATCAAAAGCCATACATGATTCAGTAGAACTATGTTTGTATTAAATATAAGCACTATGAGTAAAATTTATAAAAAATAAAATCCAGAGTCTAAAATGTGGTCAGAATTCAGGAAAAACCCAAGCATTAAAAGAGAATAGGACTAAGGGAAAGGTAGAGTAATACATATCAGCAAAACAAATCTCTAATATATTATCACATAAGTATAAACTTATAAGGTCTACAAATCAGTATTCTGGATAACATGAATTTTTGGTTGTTTGTTTTTTTTGTCAAGTTTAATATTATGCATTCTTTGTTCAGTTACTATATTCACAGGTTATTATCCAAAACCCTAATCTTTATACTCTTTATTACTTTTTACTTTGATTTTGACACACTAAATACTTGAAGAAAATATAAATGTTAGCTAAAGGGTAGCAAAAAACTTGAAGAAGAAAAATTGAGACTCCTAGGATACAGCTCTGAAGATACAGCTCCGTAAATACATATAGGACATACACATGCATTTACTCATTGTGAAATTATTGGTAATAGCGAAAAACTAGAAACAATTTAAATGTCCTTTAAAGGGAGACTGGTTGCTAACTATGTATATCTATCCAGTATAGTTTTATGTAAACTTACCGAAATTAAACTCTCTAATAGATGGATATGGAATGATTTCTAAGATCATTATTAAGGAAAAAGTCAAGAATATGCAAATGGTATACTTAGTATAAAGTATAACTTCCTTCAGGAAAGAAAAAGGGGGGAAGTATAACACAATTCCTTTTGTGAGAGAAAGCAGGGAATATACGCATTGTTGTTGTTGTTTCAAAAAGAAACATGGGAAAGATAAAGCTGAAATAAAAGAAAATAGTTACCTCTGGGGTGAGGGGTAGGGTGCAGAATGGGGAGGTAGAGATGGGGTCAAGGATTTTCCAAGTTTAATTTTTATATTAGTTTGACCTTTAAGTTTTATAAATATTTTACATGCTCATTGTTTCACTTATAACAGGAATACAGGGAAACCAAATAAGACATCAGTGTAAAAAAAAAATAACAGTACAAAACACAACAAAGCAAAAACAGACAATTATAAATCAGAGACATACTGTGGGAAGGAGGAGGGAGAGGGATCAGAGGGAGGGAGGAGCACAGAGGACTGTGGTGAGGGTGCACGGGTGCATTGGGGAAGGAAATTCTATGGGGACTCAATCTGATGGGGGGGGGAGCAAATGTTCTTTAAAAAGAAATAAAAGAAATAAAAGAAATAAAGAAAAAAGAAAAGAAAAGAAATATTTTACATGCTCAATAGCTAAAATTAAATTAAAAAGAGGGAAAAACCTAAAATCTTGAATGGAAAAAAAAAAACCAGAAACAAATTAACCTAAAAAAATTAACAACATAACTATTATGAGAGACACTATTATTTTGAGGAATTCCTGAATAGATCTGTACATCCTCTGTTCTCTTTTTACAACTATATTCTAAGTACAAAAAGTCCTACAAGAAAATATCAAACTTGACTTGGTAAATTGATCAATCACAACACTAGAACTATAATCATTGAACTATTCTATGTATATTACAAGGTATTACAAGGTAAAAAATAAAATAAGTTATTCTGTAAACCAATATTTTCAGAATAAGAGACACTATATAAAATGAACTATATAAATAAAAGTGAAGATAAAACCTGCAATGTTAGATTAAAGATAGCAACATAAATTCATTTTTTAGAATACTTGCCCCTAGATCTGCCTACTGAAAGACCTAGAAACTACGATGGTAACTCGAACCTACCTAGAAACCAGATTTTTTTTTTTTAGTTATGGTAAAATATATAAAATTCTTACTAACTGAACAGTTTTCAAATGTACAATTCAATAATGATAAATCAGATCTTGGGTTTTTTAATCACCATTTACCCATTAAAAATATAATCAGGACTCTCTAGAAATGGTTGATTTCAGGTCAGGAGCAAGAAAAGAATGTGGGAAATTGGAAATCATGATGTTCCTGAAAACAAGGCAGCACCCAAAGACCACTGAGTTCAGAGCAGAGGGACTCAGGAGCAAATCTGAAGGTACTCCCAACTCCCTAAAGATTCAAATTTGATTGTAACTTATTGGAATACTGTAAATGTATTTAGTTTAAATAAATAAAATCCATAAGTCCATAATGATCCCTAAAGAAGGAGAAAGAAGTATAGGGAGGGTGACCATGGAAGAAAGTTCTTTACAGAAAACCAGGTAATATTAAAGAAAAGATAATATTTATTAAGTCACCACTTTACAACCTCCAAAATAAGCAGTGATCAGGTAAGGGTCATCAAAAGATGCCAAAACCATTTGGTGAGATGCTGTTGGGAACAGGAGATCTACAGGGCGCTACAGTATCATCCCCCAGGTTGCCAGGATGAAAATGTACCTTACAACTGCCAGATTTGCAGCCAACACTTTTATCAAAGGGTCACACACAACCGCACTCCTAGCAATGTGTCTGATACTAATTTGTTTGTCCAGCCTTAGAAGAACCCAGAGGGGTAGGGGAAATTTTACCCTGAGCCCACAGCCAGCATCTTAGTTGATGGTCCCAAGAGCCCCATTAGAGGGCCTCCCTGGTGGAGCAGGGGTTAAATTCTCAGTGCACAATTGCAAAACTACTCAGGTTCAGAGAACAATAATGGGGTTTATTTATTTATTTATTTATTATTTTTTTTAAACACTTTTTTTTTTTTTTATTTATAGAGGCATGTTTTTATTTATTTATTTATTTGTTTGTTTGTTTTGTTTATACATGCACTGGGTACAGTCAGAAGCGCGGGAGGGCGAGAGAATTCACCAGAGCCAGAGCGGGGAGCAGAGCAGGCAGAAGGACCGAAGTACACTGCTGAGGGGAGCAGCGGGCGGCAGGAGAGGTCTGCACGCCATGTGGGACCCTCCTCCGGTGGCCGGGGAGCAGCTGGGGATCGAACCGCTGTGCCGCAGAGGTCGCCGGCAGCTTCGCAACCCAGCGCTCAACCGCTGCGCCACCGGGGAGGCCCATTAATGGGGTTTATTTAATAAACCAGGGAAAATCAAAGAGTTACTGAGGCCAAAAAAAAAAAAAAAAAAAAAAAATGGCTGTTAACCTTACCCAGAGCAGTGTCCAATGTTTTCAAGTCCTAAACAAAACAATAGGCCACGTGCCCAAGATGGCATCTTCCTGCCACTGAGGGCCTGGAGCACATGGCAGCCAGACTATAGGCAATGTTCCAACTCACAAAGACAACAGAAGACACTCAGGAGATGCTCCCAGAGCTGCCCAGATGCCCGAGCACAGCACCAGGCAAGTGACACTCAAAACAGCAGCTGCAGCAGCTGAATTACCCACAAACAGCCACACTCACGCAGCTCAGCGAGGTGCCTGCTCTAGGTCTTTGCTTTCTCTGCCAGGCTGTAACAGCAGAAAAACCAGGAACAATTTCAGTCGCTCAGCTAATGCAAAGCCTCCAAACTTTTCCTCTCTGAGGTTGGCTGCTGGCAGGCTCTCCACATTCATCAGAGGCCCGCAACAGCCTTCTGGAAGAACGGCATGGTGAGGGCCAAAATCGCTGACCCCAGAATCACTAAATATCTGAAAATTCTGAATAATCTGTGGCTGCTTCTGCCATCCCTTATATTTCTTATCAGCCACTCTACCCCAAAATGCAATACCTTTTAGCATTTTCCCTGGGGCTATCTATCCTCACCAGCAACCCCCACCAGGGGACAACTACCTGTCATAGTCTTCAGTTTCAGCCACCCATTACACTATCAGAAACAGAGAGATCTCCAGGCAGGACACTGATCACCAGAGTGGAAAGAGACTTGCCCAAGGTCATACAGCTAGACACTGACTTACAGGTTACTAGGCAAATTCACATACATTAAACACTGGGGCTCCATAAGGAAAGTGAGAAGCTGCAGGTCCTACTCTCTCTGGAAGAAAAAAGGGCTGTTTTGGTCTCTGACTACCCTCTCACGTTAGTTAGCTCTGGCTGCCATAACTAAGAACCACAGACCTGGCAGCTTAAACAAAGAAATCTTTTGTCTCACAGTCCTGGAAGCTAGAAATCTGAGATCTAGGTGTTGGTAGGCAGGGCTGGTTTTTTCTGAGGCCTCTCTCCTAGCCTTGGAGACGGTCACCTTCTTGCTGTGTCTCACCACATGCTCTCTGTGTTGTCTGTGTCCTAAGCTCCTCTTTCTATAAAGACACTAGTCATTTGAGATTAGAACCTACCTAATGACCTCAGCTTATCTTAGTTACCTCTTCAAAGACCTTACTTTGAAATACAGTCTCATTCTGAGGTACAAAGGGTTAGGACTTCAACATATGAATTGGTCTGTGGGGGGCAAAGAGGTAATATAATAAAGTCCATAATATTCTTCCAGGGCCAAAGTCCTGAAATTACTATTTGATTTAGACCAAATCAAGGTAATTAGGAAATAAAAACTAAGCTTTTAAGTTTACTATTAATTAAGTATTAAAATGTCTTTGGATTAATAATGCAGAGAAATTTCTAAGAAATGCTATTTTTGAGCATAAGGGCTCAAACGAGGGGCTCAAATTTATCAAAGAATGCTATAATTCACAAATAATTAATACTGCCTCTGTTTATAAAAACCTGATGGGTTTTCATTTTAAAAAGGAAACCTCTAAAAATAGATATAGGAAGATAAATAAAACACCACATTTTGGAGCAGCTGAGTTAGTAGATTAACAGCCATCCTAATGTTTCATTGAACAAAATAACCTTTGACCTTGCTTGTGTCTTGTGAAGGCAGGATTCTGGAGGCCAAAGGTTAATTGGTCTGGAAATGATAATATGTTTATCAGCAAAATAAACTGAGAAATAATGTGAGAGTAAAGGCCAATCTGTTCTCACTGTCTCAAATTCCTAGGAAAACACAATGGAATTGACAATCCGTGCAGTACAGTCTTTGCACAAAAAAGGGACATTTTTCCATTTTTGTGGACTGAAGAGGACTGTGCCAATACAAACTTCTGCTTTTCATCTTCTGAGCAGTCCAAGGCAACAGTGCTATCTCTGACCCAGGGACATGTTTTTAGAAGCATTGGATCCTCTTCACACGAAATTAATTGTGTATTTTCAAATCTTTCCTAAGTACTCCCCGCCTTGCTGCTCCCAACCCTACTTGACCCAGCTGCTTGCTACATAAAGCAGTTTTGCAAGATCAGCTCAGCTATGATATTGAGGGGGCACTCTATTAAAAGTCTACAAAGTTGGGTTCTAATTCAGACTTACCGCCTTCTGTGTGATTTGGGGCAAGTTAATTCAACCTTCTGGACTGCAGTTTTCTCATCTGTAAAACTACTTGTGACTCAATAATTTTAAGTCTTTACAATGATTTTTTTTTATTCTTTTTTAAGGAAAATGAGATGAGATCTTGAAAAATGTGTTTCAGTTCTGTCTGACAGAAGGAAAAGGAAGAGAAAACCAGCAAAAAACGAATGAATGTTCCTCCCTAAAAGCCCCACTTCTTCAAAAGTGGCTGGAGCACCTGGGGACTGAGGGGTGGGGAAGAAGCAGTGGACAATGGAGTCCTAGGAAAGTGGAGAACAGCCTCAGTTCTGATGGACACTGACGTGGGTCTAGAACGCCAGTCTTCTGACTCAAAGCCCAGTATTGCCACTACCTAGCTGTGTGACTTTAGGAAAGTCACATAAACATCTCTAGCCCCCAGTTCCTTGATCTACAAAAGGAGGGAGTTAGAGTAGATGCTTTCTCTCGTCTCTGAGATTGCATTAGTAAGACAGCTGGTATTGTTAATTGATAAGGAAGAGGTTCAAAGAGAATCCATCTGTTTTTAATTAAATTCCATTTGAGACATCTTTATAAATGCTCTGGGTCTAGGAGATAACATATTAGGAGATACTGAAAACGTACATATTGAATCCATATGGCAACGCATAAAGGACAGACCCAATTAAATTAACCCAGAGGCTGGTAAGAACCAGGAAGCCCATGGTTTGCTTGATTTGGGGAGGGAATTAAAGTTTATTGGGCAACAGAAAGGACAGTACTTTTAATGGAAATTGGATGTTAGCAGAAACATTGTTATAGGAAATTGACATCCAAAGACTTTAACAGAGTAAAAGGAAGTAAGGAAAGTAAGAAAACAGAAGCCAGAGATGAAATAGGAGAAATGGAAGAAATGTTACCCATGGGTATGCAGAGTAGAAGGAAGGGCACAAAATCTCAAGCAGAGGACAATTCCTACCTATAATTCACATTTATCTATGGAGTTTATTTTTTAAACTAATAAACTTTATTTTGGGAGTAGTTACATATTTTCATTTCTGTTTTATATAGAAAAATACCTAAATGACAGAAATGACAGATTTGATGTGTATTTTGGTTTTTGTTTTTAATAAACGCCATTGTTTTACATCCTTGTTAATATTTTGCCAGTACAGTGTTTCTCCCCACAGATGTGGTCACTGTAGCTCTCCCACCATCAAAGCACCCATAGTCTTCCACCATAGGCCATTGTCCTCTCCCCCACTTCTCATGCCTCCCCCTCCCTCTACCCTCTTGGATACCTCAGATCTATGGTCAGCTTTCAAGGGTTGGTTTTAAAGTTTTCTTTTACCCTTTGTTTTAAAGCTTTCTCTATATCCCACATATAAGTGACACTGTCTAAAATCTTTCTTTTTTTTTTTTTTAAAGATTTATTTATTTATGATACAAGAACTGGAGTGCAGGCCAGAGGTGCAGGAGGTGAGAGGATTCACCAGAGACACAGTGGGGAGCAGAACAGGCAACCTGACTGAAATACACTGCTGAGGGGAGCAGCAGGCGAGACAGGAAAGGTCTGCTGTGCCATGTGGGTTACTTCCCTGGCAGGGGAGTGAACTCATGCTGCGGCAGCTACGGATTGCTTCATAGTGCTGCAGCTTAATCCCTTGCACCACCAGGGAGGCCCCTAGAATTTATCTTTCTTAAAGCAGTTTTAGGTTCACAGCAAAATTGAGCAGAAAAGAGAGTTCCCATCTACCCTCGGTCCCCACACATGTACAACTTCCCCCACTGTCAACATCCCTACCAGAGTGGTTCATTTGTAGCATTGATGAATATACAGTATCAACCATTATCATTACAGTTCATAGCTTACCTTATGGTTCACCCCTGGTGCTGTACATTCTATGAGTTTTTGACAAATACATAATTACATGCATCCACCATTGTAGTATCATGGAGAAGTTTCACTGCCCTGAAAACCCTTTGTGTTTCACCTATTCATCCTGCTCTCCTCACTCATCTCTGGCAATCATTTCTTTCTTTATGATCTCTGTAGTTTGCCTTTTCCAGAATGTCATATGGTTGGAATCACACAGTAGGTAGCCTTTCAAATGGTCTTCTTTCACTTAATAATATGCATTTAAGTTTCCTCCATGTCTTTTCATGCTCAACAGCTCATTTCTTTTTTTTTCCTTTTTCTATTTTTTTTTAAATAATAAATTTTATTTTTATATTCCCCATACAATTGCAGCCCCCCCCATTCTGATCCCAATCCCTCCCCTCCCGTGCCCGCCCCCCTAAAAGTGTCTCTGGTTCGGGCCTCCCCGGTGGCGCAGCGGTTGAGCGCTGGGTTGCGAAGCTGAGCGCGGCCTCTGCGGCGCCGGTTCGATCCCCGGCTGCTCCCCGGCCACCGGAGGAGGGTCCCACATGGCGCGCAGACCTCTCCTGCCGCCCGCTGCTCCCCTCAGCAGTGAACTTCGGTCCTTCTGCCTGTTCTGCTCCCTGCTCTGGCTCTGGTGAATTCTCTCACCCTCCCGTGCTTCTGACTGTACCCAGTGCTTGTATAAACAAAACAAACAAACAAACCAGCAAACAAATAAATAAAGCATGCCTCTATTAAAAAAAAAAAAAAAAGTGTCTCTGGTTCATAGTTTTTTGTTGATTTTGATTTTCACTTTCTTATAGTTATTCATTTTCCTGGTCCCTTATTTAAGTTTTCTAGATTCCTGCAATGAGTGAAACCATCCGGTATTTTTCTTTTTCTTTTTGGCTTATTTTGCTGAGCATGATCCCTTCCAGCGCCATCCATGTTGCTGCAAATTGCATGTGTTTATCTTTTTTGAATGCTGAGTAATATTCCATGGTGTATATGTACCACATCTTCTTGATCCAGTCATCTATTTTGGGGCATTTGGGCTGTTTCCAAAGCTTAGCTATTGTAAACACTGCTGCTATAAACATAGGGGTGCAGGTGTTCTTTGGAATTGATGTTTCTGTGTCCTTTGGGTAAATACCTAGGAGTGGAATTGCTGGATCATATAGAAGCTCTATGTTTAGTAGGTCCAGAAATCTCCACACAGCTCTCCACAGTGGTTGGACCAGTTTGCACTCCCACCAACAGTGCAGAAGAGTTCCTTTTTCTCCACACCCTCGCCAACATTTGTTCTTGCTAGTTTTTTTAATATGTGCCAGTTTCACAGGTGTAAGATGGTATCTCATGGTAGTTTTGATTTGCATTTCCCTGATGACAAGTGATGTTGAACATTTTTTCATATGCCTGTTGGCCATTTGCATTTCCTCTTCAGAGAAGTTTCTTTTTAGCTCTTCTGCCCATTTTTTGACTGGATTATTTTCTTTGTTGTTGTTGAGCAGCTCATTTCTTTTTAATGCTAAATAATATCCCATTATCCACATTATACCATAACTTATTTACCCATTCACAGAGTGAATGACATCTCAGTTGTTTTAAGTTTTCGCAATTATGAATAAAGTTGCTATAAATATCCATGTCCTGGTTTTTGTGTGGACATACATTTTCATTTCATTTGGGTAAACATCAAGGAGTGTGATTGTTGGGTCACGTGCTAAGAGTATGCTCAGTTTTATGAGACTTCTAAACTGTTTTCCATACTGGCGGTACTATTTTGCATTCCCGCCAGCAATGAATCAAAGTTCCTGTTTCTCCATATTTTCATCAGCATTTGGTGTTGTCGGAGTTTTGATTTTGGCCACACTATTAAGTGTACAGTGGCAGCTCATCATTGTTTGAACTCACAATTCCCTAATGCTGTGTGATGTTGCATACTTTCCACCTGGTAAGATATCTGTTCGGGTTTTTTCCCATTTTAATATCAGGTTTTTCATTTTCTTATTGTTGAGTTTTAAGAGTTCTTTGTATCTTGGATAAAAGTCCTTTATCAGATGTCTTTTGCAAATATTTTCTCCCATTCTGTGCATTATCTTCTCATTCTCTTGACATGTTATTAAAATTTAGTTGACATCTGGTTAAAATGAACAAGTTCAACTTTGAAGGGGAAAATAAATCACAAAGCATAGCCCCTGAAGGGAGCATAACAGAAGGGCACCCAGTAGGGGGGATAAAGGAGCACAGAGTCTGTACAGTTCTGCCTCAGAATATACGTGCTAGTGTGTTTACCCAAGGCGTGACAAAAACACTGAAACAGGTGCTATACTGGAAAATTCATTTCTGTAAGTCTCAGAGAGATGTTTGGGATAGTGAACACCATTTGCCTTAGTTTTCCTCTCTTCTTTCCTCTCTTCTTACAATTCATCTAAAACATTTTGTAGATGACAAGGAATTCCTATGGCTACCATGCTTGGACGCCACTTCTTACAGGAAGCTCCCTCTAGCCTTCCAAGTACTGATTTGATGTCCCACTTTCACACTCTGCCCCAGACTACTCAGGGACTCTCACACTCCCACATAATGGCCTGCATAGCCATCCAAGCCCTCACTAGAGTGAAAATTCCATGCGGCAAGAGCCACTTGCCTTATTTCCAGCTGTATCCAAAAATTTCCACAGTACTAGGAACATTGTCAGCTCTCAACAAACATTTGTTGGATTAATAAATGAAGTAAGTACTGGAGGGTGAGACAAAGACTCATTGTATTAATTTGCTAGGGCTGTCTTAACCAAGTACTGCAAACTAGGTAACTTACACAAGAGAAATTGATTGCCTCACAGTTCTGGAGGCTGAAAGTCTGAGATTAAGCAATCAGCAGGGCCACACTCCCTCTGAAGGTAGTGGAGAAGGACTTGTTTCAGGCCTCTCCCCTAGCTTCTGGTAGTTTCCTGTGGCTGCATAGCTCCAGGCTTCATGTGGTATTCTCCTGTGTCCCTGTTTATGTCAATTTCCTCTTCTATAAGGATACCAATAATAATGGATTAAGTCCTATCTTAATGAACTCTTTTAGTCATTTGCTCATATTTTCATAAAGACTATCTCCAAATAAGGTTACATTCTCAGGTACTAAATGTTAGGATGACCTTATCTATTGGAAGGGGTGGGGGGAGTGGGTAGGACATGCAATATAACCCATAATAATCATCTTGAGATTTTGAAATTTACCCTGCAGGAAAATAGGTACTTTAAACAAGAGCGTGACAAAATTAAATTTGTATTTTGGAGAGATCAATCGGTAGAGGTGCGAAATTGGAATAGAAACATGCAAGATTGAAAAAGAGAGATGAAGTCAGTCCAGGTGAATGGTAATGAGCTCCAAACAAAGGAGGTAACAATGGCAGTAGAGAGAGAACAGAGTTTCAGAAATATTTTGGAGGTAGAGAGGGAAAGATGTTATGACTAACTGATGGTGACTAATTAGAGAGGGTGTGCCAGTTACTAATTTAGGGGATTACAGAAACAGAAGTAAGTAAAAGAAAAGAGATCAATTTGGGGCTTGTTTTAATTAGACATTAGAGCTTGAGATGTTTTGCACCTCAATATCTGTCTCCCTGGATCTGTACCTACACTAAAACCCAGAATAACTTTCAGTGCCTTTATCCAGCATCATCTAAAGACAAAGAGGTAAATGTATATGGATGGCCACTTAACAAAGAAACGCTAGTATTTCTTAGAATTTTTTAACTTTTCTTTTTTTTAAGATTTATTTATTTATGCAGACAAGAACTGGAGTACAAGCCAGAGGTGTGGGGTGGAGAGGATTCACCAGAGACAGAGTGGGGAGCAGAACAGGCAGATGTACTGAAATACACTATGAGGGGAGTAAGGGGCGAGACAGGAGAGGTATGCTGCGTCATGTGGGTCAGCTCCCTGGCTGACTGGCCAGGATAGAACTTGTGCTGCAGAGGCAGCGAATAGCTTCATAGCGCCTTGCTTAACCCCTTGCACCACCAGGGAGGCCCGATTTTTTAACTTTTCATTTTGAAATAATCACATAAAGAGTTGTTTTTTAAAAGTCATACATCTTTCACCTGGCTTCCCCAAATGTCACCATCTTATAGAATTAGTATAATTATCAATTTTATGAATTACATTATTAATTGTATGCTTATCAATGATTAATATTTGTATTATTGATTGGTTGTATAATACTGGCACATTATTTACTAATTTTCAGGTAATTCAGTATCTTAGATTATTTTTAAGGCAATAGTTTTTAGAGAAATTCAGAACAGTGCCTGGCCCTCAATAAAGACTTGTGAAAGAATGAAAACTTAAATGAATGAAAATTAAATTTAGACAAGGAGGCAAACATACAGTGAGTCACCAAGAGCTGAGTTAGGAACATTATCTGGTTACCTCATTTCATATTCATTAAAACCTGTGACACCATCAATTAATTATCTGATTTTATACAAGGAAATAAAGAGTATAGAGTTTTTGTCCAGAAGATTTGATATATAAATACAATGGAAGAATAATCAGCTAGTAAAATAAAATCAACTCCTGCCATATGTGACAATATGGTTATCTCTTGAGGGGATTATGCTAAGGGATTAAGTCAGAAAGAGAAAGACAAATACCAGATGATTCACTCACATGTGAAAGATAAAGAAAGCAAAGAACAAACAAAACAAAACAAAAATATCTCTTGGGTTCTGACAGCAGAATTGCGGTTACCAGAGAGGCAGGACTTGGGGTAGGAGCTAAGGGTAGAGGGTCCATGGACTGTGGTGGTGGTTGGCACTTTGGTACTGGACATGGTTTGGTCCCAAACATTTGAAGGAAGTGTGAGCCTGTACTCATAAAACATATACAATGTTGTGAACCACTGTTAACTCAAAAACAATTAAAATTAAATATAAAAATATGTTGAATGGGGGTCTCCCTGGTGGAGCAAGTGGTTAAGTCTCAGCACTATGAAGCTATTAGCAGCCACTGCAGCACAAGTTCAATCCCCAGGCAAGGAGCTACCCACATGTCACCGCAGACCTCTCCTGTCTTGCTTGCTGCTCCCCTCAGCAGTGTATTTCAGTCAGTCTGCCTGTTCTGTTCCCTACTCTGTCTCTGGTGAATCTTCTCACCCCCCACACCTCTGACCTATACCCCAGCTCTTGTATGCATAAATAAATAAAATAAATCTTTAAAAAATATATGTTGAATGGATGTAAAAAAAAAAGACAGTTTAAGGAACAGCTTAGAGACAGACCTTGAGGAAGTAACCTCAACCTCAGAAGTAAGGAATGAAGGGCCCATTTTCCTCAGGGACTCATATCACCTAGCAGGACACATAACATACCAGAGAATACCTGCCTTTTAATACTGCAAACCTGGCCACCTTCTTCAATCCCATTAAATCCTGACAGTTCATTCTAACAGTCTGCTTACTTTTGAAAGTGACTTTGTTGTAGCAGAACCAAGGCAGTAAAAATGCTAAATGGGAAAAGTTTATCTTAAGGGTTCCTACCCTCTATTTTCCTTTCCCACATCTTCCAATACTTACCTGTTAAAAGATCATCACACAATAGCCCACCCTACTTCAGACATCTTGTTTCTCCCTTTGCCTAGTCCCAACTCACCTGGCCTTTGTCCTGTTGTGTGTGACCCTGCTTGTGACTGACTAATCTGACAACTACTAAAGGGCAATGGAGAAATGTAACTTCTCTGCAGATTTGACACCATCTAAGGCAAAAAGCTTGCCCTGGACTAGCTCTTGGTAAAACTGTGAACATGTGTTGACATCCCAGATAAGGGTCCACTGCTACCAATTCATGACCTTTCCCAGGCCCCTGTGTCTTCAGGCAGTCTCAGGACCCTCAGAGAACCCTCAGGAAACTCTCTGAGAGTGTCCTTAGGCTATTTTCTTTCCCTCCAACTATTTCCTTCCACCTATTTCAAAAAGAAAATTCATTTACATCCTGTTGTACCCTCCAAGGTCTTTTGGACTTCTAAGAGAAGGAGAATAAGTTAACATATTCATAAGTATAAACATGCCTCAGGTAAGCAAACTGCCATTTATCAAGCGTGGCTTTTTGGTCAGCAGGTTGCAAATGAAAGAAGCAAATCTTATCATGGAAATGTATTTTTCAGTAGGAAGACCTTGGGCCATTTCTTCAGTTACACAGTAATCTTTTTTTTAACTTCTATTTCTCAAAGACCCTACCTATCAGTGTTTTATATGTAGGATATAAGCCCTGCTGGTTAAATGAAGGGGTTGCTAAATTGGGGGAGGCACAATAAGGCTAATTTTTAAGGTTAGATGGGGTTTACTAGGGACATTATACAAGTCTCTACATTCGGGAACAAAAAAATATAACATAAACCACCTGGCAGTCGAAAGGTTCAGTACCACACAACTGGGATAGGTATAGGAGCCCTGAGTGGGCTGAACACGCATGCTGTATACAAAGTGGGTTCAATAACACTGGTGGAGGGGTGTTTCAGAAAGCAGAGAGGATTCTGAAACATACTAACCAGAGTTCGGAGTCTAGGCCCACAAATGGAGCTTTCTCAAAAAAACATTCTCTCCCTGACCATTAGTCTCTTTTTGGTGGGGAGGTCCTTCATGCCTCTTGATTCTTTTCTAGCACTAAGTTACCCAACTCCTTCCCTCTTTCAGTGAGCCCCCAGGGCCAAAGTCAAGAGGAGAGTAAATTTACTTCCCCAAAAGAAAGATCAAAGTATGCACCCCTTCTTGGACAATGCTAGTTTCCAGGGAAAAGAACATCTTAAATATACAGATAATCTCTCTTCTCACTGTCCCCAAGCTCTGAAATGCGTATTTCTATAGAGACACTATAGAAATCTATTCTTCATGTTTGATGGATGCTTTTCCTTCATCCCCATGAAAATTAGATATAACCTGCAGTGGACTTGAAAGGCCCTCTTAGGGGATTCGTGAAGTCTTCACTCGTAGAAGTCATAAAGATAGTTTAAATAGTGCCCTGCTCTAAGAGGGACACTGGACAAGTTCTTCCAGCTCTAGGAAGTTTCCATTTTAAGGGAGATCTTCTTTTACTTTTTTGCTGTGTCAAGACTTGTATTGAATGAGGTTCCAGAGATACATAAGCCAAATCATCTACCCCAGTGAGTGAAGGTGGCCAGAGGGCCTCTTATTCTTTCCAGCCTTGACTAGTTATGTAAGTTTTGAGGCCCCATACAAAATGACAATGTACCCCCATGGTCAAAAATTATTAAGAATTTCTATTAAGTCAAGCACAAGACCCCTTCTAAGTGTACAGGCAATTGCACAGGCCAGCTTTGCTTCCAACTCTAAGATCCTGCACTGTGTTGGTGAGGAGAATGTCTGAAATCACCAAACCCTCTGCTACCATGAGCCACTTCACATGGGAGAGGTCCTCAATATTAATCCAAGCAATAAAAGCAAAAGACCCCTATTAGTGATGTTGTTCAAACCACAATACTTCCTCACAATGAAAGAGACAAAAATGCAGGCAGAACAGCTCTTTCCTGAGGCAAGTGTTCAGTGTAACTGTTAGGCATCTGCTCAACCTGTTTCCAGAAACTGGGACACATGCTGTTTTAGATGATGGGATTTAAATGGAAAGGAACAGATGCTGTCACCTCAGGTATGCTAATAACATTACCTCAAATGCAATAGAGACAAACTTATGAAACTGGCTGGCTTGAAATTACCAACAAATACATGAAAACAAACAGATAATGATCCTTGAAGTTCTGTCCATTAGACAAGTGCTGCCTAGAAACAAGAATGAAAACTAGGAAAGTGGATGTAATCTGTCCATTCAGTTCTGCTACAATGCTTTAGGAGGAAACAACAAAAGAAATCTTAGATGAAATCAGAGGCTTGCTTAGCCTCATGAGCATAGCCAAAGGAGAACAGTTTATAATTTCTTTAGTATAAGTACATCTTCAATTCAGAACATTATGAAGAGCCTGGGAGGAAGTGGTCGGACACAAAGAGAACAAAGCTCAGGAGGGTGGTAACTGAAGAGAAGAAATAAAGTACAGCATGGAAAGCTATTTGTAAGCAGGGCTGAAAATGAGCTCCAGGTCAAAAGTTGAGCATGAGTCAGTGATATAGAATAGGACCCTGTATTGAAAAGCTAGCTTTGTTCTAATCAGAAAAAAAAAGTTTAAGCTGAAAGAACTAAAAGGCAATTTTCTGATAATATTCAACACAGATTTTTGCTCTTATTGGGTCTTGCTAAACACAAGGAGGTTCCAACGTTCATATGAAAAGACTGAATCTTGGGAAAAGAGATCCTATCATACAAAAAAAAAAAAATAGAAGTGTACAAAAGCTGTGAGAGTTTTCCTCACCCAAGCAGACACAAAACTCAGGAAAACAGGGTAGGTAGGTAGGCAGGCAGACAGATAGACACATACATATATGCAGAAAGGTACTGATATAAGGTATTAACTTATGCAACTATGGAGGCTGGGGCTGTCCATGACCAGCCACCTGTAGGATGGAGACTCAAGAAAATTAATGTAGTTTGAAGGTTGAGAGAGAGTCAATGGTGTTGCTACTCTGGGCTGAGAACCAGGAGTGCTAAGAGCAGGTCAAGATCGATGTTTCAGCTCAATCAGAGAGCAAATTCAACTTTCCTCCACCGGTTTGTTCTTCTATCCAGGCCCTCAATAGACTCTATGATGCCCACCCACGTTAGGGAAGGCGCTCTGTTTTACCCAGTACACCAATTCAAATGCTAATGCCTTCAGAAAACACCCTCATAAATACACCCAGAAATAATGTTTAATGAGCTATTTGGACATCACTGGTTTAGTTAAGTTGATGCAGAATTAATCATCACACCAGGAATATTCATCCTTCCTTGAACACAGAGACTATAATGTCCAGTTACCTTTAGCTGTCAAAAATCTCTCTCTTCCTTCAAGATTATCTACCTCTTACATTCTCTTTCTTCTCACCCTCCTGCCACCCACAAGAATATGATAGAAAAGACTTAGACATCCTTTCATGCCAGTTGTTATGACTAAGTGATGTTGAGTGGATTCATTTTCAAAGCATTGCTTGAGACTCTATGAAGGACAGAATGAATATAGAGTTCAAAGAAAGTAGATACAGACAATGGACTCAAATTTCAAAAAGGGGGGGAAATGAATTTTCAAGACTATAGGCTAGTAGCTTGATTTCAGCCCATGAAAATATAAAAGAATTTTTGAAAACATCGAAGAATAATATGACCATTTGGACCTGGCATAGGTTCATGCATAAAGATTGTATCTGATTCATATTATTATTATCAGTGTTTAATCATGATTACTAGATTAATAT
The DNA here is from genome assembly GCF_014898055.3 of Talpa occidentalis. Classification (NCBI taxonomy): domain Eukaryota; kingdom Metazoa; phylum Chordata; class Mammalia; order Eulipotyphla; family Talpidae; genus Talpa; species Talpa occidentalis. Next base: position 117,156,685 of record NW_023604295.1, read on the forward strand.
AGTAAAAATCATACAAGATAATGCAAATGACTACTCAGCCTAACTCCTGATATTACCAGCCCAATAAATGATCTTGCTATTAATATAATTATGCCACACTTTATATTCCCTTGACATTTTCCCCTTCCCCTGTCACTTCCTCTGAACCTCAGAAGCCTCACTTTGCTTACTAGTGTCCTCTAGTTTTTATAACTATTTTTGTTTTGTCAAATCATCCGCTATGAAATGTCCCATAATTGTCTTTATCATTCTGACTTCCTTTACTACACATAATTCCCTCAAACTCCTTCCATTTTGTAATAAATAGTAACATTTCATCTTTCCTATGGCTAACTAGTATTCCATTGTGTGGATATACCACATCTTGTTAATTCAGTCTTATATCAGTGGGCACTTAAGTTGTTTCCATGTCCTAACTATTGTAAATAAAGTTACAATAAACATTGTGAGGCATGTGGCTTTTTGAGTTGACAGTTTTATGTTCTTTGAATATGTGGCCAAGAGTGGGCTTGCTGGGGCATATAGTATTTCCATTTTAATTTCAAGGTAAATCTAAATCACTTTCCATAATTATTGCCCCAGTTTATATTCCCACCAACAGTGTAATAAGGTTCCTCTTTCTCTATATCTCCTCCAGCACTTGTAGTTGGGAATATTTTTTATATGTGTCATAATCACAGGTGTGAGATATCTCGTTTTGATTTTTTTAATTTTATATATATGTATTTTAAGATTTATTTATTTATTTATTTATTTATACAAACACTGGGTACAGTCAGAAGCGCGGGAGGGTGAGAGAATTCACCAGAGCCAGAGCGGGGAACAGAACAGGCAGACCGACAAAACACATCTGAGGGGAGCAGCGGGCGCGGCAGGAGAGGTCTGTCATGCCATTTGGGACCCTCGCCGGCAGCCAGGGATTGAACGGGTGCTCGGGGATTGAACCAGTGCTGCAGGATTCAACCGGCGCTGCAGAGGCTGTGGGCAGCTTCGCAGCCCAGTGCTCAACCGCTGCGCCACCAAGGGAGGCCCTATTTTATGTATTTTTTATATCACTTTTCATTTTTGTACAATGTATGCATTTTCATCTTGGTTATATTCCCCATACAATTCCCACCCCCCTTGTTTTGACCCTAATCCCTTCTCCTTTCTGCCCCCCAATAGTGTGTCTCTGGTTAACAGTTGCTTGTTGATTTTAATTTTTACTTTATTATAATTAGCCTTTTTCCTGATCCCTTATTTAGGTTTTCTAAATTCCTGCTATGAGTGACAACATCTGGTATTTTTCTTTTTCTTTCTGGCTAATTTCACTGAGCATGCTCCCTTTCAGCTCCATCCATGTTGCTGCAAATTGCATGAGTTTATCTTTTTTTGATTTGCTGAGTAATATTCCATTGTGTATATGTACCACACCTTCTTGATCCAGTCATCTATTTTTGGGCATTTGGGTTGTTTCCCTAGCCTAGCTATTGTAAATAGTGCCGCTACAAACAGAGGGGTGCGGGTGCCTTTTGGAATTAATGATTCTGTGTCCTTTGGGTAAATACCTAGAAGTGGAATTGCTGGATCATATGAAAGCTCCATCTTTAGCAGGTTGAGGAATCTCCACACAGCTTTCCATAGTGGTTGGACCAGTTTGCACTCCCATCAGCAGTGCAGGAGAGTTCCTTTTAAAGACTCATTACCCAAAGCAGCGATAGCAAAGGCAAAGATAAACCGCTGGGACCACATCAAATTAAAGAGCTTCTGTACAGCAAAACAGACAGTAACCAAAACAAAAAGACACCCTACTGACTGGGAGAAAATTTTTGCACACAACACTAATGATAAAGGACTGATCACAAAAATCTACAAAGAGCTGAAGAGACTCAACAAAAACAAAGTAAATAATCCAATTATTTTTATTTTAACCCTCATTTCTCTTATTTGAAGTCATGATTGGCCTTCTGGATATACCATTTGGTGAATTATATTATTTTAGCAAAGCATTTGACTGTCTCTAATGATAGGTAACTATATAGCAAATCTATAGTAAACAAAAAAAAGTCTGAGATTAGTATACAAACAGACAAATAAACTAATGGAGCAGAATAGAGAACCCAAATATAAATCCACACTATACATACAGTCAAATCTTCTTTGATGAAAGTGCCAAGAACATACAAAGAGAGGGGAAGGGCAGTTTCTTCAATAAACAGTGCTGAGAAAACTGGATATCTACATGGAAAAGAATGACACTGGACCTCTATCTTACCCCACGCACAAAAACTAATTGGAAATGGGTTAAATGTAAGAACTAAATGTAAGAACTAAAATCCACAAAATACATAAAGGAAAATGTAAGGAGAAAGTTCCTTAAAATTGGTCTTGGCAATGATTTCTTGGATGTGACAACGAAAGCACAGAAAACAAAGACAAAAGTAAACAAGTGGGAGTACAATAAACTAAAGCATTTCTGCACTGCAAAAGATATAATCAAAAATTGAAAAGACAACCTACAGAATGGGAGAAAATATTTGTAAACCATATATACCTGATAAGGACTTAATATTCAAAATATATAAGAAGTCACAATTTCTGAAGAGTTAATCCTTAATTGAAGAGAGGAAATCCTGCCATTTGCAACACTCCAGATCAATCTGGAGGACATTATGCTGAGTGCAATTAGCTAAACAGAAAGAGATAAACACTATGATTTTTTTATTCCATTTACATGTGAAATCAAGAGTTGCTGAAGGTTTGGGGGAAAAAAAGAACGCTGTGCATTGTTGGTGAGAATGAAAATTGATAATCACTATAGAAGTATGATGGCTTCTTAAAAAATTAAAATAAAACAACTTTATGATCCAGTAATCCCACTTCTGAGTACATATCTGAGGGAAATGAAATCAAGATCACAGAGAGATATCTGTACTCCCAAGTTCATTGCAGCATTATTCACAATAAACAAGATATTAAAACAACCTGTGTAACAGATGGTTGAATAAAGAAACTGTCATTATAATGACATTATAATAATATAACAGTATAATCATATTCCAAAATAATAATAGTAAATTATTATTCAGCCATGAGAGAGGAAATCCTGTCATTTGCAACACCCCAGATCAATCTAGAGGACATTATGCTGAGTGCAATTAGCTAAACAAAGAGAGATAAATATTGTATGATTTTTTTTTATTCCACTTACATGTGAAATCAAAAAAAAAAAAAAAAAACAAAGGTCTAAGTCATAGTAACATAGTGTATAGTGGTGATAACCAGGGGCTAGAAGGTTGGGGAGATTCTGCTCAAAGGGCACAAGCCTTCAGTTATAAAAGGAATAACCTCCGGGAACTTAGAGTACAGCATGGTGACTGCAGTTAGTAATTATGAGTTGAGTACTTGAAATCTGCTAAGACAGGAGAACTTAAGCATCCTTACCATACACACATACCATGTGATGTGATGAATGTGTTAATTAACTTGATTGTAGTAATCATTTCACAGAGTACTCATACGTCAAATCATCAGATTGCACACCTTAAATATACACAATGTTTTCAATTATATCTTAATTAATAAAACTAAAAAAGAAAAAAGATCCAATGAGTGAATGAACTGAATGAATGAATGAATGAATGATACAATGAGTACAGAAAGATTCTGGGTTAGGTCAAAAAATTGTGAAATGTCCCTCTTGGAAAAGGGACAAAGAAGTGAAGATAGAGTAGTGGGAACTATAGAGGGTTATAGAGAACTCAGGAAATGTGGCTGCCTAGTTGAAATTGAAGGGGCTGTGTAAGAAAATGAGAGTCATGTGCTTAAATTAGGTAAAATTACTTAATTTAACACCAGAGTTAAATCCAATAGATGCTAGGAAGATATCCCAAGCAGGGAACCAATGCTATGAGACCTGAATTTTTGTATTACTCATTAGTAATAAATAGACCATTGTTCCCCCTAGATAAAGATGGGCTGAGGGAAATGGTTAAAACAGGGCAAGGAAATTAGATTAGATGTAAAAAGATCATTATGTGAAAACTTTGTAAAATCTTTCCTAGAGTCCTCAGAAATTTACCACTGGAGTTTCTGCTATGAGGCAAGGGAATTGTTTACATAATTTTCAAGGGCATTTCCATGCCATGGTAAAAAAAATATGTATTAGTGATACAGAATTCCAAAATGTGCCCAGATGCATAGGTTGGGGTCATTCTAAACTGCTCAATAACACGAACAGTAAATCAACTCAAGGAGGAAGAGGAGGAAAGAGAGGAGGAGGAGAATGAAGATTGATAGAAACAGAAATGTTTAATCTATTCCATGGTCCTTGATCTAGGCTGATCCCCGAAAGTGTCTCATCATCCTTCAGATTATCAAGGCAGGAAAACAGGTTGGGAGCCACCAGGTGAAAGTGCAGTTGATCAGTGAATAACACAGGATTGACCTTAGATCCAGATTTTCTTAAAAACAGAGGATGTACTCTTACGGTATCAATAATCCAGTACAGTACTGTATGTATTTTACACTCCTTATGATTTTCTTAACAATGTTTTGTATTCTCTAGCTTACTTGATTGTACAAATACATTATATAGTACATGCAAACATGAAATATGTGTTAATCAACTATTTATGGTATCAGTAAAGCTTCCAGTCAACAGCAAGCTATTAGTAGTTAAGTTTTGGGGGAGTCAAAAGTCATATGTGGAATTAAAACTGTGCAGGGGCTCAGTGCCCCTAACCCCATGTTGCTCAAGGGTCAGCTGTACATCACTGATCCATGCACAATTCCATAGTCGCACTTATATTTCCCTCAGAAATTAGGTAGAACTTCAAGCCCAATCACCAGTCCCAAAATAAGCAAGGGCACCAGAGAGCACACCAACCTAGCTGACTCCTCCACATAAGAAAGATCAGATTTCACGTCTTTGGGGGAAACTTTTTAAGTGTGAGTTGTGTGAAGTGAAATGTGTACGTTATGACGGGTTGACTAAAAAAAAAATTATTTTCTCTATACTCCTACTTTGTAACTGGGGGAGGGGATGGGAGAGGAAGCTGGGGTAAGAACTTAAATTTGTCCATTCAAGAAAACTTCCTTTCCCAAAACAATTTTTTGATCCTGGGTTAGGTTGTAAATCAGTAAATTCTGAGTTCCTCCTTCTCCTAAAGGAAATTCAAGTCCTAGAGGAGTCTGCATATCATTTGTGGACAGGAAAGCTGGCTTCCTATTCTGGCATCCTCTGGAGTAAAGTTGTCCTGCCTAGCCTCTGGGCATCCTTTGCTGCTATTCACTGAGGTTTGGCAGATCCTGCCTTGTTCTTTTTAGCTTCATGCTGTCAACAATGTAGAAGTCTGGAGGCCTAGCCAAAGGTCCTCACATTCTGTAGCCTCCTCATTCTCACCCCCAGGCTTCTTCCATATCGCTGGATCTTCAGGTACATCCAATAAGGGGGTTTTGGTTCCACCAGCCACAAGTGCATACTGCACAATCTCTGGCCCACCAGTCTTGGCCACTCTCATTTGCCATCAGTATGGCACCTAGGTTGCTCTTATTCACAGGCTCTGTGCTGAAAGAGGGGCATCAAGGTACAAATCTTGAGAAACTACAAGCAAGCTACCCTGCCTGAAATTCTGTTCATCTTCACTGCTCCTCATTCCCTCCCCCACCAGGTTCTGCCAGAAAGAATACAGACATATGAGTGTGTTGACATACACAATAATATGACTTACTGTCAAGTCCTCTCTCACCCAGGACCCTCTTCCCAAGTATCAAGAGAGTTCTCCTTGGATTGCACTTTCCCTTCCATTTCCTGGCACAAAAAAAAGGAAAAACGTTTCAACATATACTCTTAGTGGTCAAGGGCTGCAGGGAAAACCACAGATTAATGACAAACGGAAAGTACATTGAGAAATATTTCCAAAAAAATCACTCTTTTACTCAGTGTATGAAAATTGTTTTCATTGTCTACTCCACTAGCCTGACCATTGAAGGGTAGAGACTGTTTTACCTGTTTGAGGGTGTTCCCAACTGCAAATATTGAATATGCAGGAAAATAACACCTAGGAGAGCTTAGTGAGTCAGAGACAAACACTAGTAGGCATTTAATGCACAACAGGATTAGATGATGGAACAGGACAGAAAATTCAGAAACAGCAACACAAACACATATACATCTAAACAACTGATTTTCAACATAGGTACAAAAAAATGCAGCAGAGAAAGGACAATCTTTTCAAAACATGAGGCTAGAACAATCAGATAATCACAAGGGGGGAGGGTATAATGAACTTTATTCCATACCTGTGGTAAGCAGAATGACGCTCACCTCAAGATGTTGAGAACTTAATACCCCCAAACCCATGAATATTTTGAGAGTGAAAAGGCAAGCTACTGACTAAGAAAAAAATGTTTGCAAAACTTATACCTGATAAAGGATTTTTATCTAAACTATATAAAGAACATTAAAAAATCACTGCAGGTTTACTCCACTATCCAGAAGTACATATCCTATGTACCTTTCATAAGCCAAAATTGCAGAAAATGGGCCCCCCTGGTGGCGAAGGGGTTAAGATGCAACCAGTGAAACTCCACAGCCTTTGCAGATGAGTTCCATCCACTGCCAGCCAGGGAGACTCTCCTGCAGTTCCCCTCAGCAGTGTACTTCGGTCAATCTGCCTGTTCTGTTCCCTGCACTGTCTCTGGTGATTCCTCTCACCCCCCACACCTCTGGCTTGTACCCCAGCTCTTGCATGCATAAATAAATAAATCTTTAAAAAAATAAAATAAAATTGCAGAAAGTCAAGAAGCAATTACCATTAATTTACATAGAAAAATTTTTGAGCATCCCCAAACCCAAAAATACCCTGCCAAATCATATCAAATAATATTTAAAACCTAAAATCACACTAACATTTTGCAAAAGCAGGAATGATATAATAAATACACACTTGTATAAAGTAGTTCTGGAGAAGGAGCTTGTGGGTGGGAGAAACACTTGCAGCTTGGGGTGCATATTGCCCATATAAGAGCTTACTGCAAAACAAACACTGAACATTATTTTTGCTTTTCACTTTTTATGGTAAAAATGAAAATCCTCTTTGGATTTCTTTTGATAAGCAAAAACAGGTACTAATGTAGGCCTTCTGCAGTAGCATAGTAGTGTAATGAGAATTTTCAGAATGCAGGGGATAGCTGTAATAAGAAAACACACAAAAAAAAGACCACTAAACAAGATCACATAAAACGATATGTGGATGTCAAGAAAGCACATAAAAAGATGTCCAAAATCAGTAGTCACAGAAAAATGAATTATGTTACTCATAAGTAGAGGCAGATTTTTAAAAGGGGCCTGAGGAACCTTTTGAGGGATATGAAAGTTCACTAAGCTGATGGTAATGATGGTTTCATGAATGTATACATATGTCAGAACTTATCAAATTATCTACTTTGAACATGTATGATTTATTGCATGCTATTTTTCCCTTCATAAAGCTGTTTCTGAAGTACAATAAGAAAAAAATTTAAATACGTAAAAGGCAGACAAGGTAACAGGTCAATCTGCCTGTTCTGGTCCCTGCACTGTCTCTGGTGATTCCTCTCACCCTCCCACACCTCTGGCCTGTACCCCAGCTCTTGTATGCATAAATAAATATTTTTTAAAAATAAAATAAAATTGCAGAAAGCCAGGAAGCAATTACCATTAACACCAGACGAGGTAAAGGGAGGTTTCTTTGGCCGCCTAGCAAAAGCATACTCAGTTAAGTGAGGGTGTCAGGACCATGGAGGGAGAACTGCTGACGCTCTCAACTCACTTGAGGGGTGTAGTCTGGGGTGATGGATGGAAATCTTTGGGGCAGGAAGAAAGAGAAGAGTTGGAGGTGGAATGCTTGACAAGGTAAACCAGTCAGCTGACTCATCCTCCCTTCCCCGAGTGTGTTGCAGGAGTTTATCGAGGGGCCAAATGGATCCCTAATTGCTGCTTCCTATTCCTAAGTATGTATGAACAGGTTTTTATAGATTTCTTTGGTGTCCCACGTGTAAACTGCGCAGTGAAAATAACCCTTTGCAATCAGTAACTAGACACTACCTCGCCAAAATCAATAGGGGAACGACACCACCGGGAAACTCCCGCGTCTCCAGCCCCAGCCTCTTCGGGTCCGCTCCACCTCCAGGGCCGCGCCCCGCCCGGCCAGTTCCTTCCGGACGGGCCTCTCCGGGCGGGGCGGGAGGCGGAGTCGGCGCTGGCCCCGCCCCCGGTGCCCGCCCCCGCCCTGCGACGCGCAGCCTCGGCCGGGTCGCTTTACGGCCGGAGCGGTGGGTGTGGGTCCTAGACTTGAAGTTGGAAGCGGAGCTGAGGGGCGGGGAAAGAGGTGTTTTGCGGCAGGACGTAAGTGACGCCGTAGGTGGCGCGACAGCAGCTGGGGGCAGAAGAGCCGGGTTCGTGTTTCCCGGGCCGAACCGGGTTGTGGGGGGCGCGGGGCCTGGACGCGGGCGGTGGCTGGAGGCCCACGGGGACACTATGGGGAAGGGGAGTGGGGCGGTGGAGACCTTGGGCTGCTTCGGGCCATGGGTGGGGCTGGCGGGCTGGCGGGCTGGAGCGCTGGGTCCAGGCCGGGGATCTGACCGGTGGTTGGTGTCCCCTGAACCCGCAGCGCTGCCTGTCTTGACCTCGCCATGAGGCCGCAGCAAGCGCCGGTGTCCGGGAAGGTATTCATTCAACGAGACTACAGCAGTGGCACACGCTGCCAGTTCCAGACCAAGTTCCCTGCAGAGCTGGAGAACCGGGTACGCAACCTGGCTTCCCTCACCTGCTCTGGGGCGAGGGCGGGAGACTCCTCGGGGTCGGGAGGGAGTGTGCGCCGACTCCTGGCCCTCCTGAGTGTCTCGAGGCTAGAGGGAGGGTCAGGCCTAGTAGGGGCCTTGGCCAGCGGTGAGGAAGAATAAAGCCAAACCCCCAGGTGTAACTCTAGAGTGCTCAGCGCTGAGAACCTGTACCTAGCCGCCGCCTTCTTCCTTTGCTCTCCCCCACCCACACACGCAGAGTTATTGACAACAGTGATGAAGAACTAATTCTTGAGGCTCCAGGCCACCTAACTCAGCATGTTGTAAACTGTATCCTTTTACCACGCCACGCAAGAGAAATCATATTCTCCTCACAAGTGTTTGTAGGGCCTCTGTGCTGCTCGCACTGCTCGGCAGCAAGGGTTTATTAAGTGCTGTTCCAGTCGTGCTGATAGTCCTTGGAACCTGAAATACGTGGAGCATCTTATGGCCTGCACAGGGAAACCTCTCTGAATAAGAAATCTTGTCACTCAAGATTATGATCACTGGGAGCCACCTGTGTTGTGTTGATTTACATATCAAAATTGTCATCAGGACCTTAAGAATAAGGAAGAATAATGTTTCCCCTTTCTTCTGACTTGGGGGTAGGGGGTTCATTCTATCTTATTTTAAAGGTATAATGAAGTATGCTTATGTGCGTGAATGTGTTTTTTTATGTTCACGTGTATTCATTCATTCACTCAAATAGTGACTCCTGGTCTTCAGCCAGATGACTTTATCTTCTGTTTCCTGTTCAGAGGTCAATTTCTGGTTAGAGCTGAGCAGGTTAGAGCTCTTTCCCCTTTGACAGCTAGGGTAAGGGACTGAGAGGTGATTAGGCATGCTATGGGTGTGGAACTGAGAAATGCTGGTCATGGAACAAGTGGGTGTAGATGAGTCTGTACTACAGAAATGTGTAGCAGTCATTTCAAGTCACCTTGTAGTGAGGTTGTTCTACCTGATTGCCAAGATTAGAAAATCAACAATGATCAATTATAGTGACCTTCAGTTTGTTTTAGAAACATAGGCAGGTTAGTGACTCAAGTATGTTTCTTTAAGTGCAAATTAAAGATCAAGCCTGCCTTATAAAGATGGTTTGTAGATTAGCTTGTTTGTGACATGCTTATAAATGCTTGTTTGTTGTCACCATGTTATTGTTATGAATTAACTTAGCCTGACACTAGGTGAACATTTCCAGAGTGGTTGGAATTGGTCGAAATTGAATCTCTTACCTATTGCTTAACATCACATTTAACATGTTTTACATATTAGAAATTACATGAAAGGGATTAAATGTTTCATTTTTAATCCATTTATAAAAACTGATATACTATTTATGTACTTTCAAATCAAGTTAAACTTCTAACTTATAGTAGAGTCAGATATTTGCCTTCTACTTTGTGTGTGGCAGAGTCTGTTTTTTAGTCCAAATACAGAAACACAGTGTAGTCACAGCACTCACCTGATTCTTAAAGGAAGTTGATGTTTCTAAATTCTAAAGTTGCTTCTGACTTCTGATAGCCCCAAATAGCTTGGGATTCTGAATACTATGTGGAATGTTATATGGTGGTGTTCAGTTGTGCCTTTGAATTTTTTTTTCTTTTTAAATGTTTGGGTTAAAACACTAGCTTATACTAGTTCAAAGCTTTCCCAAACAGTTTGGGTTTTTTTTTGTATTGAGAATAAATTTAAATTACAGGTTTAAATTTTACTTACTTTGTTTGAGAGAAAATTGAAAGGTTTCTTTCTTTGTCTACTGCTTATCCTAGACATTGTGCTGATTGCTTTGCCACTGGAGCTGATTTCTTTTTGTGAGAACATCACACTTGGCAAACTAATATATAAATGTCTTGTGTTACTTTAAAGCATTACGCACATACACACATTTGTACCCTTTAATTTGAGACTGAGGACAAGTTCTGTCTGTTAACAAGTTTACTTTCTTCATTGACTCTTAGAATGTAATCTTTTGATGCTGAAATGCTTTGTTGCTAGGACCGTTCTTTAAAAGAAGTTTCATTCTCACTTGAAGCAAAATACAGACATTTTAGGCACCCTGGGTCTGGGCAGAAGGAGGGATAAATGATAAATGCCTGTAACTGAGGCATTTGTTCCCCTATTTACCTTTAAAAATATCTCTACATCTGGTAGTAGAAATTACCTTTGACTTGCCACCTTTGCCTTTTGATCACTTGAAGCTTCAGCCCCATGTTTCTACCACATAGTTAAACAAGAAACAAAATTCTGGGAAAATGAGTCTGAATACTATTTCCATTCTAACTTGGTTTTTGGTTCAAATTTGTATTTGTTCAATGTCGTATTTGTTGTATTTGTATTTGTATTTGTTCAATGTCGCATAAGTCAAAATTCTGATTTAAATAGTGTCAATGTCAAGTACCTGGGGGAGATCCTGACTGCTGTTTTATATGCGTAGCCCTTAAAGGCAGTGAGATTCAAGTGCTCACATTTGTTCTGTTGAGCCTTGCATATCACCTATGGCTTTGCCTTTACTGCTATACAGCATGCTTTTTCTCTTTTTTCCCACTTTTTAAATAACCTTTCTAAGACTTCTTGATTTGTTAAAGCTTTCATTCCTTTTATTATTATTATTACTAATCTTCTTTAAAAAGTCCTTCACCTTGGTTTCTCTTTTAAATACATGATTTGCCTCCATGCCATAAAGCATTGAAATATTGGAATGACTTTGAAGAATTAGTATTTCTGATATAATCAGTAATTCCAATCTGAAAGAAATAAAATGTTTCAGGATTGGATTCATGGTTTTGTCTCATTTTATATCCAAGGAAATATAAGTAATTCAAAAAACTTTCTTTGTCAGATCATAACATTGTAAGCAAAGCAACAGAACATTTTACTAATAGACAAACTAAAGGTGTTCGTTAATTTCAGCATAATTAATTATGTGAAGATAACAATTTACCATTAATATTTGTTCACTGAGCTATTCTCCTAAGTCTGTTTTCAGGGAATGAGAACTCTGATGTAAGTTCCTCAGGCAGTCCTTAGCATACATCTGTAAGTGGTAGCTTAGTGAAAGAACACTACACTGGCTCTTAGTACCATCTCCACCCAGGCACTCCTTATCAGAAATTCTTAATATTCTGGGAAATTAAAAGTAGCTCCTTAAAAGAACAATTTATGTTAACATTTTAATAAGTTTACATTAAACTTTTTCATACCATTGGCTCGAATCTCATTGTTTTTTCCACACAAAGAACAAAACAGTGATTACAAATTCTTCTGACCTAAAGGATTTTAATGATTTAAAAGTGTTAATGATTTTTTTATTCTTTAAAATATTATGTTCTTAGGAATAGTTTGCCTTATACTGTTGTGAGGTCCTTTCACTATTTGTATATAAAGCTTCATAAAAGAGAGAATTCATAATTTGTTTTAGGAATAAGAGATAGTATGTCAGAGAAGGTCTAGAATAAGGAAGATATGCTGTGCTTTGTTACCAAGAATGATAGTATTGGACAAAAATACTAATGGACCTTTGAAATCCTGGAATAAAGTATTGAGATTTGAAATCTACAGAGTACTGTTAGAAGAAAATAAAGTGATACTGAAAGATAAAAATAAAAGCAGATGATTAGAGTGAAAAAATGAATGACAATGGTAGTTTTAATATAAATGCAAGATAATGGTGTCACTGAATAGAAAGGCAATGGGAATGACTTGGTGTGAAGAGTGTTGTGGTTATTTGAGACTTTGCCTTGATCAATGGGCTTTTTGTCATCAAGTAATTACTATAAAAGGGATGCGATAATTGAGTTATGTTTACAATACAGAACTTGCACCTTTTGATCCTTCTATATAAAATGCCCTTTTTTTATCTAGTAAATTCCCAGTGGTTGGGTACTCAATTTAAGATTAACTGCTCTCACCAGATAAAGGGAACTTCTCCTTCCTTTTGTGCCCCCACACTATGTATGCCTTTATTATCGTATTGTCAATTTATTGTGTTTTTGTGTTCATATAGTTACTCTGCTTGGGTAAACTTCTTGAGGACTAAGACTGTCTTAGTCATTTTTCTCTAAAGCCTATCATAATACCTGCTGGTAGATGCTCAGTAATTGTGAATATAAGTAAATGGAAAGATGGATGGATTATACAATTCAGTTACTTGAAGTTCAGAATAAATAAATACTGTACTGAGCCTTAAAGATATCCAGTATCCATTAGGGGTAAAATTAAACTCTAAGCAGTTTTGGTAACTTGGATTTAATCACCTAAAATTGTGACAGAACAGCAAAATAAAAGAACAAGCCTAGTGAGCTGTTCATCTTTTTTTCAAAACTTATTGTAAATTCTTTATTTCCTACAGATTGATAGGCAGCAATTTGAAGAAACAGTTCGAACACTAAATAACCTTTATGCAGAAGCAGAGAAGCTTGGAGGCCAATCATATCTTGAAGGCTGTTTGGCTTGTTTAACGGCATATACCATCTTCTTATGCATGGAAACTCATTATGAGAAGGTAAGGCTACATTTGTTTTCACAAAATGTCTTTACAAATCATAGTGACGATTGTTACAAAATTTAAAGGAACATAATAATAACTCATACTTTGTTGTTGTATCCACATCACATAGACAAGAGTCCTGAGTCTTTCAGAAACAGGTCAAAATTGATATGTCAACTTGATGTCAGTGTTTAAATTCACTACATTTAACAATGTAGAAAATCAATATTCTCAATCTGTTAGTGGGCAGACTGAGGGGTACCCCAGGACACTCCCAAACCTGCCATCTGCTGCATAAAGACAGCAGCTCTTTATGCAAGAGTAAAGCATACTCACAGTATGCTTACACAGTATGTAAGACCTTTGATAGAAAAGAACTTTAGTAGAATTTTGTGAATAAAGAGGGAAGAAGAGAAAGGATATCATTTCCCATTAAAACACCCAGAGTTACCCATTCCCCTCTTGCGTAAATGCCCAGAAAGACAGGGTTGGACCAAAGTATAGCATTGAGGCCCAGAAGCGTGCCCTGAGTCTAAAGCACCTGCTGGGAAACCATAGGGAAGGGGCAAAAAGTGACAGGCAAGTCTGGGACCAACAGAGCAAAATGAAAGTACAAATCAAGATAATGGCTGCCATTATCAGCCTCCCATATGCCTCACCCACATCTCTTCCAAGCGTCTCTATATGTCTGAGCTTCATGTGTCTCCTTACACTTCCCCCAAATCCCTGGTACAAGTCCAAAGCTGAGAAACAAGTCTTCCTTCCGTGTCACTCTGCTCCACGTGTCTCCTCCAGGTCCTCTCTAGCTTCCCCTCACCCCTCAGCTCCATCATTCATTAGATAGGACCAGGGAACATGGAACCTCCCCTGTTTATGGGAGTCATCTCTGTCAGTTCCACCCAGCTTTCTGAGAATCCTTTTATTGTATTTCCCCAAATTTCTGTCTTCAATCTTACCTTCCCTCCTGAGTTCTTTTATTTCTTGCCTGATAACATCAGAGATGATTTTTTTCCTCTCCTGAGTGCTTTTCTCTTTCCAACTACCAATCAAACCCAGAGTTGCTGACTTCTCAACTTAAGTTGTCCAAAAGTCATACTTCACACCTCCCCATTTTCAGTGCCATCGCTAAGTATAGAGGGAAGAGAGGGAAAAATGTATCAGTTTCAAAGACAGAAGTGTTTTCCATTTTCATTAGTTTTTCATAATTTCTTCTGCCACACTCCTAATTTGTACCCTCCTAGACTATTGAAATAGTCAACGGATTAGTGTGATTTCTTCCATTCTTTTACTTTTCCAAAATGTCTGCTGCTGTCTTCATAAAACAGCCTTACATTGCTGACCACTTTTGCTAGATCAGAAGTCTTCCCAGCTTCCCTTTATTGCCCCTGAGCAAAGTTCACCCCCCTTCTCAGGCTGACCTCCAACTTACCTTTCCAGCTTTCTGTCTCCCTGTCTCCACTCCCTTCATCTCTTTATTTTTCAGCCAAACTTGATTTTTCGCTAGTCAGTACCCTTCAATGTTTTCTCCCACCTAGAATGCCAATCTTCCAGGCATTCAAATCTCACCAGTCTCTATGTCCCTCTTGATCTAACTTTTCCTTAACTTTTCCAATCAGAAAACATTCTCCCCTCTTTATAACTAACAACATTTTATCTTTATCTGTCCTCTGACACTTATCACTCTCTACTTTGGAATGTGGCAGTTTACATTCCTCTTTTATTTGCCCTTCAAGTGTTTTTCTTGCAATCAAGGACAACCCCCTTAACCATATAGTATCCCTCTTTATGCCTAATACCTTGCCTTGGGAATGCAAAACACCCGTTGAAAGTATGTTAAATGAATAACTTTAAGTTAATCACAGTAAATCCCTATTATATCATTAAATTCTGACCATGTTTAGAAATGAAATGCTCTAAGGATATCTGTGTTATATCTCACCTGATAATGCTCCTGTGATTGTCATGTACTCCTGTGTAGTAGAAAGCAGATACCGTTGCAGCTGAAACATTTTGAGCTAGTGACTGAAAATGCTGCTATATTCTTCATTAACATCCTGTGTGTGATCTTTTATGCTTTATATTTCTATATCATATAAAACTATATTTATTAACTAAATGAAGAGTTTATATCTTACATGTCACACAGAGAAGCAGCTTTCATTCCTGTTTAATATTCAAAGTCGGAAGTTATAAAGGATCAGTATCTGCTTTCAGTCTGTTTTTGTCTTAGTAACTTCTCTTCACATTAGTTGTGAGTGAAAGGACCAGGATTCATTCTTTCAAGATATAGTTACCGAAAACCTACTATATGCTAGACAATGTACTGGGGTATAACTAAGTAGGGCAAACATGTTCATTGACCTTATGAAGGTTATAATTTAGTGGTAGCAATTGATGATAAGAAGGAAACAGCCAACAAAATTATATGTTATGGTAAATGCCTAAAAGGAAACAAACTCTCCTATGATGGAAAATCATAGGAGATCCCTAATTTGGATTGTATGGTCAGAAAAGGCCTCTGAGCTGATACTTCAGCTAATATGAGAAGGACAGCGTGTGAGGCCATTCAAGCACTGAGACCAATATATGCAATGGTCTGGTGGGATTGATGAATCATGGGAAATAAAAGAAGACTGGTGTGGAAGAGGAGTGGAGAGAGAGTAACTCGAGATAGAGTTGGAGAAGTAAAAAGGAGCTATATCGTGAAGGAATGTGTAGTCCATGGAAAGAAGTAAGAATTCATTTTCAGTGTGAGGGTAAGTACCAGAGATTTTAAGGAAGAGAGTGAATGATCAGATTTACTTTCCTTTTAAAGAGATCTCTTCATTCTATAAGAAAAATAAATAAAAGCAGAAGTAGGGAAGCCAGTTAGGAAGTTCCATCTAAGTCTAGGCAAGAGATGGTAATAACTGGGACAATAATGGAGCAACAAAAATGGAAGGAGGTAAACAAATCAAGTTATGTGTTGATAGTAGAACCAGAACTTGAAGAAGCTCTGAATGTGAGAGGGGAGGGTAAGGTTGAAATCATATGGAGGAAAGCCTTATCATCCAGGAGTAGTCACTTAAAGAAGTATATGTTATGCAAATTTGAGGTAGAAATACATCCAGAGTACTTTATTTTGTGCTTAAACTATTAGATGCTTGAGTTCTCATTTCAATATAGGTTTTGAATTTGTTCATAAGCTTTTAACTAACTTCTATTTATCCATGTACATTTGCTGAAGTAGATACAGGATACCTCCTCCTGATAGATACTTACTTCTGATGTTGTTAAAAGAAATCTGTAATTGGGTGCCAGCCCAGTCATTTACTAATTATGGGATCTCAGACAAGTTAATATGAGTCTGAGTTCCCTCAAATATAAAATGATTCTTAGGATCATTTCCCATATGGTAGACACTTAATAAAGAATGTTTTAAAATAGGTTTACAAATTAAATAGTATATGTGATTTAATCAGATATTTGTGAACTCACAATTTTTGTATTTTAAGTATGATTGCCTTTAAGCAGCTGCTAATGTATTTAACTGCTAAAACATTTTGCAGCTTTTAATTGAAAATTCTTTGGATAATTAATCTTGGAAGATAGTTCTCAGTATCATAAATACAGAGAAAATTGATTAATCCCAATACATGTTTTAACTTGGGTTCATAGTGAATATATAAGACACTACTTTATAAGTCTAAGAATGTCTCTTTTAAGAAAAATTGTTAAATGTGTAGTGTATTTTTTATAAAATGACAGAAATATACAACACTAAATTCCCCCATTTGTCACTTAAGAATTTCTGTGCTTTTAGTTTCTACTTTATGAACAGACAGTATTGAGTCATTTCTTAATGTTTTTAACACAAAAGCTTATAGTCTACAAATAGTGCACCAAATATAATAGTGCTTACACTTTGTCATGCGTGTTAAATTTTTTGAAATTGTGAAATGGGCCCTTTAAAACTCACTAGAACAATCATGTATTTTTCCCTAATGTGCTATTTATTGATTTAAAATGAAGATAAAGACTTCAGTGTTATTTCTCTATTGTGGCTACACATTACAATTAGGGAACAAATGGGCTTGTAGAAGATTCTTCTCTCAGTAGCTATCTGCCTCGTTATCAACTAGAAAATACCCCTTCTGCCTCTATACTGTAATCTGTAAAAGGAACATAGAAGGAACTTATTTTCTGAAGAGAGTAAAATCCTAATGTTCTCCCTTAGCCTCAATTTAGTTTTTTTTTTTGAGAATGGACTTCAGTTTAATGTTCTCAACGAGACTAATAGTCTTTTTCTGAAGTTTGATCATGTTTTAGTTTTGTAAATATACAGATTGAGGTTTTGAGGATAACAATATGATTTGGTATTATAGTATATTTTAATATTAATTTACCAAAAATAATAAAATATGAGTAAAATGTCAACACCAGATATTTGGAGAGTGAGAATGGTGCTTTGTCCTATCTGGTATACAGTATGAGTTTACCTGTACTAATGCTTTCTTACTGCTAAGAAGTCTTAATAATTTAAAAGCATCTTGTTTAGGAGTGTGCTACCTTCACCAAAATAGTGTAAGAGGATTTGGAGCTTATAAAAAGGAAAACTAATTGTTTTCTTTCTGAACTGATACTCACATCGACTGATACTCACATGTTATTAAAGTTTAAATAAAAACCTTGTACAACAAAGTTTTGCTTGAATAAAAAAAAGGAATGTTATTTCTTTGCTGGTAATCTGTACCCAAGCTAAGAGGGAGGAAAGCTGTTCTGAAGGTATCCTTTCTTTGAAACCAGCCATGCAAACATTTTTCTGAGTGTCCCCCTAGTCTTAGTGGGCTGGGATGAGGGGAAACTGACTCTCCAATTTCCAGTTCTGGCAGGTGAGCTGAGAAGGAAATTGGAGATCGAGAGTCCAGAGTTGGGCACTTTTATGGACCACTTCTTTTTTCAATATTTTATCATAATTGACACTGTGACAGGAAGAATAGTGTCTAAGATTTTTTTGCTTATAAAGACCAAGCATATCTCAAATTCTTTGAAAGCTGAAAATAGAAGAATGATATATTACTTTAGGTAATTAGGTGGAAAGAGTATTTTCTTTAGAAATAGTATTCTTAATTTCATATATAAAGAACTGTAGATTGCTTTAAAGTATTTTCCTTCAGTAAGAAAATTTGTTATATAAACCACAATTTTAAATTCTCGGTTTATACAAAGCATCTAAATTGTAAAATCCTAATTTGTTAATTTGATCTGGTACATTAAACAGCTACACTTAAGCCATTTCTTAATTTCCTACTTCATTTTCAAACATTTTTTTTCTCCCTTTGTGTTGCAGTCATATTTATCTGTCACTTTATCATATGCTGGTAGTGTGAATTTAAAAAAATATAGTAATTAAAGAGCTGGATCAAAGTCTCTTTGAACATTAGAGCCAGAAAACAATTATGATGACTTTGATTCTGAAATAAAACATGTAACTCTTTGATTTTGGATATAGCTATTAAGATTTATTTTCTTCTAGCTTATCTGTCTCAGAATTGCCCTTATTAAAGCTGGAGATTTGGCAATTTCCAGAAGTTCCTTTGTATCCTATCTGGTTTTTGTCTACATTTGCTTTGACTTTTACAACCTTAATACTAAACTTATAAATTGAGGTTACCGTCCAGGACACAAGCAAACTACAGAGTAGCACTACATGCAGTCATGGAAGTGATATAAGACACTTGTAGTCATCGGAAACTCCATGGCACCTAAGGCCACATGCTTTACAAAGGAAATAAACTTTTAATTTTAAACTAATATAGGCCAACTCTGTATTCTTACTTAAAATAGATGAAAACACAAAGAAAAGTAGTAGTTCTTAAATGTTAAAGGCAAAGACCGAACTATCCTTGATATTAGAAGATGTCATTAACAACGCTTTACACGCAGGGAGAGATAAAAGCTTACCTAGCCATTATGTGTATAATCATTATTTCTCTGTATCCAGGATTGAAGTGGATAGGAGCTAAGGAGGAGGGCCTTGTTTCTTACCATGCTTTATATGGCATTGAAGATAGCTGTGACTTGAAGGGCTTATCATGCTCTGCTTTATGCAGTTGAGCCAAATAATCAGAGTTACAGTCCTCCATATTAATAGCCATATGACTTGCTTTGAACACTAATTCCACTGACTGAATATTTTGAGATCCTACTGATACTTAAAGGGAAATCTGATGCAATTTTTAAAAACTGTGTTGTTTCTTTCTGTCAGGTTCTGAAGAAAGTCTCCAAATACATTCAAGAACAGAATGAGAAGATATATGCTCCCCAGGGGCTCCTCTTAACAGATCCTATCGAGAGAGGACTTCGAGTTGTATCTTTTTAGCCCAGATCATAAGGTCTAAAATCTATAACAAGGAAGTTTGATGGTACCATTTGGCATTAGCTAGAGAGAATTTAACTACCTTCTCATGTATTTGCCCTAGGAACCTTCATGTGAATTGCATACATAAGTCTCCTATCTTCCACCATTTTTTCCTAAAATATGTCTCTCCTTCCTTTGCATTATGCAGTATTCTGTGGGTTGTTTAGTTATTCTGGTTACCGTCTTTCTTGGTGGTTCTGAGGGCATCTTGTAGTAATAATGGGGGTGGTATGAGTAATGCATTTCAGCTGCAGAAACTGAACCTAAAGCCCCTTTGAAATGCATAAACTCATAATGTGTGGTGAGACTTGTCATCCAAATGAATTGCAGTTCCGTGGGTTCATCTGACTAGTTGAAATCAGTTACAGCTGCCAGATGTATAATTTCATTACCTTTGACATACTGTGCATATTTTTAGAGGCAGTAAGCTTTGAAAGTCACTAAGTGAATTTCGTAAATAAAATTGCAAAAAACTAATTTAACTTGATAACTGGAGTAATGGATAAAATAATTTTTTTAAACATAGGTCAGATAATCCCAGGCCTTCCGGCCAATAATAACCTCAGCAATTTTATTATACTTTGCATCAATGATTCTTAAACTTTCATAAGCCATGAACCCTCTCCCAAGAAAAAGTTTACATATAATTTTAGGGCATTTTCAACCCCTGAATTCATTACTTTCATGAATTCTTGGTTAAAAACTCACTTATCCTAAAATAAAGCATCCTTTTAGAGAATTTTTTTTCCCAAAAAAAAAAAAAAAATAGTATTGTGGGTAGCACAGATACACTCTACATGCAGAGTACTACAAGCAATTACATTTCTAAAAACAGGGTGAAGAAAGCATGTTTAACTTAGGAGAAGTTTTTAAACAAAGCAGATTGAGAAATAGTCTGTGCAGATTACATACATCTGCTTTCCCTAGTCCCCTTTTATATATTATGTCCTTTTCAGTGTTTTCTTAACAGCCATGCTGTTAGATTGAAATTACCATTTATGAAGACAGAGGCATGAGCAGTGGAAGATAAACCATAGAATTAAAGGTAAATATAAAATGATTTATTTGCAGTTTTTGCAAATTTATGGAATGCATGTATTTTCTTCCCTGCATGGTAAAAATAGTTAAAAAGGTGTATATCCTCTATCTTGATTTAATATTTAAGCCATTCACTGAATTTGCTTGATATGTAAAATGTATATTTAACCTAAGTTCTATTTGATCATATAAAATTTAATCCTGATTTTGCCCCCTGTATTACTTTCAGACTGTTTTTTGGTTGGTGTTGTTATTACTTTGTGTTTCGTTTTTTGTTTTTGTTTTTTCTTTCTTTTTGGAGTTTGGGGCATTTTCTTGTTACAATAGGCATTTAAGTTGTTGGATTTCACATGTCAGAATCAATTCAGGTATTTCCCTGTCTAAATGACTTACATAAACCCAAAGGAACATTTCAGAGGAGAGTGAAGGAGTTCTTAATACTTCATTTACTGTGTTTTTTTTTTTTTCATTCATATATTGTAGTTAAGTGGCTTCATAGCCCTGTAGAAAAAAAAAAAATAACTAACTTTGTGGGTACAACCATCATTTAATTCTTTTATTTAGAATGTTTGTTTCTGTATGTCTATATAATGATGCTCTTGAATAAGTGAGATACAGATTAGTTAATACTAATAGCATTCTGTTGGCAGAACATGTAGAACCAACCCATGGTACATTAGCACAGCCTTCTAAGTGATCGAACATCATCCTTACTGTTTCTGCCAGTAGTCTTCTGTTGCTGCATTTTCCTAATTGACTACTTCTACGTGCATTAATCACTAATTAACAGACAGAGTCTACCAGAGCTGATATATTCCTTCTCAGAACACCAGTAATAGTGGCAGCTACTGTTTTGAGGCACCTGCTTGCTATGTGCCAGATATTAAAACAAAAATGGTATTGCTACTTCTCACAAGAATATTGCCGAGTATTTCCTCCATTTACAGATGAGGTATCAATAGATGAAAGGATATTCTTCCTAAAGTGAGAAAGCTAACAAGTAATACAATGTAATATGAACCCAGGTGTAACTGACCATGAAACCCCTGTTTTACACTTATCACAGCAGAAATACAGTTAATCGGATGACTCTAAGTGTTTATCACCTTGTTTTCTTGTTCCGTGTGGCTTATTTGTTGTGTTTTTTACAGTAGATATTTATTTTAAATAACACATTTGCAGCTCCAATAGGTTCTAATTGTACCAACTTTATAAAAATACTTTGAGGCAGTTGCAGCCATTGATTTTGACTACATGATTATTTCTTTGCCCATTCTTCTGTCTCTCTTCTTTCCTATGTAACCTCTTCCAGATATGGTTCAAGGTAGAATTTATCCTCCTCATATTTTGTCCACTGTTCTTTAGGCAAGACCTGCTGCTTAATGGTAGGTCCAGTCCTCTTTTAATGGGAAACATCCTGTTGTTATAAAGATCCCCAGGAAGTTTTTTATAGTTACTTTTACATCATCATCCTCATATAGTGTATCGTCTTGCATTAACCCCAGTTTATTGAATCCTGCCTCATTGTAATATTATTTTCAAATACCCTCCAGCCACCAGCTTGATGCTGCAACAGCTGGCCTGCCTGCCATTTTGACTGGGACTAATATGTTTTTTAAAACATACTTAAAAAAAATTTTCTGAGGCCAGCTCCTATGCCCTTCATTGAATCCTACAGACCAACCAGTCCTTCAGAGCTGCCTTCTTTTAGCACTAGTGAATGTATCACCTTAATTCTTGAAAGGCAAGGATCTAAATAACGACATCTTTTGCCACATATTTTATTTCTTTAAAAGGGCTTCATTTTGATGTACTTGTCCATAAATTTTCCCACATACAATTTTCAAACTGTTACTTCTCAAACAAGCTATTAGGAATCCTATGTATGGGTTTTGTTATATGCCATTAGAATAAGTTTGTTTTATCAACTGCAGCTGCACTGATTTGGTACAACCCATTTGTCATGACTCATTTTGTAACCATTGTTGCAAAATATAAATGTTTCTCTGAGATGGTATGGGGTTTTGAACAATTAAACACCAGAGACTAATCTATCAATATTCAAACAAATGAGATTTTAAAATAGGAAAGATTTACATTAGGGACTTCTGGATAGTTTCATGAATGCAAACATTTTTGTTCATTGCAACTTAGTTTTCAGAGTTGTGTGTTCCTCAGAGCCCAAGATCCAGTGTGGGCTGAGGTCTTGCGGAGTGGGAAAATCATACAAATAATGAAATCAGTTCTCCCGTTTTTCTTAAATCTAGAGGCTGTCTTCAGATTGAAGCTTTATGTGGGAACTAAATAATTTATTTAAAAGTGTACAAATTGTGGATGTGGCTTTTTTGAAAAACTTTAAACAGAAATATTGTGCTCTTTAAGTTTATTTTTTTAAATATCTTTATAATAGACAGATGGTGTTTCCTTTCTTTAAATTGTCTTATTTAAAAATGGAATATTTAATTCTGTCACAATAAATTCATGATAGTAAAATAGCTAATATTTATTGGCATACTTACTTTTTTTTTTTTTTTTTAAGATTTATTTATTTATGTATACAACAGCTGGGATACAGGCCAGAGATGCAGGGGGTGAAAGAATTCACCAGAGACAGATAGAAAACAGAACAGGCAGACTGACTGAAATACACTGCTGAGGGGAGCAGCAGGCGAGACAGGAGAGGTCTGCTTCACCATGTGGGTTGCTCCCTAGCCAGTCAGGTATCGAACTCATGCTGCAGAGGCTGCGGATTGCTTCATGGTACGGTGCTTAACCCCTTGTGCCACCAGGGAGGCCCTAAATACTTACTTTTAACTATGAAGACTCTGCAAAACAGATACTGTTACCCAGTTTTTCTAATGAGGAAACAGAGCGGAGAACTTCAGTTACATGTCCAGGGCTAAAATTTAATAGGTAGCAATTAATGTGACCTGTCTCCAGATTCACTACTTAACCCTGTACTATTGCCTCTCATGACATGATTGGTTAGAGATGGAAATACGCAAGACTTGGATTTCTAACTAATGAACTTTGAACTTACTTGGACAAGTAGTCAGATACAAGTATTTTATTAGATAGACCCTGGATTAATTGAAGCATATGTCAGCTGGAATAACAGAGCTGTCTTAGAAGTTACTTCATCATCCCTTTCTAAATTACTTTTCCCTTCTAATTATAGATCACACCTCCAGCTGGGACCCTCATCTATCCACTGGCCGATCGCAGAGTGTCCCCTACCTCCTCTCCAGAGCATCATTCCTTTGTATCTGCTGCCAGAGCCACGGTGCCATTTACTCCAAGGACTAACTTTCTAAAATTCCACATCTGGAGTGACCTCTAGTCGCTCAGCATCCACTTTGTGTCTCCAAATTGTGTAGAACTCTGTAATCTTTTGATTAGTTTCTGAGAAAACACAATGAAGCATTTCACTTTTTTTCATTCAAAGCCATTAACAAAATATGCAGTTGGTCAACCCACCACAAAGTTCATATTTTATCTGCCACCAATACTAATGGTTCTCTTTATTCCTTTGAGCTAGCTTCCAAATGGCTCTAGACTTCAACAAGTCCTATCTTAACCAGTGCTGAGTTTTATTCCCCCAAATTAATCATTATTTTTCTCCAGGATTTTGGTGACAGGTAGTGGTTTTACTAATGCATTTCCCAGATTTCAAAGAACTACCAGTTTTGCTATGACTAATCATAAAGACCTATTTCTGCTATTCAGTTTCTCAAACTGGAGCGCAATGGAAAAATAATGTATAATGTTACTTGTTTTATTATAGCAGTTATTCCTCATTAAAACAGTATTTAATGCAATTTCCAGTTATTTTCCTTTGGAGAATTTTGTTATTGCATTACCTTGAATGTTGGGAAGATGTGGTCTGTGTTGCTTGTTCATTACAAAAATAAGTAAGCACAATAAAGTGGATGCTAAACCATCAAACTCATAAATGTCCCTGCTGTGTCCCTGAATGTGTAATAAGCAAGTATACTAAATATTTTAATTATAGTTTTGTTATAACTTATGAGAAAAACATTTGATAGGAATAATAACTGTATATTGCTAATTTTTAACTGTCCCAACTGGCAAACCTTATGATTCATAGACTCCTCATATACAGTATTCAGTGCACAGAAATCCTGTAATTGGTTCAAGTGTACAGTAAGTGGTTTCCAAATAAAACTGTCGTGTTGAGTCAATATTTCTAGTTCTTCTTTTGGCTATATGTTCTTAGTATCAGGGCTTCTTGTGCCCTTCATTCATCTTTGGGATTTGAGAGCACTGTATTTGGGAGAAAGTGAAGAAATTTATTAGGAGAGAATGAAAAAGTTCAAAGTTTTACTTTCAGAGATGTTGTAGGTGCTAATATTGGATTTAATCTTTCATATTTAATTTCCTTTATGAGTCTGTTAGTTATTAAATAAATCCCATAGGTCTATGTAAAATTTTAATTGTATAAAACGCCTTTGTTACTTTATAGCCTATAATAGTGTGTCTGTCTGCCCTTTAAACCCATTGCAATAACTTTGCTGAAATACTAACACATTAGTAAAATTTTTCTTAAACAAATTGTCTCTGTGTCATACTTGGTGGTATTTGGTAATGTGGTAAATTATATGAAATTAACCTTGGCAGATAGACAATATTAGAATCACAGTTACAGTATAGCCCAGTATTTTTAAACATCTTACATACATAGTTTGTCATACTTTTCAGGTTTTTTACATACTTTGTCTCATAAGAGCAAATATGTGAGCTACGTAGGTGAAAACCAAGAAAATAGTCCCTATAATCAAAAATGTATTCAGTTAAAGAAATAAGAGAATGTTCCATTAGTGAAAAAGGTATTATTGTTACTATCTTGGGTTAGCTAATGACTTCATTTTCCTTTTTAATGAAATACATTTGTAGGAAGTAACTGCTTATAAAAGTCTATAGTCAATGTTTTGTGAGTTGATTTTCTTGATAAGATTTTCAGCTTCTCTTTCTTGCCCAGTTAAAATAGTAGTAAATAATACTCATGTGTAGCCAATAATCAAAAAAGTTCTAAGGCCCAAAATTATTATTCCACTTGACCTTGGCTCCTAGCATAAGCTAATGTCAGTTTCTCGAGGGTGACATGCTTTGTCTTTTGTTTTATTTCCATATAAAGGATGTCAGTGTAAGTGATGTACTTTATTTATACACTTATATCCTCTTCCCCTTATCATGCTGCTCTCCTTCCTACCCCAGCTCTCACCTCAACAAAGAGAATTGTTTCCAATGCTGTTTACATCTGTCCTTAACCCCAAGCATCATCACACATGGTGCTGCATATACTTAACACATATTTGTAAAGTGAAGGAATGAGGTATAAGTTGACAGGTCAGTATAGGTACTTTACTACAACTTGATATAACTGGAAAATATTTTAAAGTTAATATTACTCCTTAATTCTTTTAACTGTAATCTTTTGATAAAAGTTGACTTTTAGAAAGGACCTAGTATCACCAAAGACTACAATGATACTAAAAGTACTAACTGAAATAGGCCAAAGTGTTCCCACTATTTGTGCCTGGTTGGAGCATAAGTATCAATAAATAGAACCATTAACCAGTGACCAACTTTAATTTGTAAATGTGTGAGGTGATAAGGATTGTATTCTAAAAAGTTGGAGTAAACAGTTTTATGCAGTACTCAAACTTGGAAACACGTAGAGGAGAGCCAACATCTGGTTAATGTCCTACTTGCCATGATTGTTGTGAGTGCCAAGATGCAGGTTCTGGACCTCCTAAGTTCTGGAATAGTTTAGGAATACAGCAGTCCATGTATTTTGCTCCAAAATGAGTAAACACAATTATATAACCAATAAAGGTTATGACTCTTCCTGTGTTGTATCCTAAGTTTTTCCCCGGTGCCTTAAATGGTGCAGATGTGAATTTCTGTAAAATTCTGCCTAAAACCAGAAAGCCCTATAGAAACAATGCTTACTTAAAAATTCTTAAGCATCCACTTTGAAAGAAGTAATTTTAGGAAATAGGCACAACCAAAGATTTTTGGTTAATGTCACTGTCAAGTTAAAGTATATGCTAGCAGAATTTTAAAAAAAATTTTTAAATAGCTGAGCAGTATCAGTATTGATGTTAGTTAAAAGAATTTAATTAAATTTGTGTTGTTGCTTTTTACCTTGCACATAAAATCTTTATCCTCTAGATTAATATATCATTTTATTTTGAAGACTTTCATTTCGAAGGAGCTTTTTTTAAAAGTGCAAGGGAAGGGGACCTAAAAATGGTCCATTGGCTGCCAAGTCTGTTGTTCGTGATCTTAATGTTTCCGTCCACATATATATTCTCTTACTTCATAGTCTCACCAGTTTGTTGCTAGGAACTGCACATAATTGTTGTAATCAAAATGCTTCAGCAATTACTCTTCTGTAAACAACCAAATGCTAACAACTAGAAGCTCAGATTCTGTGATATACTCAGAAACAGTAGATGTAATATGACCTTTTCTTAACAATTAGAGTTGTGCTCAACTTTTGCACAACTTTTTACAACTTCATAATGTACAAACATTTCATTTAGTCTAGCTCCTTATTTCTGGGGAATTTAAAGGATGATATACTTGAAAAAGCCACATTATTGTAAATGTTACTGTCTAATTTCACAATAGGGAGTGTTTCAGTTAAACAACTGGAAAAGGAAAGGCCTAACAGCATGATGGGGGCATTTTTAATATTGTACAAAAAGATATTCACTTAATATCTAAGGACATGGAAGGACAATTTCAGCATGGAAAAAATTCATCTCTTAACCAGAATTCCCAACAGTGGCCACATTTAACAATAGAAACTTTACAATGCCTGCCAGCAAGAGATAAAAGTTAAAAATAATCAGATCCCTGATTAAGATTCTATGAGGAAAAAACAAACTTGCTTGTGTACATTGTTTTCTAGTCCCAAGCATTATGCTGATTTTAAAGTGAGCACAATTTTTCTATTTATCCAGGAAATGTGTGGTGTCGAAGTAATGTGCAGCTGCATGTTAATTATATGCAAGTTAAAGGCAGAAAATCCTGCCACTGAGACTGAAGGAAGCATGTAGGGTCATAGGATAAAATTTAGTCTAATCATTTCATTTATCAGACAAGCATATTAGAAACTTAAAAACTCACATGCCTAACAAAACCCCAGCAAGGAATTTTATGGAACTTGAGATAATGATTCTCACAAGACTTACTAATAAATTCAGTATTGCTATATATGCCACTGGTGCAAGGATAGACTGACGGAACAACGGAACAGAAGAGAGAACAAATGGCAGACTCAAGAAGTACAGGGGGCTGATAGTCTCCTTTTGCCTCTCCCAATACTTTCTCAGTGTGTGCTCCTTTACTGGAAAATGGATGTCTACAGATTGCATCTACCTGGCTCCTTGTCATGAGGCTTCCAGTGAGGTTTGGCCAAAGGGAGGAATAAACAAGAGAATTGAGTTCAGTAGTGCACTGATCCATGGGAGCAGCTAAATGCTTGGTCAGCTTCTTAGGGATCTGCAAAGCCAAAGCTAAAATGCTAATGAGGAATAGAGAAACACTATGTACAGGGATCTTAAGGAATGGGCTCGGAGTGTGAAGAAACTCATGCCGTGTAAATGCTCACCAGATAACATTTACTGCAAAGAGGTTCTCACTAAGGAAGTAGAAAGTTCTGTGGGTGTCAGGAAGCCTCTTTCCGACCTCCTCAGTGCTTGCTCAGTGGGATCATGCAAATGGTCATGGCAGCAAGGATGGAGGCTACACGTGACTCAACAACATGAATCTCCTCTCATATGGCAAGTCTGGCTACTGCCACTGCTGAGTGCCCAACAGGCCAGCAGAGGCCAAGCTAATCCCTAGTCTGATGCCATTCTCCAGAGGGATTCTGATGATGACAAAACTAGACATCTTATTTATTTCTGTTTCCCCACCACTACCCCTGTGTCCCCTTGTCCTTTTCCTTCCCTTGCCCTCTTAACCTCAGAGTTCTCAAGATGTTTATTGATGTCCACAAGTTTTTGAAAGAATTTAAGTTGTTGAATCGCCTGCTATATGCATGTCCAATATTTGTTTATATCATTTTAACTTACTTTACTGTACTTCTTTCAAATTCCCTCCATTTTTTTGAAAACAACTACATTGAAATTGAACATTTTAGGGTCTTCCTCGTGGCTCAAGAGTTAAGACATAGCACTATGAAGCAGTCCGCAACTACTGCAGCACAAGTTTGATCCCCAGACAGGGAGGTGACCCACTTAGCATGGCAGACCCCTCCTGATTCACCTGCTGCTCCACTCAGCATAGTATTTCAGTACATCTGCCTCTTCTGCTCCCCACTCTGTCTCTGGTGAATCCTCTCACCTACCCCTCCCCCCGCACTTCTGACCTACACCCCAGCTCTTGTATACATAAATAAATAAACAAATCTTTAAAAAAAAAACTGGACATTTTAATTACAGAGTTGGGACTCTGTTTTGTGACTTAAAGAGACTATGGGACTTTTTTTAAACCAAAGAGTGACGAGAGTAATCACAGACCTTCCTCAGTTTTCATCCAGGCACAGAGAAAAAGCTATATCCGACAAGTAAATGTAAAGAGCTATATCTAAAATAAAACTGGAGACAAAAATAAAGTTGCTTTGTGATTACATCCCATGTGTTGACCTAATTATAATTTATATACATGCATATACACTCAGCTCATGTATTATCACCATATTATTATTTTTGGATACATATGTGTATGATAAAATACATAAATATACCTGAAACAATAAACAGCAAGTGAGGATAGTGGTGACCTCTAGAGAAGGAGAAGGAGGACTGTGTCAGAAAGAAGAGCATGGGGCTTAGATTGAATTTGTAATATTAAATGGTCTGGTATTTCCATACCAAAAAAAATTATAGTAGCAACAACATGCACTTTTCAATATAAATTACCATATTCTAAATATATGTATACCAAGTAGCAAGATAAATTGGACACAATATCCACCAGGCCTGCCCTTAAATTTCGTTGGGGCTTTCAGTTTCATTGTCTTGTAAGCCTTTGACCTATTGATTCATTTGAAACCAGGTTTCACTGATTGTCAAGAGGCACTAACTCTCAGTTTTACTAGATCTAATTAGATCTAAAAAAGTGAAAAATATAGACTTGGTTTTTTCATGCTTACTGGGTTTGTGAACAGACCTTTAAAATAAATGAATTAAGCTTCCTAGAAGCAACATATCACCAAAGGTGAAGTTCAGGGTCAAGTGGCAATCCTCACTTAAAATAGACACATCTAAGATGAGGCAAGGAGAGGCTGACTGGGAATATTATGATCTCACTTTCCCACAAACAGGGACAAGTTCAAAGTAATTTCAGCCTTCCAGAGTTGCATGGGTTATAGCCAACCCTATTGAATCTAAATAACTGATAAATCATAGAATGAATGACGGTATCACAGCAATTTTAGATATATGATAGAGCAAATGATCTAAGGCTTCTGGCTCTTGTTTCCAAAAATATCAATAATTCAATACAATTAATGACCATATTTCAGTATTGTCAGCTGAAACTGTTTTCAAAACTGAACTGAACATAACAAGCCAAAAAATTAATAGTTCTTATCACTTTGGGATACTCTAAAAGTGGAAATATTACATTATCTCTTTTAGCTAATTTAATAGCGAAACACCCAGATAATGTTATGTGACATGGGATATAATTAATCATCCCATTCTCTAACCTTCTGATAAAAAGGGTAAATGCTGAACTCAATTAAGATGCTTATTTTCACCAGTGAAAAACCTGTAGCAATGCAAAATGAAGAAACTTAGACATAATGCAAAAGTTTCCAAGATGTCACTAATTTTTAGACTTCATATTTTTATATTAACCCAAGCCTCTTAGCCCTTGTTATTTCAACTACTGATGGCTCAAGAACTATATAATTTATAGGTACCCCATGTGGAAATGAAGATAAAATGGAAACAATTACAATACAATTCTAACTCCATAACTAAACAAAAAGTTTAGGACAGAATTACTCTTTTATCATTTATAATTTCAACACCTATTACATTTCTTTGCATGAAATGTTAATCAAAGTGCTTCAAAATGTTAACAATTTTCTTTGAAAGAATGTTCAAAAGGTTTATAAATGTTGCAATCATCACACAAAGAGTGATTCTAAAAGAAAAATTAAAACAATAATGTATATATTTTGCCAAAAAAAAGAAAATCTTAAATCTAACTGGTTGTCAGTTCAGGGAAACCATTACCCACATACACATAAATCATAATTGTATTCTTTTTTTTTTGTTTTGTTTTTTTTAATAGAGGCATGCTTTTTATTTATTTATTTATTTGTTTTGTTTTGTTTATACATGCACTGGGTACAGTCAGAAGCACGAGAGGGTGGGAGAATTCACCAGAGCCAGAGCGGGGAGCAGAGCAGGCAGAAGGACTGAAGTACACTGCTGGGGGGAGCAGCGGGCGGCAGGAGAGGTCTGCGCGCCATGTGGGACCCTCCTCCGGTGGCCGGGGAGCAGCCGGGGATCGAACCGGCGCTGCAGAGGCCGCGGGCAGCTTCGCAACCCAGCGCTCAACCGCTGCGCCACCTGGGAGGCCCATAATTGTATTCTAAGAATTGTTCCTACACAGAACAGTTTTCAATAACTTTTAGTACAAAGTGGAATGACCCATTTCGTTAGTTATGCAAAGTTCTCAAAATGTTGCCATGTCTATGATCCATTAACACAAAGAAAGATAGGGCACTAAAATAAAATAATTGTGGAATTTTGATATAGAGTCCATTCTTCAGCAAAGCTACCCTTTAACCTTTTCTTCTGAAGATAATCAAACCTTTTTCCTATGGTTATATATTTTAAAACAAAAGAGCATTGCCCTAAGTTGTAAGCACTTAGAAATTCTGTGTTTGGGGCCTCCCTGGTGGCGCAAGAGGTTGAGTGCCGCACTGTGGGGCAGTCCGTGGCCTCTGCAGCATGGGTTCAATCCCTGGCTGGCCAGGGAGAAACCCACATGGTGGGGTGGACCTCTCCTGTTTCAACAGCTGCTCCCCTCAGCAGTGCGTTTCAGTCGGTCTGCTTGTTCTGCTCCCCACTCTCTCTGGTGAATCCTCTCACCCCCCCCCCCAATCTCTGGCATAAATAAATAAATAAATCTTGTGTTTGACCTGTTTTTCATTTAGACCTAAAGACAATCCCCTAGAATAAATTACATAGATCCTAATAAACATAAAACCTGCCCAGCCCTTAGACATGTGAGCTTTTCAACAGATGCACATGGCATAATTGCACAGGAAATGTCATGTTTTGTTTTGTTTTGTTTTGTTTTGTTTTTTTGCTTGAACTTATTCCAGCAAATCATTAGGAAAGAATAATTCTACTCAACTCACTAAATGCTATATTGGCTGCAGTTCAGAAGATAAATTTAATTTTATTAAGGAGGAAAATTCATGATCATCCTATATCTATAATGAGCAAATATGACAATACAGCATTTGTATCTGCTCACAGTGTTTCACATGCAACTCTCTTGGAACTTATTCATACTTCTTTTTTTTTTTAAGATTTATTTATTTATTTATACAAGCACTGGGTACAGTCAGAAGTGCCAGAGGATGAGAGAATTCACCAGAGCCAGAGGGGAGAGCAGAGCAGGCAAACTGACGAAGTACACTGCTGAGGGGAGCAGAGGGCAGCAGGAGAGGTCTTCGTGCCATGTGGGACCCTGGCCTGGCAGCCGGGGGTCGAGCCAGCGCTGCAGAGGCTGCGGGCAGCTTCGCAGCCCAACGCTCAACCGCTGCGCCACCAGGGAGGCCCTATTCATACTTCTGGCAAACTATACTCACATGTCATCTCAGAGAGGAGATTATAGGCTCAATGTGTCCTCTCCCCAACCCCTCCACAAATAATTGTTATTCATTGATTACCACTCTCCCATCACAAGATCTATACTTCCTAGTCACTGCTTTATCTTCAGCACCTACACAAGGCCTGGCAGGAGATACTCAAATATCACTAGATACCCAAGATGTATTTGTTGAACAAAGAAATTAATGTATGAATGGATGATGCGCACTGTACTAGATGTGAGGAGTACCATCAGGGAATCCACAATCTAATAAGAGAAAGGGATGTTAAAACTGCAATATAGCATGATAAATGTTATATCACAATAATATCAGGTATATCAGTGGCCTAAAAAATGTGGCTACACTAGGGATGGTTTCACAGAAGAAGAGTTACAATACTTTGAGTTTTGAAAGCTAAATAGGAGCTCATATGATGATTAAATGAAAAGAATAGAAGCCTAAAAAGAAGGAACAGTATGTGCAAAGAAAGGAAATAAAATCCTCATGTGCTTAACTAGTTTGACACAAATGGAGCACAAGGGTGTAAAGGAGGTAGCCCAAAATATAAGAAAATAGGCAGCACTGTTTTCAGAAGGAGTGACTAAATCACAGCAGTGTGATCTCCATTTTTCTCTCCAGGGACTTTATTCCATCTTCCAACATGATGCCTCAGTGCAGCTGTCTAGGAGCAATAAGGCACTAGCCTAGGAGTGTTCTGCTCACTGTCCTTCCAGGAAAGCATGGCAGCTGCAAAATAGACACACTCCTACATGGCAGCTCATGGGTCCCAAGAGACATGGCTTAAGAAAGATCCTGGTGGAAGCTGCTCCGCCCTATGAGTTAGCTCTGGAGTCATGTAGCATCACTTCTGCCACATCCTCTTGGTCCAGAGGCAAAAGACTTACAGAGAAGAGAACACAGATCCCCTCCCTGGAAAGAGTAGTGTCAACATGTCTTCTCAGTAGAATTCATGGAAAACACAATCTGTCACAACTAAAAACTGCTGGATTAAAAAGGCATTAAAACACAGTTGAAATGAACCTGGAAAAGTCATCTATTTGTCATCAACAAAATTCATTCTGCAAGACACAGTTCAAATGCTCCCTTCCTTAGGACTCCCTCTTTGCTGTACCCCCACCCTCAACTTTCATCACCATTTGAAATTATGTCCACTCTCTCACTTAGTACATTCTATTGTAATTAGTTTAAAAATATGGATTATGTGTCAATTAACCACACTTCCTCTCCCCCTTCAATGCATATGGCACAGAACTACATCACGGTCTTCAGCTTGAAGAAGGTAAAATTACTTCTAAGAAAGTGAGAAGTGACACAAAGCACAGAAAACAAAGGGGTGCAGTGAGAAAAGCATCAACAATTTAGAGAAGAAAAACTAACAACACACAAAGAAAATAAAAGGTATCAAGCTAAGCTTTCTTCCTACACAAAAGGTGGAGGGCATAAGCTTCAGATGTCAAATAACCTAGAGCGCAAACAGCTTAGGGGAAACATTGTCTAAAGCAATGGTTCTTCCCAGCTCACCTGCATCAGGGCCACCTGGAGGGACTCTAGACCCACTCCCAGGTTTCCTTTCTCAGCAGGTCTGGGTGGGGCCCAGAACCTATAACAGCTGTAGTTTTTTCATGATCTGCTACCATATTCCTCACACATACCTAAAGATTTTTTTTTTTTTGAGATTTATTTATGCACACAAGAGTTAGGGTACAGGCCTGCAATGCTGGGGTGAGGGGATTCACCAGAGACAGAGCAGGGAACAGAACAGGCAGACTGACGAAATACACTGCTGAGGGGAGCAGTGGACGAGACAGGAGAGGTCTGCCGGACCATGTGGGTAGCTCCCTGGCCAGCCGGGAATCGCACTTGTACTGCAGAGGCTGCGGACTGCTTCATAGTGCGGTGCTTAACCCCTTGCGCCTCCAGGGAGGCCCCATACCTAAAGATTTTTTAGAACTGGAAGCAACAGCCACAACTGAAGCCCTAGTAACGATGAAGACCCAGAAAGGGCGTGCAGAAGTGGGTACAGAGATGGCCCAAGACACCAAAGAGGCCTGATTTTAGACAGAGCCCATTTCTGTGAGGGCCTCACTACAGGCCGGGGTCCGAGCGACTGCACCCCGGTGGCCTCAGCCACGGTAGCGAGGCGCCCCCTCCCGTCCCTACCGAGTGGAGTCAGCCGGGGCCGCAAACCCAGCAGCCGACCGGGTGGGCGAGGCCAATCCGTCAGCTCCCGCGGCCCCCATCAGGCGGTTGCTGGGAGAGCAGTCCCGAGACGCAGTCCCCGCCCATTGGCGTAGGCGGGGCCGCCGGACTGTGATTGGCTAGCGCCGCCCGTGCGCGGTGACGTCATACCAGGGCTGACAATTTCTGAGCGCAGCGCGGGAGCTGGGAAGTGGCGGGTCGGGTGCGTCCCGGAAAGACTTGGTACCTGTCATTTCTCCGCCCGGTGCCCTTTGGGGGAGCCGGAGCCTGATCCCGCGAGCGTCCTGTCCCAGCCGCCGGCTCCCGACAGTGCTGCTGCCTCCCGCTGCTCGGGTGAGCGTCCGACGGGGCTGTGCGTGCGCGCGCGCTGGGGGGAGGGCTTTGTGGACTCTGGGCCCAGGACAGGAGCCGAGCGAGGATGGGCTCGCGGTTTCCTAGACTTCGAGCACTTCTCCCTCGTTCCCGCCATCTTCCTTCCAAAGCCATTGGGGTCACTGATGGCGTAGCATTATGGTTGTAGAAATGAATTCTAGCCTTTGACCCAGGCAGAGGAAGAACAAGCGGTGCTCCAGGAATGGTGAGATCAGGAGAAGCTTTATTACTACTCCTGCATGAGGTCCCAGACCTGGGTAGCCCCTTAAGGTCTGAGCATCCGTTTGAAGACCAAGGGTTCCTTTTATACACTACTGTGTCCATATCTGTTACATTGATAACATTGTTTTTCAGCAGGCAAAGTCCCCAGACAAGAGGGGGCAAGGTAAGGGGGAAAGATGCAGGCATTCAGGGATGGCCTTGGAGAGAGAGACAAGCTGGTTGGCTGTCCGACCTTGTAGATAAGAGTGCTGAGGCCCTGACCATGAATCTTAAAAGGGAAGGAGCTGTACGTAAGCAAACGTGTTAATTATGCCTGCTTTGGAATGTTCATTGCACCTGGGCTGGAGGTTCTGCTGGAATCTTTATTATATTCATTTGCTCAATAATATATTTTCTCATCAGTACCCTGGTCTGATGGGTCTTGTGGTTGTAGGAGATTCGACATTGATTAGTTTTCCCAACAGTTTTCAGGGCCTGCTATGAGTTAGGCACTGTGTAAGTGCAGGGACTATAGAGGTAATTATGATCCCAGTAATTAGATACCAGGCACTGAGCAGAACTGCACTTCTGTTTGAACAGAGGTGAATACAGACCATGAGGAAAAGGACCTCTATTGGAAGACAATTATGCTGTGGTGTGGTAGATGCTCAATTTGAGGTATAGGTGGAAATACTTGTAAGGGGTGACCTCTTTGAGAAACTGATTAATAGTTTGAAAGGAGAGACGGAGAATTGAAAAACTGAAGTCTGTGAATTCTCTAGCCACTCCCAACAAGCCTCTACAGCCCAGAAAACCTTACCCTTTTCCAGATAAGTAATTGCCTATTCTCGCAACTAAGTGAAAAACACATTGCTGGTTATTGGTTATTTTATTCTCACTTGGCTCTCAGTTTCAGAGAAGATGACAGAAGAACTGGATCTCATAGAACAGGACTCTGATGGGGATAGTGAGGAGGTGGTCCTCACACCTGCAGAGCTCATTGAAAAGCTGGAGCAGGTAAGCTTCCCAAATAGAATTCCCTTGCTCCAAACTTAACCTTTTATTTAGTCCAACTGTACAAGTGTCAGGAATGAGAAAAGGAGGAAATGGAATTCAAAGCTTATTTCGAGAGAAGAGGGAATGAACCTTCCCATCTACACAGAAATACAAAATAGTGGGAACAACCTCTTAGAAACCTCATAATGCCAAACACAAAATACTTAGGGAGCCAGTAAATGACAGCTTTGAGCACATTTAATAGAACAGTTCACAGAGCAAGAATCTATTTATCTTTGCAGACAGTGCAGAGATGTTATGTTGGAAACTAGTAAGTGCTATATCTTTGTCCCTTACTTTATACATCTGTGTTTCCCTATAGAATGTGTGGGTTAACAAGAAGTTGTTATATACTTTTCTAAGGGAAAGCTAGTCTTATTCTTCTTTTTCTTCCCTTTTGCATTCTTGTACCAACTGTTGTTTACATTTCCATTGCTTATCTAAAGATCATTTCTGGATAGTTCTTCTTTGAGTTATAGCTATGACTCCTTGAGTAGTTTGTGCTACTAATTGTGTGAAGCTCTTTACTATTACTGTTTTATGAAGGTCTGGTGGTTAGGAGTTCAGACTATCTAGATTTAAATTCCTCCATGCTATTAGTCTATTGTGTGACCTTAGGCAAGTAATATAATTTGCCTCAAGCCCTTCTTTGACTGTAAAGATAGATGTAATAACAGTGGCTGCCTCACATGGCTGTGAGTATTAA
Source organism: Talpa occidentalis (assembly GCF_014898055.3). NCBI lineage: Eukaryota > Metazoa > Chordata > Mammalia > Eulipotyphla > Talpidae > Talpa > Talpa occidentalis. The sequence goes on from NW_023604295.1 coordinate 117,193,844, forward strand.
ATAGGATCTTATAGGTAAAGTGCTTAGCTTGTTGTGTGGCACATGGTAAGCACTCACTGTGCTAATAATAGCTACAATAACCCAATGAGGAAAGTATTTTTGTTAATCTCCATTTTGTGGGTGAGGAAACTGAAGCTTAGTGATATAAAGGAATTTCCCTAAGGTCACACAGTGACTTCAGAGATGGGATATGAACCATATCTCTAACTCCAAAACATGTGCTCTTTTTCTACTATAAATGCTGCCTTATTCCTGTGTCCTCCCTTAAACTGCCCCTTTCCAGAACTTTTGTTTTTACTTTGCATTCTTCCTTCTTTCCTATCATGCATGCCACCATGAGTGACAACTGAAGGAAGATAATTTTTATAATTTTTAAATTATATCTTACAATCTTTATGAGACTAATGATTCTTAGTCTGTTTTTATATCACATGGCTTTGTGAAAACTCTGACCTTCCCAGAATACTACATATTGACTAATGCAGAATTTTCCATATAACCCTACGAGGGTCATTGACACCCTGAAATCTGTCCACTGATCTTGTCTGTGGACTCCAGTTTAAGAGAGCCTGTTTTTTTTTTTTAGGAAATGATTCATTAAACAAAAATCAAAAAGCACAGAGCATTAAAATAAAGTGCATTCAACTATATTAAATTAAGTTCTTCTGTTTCTATACTTTGATGAGTAAAAAGACAAGCTGTAAAACTGGGAAAAAATTTGCAAAATATATAATTGACAAACTGTTAAAAATATCTGCAGTGCATAAATAAACCTTACAGATTGCCCATCAGTAAAATGAAGTCTTAACAGGCATTTCCCAGAAGTGGAAACCAGGATGGCCAATATAATGAAAAAGATGTTTAACCTTCTTTGTAACAGGAAAATGAAAACTTAAATCACAACAAGAAATCACTTTATGCCTATCAGATTGGCAGAAATGTAAAAGGTAAACCATATAAAGAATTGGCAAGGATATACAGAAATGTGCACATTTGTATACACAGTGTGCATATAAATTGGTTCAATCACTTTGAAAAATAATTTACTATTGCCTAGGAAAGTTGAAGGTACCTACTGAAGGAATTAGTGTGGCCCAATAATTCTACTCTTATTTGCCACTCTGTTCTCTCTATTTTAATGAAAATTTCTGTGTGTAATCCAGTAGACATGCACAAAGTGTTTTGTGTCTTGCATTAGTTAAAAACTGAAAATAAGCCAGATATCCATCAACAGTGGAATGGATTAAAAAGTATGGTATAAACACAGAATGGGGTTGGGGGAGAACAGCAATGAAAAAAATAAAAGATAGTTCCTGCATGGATAACTAACTCTAAGGAACATCAAAAAGTAAGCTCCCTAAGAAACCATATATGTACATTTCAAACGCTTGCCAAGCTGTTGTTCAAGGCAGAGCTTGCCAGCGTGGGTGAGTGGTACCCTGGTTTGCTATAAATGTGGAATAGCCAGAGCCTCCAGGAATAGCCAGAGCCTCCAGGCTGATTACCACTTCTGGGTGTCACCAAAGGCTCCATAGAAGACTACCTAAGGGTTGTAGGCTCTAACAACACAGCCTCATCGTGGCATGGGTAAGCCTGCCTTATATCTCCAGCCTGATGATCTTGCCTAAGGTCAGCCAAGGAGGTGGACTATCCACTAGATAGCTGTTGCTACCGTAGACTCAGACTACCTGGCGTGGCCTCAGGCAGCCTGAGGGGGTCACTGACTAACACATCACCAGGAACATAATGAGGATGCTATTAAATGTCTATAAAATTAATTTAAAAGTTATCTACAGTGCAGAGTTTGTCATTTTTTAATGATTGTATTAGTTTGCTAAGGCTACATACCAAAGTACTGCACAATGGGTGGCTTAAACAACAGAAATTCATTTTCTGAATTCTGGTGGCTAAACATCCTAAGATCAGGTGCCAGCCTGGTTGTTTTCTTTTGACCTATCTTGTGATCTTGTAGATGGACATCTCCCTGTGTCTCCACATGATCTTCCTTCTATGTGTCTGTGTTCAAATTTCCTCCTCTTTAAAGGGTACCAGTCATTTTGGATTATGTCCCATCTCAGTCACTTCATTTTAACTTTATTACCTCTTTAAAGACCTATCTCCAAATACGTTCACATTTTTAGGTACTAGTCGTTAGAATTTCCACATATGTATTGGGAGGTGAAGGAAGACATAATTTAGCCCATAAAAATGAGGAGCAGATTGTCATTAAGAATTTTGATTAGGAGGCTTCCCCTGTGGCGCAGCGGTTGAGCGCTGGGTTGCAAAGCTGCCTGCAGCTTCTGCAGCACCAGTTCGATCGCTGGCTGATCCCCGGCTGCTCCCCGGCCACCAGAGGAGGGTCCCACATGGCGTGCAGACCTCTCCTGCCGCCCTCTGCTCCCCTCAGCAGTGTGCTTCGGTCCTACTGCCTACTCTGCTCCCCGCTCTGGCTCTGGTGAATTCTCTCACCCTCCTGCGCTTCTGACTGTACCCAGTGCTTGTATAAATAAAATAAATAAATAAATCTTTAAAAAAAAAAAAGAATTTTAATTAGGATTCAAATATAGCCTTTTAGACATAGAACCTGATTGTTCTAAAATGCCCTGGATTTAAACAAATTGCTCACTAAAATTTTTGAAAAGATTTTATTTGAAAGTTTAATATTTTATTATTGTATTTTCAAAATGTAAATGGGAAATCTTCCCATACCCACAGTGTATTCCAATTTACCTCAGTTTCATCCAGTGCTATCATTTTTTTTAATTCTATCTCGTGAAAAAACTGGGAAACATTATGTAGAGATACAAGCAAATGTGGTGAAACTACAGAAAACTATACACTAAAGTCAGGTTTATGGTTATCACTAAGGAAGGAGGAACACAGATTTTTTTTAAATAATGGTAATATCCTTTAATGAAGTTATGTGCACACAGGTAGTTATGTCACTCCTCTTTATGCTAATATGTGTTTCATGAACATTTTTGTACCTATTTAATATTTAATTTAATTAGCTAAAAAGAAAAACTGCTTTATAAGTGCTCTGTGAAAATTTTATCTTTTCTCATTTACTATGCTACTTGAAAATACAGGTTCTCTTTCTGGCTAATTTTATATACCTATAATACTATTACAGAAGCTTGAGCACTTGAAAAAAAATTTATGATAGTAGCAATACCCAGTATTTAATAATGGGTCTTAACAGTGATAACGGGAGAAGTGGAGGCTCAAGGATGTCAAAAGTAAATTGGGAGAAATAAATTTTGAGCTATGCTAAAAGTAAGTTTCCTGTAATTGAAAGATAAGTATAGTCTTTTCTCAGTACTTATAGATATTTCAGTTCTCAAAGCCTTGGTAATTTCTGAAATGTACCAAACATCTGGGCCTGAGTTAACCTCTTGTTCCAAAACTGTGTAATAGATGAATATCCATTTCGAATATGATCCTTTATTCTCTGGACGGTTAGTAAATGACATAATCTGTGTTTTTTCATCAGTAAATAAAGAAAACCATATGCATTTCCTCTCAGGTATAATGCTGATTGAAAAAGTATTTATAATGTGCTCTGAAATTCAGGAATGAGAAGATGTATTGATTCATAAAAAGTGTTTCTTCATTTCTCTAATAGAAATGCTGCTGGTGCCTCCTGGTGGCATATAACTGGTAAAGAAGTAGAAATGTGTAGATGTGACTTGGTAAAGGGACTGTTTGAACACCAGATGGTGTTACTGGCTATTCCTGGAGGTTAAATATATTTGTGAACACAGTCTTCCCACTAAAAGAAACATAAAAACCAGCATTAATTATAGTTTGTCTTCAAAGTATTTCTAATACTTCCAACTAATAAGCAAACAGTTCCTTTGCCTAAGGTAGCTGTGATTTTTTTGGCATAATATGTACTGACTCACAGGGTTATTTCTCTTCATTATGAGTGAGGCTCACATGTTTTAATTTACATTGTTTTTTAGGCCTGGCTGAATGAAAAATTTGCCCCTGAGCTGCTGGAAAGCAAGTCTGAAATTGTAGAATGTGTCATGGAACAACTAGATCACATGGTAAGAGTTGCTTGTCTCAAAGTTGCAAAGGAAGAGAGCATTAAAAGGATTTGTCATCTTAATTAATTAGAGGTTTGAGAGGTTATGATCTGAAAGCAAATCTGTTTTGTTTAGCCCAGCCTAGTTTATTATTATTTTTTTAATTTTATACATTTTTTACATCATTTTTCATTTTTGCATAATGTATGCATTTTCATCTTGGTTATAGTACCCACACAATTCCCACCCCCCTTGTTTTGATCCTACTCCCTCCTCTCCCCACTGTAGTGGGTCTCTGGTTTATAGTTTCTTGTTGATTTTGATTTTTACTTTATAATAATTAGGTTTTTTCCTGGTCCCTTACTTAGGTTTTCTAAATTCCTGCTATGAGTGAGACTATCCAGTATTTTTCTTTTTCTTTCTGGCTTATTTCGCTGAGCATGATCCCTTCCAGTTCCATCCATGTTGCTGCAAACTAACAACGACAAATGTTGGTGAGGATGTGGAGAAAAAGGAACTCTCCTACACTGCTGGTGGGAGTACAAACTGGTCCAACCACTATTGAAAGCTGTGTGGAGATTCCTCAATCTGCTAAAGATGGAGCTTCCATATGATCCAGCAATTCCACTCCTAGGTATTTACCTAAAGGACACAGAAACATTAATTCAAAAGGGCACCTGCACTCCTGCGTTTGTAGCAGCACTATTTACAATAGCTAAACAACCCAAATGCCCAAAAATAGATGACTGGCTCAAGAAGATATGGTACATATACACAATGGAATATTACTCAGCAATCAAAAAAAGATAAACTCTTGCAATTTGCCTAGTTTATTATTTTTAAATACTGTATTAGTTATCTACATTTACAACGCTTGAGAGTTATCTACATTTACACAACTGTGGATATCAGCTTCCTATGGAAAGTCTAAAATCCCCCACCACCAGCTCCACATGTTGACATGAGAATGGCTGACCAGGACGGTAAAGGACAGGTAAAGGTTGGTGTGCTCTCCAGTTCCCACAGTCCTAACTGCCCACCTCTCCTGGACCTTACTTCCCTGCCCCCTTGCGGACATTTGAGTCTGTGACTCTTGGCTTAGAAAAGCACCGCTTCCGAGCAGCTTTAAAACATTGGTATTTTACAGTTTCTCAACTTGAATTTAAGACTCTTTAGACACTTCTTCTGTCTGCTTTCTTATCTCCTTTACAACTGGCTTAGACTTCTCTGGACACTTCTAACTGACCATAGTCAGATTCTATTCAAATGGTCATTTTCTAAAATGACTGTTTTATTTCTCATTCTAAAATGAGACTGTTTTATTTGTGCAGTTAAGAAATTCAAATAAAATGAGAATTCTTTTTTTATATAAAAATATTTTATTTCTTTATATCCTTATTCTATAAGCTTTTCCAAAATGAGAGTTCTTATGTGATGAGTTTCTGTTCTTCTTTCACTTAAATTTAATTTGTGGGTCTTCAGCAGTGCCAGCGACAATGATCATTATCATCTAGGTGCAGATTAAACAAAAAAGTTTCTTAGTCTTGGAGCATTATATTTTATAGAAACTCGATTTTCTCTTTTTAATAGGAAGAAAATCTCAGGAGAGCCAAGAAGGGGGATCTGAAAGTCAGTATCCATCAAATGGAGATGGAGAGGATTCGCTATGTCCTTAGCAGCTACTTGCGGTGTCGTCTTATGAAGGTTTGACATGGATATATTTATAGAATAAAATAATTCAGTCTGAAATATAGATAGAGCATAGTGAGGAGAAGCTGTGCTTGGGCCTGGGAGGCTCCAGGCCATGAAAATGCTGCTGAAGCTCAAAAGCAGAGTAGCTAAAGCGTTAAGGAGGGCCAGAGATTATTCTGGAGAAGCACAGAGAGAATGTGTATCATGCACCTCCAGGGACATAGCCCACATTTTTTGTCTACTTATCTGCTATGTGAATGGTGCCCCCTGGAATTATAGTGTGGCAGTGCTGAGGGTAGAGCTTGTATTGATTGAATAGGGGATAACGAGTAGAAGAAAACTAGTCTTAAAAATTATTTTCATCTTTAATAGAGGCCATGTCAAATGGACCATGATAACTTGACATTCAGCAGTAGCATTGTGGCCATCCAACTTCTAACAATGAAATTGCTAAACATTATTTTGTATTATGTCTGTTTTAACCCCAGAAAGTTCTAACTTTCTTGAAGTTTTCTTCTTATTTGGTTCCACTTGTCCACTTTGTTATTACAACACAAATACTTTCTCTCTTCTATATGAGAGTGCTTCAGCTTGCAAATCTCATCTAAGTCCTTTCAGTTAAACATTTCATCCTAAATTCATTGACTCTCCTGGTATCTTCCTTCAAAAGGTTTCCGTTTATCAATATTCTTTTTAAATTGTACTACCTGCCACTGAATATAGTATTGCAGTTTAGCTTGCTCACTTTTGTGAAAAATAACATGATCGCTATGTATTAAACTGATAGTAATGCCACCCAGAATCTCATTAGCATATTGGTTCATGCTAACCTCCTTCTGTGCTCACCATTAACTCAAACTTCTTCAGTTTTTAAGTTATTATTACCCCATCCTGTCACCATCCTGAATTTGTGTAGTTTTGTTTTTGATCCCTAAATGTAGGACTTGCTATTCATTTCACTTGAACCTCAACATCTTATTAAATTGAGCCATTTCAATGGTTTCTAGATCTTGAGCTTGTCACCAAATATTATCAAAAGGTTTGATAAGTATGTCATCAAAGGTCTTACAGTTAATTGGCATGGGCCGCTGATATATTATTCCACCAGGGACTTCCCTACACATTGACATCTGTCCCTTGATTCACTGTTGTTGTTCAGTATTTAGGATTTTCCCTACGTGTACTGTCACCCAGGCCCAGATTTATAGTGTGTCCATAAGGGTGTCATTGAGACATTATGACATGTTCTGAAAACATTGAGACACATGGTATGTCTCTGGCCTCCACCTTCAACTACTGGACCACTATCTTTCATCTCTCTTGTAAATTCAGTAATTCTTCTGAGATTATGAAATTACATATATTTTTAGTGTACTGATATAGCAGCATTAGTAATTTACATATAACAGGAGAAAGTACTACACATACATACAAATGTATACTCCCCGCAAGTGTTAATTTATATGGAATATAATTGGTCCAAGCTCAAGAACTTACACTCATGTAAGTGGAGAAGTGCTCCTTTATTTTGGCCTTCAGAGTCCCCTTACTTTTGCCATTTCCCTACTTGCTGAAAGCATTAGATATAATCCTAGCAGCTTTGACTCCAAACAACAGACTAGTTTCCCTTCCCAAATTCTGACCACACACCATCTTTGTAACTTTTAGCTTTTTTTTTTCCTGGTAGTCCTAAGAACTTTTCCCAAGCTCCACCTTCTTCTGGACTTTATTCTTGCTGGTTATATTCATACAATAAAGTATCACAATTCTATCTGTGTATGCATTCTGTATGTGTCTTCCCAGCTTTTTTAGATTTCAAAGAATACCCTGTGCAATTACATAAAAATGTTAAATAATATCCACAGCTCTTCCTCTTGAATATCATTTATAATTATATGTTCAGATTTGTTTTTATGAAAGCCTCTTATCCTTTTAAAACTGCTCTTGTATGTATTACCTCTGAATTCTTTGAAACCTACTCTCTGCCAAAATTGAGGTCTTATTACTAGAAAGAATCTTGACCATGAAGACTTGCCATTTCTAAAGGCAATTTCTAGGTTAACCTCCAGCCATTTCAGAAAACTAGTGTGTTTGAGACGTGGATCTTGACAGATGTTTTTGTGACGATTTGTATTTATCCCCACAGATAGAGAAGTTTTTCCCTCATATCCTTGAAAAGGAGAAGACACGCCCCGAGGGAGAACCTGCTAGCCTTTCTCCAGAAGAGTTTGCCTTTGCCAAAGAGTGAGTAAGCAGTTAAGTGTGGGGCCAGACTTTCTTGCCTTGCCTTGTAAGCATGAGCTCTGGTGGTGGTATCCATGAAGCCTGTCTCAGAGTCACTGCTCACTGTCTGATAGCCCTGGTGGTTCCGACCAGTCATGTTGTTGCAGTAATTTGAATTTATGCATTTCAGGTACATGGCTAACACAGAGACCTATCTAAAGAATGTTGCCTTAAAGCACATGCCTCCTAACTTACAGAAAGTGGACCTCTTAAGGTCAGGTAAGTTCATTTTTTGGACATCCTGAGGGGCCATAGTTTATGTCCCAAGTATCTTCAGCTGCATTAGAATAGGAGCTTCACCTTCACTCTTTCCTCTCAAACATGGACAGATACATAGATAAGCAGAAAAGAGAAAGGGTTCTGGGTTAAAAATTAAAAATGTGCTAAAAGCAAGTGTAAGGGTCACCTTTTCAGCATAACTTGTATGGTTATGTTAGGTTAGGTTCAAATTAATTCTGGTAACTGCCTTTGTTAACGTAGACTCATTCATCTATCCAATCCTTTGTTCTTTCATCAATTATCTCCTGAGTATCCATGATGTTCTAGGCTCTTCTGAATGCTAAAAAACAAAGGTTACTTCAACCTGTCTCTGCTCTAAAGGGGCTATCTTTTCCTCAGATTCCAGGAAGTGTGGAGAATGTCTAGCTACTAAAAAGCATTTAACTAGGAGGCTAGGAAACCTGTCCAGGATTCCTTGTTACCTCTAGAAAAGGCTCCTCTTTTTGTTGGGAGGAATTCCTCTTGGAGAAAGGGGGAGCAGATCTAAATGTAGGAGAAGAAAAGGAAGACCTAAGGCCTCCAGTGCCCTCAAAATCTGAGTTAAGGGAAGAAAGTGGTAGTTATAACTCCTAACCTTAGATGAACCAAATGAGGACCCCACTTATAGATATAAGTCCATATCAGTCATTTCAAAATTCCTGTATCCAAGTAAGACCTTGTCACACAAAATTGCCAGACCAAATCAAACAGTTCTCCAGGGAACTGGAACCTGCCTTGTTCACAAACTAAACTTAGTATGCGAAGCCCCAAGCCTGTGTACAAGTGGGCTCTGGGAATTCCTCTCCCACCCAGCCTGTAATTTACAGCCTGTAACCCTTGTAAATTTACTATAACTAGTGTAAGTCCTACCCACTCCTTCAAAGTTCTTCCCACATTACTAAGCGAATGCCACTCACATGAGGCTTCCTAGTGTTGCTATTACCTCCTTGCCCGGAGAGACCCTGTATTATCCTTGACTTCTCCAAGATGTGCAGGCTTCCCTACTCATTTTAAATACCCATCATTTGTGGAATGAGTGGTTGCTATGAGAAACCATGAGTGGAAAGTGTGCTGTTTCGGGCCTCCCTGGTGGCACAGGCGGGTGAGCACGGCACTGTGAAGCTGTCCGTAGCCTCTGCAGCGCAGGTTCGATCCCAGCTGGCCGGGATGAAACCCACATGGCGCAGCAGACTTCTCCTGTCTCGCCCGCTGCTCCCCTCAGCAGTGTTTTTCGTCAGTCTGCCTGTTCTGTTCCCCGCTCTGTCTCTGATAAATCCTCTCACCCTCCCGCACATCTGGCCTATACCCTGTTTCTTGTATAAATAAATAAACCTTTAAAAAAAAAAAAAAGTGTGCTGTTTCTAGAAAACACCAGATACCTTCTCCAATCACACCTTTCCCCACAAGACACACATGCATGCAAATACTTTTATATTAGAGGTTCCTCTGCAGCTTTTCCCATATAGAGCTTGTTAGCTGAGCATTTTCTGATTACATTATTTGTTTTTTTGGCAGTTCCCAAACCAGATCTAGATTCATATGTGTTTCTGAGAGTGAGAGAACGACAAGAAAACATACTGGTAGAACCAGAAACGGATGAGCAGAGGTGAGTGGCGTGTGTCTTTGATGGTAGAAAGTACTCCTCCTACTGGAGCCCCTTCTAAGCTCTGCAGATACATGTTTTTCCTCCTTTTTCAGGGACTATGTGATCGATTTGGAGGAGGGCTCACAGCACCTGATCCGATATAAAACCATCGCCCCTCTGGTTGCTTCTGGAGCAGTACAGCTAATTTAAAACCAAAAATACATAAACAAGAATGAAGATGTGAAAAACCCACTTTATGCCTAAGGACAACAGACTTTTCTTGCAATGTTGTGGATCATTTGGGTATTGAGAAGGAGCTCAAGGAAGTCTTGCCAAATGTCCTCCTAACTTCCTGCCATTTTAGCCAGTATCAGTAGAGGGGGCCATCGCTCTGCTGATCCTTAAAACTGAGCAAATACATGGAGACTTTTGCTTTGTGCACCCTTCCCCTTTATAGTGTTATTGGAACTCAGGAAAGTAAGGCAAAGGTAGTATGTAAAAAGTCATTGCTGCCTATAATTAGAGGACTGTAGTTAGCCCTGACCTTGTAGTGGCAGGGGAATTCAGTTAATCTTCTAATAGGAAGATTATAAATAGATTAAAGAAATAGCACTGTTCTTTCTTCTCTGTCATGTCACTAGATTGTGTGAACTAACCTATTGGAACCTCTAATATTGGACTTAAAACCGCTTCTGTCATGTATAACTGAGAATACCAACTCAACTAATAAAGCATTAAGTTTCAGTTTGGTGGCCGAGGAACCTCTGGACAGTTCTGGGTTTGTAGTCTGATGAAGGGTGTGCTCCCTGATGCTAACCTGCAGCCTTCCCTGACTCAGGCAGCTTTGCCAAGCCAGCCTCCAGACCATCTGCCATGCCTTGGGCAAAGCTCTCTCAGCACTGCAACATTAATTATCCAATAGTGTGACCTCAGTTGCAGTTTTTCCTTTTTAAGCTCTTCACTTTAGGGAAGTAGATGAAATTAATCTTACTGTAAATGGAAAATCTCCCAGTGGTACCTAAAGGAAGGGTGTAGACAGTGAAGGAATCATCTTTCCTTGAAACATGATAAAAAGCAACTTGCATTCTTTATTATTGCTTGATGAAAAGGCAGTAGATTTTCATTCTCATGATGCAGGCTGTTAAAGCAATCAAGGTAATATTGCTATCATTTCCGAGAGAAATTGCCAAGGAAAGCAAGGAAGGTTTCATGCATTAATGAAAGTGTTTTATACATCATCCCCCTTCCCCCAGGGTGTTTTTATCCTCTACAGCCATTTACTAAGCAAATACATGTTAGCAGACAGTGTACCAGTTAACATTCAAGACACTGAGATTCCACTGTCCCTACTCATGGGGACAAGCGCCTTGCAGAGATGAAAACAAGATGACTCACCAGAGAGTGACTGGATTGGGTGATCTGAGAAGTTCTCACTGAATTTGGTGAGGTTGAGAGCTGAATAATAAGAGGAAGGACATTCCAGGCAGAGAAAACAGCAGAAACAAAAGACGCGCAGCAGAAATGAATTCTGTCTGTAGTCAATATGACTGGAACATACTAAGAGGAAGATTGTGTGCAAATCACTTACAGCTTTCTTAGCAAGGATCCCATTTGGTCCTCACAGCAATCGTGAGAAGTGGGCAGGTCTGACAGTATGCAGTAGTGGAAAATAAAGCAGATGTGTAGTGATATGTCTGAGACCAGAATCCAAGCGGGCTTCCTAATTACCTGTGTGCCTTCTCTCTCTCTCCCTGCCTCTCTGGCATGCTACTAAGCACAGGAGGGAGCATGGGTTATGTGCTACTGAAGCCTTAATGTGCACCAGTGGCCTAGAGATCTTGTTAAGAAGCAGATTCTGATTCAGGAGGTCTGGGTGGGACCAGGAACCCGTACTTCTGCGGAGCATTTAGTCTGAGCGGTTGCTGCTGACCAGGGATCTCCTGTCCGGTTTGTGCCAGGCTTTACAGCGGAGTTTAAAAGTCTCTACTAAAGTCTCAGAGAATCATTTCGTTTCCCACATCGCCTCTTCAAAGGAAGACTCATTTAGATATGTCATTTTAAAACAAAGGGAAAGTTGTATTTTAAAACCAACTAGAAAGGGAAATGATATGTTTAGTGTGACATTAACTTAAACTTGCAGTTCATAATATTTTATGGTTAAAAACTTGTCACTGAAAGCATGACAGACGTTTTCTTCAAATTATTGCATCATCCTATAGTTTGTCCATAACAAAGCGCTTTTTCTGAGAAGGGCCTATTGGTCATATTTGGGTTTTCCCAGCAGAAACAACCATATGTCCACAGCAACAGGACCCAAACGGTGTTTACCCTGTGCCCAGATCCCAGCAGACATCATGGCTTTAAATTCACCCTCATAGACATCAAACGTCCTTTTGTGGAGTACGAGTTGACCATAAAGCTTTCAGAGTGAACTGTTAAGCAAGCATTTGTATATCATTTCTTCATAAAATGTTCTTTAAATAATTTATCATGGGAGACTAAATGTCTCAAACATTCAGAATCTTTCAAGAATTGATACTTCTTTAGTATTGTGATGAAGCAATACAAAACAAAGCAACTCTCATCTTAGCATTTTTAAGTGTGCAGATTAATGGCATTAAGTGCATTCCCATCATGCAACTGTCACCACCACCTGCCTTCATAACTCAAGTTATAAAACTGAAACTCTCCCTTTGAACAGTAGCTTCTCCTGCTTCCCTTCCCCTATCCCCTAATAATCACCATTATACTTTGTCTTTGTGACTTTGACTATTCTAAGCACTTCACCTAAGTGGGAATCAAACAGTTTTTCTCTTTTTGTGATTGACTTATTTTCTTAGTTTAATGTCTTTAAGGTTCATCCCTGTTATAGTATGTTGCAAAATTTCATTTCTTTTTAAGGCCAAATAATATTCTATGTATATTTATGACACATTTTGCTTACCCATTCATCTCTCAATCAATGGATATTTGGATGGTTTCCACATTTTAGCTATTGTGAATAATGTTGCTTTGAACATGGGTATAAAATATCTTCTTGAGGCCCTGCTATCATTTCTTTGGGGTATATACCTAAAGTGGAATTTCTGGATCCTACAATAATTCTATTTTTAATTTTTTGAGGAGTCTATTTTTCCATAGCAGCTCTACCATTTTACCAATAGTATACAAGAGCCAAGCTAACAGGTGTGAAGTAGTATTTATTGTAGTTTTGATTTGCATTTCCCTAATTCTTAGTGATGTTGGGTGTCTTTTTATGTGCTTATTGGAGAAAGTTTGTCCTCTAATAATCTTATTGAGGATTCTGTATATGTGATGATTTGCATCCCTCTTGCTGCTTTCAAGATTCTCTGTATTTAAAGTTTGATTATAGGGGCTCCCCTGGTGGCGCAGCGGTTGAGCACTGGGCTGCAAAGCTGCCCGCAGCCTCTGCAGCGCAGGTTCGATCCCCGGCCACCGGGAGGGTCCCATATGGTGCAACAGACCTCTCCTGCTGCACCTGCTGCTCCCCTCAGCAGTGTATTTCGTCAGTCTGCCTGTTCTGTTCCCTGCTCTGGCTCTGGTGAATTCTGTCACCCTCCCGTGCTTCTGACCGTACCCAGTGCTTGTATAAATAAATAAATAAATCTTTAAAAAAAAAAAAGTTTGATTATAATATGTCTTGGTGTGGGTGTCTTTGAATTCATCTTACTGTTTGTTGAGCTTCTCTGATGTTTGTGTTTATCACATTTGAGGAATATTGAGGAATATTCAACCATTATTCAAATATTTTCTCAGCCCTTTCCCATTTCTCTTTTCTTTCTGGATCTCCCAGGATGCACCCTGGATGGTGTTGTATCCACAGGTCTCTTAGACTCTGTTTACTTTTCTTTAACCTTTTCTCTTTCTGTATCTAAACCTTGATGATTTCAATTGTCCTATCTTAAGGTTCATGCATTCTCTTTTCTATCTGCTTAAACCTACCTTTGAATCCCTCTATTGAGTTTTTCATTTGAATCATTGAAATTTTCAGCTCTGTAATTCTTTTTTATTTATTAATATTTTCATTTTGCTCATAGAACATTTACTTGACCCTCTGCACATCTTTAGTTCTTTGAGCAACTTTTAAAGTCTTTGTCTCATAATCTGCCATCAGATCTTTTCAGGGATATTTCTATTGATTTATTTTTTTCCCCTTGAATGGGCCATACAATTTCTATTTGTTCGTATGCCTGGGGAATTGTTGAACGTTGGATTTTAAATTTAATAATGTAACTTTGAAAGTCAGATTTTCCCCCTAGCCCAAGGTTTGCTGGGTTTTATTTTTGTTTATTGTCATAGGATGTCTGTCTCTGTGCTGAGGATCAGCCTCAGTATAAATGTAATGTTTTCTCAGCTCATTCTGAGCCTTCCCCCGAGCATGTACAGTCACTTTCTAATTTTCCCCATATATGTGGTTGCTTTTGAATGTCTTAGTCTTTCATGTGTGGTGTCTAAATTGGGGGAAAAGTGAAAAAGAAAGGAGAAAAGAAGGGTGCCATCTCTATAGATCCTCTAAAAGCCACTTCAGCCAGAGAGGAAGATTTCAACAATGGGGGAAGTGCAACAGCAATGTCTGCCTGCTTTTTGTCTGCATGTCTGTGATCAGAAGCAGCAATCAGCAATATTTGAGGACAGCGTCCCTTTTTCCCACCTTAGCTTTCACAAGTTATGTGCAAGGTGCTCCAGGATCATTTGCATAGCAGCCTGTCACAGGACTGGGGGCAGAAGGTAGATGACTGATACTCTACTAAGAGCTGAAATTGACCAACATTAACTTCACTTTATGGTCCAGGCCTTCCCCTGGAAGTTGCAAGTCTTCAATAGAGTTCCAAAATTGTGACTTCAGACAGATTCCCTAATGTAAATTGTTCTCTAGGTGGGGAGGCAGATTCCTGTGTTGCTTACTGTACCATCTTTCCAGAATCCTCTAACAATTGACTTTCTGACCAGCTCACTCTGAAAGTATTCTAATCTTGTCATAAAAACTTCATTTTTAAAAAAGCAAAAAAAAAAGTATTCAAATAGTAGACTTTATTTCAAATAATTTAGCTGTTTTTAAAAATTGAACATCCCTCCCATGACTGAAAAAACAACTACTAAGAGTATTCAAAAGGAATGCATTCTAGATTCTGAAGGCATGTCAATGACCACTTCTAATTTTTATCAAGTATTTACCCTGAGTCAGACTGTTCTATCCATTAAGTAGATAAACTTATAAATCCAAACAGTAACCCAATGCAAGAAATCCTGGGTATCATTTTGATGAAATGCTTGATCCTTGTAGGGCATATGCCCATGCCTTTGAATAGGCTACTTTACAAGTCTATAGTGGTAGAAGTTAACTTACAGAACACTGGTAAAGACATGACTAGTTCCTTACTGCTGTGCAAATGATTACTGTAAGGCAATGGAAATGAATTTTGTCCTGTAGAGAATAAAGTCAAATCCTCATTTGAATGGGTTTTTAATATTTTTCTGGTTCTCCCATTACATAATAAGTGAAACAACATCTTAGGCACATGTCCCTTTTATGTCTGTATGAAAGTCAATAGTTGCTACCACATAGGTGTTTACAGATTAATTTTTTAATACAATCATAAGGTGGGTAATATTGTTAGCCTCATTTTATAGATGAGAAAACAAATGAATTTACTGAAGATCACATAGCTACAAGGGAGAAGAGCAGGGACTCAAACCACAGTGAGCCCAGTACTTCAGAGTCCACCCTCTTAACTATCTTGCAGTTCTCTCCACAAAAGACTTTACCGTTCACATTACTTCACAGTAGGTGGCATTTTTCATAGCATAGGAGTATTTTAGGCTTTAAGCATAATCATGCTCTACTTACCACAGCGCTTGCAAATTTACCTAATTTTTCAAGGCAGGGAAAACCATTCAAAATAAATTCAGGGCCTCCCTGGTAGAGCAAGGGGTTAAGCACAGCACTGTGAAGCTATCCACAGCCTCTGCAGCACGAGTTCGATCCCCAGCCAGCCAGGGAGCTACCCACATGGTGCAGCAGACCTCTCCTGTCTCGCCTGCTGCTCCCCTCAGCAGGGTATTTCAGTAGATCTGTCTGTTCTGCTCCCCACTCTCTCTCTGGTGAATCCTCTCACCACCACTCCCCGCTGCACACACACACACTGAAGCACTGGCCTATACCCCAGTTCTTGTATGCATAAATAAATAAATAAATCTTTTTTTAAAAAAATTAAAACAAAATAAATTCAGCAAACAACTACCCTTTAAACTTCCCTTCTTGTCCAGTTCTATTAGGTTCTTTGAAATTAAGACAAAGTAAATGACTATTTCTTCCCTGAAGGAGTCTACAATGAATCTTTAGAAGACTCCCTATGTGAAAATCTGAAAAAGTGAGATTGTATGGTTCAGAAAAAAACACTTACTTTCATTTTCAGGACTAAGATGGTTGAAAGGACATTACTTTCTTGGGCACTAAGCTTTGCATATGAGGGGATATTTTAAATCTCTTAATTGGGATACTGCTTGGGACCCAAAGTTATTTTCAACCCAAATGTAATTTTTTTCAACTTCAAATTGCTGCTTCTGTTATCTCTGAACCTGTAATGTCTCTCAAGCATAATTATGACCCTTTCACTGTCTTTCTTAAAAAGCTCAGTGGCTACCCATTGCTTACAGAAAAGGAAATTACTATTCATTGGGCATCTGTGCAATGGGCAAATTGCTCTCCATGAATTACCTTGTTTAATATTCATAACAATCCTCTGAGAAAGCACTAGTCTCACCAAGGTACTCCAGCTTCCTGGTCAAATTCATCTTCCTAGAATGTTTCTAATCTTTTTATACTTACAGTTTTACTGTTTTTATTTCTATTAAAATCCTACCAAAATTCTTGAGAAATGAAGTAAGGTATACCTAATTTTATATCAGTAACATGGGATCAAATGATGATTTGTGCATGCCTGCAGCCTAGCTTGCAGGATTGACCATGGAAATAACATAATGAGAAATGGCATATGCATCATTTGCTGTCATTTGTTAACAGCGTGTGTGCTGCCCCTTGGCTCTGCCCGCAGGCAAGCCACCCTCCACCTCCAGAGAGGACAGTTAACCTGCATTTTGAGAGAGACTCTCGTCCACCTGCTTCATTTTGATTACAGATTTGGTTATTTTCATTTTGATTACAGATCATCTGGTTATGAAAGCTTTCTCGTCTCTAGTCAACAGCATAGCACGTCTGCACTTAAGTGAGCATAGTCATGAGGAGGCTGCGAACCATGCCAACACTTTTTTTTAAAGATTTATTTATTTGTGCATACAAGAACTGGGGAACAGGCCAGAGGTATGGAGGGTTAGAGGATTCACCGGAGACAGAGTGGGTAGCAGAACAGGCAGACAGACTGAAATACACTGCTGAGGGAACAGCGGGAGGGACAGGAGAGGTCTTTAATACATGAAACCAGAGTGAGCGAGGGGCTATATCATCATCAATACATTTCTCTTGGTTCCTCAAATTTTATTTCTGTATCAAGTTTAATTCCATGAGGAGTAACTCTGGCTATACAGATTAGTTCTTTTATTTTAGCTAAGAAACAGCCATGTAAATATCTCCTTGAATTCCAACAATTATAATTAAAGACATTATTGATTATATTAACTATTGCTTTCTATATTAGGATGCATATATAGTTTTCTCAGGATTTAATGAAAGTAAAAATTTGTCCCTTCAAACTTGTCTGACTCATTTTATCAGACAAGTGAGTTGTATTGGTTCCCTCTTTCTAGTCTCTACCAGGGAGCTGAGGGCCCATTATCGAAGTCACTGCCTCACCCCAACTTCCTGTAAATTTCTCCTCAATCCTTTCTTAGTTTCTCATCTCCTTTTTATACCTACAGTTATATTACTTTATTTTGTCTCAAATTTAAAAGCTACCCCAAATTGAAGTAAGTACATGTTAGTAACGTGAACATATATTAGTAACCTGGATATCTCAGTTTTTTTTAAGATTTATTTATTTATTTATACAAGAACTGGGGTACATGTCAGAAGCACAGGAGGGTAAGAGAATTCACCAGAGACAGAGCAGGGAGCAGAACAGGCAGACAGACTGAAGACACTGCTGAGGGAAGCAGCGGGCGAGGCAGGAGAGGTCTGCTGCGCCATGTGGGGTTCTCCCTGACCGGCAGGGAATTGAACTGGCACTGCAGAGGCTGAGGACAGCTTTGCAGCACGGTGCTCAACCGCTGCGCCACCAGGGAGGCCCTGGACATCTCAGTTTTTAAAGCATGCCTGGGAATGAAACTATTTCACAAAGTACTTATTCCTAAGCATGGCACATAAGCAAAAGTGGTAATGAAGGCAAGACTTGTAGTGTCCCATCGCTAACATTTTAAGGAATGACCTAGTCAAGTAAATGACCCAATTAAAAAAGGTAATATACCAAGTATTACTATTCAATTTGGTAAGTGAACATTTAAGATCAGACACTGTGGCATGGGCTGTGTGTTCAGAGGAAGAACACCTCTGACGTGAAGCAGTCTGTGACCCAATGAGGGAGACCAACAAGTACACAAATCACAGAATAAACATGTTTTTATAAAAGTAGAACCGTCATGGGGTATTATGAAAGAACTTAGGAAGGACTTCAGAGACTGGAAGAAATCACAAAAGCTTTCCAAAAGGGATGGTACCTGAGCCAAAACTTGTAACACTAGAGGAGTCAGCCAGGCCAACAAGGGAAGAGGAGGTAGCTATTTTGGGCAGAAATACCACGTGTAAAGACACAAACGTCATAGGACACACACAGCATCCTGGGCACTCCAAAGAATTGGACACCGCAAGAGCATAAAATGAGAATTGGCACATGGGAGGAGGCAGCTTCCCACCTTGTAGAAGTCTTGCAGGAGACTGATGTTATAAGAGTCACATGACTTAGAAGTCACAGGAGTCTGATTTATGGTGCTAAAGAATTTGAATATTTTATGAGATATTTGGGAACTTCTTAAGGATTTTAAATTGAGATCTGATGTAATCAGATTTACATTTTAGAAATCTGATTTACATTTAGAAAAATCCCTCCAATGACAATAGAGAATGGAATCCATACTAGAAGATTAGCAGCCGGTGACTGCTGGCAATCCAGATGAGAAGAAATGAGGATCTTGTACACAAAGGTGGTGGAGGTACCATGGAATGTGTGGGTCCCTCTGCTTCCTGTGGTGGTAGAATAGGTGATTTGAGTCAACTCTCACACTAATGACAATTTAGAAATTGGATGAAATATAAACAAAAACATTTCTCTAAAGTCATCAAACTAGAAAGGAGCTAGTGAGGAATTGTTGCACCAAGTTCTATAAGGAAGCTGAAGTCGAGAAAGGTGAGTCCAGCATTTGCCCAGGCAAAGTGGTAGCTAAGAGGAGGAGCAGCACTTCTAAAAGCAGGTGAAGTGTTATCTAAATCTGGGACCCGTGGACTGTTCAATTTGGGAGGTGGGAGGAGTGTCTGAACTGGGTTAAGAAAAAAATTACATCTTTCCTTTCATTAACCTCTAAATAAAGCCTAGGCTTTCCTTTTATTATGAATCTGGGCCACAAGTCATAGCAGTTCATGTATAACTTTGTCACCAACAGGAATCAGATATTTTCATACCACATTTATAGTAACTGCAGATATCTCAAAAATTTCATTTACATTCAGCACTATTTCTAAATCATAGTCACTATTTGCTGCTCAAACTTGCTATTTAATGCATTAGTAAAGAAGCCCATGTATTACTATATCACAAAAGTTTTTGGATTTTTTAAAAACTATTTCAATATGATACGTTTCCTTTGTATTCCCATTTATCTTTTTTTATGTTGTTCTAAGCATTATTCTGAGAAGGAATCCATAGCTTGGTCAAACTCCCAAAGAGGTCTATGGAACTAAAAAGGGTAAGTGCCTCTGACCTACTAGGACCAGTGGAGTTCGTTGCCTAAGGGTGAGAGCATTTAGAATGGAAATTCTAGGCATAAAAGTAAATGAGACTTAATCAAGTCCTCACACACAGATTTTAGGCCAACTTTGAATCATGTGCATGGGCCTGGAAATCTAAAACTTCTAAAATGGATTAAAGTAACCAAGAGTCCTGATGCCTCCAGGCATCTGGCAGAGCTAAAATCATCTCTGAGGAATGAGAACATCCTAGGTTTCGAATGACTTCTATAAATAGTTTTTCAAATACAATGTCTAGCTAAAGGTAATGAGGCATATAAAAAAGAAAAAAATAATATGAGTGAGAGCCAGGAGAAACAACAGATAACAGAAACACAGCTACTCCAATGTGGAATTGGTAAACAGAGGCTGGACGACAACCTTGTTCACGGGGATGAAAGATAAACTCAGAAATTTTAGTGAGGAACTAGAAGCAATGAAAAAAGTAACATTGCAGATTTGATGAGAAATCTGGGAGAAGGCAGGGTGATCATTTAATTGGAGATGGGTAGAAATTAAAGTAAGAGAAAGAAGAGTCTAGATATATGATCTGGTAGCTGTGAGAACGAAAATAATTACATTAATTGTTTGCAGGGAATATAGAAAAAATGTTTTGTTAGGTGGAAGTAGAGTTAAGAAAATCATGAATTCTGTTGCAGTCACATTGAGCTTGATGTATTCATGGAAGGTGAGAGTATACTCCTGCAGGTGTCTGACTGGAACACAGGAAGGCTGTGCGATCAGTATTCAGGTGAATTTGAAGTGCTGGAAATGGATGGGAAAATCACAGAGTAGAGGGGGTAAAGACAGTTCTGTAGATCAGAGATTCTGATTACAAGTGATGAAACAACTGGATTCACTTCAGGAAAAAAGGAGATTTACTGACTCCCATGACTGGTAATGGCAGCTGGACTCCAGTGATCAAGGCGACACACAGATTCCAACACTGCTTTGAGAGATGTGTGTATGTGTGTCTCTAGTGGGACAACATATACTGCCCATCTGTTACTCCATGTCCTTTGGCTTTATTTGCTCCTGCAGATAGGGTTTCTCATAAGATATGGAGCTACAGAAAGCTTCATAGTTACCCCTCTCAAATTTAGCATGGAATGATAGCATTTGGCTTCAGCTTGGTATTTTAAAACCCCTGCAGCTGGACATGTGCCCAGTCCTTGAGCCAATCACTGTGACTAAGATTGGCCCAACCACAGTGATTTAGACAGAATGTATTGCCAGAAATGCAAATGGAGTAAGGGCTAGGCAAGTAGAGAAAATAACTGCAAAAGCCAAAGAATACCACCTGCATTTCCTATAAAGTTCCTACCTATAAAAATGGTTATCATCATCTGTGACCTAGGATGTCAATGGACTATATTCCTCCTGCTTCTGCCACCCTTTATGCTACCATCATTAAACAACTCATAATCTTTTGGGGATCCCCATTTGCCCACTCTCTGTACCATTTGATCATCATTGTGGAGCCATATCACACTCACTAGACTTCACTGACTTCTTGATTTCTTTGTGGAGTGGGGAAAATTCGCAATTAATAGCAACCTAGTGTCTTTGTTCCTATTATAAAATATTTTCAACACATAGAAAACCACAGAAAACATAACAGGTAGCTTTTTTTAACCTAATGATACAGCCTAGAAATTCCATTTCAGCTTATATAAAAGGCCCTGAATCTCTTTTTCAGCTACAATGGAACTCATTACAGGGCTATACCATAGTTAACCAGTCTCCTGGAGATTATTACTTAGATTGCTCCCAAATTTTTACTACTACAAACAGTGCATAGATAGCCCTGTATATGTGTCATTTTGTTCTTGTTTAGGGATATCTGGAAAAATAGGATTGTAGTAATAACACACATTGTGAGAGTAAATCTCTACTGGTATGTAGATTGCAGTTATCTTCTCCTAGTCTGTGGTGTGTCTTTTATGCTTTTAGATTGTTTCCTTTATCATATAGAAGTAGTTAATTGAATGTAGTCAATTGTACTCATAGTTTATGCTTCTTATGTATTATTTAAGGAGCTTTTTTGTAATCCCAAGGACATAAATTTATTTTCCAATAGCTTTTCCAAAATTATAGAATTTTGTTTTGCATATTTAAATGTTTAATCAACCTAAATTAATATGGGGATATGGTATAATGTAAGAGTTGAAATTTTTTCCATATGAATAGCCAATTGTCCCAGCATCATTTATTGAATAATCCATCACTTCCCTCTGACTTTTAATGTTGTCAAATTTCAAGAGTGTGGTGTGTATGTGTGTCTGTTTGTTGGTTGTCTTTTCTCACTAGTCCAGTAATTTGTTCTAGTTCTAATAAAACTACACTATTTTCATTATAATAGCTTTTAGTTTTTAAGAAAAGAAAAACTGAGAGAAAATAAAAAATCACTTAAATCTCACCATCCTAAAATAGCCACAAGTAAAATGTTGGCCTTAAATATTTGAGCAAAATGATACAATGCATAGAAATCAGGTCAAATAAAGAATTCAGTTAGCTTATATAGGGGATCACAGAAGACTGTAAATATGCTCTTGAAAACTGAAAAAGAACTTTTAGAATAATGGTAAACAGTAGTTCATTTTATTAAAGGTAAACAAAAATAAAACCACTTCATTGAAAGAAATGTTCTCTGAATATGAAGCAAACCTCTTGACTACCAAAAAAAAAAAAATAGAGGGCAATTGTTATGGACTGCATGTTTATGTGCCCCAAAATTCATATGTTGAAGTCCCAACCCCCAGTGTGATGGTATTTGGAGGTGGGGTCCTTCAGAGGTAACTAGGTTTAGATAAGGTCATCAATGATGGGATTGGTGTTCTTTTTTCAGTTGGCTGCAAAATTCCGGCCATTTAATAACATGCTCCTCCTTACCTTTCCCCATCACAGCACGAGGAGAATCATGGGTCCAACTGTGTGTGTTGGCAGGAGGGGATGCAGCCAGTAAGGGGCTGGTTGGGTCCCTACCCCCATGTTGCTGACTCCAGGGGGCAAAGATGCCTCCCCCTTTTCCACCAGCAAGCAGTTCCAGCTGAGGGAGGCCTGAGCCACCCACTGGCCAAAGGAGAGAATGAAAGGCGGCCAGGGCTGGCAGTGGGAGGAAGAGGGTGAAAAAAGAAGAGACTCTGGTCTGTCACCAAGCTGAGGTCCTTTGGCCTGCCTGTGCCAAGTCCAGCTGCTGGTAGCTCTCCTGGGCCCATCGAGAGACTGCCAGCCTTCTCCTTCTTGGCCTTCTCAGACCTCACAGCCTCATCGTGGGCTTTCCATTTCACCAGTTTTTTGCCTCACAGATTCTGAACTTCTTGTCAAAGGTGATCTCATTGTAAAGGTACTTCTGCCTCTTCATCTCCGTGATGACCAGGTGCTTGGCCATGCTCTCCTATTTTTGGGCCCCTGCCGCTTGCCCTCCAGCTTCACTGTGCCTGCCATCATGCTGGGGCTCTTCCCCTCCAGCCTCTGCTCCTCCAGGGCTATCAATCTGGCCTCTTCCTCCTTTTCTGAACCAGCCTCCACATCTTCCTCCGTTTTTCACCTTCATCACCATCACTTTCATTTGCCTTCTTCCTCATCCTCTTCCAGATTCATCCAAATCTCCTAGGTGCTCTTCCTGCCTCACGGCCAGCAACTTCAGCATCTCAGAAGGGGATGTAATCGCCTTCCTTCTCCAACAAGAAGGCAAGAGTTGTGGTGGCAGCTGTACCCTGGGGAAGTAGTCTGCACTGGAAGAAGGAGCCTGGTGTTCACATAGTCAAACACCCACTGGGACTGCAGGCAGGGTCTGCTGCCAGGGCAGGTGGATGATCTGATGATGAGTGATGCAGGTGTCTGTAATATCAAAAGTGGCTCCAGTGCATGTGGAGTTGCCCCAGGACACAGCCCCCCAAAAACTCCTGATGATGAAAGCCAGTGCCTCACAGGCACCTCTCACTTCAGAAAGAACTCAGGCCCTCACAGATCTTCTTGTGCCTTACCTGTGCCTCCAGCTCTTTCCTGTGGTCCTCTTCCTGTACCACCATCCCTCCATTGGCAGGAAATTCATCCATTTGGGCCTTCTCTTCCTCTGCAGGCACCATTACGTGGGCCAGACTGCCACCCAGGGCCTCCATAGAGCTCTCAGAGGTGTCCTCACTGGCCTTCACCTCTGTGGGGGCCTGACCCTCGAGCTTGGTGGGTTAGCACAGGTTGAGCGACTGGTGGAGGCTGAAGCTGACAAAACCCAGGGTATTGTAGAGCCTGGAGGTGATCGCGCCCCTATAGGCCATGACTGCCAGATGATCCTGGAAGAAGGCGGAAGGAGTGATGCCAACGATGGGCTGCCCCAGCACCTCAGCCTGTGGTGGGGGAATGCCTCTGCTGGACAGGAGGACCTGGCTGGGGCCACGGTGGTGAATCAGGGCAGGAACTCTGTGGCCAGCTGGATGGACTCACATGGCACTTTCCAGTCCGTGGTAGACCAGGAAGCACACGGGGCATCTGTGAACTTTAGGTAGCCCTCCTTGACAATGTGGTCAAGCTTGTAGAGTTCATTGTCCTTTCGACGCTCCACAGTCTTCCACTCACTCTTCCCTTGGGCCTTCCGGAGCTTCTGGACTAACAACTCTATTCTCAGAGGTTGTTAATGATGGGTTCAGGGAGGAGGAACTCGATTAAAAAGCCTGGGCTGCTGTGGAGCCCTCATTAACCTTCTTCTTGTGTCTGGGATCATAGGGATAGATGCCCTTCAGGATACACAGCCGCCTGAAATCCCAGCTGAGCTGCTGCTTCTTCCTGGCTTTGTTTCGCGTGATGTAATTGGTGGCAGAGCCTCACTGATACTTCTTTTTCTCTTGGCCTCTCAGTTTCTCCATGTTGAAGGGTCTGTGTGTACTGGCAGGATTAGTGTTCTTATGAGAGGAAGAGACCAGAGCTTACTGGCTCTCTACATGTGAGGAATACAGCAAGAAGGCAGCCATGTGCTGAGCCAGAAGACAGCTCTCACTAGGACCCATCTGTGTTGGCACCCTGATCTCAGGCTTCCAGCCTCCACAACTGCGAGAAGTAAATGCTGCTATTTAAGTTTTTTAAATAGTGGCTCAGACTAAATGAAAGAGCAATCAAGAGTTCATGGAATTTCAGGGCCTCCCTGGTGGCTCAAGGGGTTAAGTATGGCACTATGAAGCAATCGCAGCTACTGAAGCCCAAGTTCCATCCCTGGCCTGCCAGGGATCAACCTGCATGGCGCAGCAGACCTCTCCTGTCTGACCCGCTGCTCCTCTCAGTGTATTTCAGTCAGTCTGCCTGTTCTGTTCCCCACTCTGTCTCTGGTGAATCCTCTACCCCCCGCATTTCTGATCTGTATCCAGGCTCTTATATGCATAAATGAATAAATCTTTAAAAAAAGAGAGAGTCCCTGGAATTTCCATCTCTGGGAGACTCTGAGAAAGATGAGATCTATCTTCCATGAGATAGGAGACCAGACCTTCCTTAATGCATGTGATTCATAGCAACCAAGATCCCTTATACTCCAGTGATGTTTAAAATTACACTGCTTGGGCCTCCCCGGTGGCACAGCAGTTGAGCGCTGGGTTGCAGAGCTGCCAGCAGCCTCTGCAGCGCCAGTGAGATCCCCGGCTGCCAGGCGAGGGTCCCACATGGCACACAGACCTCTCCTGCCACCCGCTGCTCCCCTCAGCCGTGTATTTCATCAGTCTGCCTGTTCTGCTCTCCGCTCTGGCTCCGGTGAATTCTCTCACCCTCTCACGCGTCTGACTGTACCCCAGTGCTTGTATAAATAAATAAATAAATAAATCTTTAAAAAATAAATTAGAAAAAAAAGTACACTGCTTACTGTTAGTGACTTAACCAGAACAGATGGGGGTCTGGACATGATATGCCATGGTGAGATCGTAGACCATCACTTTATATGTGGTAATTAGAGGCATAAACTAAATCTGATGAGCCAGTTTGAGCCTGGTGTTCAAGGGACAAATTAATTTTGTGAGATATCAGAAATGCAGGAGGAAATGGTTAGGAAATCATTTAATTGAAAGGAAAAAGGAAGGAATTAAGCAACTTTTTTGTTTTAATGAATGCTAAAAGACCAACATTTTTTAATATTATGACTAGTAGGAGGAAAGCAATGAAAAAGAAACAGGGTTCTGTGAAAATGAAGAAGTGGACAGGAGTGACCATACAGAGAACGAGTCAGAAATAGCACAAAGACAACAGAGAACTTTTTGTGAAGAGGAAAGAGACCTATATTATGTCATGAAGAAAAGGCTTTTGTCATACAGATAACAAGACAGTAGAATGACCTAGCAAATAAGGTTACAGAAGCAAATATTAATGCTTTTCTGCCCCACAAGGTTTAAGCACTTGCCTAAAATATGCAAAGAACTGGACCAAAAAATTTCTTGAGTTTCCTTTCAGTATCCAGTCTGCTTGCAGCCCAGCCATCTGTGCAGATTCATGCACAGGCCCCACATAGCTCTTTCAGAAAATTAGCATTAATTCCTTACATTTGCAAGGTGATTTTTGAGTTTCAATATGTTTTTACAGGGACCTGGGGTCAATGAAATGATCCTGCATTGGAGGATAGGAACATTCTTCAAGTTCTGAATCTGTGTTTTTATTAACTCAGAAATCATGGATCAATTACTTCTTTCTCTTTAAAATGGAGTGTTAATAATATCAACATAACATGGTTATTGTAAAGATAACTTGAAATGAAATATGAAAGGTTTTTGAGACATCTAAAATAGACAGGTAAAGAGATTGTTAATTCTTGTATCAACAGTACATTGATGCAGACAGATACCAAGGTCCCACTTGCAGATGTGTTACTGCCTTCACATAATCATCAGAATCTAGCACCTCTGACTCAGAGTATAAGAATGGTTATCTCTCCTTTACCCCACACTGCTTGTCCAATAGAAATATGTCTGGCCTTGCATCCTTTGGATGGCACTTTCCCAGGCAACACCTACCCAGTTGCTTGTTTTGCAGCTGTGTTAAGTAGTAAGTAGTAAGATTATTTTGTGTATGGTATATCTTCTTCAATTCTAACTTTGATTGAATTTATTCTCCCAACTCAAGTTCCCTTTGTGCATAGAAGATTTTTAGAATCTTTCATGTGTGTTACCAGGTTTAGGTGTACAACAAAATGCACAGTCCTGACCAAACAAAAAACAAAAACAACAGCAACAAAAAACTGGATAATTGCTTGAGAAACTGAATTCTTTAGTCTGAATTAGGTTTGATAGCAATGCCGGGATCATGCTGAGCTAGACTCTAAGCATTAGCCAATGCAAACAGAGAAGAGCAAACTCATGAGCAACGCTAGTCCAAAACCTAGAGTTTTTTGAAAGTATTACAGAAAAAGAGACAAAGAAGAGAAATCTAGAAAACCATATTGCATCTTATTTTTCTTCCCCCCAAATAAATTTATACACAAAATAATAGAAGAGTGGATAATAGTAAAATAAACACAAATACAATAGACTGGTAAGAAATAAAATGGGCATATCAACAGAAATACCATCACAGATCTCACGGCAAGACAATTATATAGGATAAAGTGGTTTATCATCCACTGATATAAGACAAAATCACCAAGAATTTATTAGTATTGAGCCTTCTCATACCAAGAAAACATTGTTATAATAATATAAGTCATAAATGACTAAAGAATATACAAATTTGAAAAAAAAATCATCTTAAGAGACTAGAATACTCAGAATTTGAAGATCAAGTAAGAGAACATTTTAAAAGATGAAATTTTTTTTTTATTTTATCACATACTATTCAACAAAGAAAATCTCAAATTCCCCACAAAGGAAATCTCAAATCGCCCAAAAAAAGAGATTTTTTAAAAAAAACATTATTTTCTGAACGAGCAAAAGTAAGCCTCATGTGATCCGCAACCATGTCGGTTTTATTCACCTTTATGCTTGAGCACCTAACCCATAGTTTAGCACATAGTAGGGATCCATACGGATTTGTTACAGAAGGAGTGTAGGAAGGATGGTCTACAACACAGCCCAAAACAACATGAAAAATATTTTCACCCCATATAATCCCTTAGAAATTTCAATAACATCTCCTCCCTGCCCACCTGTGACTATGTAGTGCAGCGCTTTTTCTCTCTCCTTTTCCTAATAAAGCTGCACTTTTAAAATATATATATAAATATATATAATTTAATAACATTTAAAAATAATTCTTGTTTCAAAGAGAAAACTAAAATGGAAACTAGAACCTATTTAGAAGTAAATCTCAGTAACAAATGGTACTGTGTAGGAAAACATACAGGTTTTTCTAGTGTTTACAATCTTAAATTGTGTTTCTTGTAAAATGCAAAAGATGAGAAATAATGTATTCCAGTGAAGAAGGTAGGAACAGCAAGTAGAAAAATAAAAGGAGGGAATCATATGAAAATGAAAATAATAAATCAGACAAGAAAATCAGTAAACCTAACATTCTCACCATGAAAAAAATAGAAGACAATTAGGAATGATGAAAGGACTGTAGATAAAGGGCCTCCCCTGGTGGCGCAGTGGTTGAGCACTGGGCTGCGAAGCTGCCCACAGCCTCTGCAGTGCCGGTTCGATTCCCCGGCAGCCGGTGAGGGTCCCACATGGAGCGCAGACCTCTCCTGCCTCCCGCTGCTCCCCTCAGCAGTGTATTTCAGCAGTCTGCCTGTTCTGCTCCCCACTCTGGCTCTGGTGAATTCTCTCACCCTCCCGCGCTTCTGACTGTACCCAGTGCTTGCATAAAAAAAAAAAAAGATAAAAAAAAAAGGACTGTAGATAAGATGGAGCTTTGTAAAATTAAGAAAACTATGCTTAACTTCATATCATTGCATATAAAATTTTAAAGGAAATGGACAATTAGCTAAGAAAATACAAAGGATCAAAACTAACTTAAGAAAAAATAACATCACTTTGTTATTTTACAAACATATTTACAAACATATTTTTTCAGTCTTTTATTGATTTTGTTTATGGTGTTTTTAACTATACAGAACTCCCACCCTGAAATTTAACAAATATTCACCTTTAATTCTTCAGTTATTTTTTTTTAAGATTTATTTATTTATACAAGAACCAGGGTACAGGCCAGATGCATGGGAGGGTGAAAGGATACACAAGAGACAGAGCAGGGAACAGAACAGGCAGACTGACGAAATATACTGCTGAGGGGAGCAGCGGGCGGGACAGGAGAGGTCTGCTGCGCCATGTGGGATTCTCGCCGGCTGCCGGGATTGAACCCACACTGTAGAGGCTGAGGACAGCTTCACAGTGTGGCGCTCAATTGCCTGCGCCACCAGGGAGGCCCTCTTCAGTTATTTTTGGTGCAAATTTAGGATCTACCATTATTTACTTCCAGATAGAGCTCCCACTGTGCCAATATCATTTGTTAACCCAAGAACTACTACTACATCATATGAAAATACACAAATAACTGATTTTTAAAATTGGCAAAAAAATAGCACATGTATTTCACTGAGAAAGAAATGACTAATATATTAAAAAACAATGCCTATGTTTTAGTTTAAAACTATAATCAACACAATCATATGATACTGTTTTTCACCTACTCTTGACAAATATTTTAAATTTTGTTCATTTTTACTGATGGAGAAGGTAGGGAAAAAGGACAGCTCTTGAAAGTTGCTGGTGATATTATATATTTATACAGCTTCTCTGGAGGCAATTTGGCAGGACTCAGCAGAATTTTAAAAGTGCATGCCCATTGAACAAATAAAGTCAATGTTCTAGATATTTGTCATGGAAAAATTCCCACACATGTACATAAATGTGTGCATACAAGATGTTAGTTGCACTATTTGATTAGCCAAAAAAAAATTGAAAACCACCTAAATGTCTCTGTAGCATGTGGTTGGGACCCATATGAAATTTCTAAGGGATTATATGCCATGCGCCATGTTGAAAAATAATCTACACTGAAAATTTAAAGATATGAAAAGGTGTCTACAAGAATATATTAAGTGAAAAATGCATGTAGCCTTAGACCATTTTTGTAAGAATAAAATATTCAAACCACTTACATAATTAACAAATTCACCTCCTTGATTTTTTTTTAAAATCAACTTTAATTGCTGAAGTATCACATACATACAGAAAATTTCACAAAAACATACCTGAGATACACCAACCAGATGCAGAAATAGAACCATTATCTATGAGTCTGGAGTGTTCCATTTTCCTATGATGATTGTGCATTTGTCAAATTTCTGTTTTCTTTCACAATCTGGAGTCTGAAGTTTAAAAGGTATAGACCAGAGATATAGATTTGGGAGTTACCTGATAGGACAGTAACTGAATAAATTGTTGTAATTGGATAAGAACATCCAGAGGAAAGGTATAATGTGAAAATAGCAGAGGGTAGAAGACTTGGGGTATATTAAGATTTTAGAGGGAAACTAGGTCTGCAGAGGAGACTACAAATGACGTCAGAGGTAAAACACACTAGGGTGGTGGTGTCACCATTGAGACAACTGAATGCATCCAGCACAGCTATAAGCCCAGCCAGAGTGCCATCCAGTTATACCAGCTGATATTCCATATGGGGATACTCTGCATCCTACAAGCTGTCACTCTAGCCACAAATGATTGAAACAAAGATCTATGCCCAAAGGCTCTATGGGAGCTCTCTGTCTTGGTCAGTAAGGGCCACACACCCAGTGACTTTCCTTCTTGGATGCCATAACACAGACATACACACACACACACACACACACACACACACACACACACACACACACACACACACTGTGGGCAGAGACTCTGAAGAGGGCACCATTGAGTTCTTCAGGGCCAACCACTCGCATTCAGGCCTCAGCACCAGGGCAGGACCCTGAGGAGCAGGAATGTTTGCTGGGAGCAGTGAGTTTTGGGGACCCATGCTGGGCAGAGGCAGCAGCATTTACAGAAAGCAATGTAGATGCCCATCATCTTTGTTGCCTGCGGCTCCTTCTAAGAGGTGCCCTGTGTTCACAAACCTGGTGTGCAGTTTTTAAGGGATAGCCAGGAACAGAACCACTGCTTGGTGCCGAGTTCACAGTCCTGCTCCTCAGAATGGAGCTGAACTCCAAAGGCCCACGGGTAAGGGCGAGCCCTCTGTGGTTCCTCTTTCTACATAGGCAAAGCTTGTAATCCTTGCCCAGGATGCAGGTGTCTCCTGTCTCTCCTAAAACTTAGACTCCTCTTGCTCCTGAATTCCTGGTGGGGAGATGTCAGATTCACAATGCTAGCCTCAGCAGAAGGCCTTTAGTGCCTGGATTCTTCTTTCATGAGGGAGGATCCCTCCTGGACCAAAGGGATAAGGTTTCCTTTAGAAAGAAGAGGAGAAGGGCGCCCCTTATGGAGTGCAGAGCAGCCTCTGGAGGTGTACATCAGGCACGTGTACATTGCGCACGTCTGTGTGAACTCTTGAATGGCCTATTGGGTTTCTAAGGACTGTGTGGCTGTCGGAGAGGTGGGGGAGGGGAGGGTGGTGCACTGACCAAAGGAAGGATGCGGCACGGAGATCTGCTCTTCTACTTTCCATCTGGAGAGGGCTAGTTTCCTGGTAAGACAAAATTGTCTCATCTCTTCAACTTTTGCCTAAAAATATGTTCACTAAAGCATCTTCAATGGTGCACATTGAAAACTCTTAACCTGTCCCTGACTTCTTCAGATCAGAGCCTGGAGAAACTGTGTACCTGAACATTTTAGGTGTACTTTAACGTTTTTTTTTAGTGGTTTAGTACTTTGTACTGAACTAGGAGTAATTTACCTACATTCAGAAGTCCAACCTTTGTTCCTATAATTTCCCTACTGGTTTTTTTTTCCCCCTAATGCATTTATTGCCTCATATGAAACTGCTGTTGAAGTTTGCCTTCTCCGGGTCTGGGACAGGACTGCCCAGTCCCCTTCTCTCCCCCACAACCCCACCCCAAGATTCTCACATTGGTTGCAACAACACTGAGTGTGCCAGTTGTGCTTCTAGTTTCAATTTAGCCTGGGAAGACTTACACTCTTTTCAGAGATTGTTCATTCTCTTAGATTACTATTATAAATATGGGTGACAATTTTAAAATTAAAATGCAGTTTTTTAAAGCAAATCTTTCTTACCTTTGATTCTTCGCTTCTTGGGCTACACTTGTTTGATCCGGAGCAGGATCTATAAACGCAATCATGGTGGTTGAGCAAGCAACATTTACTTTATTTTTCTCCTGAAGGGGCTTGATCTGGCTGACTTATTCTGTCTAAAACAGCCAGGTGATTAATAGGGTAAAGTTAGCAGCAGCCAAACACACAGGCTTCCAGAGACGGTGTGAACACAGCTGCAGTTCCTTTATCTGCTAAGAGATGCTATTGTCATGACCTCTATTTCTTCCCTCTTCGGATACAGCCTTCTAGTCCTGCCCCCATAAAGGATGATCCTGAGTAGGGAGGGGAATCCTACAGGATCCCCTCAACATCAGCATTGACGATCGCTGTAAAATTAATGCCAGCAAGAATCAACAGAGGAAAACGAGTAGCTGTAGAGATGACTTACCCCTATAATATTTTGTGACATATTTCTAATGAAACGAGGGTTTCCGAAATCTCACCAATGAGCCTCAAAAGACACACTATCACTGGGGCCTCCCCTGGTGGTGCAGAAGTTGAGCACTGGGTTGGAGGCTGCCCGCAGCCTCTGCAGCACCAGTTTGATCCCCGGCCACCAGCAAGGGTCCCACAAAAAAAAAAAAAAAAAAAGATATACTATCACTGGAAGAGCATGTGGGTCAGGTCTCACAGTTACATGGCTCTGGAATCTGGATTTTTGACATTATCTCCAGTGAAGTTACACTCACAATCACAGAGACAGCTACTAGGATTAAAAAAAAGAAGAAGAAAGAAAAAAGATCATCACTAGTCTTTGAATTTCAGCTCTGTGTCTCATTGCCAGATCACCTGGCATGTAGTATATTTTGAATTGATATTTGATAATTAATTGTATAAAGCCTTATATTGTAAACAGTACAACTGTGTTTACTGCCTCTTTTTCTGTTAAAATTGTTAATTTTGGAAATCAATACTGTAACATGAACACATGTAATTCCATTTTTAAAAAAGATTAATTTATTTATGCATATAAGAACTGGGGTGTAGGGCCTCCCCAGTGGCATAGCCGGTTGAGCTCAGCACTACTGTGAAGCTGTCTGCAGCTTCTGCAGCGCCAGTTGGATCCCGGCCGGCGAGGGTCCCACATGGCGCGACAGACCTCTCCTGTCGTGCCCGCTGCTCCCTTCACAGTGCCTTTGGTTTGTCTGCCTGTTCTGTTCCCCACTCTGTCTCTGGTGAATCCTCTCACCCTCCCGCACCTCTGGTCTGTACCCCAGCTATGTATAAATGAAAAATAAATCTAAAAAAAAAAAAAAGAACTGGGGTGTAGGCCAGAGGTGGGGGGGGGTGAGAGGATTCACTAGAGATAGAGTGGGGAGCAGAACAGGCGGATCTACTGAAATACACTGCTGAGGGGAGCAGCGGGCAAGACAGGAGAGGTCTGCTGCGCCATGTAGGTTAGCTCCCTGGCTGGGGATCAAACTCATGTTGCAGTGGCTGCTGATAGCTTGATAGCTCTGTATCATTAACCCCTGAGCCACCAAGGTGGGCCCTAATTCTATTTTTTTTTAATATAGTGATAAGTGCAAAGAAATAAAAGTGACCCAAGACTCCCTTGATCTCTAAACATCCAAAATAAGATAAACTGATTTAATTCACAACACACTTCCCTATCTGGGGAATATTTTGATAAAGTGAATGCTGATATTTTTGCTTTTCATTTTTCCCCACACACCCCAAGAATTACCTATCAAATTTTGTGCATTAAGTGCCAGTTCATTTCACAATTTTATTAAATAAACATATTTATATAAAATTGATATTTCTGGTACTCATGAATTGTCAACATTTATTGAATAACTGCTATGAACCAGACATGCTAATTAATTGGGATAGAAGGAGGGGTAAATAAAATTCACAGCCCAGTGGGAGAAGCAAGTCATAAAATAGATAATCAATAAAAATAAATGATGTTAGAGGCACCCAGAGTGTGTTAAAAACAGATGGAAAATGAGCCCCTTAGGGGAAATCAGAGAAAACTAGCTGTTGGTGTTGACCCCTGAAGTGAGTTCTCAAAAAAAAGTAAATGCTAGTTAAAAATTACATTTTAGTTAGCTTAAGTGACCTCATTTCTAGTAAATGTGTAATTTTCACTAGACTTTTTGAAGTATTATTAAAGTAACAGGAGTTCTGCTTTTCTTTCCATGAGAATCCTGAAAAGACCATCTTTTTAAAAAAAGTGGGGTGGTAATCATAGGTGGGAGTTTTTAATTGTTGAATTTTAAAGATAAAGTTGAATTTAAAGTTGAATTTTAAAAGATGAAGAACTGGCACAAAGTTGCTTACCAAATTCATCCAAGAAGATGTTCTTAGCCAAATTTTTTCAGCTGCTTGGCAGACACTTTGGGAGATATATCAAATTGCCAGAGCCCTCACAGTCTTATTTTCTATTTTTATTTTTTCAAAACTTCATAATAATAAACAACCTATTGGTATTAATTTGGTTTCTCAAATAAACTTTCCTATTGCTAAGGATATGAACTAACCTACAAATTCTACTATTCCAGTTTATTTTGCATTTTCAGTTCTAATAAATGAGCCCTCTCCTTTTCATCTTGTAGGTTTGATTACTACAGATCAATCTCCAGAACCAAATCACCCTGCCGTGAGTTGGCAAAATGGAGCCTGCCTGCTTTCAAATTGAGAATCAATGCATGGATCTGAACTAGAAAATCCTGTCTTCTTCATTTTGCTCTTAACTGTAAAGTCTCTACTTTCTGAAGGACTCAGTCACCGTGTGTACCCATTGAAGGTGCTCAGAACAGGCCCCCTCAGGACATGCCGCTTTGGCATGTAGATTCTTTTCAGTTGAGGTCAACTGAGGCCCTGGAGGCTCAGGAGAAACTTTTTCTTTAGTTACTTAGAAGCATGAAGATTGGGGACATTATTCAAATGTAGGGGTATCTCTCTCAGAAAAACTGATCTGGAAAAGCATATACATACAGCACAACTGGTTGTATTACTCACCTACTTACCATCATGTGAACCGTCCACCTCTTCTCCATGCCTTAACCTCCCATCCCACCCCTTCGTTCAGGATATAAACCCTTTTTCTCCCCACTGACAACAGAATTCTCATAATCATCTTTAGAAAAGAAAACAAATCAATGAAGATTTCAGGTACATACATACATATATCATTAAATTGATCTTTTTCCTCCTGCCAACCTATCTGAAGCTGCTTTAATTACCAAGGAGCCCAACAAGAACCTGGCTTGGTAGGGGAAATTTTCCCAGGAGCTCCTATGCCATTCTTATTCTGATGACTCTAAAATTCACATCACTAACCTGGATCTCTCCTCTCAATGCCAAGTTCTTATATCAATAGCATCTTAAATGGTGGTTTCCCCAAATTTAAAAATAAAATTACTACATGCTCCAACAATCTTATCTTGGGGTGTATATCCAAAAGAATAGAAAGCAAGACATCAGATATTTGTACACTCCTATTCACAGTATTCTTCACAAGAGCCAAAAGGCAGAAGCAACACAAATGACCATCACAAGATGAATGGATAAAGAAAATGTGGGATATACACACAGCAGAATCTAACTCAAACTTAAAAAGGAAGGAAATTCAGACAAACCATGGATGAATCTGGAGGATATTATGCTAAGTGAAATAAACCAGTCACAAAAAGACAAACATTGTAACTGTAACAAATATTGATTTCACTTCTATGAAATAATGAGTATGAAGTATGAGTAGCCAAACTCATAGAAAGTGAAATGCTGTTACCAAGGACAGGGGAGTCTTTCATGGGTACAGCGTTGCTGTTTTTTGAGATGAAAAAATTCTAGAAATTGGTCACAGCAATGTGAATATATTTAACATTACTGAACTGTATACTTACAGAGGATTAAGACAGCAAATTTTACCAGTATGTTGCCACAATTAACCTTTTTTTTCTTTAAAGAACACACTTTTGCTTTTTTGAACCTTTTCTTTTGGTACTTGGAAATGAGCATTGCTGTTTTTGAGAGTGTAGTAAATGGTTGTGGATCCTTTTGATGACTATCAAAGTCTTAGTACATGGAAAAGGTGACTGGAGAGATGATGTAGCACCCACGGGATTATTCTACTGTCCTTCCAGTTCATAGCACTGCGTGCTATCCGCACGGTAAGCCATTGGAGAGGCATGCTTTGCAAATGAACTCGAAATTAGGATCAGGTGAGGATTGCTAAACCTCTCACTGAGACCTTAAGCGCAGAGGTCCCCTAATTTTAAGAGACTATTCTTCATCAGATTTTTTTAATTACTCTTTTTTTTTAAAGATTTATTTATTTATTTATACAAGCACTGGGTACAGTCAGAAGCACGGGAGGGTGAGAGAATTCACCAGAGCCAGAGTAGGCAGAAGGACGGAAGTACACTGCTGAGGGGAGCAGCGGGTGGCAGGAGAGGTCTGCGCCATGTGGGACCCTCCTCCGGTGACCGGGGAGCAGCCGGGGATCGAACCACCACTGCAGAGGCTGCGGGCAGCTTCCAACCCAGTGCTCAACCACTGCGCCACTGGGGAGGCCCAAATTACTCATTTTTTTGGTATTTCTATTCTAGAATGTGAAAATATCATCAACTAATTTAAAGACAGCCCAAACTCAAAGTACAAGAAATTTAGTGTTGGTGAGAAAACTGGTCATATTACAAGCAACAGACCGCCTCTCTAGATAAACACTGCTATGGCTGAATTTCTAATATGTGTGAGACATTTTTTAATTTCTAAGTTACTATATACAAAGAACTGAAATAGAGGGTAGGACTAGTGAGGATTGTGAACATGATTACATGAGAGCAGAGCAGATTGATGGACTGCTTTTAAGTTTTGTCTGGTTCTGGTGGGAAAAGAGACCAGAATAAGAAACCAAAGAGCATTTAAGAAGGTAATGGCCACTTAAAAACACTATTCCTGGCATTGGGGAGGATACAAAAAGGTATGATGTCCAGTTTCTTTATTTTATGGAACTTAATCTAGTTGAAGATTGAACATGGCCATGCATTTTCGATTTTTATCATTGGGAAGTTGGCAAAAGCAGGGCATGTAGTAAGGGCTTAATGAAAGTTTGTTAAGGGAATGGGTAAATGTTTAAGTGAATATATACATAAGGACCAAATAGGTTGATATTTTGGAGCAGTCCCCAATTTTGAGACTCTAAGAATATGAACTTTAAACATCTATTGTAAGATTATTTGGCACAGAATGGCAATCTGACAACAGTGAGCAATATAGGGGAGAGAACTTGGTATAGAGGTTGAGAACAGGGAGGAGAAGGGCTATATTTTTTAAGTCTAACCAATTTTAAGGGAGATGATAAGGTTGGGTCAGGCCTTTGAAGTTTGAAGAGGTCATGAGAAATACATGTGCAAACTATCGTTGGCACCAGGGAGAATTTAGTGAGAGATCGGTTCCAAGCTGAGGTTGAATTACAACTGCAAGGAAACACGGAGATTGTCTACACCAACCCTTGGAAATCGTGGCTTCACTACTAAGGCGCGTGAGACTAGGGATGATGAAGATGATGAGGAGCACAGTGATGATGGTGATAGTGGTGGTGATGGCAAGCTAACATTTCTTGAGCTTGCCAAGCTAAGTTCTTTACATGCAGACCTGTACCTCACTGATACTCTCAAAATCTGAAGATGACAGGGTGCCCCTTCTTGCTAATAAGGGATGATTTCACCCTAGGTGAGTCTCTCTTCGGGGAAGACGCCAGTGAGGCGAACCTTCACTCGGATATGTCTAGGAAGCCTCCTCATCAGAGAAGGAACGCTGGGGGCACGCACCGAGGCCAGAGGTGGGGGACCAGAGCCTCCTAACGTCCGCACCTGTCCCGCCCTGGCTGCGACCCCTCGCCCGCCAGGGGGCGACGGGACGGTTCCCCGGCGCGACCCCGCGCAGGTGCCGCGGAGCCCCGCCTCCTCACCCGCCCCGCCCCTCGGGGACCCCGCCCAGCCCACCCGGCGCGCGCCCGGCGCGAGGGTGCGGGGCGTGAGATTAGACGGCGGGAGGGGTGGGGATGGGACGCGAGGGGGTCACGTCAAAGCCGCGTAGACAAAGGGCGGGCGCGCGCACGTCCTTACGCACGCCTCGGCCGGCGGCGGCGGACAGGGGCGGGAGGGACCGTCAACGGGGGATTTGGAGCCCCGGAACCTCGCGGTCGGTAAGTAGGGCCGAGTCGACCCCTTTTTGAAGGTCACCGGCCTCAGGGGAGCCGAGATGAGGAGTGGGGTTCGGGGCCAGGCGCCCCGCGCGGGGCCTGCGAGCCGGGGACACCCTCCCTACGCCGCTCTGGCGTCAGGAGACACCATTACCGCTTCCTGGGGTTTCCCGGCCGCTGGAACGGCCCGCCCCCTCGGCTGCGGTGGAGCAGTCCGCGCCCCTCCCCGGGCCGGGACCCCGGCGCCCTCGCACCCCGCTCCCCGCCACCCCGGCCGGGCGCCCCGCGCCGCGCTCTCCTCCCCGCCGCTCCCGGAGGCCGGTGCCGCGCTGGCTGCTCCACATTCCCTCCTCCGGCCGCCCCTCTCCAGATGGACTCTTCGGCGTCCACTGGGCCTCCCGGCCGAGTGCCAGGAGTTTTAGGGCTCACCAGAAAGCGCCTTCTCCCATATCATTTTCTTATGTTCTTTGGTTTCTCTGGGATGTATCCGCTTTTGGTTCTCGAAAGGAACCCCATTTTTCTTTTGCTTAAAGCATGTCTTACACCCACCACCCCCAATTGTTTGCCTTTCTGTTTTTATTTCACGCGCTGCGAGGCGTCCCCCTACTAGAGGGTGGTGTTTGTTTCCTCACTTTATGTCTCACGTTGGGCTTTACCTTTTGCAGTTGAAGTTATGGGACATATACCAAAAAATAACATAGGAAACATGCAGTAGAGCTCTGTAGAAGTAAGCTCCATACTGTACTAGATGTCAGTGCCTCTCACTGCTCATGCCCTCTGTGCCATGGGTCTTCCAGTTGATAACCTCTTGAGAATGTTCGAAGAATTTCCTTGCTGGTTCATTTTCTTTTAGTTTTAGCTGAACTTTGAGAGACTGCTTAGCTTCAAGTCATATCGATCCTATCTTGTTACAGGGGGAATGGTGTGAAAAGCAGTTATCCTTGTGCCAGAGACCGTAGAAAAGAGCCCTGTAATGATGCCAGTCTGGTGTTCTTTTCTCACTTTGACAGTGACGTTTTTCCCAACTTTGCTTTATGGTGCATTTCAGACATAGGGAAGTAGAATAATGAACCCCCATGTACCCATCATCCAGGCTCAGCTCACAGAGGTCCAAGCCTGACCCATTCACATCACCATCTATTTCCCCCTC
Source organism: Talpa occidentalis (assembly GCF_014898055.3). Taxonomy (NCBI): domain Eukaryota; kingdom Metazoa; phylum Chordata; class Mammalia; order Eulipotyphla; family Talpidae; genus Talpa; species Talpa occidentalis. The sequence goes on from NW_023604295.1 coordinate 117,233,146, forward strand.
TCATGTCTCTCTTGGAGAAGTCCTTGATGTCAAAAGGAGCTTGAGATTTGAAAGAAAGACCTTACTTGTGTATAAAGTCATGATACACTTTCAAGGGGACACTATTTAATGACCTATTGCTGTAATTTCTTCCACTCAGCAACACTAGCATCGGAGAAGGACCAGAAAAGGGTATCCAGAATGATCAAGCAACTGCACTACAAGTTAAAACAATAAGCATTTCAGATCTGGATGAGAAATTGCAGGTTATCTTGTTTAACATTTTCATTTTTGGTGAGCCAATAGCAACCTTGTCCAGATCTACAGTGAATAGGAGACCACTGCGATACTGGAAGTGACACCTCCCAACTTGGCATCCAGTCTTCTGTACCATACTGCTTACCTCTAGGTTTCTCTTTTCTTCAGGAAAGAGAGCTGTGTGGAAGGGCTATGACTGAAAACTTACATTGAAGGGTTTGAATGGGCAAACACAAATTTATCTACCAAATTTTGAAATAATACAACTAAGGATATGCCTTCAATTATTCCTTAAACTAGATGGGGAACAATGAGAAGTACTAGTCATAGGTTTTAGGAAACATGGGAAAATTTTAATCTTTAGAGGTAGATATCAGGCTCAGAATAAGAACACACTTTAACAGATTTAGATAACATTTACAGCTATTTGATAAAAAGTTACTGCGGGAAACTGGAACGAGTTGGAATGCATCCCTGATGTCTTGCTCCATCCTTTCTTGAAGATGACAGATGAGAATCCAGGGCTGAGCTTTTTTTTAAAAATACAGAACCATCGTATGTATTTCTTAGCACACTTAATGCTGTTGTTTCCTTTCCTCAAGAAAGACAGTTAAATTCACTAACTTGTACTTTCTTGTTCTTGAAATGGGAATATTCTATCACCAAGTAATGCTGTAAACAAGGAAATTCTTGTATATGGAGTTGTTAGAGTTTGATTATAAGTTTAGCTTATACAATGTGACATACTTTTTTATAAATTTACTTCCAGGGTGGTTTTTCATTGTTGAGTTTGTGACCTTAGAATAGTAGTTGTCATGTACATCCTGTTATGGAAATGCTAGAAATAGTAGCATCTGGGTGTCTTGGTAGATGGTTACCTCCAAAGACAAAGGGTGGGGCTTGTATGCTTTTTAATTTGTACTGTCATAAATGAGTGCTGTGGTTAGCCTGTTAAGATACTAGCCTAGCTTTCTAACTAGTTTCTGCTGAAGAATAAACCACTCTGTTCATCTGTGAGCATATCACAAATGGTGACTTCTTTTTAAAAAGTCTTGTTTCTGGAATTGGAAGCTGGAGAATATTTGGTCGTCATTGAATTTGAACTGTACTGCAGAATCATTTCTTCAGGTAAGCTAGAACCTCATTATGGCATGTCATTTACTTCTTACTGTATCATTATGCTCATGGAGAGCGCTTGTCATTTACTTACTGTATCATTATGGTCATGGGGAGGACTTGAATATCATCAAGTCCAGCTACGTAATAATGCCATGTGATGAATGTTTTTTCAGATTACAGACTTTGAATTCAGTGTCTGTAGAACTGTACCTAGCTTGGAATTTTTTCCTACCTCCTTTAAGGTACTCTTTTTTCCGTTAAAACACACACATACACGTGCCACACAATCATAAATGCTTGACAGCTTCCTTGAAGGAAGGGGGTTTTTGCCTTGTGTTAGGGTGTCTGTTTCGTATCTCCTGTTAAATTATAAACTTAAGATCTACAGTACAGAATAATGCCTTGTAAAAAGTAGAACATAATAAAATTTTATTGACTTTTTGGGTTAAAAAAGAAAAAATTGGTGAGGAAACTTAAATCCAGGGAAGCTGAATGACTTATTCAAGGTCACAGACCAAATCGTAACAGAATTGTGTCCCAAACTTAAGAAGACCTCTGAGTTCCAGTTCAAAGCCCCTTTCATTGTACCATTTTCTTCACACATCAGAGGAATATGGAGGGGAAAGTATTATTTATATGTATTTTTTATCTTACTAGTTGGAGATACATTTTCAGGGTCTGCTTTAAAAGTTTTTGTTCAGTGCTACTCAATAGAAATATAATGCCAGTGAGGCATAGTAGTCACTTTAAAAGAAGTTAAAAAAAAGGTGAAGGAGCATTATTATAATGCTTTAGACTTAGTTCTGAAGTTAGAGTTTGAGGTTGTGGTTTTTTCTTTTATGTTTCAGTGATTTTTCTTTGCACAATTAGGAAGGATTGTTTCTGAGTTTGTGGTAAATTGAACAAAGTCATTTGGTGTTTCACACATTTTGTGCATTTGTGATGAAGTGCTTTCCCATTTTTGATGGGATCAGTTCTTTTTTAAAAAACTATTTTTAAGTGTATAGGTCATTGTAATGTTTTCTTATTTTATATGACTAGTCAGTCGTTGAGGGGAAACCTGACATTTAAAAAATGAGTAGTTGCAAAATTCAATAATAAAATAATCTAATAAAAATAGGCAGAAAATTTGAACTCTATCAAAGGAGTTATACCTATGGTAACTGAGCACATGAAAAGATGCTCAATATCATTGGCCTTTAGGGAAATGCAAATGAAAACTGAAATACCACCTCACATCCATTAGTATGTCTGAAATTAAAAAAGACTGATCATATATCAGGTGTTGGTGAGGATGTAGAGAAAATGGAACTTGCATACACTGCTGGTGAGAAAGCAAAGTGGTACAGCCAGTTTAGAAAGTAGGCTGGCAGTTTCCTAAAAAACTAAACCGACACCTCCTTACACTCAGTCATTCCTACATATATTTAACCCAAGAGAAATTGAAAGTGTATTCCCATACAAAATCTTGTAGGTAGCAGCTTTGTTTGGAAAGGAATATTAAAAGACATCTTGGTCTAACCATCGTAATGTATCTGGCACCCTGCAGAATGCAGATATGGGTAAATAGCTCCCTGAGCAATCTGTTCTTTTTGAACAACCCAATCTTAGATTCTTTAACAGCTTTGAGATAGAATTCACATACTATGTAATTCCTCCCTTTAAAGTATACAATTCAGTATATGTTATATTCATAGATATGTGTAACCATCACCACAGTCAATTTTATATTTTCATCAACTCAAAAAGAAAACTCATACTCTATTCCCTCCCCTGTCTCCAGCCCTCAGTAACCACTAATCTACTTTATGGCTCTGTAGAGTTGAGTATGTGTTCTTTTTGTGATTGGCTTCTTTCACTTAGCATGATGTTTTCAATGTTCATCCATATTGTTGCATGTATCAATATTTCACTTTTATTATGGCTCAATAATATTCCCTTAACACATTTTGATTTTTAATTCATCAGTTCGTAGTTTGGCTGGTCAGAATTAACGTCATTGTAATCATTAGTGTGGCATTTTTTATGTAGACAGTTGTTTTTACTTCTCTTGAATGTATACCTGGGGAGGGAGCTGCTGGGTCATGTAGTAACTATGTTTAACCAGATTATACCCTTTCCCTCCTAAACAGCATCCTGTTTTCCCAGGGGCTTTACCATTACCAGCAGCAGGGTATGAAAGTTAGATTCTTAACCTTACGGTAAAATTTGCATCCGTGACTCCCAACTCTCTCAAGGTGTCCAAAGCAAATCTGCTTTTTCTAGATGACCGGCAACTTGATCTAATTTTCTGAGATCCCTGATGTTGTCTAATGTTATATGACTGCTACCAGTTTTCATGGTCCTGTGATGTAGTTTTAGATTTCACCAACTCTTTTATCAGTATACTTCAGTGTGTCTATATTCTCTCTCCCCTCCCCCCCCTTTTTTTTTTTGGTTAGAGAATTGGATACAATTTATTTACTTAGGAGGAATTTGTAATCAAAGATAGGTAATGGGTTGTCAGTTCTCAGTTTCCAGCTGGTCTTCGCTGACCTAACTAGTCAGGGCCCCTAACCCAGTGGTTCTCATATCCATACTTTGAATCTCCCAAGTCTCTTAAAAACAAATCAGATCCCCACTCAAGGAGACTCTGGTTTATTTCATGTGGGCTGAGGCTCAAGTGATCCAGATATGCATCTTGCATGGAAAACAAGTATAACCTGTAGTGGCCAAAGGAGTGGGGTTTTCTGAAGGCCTGCACTACTCACATCCCTGCTGTCCATACATGGGTATCTGCTTTATTGACTTAAAATCCTTGACATTCAATCTTTTCTGAAGCACTGGCTCAGGGTACCACCTTTAAACATCAAACATTTCTACCACCCCCCACCCTCCCCAACCCCCCCACCCCCGCCTCAATTTCTCGACAGGTGCTCTGCAGACACTAGCTGTGACTGGTCTGCCTGTCTGATCACTTGCAGTTTATGGATGGGATCTCAGGCTGCAGCCAGGTTAGGGGATTTTAAGCGCCTTTAGGCTGGAGTGCTCATTGAATGTGTATTTCTCAGTTGTGTAATGGCTTCACTTCTTCGGAATTCCCCTGCTTGTTTTTAGTAACAGGAGCTTAGAATGGTGACAACAGTAGTATTAGTGGACAAATGTATTTTGAACATTTGTCTCATAATTTTGAGCAGTCCTTTAGTTGTTTAAAGAGATTAAGTAATTTTACTCTTAGTTACACTCAAACATTACTAATGAAGTGATAGAAGTGAGGATTCACAGCTTGTTTGAACCTTGAGACTATTGACTATTCCAAATGATACGGTTTTAAAAGAGACCAACAATTAAAGTAACCTCTCTTTCCCCTTCTAGAGGCAGCTACTGTAACCAGATTCGTGTGTATATTTCCAGAGATGCTATCTTTGCAAATACATTTAAACTGTGTATTTCTCCTTTTCCTCCCTCCCTTACAATTGATATTTATTGTAAATATTGGTCTTCATCTAACTGGGAGACTGTTTCCTACTGGTGCATATGTAGCGCTCTCTCTCTTTTTATTTATTTATTTATTTGACATGAATACTATTCCGTTGTATCCTCTATTAATGGACAGTGATATTTCTCTTGCTATTACAAGTAACTATGCACCTATATCATTTTGCATATGTTGTTGTACAGGATTTCTCAATCTCAGCACTACTGTTGTTGGGACTGTTTATTTTTTGTTGTGGGAGCTGGCTGTGTATTAGGATGTTTAGTACTTCCTGCCTTCTGTGAACCTAGATGCTAGTAGCACTCCCATCCTAAGTTGTGACAGCCAAATAGTCTGCACCTATCACCAGATGTTCCTTGAGGGGGTAAAAAAAAAAAAAAAATGACCCCTGGTGGGAGAACCACTGTTCTGATTTATCTTTAGGATAAAATTTTAGAAGTAGAATTCTTGGATCTAAGGTTACGTGCTTTAAAAATTCTGATAGCAGTTGAATTGCCTTCCCATAAAAATAGTACCATTCTCTTCTGCAACTAGCAATACTTGAGTGTATTTTTTTATTTTCTCCAATTTATGGTTTATAATTTTTTATACCATCTCATTGTCCACATTTCTCTGTTTTACAGCTAATCTTTTTATTGATCACCTGGTGCTTGCTAGGTATGTAGTATTGTTTGGCTTATGTAGCTCTGTGACACTCATATGGTCCTTGACTTTTGATGGTTTGACTTATGTTTTTTCAGCTTTATGATGGTGCAAAAGTAACATATTCAGTAGGAACTGTAGTTTGAATTTTGATCTTTTCCTGAGCTGGGAATTTGTGATATGATATGCTTTAATGGGGCTGGGCAGTGGCAGCAAGCTAGAGCTCTGCTCAGCCAAGCAGTTAAGGAGGAAAACAGTCGATACTTTGTGGTGCACTGTGTTGCCAGCAACTTTTGGATATTGTGTTTTTGTATTTTTGCATCCCATCATGTCTACAAAACTGCCATCTAAGTCTGCTACTGGTGGTGAGAAGAGGAAGGTAATTAAGATAATTGCGTGGTTAGGCTAATGTTTGTGTTCTGAACTTGTTAAGGTAGGCTGGGCTAAGCTATAAGGTAGGGTAGGCACTTTTCAGTGCATTTTTGACTAAAGAGTTTCTGTTTACATTGGGTTTGTTGAGATGGAACCCCACCATAAATCAAGGATCGTCTGTATTTTGAATTGCTTTCCTCTCTATCTAGTCCTCTTAAAGTTTGGTACCAAGAACTGAAGGCATTACTTTCACTTTCTTCTGATCATAATGAAATGTGATAATATGTACCTCTCAATTGAGATCTAATATGTGACAGACACAGTGCTTGGTGTGATTTAAAAATGCATTATTCCTGTGTAGCCTGAACATTTACTTTTATTTTTGTATTTTCAGGTAAGCATTTACTTCTAAATAAATGACGTTATCGTCTTCCTTTTGAGTTGGTATGTGGCATCTCTCTGGCTATATTCTGTTAAGTCATGATCTGTTGAAGTAGGACGTTGTAGGGTAAGGAAAAATGTCAGGCTTTTCTGCCCTCCCGCCATCAGGATAGATGATGGATCCTTGCGGTCCTGAATGCATGCCTGATGGCGGGCACCTGGAGTAGGGTGTGGGCATAGGTAGATGGGATTCACCTGGGCTAAGACTGGGCTTTTAAGGTCGGCGTCACGGGGACGCCAGCAGAACGAACGGAAGAGCAGAGAAGCAGAGAGAGAAGCCAAGAAGCCGAGAAAGAAGCGAGAGAAGCAGAAGCCGAGAGAAGGCCAGAGAGCCCAGCTAGAGTGAAGACTTGCTGGGGGCTGGGAGGCCTGCCAGCCTCCCGGCCCCCCAGCGCCCCTGCCTGCTGTGTACCTGGTAAACCCCAATAAAAGACGTGCATAAGCCACTGAGGAGGGCTATGACTCCTCCTTTACCCGGCCTGCATGGGATCAGAAAACCTGCTGTGTGTCCTTCCTGCCCTTACAATTGGCGTAAGTCAGCAAGATGATCCATGCAGATGGGTATGGAGCCCTCCGAAGACCTGGAGGGACTAAGGAGTAACAGACTGTTTCCCTGTGACGACGCTGGAGGCGTCATGGCGGCATAGGAGATGGACGAGGTCCAGGAGCTGTAGGATGAGACTTCGTGTGGAGGAGTTGCCTGAGAGGACCAGCCAACGACCCCTGAGGCAGCAAGAATCATCGGCGACGGGAGGACCACGATTCCGAGCTCGCCAGTGCTGATTCAGGGAGAGGCCAATGAACTTGGCCTAATGGACTTGGACTGATGGACTCGGACTGATGAACTTGGACTGACAATCCCGCCAGTAGGCGGAGGACCTTGGCAGGTTATGTTTTTGGTTTTTTTTTTTTTTTGAGAATCCGGGGGTGGCCAGTGGGCCTTGATGGCCAAAAGCAGCCTGTGCATGCCCAGCAGCCAGGCAGAGGAGAAAAGCCAACTGAGAAGGCAAAAGCTGGTGCTGATGCTAAGTTTGGGAAGCCCTGAGCAGCTGTTAAGCAGCCCAAGTATGCTGAAGACCTGTGAGTCTCGTAAAATCACCTGTGGGTGATGCCCTGCTCATTGTCGAGTGAGGGTGAGGAGATGAGGAACACATCCTTTGGGGGACGGGTGGGGAACGTGGCTTGGGGTGGAGCCCCAGCCGAATGTAGAGTTTGGATCCCCGAACCATGTGCTTGTGCGGTGAGTTGGCCTGAGTGCAGGGGTCTGCGAGTCGCATCGGTGGCTATGAAGGCCGAGTGTTGGAGCGACTGCTCCAACCCTCAGAAACCCTGAAGGCTGGCGATTACCCCCAACAGAATAGAATCGCCAATCCCAGAGTGAGTGCATCCTGGGGGTGGATGCGGTGTGTGGCTTGTAGCCGAGACTTCAGCCAGAGAAGGTCAGGAAGCCTGACGGCTCCTGTCATGTTACAGTAGATGCCGTGAGTGATTCCCCTCCCTTATATGAGCAGTGCCTTTGGCAGCAGATTTGGTGGCTTGTCTGCTGGTACCAATAATTGTCTTTTGCACTAGGTTGGGGCCCTGCCTGGACTTATTTGTGTTCTGTTGTATTTTGTTATATTGTGATGTATTTGCTTTTTTTTTATTAGCATAGTTTTTTATTTTAATGTAAAACTTACATACAATGAAATGTACATTTTAAGTGTCAATTTCCCAAGTTTTATTAAGTGCATACACTTTTTTTTAATTTATTTTAATTTATTTTTTTTAACCCCCCCTTTCTGATCCCAATCCCTCCCCTCCCGCCCCCCTGTATTTGCTTTTGTGGCCCATGGCTGCATTGTTATGTTTGATAAGAAAATTGTATATATGAAGACTATATGGCAGAAAACCCTGAGGGGGTGGACTGTAGGGTAAGGAAAAATGTCAGGCTTTTCTGCTCTCCCGCCATCAGGATAGATGATGGATCCTTGCGGTCCTGAATGCATGCCTGATGGCGGGCACCTGGAGTAGGGTGTGGGCATAGGTAGATGGGATTCACCTGGGCTAAGACTGGGCTTTTAAGGTCGGCGTCACGGGGACGCCAGCAGAACGAACGGAAGAGCAGAGAGAGAAGCCAAGAAGCCGAGAAAGAAGCGAGAGAAGCAGAAGCCGAGAGAAGGCCAGAGAGCCCAGCTAGAGTGAAGACTTGCTGGGGGCTGGGAGGCCTGCCAGCCTCCCGGCCCCCCAGCGCCCCTGCCTGCTGTGTACCTGGTAAACCCCAATAAAAGACGTGCATAAGCCACTGAGGAGGGCTATGACTCCTCCTTTACCCGGCCTGCATGGGATCAGAAAACCTGCACAGTGGCCTGTTCCTGCCACTACAGACGTGTCACCAAGATCTATGAAAAGGAGTATTTGATTCTGCAATTAAAAGTCTGTCTTGTGACACGATCAGAACAGTTTAGGTACTCTTGCTTACGTTCTGTAATATCTGTTAATTTCTCTTCCAAGACTCTCGTTAACAATCACCAAAATATGAAATTATGACTTTGTATAGGCTTAATGCTTGTTTCTAGGCATATTTGTTCGTCATTAAATATCTACCATCTAACATAGCATGTGGTGTGTGGTATATGGCATGTGCCCAGGAAATATGTGCTGAATGTCACTCTGAGAAATGTGAATCCCTGAAAATTGGGTCATTTGGGGGCCTAACAGCCCAGATTTTCCCCATTAGTGGGTTGAAGAGTTTAGTTCAGCAAAGGAGTCTGTCCCATGCTTGGTTGAAAGTTGCCCTCTTTCCTCAAAGTTCCCTAAATTAGTTGGTTTTTATGTTTTTTCTCTGGACCAGTTGGGCTTTAGGAGGAACTTTACTTCAAATAATTCTGAATTTGGCTGAAAGCTGTGAAAGTTAATAGAATGAGTAACTATTTCTTTGAGCATCCCACCTCATACGTAAGGAGTCATGGTTATATTTACTTATGGCTGAGTGGTAACTAGACTTTGTGGTGTGATTAACTTATGATGTCAGCAGTTTTCAAAATCTGTGTTTAGGTAACCTGAAGACACCAGTGTACCCCTGGTTTTAATGGCTGTTCTGCTAACCTGGCAAGGTTTTGTTTTGGCTTTTTTGGAACCCTATTTGATAACCACAATTTGGTGGTTTTTTTCTTTCTACTTCCAAGAATTTATGTGAGGTGTGTTAAGTGTTGGCCAGATAACTTGTTTGGCTAGTTTACTGTTCTCTGTTCTGGAGTCTGGAACTCATAAACAAGAACTCAAGAGGTGGAGCAGGACAACAAGGGGAGAGTTCATTACCTCTGAGGGAGAAAAGAACAACTGAGTTCAGGGGTCCACATGCTGTTTCTGTAAATAGGATTTGCCATGGCCTCTGTCACATGATTATTTGTTTTCTTAGAACCCTTGAAACATGTAAAAATCACTCCTAAGTCATGAGTTTTATAAAAGCAAGCTATAGCCAGATTTGGCCTATGGGCCATGGTTTACCAACCCCCCTGAACTAGGTGAAGAAATTAATTTATTGCTAAATGTGTTTATCTTAGTGTCTTGGGGACATGAACCCATAATAATCTTGGGAATTTCTCATTTGATTGTGATCCAGAGAAAAGAGAGATAAACTCTGGTAGGGGAGGTCAGGGTGACCCTTGTGTCAGTCATCTTGGGTCCATGGAGCTCAAGGTAACCTTGACCAGTGTGACAGTAGCTGTCCATTAGGACAGAGGGCTCTTACTGCTTCTTTCCCATGGGAATGCTGGCCAAACGGGATGAGGATGCAAGACCGGAATGGAGGTGTGCTCCTAGAATTAGCTTGGCCTTAGACAGGTTGAAGAAATACAGTGAGCTCAAGACAGGGAATTAAGTTGATTGTGTCTCAGAAATATGTTTAATTTCCTGAATCTCTGTTGGGATGTAGTTAGAAATCTGGCATCTACAATCAGTTTGGCCAGTTTATAAAAATAGAAGAACAGGTTTGTACCTTGAATTCTGAGAATAACACCAAATTCTGATGATGCATGAATCCAGATTTGTTATGTTGTTTTTCTCTGGTCACCAGAAGTTCTGTGGAGCAGGCCCAGCATGAAGAAAGTATTCATTTGTTTCACGGTAGTTTGGAAGATAGGAGGGCATAATGATTAAAGAGCTTGGACTCTGAGACAGATGCACTTGTCTAAATTCCTACTCTACCACTTACTAGCTCTCTGATCCTGAGTAATTTACTTAATCCTCTAAACCTGGATTTTTTTTCACCTGTAAATAACTGGTAATGATAACTTCATTGTAGGGTTGTTGTGAGAATTAAGTGAGTAATGCTTATAAATGAGCTCAATGTCTGTCTTGTTAGTATTCCGTAAATGTTAGGAATAATAGTGATAAAATGCAAGTTGAAGTGGTGCTGGATCAGAAACAGGAATTTAGTATTTGTGACTTTGTGCCACTGAAATAGCATGTGCTTTTAATTTTGTCACTAAATGTTGGGATTGCAATTCAAGCAGTATTGGGTTAGGAATCAGAAGAACTGGATTTGTTTATACCTCACTTATTTCCTAATTGATAAATGGAAAAACATGTCAACAGGTTGCAGGATAACATGTGAGAGGGCTTGAGTTTTATAGTGTTAGACAAAATATAAGGTGAAGTCATTTGTTCATTGTAGTGGCAGGATAGGACACGGAGCAGGATATCTATGACCCAAGCAGACAGACAGGTGAGGGAGGAGTCCTAGAGCCCTCAGTGACTTTTCAGGCTTTTATTAGGATTTACCAGGTACACGGCAGGCAGGGGCGCTGGGGGGCTGGGAGGCTGGCAGCAAATCTTCACTCTGGGCTCGCCAGCGTTTTCTCACCTTCTCTCTGCTTCCCTACTCTACTCTCTGCTTCTACTCATGGTTCTGCTTCGTTCTTGGCTTCTGCAGGCATCCCCGTGATACCACCCGTATAAGCCCAGTCTTAGCCTAGGTGTACCCACTTACACATGCCAATCCAGGTACTCGCCATCAGGCATGCATTCAGAACCACAAGGTTCTGTCATCAATCCTAATGGCAGGAGGGCAGAAAAGCCTGATACCTTTTACCTTACCCTATATTCATCATCTTGATGTTCTAACTATATTGAACAGGGCCAGACAGTAATTGATGTGAAGCCAAAGTACTTGTGAAAGAGACGCGATAGGATGCCCCCAAGTTTGTAACTTGTGCCTAGGTGTAATACAAAATTGGAATACTTTTGTAAGATATTGGAAGTAGTGCAGTTTTGTTTTTTTTTTTATAGAGGCATGTTTTTATTTATTTATTTGTTTGTTTGTTTGTTTATACAAGCACTGGGTACAGTCAGAAGTGCGGGAGGGTGAGAGAATTCACCAGAGCCAGAGCAGGGAGCAGAGCAGGCAGAAGGACCGAAGTACTCTGCTGAGGGGAGCAGCGGGCGGCAGGAGAGGTCTGCGCGCCATGTGGGACCCTCCTCCGGTGGCCGGGGAGCAGCCGGGGATCGAACCGGCGCTGCGGAGGCCGCGGGCAGCTTCGCAACCCAGCGCTCAACCGCTGCGCCACCGGGGAGGCCCGGAAGTAGTGCAGTTTTAAAAATGAGTAGCCTTATTAAATGAAAGAAGTCAGTCTGAGAGGGCTCATACTGTATGATTTTTACTATATGACATTCTGGACAAGGCACAGTAAAAATATCAGTCATTATCAAGGGTTGGGACAGAGAGGAATGAATCATTGGAGCAGAGAGAATTTTTAGGTCAGTAAAAATACTTTGTATCGTACTATAGCGGTTGATATGTCATTATACACTTGTCAAAACCCATGGAATGTACACCACCAAGAGAGAACACTAATGTGAACTGTGGACTTTGGGTGGTTATGATGTGTTAATGTAGATAGGTCTGTCAGTTGCAAAAAATGTACTACTCAGGTGGGGGATGGTAATAATGAGAGAAGCTGTACATATGTGGGGACAGGAGGGTGTAAGGGGAATCTCTATAGCTTACTCTTAATTTTTCCATGCACCCAAAACTGCTCTGAAAAGTCTTTAAAAAAAAATGAGTGTGGGCTTCCCCGGTGGCGCAGCGGTTGAGCGCTGGGTTGCGAAGCTGCCCACAGCCTCTGCAGTGCCGGTTCGATCCCCGGACTGCTCCCCGGCCACCGGAGGAGAAGGAGGATCTCACATGGCGTGCAGACCTCTCCTGTCGCCCGCTGCTCCCCTCAGCAGTGTACTTCGGTCCTTCTGCCTGCTCTGCTCCCCGTTCTGGCTCTGGTGAACTCTCTCACTCTCCCGCGCTTCTGACTGTACCCAGTGCTTATATAAATAAATAAAAACAAATCTTTAAAAAATAAATAAATAAATGAATAAATAAATAAAAATAAAAAGAGTAGTAGTTGACATTTAAAAAAAAAATGGTCAGTGTGGGGAGAGACTAGAGGAGATTAGATTAATCTCTATGTAGAAAATGTGACAATACCTTGTAAAATTAAAACTTCATTTCCTTTTCCCCTGCAATTCATTACAGTACTTATAACAAAGTGGAAACCATGTCCAGATTCAGGAGATGAGTTAACTAAATCATACATTCTCCAGTTAAAACCTATGCCCCTCTAAAGAGTGAGGGAGCTCTGTATGCTGATGGATCATGCTTACAAGAGAAGTTAAACTAAAAAACAGAAGGAGCAAGGTGCAGAACAGTGTGTATAGTATGCGGTCATTATTGTTGCCAGGTTAGGGAGCAGGTAGAAAAGATCAGTTGTGATTTCCTTGTATAAGCGCAACCTTATCTCTGAAAGAATAAAAAGTTGGTGTCGTGTTGGTTGCATCCGCGGAAGAAAACTGTGGGTAGCTAGGGGCAGATAAGAGGAAATTTACTTTTCACAGTATAACCTCTTTTATTAAAACGTATATTCATGTTTTTTTATCCAGGAAGTTTGAGTAGGCACAGATCATATCACTGGAGTTAAAAACTATATGAAACATCTGTGTGTTTTCCTCTCATGTCCATGAGAGGAAACCTGTTGCTCTGCCCGGTCTCTTCGACCTTGAATGACTTGAGACGCTGGCACTGACTAGATTTACCCTAAAACAGTACCCTACTCCCACCCCCAAAGCATATTGATGTTTCTCTTGATTTGTGTGACTGACGGTGTTTCTGTTTCCACTCCTAGCTTTGGCAGCATGTAAGCAACTTCTTGCCAAGAACCCAGGTCACCGCTGAGAAGGGGGCCTGAGGGAGAAGAATATCCAGAGGAAACCAATGCCAGACGCGTCTGGAATTACACTCACCACAGGCAGCATGAGACATTTTGTGCCAGCATCTGTGTCCTACTGGCAAAGACCGTCGCTCTCCAGGTAGGAGGGTCCTGGAAGCAGCACGCACCAGGAGCCTCTCCAGAGGAGGAATGGGGCCAGATGTGAACTCTCTACAATGAACACAATTTTCAGCTTATGAAGGAATTTTAAGAAAGCAATTATTTAATTTCCATATATTCAAGTTCAGTAGCCTTCTGTGTGAAGTCCCAGCAGTCAACCCCTCCACGGGAGATAGCAGGATTTTTCTGGCACCGGGTTGAACTCTTCTTGGTACTGCTGGCAATGACAGATCTTCAGGACAGATTTATCTGCTAAATGCTCTTGAGCAGGAAAAAAGTAAGACTTCTGGAAGCAGCTTAAGGATAGCAGAGCAGAGATCCCTCCCTCCTTGCTCACTTTCTCAGAAACTCAGCCTGGACTCGGATGCTTGTGCTGAAGATTGATCCTGCCTCATTCACCTCCAAAGTCTGTTTCTTCCAGGGAGATTTGGCATTTGGGGGCTGCCTCCTCTGCCCTTTTTTAACTTCTTCTCCCAAGCTTCACCTTCAGCAGTCAAATGATGTGAACTTTGGAATGGAGTTTGTTGTCCTTTGGGGACTTGCTTCTGTTGCTAGGCTAGTGCTGTCTGAGAGGACATTCTGAAGGCTGTCGTCTGTTCTTGGGGAGGAGGGCATCGGCCTTGCCTGGATCCTCCACCATGTTCCTGTTGCTGCCTTTTGACAGCTTGATTGTCAACCTTCTGGGCATCTCCCTGACTGTCCTCTTTACCCTCCTTCTCGTTTTCATCATAGTCCCGGCCATTTTTGGAGTCTCCTTTGGTATCCGAAGGCTCTACATGAAGACATTGTTAAAAATCTTTGCGGTGAGTTGTGTTGTCTCATGGTTATTGTTTCAATGGTTATTTTACAGAGAAGGGGGAGAGTGCTGTTAGCTAAGAGTTGTTCCTATCAGGTGGATTGTTATCTCTTTATTAGTTATGGAGAAAGTTGAGAGTATGAGAGGTGGCATTTTGAGTCAAAAGAAAAGTTAAATGTGTACTTGTAGCATTTAAGCCTTAAGCAGTCTTCCTTGTAAGCTAAGGTACCTTGTACATTTGATTCATCTTAGCAAAGGAACCTGTTCGATGAGTCCACACTTTTCCTGTTCATTACAAAGAAAGTGGGGCTTAGAATTAAAGGGGGGGAAATCACTGTCCTATTACATCTTGTTATATAACTCGAAACACTAGCTGCTGCTGGCGTATTCCCTCACTGATAACTGTGATTTACTCTTCACTCAAACATTTATCTTAAATAGCATCTTTTTTTTTTTTTTTCTTTTATAGAGGCATGTTTTTATTTATTTATTTATTTGTTTGTTCGTTTGTTTTGTTTGTACATGCACTGGGTACAGTCAGAAGCGCGGGAGGGTGAGAGAATTCACCAGAGCCAGAGCGGGGAGCAGAGCAGGCAGAAGGACCGAAGTACACTGCTGAGGGGAGCAGCGGGCGGCAGGAGAGGTCTGCGCGCCATGTGGGACCCTCCTCCGGTGGCCGGGGAGCAGCCGGGAATCGAACCGGCGCCGCAGAGGCAGCGGGCAGCCTCGCAACCCAGCGCTCAACCGCTGCGCCACCGGGGAGGCCCTTAAATAGCATCTTAAATAGATCTTAAATTTATCTTGCATAAAAGGATTACAGGTTTGCTCCTACTGTGTGAAAGTAGAACATTCTAATTTGGTATTTTTGGTGTCTGGCAACACTCAAAAATTATTTTGAAACAAATAATATTTCATATAAATTAATGGCAAAATGTTCCTAAACCTCAAAAATAACCTACCAAATTGCGTCAAATAGGAACTCTACTTTTGGATAGCAGGGGAAACCTGTAAGGGAAAAGGTATTTGATGAATTGGTTTCTTTACTTAAAGATAGGGGAGAAGGATAATAAATTTCTTTACATATGTCAGAACTTAACTAATTGTACTGCTGAACTGGTCACAGTGTAAAGGAAATGGCTGAGAAGAGGTAGTTCCTGGAAGTTGATCTGTGCCACAAGACAATATCTAGCGAAGGATTTGGTAGTTTCTTAGCAATCTCTGTTTTCCACTGTCACCAAATCTTTAGTATTCATTTCCACAACTGTGTAATTTGGAAAATGCACTCATAATGGTAGAAATTATACAGCATTCTTTTTTCATGTAGTATTGGGTTGTTACAAAAGTCATGACATTTTCTTTTTATGTTTTTCAAGCTAAAATGTGTCATGACTTTGCCGACAACCCAATATCTTACTGTTTTCGTATACTATTATTCATCTTTGGTTCCTTGTAATTCTGCAGTATTTTCATTTATCAGTGAAGAAACAGAGACTTAGAAGGATTCACTGGCCTACATGAAATGTTACATTATATGGGAAATATTTTTTATGTTTATTGTTGATTCTTGGCTTTCATCTTTTCATATTCCTCTAGGATTATGATTTTTTTTCACATTTAAAAAATTGAGGTGAAATTGACATAAAATTAACCATTTTAAAGAGAACAATCAAGTGACATTTACTTTATTCACAGAGACGTTTAATTCTACACTACCACCTCTTATCTAGTTACACAACACCCTCAGCGCTCCAAAAGGAAACCCCGTACTCACTAAGCAGTTCCGTTCTCCATTCTCCCTCGTTTCCCCTCTCTTGGCTACCACAAGTCTGTGTTCTATCTCTGGATTTACCTATTCTGGATATTTCCTATAAATGAAGCATGTAAAATGTGCTTTTTTTTTTTTTTTTTTTTTTATTGGCTCCTCTCACTTTGTGTAATGTTTGAGATTCGTCTAAGTTGTAATCGTGTTTCGGTACTTTTTTTATGCATGTCTGTACTATAATTCACTTATCAGTCCATCCATTGATGATATTAGCGGACTGTTTCCACCTGCTGGCTCTTGTCAATGATATTCTTATTTGACCATTATTGATACGATATTTGAACACTACATATGATATTTGTGGTTTTCTAGTACCTTGCTACTCAGAAAGTGGCCTGAAGAGCAGCAGCATGTGTTTCAGATAAAAGCTAGTTAGAAATGGTGTTTTCAGGCCCCCTTCAGACCTACTGAATTACAGTCTGCATTTCAACAACGTCCAGGTGATTCACATGATATTAAAGCTTGAGAAGTAGTAATCTAGTCAGTCTTTAGCTTCTATACTAATAAGTTGTATTTAATTAACCAGCTGATGTAAATTTGCTTAGATTGCAGTCAAAGAAAATCTTCAAAAGAGCTCAGGGTTCCTGTGGACTATGTGACTTACTACTCATGCCCTTTTGCTGCTGCTATGAAAAACATACACCAGTATAGAATGAGAATAGCTGATAAACTTTTGGGGAAAGGGGAAGACAACAGTGAGTGATATCTGTCTTTCATTCAAGTTTATAAGCAAGTGCTTGACTCATAGACCTATGGAAAATTCTTAATTTGAAAACAAAAAGGAGTTATCAACCTAGTAGCTAATATTTGTGTGGGACAAAGGGCCAGGGTCCATCATGTATATTCCCTATTCCATTTTGAAAATGTCCCCCAAATTAATATTTTCATGCTCATGGTCAAGTAGGTCCTTTCCATTGTGACTGTATTTGATTGTGACTGTGTATTCTTGTGACCTTGGATGTAGTTTATAATTAAACAATGGAAATTCATTAAGCACATATTGTTGGGCCAGTTCATGGAATAATTTTGAGCCATGAGAGACTCTATGCTGACCACCTCTTGAAAGTTACTGGTTTGGGGCACAATATTTTAGAAGTCATAATGGAAATAATGTGTGCGTATGTATTTATGCACCCACCTGTGTTTATATACCTATTTGTATGGAGTACCCGTCTGTAACCTCAAGATGTAGAATTTTGGGAATTAGATTTTTACCCATCAGTCACTCATATGAGATCTGGGTTCCCTGTGGTTTTTGTCCTGTTGAGTTTTATGGGTAATTACAGCTTGGCAAAGTTAGAATAAGGGGTAGACTAAAAAGGACTGATATGTACCTGCAGTGGCCTACGGTGGTTCTTGGAAGATTGTTCAGTCTTACCCTCTGAAAAGATTTACTACTCTGAGTTGATCTTAATGGACAGTAAGAATTGAGTGAATGCTGTTTTTATCAGAAGTATTTGATACAAATTGGATTTGGTTGGTTGATTTTGAATCTCAAAGTATACACCTGTGTATCCATGTGTACATCTAAAATACACCTATATTTGTGGGTATTTTTAATAGAGGTGAGATCTTTGTTTTGGCTCTTTTAGCCTGTTTACCCCTTCCTAAATTGAGATTGATGTACGTGATTTTAGAGGTGGAGGAAGCTCAAAGATAATTCCATAGATCTTCCCTCTAACTGCATGTTTGAATGGCCTGGAGAAGAATTTTAGCTGTGTGTGTTTGGGATCACTAGAATCTCCCAACATTTGATTTAATTAGCCTGAGTGGGCATTTTTTAACATCTCCCAAGTGAATCTGCCATCAAAAGGTGGAATCTGACCTACTTGTGAAAGGGGACCTCCTTTACCGACTTAACATGGTGGACATGATGTTGTGCGACATGTGAGATTAGGTTAGAAATGTGGTTTAACTTCTTTTTTTCCGCCATACTCTATTTTCTTACATTGTTACTCATTTTTGTACAATATTTGTTTTCTCCCCTCAGGTGTAGCTCCCATAAATCTCCCACCACCACATCACCCATGAACCGTCACTGTAGTCCCTTGTGCTCTTCCCTCCTGTTTTGACTCTTCCTAACTGCCCCCCCCCCGCCTTGCTGTATGCCTCAGATCTACAGTTTGCCTACAAGTTTTGTAATTTTTTTGACATTTTGTTCGCGTTCCCCATGTTCCTCCTATAAGTGAAACCATCTGATATTTTTCTTTTTCCTTCTGACTTATTTTACTGAGCATGATCCCTTCTAGGTCCGCCCATGTTGCTGTGAATGTCATGAGTTTATCTTTTTTGATTGCTGAGTAGTGTGTGTGTGTGTGTGTGTTTGATTGCTGAGTAGTGGGGGGGTGGGTGTGGGGGGGTGTTTGATTGCTGAGTAGTGGGGGAGGTGTGTGTGTGTGATTGCTGAGTAGTGGGATGTGTGTGTGTGTGTGTGTACACACACACACACTTCTGACTCTCCGGATGCTGGCTTCTGGAACCCAGCCACCATGCTCTGAGGAAGACCAGCCCACATGTAGGTGTTCTAGCTCTCAACCTTAGGCAGGCTCTGATAACTAGCATCAGCTGCCCACACAGGCGTGACCAAGCCTTCAAAGGGCTTCAGTACCTTGCCTTCCAGTCACCCAGTTGATGCAAAGCCCTTATGTAACTTGCAGATCCTTGAGCAAAGTAAGTGGTTTTGGGGTTGTGAGTGTCTAAATATTAAAGAATTTTAAACATTCACTTATGTTCCATAGCTTATAAAACCTTAACTTTTTCGTGTGTATTTTTTACTCTTTTCAGTGTACATTCATATTTTATGATTGGGTAAATGGTATGTGTAATTTTGCATCTGTTTTCTTTTGGGATTTTGTCAACCATTTTTTTATTTTACTAGATAATCTTCATGATGGTTGTTAACACGATCTAATCGTACATTTACCTATGCTTTTGGAGGATCTGAGTAAGCTCTGGCTTAACAGCTTGTCTTCCATGATTAGTTCATTCTGCTGTCTGAAGGAGCCAGAAGAAAATATTTGTATACCTACCACTGGAGTACTATAGAGAGAATGTGGGTGGTTCAGTGTCTTCTGTTCCTTCTTCTGGAAGACTGAAATTCATGCAGGTCCTGTTAATGCTGGCTGAGTCACTGAAGATCTTCGTGTGCAGAGGGCAGTCTTAAAAGTGTTTTCCTTAATATCTGTGCTTCATATTTACCCTCACTGTTGTGAGGGATAAAATTGTATTGTTTGGGATAAAATTCCTAGGAGTGGGCTTTCAACTGAGGTGAGAATGGGGGAAAGGAGAGAAGAAAGCCTGGATACAAAGGAGAAAGATGAAAACAAATGACTTGCATGTTCTAGCCTGATGTGGAGGGAATTATTTGGGTCAGGATAGAGAAGATGAGGCAGTTGTTTAATTGGATTGGCGTTAAACTCCAAAGCAGAATTGGCAAGAGAAGAGTCATAGCAGTGGCGGTTATGCGCTAGTGCAAGGAACTCTACAGGCAGCAGAATTGTTGTGCAGTGGCATGAGTTTTTGAGTTAGATGGCCTTAGCTTGAATCCCAGAGCTTTTCTTACCAGCCCTGAAACTTGACCTAAGTTATCAGACTTTCTGGTCTGATATGCCTCGTCATCTAGGGAGTTGGGTTAGGGATACCTGCTTCGTATGGTTGTAGTGAAATAGGTAATGTTAGTCATGCATGTCTTCCGTGTCCCAGTGAGAAGAGTGATTTTAACATAACCTTGAGTAGCTCAAAGGACACACTGATGGAGGTGAGAATGTCATCGTGGTGGACAAGGTTTTAGATTTGACCATTTCAGGTCTCCTTGTCCTATGTAGACCTTGATGAGGAGAAATACCAGGAGTTGATGAATTAAATGCAGCCTATATTGATTCCTCCGTACAAGGGACTTTAGCAGACTGTGCTGGAATGTGACTATGGGTAGGTCCTAGCTCCTGCCCTCAAGGTGTTTATAGTGTAGTGAGAAGGAGAAATGTATGCATACATAACTAATTCAGAACTTGAGGCCATTAAAAAGCACAGGCAGTTGATTAACTGTGACTACAGGAATTGGTTAGCATTTTAGCATTTGAACTGAATCTTAAAAAGGAAAAATAGCATTTTAGAAGTGCAGTGGGTAAAGATGAGAAAGTACAGTCTTTAGACAGTACATAGCTCATTCAAGCAAAAACACTGGGTACAGGGGGGAATACAGTAAGTGTTTCTTTAGGCATTGAGGAGCCTGTGAAGATTTTTGAGCAAGAAAAAGACATGATCCGACTGGCAGCATGCATCTGGATGCATTGGAGGGGGAACAGAGCAATTACATAGCTGTTACACTGTATGCAGGAGCATAAGCCAGTGAATGGAGGTCATGAAAGACAGCTGTGAGGGAATGCCGTTTCAAGGGAGGATTGCTAGACCTTGGTGACAGATGGGAAGCCTGGAAGCTTCGGTGACCAGAAAGATAGTAAGCCCCGGCCCCCCCAGGAGGGGCAGTAGAAGGAGTGGAGCTTGTCTGGCCACAGGAGGTGTGACACCTTCAGTTCTCAGCATGCTGCATGGTGAGGGAGGGTTGGAGTTGGAGAGGACAGGCAGGTGATTGCACTGTGTGGTTAGCAGTTTTGTCAAGTCAAGATAGAGATTGTGGACTTGACAGCTACTTGAGATTACAGCTGAAGCAGAGAGAAAGTTGCTAGGAGAGGGAAATTGTGTAGGAAATAGGTGATGGACTATGGGAGCCTGGTTTATAGGAAGAGTCTTGAGTCCTCATTGTATCTAGTTAGTTCATGGGAAAATGCGTTGATGTTGACTGAAGCAGAGGGTTTCTACTGAGATTAGTGTTAGGACTGGAATACCTTGCTCATGTTGGTTAGTACCCAAATTGTTGTGTTAAATAGAATGAATAACTAGCAAAAATGCACCATCAAATCATCTGCATTTCTAAGGACTGGGCCTGAATTTCACCTGCCAAGTTTGTGTGTATTGTTAACCTAAGAATGCAGCATTATTAATGCCCTTAAATGGTCTCTCTTCTTTTTGGGGAAAGCTGAGACCGGAATAATTAAGTAATCTGATACTGTAAGTAGCTTAGTAAATGGCAGATCAAGAGGGAGAGGAGGTTAATAAGGAAATGAACTCTGAACCTAAGATTCTCAGTATTATTCCAGATATCTGGACACTATATTCTTAAAGTTACAGCTCCAAGAAGCTAGTTGTGCAGTTGTCCGACTCTGCCTAAGGTGCAGCACCCTTTCATTTATCTCTGCACCAAGGTGAAGCCATACAGTTCATCAGTCCCGCTGTGCCCAGCTACCAGACAGCTCCCTCTGACCCTGCCCCTCTTCCCCATATCCCGTGACATTGGACGGTTCTCTCCGAAACATAGACGCATTTTGTGATGTACCTCAAGTTTGAAAAAGTAAAACTGGAAGTAAAAAGCAGGAGAGTGGGTGGATGTTTATGACAGAGCTTTGTGACAGAGCCTAGGAGACTTACTTGCCTCCAGTACTTTTCCCATTAAAACAGAAACTACAGCCAGAGTGCATTTTGCATATTGAAGCACTGATGGAAACCAGGGACTTGTCATAGGTTACTTGCCTGTTGCAGACTAATCTGAGTGTCAGACCTGCCAGTATAAAATTGAGTTTTTCTGATTCTGTGTTTGTCATGCCAGTAGAGAGCTTTGGCAAAAATATAAAATACTAAATTCTGGTAGAGTGACCTGTGTCCTTATGCCAGGCCTATTGTAAACTCTCTAGTCCCTTATTCACCTCGTCCCTGGATGAAATTTCCAGATAGAATTCACCTTTCCCCATCTAATTTACATTTTCTTCTAGATGAGATCATTCATGCATAGAGGCAGTGGCTAAATATCTGAAATATAGAAAAGGGACATAATCCATGTCCATTTTCTTAGCCTTTTTTTGAGTGGGTGACTTTCTGTAAATTGCTTTTTCTAGGTGGTGGTGTTTGAAGAAACTTCCAGATGAAGTCAGGTCACTGATTAAACTTGTGACCTGCTTTTGGCTCTGCTAGACCATACAGGAGCAGTTTTGCTAATACTTCAGGTTCCGCCAGCAGAATCAACACCAAATAATGGGGCTGTGTTTTTGCTGTGTCATGGAGTGACAGGGCACTTTCCCACCTTGCGTAACTTTGGAAACTGTTTGAAAAGACACCTTTTAAAAATACCTGTTTTATTATTTGATAGTGGGAGATAACCAACCTCTTCTCTCATTATAGTTACAAGGATTTTCATGGAGAGGAGGCTTGAGGAAAATCCCATTTTCTAGAGCTAGTGTCCATTATTATTTCCGTAATAATGAGGACAGTTAGGGTGTTTCACACTTTCCCAAGTTCTGTCATATACATGATCTCATATGATACTAAGTGACCCCATGAAGTAGGTGTAGGAAGTTGATGTAGTTAGAAAATCTGACATTAAAGCATTGGGGTGAGCTGCTTAAGGGACATAGCCTAAGTGTTAAACGTGGGATTTGAAACTAGATTTTTTTACATCTCCAAATAGAGTTGTATTTTTTTTTAAATAACACTAAGCCACCATTAGGTCTTTCTATATTGTTTTGGGGTTCTCCTATTAAAAGGTTACTCAGAGGATGAATTGACACTTCAGACATATGTATTATTTAGATCCTTTACTTGAAAACTAAAATTGTTGCTTTTTTGGAATAATTTGGGAAATAGCCAGTGTTTGGTGGTAGCTTAAAAGATGCTTGATTCTGTTGTTTGTGAATAGCTGCCATTTGGAGAAGGACTGTGTGAGTGCTAGTAACTCAGAGACAGAGATTTAAGCAATGGGAAGCTAAGAGAAACTTCCACAGCCTTCCTGAGATCTCAGGTCTTTACTGCAGGTGACTTAACTTTTGGTTCTAGTTATCTAGCCCTGGCGAGGGGGTGGAAGATGCTCTAACAAGAGAGGGGCTTGAGTTTCCTTTTAGACTGTATGCTTTCTGACCACACTCCAGTTCAGGTATTGCGATCTCAACCTCAGTCTGGAATTGAGGCTTTCACAGAATGAAAATAGAGGTATTCAGTGAATGATAAACAACCTCATTTTTGTTTGTTGCCATTTTCCCCGCCGCAGTGGGCTACCTTGAGAATGGAAAGAGGAGCCAAGGAGAAGAACCATCAGCTGTACAAGCCCTATACCAATGGTAAGTGGGTCTTCAGCCTTACCCTGAAAGAGCTCTTTGAAATTTGTTTCTGAGTGCTTTCACTTCCTCTCATACCCTTCGTAATATAAAAAGTAGGATATGTACCCTGAATGTTTTCAGCGTGCTTTCCCCTAGCATGCTGCTTGACAGAGATGTTCTCTTTTGCAGGAATCATTGCAAAAGATCCCACTTCACTGGAAGAAGAGATCAAAGAAATTCGACGAAGTGGTAGTAGTAAGGCTCTGGATAATACTCCAGAGTTTGAGCTCTCTGACATTTTCTACTTTTGCCGGAAAGGAATGGAGACCATTATGGATGATGAGGTGACAAAGAGGTTCTCGGCAGAGGAGTTGGAGTCCTGGAACCTGCTGAGCAGAACCAATTATAACTTCCAGTATATCAGCCTTCGGCTCACCATCTTGTGGGGATTAGGAGTGCTGATTCGCTATTGTTTCCTTCTGCCACTCAGGTGAGGACAGGGCCATGGGGCCAGAAATCAGAGTGTGATGCATGATCTACCTACATGTAGATAGATTGTTTTTCTAGTTAGAAAGAAAGACAGTAGGATTCTTTCCCTGGCCAGTTCATCTGACTCTTGGAAGGGAACACTAATGATTATCCTTTAAAGGCACTTGGATTCCCTGCATATCAGACAGAAATAGTTGGGGTTTCTTGAAGACAAATTGCCAGTCTAGGTGGACTCTACCCAGGGACAGGGAACATGTTGTACTCTCTGGCCACTCCTCCCTGGGCATGACAGCTGCTTCCCTACAGCCTCCCTCTCTAGTACAGAGACAATATTGATCTCTCAGTGTTTCTGTATCATGTGCTATTCTGAGTATGTCTTGCTGGTACCTTCAGGCTCTACTTCCTGTTGCCTCACAGAAAAACTGTATTTCTGCCAGGGTTTAAAGCCAAAGGGAAGGGTAAGACAGCAGGACAGCAGGTGCCGGAGAGCAGCACAGCCAACTTGAGGATTTTCCATCATTCTGGCTGCCTGATGCCTGAGGAGTGGTATCAGCTGAGAGCCAAATCCATCCTACACCATTGTTAGGGATCTAACAATGATCTCTGGTTCTGATGTGTCTGCTTGCATTTCTAGATGGAACTCTTGTCCAGTTCCTAGGTGATCAGATCTTGGGGATAGTTTTTGTGATGACTACTTCTCATTTTCAAAGGTCCAGTTCTGTATTTGGTGCAAGGATTTGTTTGCCTTGGTTTAACTTGTCTTCTTCTTACAGGATAGCTCTTGCTTTCACTGGAATTAGCCTTTTGGTGGTGGGCACAACCGTGGTGGGATACTTGCCAAATGGGAGGTGAGTCCAGCACAGGTGTCCATATGTGAAAAGTACTTGATTCTGGGAAGGTGGCTCTGATATTGAAGACCAGGCCTTGGGTGTAGCCAGATGGACAGAATCTTGGTTGGATTCTGGTAGCAATGGCATTAGCATTAAAGTCTTTTTTTCCTATTTTACTGTTAGTATTCCACGCTCACTCCCTACCCTCCAACCCTCACACTCCATATTTTAAAGGCAAAGGGAGAAACCATAAAACCAGAGGGTTAAGGGTTAGCAGATTTTACAGCATGATTAGTTCTGAGCATTTCCTGTGTTGGTAAATGGAAAGAGGATAAAAAATGTGAGCAAAGGGATTTTGGTCTGTGTTTTTAAATAGAAATTTGTTGCTTCTGAAAGTCTCTGGGACTAGCAAACCTCTCTTTTGCTGAGACAGATGAGGAGTTTGACTCTGGCCTTTGCTCAGCCCCTAGGAAAGGAGGCGTACCTGTGCTGGAAATTCTTGGGCTGTGAATTCTAAACCCTTTTTTTAAAAGATTTATTTATTCAATCACTGGGTACAGTCAGAAGTGCGGGATGGTGAGAGAATTTCACCAGGGGAGCAGCGGGAGGCAGGAGAGGTCTGCGCGCCATGTGGGACCCTCCTCTGGTGGCTGGGGAGCAGCCGGGGATCAAACCAGCACTGCAGAGGCCTCGGGCAGCTTTGCAACCCAGCGCTCAACCGCTGCGCCACCGGGGAGGCCCTGAATTCCGAACCCTTTAAGGGGGATGAGTTTAATCAATTCTCATTATTTCTTTTTTTTTTTATGCAACATAAGGATGCTAACAGAGGGTTTTGCCCTATACAGTAATATTTATAAAAATACTTTGCAGTCCTAAAGGACTATGGCAGTGGTAGCTAAGTGTTAGGAGACAGCAATTTTCCTTGTGTTCCTACATATAAAATAAAGCCAAAAATTTTTCTCCAATTGTTGCAGGTTTAAGGAGTTCCTGAGTAAACACGTTCACTTGATGTGTTACCGGATCTGTGTGCGAGCCTTGACAGCCATCATCACCTACCATGACAGGTAAGGCGTTATCAAGGGAAGGCTTGGTAACCTGTGCTAGGAGCTTTCATTTAGAACTGATGAAGCTGGTGAGCTGAGGACTGAATTCCAAATGAATTGTTTTACACCCATCTTTGTTTCTTTGCATACATTCTAAACACAGGGAAAACAGGCCTAGAAACGGTGGCATCTGTGTGGCCAATCATACCTCTCCTATTGACGTCATCATTTTGGCCAGTGATGGCTATTATGCAATGGTAAGACTTCTTTCTGTTGTTTTCTTGGGGCAGTATTTCTTTAGACTGGTTGTAGCTGGGAGACTCTTGGATCCTTCACAGAACTTTTTCTTAAGTGTATAAACAGACACCCACCTAAAGTGTAGCCTATGTTTCTGTTGCTTCTGGAAACTCTGTAGGACTTTGGTGTGAGGTATTCTGGACAGCGTTAACTGAGTGTGGTTGGAAATTAGACTTTGGGTATTCAGAGGTACCACAGAAACGTGGAGGGGGCCTCCCTGGTGGCACAGTGGATTGAGCACAGCGCTGTGAAGCTATCTGCAGCCTCTGCAGTGCGGGTTCTATTCCCGGCCGGCCAAAGAGATATCCACATGGCATGGCAGACCTCTCCTGTCACTCTCGCTGCTCCGTCTGCCTGTTCTGCTCCCTGCTCTGACTCTGGTGAATTCTCTCTCCAACTCCTCTGGTCTGTACCCCAGCTCTTGTATAAATAAATAAATCTTAAAAAAAAAAAAAAAGGTGGAGGAAAAATGGGGAGGGAGGTGGGCCTCTCTGGTGGTGCAAAGGGTTAATTAAGTCTCAGCACTATGAAGCTATCTGCAGG
Organism: Talpa occidentalis; assembly: GCF_014898055.3. Classification (NCBI taxonomy): domain Eukaryota; kingdom Metazoa; phylum Chordata; class Mammalia; order Eulipotyphla; family Talpidae; genus Talpa; species Talpa occidentalis. The sequence continues at coordinate 117,259,752 of NW_023604295.1, forward strand.
CACTGCAGCACAAGTTTGATCCCCAGCCAGGGAGCTAACCCACATGGCGCAGCAGACTTCTCCTGTCTTGCCCACTGCTCCCCTCACCAGTGTAGTTCAGTCAGTATGCCTGTTCTGCTCCCCACTCTGTCTCTAGTGAATCCTCTCACCACCCATCCCCCCTCCCTGCACCTCTGGCCTACACCCCAGCTCTTGTATACATAATAAATAAATCTTTAAAAAAAAAAATAGAGAGGGAGGATTTGAAAGTACCCGGTTCAAGGGCGCTGAGTCTGCCCAGGGAGGGCATTTTTACACAGGCTGTTGCTTAGATTAATTACTTTGCTTAGGGTTTTCGACTGTGTTTTTAATTACACATCTCTGGTATCTCTGTTTAAAAGGAAAAGTAAGATTTAGGTTGTCTATTAGTGGCTTCTTAATAGTGAGAGGGCTATTATTATCAGTAAAATATTAGAAGGTAGGAGATTGTAGAAGCTGACGCTAGCTGCAGTTTGGGGTTTGTGCAAGGATGTCTTCACTACCAGTTATTCTTTTGTCTGAGATAGGTAGGTCAAGTGCACGGAGGACTCATGGGTGTGATTCAGAGAGCCATGGTGAAGGCCTGCCCGCATGTCTGGTTTGAGCGGTCTGAAGTGAAGGATCGCCACCTGGTGGCTAAAAGGTAAATCAACAATATACTGTTCTGTTTGTGCACTAACAGAAAGTACGGTTTTTAGTAGTAGTCCCTCCACAGTATACTACTTTCATAATAAAACTTTTTTCTATAAAACATGGTATGTAAGAAGTATGTAAACTCTAGTATTCCTTACCAAGTTAATAATGATTCTTAACCTTTCTTATTCCTATACGCCTTGTAATAAAAAACATATGCACTTTAAATGCTATTTGAAATCTCAAAATGAATTCATTATCACAAATAAAGTACTGCTTGGTTTTCAAGCTTGAAAAATATATTTGGTGCAAGTGATGGCAAAAACTTTACCATGTACTGGGAAAATAAAGACTTCGCTAAGACCATCTTCCACAGGGACAATGAACCTACTACTAAGTTCCACTTTATCTCTCAGAGATAAAGTGTTAAGCCAAGTGGACTGTAGGTCCAGCCCAGCATGACTGTAATGAGCATTTCTTGAGGGTGCTGTTTACAAGGACCTCCCTTTTAGATAGGCCCAAATCTGAATAGTATCCTCTGGGCACAGACTTTAATACTTAATTGAAGAATTGTATGAATTTTGTAGTAGTTTCATTTTCTCTCTCCTTATATGCCTTATCTTCATGACATTTAGGTTGTGAGTTTATAAAAGTTAAAGTCATATTTGTTAACTTGCTTTTATAGAATGTCATTTATAGACATTATCTATAAATTCCTTTTGACATGAACATATGTGATCATTTTTTTTTTTCTCTTCTAAAGATTAACTGAACACGTGCAGGATAAAAGCAAACTGCCGATCCTCATCTTCCCGGAAGGTGAGAAGAGCCGATCACCATGGAGAGCTGCTGTGTAGGGAGACCGTACGATGTGACTTTGGTGTTGGCTTGGAACCAAGTCCATCAGCTCCTATTGGGATTACCAGTTTTCACGGAATAACATTAGATCTCCTTCATGATGGTTGAAGGACTAAAATTTATAGAATCCCTTCTATAACAGTAACAGTGGGGGCCTTATAACTTTTTGTAGAGTTCTCACTGAGATCTGCCACGTCATCTTGGTGTCTCTGACTTTTCATCTGGGCTAGTGTGTGTTGGCCAAGGAAAGTGGTCCTGTAACAAAAGAATAGGTAGCAGTACAATATTTTGTACATCTCTTTTAAGTGTTCATTTACAAGCTAGGAAGATGAGACATTTGTCCTGCTTGCAGAGCCATTAGAATTTTATATTTATTTATATTTAGTCTTTAAATTCCTAATCTCCTGAGTAAAGAATTAAAAGAAATAGCATTTTGTTCTCTCCATTTTAGGAACCTGCATCAATAATACATCAGTGATGATGTTCAAAAAGGGAAGTTTTGAAATCGGAGCCACAGTTTACCCTGTTGCTATCAAGGTAAAAGGCCTCTGTGGGTGCATGTTGTCACTATCACAGCTACTGTGAGTGTCACTATCACAGCAAGAGATGGTGGAGGAAGGAGCCATGTCAGCAGTTTTTATGACTGCTGTTGATCCTCTCCAGGAGGGCAGCGTGGGGCAAGGCTAGTGTGGGCAGAGTGCTAGAGAGAGAACTTGTCATGACCCAAATTGACGGACAGTAGCCCATACCTAGTCAACACCACCACATCCAGGAAATGCCAAAACCTCTTCTCTTCCTCTTCTGTCTATACATCAAGGTAGAACGTGGTACACTCCACATTAAAGGGTAGCTTACTTCAGCGAGTGGGGGATAAGGCTGCCAAGTCTGGTGGCAAGGTGAAAGTGGAGGGGTACAGATGGATCCTTATTATAAAGGGAGGAAACAAGGCTGCTGCTTGGGGTTGGTATTTTCATACGTACCAAGAACAGCTTGCCACAGTGAATGGGCCAGAAGACCCTTTCTAGTCTGACACACCTGTAACATTGGAGCTACGTAGAGAACTGAGGATCAGTTAGCCAGTCAGTTTCCCTCTTTTCTTCTTCCTGTCCCCCACCCCCGCGTCCATCTGGTTTTGTGAATAGATGTATATTATTCTAAAACAATGTTATTACATTATTCTAAAAAAACAGGCAATTGTCAACACGTCTAAAGTATTTAGGTCAGAATGTCAGGTCAGGGTAAGTAAATGAGTAAATATGAATTGGAGTTGTGCTTGGAATTTGGTTAAGCAAATTCTTTCCAGCCACTCCCCTTACAAGGCAGGGGGATGGCACATGAGTAGTGGCTGCAGAGTAACTGACCTATGCATGGGTCAGGGCTGCAGAGCATTTTGTTGAGGGTTTGTGTTCTGGTTTAGCAAGAAAGAAAAGAGGGTCTTCGCAGTGACCGCCATGGATATAGGACTGGGGTGTGGCATTTGCAATCCATGCCATTCTGCACTTTAATACTTGGTGGTGTGGTGCTTCATCATATGTTTTTATTTAAAACAAACTGCTAGACAGAGTCCCTGCTGCTCACTCCAGAGCACTGTTCTTAAATCTTAGCTTTCTCAGTAACCCTGAAGGGATTGTGAAAATGCAGATGCCCAGAGATCTCAAACTTGCATTTATGTCCCTGTCCTGCATGTTCCTGCAGCTGCGTAGAACAACACTTGGGACAATTATGTCCCCTTCCTAAAGAAAAAGACCTGCATTTGACATGTAATTTGATTTATTTATAGAAGTAGTAAAGCCCACATAAATAAGTGCTTTTTGCACAGAAACTTGTAGTTTTTGTGAAGTTTTTATTGGTAACCAAACTTGGATAATACTATCAATTGCAGGGCTCTTACTACATTTTCACCAAAGTCAAGGCATCTGGTTTTGAGGAACTTATTTTGCTATTTTGAGCTTTTCTTTTTTTTTTTTTAAGATTTATTTATTTATACAAGAACTGGGGTACAGGCCAGAAGCGTGGGAGGGTGAGAGAATTCACCAGAAACAAAGTGGGGAGCAGAACAGGCAGACAGACCGAAAACACTGCTGAGGGGAGCTGGGGGGGAGACAGGAGAGGTCTGCCGCACCATGTGGGAATCTCCCTGGCTGACAGGAAAACAAACCTGCGCTGCAGAGGCTGCGGACAGCTTCACAATGCTGCGCTCAACCCGCTGCACTACTGGGGAGGCCACTATCTTGAGCTTTTCCCTTATTTTTCCCTTCATAGTGTCTTTCCAGCATAGAATAAAAACTGAACCCTAAACAGAGGGCTCACACATAATTCCAAAATTACTATCACATTGTGCTTTATAAAATGCAAGACTTTCTTCTTCATATACATTCGTTTCTGTTTAAAACTCATTCTTTTCCCTTATTTTCTTCTGGTATTGTAGTGTGGTCTCCTTAGGCCATCTTTAGTTAAATCTAGATAGCTTCTACAGTTAGTGTTGTCATCTCTGTAGTTAGGTCCACGTCAAGGCATGATCATCCAGTTTTTGTTCTGAGAATTGCAATTTTTGCCCTTGAAAGACCAAAAAGATTGTGTAGTTTAAATTCAGCCCCATCCCTCTCAAGTGCTTGAGTCCCCTTGGTAGCATCCTTGCTAATGTTCCTCATGTTGGAAAATATTATATTTGGGGGAGGTTCATGTAGAAGAATGACCTGGTGTTATTTAACTTTATAAAAGGGGAGAAGTTAGTAATTGTTGAATCTGGGGAGTGGATATATGGGAACACATTAATCTTTTTCTCTATTTTTGACTATGCTTCAAAAAGTGAATAATAGGTTATGGGTATAATCTATGAGTAAGAAAGATGTGAAACTAATCAAGGAGAAAGGACTTTTGAGGAAGATGGTTAGGGGCGTCCTTCTTAATGATCTGTAGCAAAATCTTGGGTCAGTCAGGGGAGGTTAATGTTGCTAAAGGTCAGAACTGCGGGGGCATGGAGTGACTTCCACAGTGTTCCTGTCGGTTCTGGGAGCAGCTTTCTAACGCTGCTACTGCCCTCGGTGGCACCATCAGATTAGTCGCTGTGGACACCTACCACTAGTAGAACTGCTGACTGCTCACCATCGTCTTTGCATTGGTTTTCAGTATGACCCTCAATTTGGTGATGCCTTCTGGAACAGCAGCAAATATGGGATGGTGACGTACCTTCTGAGAATGATGACCAGCTGGGCCATTGTCTGCAGCGTTTGGTACCTGCCTCCCATGACCAGAGAGGTAGGTACTTACACTATGCAGGATCTTCCCATGCAGAGGTCTGACTGAGCTTGGGTTGAGTGGTCTTACTTGTTTTTTCTTACAGGCAGATGAAGATGCTGTCCAGTTTGCAAATAGGGTGAAATCTGCCATTGCCAGGCAGGGAGGACTCGTGGACCTGCTGTGGTGAGTCAGAGTCAGCTTTATCAACTGAGTCTAAGAGTATGAATTTCTGAAGCAGATGCTAAATCATTGACTAATGAACAGAATTCTCTTCTCCTTGGTATGGAGAATTAAACCTGCTGGCCCTGGAGACTGAGCTATTTGAGTCCTTTCTCCTTATTCCAGCTCAGAAGTGATCTATGCTGGCTTTCTCCTGGGGAGCTTGTAGCTGGAATGCTTCAACTGAAGCAGTTACTTCTGTGTGCCTTTCTGGGGTATCCTTCACCTACCAGGGCTTCCACACAGTCCTTATCCATTTAAGTAGGGTGACCTGATGCTGGTCTAGAAACTTCATGGGAGTGTTCAGGGCCCTCAGATCTTAGTGTATTTGGCAAAACTGGACCATTCATAGAAAGGTAAAAATTTTGTGTATTACACATAGCTTTGTTACCTACTATTTGAGTTGGCAACCTTTTCTGTAAAGAATCAGTAAATATTTTAGATTTTGTAGGGCATATGGCCACTGTTCACTCTGCTTTTGGAATGGGAAAACAACTGAAGACAAATATGTACCAATAAAACCACAGAAACACATCAAGCTGGATTTGGCCTTGGATTGTAGTTTTTGACTCGGGGATAGTTAAGTGTCAAAGAATAGGAGATTGATGGGGTAAGTGCTGGTTTGGGAATGCTATTTCACCTCTTTCTGGATCCTTAGGCTTTAAGTTCTGGAGGGCATTTGACTAAAGTGGGGATTATGGGAAAAGAAAGTATAGAAATTCAAATTTTAAACTGATCTGTGGTTTCTTAGTAATAGTAGACTGGCCCTAAAAAATACTAACATTTATTGAGTTCTTAGTGCCAGACACTATGCTTCTGATATGATAATCCCATTTTATCCTCATTTCATTCATGAAGCATAAACATTATTAGTTCCAATTTACAGATAAAAACTGAAACTCAAAGATTTCAAAAGTAAGAATAAGCATTGGGGCTAGATTTTTATTTATTTTTTCCAGATAGCTATCAACAAAGTTTTGGAGATTTTAATGTAAATATTATCACTAACAAATTAAAACATTGGAAAAAAACAAACAATAGATTTGCAGTTCTGGAGTAAATGAGGCATTGGTTAATTGACTAGCACAGTTCCTGGCACAAGGTTTTGTCCCCCTCCACCATCATCTCTTATATCCCTTTGACCCTTCTTCATCCCCTTCCCTCTTAACTTTAGAAACCTCACTTCATATGCTAATGTCTACTAGTTTTTGTAAGTGTTTTACTTTGTCAAATTATCTGTTATGTAAATGTCAGTATTTGTCATTCTGATTTGCTTCACTACGCATAATTCCCTCGAGCTCCTTTTGTTTTTGCTGTAAATGACAGTATTTCATCTTTCCTTATGGCTGAATAATTGTGTTTCATAGTGTGAATGTGTATTACATTTTGTTGATCCAGTCTTCTACCAGTGGGCACTTAGATTGTTTCCATGTCCTAGCTCTTGTAAGTAGTGCTGCAGTATAAACATTGTAGATCATATAATTTTTTGGGTTGATGGTTTCATGTTCTTTGGATAGATGCCCAAGAGTGATATTGCTGAATCATATGGTATTTCCATTTTTAGTTTTTTTAAGGTGAATCCGGATTATTTTCCTTAATGGCTACACCAGTTTACATTCCCACCAACGATGTAATAAAATTCCACTTTTTTGTATCCTCTCCAGTACTTACAGTTGGGGGTCTTTTTAATATGTGCCATTCTTACAGGTGTGATTTTAACCTGCATCTCTTATTGGGACAATGATGAACATTTTTCCATATATCTGTTGGACTTCTGGATATTTCTTTGATGAGTTGCTATACAGATCTGCTGCCATTTATTAATTAGGATTTTTTTTTCTGTTGTTAAAGTGTATAAGCTTTTTTATATATCTGGGATATTAACCACTCATCAGTTATGTATTGTGTAAATATTTTCTCCCATTCAGTAGGGTATGTTTTTAACCTACTTACATTTTCCTTTGCTATGTAAAGCTTTTTAGTTCGAGGTAATACCAGTTGTTTATTTTTGCTTTTATTTCCCTTGCCATAGGAGTTGAGTCTCCAGAAACATATTTATCTTTGATGTCTGGAACATATCACTAGTACTTTCTAATACTTATTTTATTGTGCAGATCTTATAATTTAGATCTTTAATCCATATGGAGTTTGTGTGTGTGTGCAGTAGAGTTAGAGAGTGACCCAACTTCATTCTTTCACATGTGGCCTTCCAGCTTTCTTCGCACCATTTATTAAACAGTGCTAATACTCCCCATTGTATGGTTGGTTACTTTTTGATAAATTAAGTATTGATATGATATGGATTTATTTCTGGGCTTTTGATTCTGTTCCATTGATGCATGTGTCTATTTTTATGCCAATACCATATTGTTTTTAGTACTATTACTTTATAATGTTATTTACAGTCAGCTAACATGATGCCTCCACTTCCTTTTTTCACAGGATTATTTTTACTGTTTGAAGTGTTTTTATAGTCCCATATAAATTTCAGTATTTTTGTTCAGATTTTTAAAAGAAAATTATAGGTATTTTGATGGGAACTGTGTTAAATTTATATTATCATCTTAGGTAAGATAGTCTTTTTTGATTATATAGATTCTCCTCATCTATGAGCATGGTTGTCTTTCCATCTCTTATGTCACTCAGTCTTAAAGTTCTCATTGTGTAGGTCCTTCCCTTTTTGGTTAATTCCGATGTCCTTTGGTTCTCTTTGAAGTGATTGTGGAGGGAACTGTTTTTCTTAATTTCCTTTTCTTGTTGTTTATATATAAAAATACTATGGATTTTTGTGGGTCGATTTTGTAACCTGTCACTTTGCTGTATTCATCTATTGTTTGTAATAGCTTTTTTGGTTTAGTCTTTAGGGTTAGCTAAATATAATACATTGTCTGCAGCTACTGATGGTTTCACCACTTCTTTTCTGATTTTGATTCCCCTTTATTTCCTGTTGTCAGATTGCTTAGCCAAAACCTCTAATATGAAATTGAATAGGAATGGTGATAGTGGTCATCCTTATCTTGATCCTGATTTTAAAGTTGAAGCTTTTAGTTTTTCACCATAAAATATTATATTGTCTGTTGGTTTGTACTATATGGCCTTTATTGTATTGAGTTAGGTTCCTTCTAGTCCCATCTTGTTTACTTTCATCATAAATGAGTGTTGAATCTTATCAGATGCTTTCTCTGCATCTATTTGTATTATATGATGTTTATGTGTATTTTTGTTGTGTCACACTGATTATGCATATTAATGTATATTAATACATGCATATGAATGTATATTAATGTATCACACTGATTATGCATATTAAACCATCCTTGCATCCCTAGGATAAATTCAGCTTGACATGATCTACAATCCTTGTGTGATATATTGTAGAATTTGTTGTAGAATTTAATTTACTAGTATTTTGTTGGCGATTTTTGCATTACTGTTCATCAGGGATATTGGTCTATAATTTTCTGTGCTGTCTGTATCTGATTTTGGTATTAAGGTAGTGTTGGCATCATAAAATATATCAGGAAGCATTCACTCTTTTTGGATATTTAGAATAATTTGAATGGCATGGACATATATTCTTCTTTAAGGGTTTGATATAATTCATTTTTAAGGCCTTTTGGCCTTGAGCTTTTGTTGAGAAAGATTTGTTATTGCTCTTTCAATATCCATGCTTGTGATCAGCTTATTCAACTCTTCTGTTTCTTCCTTGTTTCGTCTTAGGAAACTATATTGACCTAGAAATTTTTTCTTTGAGGTTATCAAATTTATTGACATTTAATTGTTCATAGTAATCTCTGATGTTCCTTTGTATTCCTGTATCTGTGGTAATGTCTCTTCTTTCATTTGTGAGTCTGTTTATTAATGTTTTCTATCTTTTTAAATTTTTGTTAACCTAGCTAGAGTTTTATCTATTTTGTTACTCTTCTTGAAGAATCACCTCTTAGTTTCATTATCTTTGATAGTCCTTTTGATCTCTGTTTTGTTTATTTCTGCTCTTATTTTTATTATTTTCTTTCATCTACTAACTTTGGGCCTTGTTTGTTCCTTGGAATCAAATTTTGATTTTCAAGAGTTTGAATGTTTAACTACTCCTCTGTGTTCCCTGTCACTGGGACCAAACAAAGACAAGTGTGGCTGTTTTTGAAAATGGATGTCTTTTCTGTGCATTTTAAAGGGTGTAGCAGATAGAAGGTCTCGCAGTATAAGGTCTGTCCAGTGACCATAGCTTCATCCACCACTACCACCTTCATCACTGAAGAAATATAGCAGAAGTCACAGTGTGGGCTTGGATTTCCATTAGTCACTGAAGGTGATAAAGAAACAAATCCAAATTTGTTTGGGGATGTTGGAGGGAAGTGGTTAGGCCAGTACTCTGAAATTCACTTGAATTTCCTTACGATACCACCCCTTGGGCATGAAAGAAGTAAGAACTTGTATTTCCTTTTGTATCTGTTGTTCGCATAAATTTGGAGAATCTCTGGGTCAGAATTTTATAGATAAATTTTACAGATGTCTACATTGTAAGTCTCAGTATTTCCTAAAGCTTGGCTAACCTTCCATTATGCCAGAAAATCTCCATTATTTTTTTAAGGTGAGGATGAATTAGAGTGGAAAGAACTTGTAACTCTTTAGTGTGGGGTTCAGCAATTACGTAGTATCCTGAATAGGAATAGTGAGTTCTGACCGCCAGGCAGAGTGAGGTTTAGATAGTCGGGTGGATTCCAGAAGCCTGGAGCAGCCAAGAGAGCATGGACTGCTTTTTTTTAGCAGGTTTTCCTTGGTTTTTGAGCAGCAGGGTACACCTGCCTATGAGACAAAGACAGATGGGACCTATTTGCTATTACAGCCAGCCTTTCTCTTATCAGGGACGGTGGTCTGAAGAGGGAAAAGGTGAAGGACACCTTCAAAGAGGAGCAGCAGAAGCTGTACAGCAAGATGATCGTTGGGAACCATGAGGACAGGAGCCGGTCTTGAAGCCTGCGCCTCGTGCTGGCTGGAGTCTGCACGCCCGAACCCTGAGCGGAGAGCCCGTTGGAGTTGTCACCACAGTCACTGCTGCCACCCCCACTGCTGCATCCTTTCCAGACTCCAGGCTCTTCGGGCTGCTCTGGATCCAGGACTCCAGCTTCTTCAGAGCCACCCAGGGCCCCTGGGCTTGCTGTCTGAAGAGAGCAGTGCTGGGTGTCGCTGCCCAGGATGAGCTGCCTTCTTGTTTCTTTCACAATAAGTCCGTTGGAGGAATGCCATTAAAGCCAACTCCACCTGTGTGGGCTGAGTGGTTGGGACAAATCGGTCTCGTTTCCACGTTTGGGTTGTTAGAAGGTTAGTCTGTTATGGATGCCCATGGGCCAGGGACTTGCCTGGGCCAGGGTCAACCCCCTCGAGAGGAGAAGAACTGCCGAGGCAAGGTGGTTTGCTGCTTTAGCCCGAACGTCACCCCTAACCGTGGAGCCCTGCAGAGGTGGTAGAAAGAAAACTGTCATCTTCAGGGGCTTCAGCAAGATGAAGTTTCCAATTTTTGTGCTGCTGCCCTCAGGCAGTGCCCAAGGGGATCGAACAGGCGAAGTGGACCTGCAACTCATGTGGTAGAAACCCAGAGTTGTTCTGCGTTGATTCCAGTGCTATTCCTGAACTGCCATGTGACTTGCTCTTTGTTAACACGTGCCTCATTTTCCCCATCTGTAACCTGGATCAGGAGGGGGAAGGATGGTGAAACCTACCTCACAGGGTTGTTGTGGGGATTAAGTGCTACCATGAGTGAAGGATAAGTAAAGCTCAGTGTTACAAGTACAGGGTTATAAAATGTGGCAGGATAAGGTCTGAGGTCAGCACTGCTGCACAGGGCTTTGGATTTGTTTTTGTGAGTAAATAAAATTGTCTTTGATGGTGAATGAATTTAGGGATTTTTCCCTTCATTCTTTCTCCCCTAGATGTAGCTCTAAGCAAGATGTTTCTTAGCTAAGTTATAATTCCCCACCTTGAACATAATCCTGGGCCTGTAGGGCATCTACTTGACTTCTGAAAGAAGGTATAGTATTGTTCAGAAGCAGGTAAATGACTCGTTCCCATTGTTTGCATATCCCTCTGCTTGATTCAGAATCTCCAGTACAGACTGGATGTGGGATTTCTCTATGATGGGTGACATGGCTGTGAGAGGTGTTGGGTGGGGAACTATCTTTTTGAGGTGGGAGAAGATGATCTTCCAGACGTAAGGACTGTGGGTAGCAACAAGGAATCTGGGAGTGAGGCAAGAGTAGACTCACAGCATTCGTGAGGGTGCGTGATGGGCTTGTGGATATTTGGTACACTGTGGGCATCTGCTTTGGGCTTCCACAGAACCAGAGGGAACTGCAGGCCTTGTGGGCCTTCTCTGCCCACCTACAGTCACCTTGGAGGCAAGTCAACCTCCAGAATTCTTGTTTCTGGATCTCTCAACAGAATTGCCTCACTCTACCAATTCCCCATCCATCTGTCCCCCTACCTTTCCTCTTCCTCCCACATAGCTGTCATAACACCTGTCAGTATTTTATAGCAGCTGTGGTAAGTGACACCTCTCCAAGGTCTCGCCTGCATCATGGGGAGGTGGTGGGAGTGAAGGCCTGCCCCTGCACTCCTTCACTTGTGGCACTTTGTCTTACCTAACCCTTAGCCTAACTCACCCCTTCTGCCCTCCTGTTCCATCCCCTCCTTAAAGAGCCCTCCACTTCCTCTTTTCTGCCATTGTTAACCAGTGAAAAATTATTTTTTTCTCCTAAAACCACTATTATGACTTGAAAGGACAACCTTCTATAAACTGTTATACAAAATATTTAAACAGTGACTTTCAACCTTTAAAGGAGGTGATATATTAAAAGTGTTTAAAGGACATCTGGAATGATCTTTAAAAACTGATCTTGAAGATCAAGTTCCCCTTTTGCCTCCTTTTAAAAAACTTTGTTGTTTATTTCATGATTTTCAAGGTATTTTTAAATACTTTCTTTTGGTTTCTCACATTCTTTTCGACAGGCCTGTCTGCTGCTGATGACAGCAGAGTATTTCAAGAACCTGTTTTAGAATCACTGCTGTGTACAGAAGTGCTTGTGGAAATTAAATAATCTTCCCCTACTATAAAGTGAGGCAAAGGGATGTGAATTACACCCCCAAAAAAGAAGTCTCAAGTTTTTTATTCAGTGCCTGATAGAAGAATGTAGACTTCATGAAACTGATTCATCCTTTTTATTGGGGACCCTATAGGCCTTAAGCTACCTGTCAGAATATTTGGGTTAGGATAATTGAGTTGGGATAAATTGAGTTGTTCTTGTATGGTCAAATGACCCAGCACTAGGGATCAGGACAAATGTGTAAAGCAATGGAAAGTACAAGATAGCACCTACTCCTGTAGTCCCAACAGTGATGGGGAACAAAGCCAAGTGGCGTTATTCAGTGGGATGAGCACTGGCCAGCTCCCAATCCCACCTCCAAATAGCTACTCATTTGCTGTTGGACTTTATTTTTCTGTGTCTTTTTCCTGATCCATAACTAGGGACTTGGGCTCAGTGACCTCTAAAGCCCTTTTTGAAGTTTCTTAATTGTAAAACCCATTATTCAGTCTTTGGCTTCAAAGAGGAGAAGCCAGTTTGAATCTATTTCCTTCCTCCAAAACACTGGACCTAAAGAGACTGAGCTTTAGAGGGTGTCACCCATGTCAAGGGAGAGTCCCCAGTGTTTTCAGATGAGTATGGGGGACCAGTGGGCTTGATGGTGGCTCTTGGAAAGACTTTTTCACTCAAGCATGAGTATTCCACCCCACCCCAGCTCCCTAACTAGTTAAGAGTTGGAACTTTCTTAAAAAGGCTAATAAAATTCCCCTGAAAAAGGAAGCTGAGTAGATGACTGCCAACCAGGCCAGAGCACAGCAAGATAAGCTCTGTAGAGCAGTCTCAGATGACATCCTTGTGACATAGTAAACCAACTTCGGAACTTGATTCTTCACTGTGTCAGATGCAACTTCCTTGATGTGAGGTGGCTGGAATGCTGCAGAGCCTTGAATGCACAGACCAGACCAGTGAGGAGAGTCCTGGGCACCACCCTGCCTCAGCCCTGCACAGCAGACCCCTAGTGGTGATGGGCTCTGACCCTGTTGTCCAGTAGGCGTCCTCTGGGTCTAGAAATCCTGCCATTTCTTCCTGGAATTGCCTGAACACTCAATGATCTGTGGGCTAGTGCTTCCCGCAGTGGCTTGATGCATGAGTGTTTCACTGTGTTGGAGGTCTCCTCCACCTGCTGTGCGTCTTGGGTGGCCAGACTCGATTTCTCCAGTCGCGCCCGCCCTGTGTGTCCTGGGACATCCGGGCTGGAAGGGCAGCTGCACGCACACTGACTCTTGGACAGGTTAAGAGACGACCATCCAGCCATCCATCTTCCATTGCACCAACACCCCCACTCCCCCCAGTCAATATGTCTCTCTCCGATGGGAAAGTTAATAAATTTTGCTCTAGATTAAAAGTATTGATCATTTCATTTGTAAACGATAAATAAAAAGGGGGAACTTTTCATTGCACCAGGGGTAGCGTCTGGTGTATTTTGCTGGGGAAATTGTGCTGGCTGTCGGGGGGGTGGGCTTCTCATATGCATTCCGGCCGGCCAGCTGCATTGATTTCCTATTAGTCTCCCAGCACCACCCAGTAACACATCATTTCAGTACCTGCTATTAATGGTCTTTTGATAAATAATCACTTGTAAGTCAATAAATTTTTATTAAACAGTGTGGCTCTTTGATTTATTAAAATCCGACCGTGTTTGTCTGGGAGAAAAGGGATGCTGAATTGAAGTGGAGGTTTTCATACATCTTCCTGACGCTGAGCAGTCACTGCACACTCCAGAGAAAAACAATTGCATTTTAACAGAAACAAAACAGCCGAGTTTGGAACTTGGGCCCAGGGAAACTTTATCTCCGTCAGTCTGAGGCTTACTCTACAGGGAGCAACCGCAGGCCTGAGGGCGCCGTGTCAAGAACTTTGTATTTGCTGCCGAGAGTGAGTGGTGAGGTACCCGGGCCGGCCCCCTGGGTAGGGCATTGTGGGTAGCTCGGGTCCTTGCCTCTGCTGCAGACTGGCCCACCGCTCAGCCCTCCACTTGCTGGGAGGCGCACCCCGGAGCAGACACCCTTGGCAAACAGACGTTTGGGAGCCATGAGAAAGTGGGACTAGAGGACCTTTAGGTCACATCTGGTGGCAGAAAATGGCAAGAGATGGTGTAGATGTGGAGATTTGACGATTATTTTACAAACTGGGCCTGTAGCTGAGGATTGGACATTTTTGTGAAATTGTCACTGGCATAAAATTTGCTATAAAGGGACCCTTTTCATGGAGACTAATACGGCCCCAAACAGATGTATATAGAATGGCCCAAGCACTAATTATGGAACCAGAATTCCCAGCCCGGAGGAAAGTTACGGGAGAGAGGAAAAGTCCAGCTTGCCAAATGTTTTTATTCAAACTAATGATTGGAGCTCCTTGACAATGCCCTTGTCCTGGTGCTGCTGCTGACTCATATTTAGTGTGACAGGTTAACAGGGGCTCAAGGGAGTGGGGGCTGCTGAGAAGTTCAGCAGAGGGCTTTAATATTTTAAAACATTTTATGTCATGAAATATTTAAATCACATTTTACAGTGTTTTCAAGTGTTACTGTTTAAACTTGCTGCAGTTTTCTTTGTTGTTGCTTGAAGTTCCTTTTCTCCTGTGTTTGGGGATGAAAGCTTTTGCCCTAGGGACCTTGAAGGTGAACAGATTGCTGGAGAACAGGAAACAAGCATGTGATGTCCCGCTGAGCAGGTGAGTATGAACGGGTTGTCAAGAGCATGGCCTTTCTGCTCCCATGTGCAGGAGGTTGGTCAAGGTTCCTGGCTTCTCTTCCAGGAAGCTAAGGATTGTGTGGAAGGCCTGAACCTCCCTTCCCCTGCCCCACCCCTTCTCTCCCCTACCCCAACCGTTGTGGTTGTGTAGTGCTGTACTCAGGCAGAGCCACAGGACAGTACAGTTTTCTAGAATGTGATAACATTAAGATTATCTGTATTTTCCATGTACAAAATTCGAGCCCCTTTTCAAGTAAAATAGGTTGGTGCAATGTTTCAGAAACCTCACTTCACATCATTCCACTCGGTTAGGACTTCAGGGCAGTGGGGAGGGGTGCCTGGCAGCTGGAGAAGAATCATCTTGGGGTTTCTTGCATGCTGTGAGTTTACTTCTGGTGATTTTGAGTGAAAATACATGAAACTGGTGAAGGAGTGTTGCTGGGCAGCTGCCATTTTAGCTGCTGGGAGTGGGCAAGGAGAGTGAGGTTGGCACAGAGGAGCTACAGGGACATTTGGGCTGTCACCCAGCAGGTACCTGCACTGCCTGTAGGAATAGCCAGGCTACTAAGGAGCCAGGTAGCAGGTGGCCGTTGGGAGGCTCTGTCTCTTTTGGGAGTAAATGTAGAGACCTGAAGGTCCCAGAAGGGATGATCTGGTAGCCCTAGAGAACCGTGACAGTCCACTTCCTTCTCTTGACCCGAAGACTCCCAAAATGCGCTTTGATTGTATTGGAAGCCTCCACATACTAAGGATGCAACTCTGGCTGGATACGAGGTCAGGAGAAGGTTAGCCGGCGCCTTCCCATGTGACCCATCCTGGGTTCCAAGCCCAGCTCCTAGGGCCCCTTGCTCCCTCCTGCCCTCTTTTCCATGTAGACAGACTGTTCCTTCCTGGCCGGGCATCAGGGGGAGGTGGCCAGCTTTGGGGGGGGTCCCTGGTCCCTGCTGCTGCTGCTGCAATGGGCCAGGGAAGGGCTCTTGCACTCAGATTGATCCACCAGCTGTGATTTGTCATCTCTCCGAGGCAGGCGCTGTTTTCTCTTGCTTCAGGAGGCCCCTTCGACACCTGCTTTATTTTTCTTCCTGCGCTGACGTGACGGGAGACAGGTGTTAAACTACTTAATCACTTTAAAATTGTTTTAATTTTCTGTTTTTTATTGATCTCTCCAGCACCAATTAATCAGCTCACTGGACCAGGCAGTTAGTACATTAAAAATTGTCAGGGAGGCCGTGCATCTTGCAAAATGTCTAAAAAATATTCAGCTAGCAAATTTCGTTTTTCTTTGGCATGCAACAGTCCTTGGCCCACAGAACTTCCACTCAAAAAGAGCCTCTGCCTCTGGGACTTGCAAGCGGGAGCACCTAGAAGACAGCAGAGGCTTTGGCCAGAGGGGCTCCCTGAGGTCAGAGTGGGAGCAGGTGCCCTTCTCTTCACGGATTAGTCACCCTTCCTCATGCTTTGTTCTCTGCTTCCTGCACACCGGATCTCTTTCCCCAAAAGCATTGGGAATATCTGTGGAAAGACGAGCTTGTTCCAGATCATGTGTCCTGACCCCCACAAGGACAGGACTTCACAGTCTGTAACTGTCCTCTCCACCAGGCACCAAGCCCACAGCCAGATCTCCTCTCCCTGGGATGTTGGCACTTCTGACTTGTCCTTCTGATGATGCCAAAGACACCTCCCCCGGGGCAGGGGGCTGGCTGAACTCTGTAAACTCTGCTGGCAGAGTTTAAACTCTGTGACTGTGTGTCACACTGCCTCATCCCTGGAACAGCAGTGATGAGACTGAAACCCTTCCATGGAATGTTCTAGACAACCCCTCCCCCACATTTACCAGGTCCTGTGGCTGCAAACCCTTGCCATTTGTCTTTTATCACCCCTTGTGAAAATTAGCTATTAACTGGCTATTCCATCTGAACTAAATAAAGCATGGAAAGAATAACACAGAGCTTCCCATATCATTTCTTGGGGGAAGAAATTTCTGGTTTTCCCATTTTTACCTGTTTTTCTGTTTCAAAGGCAACTCTCTCATTTGTCAGTGGCTAACTAAATATCAAGCAGCCCACCTGCAAGATCTGAGCAACTGTGCCTTCCTGCTGGGTACCGTCTTCCCAAAGCATCTCTGGCTTTGCCCTCCTTCCCTGTCAGAGCTGCTAACTTAAACAAAGGGAGCTGTTTTTATCCCCTTCCCTCTCACTTCCCCCTCTCCACAGCGCCCCCCACCCCAGACTCTGGGCACAATTCTTCGGGATCAGGACTGGCAGCCCTGACCTGCAGGAGGTTGGGATGTGAGCCCCCATTGTGGGGAAGCAGGTGGGGGGACATTCAGCCTGCTTGCTGGCCCCATGGCTTATCTCCTCTCCGCACCCAGCCCCACCCACGCTGTATTAATTGGTATATGATTGGGCCAGGACATATAATCTAGTATTGATTTTCTCTCTGGACGCCACAGCTTTATTTGCTCACATCTGCCTCGTGTTTAATCGGTGCTTTGCTCTGGAAACGAGAGGTCTTATCGGCAAGTTTGGTTTCTTTTCCTGGGCACACAGGCATGCACACACCCTCACACTCTCAAAGTAGCCAGCCCAGCCCAGCCTCTCCCTGACCCTCCCACAGTGAGGCATTCCTAAGGGGCAGGGGGAGTGGATTGACTGGAGGAGCGTTCTCAGCGTTCCTGTGTTTATACCTGCCCTCACATGCTGTGGTCCTCAGGTCAGGAAGGATCACTTCTTGGTGTGAAAGGGCACGTGTGATGATTGCGGGGGAAAACACCATTTATGCACAGACCTGGGTTCAAATCCACATCCTCCCTGTGTATGGCTAACCTATTGAATTTTTCAGCACTGCAGCATCTTTTTTTTTTTTTTTTTTTTTTTTTTGTGGGACCCTCACTGGTGGCCGGGGATCGAACTGGCGCTGCAAAGGCTGCTGGCAGCCTCACAACCCAGCGCTCAAACGCTGCGCCACCAGGGGAGGTCCAGCACTGCAGCATCTTTATCAGAACGGCGGAATGACTTTGTAGGATTTTAGGGACCACATGTGAGTCACCACACAGAGTGCCTGGTACTTAGTAGGTGCTCAGTAAACAGCAGCTCCTTGATTAGTAACATTTTCCCACCCAGCCTTGCAGCTCCCTGCAGGTGTGCTGGCCGTCAGAGTTCACTGCTATGAGCACCGGAGAGGGGAAGCTGGCCACCTCCGATTATCCGCGGTGTGGGGGTAGCGTGTCCACAGTTCGTCTACAGCCCAGTGAGAATCTCTGAACCAGGCTCAGCTGTGGCCACTGGCCGTGTCCCTTCCACGCCCCCAGAGCTCACTCTCAGCACAGTCTCTGTTGCCACCCGGCTCCTGCACCCCACCCATGGTGGGGGGCACGGAAGGCAGGGTGTTTTTCTTGTTTTTCTCCCCTCTCACTGTGGCCCTGCATCTGGACTGGTCTGCCCTGGCCTTTTTGTAGGAAAGGGAAGATGTTAAGACCAGAGGTAAACACGAGTTTCCTATTGACACAACATTAATTCTCCTGCTTGGACAGGTGAATGTGCTTTCACTCACTTTACCAAGATTAATGGTATTTGTTTGCCTGCTAAGAGAGGCCTAATGAGGGGCTTTTGAATGCATGCCTTCTAGGTTAACTGTAGGGAAGAGGCGGGCAAACTGCTCCACAAGGAGGAGAAAAGCCTCTCCTAGCCCTTCCTGCATTGTTATTCCTCTTAGGGCACAGGGCCTTCCTCTGAGACAGGCAAGCTCAAAGAATTGCTGGCTAAAGGATGTAAGCCGAGGTGTCCTGTGCATGGATTATTACTGACAAGGAGCCCTCCACAGTCTTCTGGGGTCTGGAGTCAGCCACCCTCCCCTGCCTGTACCCCAGGACTCTTCCTACCTGTGCCACCTGGGACCTCCCCCCTACTTTTACTCCAAGGCTGTGGTCAAAGGCAGGGACAAGCTTTGGTTCTAAGAGCGACAACAGTATTGGAGGGTTGGGAGGGACTTTTGGGGGGAAGACACTGACAGCAGAGGGAGCATCCGGACAAGTGAAGATGCTTTGACTTAGGGCAGGAGCCCTGGGCGTCTGCCTGTGTGTAACAAGATTGGATCAGAGCGGCTTCTGCTTTGTGGTTGTAGTTTCAGCACAGTGGAAATACAGCAAAAGAGCCCTAGAGCTTCACTTTTCTCTGAACAGCTCAGGCAGGGGGACAGGCTCCAGGGGATAGATTCGCTCTAGTCCAAGCTGTTCCAAACCCACTGACTGTCAGGGTCTTTTTTTTTTTTTTTGAAATTTATTTATTTATGCATACAAGAGCTGGGGTACAGCCTAGAGATACAGGGGGGTGAGATGATTCACCAGAGACAGAGTGGGGAACAGAACAGGCAGACTGACTGAAATACACTACTGAGGGGAGCAGCAGGTGAGACAGAAGAGGTCTGCTGCGCCATGTGTGTTGCTCCCTGCAGGGGATTGAACTCATGAGGCAGAGACTGTGGATAGCTTCACAGTGCTGTGCTTAACCCCTGTGCCACCAGGGAGGCCCCCTGTCAGGGTCTCTGGAGTCCCCTCTGGCCCTGTTTGCAAAGGCTATCTGAATTGGCAGACCCTCCAAGGAACTCAAGAGCGTAGCACTGTCTCATTGGGCATTTGACCAAGGCTCAGAACTAATAAAACGCTTCAGGGATGTGAGCAATTGTTAATCCAGCACCTTTATGTCACTGAGACTCATCTGTTACAGCAGAACCCACAGAGCCAAAAGTAGAGCTGGAGAATGAAGAGAGGGTGGCAGCTAGCATTCGGGGAAGGAAGGCTGGAAACTCCCTTTGTCCATCCCACGTGTGCAGGCGTGGCAGGCCAGCCGGTAAGCAAACAACAGAATTAAAAAGAGGGGTTTTTTTTTGATTGCTGAATAATATTCCACTGTGCATATATACCATATCTTCTTGATCCAGTCATCTGTTTTGGGGCATTTGGGTTGTTTCCAGGTTTTACCTATTGTAAATAGTGCTGCAATAAACATAGGGGTACAGACGTTCTTTTGAATCAATGTTTTTGTGTCCTTTGGGTAGATCCCCAGCAGTGGAATTGCCAGGTATATGGTAGCTCCATTTTTAGTAGACTGAGGAACCTCCAGACAGCTTTCCATAGTGGTTGGACCAGTTTGCACTCCCACCAACAGTGCAGGAGAGTTCCTTTTTCACCACATCCTCGCCAACATTTGTTGTTGCTAGTTTTTTTGATATGTGCCATTCTCACTGGTGTAAGGTGTATCTCAATGTGGTTTTAATTTGCATTTCCCTGATGATAAGGGATGTTGAATATTTTTTCATATGCCTGTTAACTCATGCCAGTCACAGCAACGTGGATGGAACTAGAAGGAATTATGCTCAGTGAAATAAGCCAGAAGGAAAAAGAAAAGTTTAAGATGGTTTCACTTATAGCAGGAATATAGGGGAACCCAATAAGACATCATTGTAAAAAAATAATAGCAGTACAAAACACAACAAAGCAAAAATGGACAATTATAAATCAGAGACACACTGTAGGGGAGAAGGCAGGAGGGGGATCAGAGGGAGGGAGGGAGGAGCACAGGGGACTGAGGTGATGGTGCACAGGTGCATTGGTGAAGGAAACTATGGGGACTACACCTGAGGGGGTGGGGAGAAGCAAATATCATTTAAAAATGAACAATGATGTAAAAAAATATATATATAAATAATTTTTAAAAAGAGGATTTTTTTTTAACTATCTTAGTGTTTTTGTTATAGATTATATAAACCCAGCTCAACCAGACTCCAGAAAAGAGGGTATGTACAGTCAGTCTCCAAGTCTTGGGTTGGATCAAGCTGGGCTGATATCTGACCAGAAACAATATTACCAATCCCTCCACCTCCCACATCTACTTTCTTTAGCACAGCTCCTTCCTCAGGCACTGCCCCCTCACAGAGGCAAGAAAGCAAAGCAGCCAAAAAAGAGCCCCAGGTGGGGAGGTAGGGCGCTTCTGAGAACAACCTGGTCCTTCATTCATTGTCTGGAATCAAGCCTCAGATCTGTCCCTTCACTAATCCATCACATGACCAGAGAGGTGGCAGACGCTGATTGGCTCAGGACTGTCACTCCTCCACACTTGGTCACCCCCCTACCCCACCCCCAACACATGCACTAGATAAAAGATGGCACCAGGGCTGTTTCTCTATAGGAAAGTCCAGGGTGGAAGAACCAGAAGAAGGCAAGCCCCAACCACAGAAGGGCACCGTGGCCCGGTTCAGGGTTGTCATTGACAGAGCAATGCCCTGCTTGTCACAGGCAGCCTGCAGCTTGGCTGTGCCACCTGCCGAGGTGACACAAGGCAAAAGCAGCAC
The DNA here is from genome assembly GCF_014898055.3 of Talpa occidentalis. Taxonomy (NCBI): domain Eukaryota; kingdom Metazoa; phylum Chordata; class Mammalia; order Eulipotyphla; family Talpidae; genus Talpa; species Talpa occidentalis. The sequence continues at coordinate 117,280,900 of NW_023604295.1, forward strand.
TAGAACTGCAAGGCTGACATTGCTTTCTCTCCCAGAACATGGTGGCAGTGGCTTAGGAGGCTGGTTCAAGCAGGGTCTCTCCCAAGAGCCCTTGGAAATTTGCTTGCGCTCCAAATTTAAGTCCAAGGTTGTCTGTGCTCCTTGGGTGTGTAAACCCTGGAGGTGGCCACAAGAGGCCCATGAAATCCTCTACTCGCAGACACGCTGCTCTTACACGTTTTCCTCCACCACCACAGCAAATGCCGTTTTTCTGGGTGTGGTTTCTGTTGCTTCATAGCTGACAGCCAGTGTCCTGGATGCAGTCAGAAAGGTGCATTTAGGCAGCTTCCCAAACTGGCCTCACAATAGGACAGGTCAGGCCTACAGTTCCGGAGCCATTCCCAGCATCCCATGCAGTCAGGAGGGCTGTAAGGTTGGTGTAAGTGGCCACAGGAAACCAGAAGTGTCCCCCCAACCGCTCCCTTTCCCACTGAGACCATCCAGCCCCTTTGCAGCCTTGCCTCCACCCCTGCTCCCTTCCTGGACTGCTCAAATCAAATCTTAGTCATCTGAGGAAGAAGGGGAAGCCTTAGAACTGAAGGTCATTGGGAACAACTCAGAAGTGGGCAGGGAGACTCAAAACCTCTGGACTGAAATCCAGTTGGTCTTTTAAAATCACTATTTGGCAAAACTGTCTCCACTCAGTGTTCTGGGTCACTTGTTCGCCAGGCACCTTCCAGGGCCACAGCCCTCCTGACTGCGTGGGATGCTGGGAATGGCTCCGGAACTGTAGGCCTGACCTGTCCTATTGTGAGGCCAGTTTGGGAAGCTGCCTAAATGCACCTTTCTGACTGCATCCAGGACACTGGCTGTCAGCTATGAAGCAACAGAAACCACACCCAGAAAAACGGCATTTGCTGTGGTGGTGGAGGAAAACGTGTAAGAGCAGCGTGTCTGCGAGTAGAGGATTTCATGGGCCTCTTGTGGCCACCTCCAGGGTTTACACACCCAAGGAGCACAGACAACCTTGGACTTAAATTTGGAGCATAAGGGCGTTCATCCAGACCTCACATGTACTGGACCCTTGACTTTGGCTCTCTTCAGCACCCCAAGCCTCAGTTTCTGCATATGCAAATGGGGCCCAAAATCTAAGGGTCAGTCTAAGAATCAAATGAAATAATGAAGAAGTGCACAGAAGCAACAGCAAGCATGGTATTATCTTTTAACATGGGCACTGGGTCACTGCTTTGCATTCAAGCTATAAATTGTAAATTTAGCTGGGGTCCACTGCGGTTCTTACTGACAAAAGCTGCCTTTAGTCTGGTGCTTCTTACATGTTAAAGGAGGTAGCGCTTTTGATGAGATAATGGTGTTGTATGGATCAATTGTGAACTGCATTTTTCTTTTTTTTTTTAAAGATTTATTTATTTGTTTGTTTGTTTATTTATTTATATAAGCACTGGGTACAGTCAGAAGTGCAGGAGGGTGAGAGAATTCACCAGAGCCAGAGCGGGGAACAGAACAGGCAGACAGACCGAGGACACTGCTGAGGGGAGCAGCGGGCAGCAGGAGAGGTCTGCGAGCCATGAGGGACCCTTGCCGGCCACCGGGGGTTGAACCAGCGCTGCAGAGGCTGCGGGCAGTTTCACAGCCCAGCGCTCAACCACTGTGCCAGTGGGGAGGCCCAGAACTGCATTTTTCTTAATGGACATGGTCACTCAATTTCCCTTTTTTCCTAACCCCTGTCTTCCGTGGGTCTCCCTGCTCCCTGGGCAAACAGGCCTCACAGCATGATAGCCCGGCGATCATTTTCTTTCCCAGAAGTCTGTCTCCTTCTGGACTGTGAGTAACCAGATGCTGCGAGCTTGTCCTGAGTTTGTATCCCCAGTGACAAACACAGTACCAGAAACGAGCAGACCTCAAGGGTGGCCTGCGTGGATTTTAATTTGTAACACATCTAACCCAAATTCTCTCTTTAAACCATTGACAGTCGAGATGTAATTCAAATGGGCCTCCTCTCTTTGCCTCCTTATGGTTAGTGGGAGCTCCAGAGTTAACCCATTCTGACTCTGGGTTAAGCTGTGTGACCCAAGGCAGGTGATTTAACTTCTCTGTGCCCCAGTGTGCTGGGCTTAAAAATGGGTGTGATCATAGTGCCTATTTCATGTGGGCTTTTTGAAAATAAAATGAGATAAGGAAAGCCCATAGGCGGGTGCATGGCATAGTGAATGTTTAATAACCTTAGCAGGAAGGAACAGCAGCAGTGCTAGTAGAAGTGGTCACTGAGACAGCAGCGTGGTGACAGGTGGGGTGTCGACTCTGAAATAACCTTGTACTTGGAAATATCATCTCGGTCTCTGCCTCAGCATCCAGATTGGCAAAATGGGAACAGTAAATCACATAGCTGTTGGGAGATGAATGAGTGGAGATGAATAAAACCTTTAAAAGGAGCTCCTTTCTGGGACTTGCTAACCCACATGGCAGAGCAGACCTCTCCTGTCTCACCCGCTACTCCCCTCAGCAGTGCATCTCAGTAGATCTGCCTGTTCTGCTCCCCACTCTGTCTCTGGTAAATCCTCTCATCCCCTGCACCTCTGGCCTGTACCCCTGTTCTTGTGTGCATAAAAATAAATCTTTAGAAAAGAAAAGAAAAAAAAAGGAGCTCCCTTCTTAGATGGTGCCAAAGTCTTCCCTGTACCCTGGGCCTCCTGCATTATAGGGAAAAAAATGACTGTGGCATCTCAGTATTATCCCAGGCAGATCCAGAGCAGGCTTGCGCCCTGGGAACTAGGTGACCACAGGGAACCTTTGATCCTGTTCTCGTGACCTCTTCTTCCCAAATAACAGATATTCTCTCTGTCATAGGTTTGCATGAAATTCCTCCCTGAACTCCCAACCCAACATCCAAATCAAGTCAAACCAGTCAGAACAGCAGAAAGTATGTGTGGCACCATTTTGTCTGAGTATCACTGCAGAGTGAATTGTTCTAAGCAAAAGTATTTCCCAGTGCAACTACTCTTCCGTCCATCTTGTGCAGATGACAAAGAACACAGCTTGGTCTTTCTGATGGTTTGGAGACATCACTGTGATCATCAACCACAGCTGGGATTTCAGTTTGATCACCCAATGCCTGAAGAGAACTGTACTTCTAGAATTCCTCTTTTTCCTTTATCAGCACCGGGAGTAGTACAGCCCTGCATCTTGGGGGGCCTCTGAGTCCAATCTTGCCACCAAGGCAGCTCCAACCCCACGTGGAAACAGGGTATAGCCTGTGGCTACTACGTTCTTGTTCTCAGAGTTATTTCTTACATCGAAATCTTTAGGTTCAAATTCCAACTGTGTATTACATGGTTGCAAATGCTATGAATCTACCAATACTTCTAAATTTTTTTTTATCAAGCACCTAATTTGGGGACAGGGTCTGTGTTCTGAGGAGTGTTATCCACACACATTCACACACCATACCTGCTCTTGTCTTATACTGCAGTGTGTGTACCAGTCAGCCAACCAGCTGGATTCTTATTAAAATGCAGATGCCACTTCTGGAATTCTGACCAGGGACCTGCATGTCTATCAAGTTTCCAGGCGAGGCTGCAGGAGCCGGTGCTCAGCTGGTGTCTGAGGGCATCACAGATTCAGAGCAGGATGCCTGGACCCAAGTGCTCAGGGGCCGGGCAGGTGGTGTGACCCCGTGAAGCTCAGGTCCATGGAGGTGCCATGGAAGTAGTGGGGATCATTCACTGGGCCAGGCTTGCCCTGCCTAAATTCAAGGTAAAGTTTCTATAAACTCCCTTTTCTATCCCGGAAGAAACACATCTGCAAGCTCAAGTCAGACCTGGGCATTTGGTTTAACGCCTGAGCTAGAGTCCAGAGTCTCAGGTAAGCTAAATTGGTCACACAGGGGGTCCTTCCATCACCCAGATAGTAGTTGGCCTGCTGCAGCTTGAATACTTGCAGGAGAAGGTAGTGTGACTTGGGTCTCCTTGATCCAAAAAGAAGACGGTAGAACCTGCTCTACCACTTACTGGTGGCACACATTTGAAGAGGAAGGAGACGTGAGTGCCAGGTCAACCTGGGCATTGTACACGACTTCCTTTCATCTTCTCATCAGACTTGCAGATAGGGTATCAGCCTCATTTTACACTTGAGTAACTGGATTTCAAGAAGTTAACCCACATGGTCACAATGACCCAGCTTCTGCTTGGTGGCAGTGGATTCACACTCAGGATAGTCAGTCCCCAAAGCCCTCTGAATACTAGCAGATACTTCTGGAGTGTCTGTACATGTGAGGCACACACAGTGGTTTAATCTTGCAGAGATCCTGCAAGGTCTGTATAATTCATCCTGTCTTTCAAGTGAGTAAACCGAGGTTCAGAGTTTTAATAACTCACCCAAGGCCCCAGGAAGTGTTGAAGCCAGGGCTGGAGTCCAGTTCTAACTGAGTACGTTCCCCGATGCCACGCTGCAGTAAGAGGCTCAAGTTGCTGGTTTCTGGGTCAAACCTAGGAGTGGCCCAGATATGAAGGGGGTTATTCGAAGAGGATTTCAGTGACCTGCTCCCTTTTTGATTGTTGTTATCAGGATTTGGCCACTTCGAACCAGTAAGACACTGCCATTCCTGCCTTCACCCCTGCCTTGTCACCAGACAACCTTCTAATGAGCCACAAATATCCGGGCTGTGCAGAATGTGTGCTGCCTTTCAGGCTTCTGCCTGTCAGAATAAGACTTTATGGATATTGGGAAAATAAGACCTAGTTTATCCCCCTGTCTCATTCCTAAAATGTCTATGATATGTGCTACAGCCATGCACACACACACTCTCATGCACACACGCATGTGCACATCGGCAGAAGGCGAGACTTACTCAAAATGACCCCTTGGGAGTCTGGGCCCTGCACCTGTGTGTCCTCTTTGAACTCCACATGGAGTCTCTTAAGTAGGCCTCAGCTGGACAATGAGCGAGATAGCGGCGCGGGTCACACAGGGGCCCAGGAGAGAGGTCCAAGGGATGGCTGGGAAGGCTGGAGTTTTTGTGCCAGAGGTCTCAGTGGCAGGTGGCCCAGAACACTGAGAGTGAAGGAGGTTTTGTTTGGCTAAACAAATGTTTTCTGGGGAAAAAAAAAAAACTTTCCCCAGGTTTGATTTAATACCGTCCTCCAACGACTTGAAGCAAACATGCAAGAGGTCTAGCGACAGCAGCGTGCTTACGATTTGAATATGCTTAAGAAGAAAGCAAAGGAACCCCATATTGGGGGGTGTGGAGGAGGTCACTGACTTCCTGCTCCACACCTGCTTCATGACCACACCTGGATTATGTCAGCAGCTGCCTCTTCTCAGGCTCTTCTCACAGAGATCAGGGAAAATACCTGTGGGCTCCCAGGGCCTACAAAGGTGTTTCAACTGCAGGGCCCTCTCAGGACCCATGTCTGCTGAGGCCCCTCTGTATAGTTTGGCACCAGGAGAAAACGCAGAAAGTGCTCAGTTCTTAAAGGATTCCTTCTTATGTCCTTCCACTTTATGAGGAGAGAGTCTGCATGTGGGTATCACGGGGGATGAGGGTCAGAGCTTAAAAGCATCCTGTATCTTCCAGTCACTTCCCCCTTGTCCTCCGGGCCCACTGTGGTTATTGTGGAAGTTTGGAGCCTCCGTTTCCCAGAGGCCCGGAGATGGAATATTTGTCCCACCCACTTTCCACTGTACTGACCTCACGAGCCAGATTCTCCTGCCCCAGGAGCTGAGGGACAGGCAGGTGGATCTGTTGGGTCAAGATCAGGGCAGACTGCTTACAACTGCCTAGGCCTCGTGGGCGTGCCCAGAGGGTTCATGTCAGACCCCCCAGCCTCTCACTGCACGAGGATCTTGGCATCTGCTCTGAGGTTGCCTGGTCCCACTTTTGTGACTTGGTTTAAGAACTTTCTGAGCTTCAATTTTCTCTTCCATGCAATGAGAATACCTGACCCCTAGGCTTCTGACAGGGTCAAAGGAGATAATCCGGGCCTTCAGTGGGAGAGGGATTAGTTACGTGTCCAGTTAATGCTGGTGCTTCATTTGCTCCCCATTTTCCTTTCCTGGTGCTAGGTAGTTGCCCAAACAGATTATATCCCTCACTAGGCTATGAATTCCCAGAAGCCAGGGCCCCCTAAAGTTCTTCTGGGTTTCCCTGCACCCAGGGCCACTGCCTGGTCTGCCAAGGAAATTTGGATATTCACCAATGCCAGGCCACGTTTGCTGACTTCCAGAGCTCTGGGAGCAGAGCCTGCCCCCCAGTAAGGCCCCTGCAGCTGGCACAGCTGGGATTCCATGGCCAGTTTCACAGAAGCACGTGAGCCATGGGGAGGTTTCTGGGACTTTTATTTTCACTCTTTATATTTTAAAAGCCAGTGAAGATGAGCGAATGCTTGGTCCCTGCTGGGCTGCATTCCTCCACAGCCTGTCCCCTCCCACCTCCCCCTGCCCCAGCCCTTCCCTCCTGCTTGAAGCTCAGAATCATATGGGGCAAAGACCACCACCCTGTTGCCTAGTGGCCCCTGGCAGCACCGGCTCCTGGGCCAGGCGGAAGGGTGGTCCAAGGGAAGGAAGGGCTGTGGGTTCCATGCAAGCCCTCAGTATAACACTTCCCTGCCACGGGCCTCTCCCTTCCTATGTGGGGACCACAGTGGGAGGAGCAGGGGGTAATGAGTCCCCTTGCTATCCTGGTCCTGCCATCCCTCCCTCCCCATCTGGATGCTCCCCTCTCTCTGCACGATGTCCACACAGCGGCACCCAGGGCAGCCTGGCCGGTGCACAGGTACAGCATCAGCCAGGGTTCTGGCATCTTTTCTCTACCTTGCCTACGGCCTCCCTCTTTCCCAGGCAGTGGATGCTTCTCTTCCCTTCCTGTCTTCCCCCTGAGGGCAAAGTGGAGAGAGGCGGCTGGGAGGATCTCTTCTGTCTAGGTCCTTAAGTTTGGGAATCAGGAGAGTTTCCTCTGTGCTGGGACCTACCTCCCCTCCCCAAGTGGATTCCCTCCCGCCTGGGTTATGCGCTTGGCTCCGGCCCGCGTGTGGGGTGCCCCTGGCCTTGCCATCTCTGCTCCTGCAGCTGGCCAGCAGCAGTCTGGGCCCCGCATCCTGATCTCCAATTCCCAGAGCAGAAGGGAGTCCCTTGCCCTTGGCCTTGCTGGAGCAGAAGGCCCTCTGCAGCCAAATTAAGGTGGCGAGCCTGCGACCCCACAGCCAGTTTCCTGGCAGGAGCTTCCATGTCGTTTCCATCACCCTGTGCGCCTGGGAGTCTGCAGAGTTGGCAGGGCCAGCCCAGGGCGCGCAGAGGCGCAAGGTGGTAGAGGGGCTTGGCCGGGCGAGGTCTGCGCCCCTCTCTTCGCTAGACTGGCTTCCTCCAGCACCCACCCTCTTTCCTCTTTCCTCTACCTTCCCTCCTCCTCCGCAGCGCCCCCAGATTAGGATCTGCCCGGCCCCCCGGCAGCGAGGAGCAGAGGGGACGGCAGGCTCCCCGCGGCTGCAGCCGGGACCTGGCGGCGATGCGGATGGGGCGGTGCGGGCGGGGCGAGCGGCGGCCGGGCGGCCTCAGACGCTGTGCGCGCCCAGGCTGAGCACCGAGAAGGCGGCGCGGTGTTTGCGGAGCAGCAGCCGGATCTTCTCATCGTCCGAGTCGGGGTCCAGCGGCTTGTTGTATTCGTCGTCCTCGTTCTCCGAGGCCGCGCGGTCCCCGCCTGCGCCCGCGCCGCCCGGGGCCCGGGACGTGGAGGAGGAAGGCTCCAGCGCGCTCTTCTTGCGCCACTTGGTCCTTCGGTTCTGGAACCACACCTGGGATGAGAAAGACTCGGGGTCACGCACAGCACACCCCGGCCCCTTGCTGGGAGGTGACTCCACTCGGCCGCAAGCACGCTGCGTCCTTACTTGGATAGGAAAATGCTGCCCACAGCAGGCTGTCTTAGTCACAAGGGTTTTCTCTCTCTGGAGGAAGGGCAATAAAGTAAAAATAAATGGGCGTGCCGCAGAACTTTCGGGCTCAGCTCTCATTCTCCCTGGGGTGGTTCTTCCTACTCCTTAGCTATCTAGGCAGATGGGTGGAAGATGCTGGAATGCGCCCAGGTGGGAAGGGTCTGGCGCAAGGGACGGCAGCCAGTAGGTGCTCAAAGTGGGCTCTTTTTTAAGCTTTCCATCCTCACTGAACTTCATGAAAAATTTCCTCCTAATTATAAAATAGCATCTGCTTGCTGCTTGGCGGAGTTGTAGGGGCACAGAAAAGTGCTTAGAGAGGAAGAGACAGGTAAGATGGCCCACGGCATTCCTTCCTTCCCTGTCAGCAGCTTTGTCTCCAGGGAGGTAACACTGGCTGGCCCTGAGGTTGCAGAGGTCACGGCTCGCTGGAGACACGGAGTCAAGAGCAGACCTGGTCCCTACTTGTGCTCTGCGTCCCTTCGGCCCATCACCACTCCCAGAGCCAGCAGTGCTGGTGTGGCTCAGTTTCCCTGCCTGCAGTATCTCAGGAGAGACACTGGCAGTGCTACCCCAGTACCCCAGTGGGCCTGAGGAGTGAGAGCCCGTCCACCAATTTCAGGCTCCCTGGTGTGGTATGAGAGCATGTGCCCCTCACTCTTGCAGCGGCTGCCGGGTTTCCTACCCCATCACCCATGTGTACTCATTTGCGTGAGCATGGGTAGGAGAAGGTGATCTTTCCTTTAAAGTTTGGTAAGCTAAGGGCGGTTCCTCCAGAATAAGTCAGAATTCAGTTCTAATCTGGCCCAGAAGCTGCTGTCAGCCCTTGAAACTTCTGGCCTCGGCCTCATGGAGGGAGGGAAAACATGAGATTGGAGCCCATAGACCTGGGCTTTGGACCCAACTCTGCTCTTACCTGCTGGGTCATCTTGAACTAGAGGCTCAGTTGAGATGATTGCACCTGTAAGAGGGGTACTAATACCACCTCCAGGCTGCCAGGAGGATTAAATGGAATATTAAAGAACAGGGCTCAGTATTGATTGTCTTTTTTTTTTTTTGTAATGGTTATTTTTCAATCTCTAGGGTTAGGCGGGTGGTGCCTAGATGCCAGCCCAGCCGCCTGGCCTGCCGACAGCTGCTTCTCTCCATGAGGTGTCCTGTCCTGGTGGCAGGCTCCTCTCTGCCAGGCAGCACCTTCTCCCACAGAGACTCACCTTGACCTGTGACTCAGTCATTCCCAGCGAGTAGGCCAGTCGCGCCCTCTCAGGGCCTGCCAAGTACTTGGTCTGCTCAAAGGTCTTCTCCAGGGCGAAGATCTGGTGACCCGTGAAGGTGGGCCGGGTGTGCTTTTTCTTGTGGATGCTGTCACTCAGGGGGTCTGGGGCTGGCAGGAGGAAGGAGGTGTGTGTTCAGCGGGGTCAGTGGGAGCCGGCCCATGGGGTGAGCTCCCTGCTGAGGAGGAGCCACCAGGGCATCGCAAGACCTGTCTCCTGAGCAGAGTTCCTGTCATTCTGATAACAGTGATTTTGACCTCTGCCATGTCCACACGGGCAGGGGCTCCCAAGGGGCAGCTGTGCCAGGTTATAGCTACTTCCGGGCAGGGGAGTACAGAACCATAGTTCAAGGCTCATTGGCCCTGCCTTCCCCTTAGGGTAACAGGAGTTTCCTCTCCGTCTCATTTACCAAAAAACAGCTTTGGCACCTTCCACCATCAATCAGGGCCCCAGGGGCCTCAGAATTTCTCCCCATTTCTGTGCCCTTGGGATCATGTTTTGCGGGTCTTTAGGATATACCTTAAGCCCCATGTGGCTACTCTCCCCTGTCACTGGTCCTGGGAATCATGTGGTTTTAACCACACTGGAGGGAGTCTGGGCACAGAGCTTCGAGGCCTGACCTTCCACGTGGCGGGGGGCACTGCTGAGGAAGGGGCTGGAAGGGCGGATGGGGGAGGCAGAATGTGCGCCCACACGGCGGCCTTTTTCAGGACAGCCTGAGGGCTCATGCCTCATCTCCTCATGGTACAGGTGAGGAAACTGAGGCACAGAAAAGGAAAGGAAACTCCTGGGAGACCATGGCGTTCAGTCCTCTCTCCCTTTGTCTTAGTTCCATCACTGACTCTCTTAGTCATTCTCCTGTGCGTGTATGTACATTTGGGATGGAAGAGCCGGGTGTGGAAAGGGTGTATGTGTGGGTGGAGGTTTAGGGGGCTGACAGAAACATTTTGAAGATTAAATCATCCCCCAAAACTCGATTGTAAAATAGGTTCCAAAACATGAGGTATTCACCCTGTGAAATTTGTCATGCCCAGGCTGACAAATTCTTCCCTCCTCTGCCTCTGAGTCTGGGGACCTTCCATGAGAAGTTTTAAGTTCGGAGAAGCAACATTTCCCTGATCAAGATAGGGCCCATTAGAATACAAGCCCCAGACTGGCTGAGCGGTGTGAGCAGCATCGCCAGGAAGTGTTACCCCTGGGACCCTGTAGGTGCCTGCGAAGGCAGGTGTGTTTCAGGGTTGCCGTGACTGATCCCAAGCACCTACTGCATCAGGAAAGCCCCAAGTCAGACAGAAGTGGAGGTTCCCTCTGTCTCTTGCACCTGCCTGATCTGGGTAGGGCTGTGGTGGTATAGGGGTCACTCCCGCAGCCATTGTCACGCTCCCTGCTTCCCCAGGATGCCTCATATCTTACTACCTCTCCAGTCCCTGCTCTGGGAACCCCAGAGCAGTTCTCTGGAAACTGCGGCTTGGGGACAGGTGGAGTGAGGAGTGCTCCCCCAATAGTTTTGGCCAGGTCTGATTTGACTTAGCAGCTACCACTGGAGGCTGGGCAGCTTTTGCTGCTACTGCTGACATAAACCATGAGGAGGACAGTGGAAGACAAGCTCCCTAGATTATTCTGTGTCCCCGAATGGGCATAAATGGGCATCAGCAAATTCTCCTCATTGGGGAAGATTGGCTCACTTTGGAAAAAGAAAGGCGACATGGGCTCTGGCGGGAGGAGGAGGACAAGCTGCCAGCTTGACCCAACCTGGGTGCGATATGTGGTTGCCTTCAGAGTGGAGATCCCAGGTTCCCTAGGGGGGCAGCGGAGGGGGCAGCTGGTAAGGAGTGGGGTGGGGTTCCAGCACAGCTGGGAGGAATGGGGAGGCTGAGAGCTGACCAGATCTGAGCAGGGGTGTCTAAGGACATTGGAGGTGGGGTGGGGAGGGGGGATGTGAGGGTCACCCTGCGGGGTCCCTTCCCATGCTTTCTCCTCCAAAGTCCGGCAGCCCGGGTTGGGTGAGCTCTGCCCTGTACTCACTGTGGCTGCACTGCCGCCCGCCTCGCCAGTCCTGGCCTGTGTCCGCCCAGCAGTTCCGGGTCCGGGTGGGGTACTCGTTCCCAGCCTTGGAGAAATTCCCCACCTGGGGGCCATAGTAGACCCCTTGGGAGCCGAGTCCACCAAAGCCTGCCACGTGGGGGTAGCTGGAGAGGAGGCTGCTGTTCGGCGTGGCCACGGGCCTGCTCAGGATGTCCGTGATCCCATGGGGGGTCCCGGCGGCCAGCTGGGGGCCCAGCCCTGGGGGGCTGAGCTTGTAGAAGGAGTTCTGCACCGAGTACTGGCACACGGGGGCCTTCATCTCTGAGAACTGAGCCAGCGGCGTGTTGTTCAGCAGGAAGGTTCCCTGCAGGTTGGACTCCATGATCCCCAGGACAGGGGAGCAAAGGTGGGGAGCCCGGATCAGGCCCCGAAAGCTGGAGACCCCAAGCTCTGACCTAGAATCCCATGGCAGGTTTGGAGGGTCACAAGCCAAGTCCCAGACTGCCCTCCACCTAGGGCATCGGGCCCGCCCTTACCCAGGGCCGGCACCCACGTCAGTCACTCGGAAGTCAGGTGTCTTGCAGGTGAGGCCTCCCCTTCCCTCTCCTTGGCCCCCAGCCTGGAGAAGGGCTCCCCACTCCTCAGCTCAGCCCCCTCCTCTGCCTCTGAGTCTGGGGACCTTCCATGAGAAGTTTTAAGTTCGGAGAAGCAACATTTCCCTGATAAAGATAGGGCCCATTAGAATACAGGCCCCAGACTGGCTGAGCGGTGTGAGCAGCATCGTCATTGGTGGAAACCACACAGGCCTCGCATTGGCTTTTCTGAGACAAATTGCACTTTGAAAGATTGACTGTAAAACCAGCTTCTGTGTGTGTGTGTGTGTGTGTGTGTGTGTGTATGAGAGAGAGAGAGAGAGAGAGAGAGAGAGAGAGAGAGAGAAAGGGGGAGAGAGAGAAGAGAGAATGAGCTCTGGGAGCTCTGTTCATCCTCAGAATGTCCACCTGCTCCTGATCCCCCAAGTCCAGTGTGCAGGAAAAAGTGGATACCTGGAGGGACCCTGGTGGCTACTGAAGCAGCTAAGTCACAGTTCCTGCAACTGCTCCCCTGAGGGCAAGAGGCGGGCTCAGGGGTGGTGGTCCTGAGCTGCTCTGGCCCTGCTATGTGCACATGTGCAAGCTTCCTGGGAGAGTGAAGTGTGAGAAATGCTTTTCTTCCCTCCTCCCTGCTGGGACGGGTAAGCGGGGAGCTTGCTCTGGGTGGGTGGGTGGGTGGGGGATACAAATACCTGTCACTGATCTGAGAGCCTGGGGGTGGGAGCTTGCTGGGCAGGGGCTGGGGGCAGGGCTGAGAATTTGTGCTCTCCCCCTCTCTGACTCGGGCAAGCTTCTGTGAGCCCCTCCATCAGAATCCCTTCCTGCTCCTGCTCCTCTTCCCTTTCCTCTTTCTCTCTCTTACTCCTCCTCCTGCTCCCCTTTTCCTCTTGCTCCCTCTTCCTCCCCCCCTTCTCTTTCTATTCTTCTCTTCCTCCCCTTCTCTCCTCTCCCCTTCTCTGTCCATTTGTACCTTCACTGGAGCAACTGTTCTGTTCCATCTGTCCTGGCCTCTGGGTTGGAAATCTTTGGTGGCAGAGATGCCCGTTGATTCCGTGGTAGGTCCCTGTGTGGAATGCTTGACTGGCCCTCTGTAAACATTTGACGGATGGAACTAGACTGAACAGCAGAGCACCCATATGCCCCTTTTCCAGTGAATTTTTACAACGTACAAGACAACATCAAGACAATCTTCCCCTTTTCACAGACATGGACTCATAGTCCACTCCCCAGGTGCTTGGGCTATTACTCTAAGGGACAGCAGTTTGGATTTGTTTGGTTTTTTAATGGAAACCAGGATGCCAGTTGTCTGAACATGCAAAATGACAGGAAAATTGTACTGGCAGGCAGACTTTGTTTGGGCCTGGCATTCCCAAAGTCCTTCCTGACCAGGCCTTGGGCCTCCTGCTCTCTTGCTGCCTGGGGTCAGGCTCTGGCAGGTGGGAGAGAAAAAGTGCGCTTTGTAGGCCTTGGTTTCTAGAAAGAGGACAATGGTTTCGGATTCTGGGAGGACTTACCCTCACACAGAGAGCAGCTCTCCCCAAGATACTGGTGTCTGCTCTCTGAGCCATGCTCTCCGTAGCATAAATGATTTAGGTTAATGCAAGAAAATTCTCACAAAGCCGGTGATGCTTGTTTTCCTACAAGTTTGATTTAAAGGGAAAAAAAAAAAAAAAAAAGAGGTGGGGGTTTCTTCTCCTTTGGAGTTGGCTGCACTACCAAGCTGCCTGTCACAGCCATTTGGAATACTTAGTTCCGAGTGTTGCCACCTGACCCCACCCAGGCAACTGTGATTCTGAACCTGTGCTTTTAAAAGCCCTCCCAGCAATATGGTTGCACAGCCAAGGCTGCCTCATGGGGTTGCTGGGGAGGAAGGGCGCTGGGTGGCTTTCCAACTGAGAGAAGCTTCAGACTCAGTGAAGGCTGGGAGTGCTTCAAAGACTCTGCATCTGTGACTTGTCACTTCCTAATGGTGGGAATTTGAGGGAGAAAAAACTGCTGCAAATGATTTGATTCTTATTTAATGACAAGCCTGACAACTGCATTGTGTTAGGGAGTCCCAAGAGGACAGATAGAGGGGATTTTAGCAATGTCTTAATGCATCCCCTCATCTACAGGTGAGGAAAATGCACACTTGCAAGAAGGGTGCCAAGCGAGCTAGGAACAGCGTGATTTTCTCAGAAGTTCTTGCGCTTTGAATGGTGTTGAGAGGCCAGATGCCTTCACAGGGAGAGCTAAGGTGGGGGGTGAGGGGTCCTCCTTCTGTATGCCATCTGTGGGCTTGGCCCAGTACCCTGGTGGTTTGTGGTACCCTTTCCACCCATTTAGTCTAGCCCCCAACTCATGGTAGTCATTAGGAGAGATAGACACTCGCACTGTCATTTCAGGGGTGGGGGCTTTCTGCTGGGCAGTCCTAATTAAAGGGCACCCATGTTTCCAGGGATGCGTTAGTGGGCACCGCCAGGGTGGGATCACTGATCCCACCTTCACATTCCTTCAAGCTGTGACCCAGGCTTCCCTCCTGTTCCAGCACCTCAAACTCCCCCAGGATGAGCCAGGAAGTAGATGGAGCCCTGCACATGAGTCAATTTCTTTATTAATTTTGACATTTGTTCAGCTGGTGTAGGGAGAATGGGCTATACATCAGAGTGGGGGTGGGGGATTCTCTCCCGATAGATAACAGAGCAGGTGGGAGAGACTCAAGAAAAGATTCATTTTCATAACAATTAAAAAAATTAAGGTAATTCCAAAACTTCTAAAAAGCGTCTAAGGTGCAGACTGCAGCATTCTCTAGGCATCAAGTGGAGACCCCAAACTCCTCCCCTAACAGCTCCTACTAGCAACCGGAGCGTGCAGCCATGCCGCCGAGGGCTGGGGCCGGCGGGCCAAGCAGCCATGCCAGACGGAGCGCGAGGTGCCAAAGCATAGGCTGAGCCGCGGGACCCGCGCGGGGCTCTACGAGGGGCTACTGGGCTGGGCGGCTGCGGCGGCCGGGGAGAGGAAGGGGCAGGATCGAGGCGGGGTGGCGAGCCCTGCGCCTGTCTTCCGAGGACCCTCGCCGGGTCGTCCCCGGAGCGGCACCCTGGGCGAGGGCCCCGACCCGCCGGCGCTGCGCTCGCGCCCCGCAGGGGCAGGGCTGGGGCTGGGGCTGGGCTTCCTCCGCACAGCCCGGGGAAAACTGAGGCCGCCAACGCCGACTTCCTCTCCCCAGCCCGCCCCTCTAAGAAAGCAAAAGCGAAACCCGCCCGGTCCAATCCGACGGTCGGGGCGCGGGCGGGGGCTCCGCGGCGCCCGACGGCAGGTGCGCGCGGCTGGGGACGCGCCCCGGGCCGTGGGGCTGAGACGGGAGGGAGCTTCTGTGCTACTTGGAAGGTCTGAATGTGTTCCGAGGACTCAGAAGAGCGGCTGGGAGAAGAGTGACTGGACATCCGCAACAGAGGCTCTGGCGCGAGCAGGAGAGCCCGCCGGTCCCTCTCCCGACCTAGGGGGCGCCCCCGGGCAGGGCGGCGCCGGGATTGTGCTGATTCGGGCCTCCCTCCGCCGGAGGCTCCAGTGTGACTTAAGGCTCTTCCCTGATGGCACCGAGGCGAAGAACAGCCAGCTGGTTCCTCTCTGCCCTGACCGGCGGCCGGGCCCGGGCGGGTCTCCTTGCCAGCCCCGGCCTCCTGGTGGTCAGCGGCTCGCTCCTCCTCCTCCGGCTCTCCTCCCGCTGGGCATGTGGTCAGAGGTGGCCCCTGGCCCAGTCTCTCGGGGGCGGGGCGGGTGGGGGGCAGAGGGGCTTGGTCAGAGTGGGGGCAGGGAGGCTGTTCAGCCTAGACCCCCCCATCCTGCCGGCTGCCTGGACGTAGAGCACCAAGTTCGCTCTGGGAGACTGGGGTGGGGCGCGGGGCGGGGAGTGGTGGCTGACTTCCATGAACTGGCAGATACATTCTCTAGCCCTACTCCCTTCCTTCCTCTTTCACTGAAAGACAGGCTGTAGCTCCTTCTCCCGCAGCCTGGAGAAGTCCTCAGGAGCTGAGCTGTTAGTGCTTGTACATACTGCTAAAGTGTTTCTATTGGTTTGCATAGTATTTATTGTTTTTCATATACACAAGGCTGATTACTGTACAGTTTACACTTTGAACACAGACTATGATATAAGTGCTTGAAGATATAGAAAACCTCTTCTCTATTGAACATGCTGGTGCAATCCTGGGACAGCCACCGGCTCCCTCCCCCCAACTGAGGGCGCAGACCCTTTCAGATGGGGTCTGGGCTCCCTGTGAGCCCTACTGCTAAGCCAGGGGGTCCTTGCCTCAGATTCTTAAGTCCCTAACACAGGAACCCTGAATGCACTCTAAAGGTAATGATTTTCCATTGGAAGATGATTAATACTGAAACTGGCAGAGAGAGAGAGAGACAACATAAAAAAATTCCAGTTCATCCACAGGAGATTCTATACAGCTTCGGATGTCACAGTAAAATCTGTGTGTATAGTGAGTAGAAGGGAGGGGTGTGTGCGTGTGCGTGTGCGTGTGTGTGTGTGTGAGATGCAGCGAGTTCTGGGAGGAGCGTCCACTGGAGAATGGGTGGGCACTGTTACAAGCGGAATGGAGGTGTGTGGGTGGGGAAGGCTGGCGGGTGAGGACCTGGGATTTAAGGTGCTGAACTGATTTTATGCTTAGTTTTCTTGCTTTTTTTTTTTTTTTCTATCCAGGAAGCCCCCATGGATTTCTTACAGATGAGGTTGGAAAAAAGAGTACCCTGTAACAAGTTAAAATTAAAATAATTTTTAAAAAATATACCATCCCCAGCCACAAAAGAGCCCTTGTTCACTTTTTCCGTTCATGTGCTCTCTTGGACTTGTTCTCTACTCTCTCTCTCTCTCTCCTCCCCTTCTTGCTGCTCTTGTCCTGATTCCCAACAGAGATCCATCGTTGCTAGAGGCAGGATTGAAGACTGTAGGTCATGCGTCTACAGCCAGCCGTTCATGCGAATAGGAGACTAAAGGAAGTCCCTTACAGAGATCATGCCGTTAGCCTAGAGGAACGTGTGCGCACTTCTGCAGCCTCCGGTCCCGCTCTCCTCCTGTGTGCATGGCAGAGTGTGTGGAGTTCAAGGGTTGGGTGTCGAGGTGTGATCCTGAGGGACACAAAGAGGAAGAGGGGAGTCATTTAGAACTTAAAGGTGCAACTCAAAGCAAAACCCCAGATACACAGTTGTGTGCCAGTTGTTCGGGCAGCGTCCAATGCAGGAAAAACAGCCTCCCCACTCTGCCCTGCCCCAAGCAAGGTGATGCACTGAAAGGCGTTGAGTTCAGAGCCTCTGACTTTCCTGTAATGCCTGCCAACTTGCAGCCCAGAAGCTGCCTCTCCAGGTAGCTGCCCGAGCCTACTGCTGAGCTCCCCAGGAAAACTGCTCTGACCTCAGAGAGGAGGCAGAAAGTTCCAGGCTGATGCAGTCACCTGGGGAGAAATCCCCATGTGTCCTTACACCCAGGAGAGAGGCCATTTTCATGAGTCAGGGCATGACCCAGAAAGGGACTCGATGAAAAACAGTGCCCACCATTTTCTCAGATCAGTTCAGCCAGCATGCATGGGCTTCTGTGTGCCAACCCCGGGTATCCAGAGGTGGCACAGACATGATCACCATCTTGGGAGCTCATGGCCTTAAGGAACCGTTGGCCCTAGTCCGCTAGCTCTTTACTGTCAGTGCCTCTGGCTCCTCTCCCCAGGTTTCATGGAGGGACAATCTCAGTCTTGGCAGAGACCTTTGGAGAACAGCTGCTCCCTCCCTAGGATCTTAGGTATCTTAGGCTAGAAGACAGCAGCTTGGCCTGTGGACCCAAGTCCAAATTGTGGGGCCTCGGGATTCACAGCAAGACACCACTCCCACCTCCTACAGCTTCATTTCCACACTGGAGAGAAAACTCCATGTTTCCAATGCCAGCAATTTAGCATTCTGTCTGCATGGGTCTTGGGATGGATTGGGAAAAGGACCTTTACCGGAAGAGCAGTTGACAATCTCTTAGATGGGGCAGCAAGTGACAAGAGATGAGCTGACACTCATTCTGATGCAAAGCTGTCCCCAGATAAGGAAACATCTTGGGCTCTTCAGGTGATGAAGTTGGGGAGGTACCTGGGGGTAACCTAGGTGAAACTGAATCAGAGGTTCTCAAAGGATGGGAGGGCGGGTTAGGTTTGTTGCCAGAGGCTGTTCTAACGTTGAAATAAACAGTTTGTACTGCAGTAGCTTGAAAGAGCTGTCATCCTGGAGGGCAAGACTCTTCCACCCCTACCAGGGCCTCCTTGTCAGCCACACCACCTTTTCTGTGTCCAGTGAGCCCATAATCCTTTCCTGCTCCTACCTGGGTTTGATACTGTCCCATCAAAACTGCCATCCAGTCTCATCTCCTCTGGGGTTCTGCGCACTACCCTCTCCTGCATGAAGTCTTCTAGATAACTCTGCTCTTATTTTTCTCCTCTTGTTTCCAGCCACTATCCCTGCTTGTCACCATCTTGAATTGAAAACCATCACAGAATAGAGTGGTTTCTGAAGCCAGAAAGCCTGTGTTCACATCCTTTCGGCCAACTTCCTGCTGCCTGACCATGGTCAAGTTACCTATGCTCTCTGTGACTCAGTTTCCTCTGCTGTAAAAGGAGGGCACTGACAGGACTGCCTCATTAGACTGAAGTGGCAGGCCTAGGAGGGTAAGTATTACATGAGTGTAAACTATGACTGGGCTCTCTGCAAATGCTACTGCCTTTGTCCTGTCTTGACCTTTCCACTTCTGCATTATTTGCCTTGCTGGAGTGAAACACTAACGGCAAGAGTGGGACCCTAGCCTTCCCTGTGGTCCCCACATTGTCTGCCAGTGCTAAGCACATCTCAGATAGGAAGCCATGTAATATCTTGAGCCTGGAGACAGGCTGTGGTCTCCTGACCACAGAGCAGAGGGGAAATGTGAAGGCTTTAGTGATGATTCTAATGTCAATGCTTATTTCATCTTTGTTTAAACTGAGGGTCCAGGAAGAGCAGTGACAGGTCCAGTGGGGCCAGCCAGGGGTAGGAACAGAAAACTATTCTCCTGGCTGCCTCCAAGACTCTGCCTCCGTCCCTTGAGAAAGGCCTTATCCTTTAAAGAGCTTAGAAAATAGCCCCTGCTGATCCTTGTGGCTGTGCCCATAGGTTCTTCTCCTCACGTCCTATATCTGTGCTGTCACCTGTTCCCACTCCAGTTCAGTGTCCCTGGCCCCCCTCTCCCCCCCACCCCACTTGTCTATGAGGCCTGCAATGGCTGGGGAGTGAGAGTGGACTGTGACTTAAGATATAACAAAACAACAAAATAAAACATGACCCCTTGCCTCCCTGCCCCCGCCCATTAAGAGTCATTCATTTTAAAACTTTTAGAATATTCTGTTGTTAGAGCTAATGCGAGTCTTGTAACCACAACATCTGAATGGAAAGTGTCTCTTAAAAAGAACCAAAAAACGCAGAAGCCTTTACGCACTGCGGCAGATCTCTGAGTGTCCCAGGAGACAGACCACATAGATGCAGGGAAAGCCAAGATCCAACCCTGTCCAGGCTTCTGGTTGGGTGAGGGGGGAGGGTGCTGCCCCGCCCCTGCCCTCTGCTGCTCTGCTCTCTGCAGTCCCTCGAGCAACATACTTGGACCTGAATACTTGGCACAAAGCAAAACCTGCCACCTGCTGCTGTCTGCACCGAACAATCAGGCCTCGATGAAACTGCAATTTTCCAGCTTTTTACCAGAAAACACCCCACCAGACTTTGATGCAAAATTCTTCCCAAGGTTGGGACTGATTGTGGAGAGCTCAGAATGGTTGACCGGAGTCCCTTCAGTGCTCACCCACGATGGTGGGTTCTAGTCTTAGGTGTTTTGCATCTGAAGAAACTAACCATCACTCATTTTAAATATAAAATGAATTTTATATTTTAATACTAATATTTTATATTCCATATATTTAATATAGAATGCTAAAACTTCATCATTTCTACAACTGAGCCATATAACTTCTAGGAGGTCTGAGAAGAAAAACCAAAATCAGCCATAATAATTCACTCTTCAACATGCTTTAAAAATCACTGGAGGAACTTGGTACAGAATCTTGAGATCCAGCATTTTAATTCAGTGGGTCTGGGGTAGGGATTAAGAATCTGCATTTACCCAGACTCTTAAAGAGTGTGAATGATACTGAGAAACACTGCATTTAGAATTGAACAATTTACAGAGCTGTTCATAAACATAACCCACTGATCACCATAACCATCCTACAAGGACATATCGGCTTAACAGCTAAGGGTCCTGCAGCTTGCGGGTGGGGGACGCTGACTTGGCCTGTCACTCTACATAATTTTACAATTGATTGGGCACCAGGAAACACATGTTCTCCTACCAGCTCCACACATTACACGATTACACATTACACGACTATCTTAAAACCTTTTTAGTGGGATGCAAAACACATTCTGCAGGGAGTATTTTCATTAACCCTCAAGGAGCTGGAAGTTCAGGGCAGCTAAGTGACTGGGGTTAGATAACAACCTGGACATAGCAGAAGCCAGGACCTGAAGCCAGACTCCCGAGCCCCTTCCTCAGCCTCAGCTTTCACTCTCAAACAAATATAGTCAATTCTCGTTACTCGCAGTAGTTCTCTTCTCTAAAGTCACCATGAACTCTGACGGAGTGAACGCTGTACCACTGCTCCTACAGAGGACACAGAGGTAGGCTCCTGGGAGCCTCTGTTCACACTTTTGTCAACTGATGAATACCTCCCCTTGTTTTATGTGTTTCTATCAAAGACACCTTATTCTACATGCACACAGTTGTCTCATCAGCATTAAACTCAAAGCCACCACACTCTAACTCAGGCCTGACTGAAGCTCTCCTAACACACACTTTCCCCATAAGGCACGTTACAGCCTCTGTGTACCTTGGAACCCTAACCAGGACGGTAGCTCTGGACTTGGAGGCCATTTCAAACAACAAAATCACCAACAAAGAGTACAAGGATGCAGAACACGTGGCACTAAATAGACCTCTGAGAGAACGCTTGTTTACAGTCTGAAACAAGGAGACAAGGTGTCACCTAGTCTGACCTCAGCTGGAACAGGCACGCTGGGCCACTCAAATTTTCACCCCTGTGTACGCGTCTGTAAATGAGAAAGTGTGTTGGTTTCAGGTAAAAATAAATCTAGCTGGTAGGTGAATTTATTAAGTGTGGCGTCCATGAACAATGAGGACTGACTGAGTGGGTGTTAGATTAAGGATAAGGGGAGCCTTCAGCCCTGCCCCCCTTCTCTGCAGCCTTTTTGTTGGGAGCTTAGTGCACTGGAAGCTGCCTCCTGGCTCCCTGGGGCCCAGGCAGATGCCTGCCTCCAATTGGCTCCCTCAGCCCTGTCCCCACCAGGCTTCCCGGGCCTCTTCTAGGCAGAGGCCCCTGCATTTTTCTGGAGCCTGACATGGCATCAGTGGCGTGGAACCCTGTCACCTGTGGGGGTTTCAGCCACTCTGTAGAACATCTACAGAAAATTACACAGATAATTCGAGGCACCATCTATCGCCCTTGCCTGGCTTCTGGGCTGCCCCGCGCCCTCTTCCAAAACATCAGTAGGACGGAGCCAAAGAAACTGAAATCCAAAGCCACTGATACTGCTACCATAAGAAAAATAAGACAGAAGAGTACACTTTCCCTTCACTCTCTGCTTTTTCAAATCATTTGCATTCTTGGATTATTGCCAGGATAGATCACCACTAATCTAAACCAGCAGCTGGATGGGACACGCTGGTGGTGTAGGGGTTAACTCTGTGACCTCCTTAAGCTGCTGAGGAGTCAGGTCTAATTTTATACTATAACTGGATCTGCCAGCAGCCCTCCTTTGGCCCAAGTGCTGAGGTATGTTGGAGGCCCGAGTCAGCACTTCTGGGGACTCGGAAAGCAGAGCCTGTTTTTCCCTTGCTGCTCAGCCTGAGCCAGGCCCTGGGGGTTTAAATGGCAATGGCCTGGTTAGTGCTATGCTGGGGCCACAAGGCTTCATTGCTTCCTGCAGACTCCCACCCCGATGCATCCTCTACTGAGCTGCCCCGAGCTGGGCACAATGAAGGGCCTCGGGGCAGCTCAGTACAGGATCCCTCAGGGAGGATGGAGATCAGAGCTGGCCTCAGAAACCCACAGCACTTCACAGCCACAGAGAGCCTGGGCCGGGGCGTCTTCATGACCCTGCTTCTGCACGTCACGCACACCCTGCAGCTTAGCCACACCATGCATACCGTGCGCCTCTGTCACACCATGCACACCTTGCTCCTCAGTCTCACCATGCACACCCTGCTCCTCAGCCACACCATGCACACCCTGCTCCTCAGTCTCACCATGCACACCCTGCTCCTCATTCTCACCATGCACACCCTGCTCCTCAGCCACACCATGCACACTCTGCTCCTCAACCACATCATACACTTATTGTGCACACATAACCATGCACACCAAGCCCTGACAACCCTAACATGTAGGAAGAATGCCATCTATGCTATGGGCCTTTTCACCTCACCGTTTCCTAGAAAGCAAGGGAGAAACCTATTTTAAGAAACACCAAGAAGAATTGAAGCTTTGGGTTGATCAGGACTTTTGTTAGGGTCCAGATTCAAGAGACAGTCTAGTTCTGTCTTTTCGGGCACTTATATTGAAATGTCACAGCCAAGAAAGACTACTGTACTCTCCAGTGCCCTGTCCTCCAACCTCCAGAACCCCCTTGCTGGGTTTCCAGGATAATATTTCTATTGAGATTTACTGAGTGTTTATAACACATCAAAGCACTTTTTCAAATCTGTTAACGTTGCACATCTTGAAAGGTTATTCAGCAGGTTCTGGTGACTGTGTTTCCTTGATCGGGATGCAGAGACACAGAAGCTTTGTCTCAAGACCACAGCAAAGACCATTCATCTGTATCATGCTGGGCCAAAGGGGTGTGGAGGAGAGTGTTCCGTGGAAGCAGGGGTGGGACAAGGAAGAGGGCCATGCCACAGGGCCAGGCCATGCAGAAAGGATGCAGAGAGACATGTTACCTCCAAAGAGGCCATTTGAGGGGAAAGGGCTCAGGATCACTGTTTCCCCCTTTTCAGGCTGGCCCGCTTCACTATCTGAGCCCCCTTCCTGCCCTCTATCAGATCCGGCTGCAGGTTGCTCCCTCTCAGCTCCACCTGGAGACATTAGCAGAGAGGGAAAGCAGGACAGATCACACAGAGAGACACGGCAAAGACAGACAAGAGATTGAAAAGGCCTCCTCTGGGAGGCTCGAGGGTGAGCCCAGAGGGGGTGAGACTGAAACCGGAAGAACTGGTGCACAGGTGAGCAGCAGGTAAAGGTGCGGTCACTCAGTAAAGCGAGGGCCACCTCAGTACCTTGGCGTGTTTCATAAAGTAATCAATATCAGCTTCCAGATCACTAGGGTCCTCTAGGGGCCCCTCAACAATCACCTCTTCATGTTCCTGGGTGTCACCGGCACCAGATGAGTCTATCTGCCGAACAACTTTGCGAATGATCTGGAAAAAAAGAGGTAAGGGAGTAAGGGCTTCTCAAGACAGAGCTGGAGAAGAGTGAGTCCCTAGGAATGAGAGCAGGGAACTTTCCTTGAGTGGCCAAGAACAGGGACACTCTCTCCCCCACATGGTGGTGTAGACGTGCTTGCAGAGCACTGCTTCAGCAGGGCTAGAATTCACAGAGGGTGTGGGCAGTTTTCATTACTTATCAGGGTCTGACCACATGTCACTTCTATCTTGAGCCCATAGCATTTCATTCTGCCTCTTGGCATGGGTGAAAATACCGTTTGTCTTCCTCATAAGTTCCTAATGACAGAGGGCGCTTCTTTTCTGTGTAAAGTAATTCAATTCAGTTCACCATTCTCTTATCCATTCATCCATATATTCTAGCAACTGTTTACTCTGCCCCTCCCATGTGCTAGGAGTGGGAAATACAAACATAAGCAGGAGGGCAGCTGAGCATAGACAGAATCTTGCTCCACCGTAACATGAGTAGCCACGGTCGGTGGGGGGTAGAAGGGGGTCTTCCAGTTCCTCCTTCCTCTCCCTTGTGCCCACACCTACTACCAAGTTTGGTGCTCAGAACCACAGGCAAACTCCTGTCTACTGAATGAAATCTGTTAACAATCCAATGCATTTCCATCTCCTTTTTATGTTAGGAGGCACATGGTAATGTGGGGCCATACTGCTGTCTTACAGATCTGTTTTGAGGGTTCGGTAGCAGAGGGACCTGCTTTTTCTGGAACCGAGTAGCAGGAGCTAGACAGGCTGAATCAGAAAAAGAAACTACAAGGAGTTTCAGATGGGGAGTGAGGAAGACAAGGGCCCCCCACACCTGGACAACCCCCCTGAGGGGGTTGCTTACGCCTGAGGCTTGCTCACCCTTCCATTATGGCAGCTGAGAGCAACTGAGGGAGAATTCCACTGCCTTCTAACCTCTAGCCCACCTCCCTCTTTCCAGCTCAGGGGGATGCACTGCACCCACCTTCTTGGTGACAATGTTGCCCTGCTCATCCGTGAATTGTTCCTCTGTCACCTGCTCCCCTGGAATATTCTGAATCTCATTGCCCTGGAAATAGAGAAAGGGAGAAAATTCAAGATTGGTAAGGGAGAGTTTGGGAATAAAAATGGAAAAGAAGGAGGTAGATCAGCAGCAGCAGCAACAGCCATGGTTTGACAAGTCCTCAGTGGACTTGAGGTGAGAGGCGCCCTGTGGGCCATGGGCCTGCGGACAGGATGCAGCCTAAGCTTGCAAGTGCTTTGTGTCTGCTTTGTGCCTACAACAGCAGCAGAAGTGGGCAAAACAGGGATGACCACACAGGCTTACTCAGGGAGGAGGCCCCGAGACAGAAGGGAGGCATGTGGTTTATATTTTGACGGCCTGCTTCCAGAGGATGGTTGGGACAGAAGCAGGTTGAGGCCTCCTAAGTCCCAAAGCTGAACTCTCGCTGCCACCAGAGTGCATACACATGGCCTGGGCTCCCAAATGACCCCGGGGCCTCCTGATCCTTCTCTTCCATCATGTCCCCTCACCCAGAGGCCAGAGATTTCCCCAGCAACTCCCACACACAGCACAGTCCTGTGCCCTCAGCCCCAGCCCCCTGACTCCTAGTTCCACCGCCCACCTCCAGCCCCAGCCCCGCCTCCTGCCTGGCGGTTACCTTCCAGAGGACCCGCCGCCGAACCACCTTGGTGGAGATGGTCTCCTCTTCGTCACTTAGGCCCCCGTTTTCCCCCAGCTCCTTGTCCAGCTCCTGGTGGATGTGCCTCAGCACAAAGCTCAGGGAGCCCTTGACAATGTGCATCATGTTCTGACAGCTGACCAGGAAGAAGCCCAGCAGCACTAGGGTGACCATGAGCTGGGTGATGAAAGTCCACATCCTCACCTCCTCCTCGGCAGCCTGGCCTAGGGACCAGCGGAGCCAGGGATCCAGCCACTGTGGGGTCCGGCCTCTCATTCTCCTCTTGCACTCCTGAGGGCCCCTCGGACCCCTTCCATTCTCAGTCTCTTGGGCTCCTACTCTCTCTAGGCAGGAGAGCAGCCCCTCCAGTAAATGACCCGCTGGAGTGCCCTCCTGCTGAGCGGCCCCAGGCTCTGCCCATGCTCTGGGTGACGTCAGGCTTTGATAATTTTAGCTCCCAAGCCAGCTGCCGGGACTGTCCAACTGGGCAGAAGGAAGTCAGCAGGTGCTCCTGTCCTGGGCACTGAGAGCGCATGTCAGAGTCGCTGTGTGAGCGACACCCACCCTGCCCGCTCTTGCCTTTCCTGACCTGATGGCAACTAAAGGCAGTTATGCCCAGGGAGCGGCTGGAGGATGTGGCTGCTTGTGTGTGGCCCTGCGCTGCTCCTGCGGTCATCAGGGTGATGCTCGCCCTTGTGGCCATGGGACCAGCTAATACCCTGGAAAGTGAAGGGCTTATTTCAAAAATAGCCTCTGGTGAGTGATTTGCTCCGGCACAGCCAAATGAGCCCAGCAGGGTCCAGCACAGGTGGTGGGGCCACCCGGAAGCCCAGTCGTGATTCCCAGCAGCCCATGGGCTTTCAGTCCCCTCCTTTATTGGGCACAGCAAGCCGAAGTGTAAGTAGCTGGTGTGTCTATTTAAGGCCTGTCTTCACAGGTTCTTCCCGTTCTGGGCTACCCATACCCATGAACAGGAGCCACATTCTTTGCTCGTTGGTGAGCTATGTGGCAGCTGGGACTGACAGGAATTTCACTTTCCTATCGGGCAGCTTCTCTTTGAGTAGCTGTTGTGCAGCAGAATGAACAAAGATCAGGGACACAGTACACTGACCCTGCAATTCACTGTGTGTGTGTGTGGCGGGCAGCGGTGGTGGTGGGGTGTTGGGAACACTGGGCACCTTCTCTGGGCCTCAGTTTCCTGAACTGCACAGCAGGAATGAAAGAGCTCTCCCGCCCCCATTTCTAAGTGTGCCGTGAGTGTCTCAGGGTTTATGAGAATAAACCCTGCTGTGAATAAGGACAAGTGAACGCTGGTGTGTCCACATGCTGGTGGTGGGCTGTACATTTCACTTAGTAACTCGGTTAAGCCTTGCAATGATCCAGTCATACATGTTCTATAATTTTCCCATTTATACAAAGGAAATGGAGGCACAGAGAGTTTAAGTAGCTTGCCTAGGTGAAGCTTGCCTAGCCTGAGTCAGTTTTCAAACTCCTTTTGCTTCACTAAATATTGCCTCATTTCAATAAGAAAGTATCTGGGGTACAACAAAACAAAAACAAATGGACAATTATAAACCAGAAACATCCTGCAGGGGAGAAGGAGGGGGAGGAATCGGAGGGAGGAGCACAGGGGGCTGCGGTGATGGTGCAGGGTGCATTGGGGAAGGAAATTCTGTGGGGACTACAGCGTGGGTGGGGGGGGGTGTGGAGAGGGAAGCAAACATTGTTTAAAAATGAACAATGATGTAAAAATATATAAATAAAAAGAAAATTTTAAAATAAAAAAAAGAAAGTAAGTATCTGGGAAAATAGAAGCCCATGGTCACATATGCCAAGGAGCTGGACATGGCACCGTGTTCGGTTCTGAACCACTCAGAAGAGTCCAGCTTCAGAAATCACCCCCTCCCTTTCCCCTACTTCCCCCAGGTCCATAGAGAAGGATTGGTTGTTTCTAGTCATTTCAGGCCCAACTCTCAAGTGTCAAATCACAGGACTTCTCTCTATCTGTCACTATTTCCAGAGACTCACCAGAAATACTAGTAAATGGCTGCTTCCAAACTGCACCGTAAATGGGCCTTGTTATCAAAGCCCAGGCAGTCAGATGATTAGGACAGCAGTTCAGCGGCACAGCCACCTCCCTAAGGCCAGGGAGGAGGTAAGGCTCTAAGCCCTGCACACTCTCACACCCAGAAGCAGGAATCAGATTCTCCTGGCTGACCGTGTGACACTCGGCCTCTTTGGGCCTCAATTTCCTTGTCTGTACATAAGACAGTCTGACTCTATGATCTAGAAGGTTTCTCTCAGCATCCCCAGGGACTGTCCTTCTTTCTCCCCTCACCAAAGGCTGAGGCAGAGGCGAGGCAGAAAAGAAGCTCCTGGTTTCCTTCTCTCTCCCAGGATCAGGAGCATGGACCCAGCCAGTTTAGGCACCTAAACCCGCCTGATGAGAAGGAATGCGCAGGAGTGGTGTGAGGTTAAAAATCAACACAGCCACCTGTCCTGCCAAGGCACATGCTTGGCCAGGAAGCCTTCTAGGTAGAACCCTCGTTGGGTCTATTTAGAGCTGACTGGCAATGTCGTACAGTCAGCATTCCAGGACCACATTGGAGCCTGTCTCTTCCTGGGGGCCTCAAAAGTGGCTTCGGGGGTCCTCCCTGGTGGCGCAAGGGGTTAAGACGCAACCTAGGAAGCTGTCCTCAGCCTCTACAACATGAGTTCGATCCCCCCCGGCCAGCCAGGGAGCTACCCACATGGCACAGCAGACCTCTCCTGACTTACCCACTGCTCCCCTCAGCAGTGTTTCAATCTGCCTGTCCTGCTCCCCACTCTGTCTCTGGTGAATCCTCTCACCACCCCCATTCACACCCCTCTGGCCTGTACCCCAGCTCTTGTATGCATAAATAAATAAATCTTTAAAAAAAAAACCACAAATATTCTTTAAAAGAAAAAAAGGTGGCTTCGGGGGCTCAGGTTCAGATTGCAGGGTGGGGGGTGAGAAGAAAAGAAAAAAGCAGAGGAAAGGAGAGGCAGGTGGGCTTCTGGGTGAGGGGAGGTGCTGACTAGAACATAAAGAAACAAGACAAGAACACATCACTGATGCTCATAGACCAGCAATGAAGAGCATATCAAAACACATAAATTTAAGAACCCATATTAATGAGATGTTTGGGATTTGCTTCAAAATAATATGGGGTGGGGAGATGAAACAAGCTGTGAGTGGGTAATTATGGAACCCAGTTGGTGTATGCTGGCTTATATTCGCATTGGTTTGCAATTTTCATAACAGTTGTTTTAAAAAACCACATTAAATACGTTAAAATGGATGTTCGTGGGGGGCGGGCAAGAGAATGGGAATGGGAGTGAAGATAAAAATAAAACAAGCAAAGAAGGGTGAACTGACAGGAAGACTCGAGAAGGAAGACAGGGAAGAGAGAGCCTACAGGGGAACATTCTTTCCATGCCAGCCCCTATTCCACTTTGTGAGCGCCACCCACAGCATCACAGAATTCCCAAGCTGGATGAACCCTGGTGATAATCCAGTCACTCCCGAGTTTTCCAATGAGGAAAATGAGGTGCCAGAACAGAGTGGCTGGGCCACCGCCATGGCCACACGGACACGACAGGACCAGAGTCAGCTGGACACTCCTCTTGGTTCTAAGCCCTTTCTAGAACATGCTGGAAAGAGAATAGAAACAAAACCCATGACTTTGGAGTTAGCCACAGCTAACTCAGACTCCACCTCAGAACCTGTGTGTGTCTTCAGACAAGTTGCTCAACTGTTAGCTAAGCACAGTCCTTAGGGAGCAAGGAGCCAAGAGCTGGTAAGGGTAAAGCCGAGTAGGCTGGGCCTGTAGTTAGAAAATGGCTGCCTCCCCCTCCTCTCAGTAGGAATCAAGGCAGACAGGTAGACCAGGACCTTGTATCCTAACTTCTAGAGGTGAGTTACTCCCTCGAATTTTGGAGAAAGGAAACACACTCAGCTTGGGGTAGTGGGAATGAGGCTGCAGGAGGCCTCACACCCCTGCCAGGTCTGAAGTAGGCACATCAGGTTTCTGCGGGCTCTCACCTTTACCAGCCTGGAGAGGGTGCTCTCAGCCTCTTGTGCCCACTCTCGGGAGCCTTGTCGTCTTCGTTCCCTGTCAGTCTGGGGGCTCTCCATCTCGGGCTGCTCTATCCTCACAGGCTCAGTTGAAGACACCAGGACCTTCTTGTACTCCCGAGACCCACTGGGCTCCAGCCCTTTGACAGTGGTGACTGTTTTCTGGAATGAGTGTGGGCCTCGTGTGACTTCTTCTTGCCAGAAACCTTGTGTGGGATCTTGCAGGTAAGAGACAATGGAGCCTTCCCCATCCCAGTCCTGTAATCTGGGGTCCAGGAAGAAAGAAAGGACACCAGTCACCCTTTAGTCTCTGCTCTATCAGACGCGCCCCACCTCTATCCAGGACACACCCTGCTGTGCCCACCAGGGGGCAGGGGAGTGTAGGCAAGCCACACAGCTGACTGCCCCACCAGAGAGGCACGGACTGGCCATCCAAGCTGTCTAGTGGACAGGGACAGAGAACCAGTGCCATGATCCCCTCCTTTTGAGAGGACAGCTCTCAACTCCAGGCTGCCGAGGAACTTTGCTCACATGGATGGGCCTGTCACCACAGTCTCCACACCAGTATCAACCCCACCTCCCCCAGCCCTATGGCCACCCCACTCAACAGGCCTCACCCTGGTACTCATCTGACCAGGGAATCACTTTTTTGCCTTGAAATGTTCTCTTCATGGCTTTTAGGATACCACATTTCCCCCAACCTCCAGGGACACTCCTTCTCAGTGTCCTTTGTTTGAATCCTCCTAATGTCCCCGATTCTGAGTATGGGCCTGCCCCAAGGCTCAGTTCTCAGACTCATCTTTATCTATATCCATTTCCTAAGTGAGGTCATCAACCCATCGCCTCACACCCCTCAATAGGCCTCACACCCTTGTGCCCAGATGTATGTCTCTAGCATCTTATCCCTGAACTACAGAGGTGTCCATGCTTGCCCTACGCCTCCACCGTGGATTTCTAATAGGTGTCCAAACGTCGTCAAACCCACACTTGTGCTCTTCCCCCCTGACCTGTTGTTCCACATAGTCAGTCTCCTCACACAGGCAATGGCGTCTTCACCCTTTCGACTGCCAGGCCAAGGAGACCAGGGTCCTCTCTGTCTCCTTTTTCCCTCTCACACCTCAATTTTAAAATCTATCCTGGACACATACCAATTCTCACCACTATACTGTTACCTTCTTATCCACAGTGCCTCAGCTCTTGCATCGTGGCTCACTTCCCTGCTTCTAACCCTGGCCGTGTCAGGCTACTTTCAACTTCAAACCCTCCACCATATCATCCAGTAAATGCCAAGGTCTTTCTGGGACCTCAAGGTCTGACATGGCCCTGGGACCTTAAGGTCTGACATGGCCCCACGACCTCCCTGACCTCATCTCCCTTGACCCTTTGGCTCTAGACACCAAGACCTTCTCACCTTCCTCAAATGTGCCACCTCAAGGCCTCTGTGGGATTTCTTCCCCCTGGTACTCACAAGTCTCACCCCCTGACTTCCTTCAAGCCTTTATGCCAATATGGCCTCTGGTTTCCTGGGTCACCCCATCTATAATTTCAACCACCCTGCCTCCCTATACATACACACCTCCTGTCTCCCTTCTCTGCTTGGCTTTTCTGTTTAGTACTTATCATTATCTAATATTTCTCTTCTAATTAGTTTCAATTTTATATTATTTATTGTCTGTTTCCCTACTAGAGCATAAACTTCTGGCAGGAAGGAACTTCTGTCTGTTTTGGTCAAGGCCACATCTCCAGCACCTATGTGTCTGGCACATAGTAAGCCCCCAATATGGCATGAGGGAGTGAATTCATCTGTCCCCACTGCAAGACTGACCAAGGTCCCAGAGCCTAACTCTGCAACCCACCTAAGCCTAGAACCCTGGGCTTCTGGGTCCCCATGGAGTGAACTGCTGTTACAGTGACCAGCACACAGTAAGTGCTCAAGCAATGCTGGGCAAGTGAATGGCATCACCGGCTGTTAGAAGATGCCCTGTCTCCAGGAAAGCCAGTATTTCACTTTGAAGCCTCACAGGCTCAGCCTGTCCTCTTCTTCCCAATCGTCAAAGGATTCATTTGGGAAACTACTTAAGTCCTGGCTGTCTCATTTTCTTTATAATATTCTTTCTCTCCTGAGGGATTTGGCTACACCATGTGTCAGGGTGCAGTGTGGGTGGCAAGGAGCGATTTCCCATGACCTGGCTGGTCCTGAGCTCTTGGGTGGCCACAGCCTTCTGGGAGCACACAAATGATCTCCTTGCTTTAGGGAAAATGTAGAAAGCACAACAATATGGAGGAAAGGTCGCTGTCACTTACTGTGCCATAACCCTCCACCCCTGTCTATTTCTGTCTCTCTCCCCCTCTCCCCAAGGCTTCCTCTGCACTTGGCATTGTGCTGGGGCTGTACTGGGTGTCCGCTGTGTGGATGTGAATTGAGCCAGTGGCCTGGGGACTCTCAGTGTCTTCAGAGGTGCATAAGGCCCTTCTGCCTGAACCCTAATCCTAGCCCAAACCCTAACCCCAGCCCTAACCCCATGCTGCTTTCCTGCTGCTGGCACAGGACCAGGCTTGTCATCACAGGAGGCTTGGTGAGAAGAGTCACCCAGAATAACTATCTCTTAACAGTTCAAAGTTCTGTCTTGCCCCAGATAAGCCCACCAGCCTCACTCTCCTTTTTTAAAGGAGTGTAAGTAGAAGGGCACCATTTATACGCTCTGTCACAGGCAAGCTGTGTCCCCACACAAGTAACAACTGGGCCCTTGCACTTCTAGATTTCTGAATATCGTCCTCACAATAGACACAAGAGAGAAAGGGAATCCAGAGCTCCTGCCTCCTCCTACATTTAGAAGTTGGGGTTTCCGGGCTTTATAGTCTCTCTCCTGAGTACCCTCCCTCCTGTCCCAACAGCCCCTCCTGTTGGCCTGAGGTCTTGGGGAGGGTGTCTTGGAGAGGAGCAGGCCTTTGTAGAACACAGCTCATCTCTTGTTGGACAGAGGCCTGAGGGATGCCTGGGTGGCTTCAGAGGCAAGCTGGGTCCACACAGATTTTATTTCTCCAAGGGCATTTAGGATATAAGGTCAGGGTTGGCAGCAGCACCCAAGAACTCCCTCTGTCCTCATTGCTGGGCACAATCTCCCCTGGATGCCCAGGAAGATGAACAGCATCCACCCGGTAGCCCAGCCCTTACCTGTCCTGGCTGGTCTCCATCACCCGACTCACGTTGGGGGACTCTGTGATGCGGGCTTGCACCCTCTGCTGGCCTGAAACAAGAGACACTTCATTCTCTGAGTCCTGCCCTGCACCTGTCGAGTCCTCCTGCCTCTTATGACCTGGCAGCTTCTCTTCTGACCTCTGACCTTCCTCCTGGTCAAGCAAATCGATAAGGCCATTTGTGGCATCAGAATCCACTGTGTCGTCCTCCACAAGTTCCAGAGAGCCCAGCGTGGGGCCCTGGGGTCCCTCGGAGAGCGCCCCCTCCAGCTTCCACTCGTGGCCGGTGGCGTCAGAGTCCTCGGCCTTGCTGCACTCCAGAGAGGAGTCCTCAGCAGTGACCAGGGAGGGAGTGAGGCCTGCGGACCACACCTGCATGTCAGACATCTCCAGCATGGCGTCATGCTCCGTGGCCGCCAAGGGGATGGCATCTATGACGGCCACCTCGTTCCAGTACTGGTCTGCACGCAGTGGAGAGGGAAGCGCGTAGTGCAGGGAGGCAGGGGACAGCAGCTCGTCCTGCAGCGAGGAGTAACCTGGATGGGCAGACAGAGGGCAACATGCTCCAGAAGCGATTTTTGTCACACACGCTTACGTGCAAGTCCAGGCACACACACACACAGGCACAGCCAGAGATATGCATGCGCATTCCGGCAAGGGGCTTTCCAAGCTCAAAGTCCAATGCTCAGGCCTTGTGGCTGCTGCCCAGGACATCTGGGCAAGAGAAACAAGGCTCTGGGTTGGGGGAGGGGCAGCCAGGGAGTGGGGCTGGAGAGGAGGGCTCCTTTGCTGGGTGGCAAAGAGAAGAGATTGGAATTCTTTCTTATCCCAGCTCAGAGCACTAGGTAGAGAAGCCTGGATCCAAAGGACTTGTGCTCCAATAGGTGTCCAATCAGATGTGAGCCCAACTTCTCAATGGCAGGGCAGAAAGAAAAGCTGATCTTTCTGTGCCCAAAGTTTCCCTTTAGCACAATCCACAGGGCTTTTGATAGGATGCACCTTAAAGGGAAGGAACCACCCAACCAGAACCGGGGTCAGTGACCAAGTTGCCTTGGAGGGGCTAACGGGGTACACTGAACACCCACAGATCTTAGTACAGTGGTCAGATGAGAAACCATTTGGTTTGGAATGGAGTAACTCAAGTGCCCTATTGGTTCCAGAAACCCTGAATGGTCTAAACAGGTGCAAGGAGGGTTCTAAGGATTCAAAATTGGGGGCCAGGTCAGAGGGCAACATGGGATACCCCAAACACCTACTGTCCTGAAACTCCTCACCCACATGCCCCAAGCTGTTCACCCCAGCTCCAGACCAGCTCCCTCTGGTGGGAGGGAGCCAGCTAGCCCAGTCCCCAAGGGCACAGCCTGTCCAACGACTGTTCCTTGATGGGCTCGGGTGCAGTCCCTGAGAGCCCGCTGGAGGCAGTGTGCTGACCCCTTGCTGTTCAGAAGCTACAAGGCACCCGCGTGAGCAGCACAGGGAAATGAGGAGGGGGGGGGGGTCTGTCCCATGTGGATGAGCAGTGTTCTAAAGGAGGCTCCTCAGTTCTCTTCCAGCCAGGAGCGAGGGCCCCTGCTACAGGGGAAGGAACGCCCCTGACTCCCCTTCCGAGTAGCTGCCTATCTATGGTGGGAAAAGGGAGGAGAAGACAAGAGTCTCCATTCAGAAACTGGGATCAGGAGGGCGCCCACGACTTCTGAGGATTGAGCTGACCAGGGGAGGCCCATGGGTCTGGGTGGGGCTTCCCTCCGCAGCATCTTAGAGCACTTCCTGCCGTCCAGAGAAGCCACCTGACCTAGTTTTCAAACTCTTCATTCTGCCTCCACCCCTCACAGCCTTCAGGCTGCCTTCAGCCCTTCCCCGCCTCAGGCCTCCTTCCAGCCGAGCGGACCCTGCCCCTTCCCGGCTCGGCTCTTCAGCGCCTCGCTACCCTTGACAACAGCATCTCCAGCTGTCCTCATTCAGCCAACAATGTTAATGGAGGCCCAATTACATTCCAGGTGCCGTGTAGGCTGGGGATTACAAACACAAAAACTCACCGACAAGACAGTCTCTCTTGTCCTCTTTTTCATGACTTTTTCCCAATAGCTCTAGCTCACCTCGATTTCCCTCATCTTTGCACCTGTTCTATGTCCCCCGACTCAGCTGCTCGGGTCACTGCACTCTGATAGCAGAGACAAGGTCTGCCTTCCCCTTCCATTACCTAGGACAGGGTTGGGGGCCCACTGGCCCCACTTGCAGAGTTCTTCCCCCATGTGAGGGGGACACAGGAGCCAGAACAGAATGAACTTACCCCGAGTCAGCAAAACCACAGTCACTCACACGTCCTGTGTGTTCCATGTGCCAGGAAGCATAGCATGTGACTGTCATGCATGCTTTCTTAATCTGCCCAGGAGAGCTTTCTTCCTGACTGATCCCTATAAGTCTGTGTGGCTCCAGGCCCCATAATAAGGAGGAGGAGGAAGAGCATAGTCAGTGGGCGGCTGAGGTGGGTGAGGGGCAGGGTTGGGGTGTGGAGGGTTGTGCAGTGGCCTTTTAGCTCTGGCCAAACTAGACGGAAGAGGGAGACGTGGGTGAGTAGAAGTGGGCAGGTCACATCTCACCATGATACTAACTCCAAGTCACCCTAAGTGAAACTGTGACTTAAGCAACCGGGAAACCACAGCTTAGGTCTTCAAACCCTCCACAGAAATCCTCCTGATATACGAGAAATGAACATTTAGAATCTGATTATTTTCTTATTGTTATTCTTAAAAACATTATTCTATTATTTCCATTATTAATTGAACATCTCTTTTATAGAAAACATATCTAACATGCAACTTTTATTTGTCACATTCCTACAAGGAAACTATTATTGTTCCTATTTTATTGATTAGGAAGCTAGAGGTTTAGTAACGACGTGCTTAAGGTCACACGGTAAGGGTGGTCTTTTCACTAGATTTCGCTATTTAATAGCTGTTGACAATAGCTTGAGGTATGCTGAGGTACAATGAAAGCAAATATTTATAGCAGATGATTAGGTAAGTTCTGACACAGGTGTAACCCACAAAACCATCACCACAACTCCACGCACCCGCCATCCCTGAAAGGTTTATTCATTTTTCTTTGTAACCTTTCTCCTACCAGCCAGGGAACCAGTGATCGACTGTCTGCAGTCAAATCTCTACCCCTGAGCTTATACTCCCTGACCTACTTTCTGTCACAAGACATTAGTTTGCATTTCACACAATTTTATATAAATGGAAGAATACAGTATGTCTCTTTTTTCCTGACTTCTTTCACTTTGCCTAATTATTTGGGCTTCATCCACATTGTTGTATATATTGCTACTCATCCATTTTTATTGTGGAAACACATTCTATTGGATGGATACACCAGTTTATCCATTCACCTGCTGACAGACATTTGTGTTGTTTCCATTTTGAGGATATTACAAATAAAGCTGGTTGCCTATGGAATATGCTTTCTTTTGGGGGGGGGTAATTATCTAAGAGTGGAATGGCTGGATCATAGGGCAGGTATATGTTAGTTCATGAGAAACAACCAAAGTGCTTTCCAAAGTGGCTATACCGTTATTTCACATTCCTGTCAGCAGTGTATAAGAGTTCCTGTTCCTCCATCAACTCACCAGCACTTGGTAAGGTGTAGGGGGCTCTTCTTGTAGCTTTAATTTTTATTTCCCTACTTACTAATAAAGTTTAGGAGATTTTCATGTGCTTATTTGCCATTTGTTTGTCTCTCGGGTTAAGTGTCTGTTCAAATATTTTGCCTATTTTTTATTTCTCTCACTTCTGAAGGATAATTTTGTGGGATATAGAATTCTAGATGTTTTTTTAATTCTTTTTTTGGTGTCCATACTGAAATTTTCACGCCACTTTCTACTTGCTTGTGGGGTTTCTGAGAGGTTGGATGTCATTCCTATCTTTATTTTCTATAGGTCAGGTGTTTCTTCTTTATTTCCTCTGGTTTCTTTTAGAATTTCTTTGTGATTTCTGTAATTTGAAAATTATATGCCTAGGTGTTGGTTGTTTGTTGTTGTTGTTGTTTTCTATCTGACGTGTTGTTCTCTGAGTTCCCTGGATCTGTGGATTGGTATCTGAGATTAATTTGGGGGAAATTCTCAGTCATTATTGTGTTGAATATTTCCTCTATACTTCCCTTTCTTCTCAGTCTGGTATTTCCATTATGTGTCTGTGACACCTTTTGCAGTTATCCCAAATTCCCTAGATATTATTCTTTTTATCCTTGTTCTCTTTAATTTTCAGTGTTGGAGATTTCTACTGAGATATTCTTTTTTTTAAAAGATTTATTTATTTATTTTTACAAGCACTGGGTACAGGCAGAAGCGTGGGAAGGTGAGAGAATTTACCAGAGCCAGAGCAGGGAGCACAACAGGCAGAAGGACTGAAGTACACTGTTGAGGGGAGCAGCGGGCGGCAGGAGAGGTCTGCGCGCCATGTGGGACCCTCGCCCGGTGGCCGGGGATCGAACTGGTGCTGCAGAGGCTGAGGACAGCTTCGCAATCCAGCACTCAACCGCTGCACCACCGGGGAGGCCCTCTACTGAAATATTCTTAAGCTCAGAGATGCTTCCTTTATTTGTGTCCAGTCTACTAGTATGCCCAGTAAAAGCATTCCTCATTTATGTAAAGCATTTTTTGACCTCTGAAATTTCTTTAAGGCTCTTTCTTAGAATTTCCACTGCTCTGTTTACATCATCCATCTGCACTTGCACGATGTCTACTTTATTCATGGAGCCATTCGTATATTAATCAGTTTTTAAAATTCCCTATCTGATTATTCCAATGTTCTCACCATGTCTGTTTTTGATGTTTGTTCTGTATCTTCAAATTGTGTTTCTCACCTTATCCAGACATGAGGTAATGTTAAGAGGAACTATTATAAATAGGTCTTTAAAAATATATGGTGGTAAGATTTTCAGGGAGGAGTAGTGTTCTATTTCTACTACTAAATCTCATTCAGGTAAGCTGTTCTTCTCCATATTCACCTGTCTCTCCCCAATTTTAGGGGTGGCAATTTACTCTGTGCCCTTACCTCTATTACAAATCCTAGAAGAGTTGATTTTTTCACTTTGCTCAGCTTTTTACTTGCTGTTAGGACACAGTGGTAACTTCCAAGCTTTTTACATGCAGGCCCAGATACTGATTTAGTTTTGAATGTTAAACCACCTTGCATGCCAATAAACCCCACTTCGTCATGATGTACTATCCTTTCTACACAGTGCTGGGTTTAATTTATTAAAATTTAGTTTATATATTTTTTCATAAATGTTCATTAAGAATATTAGTTTGTAGTTTCCTTTTAATGCCTTTTTGAAATTATTATTACCAACAATAGGTAATGCAGACCTCTTAGAACAGTTGGGAAGTATCATGTCTTTTAAATTTTTCTAAGCAATCTGTTCCTTAAATGTTAGAATTGACCAGTGAGGTCATCTAGGCTTGGAATTTTATTTATTTATTTATTTAAAAAAAGAATTATTTATTTATTTATCTATTTATTTATTTATACAAGCACTGGGTACAGTCAGAAGCGCGGGAGGGTGAGAGAATTCACCAGAGCCAGAGTAGGAAGCAGAATAGGCAGACTGACGAAATACACTGCTGAGGGGAGCAGCGGGCGGCAGGAGAGGTCTGTCATGCCATGTGGGACCCTCGCCCGGAGGCCAGGGATCGAACCGGCACTGCAGAGGCTGCGGGCAGCTTCGCAGCCCAGCGCTCAAGCGCTGCTCCACCAGGGGAGGCCCTTGGAATTTTTTTTTTTAAATAAAATTTGTTGCTTTACCATTGATTTACAGTACTACATATTGTAAATTGTAGTATAATTTTTGCTTTTAAGCATAATTACATTTCATATAGATATGAAATACATAGGTTATTTCTTCCTATGTAATAGTTTGGAAGTTTGTGTCTTTCAAGAAATTTGTCAACTTTATCTATGCTTTCAAATGTGTTGGCATTAAACTGTCATAATATTCCCTTTTACCTCCCATAGGCTGTTTGGTGCTGCAATTTCTCTTATTCCTGACATTGGTAATTTTTGTCTCATCAGTTTATCTAGAGGTTTAAAAATTTTATCACTCTTTTTAAAGAACTAACTTCTGGTTTTATTGTTTTTCTTAGTGTTTTCAGTTTTTAAAATTTCTACTCTGATCTCTATTTTTTTTTTCTATTTTATGTTTAAAATGCTCTTTTTTTCCTAATATATTAAGGTGGAAGTTTAGGCCACTGATTGGAAAACTTTTCTTTTCTAATGTGGTCATTTAGTGTTATGAATGTCCTAAATATGGCTTGACTGGCATCCAATAAATTTTGGAATCTTGTGATTTTATTTCGGTCAATTCAAAATAATTTCCATTTTCCCTTTTGCTCTTTTTTTGGTCTGTGGGTTACTTAGAAGTGTTTTATTTAATTTTCAAATATTTGAGATTTTCCTTCTAGCTTTCCATTACTGAGTTCTAAATCAATCATACTGTGGTCAGAGAACATTGTTGTACTTTGTACAACATGAATTATTTTCAATTTATTGATATTTGCTTTATAACCTAGAATATGGTGTGTATTGGTATATGTTTCATGTATAATTGAAAAGACTATGCATTCTGCTATTGTCATTGGGTTGAATATTCTATAAATGTCAATTAGGTCAAGTCTTGTTCAAATTTTCTGTATGCTTACTGATTTTTCAACATTCTACCAATCATGAAGACAGGGATATATTGGTCTTCTGCTGTTACTGTGGTTTTGTTTATTTCTCATTGCAGTTTTCTTAGTTTTTGCTTCATGTGCTTAAAGCTACATTACTAGGTGAATAATCATTTAGAATTTCTATGCCCTCTTGATGAACTACTTATCATTATGAAATAATTTTCTTTATCCCTGGTAATATTCTTTGTTCTGAAATATGCTTGTCTGCTGTAAGCATAACTGCTTCAATTTTCTTTTCATAAGTTTTAACACAGTTTAGCTTTTCTTATCCTTGACTTTTTTAAAATAATTATTTTTATTTATTTATGTATAAAAGAACTGGGGTGTAGACCAGAGGTGTGGGGAGTGAGAGGATTCACCAGAGACAGAGTGGGGAGGAGAATAGGCAGACCGACTGAAATACACTGCTGAGGGGAGCAGCGGGCGAGACAGGAGAGGTCTGCTGCACCATTTGTGTTATCTCCCTGGCCGGGAATTGAACTCAGGCCGCAGTGTCTGGTGATAGCTTGATAGTGCTGAGACTTTAATCCCTGCACCACCAGGGAGGCTCCCTATTCTTGAACTTTTAAGGAACTTGCATTTTTATATTTGAAAGGCACTTCTTGTAAGCAGCATATACTTAAGAATTTCTTTTATATCCATTCTATCGTTCTCTTTTAATAGAAGCATTTCAGTTATTTACATGTAAT
Source organism: Talpa occidentalis (assembly GCF_014898055.3). Classification (NCBI taxonomy): domain Eukaryota; kingdom Metazoa; phylum Chordata; class Mammalia; order Eulipotyphla; family Talpidae; genus Talpa; species Talpa occidentalis. Next base: position 117,320,633 of record NW_023604295.1, read on the forward strand.
GAAATTATGCATTATGGTTAGGTTTAAATCCATCCCTGCTAACTACTTGTTCCATTTCTATTTGTTTCATCTGTTCCTTGTACCCTTTTGCCGCCTTTTGTGATTTCTTTGGATTGATTGAAATTCTTGGATTCCATTTGATTTATTTTCATGCCCTATTAACTATATTCTTTATTTATTTTAGTAGTTGCTTTAGGGTTTATAGTACATATCCTTAACCAAATACAATGCATTTTGAAGTGATACTATGTTGCCTTGGCATATGGAGGATCCTTAGAAGATTACACTCCATTTCCCCTCTTGACTTTTGTACTATTGTTGTTATAGTTTTCGTTTTTGCATATATGATAAACCAAGCATTACATAGCTGTTATTTTTAAATGGCTATCTTTTAAAGAGATTTAAACCATGAGAAAGTCTTGTAAATAATGGAAAATGTAATGTATTTATCCTAGATATTATGAAGGTCCATGTTTCTGACTGGTGTTGTTTTTCCTTTGGTCTGAAAGATCCCTCTGCTCCTTTTTTATTTTTTAATTGCAGTAACACTTTACAACACTGTATAGGTACCAAGATTACATTTCTTACCATGCTCACAACCAAATGTGAAGGATTTGGATTTTTAATTACCAATGCTTATGGTATGGGCCTCCTGGTGATGAATTCTCACAGCTTTTGGATGTTTTGAAAAATCTTTATTTGCTTTCACTTTTGGAAGTTATTTTTGCTGAGTATATAGTGCTCTAGAGTTCTACTTTAGAAATGTTTTTCTTTAGGGCTTCCCCTGGTGGCACAGCGGTTGAGTGCTGAGCTGCGAAGCTGGCCACAGCCTCTGCAGCACCAATTCTATCCCCAGCCAGCGGCGAGGGTCCCACATGGAGCGCAGACCTCTCCTGCTGCGCCCACTACTCCCCTTAGCAGTGTATTTCGTCAGTCTACCTGTTCTGTTCCCTGCTCTGGCTCTGGTGAATTCTCACACCCTCCTGAGCTTCTGAGTATACCCAGTGCTTGTATAAATAAATAAAACTTTAAAAAAAAAAAAGAAAGAAATGTTTTTCTTTAAAGATGGGATCTACTTTAAAGATGTTGCTCCACCGTGTCACATTCTTTCCAGTGAGAACTCTGCTGTCTTCCTTATCTTTGTTCTCTTTGCGCAGTCTCTCTTTTCTCTTTTACTACTTTTAAGACTTTCTCCTTATCACCATTATTGACAGACTTGCTTAAAATGTGCCTTGGCCTGCTACTTGCTTTCATGTTTACGGTACATGTGATTATTGCACTCTTTGCATCTGTTGATAGTTTTCATCAAATTTGGAAAAATTTGGCTATTACTTCTTTAACTTTTCAGTCCCCATCTCTATTGGGAATTCTGATTTCACAAATGTTAGGTGACTGGAAATTGCCTCATTAGCTCACTAATGCTTTAAAAAAATTTTTCTGTATTATTTTGGAATTTCTATTGCTATGTTGTCAAATGTACTACTCTTTTCTTTCTGTGTCATATCTAAGGTCTAAACCCATCCTAGCATATTTTTCACCCTACAGTTTATAGCTTGATCTCTAGGAGACTGTCTTGGATCTCTTATTTTTTAAATATTTTTAAATCTTCCATATTTTAAATATTTTTAAATATTTTTAAATCAGCTTTTTGAACATCTGAAATACTGTTACAATAACTGCTTTACATTCTTATCTGTGGATTACATTCTTACCTGGGTCAGTTTCAATTGATCGATTTTCCTCCTCTTTATGGGTTTTGCTTTTCTACCTTTGTATCTCTGATAATCTTTAATTGGATGCCGTTATTATGAATTTCATCTTGGTGGGTACTGGATATTTTTATATTCCTATAAATATTTTTGAACTTTGTTCTGTTGGCAGTTACTTGGAAACAGTTTGGTCTTTTAAAGTTTTTCTTTGGAAGTTGATTAGGCAGGCCAGGGGATCGCTCCCCCTAGAGCTGATTTCCTCCATTTCCAAGCTAGGTGCCTTCTTTGAGCCTTCTTTTTTCCCTTATGCGATGTCTGTGAGTGATCAGTCAGACTTTTGGGAATAACTCGTTAATACTCAACCAAAATGTGCAGGGGGCCATCTGAAGGTCTACAGAGTTCTCCATATCCGCCTCTCTCATCCCTGCCACTCAGTCTTGGGAACTGCAGCTGCCCTGCTCTCTCTGGACGCTGCAACTTCTCAACATAAGAGCCTACTTGGATTTCTCTTCCCTATGCCACGACTTAGAAACTCCTTCAAGGCAGAAACGTAGGCAGCCATCACATGGATTGCTGTGCTTTGCTACCTGCTGTCCAGTGTCTTAGAAACTGATGTTTCATGTATTTTGTCCATTTTTTTGTTATCGTAAATAGGAAGTCAATTTGGTCTCCATTGACTCATCTTGACCAGAAGTGACAGGCATCTTCTATGGCAGATGAGCATTCTGAGCTGGTGGAGACACTCAGTAAAACTTGGTAAGGACTGGGAAAGGGACGCTCCACTGGCCACAGATACCTGAGGCTCATCCTTGAGTATCTTTTGTGACTTCTACATATTGAAACTTCAGAAATGTTCAATGTAATGGATTTTCACCCAAAAGAAAATGTGTCTGTGAAGAGAGCTTATACATACCCTGGACCAGCACTCCTCTGCTTGTGTTTATCCTGGAGCCTCTGTTCTGCTAACAATATTCAGGGCGCATGCCTTGTGGCCCCCACTCAGTCTTGAGAGGACCCCACTGACCCACCTCAACCCCCACAGGCTTGGATCTGAGGCTGTAGATACCCAGTGCTGGTGGAGGTTGCTAAATCAGAGCAGTGCTCATGAAGGCCTGAGCACATGCTGGTGAGGAACATCTCATGGGGTAGGGGAAGACCAGACCAGGGCAGGGTCTGCTGGGTCCCCTAGGCTGGGTGTTAGAACTCTCTGTACCCCCAGTGGTTTTACGTGGCCATCGACACCTATTTCACCAGCCTATGCATCAGTCTAGAGGTTTCCCCTCTGGGGTGGCATTTTGCGGGGGTCACACTTACTGCTGGAGGGCCAAGCACATCCAGGTTCCCCATCCCAGGTCTCCCTTCTTCTCCGGGTATCATACTGGATCTCTATTAACCTAATCCTCACCATGTTAGCATAATGTTACTAGCAAGTTAGACAGAGACAGACAGACCACTTGGCCTCAGACAGGAGCCACACCTCACTGGTTGTGTTAAGAGTTGGTAAATAACACATTTAATTTCCAAGTAGACATTACTATGTATTCAAGTTATTAAACCAAATGGCGCTGACAGATGTGGGTGTGAAATGCTCATTTCCCCCTTTCATATGAGAAACCTGTTTAATTTTTGGAGATTTGCTATTGTTCTGCTTTATAAGCAATTTTTTCCCTCACATTTGTTCTGAGGACCTGGTATACACCCTCAGCCCCTAGCCCCCACCCTGGGCAGAACGAACGAACTGGCCTTTTGACTAAAAATTCTCTGCTTTCCCAGCCAGGAGTATGGAGAGAGGTGCCCAATTCTGCATACATGCAAGCTGCCTCCTTCTCTCTGACACCACTTGTTCTCAGACTCCCAAGAGCACAGAGCAGCCAATCACCGCTCTTGGTCCCCATGGCTTCCTAAGGGGCACAGACAAGCAGAGGAATGAGATAAAGCACAAAGAAGGCAAGGGACAGCTGTGACCAGCAGTGCGGAGGGCTGGGCTGGTGCTGGAGTGAGCCGTCACATGCCCTGCTCACAAGTCAGACAGGGAACCATAGGGGATGCTGTTCCCCGTCCTGTCCAGCTAACTCTGATCCCACTAGCCAGGCCAGAAGGGTACCCAGACATCAGATGCTTTCCCTAGGTCAGGAAGAGAGCAGGAAAAACACACAGGAGTCAATGTGGTGCCCAGAAGGGCAGAATGGACCAAACTGAGCATCTGTTCATGAGGGTCTGCGCGTGCATGTGCACGCACTTGTGTGTGTGTGTGTGTGTATGTGTGTTGCATGCAAGGTGCACAGCCTGGGCCTATGAAAGGTCCTCACTACAAGACCAACCACAGAGGTGGTCCAATTGCAGCTATCCATAAATAACAGAGCAGCGAGAGGGTCCTTTGGAAACTCAAGTTATAGCCTCCTCCAACAGGTTTCCACCTCATGTCCACTGTCCGAGGAGTATCTGACCTCTGCTCCTACTCTCCCTGCCTCCCTCCACCCAGTCCCTCTGGTCCCTCACTGTGTAAACATACCACTTCCGCTCAGGGTCCTGCACAATGGGATGCTCATCTGGATGCCTTTCTAGAAGTTTACAGGCTCTCTCCTTCACCTCCCTCCAGGCTTTGTTCAAATGCTACTCCTCCCCCTTTCGCTAATAGCAACCCAAGGACCCATCCCTCTTGCTCAAGTCAGTTTTTTCCACATTACTTAGTGTAAGCTGCTAGCACATTATATAATTCAGTTCTATATATACTATATTGATTGAATTTCCAAACAAAAGGTAAGCTCCATGAAAGCAGAGTTTTGTGTTTTCATTTTGTGTGTGTGAATCCTGATTTATCTCCCCTGCTTAGAATAGCACCTGGCAGGTAGTAGGTGTCCCAAATATTTGCCAAATGAGCTGACCAGCTGAAGCAGCCCTTTGCACCAGTCACAAGGCACACAAACCAGTCCCACTTATGACTTTGAACTCTATTTAGGAAGTTCCTAAACTACTTCTGTTTAGGAAGTAGTCTCCAGGCCTGCTGGATTTGGGAGTCCTGCAGCAGGAGACCATCATAAATACTTGATTCTGTTACTGCCTTTTTTTTTTTTTTTAAATTTTATTGTGGTAAGAACACTTAACATGGGACCTACCCTGTCAACGGGTTTTTAATTGTGACTGTCTTATGTATGCTCATGTAAATCTGTCAGCCCATTGTTCTGTACAGAACCAAGGCACAGGAAAACCACTGTCCACTGAAACAGAGGATGTCAGGAAACCCAGCAAGTGATGGGTCAGCACATAGAAAGGGAAAAGGCTTGTCACTGGGATGGATCTCCCAAGTTTGCAGCATTCCTCAGCACCCCTCCTTGTGAAAGGGAGTTGGTCCACTTAGCAGTCCCACCAGGTCCCCTGAAGGCCATAGCTTCAGACCTTGTCTCGAAGCCCTTTAGGCTACTGTGATGAGTGGGGCACAGAGCGGCCTCCCCCTGCGCACACCCCAGCACTGCTATGGGGTGCATGGAGGGGCAGAGCTAGGAGTCTCTCGGGACATGCATCTGCAGAGTTGACGGCTCTTGAACACCTGGCCAGGCGGAGACAGCGGAGGCTGACAGTGGAGAGAATGAGGAGACTAGAAGTCAGATGAGGTCAGAGGCAGAAGAGAAAGGCAACAGGATGTGGTCAACATTTAAGATGAGCCCTCACCCTGCGGCGCCAGATGGCATGTTTCAGGAGACACAGGGCAGGGAGAGGGAACAGTGTGAGGCTCAGCATGCCCAGCCAGGAATGTGCCCATGTGTAGCCTGAGGACAGTGTTTAAACCATGAGCTTGGGGGGGAAGGGTCTGAGCTGCCCTGTGACATATCAGCACCAGAGGAAGATAGTTCACTGAATTAAATTCTTTTTTCAAGGTCTGTAAAGAATCACAGGGATTCAATTTTTTATCAACTGGCTGATTTTAAAGGAGAGGACACAGGAAGAAAGAAGGGACTTCTTGGGGTGCTGTACTGTTTTCTATGTCCAGTGGGCTGCTGCTGGTTCGATGCCCAATGGTTACAGGGAGGGTGGACAAGGGAAGGCAGTGGGGTGCTGAGATGTCCCCATTGCTTCCTTCATGCAGCTGGCTAATTCCTCTGCTTCTGCTGCTTCAAGGAAAGCAGTCTTCAAGAGCAGCCATGGGGGTGCTGGGGCAAAGGTCAGGGGCCTCCTGGGCTCGCACCCCTTGTGCCTTATCAGTCACACTGGAGTCTCCATATCATGCTGAACCCCATCACAAGGAGTTAGGGGAAAGAGATGAGGTGAGAAAAAAAAAAAAAGGAGAGAGAAAAAGAGAGGAGACCTGGCTCAAAGAAAAATAAACTGCTTAGCCTTGCACAGGGGATCTCCGAAACCCCATCTGGCCAGTCCACACCAGACCTAAGGCCAGAATCTTCACGCCCTTTGCTTTTCAACCATCGGCTGTTTGACAGATGGGGACACGGCAGCCCAAAGTGGGCACACCCAGTACTACACACAGTATTTCCAACACGGAGGGGGTCAAGGGGTGGGGCTCTGGACTCCAGTGGCTTCCCCAGACTCCGGCAGCTGCCCCAGAATCCAGTTGGCCCTGCCACTGTACCAGGCCCCACCAGGAGCATCAGAGAGCCCCCCGCATGGGGTGCGCCTGGTTTTCTCAAGTCCCTCCACCACAGGGAAGAGGGTTCGTTGGAACAGACCAACCATCCATGGGAGAGATGCTTTCCAGGGGGTGTCACTTGCCGGCGCCCCAAAGGCAGGACCAGCTCAGCCCCACCTCCATCCCAGACACTCACCATTCATCTGGGAGGGGGATGAAGAGTAGTCCCGGTCCGTGTGCCTCCGCTCCGGCTTCAGGTTGCGGCTCTGTCTGCCAGAGCCCTCCAGCATGTTCACGATCTCGCTCCGGTCAATGCTCCGCAAGGCCGTGTACAGGTTCTCCACTGTCCGGGAGAAAAAGAAGGGGCTGGTGGAGGGGATTGTAATGCTCGCGGTGCAAAGAGGGAATGTCACAGGGGCTCTGAAAATTGTGCTGGAGGAAACAGAGAGATGATTTATTTTTTGAGAATGTGGAGAGAACCCTATTTTTGTCAGAACCCTGCCTCTTTGGAGAATATTTTGTTATTCTTCAACTGATCTTGTCCAGACACTAACATGGCCAAATGCAGAGCCTGGAAAGACCATTGTTTTTTGTTTGCTGCTTGTTTCATGTAATCTAAAAGGAATCGTACAAGAAAACGAGGGTGAGAACCAATGGATTCTATCTTATGGAAATCCTTGGTCCTTCTCAATTGATTTGCAATGCAAATGTAAACACTTTCTTCTTAGTGTTTTGAGTAGGAATTTGGTTGAGGAGGTTGAGGAGGAAATTAAGAGTCAAAGAAACCTTCCCTCCAGGTTGGAGCAAGACTGACTGTGCCTGGGAGAACAGGAACTACACCAGACAGGACACACTTGCCATACCTTGTCCTGAGAGACAGTCCTCATCAGTGTGAGAAATTCAACAGGAAGACTTCAAGATGGAAGTCCCTGATCCTACACATGAGCTGTTGTCTGGGGTCCCATGCAATCGTTACCTCATTCTGAGGATGGAGATAATGGGGCCAATACCACTGAGTCTCTGGTATTTTCTTCTTGCAAAACTGCCCAGAAGACCCAGTGACCCTGAGAGGCATGTGTGTGTGTGTGTATGTGTGTGTGCATGTCTCAGTGTGTGACTGTGTGTATGAGAGAGTGCAAAAGACCTGGGTTCCAAAGACCAACATTACAAATGGAATCTGAAGGAAGAACTACTTTGAGAAACAGTAGATCCTGGCAGTTTTGGAAAGAAAAGTCTCCCTCAGCTTAACGGTACTGACTCTTTGCGTTTTTGCCTTCCCGGATGACCCAGAGGTTCAACAAGGCTGCACTCTGCTCCAACAAGGAGTTGGGGTTTTCTACGCGGATCCTGTTGATGTCTTCCACACTGAACTGCAGCTCCCGGGCCAGTTCTGCAAGCAAAGAAGCAAGGGTGGGTGTGAGCCAGGCCAGAGCTTTGCTCTACTCCCAAGATATGCAAGCGATGTGGGTGTCCAGCTGGGGCGCAATGGAAATTAAAGAACAATTTCCTGTTGGATTAGGTGTTCTTTTTTATCATGAAATACCTAGTGAAATGCAGACATCTACATCTTTGTGTCTCCAAAAAGTGAGGTGAGAGTAGGGGTGCTCAATAAATAGGTATTGAATGAATGACCTTTCTTCTTGATCACTTCAAATATGAGGTGCTGAGCCTGAGCCTCTGGTAAGGCTAGCAGCTTATCCATGGCCACAGAAGAAGCTAGTGCCAGTGCCGGGGAGGGGCTGGGCATGCGGCACCGCCTCCAATGCTGTGAGCATTACACCAGGATGCTGTTTACTTTCCACCACGAATGCAGGTCTGTATTTATGTTTCTTTAGGGAAAGGTATTACTTACATTTAAAATGAAAATACAAGTTCCCATCTTTAAATGCAAGGCAATAACACAGGATGCTAGCAGTTTTCCTCCCAGTGTTTTTATTGTTATTTCTCACAGGTGTTTTAGAAGAGAGAATAGCTTTGGAGTCTAATTTCAAGGATGAGGAAAACAGGACGGAAGGTGATAGTGAGAATCAATCTCTCAATCTCTCTCTCTCTCTCACACACACACACACACACCAAGAAACAGTTGGAGACATGGCTTAAATAATGACCAGTTCTAGAACTTCTGAGTGTTTGTTGCACTGTTTCCCAGCAAGTGATTGCCAAGGTAGAAACCTTGTCTGAAGCCCTTTCTGAAAGGTGAAAAGACTCCATTACAGAAAGGCTAACAAAAAAAAAGAGGCAGGGAGAAGAAAAATTAAGTTTGAGGGTCAGTGACTGAATGAAACACATTTCAAGCCTTCACTTTAATTGGCCCACCTGCTTCACTTCAAAAAGGATCTATCTTTACTGTTTTATAAAAATCCTGAAAGGGCATGTTTATTATAAAAGGGAGAGAAGAGTAAAGGACACTTGCACAGACACCAGAGGGCAGAAAGGGCTGCCCCTCAAAGGGACAGGTTTGCTAAAAGAGAGGCCTGCGCAGTCCCCGGCGGGCAGCCTTGGGAGGAGCTACCTCTGCTGCCCTGTGAAGAGAGCAGTTGGCAACAAGAGCCCCTGCACAGGCACAGGTAGGCAGAAGGGCTGCTGCTCCCCTTACTGTTGACGGGACTTCTGGTCGGCTACAGCCAGAGTATAAGTGAAAAAATTTGAGACCTGCCCCTTTCTTTCTCCTTTCCCGCCACAAATTCAACCTTTAAGGAAAGGCAACGCAGAGGACAGGGAGCAGTAGACAGTCCACCGGGAAACATGTTTTGTTAGTATGTTTGCTATTTGCTGGTTTCTCCAAGTCTGTCACTAGGGACACAGCTAAAGCTACTCCATGCAGCTAGATCGCAGTTTTCCCATCTGTAAAATGAGGTGAACTAGATGAGCTCTTAATTTAGTGTCAAAATTGATTCCTACAAAGGAGACACAGACAGAAATGGAGGAGGGAGGGAGCTTCTCCCTTCTGTTGGTCCCAGTGATACTGCGACTTATAGGAAATAAATATTTGTCATTCAGGTGAACAAAATAAGTGATTCTTATATTTATTTGGTCTTCATTCACAATTCCTGGCTCCCAAAAGCCCTGTAATTTCCTAAGTATAGAGCACATGAAAGGTGTCTTTTGTTATGCTAAGGTATGAAAAACACTTACGATTGGGGAATGGTTGCCAGGGAAATGAACAGGAAGAGAGGGTGAAACTCCCAGACTTACCCCGAGGCCTCTAGGGAGAGAGGAGGGGCTGGAGATTGAGGTGAATGCCAATGGCCAATGAGCTAATCAATCATGCCTATGTAATGAAGCTTTCATAAAAACCCAGGAGGTGAGGGCTCCAGTGAACTTTTGGGTTGGTGACCATGTGGAGGTTTGTGTAGGATGGTGTACCTAGAGAGGGCATGGAAGGCAGCACCATGCCTTTTTAGAATACCTTGCCCTTGGCAGCTCTTCTGACTAATGATTTGTACCCTTTAGTGTCCTTTGTAATAAATTGGTAATCTAATGAGTAAACAGGTCTCCTGATCTATGTTAGTCATTCTAACATATTAATTGCACCTGAGAAGAGTGGCTTGGGGACTTTGTATTTATAGCCAGTTGGTCAGAAGCACAGATGATAATCTGAGCTTGCTATGGGCATCTAAAGATCAGCTATGCTGATCTACAGCTCATTGGTCAGAAGCATGGTCTTGTCTGGGGTATTTAGGGAATATCTGAAGAGGAAGGGGGTCTTGAGAAATTGAGCCCTTAACTTCTGGGGCCTGATGCTATCTCTGGGTAGTGTGTCAGAATTAATTTGAGTTCTTGGGCACCCTGTTGGTGTCCACAAAATTGCTTGTTGGTGTGAGAAGCCGCTACCCACACCCACATTGGTCTCAGTATGACACCAACACAGCCTCAAAAGCACTGCTTTGGCCATAGACCTACCCAAGCCAATCACAAATCAGATACACAATACGTGAGGAGAAGAGGTTTAAAAATGCTTCCATCATTTTCTCATTGGGTGGGTAGGTGGAAAGGGTTATATTGCTAGGAGAGACAAAGAGTTTTCTTGCTCAAAATTTCAGGACTTACCCGCCCAGCTGAGGCCAAGGTGCTCTGATATAATTGCCATCTTCATGTCTGCTCGGTCTGTCCCACTGAGAAAACCTGGGAAGAAGTATTGGATTTTATTTGGTAGCTTTGGCAGCACACAGAATCAACAGGTGTGAGTACATGACCTCAGGTGGAGGTTCAGGTCATGGGGTGGACCTCAGTGTACACACATTGATTGTTAAACCTTAAGGGTCAGATGAAGTCCCCAGGCAAAGTCTCCATATGTTGGGTTCATAAGGAGCTGAATAAATTGCATCTGGCAGGAAGCCAGGCAGAGCCTTAGAAAGTATGTAAGCACATACCATCTCAAAGAGGTTTATACCTAGTGTAGATTCGCTGAGGATGCTGTATCTCAGGGCCAGAGGGGTCAAAGTTCTTCTCCTGTCATCAATTACACTCCCCTGCAGAAGAGAGACAAAAAGGGGATGCTTTGGGTTTGAGGGGTCCCCTTTCTTGGAGAAGTTAATTTGAACCCTTAGGTTGCAGGGGTCAGAAATGTTGCTCCATCCTGGCCAAGAGTAAGCAGCTCCATCTTCCTGGAATCCTGATACAAAGAGCAGAAGTGAGGGAAGAGATGGGGGTGATGCTATTAATAATAAAACAATGGCAAGCTCATGTGGTCCATATCATATGCCTGCAAGGCACATATCGCAACAGCTTACAAGGTAGATTCTATCATTATTCTCACCTCAGCCCTAAGGAAGCCAAGGCACACAGGGTAAATAACTTGCTAAGCTTTTAGTTTTTTTCTTTTTGGATTTTCTTTTTGGATTCCTTTCTGCTCAAAAGGCCCATTTTTGATGTGGGCCCAAGGATGAACACCCTAGTCTGTGGGGAAGCACCAAGATGCTTGCTCAAAACTGTAGGAAGTCCTCTTTGAAAGAGAAATTGGCTCACTCTCACCCCCAGATAGAAAAGAAATTGGGCCACTGACAAATGAACATAACCTCGCCTCTTTTCTACTTTGGCATGGAAAACTGATGCTTAAAACAACAATAGCAAAATGACAACAACAAAAACCATGGAGACACATGATCTCTCCAGAGTCTCTCAAGTAGGTGGTGACTGATGTTCTCACAGGTATTGAGAATGAACATACTTAATCAAGATGCCTTTGTTGAACTAAAAAACCTGGGTGTCTGCAATGGCTGAGACACCAGGGTTCCCTTCTTTGAGGGCCTGACACCCTGGGAAAGATATGCAAGTACATGAAAAAGAGGCTCAAAAAAAGGTTATGAGATGGCTGGGAAATCTAGGGCAATCAGTTCTAAGCCTCAGAGGTCTCAGACGAGGGTTCCAAGGTGGATGCGCACCTTCTGAAAGGAATATGCTAGAGAGTCCAGGGCCACAGCATGATCACACATCTCTTATTATGACACTGATGTTTTGCTCCTGAGCTTTGCTGGATGGGCCACAGTCGCATATCCAGTGGGGAACCAAGAGCTTTCTGTGCCTCAGGGACTTCAAAGGCAGCTTTTTAACAGAAAGACTCTTTGGAAGTGCCGACCCTGGGGTCTGTGTTGGGAGTGCCTCAGGGCAGCCGGTTGAGGGTCCTGTGAGGGGGGCAGCTCACCTTGGTGCAGGGTGGCATGGTGATATTCAAGTGGCAGAGAATGTGCTGTGTGTCCTCATACTTCATGGCCTTGCGCAGAAATGACAAGGACCCTCCTGGTTCTCGGCTGCTGTCCCTCACCTAAACTCAATCACATAAGGGAAAGATTCAGAGGGTCATTCCAATGCCACCAGGCCAGCTGGCTCAAAGACTCCTGTCTCCCAAACTTTATAGACCCAGAGGAGAGGTCGGCTAGAGGATGCCAGCACCTTTACAGGTATGGCCAAACGATTCTCCCGAAATGACTGGAAGTGGAAACTCCTCTGCTGGGTAGCTTTTTTAACAGGCACCAGGTTTCCAGAGAGTTCTGCAAAAAGGGGCATTCCTTCCAAAACCTGTAGGAGGGGAAAAGCAAATAGAATTTGTCAGGCAGAAATGCCCATATGTCCTGTCCCGCCTTTCAGCTTGAAGACTCATCCTTTCTACAGCGTGAGGAATGCTGAGCAATCAGGTATTTGTGGTAAAGGTTTCATTGCCAAGACTGTGAGGTATGAGGCTTGCTTCCTCACATCAAAGGATTTCTTAATAAGCAGGAATCATCTTATACCTGCATAGTTGATGAGGATGATTATCAGAATATTCTAGAACTCCACTAGGAGATCATAATATGGCTTCTGAGAAGATTCTGGGTCTCTTTTCATAACTGTCCCAGTTTATGAGAAGTGCTGGAGGCACCATGTTGGACTATTCCCACATACCATAAACATCCCTACTTCATATTTAATGCTTACAACTAAGAAGTATCGTGAGCCCATTTGACAGCTGAGGAAACTGAGACCCCAAGAGGACAAAGGAATTGCCTAGCTAGTGTAGGGCAAAGGGGTTCTACTCTATGCTTTATCTTCTGGGCCCTAAGTACCCTCAGAAGGCTCAGCACAGACCTGAGGCCAACTTTTGGAGAGCTTCTGGTTTACTGCACATCCTAACCTGGGTGAGTATCCTGGGATCAGAAGTGGGTTTAAATCTGGTCTTCATCTCTTTACACCTCACATCATCTCTCCTGTTTCCTCACCTAGGCGCTGCTAGGCACTGGCAGTGGGAAGTGCTCTGGGAAGTGCTCTGACTTAAATAAATTCTTTCTCTACCACTGTCTTAGCTGTGTGACCTGGGGCAGGGTGCTTAATCTTTCTCAGCCTCAGTTTTCTTTTCTGTAAACTGGGGGTACACATAGTTATGAGACTCAGATGAGATCATGCAAGTTGAGCACTTATAATAATAGCATTTAATAGATGTCAGTTCACATCACATATCACTGGGCCATCAGTCTGCTATCTCCCCTAAGACACACCCCATTTTGCTGTGTCTCACCTCTGGTGAGGCTTTCCTAGGATGCCCCCCCAGAAGGGGACTCAAACAGGGCCATGGAGGAGCCCTTCCACTACAGAGATGGGCCTCCTGACTGCTCTGGGCCCCATCCTAGCTCCAGAACATGTCTTGCTGTGAGAAGCAAGAGGCACCCATGGGTGCCCATTAATAAAGGGAGCCAGGTGCTCTACCTCTATGTCCCTGCTCCGGGCCACCTCGATGAAGTTCTCGTGCTGCTCCAGGGTTTTATCCACTTTGTCATCCGTCATGCAATAGCAGCGCAGCCGCCCTTCTCGGGGGTCATTCATCTTGGCAAAAATGACAAACTTGGCCATGTAGGGCACAGCAGTAAGCTCCTTGTAGAGCAGAGTGGCAAAATTCACAGCTTCAGCTGTCCGAGGACAGTCAGACAGCCAAAACCTAAGAAGAGAGGGCTATTTATAAGCACTTAGGAAAATGCCAAGTGGAGAGTTTCATTTCCACCCAGGCAGGAGCTGTCTGCACGCTGAGTGCCCACTCGAACAGTCGGTGGAGAGGGCCAACGGGGGGACCCTCTAGTTCAAGCCTGTGATGGGCATGTTGGGGCATGTGGATGGCTGCCTACAGGGGTAGTGCTGACCCCTAAATGCAGGGTCCTGGGACTCCCTAGGTGGGCTGGGATCATCTTACCTGGCAGAGACATTGGTGGTGAAGGTGGCACACTCGTTGGCATATACCAATTTGGTTGTTCCTGTTATATCTTCCCACTGGGCTTGGTCTGTGCCTCCTGCAACAGAAGCAGAACTGGAGCTAAGGTCTGAGCATGCAAGGGCAGGAAGGGCACACCTGGACAGAGCCCAGCACTCCTAGCAACCACAGCTCCCCCTCCTCTAGGGGTCACAGTGTGGACACTACTTAGATGCATCACCCCACCCCCTTGAAGAGCACATCCCCTGGGGTAAATGCTCAAAACTTGAGGTGATGGCTAGTTTCAGCTCCCCTGTGCCCCTTAGTGTGGCTGGATGACAGGACAGAGGCGGGCACTACTCACCTATGACACTGCAGAGCAGGCGCAGGCTGGTGGTGTCTCCCTCCCCGCTGTCCCTCGGGTTGTCCGTCCAGGAAGGTGGGAGTGGGATCCGAAGCCCAATGGGACGGTGGAACTTTCGGCGCCTGGGCTCCACAGTGACAATGGGGCTGAACGTGGCCTGGTTGCCTAGCAGTTTGGTGACTAGCTCATCCGGCACAGGCTGGGCCTGGGAAGTGCCAAAGTGGGACATTCAGCCCTGGAACAGCAGAAGGGCTTGGGGACAAGAGGCAGCACTGTCCCCCGGGGAAGAGCTGGCTGCCTTGCAGGGGAACGGTTCCCAGCACTATTGGACCACAGAGGCTTCCAGGTCTGACATCACCGCTTAGCTCTCCTTTCTTAGCCATTTTCCTCCATTTCCCTGCTGCTCCTCAGTCCTGGGACGATGCTATCTTTGCTCAGCCTTGAGATCCTCTCCAAGAAACCATGGCCATGTGGTTCTATGCCTCTCCTGGGACTTTCTGCAGCTGATCATGGAAACTTACCCATCCCTCCAACTTGCCTCTGAGTTTTGAGGTCAAATCTCTAACTGAAATTGTAAGGCACTGGACAAAAGTGTCCAATTCTGTGGGGATGCTCAGGGAAGAGAGTGGTCTTCCTGAGCTCCTTGAACTTTGCCCACCTTCCATGAACTCTGCCCAAGCGGGGCTGGGGGCAAGGAGCGAGGCTGTCACCTGTAGAGCCAGCTTCACTCTCTTGGTGACAGCATTTTCTGGGAAGGTTGCCTGCACCAGGGGCACCAGCTTGCTCTTCAGAGAGCCTCCTTCAGGGCCAATGGTGTCATAGTCCTGGCAGAGCCGGGACATGATCACAAAGTACAAGGGGAAGTCGGTGGTGATGATGCGGCAGACTCTCTTCTTCTCCAGCTCCTCCAGGCTGCCCAGCTCTGGAATCACAAGACATGGCGCCACCACCCCAATCACACCAGGCACAGGCCCAGCCACCACTGAGTCACCAAGCACCGCCTCAGGATGCTGGAACACACCCCCCACCCTGAGGCACTGGCAGCAGGCTGGGTGCCCACTCATATCCTAGGGACCTGCAGTTGGACCAAATGGGGCCATCTTTAGCCACTCAGGGCTTTCCAACTCCCCAGGAGCACCAATAGTCCACCCTAAAGTGCAACCTCAAATCCCGCCTTCCAGAAGGAGGGGTGCCCTGCTCTGGGACCCCTGAGGCTCAGTCACCTTCGTCCATCCCGTTGAGGATCTGGTCCAGGTAGCTCTCTCCATAGCGGCTCTTGTGTTCCTTCCACACGGAGCCATTCTCACTCCTCAGCACCACGAGCTCCCGGTCCCCCCGGCCATGGGAGGCAAAGTGGGGGATCTCTACAATCACAGGGCTGAGGGGAGAGAGGGTTAGTGGCAGGGGGTGTAGAGAGGGTATATGTGCCTTGGCTGCCAGGGTGCTAGGGGAAGAGTAGGTGTGCATGGGGGGCAGCAGGTTCCTGCCTGGAGGGAGGTGGGAGCTATAACAGTGGGGTGGGGGCTACCTTCAGGTAGGTCCTCACAGCAGAACAGGCCTACCTCATCGCCCTTCACTCACCGCCAGGCCCCACAGGGACAGGCAGGGCAGAGGTAATCTCACTCGCAGGGGGCTTGCCTGCCAGGCTCAGCTGAATAGCCCTGCCGTTGGACCTGATCCCCAGAACACACCTGACATCCCTAGACGGGGGATGGACCCTGAGCCTCCACTTCCTCCTCTAGCAATCTGTGATAACCGTATGTCATGTGGAAGGAGACTGTGAATACTACCTTTAAAGGGGAAAGTTAAAATCTTAACATGTTTACATCGCAAGAAAAGAATTTTGGTGACTACGCAGGATGATGGATGTTAACCGAACTTATGGTGGGGATCATTTCACAACAAAATAGTGAATCATGTTGCACGCATGAAATTAACAGAATGTTTAGCATTCTGCAGGCTGAGTTACCAGTGGTGGATCAAGGTCGGGGTGGAGACAGGCAGTGGAGAGAGGTGGGAAGGCAGGGCGTCTTGTCCCAACCTACAGTCTCTGGTAACTGAAGGCAACAAAATTCCAAGTGGAACCTCCTCCTCTCCTTGCAAAGGTAAGGAACAGGCATCTGGAGTCCATTAATCTCAATGTTATAACTATAGATCTGTCTTCTGAGCCAGGCAGAGACCCTAGAGCGTGGAACTCCAGGGCTTGTCCCCCTGCCTGATGCCTGGGGGGTTGGAGGGCGTGTCTGGCTGAGGTAGCAGGGATGGTAAGGGACACGTTGCACACACGTGCCCACTGAAGCCTCTCACCTCAAGAACTGGGCCCCGGTGGGTCCCAGCGCAATGATCCTGCTGGCCAGGCCCTCCTCCTCAGCCAGCGGGGGTGGTGTGCTCAGTTTCTGGGGCTTGACCAGGCGGCAGGTGATGCGGGTGGGTGCTGCGCACGTCCGTGGAGGGATCACCACCCTCAGGCCGTTGTGACGACTCCCCCGCATGGAACCTCCTCGGGCATCCACCATGAAGCTCACCAGAAACCTAGGGGCACAACAGATTCACGGTGGGTTGCGAAGCTCCCTCTCTGAGCCAGGAGAGGAGGGCCTGGAATCTGCTTGCCACTGTCATGGGGTCACTCACCCTGTGTGGACGGGACTGGCCACGGGGCTGATGTTGTCTGAGGTCTCAGTGGCTGGGCTGCTGGGGATGAGGGAGTCTTCATCATACTCCTTAGATGCCTGAGGAGGAAAGAAAGGCCATGGATCCTATGACGTCAGGGCCCACAGGTGCTGGTCTCAGGCTAGCTAATGCTATGCTCAGCAGGGGAATCCTGGGGGCATCTTGCTACCAGAATCTGAGTAATCCACACACCGCTCACAGACACTGGCCACAGACCTTCTGGGATAAAGCATTCCTGGAGCCTACAATGAAGCACAGGTTTTTTTCCTACATCGTGGCCCTTCCTTTGTTCCAGACCCTGGGCTAGAGCTTCAGAAAAGCTGGAGGAAGTCCTCACACTTCAGTCTGGTTTTCAGCAGTGTATCTGCTGCATGCGCTGCTGACCTACTCGACCTTTTCTCAAACTGTCCCCTGCAAGAGACCTCTGCTCTGTCAGCTTGGTTTTTGCACTAGAGATGGCACTGGCATTAACTCTGGGCAAGCTACATGTCCTGTGGGCATCTGAGGTATGTGAGGGGAGTAAAACAGATGCTGTCCTTGGGAGGCTTCCCATTCCTCCGCTGCAAATGGAACCTCCCCTGCATCACAGGGGCATTGCAACTATAGGGACAGGCTGCCTGCACAGAGCCTGTCCACCACGAAGACTCACAAGCACCGGCAGCATCTGAAATTGGCCAGCCCCATATTACAGCCCCATGTCATATTACGGGGGACTCCATCTTTGTCCCATTCTCTGCAGAAACTCCCTTACCTGTTCTGGCTCTTCAGACCTGATCACCACCGTCTCAGGAGTAACACATGGAATCCTAGGGATGGCTGGAGATTCCACCCTGTATACAACAATGGGAAATCAAAGGAATGTTCCTTCTCAGTAGAGCCCTGTTTCCCATGGGAGAGAGAGGGAAACTCTGCTGGACCCTGTAATAACCTATTGAATCCAACCCCGTGGCTGCAGCCTGACCCCCCCACTCACACAGGCAATACAACTTGGCCTTCTCTTCCCTGATCCTTCTCTTCCCTCTGCTTCAAAGCCTTTCTTCAGGGCGCACTTTTCCCTTACAACCATCCCAGCTGTGGGGCCTGCCCCCCATCCCCAACACCTGCAGCCTTAGAGCCTGTGGATGGGCCCTCACTGCAGGCCTAGCATCTTATTTTGAATTGCTACAGGAGCACTTGGTGTGTGTTTTGGTCTTACCAAGTAAGTCTGCATGTGTTTACAGGCAGGGTTTGGGTCTTGTATTTCTTTCTGATGTTCAGTAAGTACTAATGAATGAAGTAACCAGTAGTTTAACTTCCTCTTACCGACTGCCGTGTTTTGTGTTAGCCACAGGACTAAGCTGGCACTCGTCTTTTCAGAAAACGCCCGGTTTTTCCACAGAGTTGTTGCTTTTAGAGTTATTTGCAAAATATCCCTGTGTCCAGCGGACACACAGTGGGGAAATGCAGGGCGTCAGGGGAAGGACTGAGAGGCCTGCTCCAGGCAGACAAGAGAGACACCCTAAAGACACAGGGGTGTGGGCAGAGTTTGAGCTCAGCTGGGCAGCTGTTTCTAATGTGAGTCTTCCTCTGTGAGTATTTCCAGTGAGAAGCCAAGAGCACCAGAGAAGGGAGGAACCTGACTATGAGGCTGCGAGCGAGGGGAGGGGAGGCAAAGTGGGAGGCAGGGATTCTGGAAGTAGAGGAGAGATAACTAGGCCTCCGTGTCCCCACTTCCTGGTCAAGGTACAAGTTTTTCATCCTAAACTGCTGGCCCACCCAGCACTCCATCCCAGTCAGGGCACACCTAGCACCTGGCCTCCTGAACGTTTCTCCTTCTGGAATCCTTCTACTCTGAGTTTCAGACTTGGCGTTGGCCACCTGTGGTGTGAGCCCTTAATCAGCACTTCTTACACTTGGTCTAGCTTCGGCACAAAATCCAGCAGCTCTTTTTCTTCATCAACGTCCCTGGAATCCTGCTTCTCTGCCTTGGAGCCAACAAGTTCTTCCCCTGAAACCACACATTTGAGTGAGTGACACTTAAGATGGAGATGCCTCTTTCTTTTTAAAAAGTGCTCTTTCTGCTCCTCCTCCCTCTGCTCACTCCTGGGAAGTGGAGGAAGGCCTCTGATACTCGCAGTGGGTCATTAGCAATATCTCTGACCAGTCCTGTCCCTCCAGGCCTGGTATACAGAGCAGGGCAGTCAGCTTCTAGCATCTTAGTCTGCACCTGGCTTTGTAGAAAAGAAAAAATACAACCAGAAAGAACTTCCTAGCTTGGCAGTTCCACTTCAAAACAGCTCTCTGAGGGTATGCAATGACACCAAAGAAAAGGTTGTTTCTGTTCTTTTCCACACCACACACTACAGAGTAATAACTGACAATGGAACAGAACCATTCATGTTGAAGGGCTATAGGGGTTTTGTAACCATGGCAGCTGATACCTCATTATTTCCTCTGCTCAGTACAAAGAGGTTCAAACCATGTCTACAAGCCAGACTTCTCTCTGTTTCTGTCTCTGTCTTCAACAGAGCTGGAGCCTCTGACCTTACAGTGTCATCTACTGTCACTTAGCAATGAGTGTCCTGGCTTTGTGATCTGGAGCTGACAGAATGGAATAACAACAGCTCATGCAGTTATGATCACAAACACAGTGGCATGGGCACAGACACAGAGATGGAGAGGCAGGAGCTACCCGCCAGGGCATGGATCCCTTGGGTGCCCTCGTCAAGCCCCTGGCTCTGATTGTCAGCCGCAGAAGAGAGTGAAAGCAGGAATGGATTAGTGAGAGCTTGGATGGCTTAGGGTGAAATGCACTTGTGATAAAGGACCACAGGGAACAGAAAGTGTTTCATACCCATTATAGTTATATGAGCAGTTCCTGGAAGGCAAAGAAGAGCCAAGTTTAAGGATGGGTAGGCATGAGGTAGTTAAAGCGAGAGGCATATCATCAAAGAGGCACAAGAAAAGCTTTAATCATCTAGTCGACAAAGTGATAAGTCATTGAATTATATGTTATTATAGAGACATAAGGACAATCCAGTAATTCCTGACCATTGTACATCACAAGGGCTCCCTCCAAACCTAAGTGAGGAGATAGGCTTATCTGGGACAGGAAAAACACTATAAGCACTTTGGTTCATAGAAATTGAAACTAGAGTAATTTTATAATAATGGATACACCCCCACACATATTAACCCACTATGTGGTCCAAAGAGCTGCTTATTAACAGGAAATTTTTACAGATTTCAAATAAACATCTTATTATTGATTCAAAACACAAAGAAAGCATCCCATAGAACTTAATTACCAATTTCTTACAGCTCTGAGAGTTGATCTAAGTAGAACTACATTCCATGTATAATACACACACATATTTATGAAACTTCACAGATTTTCTATTTCAATCTCTGTAGATTTTTCTACTTCTATAATTTCACTAAAGGAGTGCTTTTGATAGCATTTTTTAAAAGTGGTTTTCTCCTGATTAATAGAAACCCACAGAACTTAGGTATGCAGTAAGGCCCCCTGAGTGCCCACAGCAGATAGAGGGGGCTCCTGGGGAGGGAGGCTCAGAATCCACTTCCCCATCAGTCTGACTTTACCCAGACAATTTTTCAATTCCAGATTTTACCTTCATCTTCAGAGACATCCAGGATCTCATCTACTGTCTCAGGGAAACTCATCCGGTGCTTGTCACTGACTAACTAAAATGAGAAAAAGCAGAGAATTCAACCCAAATAGAATAGTGGGCCCTCTCACTGATCCACAGTCACCTGGTCATGACTGGGGAGCCAGGAAAAAGGTAGGAAAGGAGGCTTGTCCCAAATGAAGAAAATCAAAGCTAAGAGGCTTTCAGCCTGGAAGTAGATGTAGGCGAAACCATAGGGAAAATAAACAGGAAATAACGGCTTCCCATGGCCTGTCTCGAGCCCTACCCCATCTTACTCCTTGCTGTCCCCTTAGGTCTGGGCACAACCCAATTCTTCCAGACACCAGGTGGCAGTATAACCCTACCTGCTGGAGGAGAACATGTTCTCTTTTGGTGTGGTGCTTGCTAGAACCAAGAACCCCAAAGGACCTGTGTGCTTCTGGGAGGGACCCATAGGAACGCCCTATCTGTGTGTTTGGGATGGAGGGTACAGGGGAGAGGCACACGTACCACAGCACTGGTTTCATTAGTGACAACCTTGAGTACGTCTGTTACAGAAATGTAGCCCAAGCGCTTGGCTATTGCCAGAGGTGTGGTTCCATTCTAAGAAAAAAAAAAAAAAAAAATGCAGAAAGAGCATGAGCAAAGACAAAGAAACAGAGTCTGGAAAGGTACTGTCTCCTTGCACACAGCCCAGGCTCACATTCTAATTGCCCAGAAGTACCTAAGTGGACACACCGTACCCTGGAACCCAGAACAAAGATGTATTAGCAGCAATGCCCCAAAGATGGGATTTGGGAGAGGAAGGCCGTGACACTTTAAGCCTGTAGCATTTCATGTTGGGGCCTGGAAATGTAAGAAGGAGAAATCTTGCCAAGATAAGTCAAAAACTGCCAAACAGGCACCACAGGGAAGGAACGGGGCCTGAGGCACCACATGCAATTTTAGAACGTAGGCTACACAGCAGTGTTGCTCGCTGCCTCCAGTGCTGGTTTTGAGGTGTCTGCAACTGAGCATTAACTAGTTAAAATAATCCACATACTTCAAAGGACTCCTTCAGGCCAACTAGAAATAGAGGCAGGGAGCACATTCCTAGTCTGATTTTAAAAGAGGTAAGTGAAAATAAATGGATATTGAGGTTGTATTTTTTGTCTTAAAGTCTCTAGTTGCAGGTGAGTCCTAGGTCCTATCTGTAGTTACAGTTTCAGCAAGTACAGCACTGATAAAAGCTCCACAGCCTTTCTGAGCTAGAGGTAGCCATGGAAATAATGTATAAAAAACTTCATGTGGCATGATGAGAACATCCACTGTGAACAATGACCACTGACATTGCTAAACGCAACCTAGAAGCTCTTGAACCCACCCATGACATTTGGTTTTGCTCACTTGCACCTCACTGGAAGGTCAATCTGCTCTCAAATTGTTAGAGTAGACAATAACTGTTGTAATTCAATTTATCTAACTTCCCTTTTAAGGCTTATTTTCTGCAGATGCAGCTAAACCTCAAGTTTTCCACAGATGCAACTAGGCAAAACTGCAAGATAAGCATGCCACAACAGGCAGCTTGTAAAAGCAAAAGGTCCGCCAAAAAGGACTATCTAATTTGTGTCTAATCAATAAACTTTGCCAAGTCATTCCTAGCCTTTCCCCCCTTCTACCTATCTCTATAAACCAATCATAGGCCCTAGAGTGGGGAGACAGATTTGAGTCTTGTATTCTGTCCTTGCAATACAGTTCCTTCTTTTTCAAAAGTTATATCACAGAATTGAGTTCTATGCATGATGGGCAGTGAATCTTAGCTCAGTAGCAGAAGAAGTTTGAGGAAGGCTTTCAAGAATGATATTTAAGTAAAATAAAAGGGTGCATGTAAGTGGTGCTTAGAAGGATAACCATCAGTTTACCAGCAAGAGAAACTAATGACAACACCCGATATCCTGGTACACCCCAAGGCAGCTGCAACCTATGGCACTGTGGCTCATGCAGTCTCCAGATAAGCCGCGGGATATTCTGGGCCTCTCTGGTAAATGGATGTCTCCTGGGGCTGTCTGAAAGAACAGTTTTCTGTGATTAGGAAACAGGTGGACACTCACCGAGCTGACCTCATTGGCAGAAGCATCATTTTTGAGAAGCAGTGTTACGATATCTGTGTGTCCTTGCTGGGCTGCCTGATGCAAGGGGCTGTATCCTAGCTGCAAGGTAAGTAGACACACTGGCAGTTAGCTAAGTAAAGAAGAGATAAAGGTAAAGCCAGAGATAAAGAGCCACCCACATGCTACAGAGCCTGTCAACCTTCTGGTACAACATCAAAAAATGCATTTTCCCTAGTTCCTCCTCCAAGGTCAAAGTTTACAATGGTGGTTGAGCCCCATGTGTGCTCAGAGTAACTCTGGCTTCATCTGAATTTGCCACTGAAGAAGTGCCAGTATAGGAATCAGGTCACTCCCAGTACCTTGGTCTTGGCATTGACATCTGCATGGTGCTGTAACAGAAACTTCACCAGTTGGATGTTTCCATAGTGACTGGCCACATGGAGAGGAGTGTAACCCATCTGAAAAGCAGGAGATGAGAGTGGGTGACCAGCAGGGCTTCTGGACATCCCAAAAGCCACCACGGGCTTTGAATTAAGGAAATCTGTATAACAGAGGATAATTGAAAGAGAATGGGCAGGAAGCCTTTGGAAAGCTGACAGCTGCTATGAGGTGTGCAGTGTACGGCTGTTGCTAGGCAGATACCCTTGGTCTGGGAAGGAACAGAACTTGGCTTCAGACAGGTAAAGTCTGAGATACCCAGGGAGATCCTAGTGGAGATGTCCACTAGGTGATTAGAAACTAGTACTGAACCCCACCAAGAGGTCTATGGAGAACTTAAGGTCTTGGTGATGAGAAAGGCCACCTCAGATAGGTAGAGAATGGAGTGGAGTTCATGTGCCCAGGTGATACTTAGAGGGAGCGTCAGAAAAAAGGACCACAGGAGCAGCAAAGAGGCTGGAGCACCATGTTACAGAAGCTAAGAGAGGCTTTCCGGACCTCCCTGGTGGCGCAAGGGATTGTCTCAGCACTATGAAGCTATCAGCAGCCGCTGCAGCAGGAATTTGATCCCCAGCCAGGGAGCTGACCCACATGGTGCAGCAGACCTCTCCTGTGTCTCCCGCTGCTCCCCTCAGTAGTGTATTTCAGTAGATCCACTGTTCTGATCCCCACTCTGTCTCTGGTGAACCCTCTCACCCTTTGCACCTCTGGCCTGTACTCCAGTTCTTCTATGTAAAAATAAAATATTTTTTAAAAAAGAGGGAGGTTTTCCAAGGAAGGGACGGCCATCAGGCCTCCTGGGAAGGAGCTCAGATGAAGACAGGTGATAACATGGAGATCTCTGCCAATCAGATAAAAACAGGCTTATTTCCACTAGAGAGGTGACATCCCATTATAAACAGCCTCTGTCCTCCACCCCCAAGGCTGTCTTGTTGCTGAGTTGTACTGTATTGGTATTTATAGGAACCAGTCATTGGCTTTTGGGTATTTATTCATTTGAGTTTTGGCTATAAAGGGGCAAATTTTCAAGCATCAGTTCTTTTGAGTTTTTTAGTGTTCCCTTCACGGGCCAACAAGTGAGGCTCTCTGAGCTCTCTGTCTAGCTGTCCCTGAGGAGCTGGTGTTTGATTCCAGAGCCCATGTCAACACAGACTCTGCAGCTGGTCCTTCATGTAGTAGGATGGCTTTGGCACCCCCAAGGTCTAACACATGGTATAGGGTCTCTCAGATCAGGACCCAAAAAATTAAACTGGGCCCACTGGAGAAGCTTCAAGGTTTCAGAACATCCTTGGGTTTTTAAAACAGATTGCTGTCGAAGTTTCAGGCAGCTGTGTCTAGATTTTTCTTTCAGCATTGCATTGTTCATGTGGACTCCGCAGGTAGGAATGGGTGGGTTCATTCTTTTTCATACATTTGCTTTGTGGTGAAAAGGAGCCAAATGCCACTTCTTCCATGAAGTGTCCTCTTCTTCCAGGTGGAAACATTGTCCTCCCCTGTGCCTGCATAGTTCACGGTACCTCTCTTACTCCTCACGCTGTCCCTTCCAGCCCCTCACTGTCACCTCCCTTCAAATTGCACATGCCTAAAGGCAGACTCCACTGTGTGTGCATTCGGTTCTCCTTGACCGCCTTACAGAAGAGCTTCAAACGAAGCTGAACTGAACTGAACTAAAAGAAGGAATGAAAAGTGGCTGACATTTCAAGTGAATCCAGGGAAACCTGACACTTTGACACACTGTTCACATAAGTTAGGTCCTGGAATCATGATTAAACATTCCTCTCATTTTCTCACTACAGAGGCTGAACGGTCTAGCAAGCTTTTCAAATTCCCTACTGGAAAGTGAGATAGTTAGTATTAGTGTCTTCAAACTCTATTACACCCCTAGGAAGTGGCCAAGAAGAATGTGCCCCTGGTGATTCAAAGCTCCATGAGAAAGCCACCTTTGAAGTGTGAGGGAGGCAGGTATTAGGCAGGATGCTGGCCACAGGCAGGGGTGATGGGTGGGGATGCCCACGGGGCCAGAGCTGGGGCTGTTTGCCTTACCCGAGTGGTGGCATCCACCGTGACACCGTGTTTGATCAGCACATCCGCCACTGGAACGTGGCCTTCTTGTGCTACCAGATGGAGGGGAGTGAGGCCACTCTGGAAAGAAAAGGAAGGTCACTGTACACAGTAAAGAATTCTAGGCCATCATAAAGAGCACTGAGGTTTAGGAACGAGTCTAGCTCTGCAGTCACCAAACAGCTCTTTGGCCTCTGGCAAAGCTCTTCCTCTCTGAACCTCAATATCCTTATCTGAAAAATGAGGAGATTAAACTAAGTCAGAGGTCAGCAACTATTTCTGTTCAGGGCCAGCTGGTGAATGTTTTGGATTTCTGTCTCTGTTGCAACTACCCAACTTTGCCGCTCATAGTGAGAAAGCAGCTACAGGCAACGACTAAAGGAACAGGAATGGCTGTGTTCCAATAAAACTTTATTTACACAAATTGAGTGGAGGACCGAGTTTGACCCACAGGCCATCATTTGCTGACTTCTGAACTAGATGAACTCTACAGTACATTCCAATTGTAACATTCCCTGGTTGAGTGATATGAGATGCACTTCAGAGCCTTGGTTTCTTTGGAAAACAGAGATTATCACTGACCTATCTCAAGTGCAGTGTAATGAGAATTTCTGAGAAGGCTCATTGGAAGCACAATGCGCCATCTAAAGGTAGGACGGGGTTAGCACATCACAGACTGCCCCATACTGTAGAAAGTTTGGAGGATCCTGCTGGGGCTGAAAACACCATTTCTTGGAGTTCTTATTACAGCTGCCTCATGGGGATATTAATGTACCATAGAGCTTGTTTGATAAGTGGGCACTCAGATAAAAACATCAGAAAAATCTCCTTTCCCCTGTACCCTGCCTCAATATGTTTTACTATAACCATAATTGATCAAACTGTAGGACAAACAGGGCTCCAATTCTGCTGTCCAAGGTGGTGGGCATGTCCTGTCTCCACTGCAAGGTCTCCACACAGCCTCCTCTGCTCTCTGTACTTTTTCCGAAGCTAACCTGACGCCCAGGAGCATCACCTTCCCTGACCAAAGCCAGAGCAGGCCATGACCGAGCAGTCCCTGGGTCAGTCATAGACCCTTGGGTATCTCGCCTGATTCTTGGGGTTCACACAGTGATCTAGCTGCTGAGGGCACTCTGAGGAGAGTGGGGACATCCCTCGGACAGAGCTTATCATCCTTACAGCCCCTTACAGAGCTCAAGGAAGAATCAAGACTCCTCCCCAAATAATGGCCCAATCCTAATGCCTCTGGTTACTTGTCCAAACCTATCCACAGAGAGCCAGGTGAGCGTAAGTTTAAGAAATCTTAAGTTACCTTGTAAGGCTTACCTTTCTGAAACTCTATTCTGTTCATTTATCATCTAAAGAGGTGCCTCCTCATATTGTGTGACTCCATTTATATGAAACACCAGAATTGGCAAATTCACAGAGACAGAAGGTAGATTAGCAGTTGCCAGGGGATGGGGGTGGGGTTTGAGGGAAACGGGAAGTGGCTGTTAATGGGTATGAGGTTTTCTTTTAGGTGATGAAAATGTTTTGAGATTAGATATTAATGATAGTTGCCCAATTCCACAAATACACCAAAACCACCATTCTAAAGGGGGAATTTTATGGTGTATGAATTACAATTCAATAAAATTGCTATTTAAAAAAAAGAAGCAATCCTTTGTTTTTCTTGGGTTACGCATTCCTTTGAGAGGCTGATGAAAATGATGAAGACTTTTCACCCAGAAAAATGCTCAAATGGCCATCTTACAAAATGCCCTGTACAATTTTGGAAGGTTTCATATTTATATGCGAATAATGGCTGGATTGAGAACTCCTAGTTTACTATATAGGCTAGCATTGAATAAGTATCTTTCCCACAGAAAAAGAATCTATAGTACAAAATTACTTAATATATTCCTGAATGTAGACACGGGCCTATATTTGGGAAAATATATTTTGGGACTATGGATTTCAGTATTGATCTTTTTTGTAGATTCTTAAGTAAATCCATGCAGAATTGGCAAAGGCTTTGATATCAGATAGGCTTAGGGTCAGGCAATCTCAGCAATAAGGTCTGAGTCTGTTTATGCATTTATAAAGCTGACATAAGACCTGCACATGGCTGTTGTAAGGATTATACATATACACACAGGCACACACATGTGCACATACACACATGCACACACACACAGAGGCATGCATTATTGGTGCACAGTACTCAGATATATACAGAGTTGCTGACACTAATAAATCATTACTGAGGCTATGGGCAGATCTGAAGTGGCCATGCTTACCTTGTTCCCCAGGTTGCCATTGGCTTGTTTGGAGAGCAGCAGAGCCACCATCTCCGCATGACCCTCTTGGGCAGCCAGGTGAAGGGGTGTCACACCTTGCACTGACTCAGCATTCGCTGACCCCCCATACTGCAGCAGATTGCGGGCCACCTCCATCTGATTCTGCTTGGCAGCGATGTGCAAAGGAGTGTAGCCATTCTGAAACAAAAGCCGCCACCGGAGCCTGATTACAGGAATGCAGAGTTGACAGTACAAGAGCATGCCTCTTGTACTTACAGCCTCTGAGGGAGGCTAGGCCTGGCTGGAGGCCCGCTGGAGGCCCACTGATCAGGGAAGGTCATCCAGGAGAGCATCTTGAATAAACAAACAAACCAGGTCCATTTGGATCTAGAGACAGCTCACAAGTCCCCACAGCTAGCATATGTCTCTTGTACATTTTCCACCAATATTCATCTATTATTTGTTATCCTACTCTGACCTACTGCAGTGCAGGAAGTGCTCAGTCATGAATAAATGCTGAGATTGAGTTAGGCAGTCTATAGAACCATCAGAAGCCAGGGAAGTAAGGAACTGAAAGATTCCCATTTCCTCCATCCTTGCAAGAAGAACCAACCTCCCTCCCCCAAATTTTCAGAAAGGAAAAGGACCAGAGTCCCCTTCTTCCCCAGTACAATTGGGCTAAGGCTTCCTGTAGGCAGGGCAGTGCAAGCGCAAGGGATTTGGGGAGGTAGGAGGTGGTGTCAGTTCTCCCTCCGCTGTAACTAGCTGTGTAACTGAGGCAAGATAGTCAATGACCTTTAGACTTGCTTTTGTATTTTTTAAGCCATTGAAAGTGGATAATAATATGTACATTGCTCTTTTTCTCAAAGTTGTTGGATGGGTCAAATATGATAATATACGTGAAGGTGATTTCCATCATTAAATTGAAAAAGTAATAAACCTTAGTATGGTTTTGCAGTGCCCTGACTCACAAGATGTTTTAAGGCTACAAAGAGGTGAAGAAGCTTGGCCCAAAGGTAAATCAGTGATATTACCATGCACTGTTTATTCAGCTGGCTTTTGTGTACTTGTTTGAAGACTTTCTTCATAGAGGAAGCAGTGCCTGGGTTTATATTTCAGAGCAAGCTCCTTATCCCACTGCGCATAGGTGACTGTCTACTTTGGTTCTCACTGTTAGAAACACTTTCACCTAAAATCTCCCTTTAGTACTTCCTGCAGCACACACAACAAATAAGGCAGGCATTTTTATGACCTCCCCATTTTGTGGATCAAGAGCCCAGCTCTCTGAGAAGCTAAATGCCTTCTCCACTGTCACACAGTAAGTGGAATAACGGATAACCCAAGTCTGGCCGTTGAAGCACTGATCCAGGTACTTTCAGCTACAGTCCTGTTTCTCAAACTTTAAAAGGCATACAAATTACCTGGAATCTTGTGAAAATGTTGATTAAGAATGTGCAGGGAAGCCCAAGATTCTGTATTTCTCATAAGCCTGCCAGATAATGATGCTGCCGGCGCAGGGACCATGCTTTCAGTAACAAGACTCCCAAGCATTCAGGGCTAAGGGGGATGCTAGGCCTGAGGAGCTCTGAGAAAAACCACGACTTTCTAAGCACATGCCCACCCAGTCCCAGAGCAGAAGATGTATGAGATAGGGCTCCCCAGGCTGGGCACCATCCTCCTGGCTACCCTAGAGAGCAGAATGTCCCCCACCAGTCACTTTCTTACTGTGGAAACCAAAATTTCCAGTCCTGCCAGAATCACTGATCACAAAAATAAAAGAAAAAAGAGGGAGCTGACTAACAGTAAAATCCCAGCTCCACAGCATTAGGGGACAGGCACAGATAGCAAGGTCCATCTGGAAAGTGGATTTTACTGGGAAACAAAAAGTTGTAATTTACTTAAAGAATGAAATTGAATTAAAAAATTCTCTTTGAGAACCTCTGGGCATGGCTAGTGGGAATATTAGTGGGAATGCGGCCATAATGGAGAGCAGTATGGAGATTCTTCAAAAATTTAAAAATAGAAATACCATATGAATCAGCTATTCCATCCTGGGTATTAATTTGAAGAATACAAAAACACTAATTGGAAGAGCTATGTTCATTGCAGCATTACTCACAATATCCAAGATATGGAAACAACCTAAGAGTCCACTGACAGGTGAATGGATACATAAAATGTGGTATACATACACCATGGAACAC
The DNA here is from genome assembly GCF_014898055.3 of Talpa occidentalis. Lineage (NCBI taxonomy): Eukaryota > Metazoa > Chordata > Mammalia > Eulipotyphla > Talpidae > Talpa > Talpa occidentalis. The sequence goes on from NW_023604295.1 coordinate 117,350,310, forward strand.
TTATCAACTATAAAAAAGATGAAATACTGTCATTTTCAACAACATGGATGAACCCAGGCTCAATGAAATAGATCATATGGAAAAAGACAAATACATAATTTCACTTATATGTGAAACATAAAGAAACAAAGCAAACAAACAAACAAAAATTAACAAAACTCTTAGATTCACATAACAGGTTGGCGGTTACTAGAGGGGAAGCAGGTGGGGCTGGGTAAAATGGGTCATGGGGGCCAATTGTATGGTAGGGAACAGGATTAGACTTTCGGTGGCGATCTCACAATGTACATACAGATGCCGAAGTATAATTCTGCACACCTGAATTTTCGATAATGTTGCCAATGCTACATCAATAAAAAAATGTTTAAAAATCCTTCTCTTTAAATAATTATGTAAGCTAATTCTTTGCAGTGTTCCTTCTTTTTAATTCAATTATGTTATGAGAAAATATTTAATTCTCCTTTGTAGGTTGTATTTCTATAACAAGATCAGCATTTTGATAACGAGAAAATTAAACAAAATGATGTTAGTGCTATATTAAAAGGGAGCAAAGAAAAGACTCAGTGGATCCCCTGAGATTTGGAGACATCTTCAAGGGAGACCTTTCTCCCTGAGAAGGGACAGTGTTGCTCCCCAGTGCTGTTGTTGGGATGAACGGTGGCAGCTGGACACCAGCAGGTGCCTTTCCTGGGGACCACCCTGTTATAAGGGCAGGAATTCACTGCAGGAAAGAAGTCTTTTAATGGACAGAGGACAGCAACTCAAGCAACTGAAAGTCTATTCATGCACACAGGCAGGAGTCCTAGGCCACCTGGGCATCTGTGGCTGCCCACAGCAGCGAAGGGCAAGCTTCCTGGAGATGACTAGGGGTTAAAGCCAAGATACAAGAGCAACTGTCAGCTCAGAACAGGGACCACCCCTCTGAGCTTTCCACAAGCAAGACAGCAGGAACGCATGACCTTCTGTGGGTGACAAGGACAAGGGGCACTAGGCAGAGTCAGGGAGCATTTAGGGAGGGATAGGAGCCAGCTGAAGGCTCTTCTTTCCCAAGGAAATGAGCTCATCCAAAGGAATGCACACTGGAGAGAGATCTGCCTAAATGTTAGAACAACATTAGCATCAAAATTAGAAAGGGGAGGGTTTGGTTTGGGTGCGGAGAGAGCTGCATGTGAAATTCTACAAAATTGCCAGACTACTTTAGAAACTATTTTTTGCCATGGAAACAAACCCCATCTGTACAGGGTCTGTGCATGGATATAGCTCTCTTTAAATACCATGAACCTGGCTCTGATCTCTTTTATATAAGGAGGGGAGCGAGGAGGAGGGGAGTCCAGCATTTTATTTTTAGCGGCAGGAGTAAGTCACATCTTAACAGGGCCACATGCTCCCTCCACACAGTGACGTGAGGCTTGCTACGACGACAACGCAGGGACAGGTGCCCAGGAGACACGGTGTCTGCAGGAAAGCGTGCTGTGACATTCTGATGAGCATCCCTGCTGAGGAGGAGGATAAACGAAGGCACTGATTTTCTCTGACTAGCTGCACAGCCCTAGAGTCAGCAGGTGTCAGCTGGAATTACCCTGGTGGGGTGGGGGGGGGATGTCCCCCACCCCCACACACTATGGGTTCCCTCCCTGCACTCAGACTTCAGGGGCAGCACTGAGGCCTGGCGGCTGCTTTTCCACACACAGATGCTGCCCTATCAGCAAGAAAGCTCTGGGGGTAGGACCTTGTGTGACCTTTGTACCCAGACTGGCTCCCTAGCCTTAGGCCTTCTCCTAAGGCATCCACCGCCCCCAAGGAGGCCCACAGACACACACACACAAACACACACAGATGCTGCTCACCCGCAAGCCCTATAGAGGGCAGACTCTGCCCCCAAATGACCCTGAATCCTTGTATCCCACACCTGTGCTCCTTGCCCCCTCCATTCCCCAAGTCTGAGCTTACATAAGCAAGCCCTGGGGCTTCCTTAAGCATAAGCCTGCTGCTCTGAGCAGTGGGAGGCTGGCTGGCGTGAGGCAAGCATGCAGGGTAATAGATATGACAGGCCTCCTATGAACTCCAGCCATTTGCAGCAACATGGACGGACCTAGAGGGTGTTTTGCTGGGTGAGATGAGTCAGACACAGGAAGGCAAACACCATACAATTTCACACATACGTGGTACACAGAAAAACCAGCCAAACAAATGAACTAGATAAAACAAAAACAGGGCCTCCCTGGTGGTGCAAGAGGTTAAGCACCGCACTATGAAGCTATCCGCAGCCTCTGCAGCGTGAGTTCGATCCCCGGCCAGCCAGGGAGCAACCCACATGGTGCGGCAGATCTCTCCTGACGCACCCGCTGCTCCCCTCAGCAGTGTATTTCAGTAGATCTGCCTGTTCTGCTCCCCACTCTGTCTCTGGTGGATCCTCTCATGCCCCACATCTCTGACCTGTACCCCAGCTCTTGTATGCATAAATAAATAAATCTTTAAAAATAAATAAATAAATAAATAAAACACCCCTCTGTGGTACCAGAGGGGAAGAGGGAGGCAGTGGGCAAGTTAGGTAGAAGGAGACAACTGGTAAAAAATAGAATTGGACTATAGTGCTGAACTTAAAGCCATATACACACATGTTGATTTTCAGTGATGCACGCCACAAACTTATATAATGTTATAAACCAATGTAATTTCCATTAAAAAATATAAATTAAAAAAAAACTCTACCATCATCTAAAAGTCTGCACTCATCAGAGAAATAAATTTGGGGAATGACTATTCACTTTTGAAACAGATCTCTTGCTTCAAGGTTCCAGCAAGTTCATTTACCTGCAGCCTGAAATATTCCTCTAAGTGTGGCCACTGAGCCACCAGCACCAGAAGTGAGTGGGAATCCAAGAACAGGTCTCCCCACCATGGAGATTCCCGCCCATGCTGACCTTTGACAGCAGTTTACATGCAGCACTTTGGGGGACACATTTGCTGTGTAAAACCTCTCTGTGTGACGTAACCTGTTGCTAAGAAGTATTACCCACTTCCCACCCTCTCCTGGTCCCCAAATAGCAGCAATTAAATGGCAGGTAACATTTGTGAAAGTGAAGTGAGATTGCTGAGATAAAAATAAAAACAAAACACAAACACCTTGGGCTGCTTTAGAAACATCCCTCCCTGAAGGCGTGGCCTGCGGCCTGCTCCCCAGGGCCTGTGAGCCAGTCTCAGTTGAGAGCTTCTGGCAGGTAGACGGAGGGCGGGGTGGGGGTGGGGGGCTTACCCAAGCAGGGCTGTGTGGGGAGCCACCCCGGGGCAGCAGCAGCTTGACGATGTCCAGGTGGTTGTGATGGACGGCCACGTGCAGGGGAGTCAAGCCATTCTGCAGGGGTGAGATGGACCGGCCACCCCATCAGTTATAGGCAGCACTGTTTAGGATCCATGTTCCCTCTTTTACACAGGTAAAGTCTGGTTTAAAAGCATTCCCAAGCTGGTCTCGATTTCAAGCCACTAAAGAGCATGACCAGCTAGAGCCAGGGACCCTCCACAGTCTGTCTCCTGATAGGGGCTTGGGCAGTGCAACCAGCCCGCACTCAGAGCAGGCCACGGGGCTTTCCTGAAGGCAAGGGCTTTGTCAGAAAGCCCAGTCCTCCCAAGGGCCATTATGCCTAGACAGCTGTCCAGTCAAAGGATGGACGAAGAAGGCTTAGGCAAGAGATGGCACTCCCAGGCCGCAGGTCCAGCCCTGGGGTTGTAGTGTATAGGGAGCGAGGAGGGAGAGACAAGCACACTCACTTTGCCAGCAGCATTTGGATGTGCGTCGCGTTCCAGCAGCAGCTCTGCCATCCTCACCTTCCCATACTTGGCTGCCACATGGAGAGGGGTAAATCCTTTCTGAGGAGAAACACAGGCTGTTAGAAACAGGAGCCAGAGCTGTCCTCTTCAGGGAAAGGGCACACAGTAAAGGAGGCTTCCACCTTAACTGGCATGGACACACCAGTGGAGCAAAGAGACCTCTAAGAAGAGATCACAGACCTCAGGGCTCAGCAAGCTTTCCCTGCAGCTCACCAGCTGACCTCTCTCGTGACAGTGTATACAACCAGCTTGTGCTGTTATTTGACTGCTAACTAGTGGAGAGCAGGGGGCTTGAACCATTATTCTGCCCCAGAACCTGTCTGATTTGTCTAGAGCAGGCAATGAGCAGATTGCTGGATGAAGGCTGGGTGGTCGATGAGAAACTGCAGCTCCCCGCCTTTCTGAAAGGACCGTGACACAGCAGGCTCACAGACAGCTACCAGCCCTAAGGGTGCTGGTCCTCCCAGATGCTTTCAGCATTAGCAAGGCACCAGGCGGGGGTCCTCCAGTGCTCCTGCCCCAGCAGTGACAAGCATGTTCTTCCCAGAGAACACGAGTGGGCAGGCTGTACCTTGGTCATGCACGCCTGGGAGGCTTCCTTTTCCAGAAGGGCCACTGCTGTTTCCACATGTCCCTCTCGGGCTGTTATATGTAGGGGGGTGTGCCCGGCCGTCGTGGCCAGGTTGGGGTTGGCATTATTTTCCAGCAGGAGCTTCACCATGTTTGTATGGCCAATGCGAGCTGCACAGTGAAGCGGGGTCTGGTCATCCTGGAATGTGAAGTTACAAAGAAGGAAGGTGAGCCCAGAGAGGCAAGTGACTTTCTCAAGGTTACACAGCAAATCAAATGAGGAACTAGGATTGAAATTAAGTCTTTGAGTGGCAGGAACTAATATATTCTCTTATTTACAGCAACCCTTCAAGTTAGTTGTTATTTCTACCTAATTACCCAATGGCTCATCCTTCCCATCTGTAAATGAAAATATATACCAACTTTATAAGGCAACAGTTATTATGAGATCATGGATACAAAATTTTCACTTTGTGGACCTCCCCGGTGGCGCAGTGGTTGAGTGCTGGGTTGCAAAGCTGCCTGCAGCCTCTGCAGCCCCGGTTCGATCCCCGGGCCCGAGGTGAGGGTCCCACATGGCGCACAGACCTCTCCTGCCACCCGCTGCTTCCCTCAGCAGTGTACTTCATCGGTCTGCCTGTTCTGTTCCCCTCTCTGGCTTTGGTGAATTCTCTCACCCTCCCGCACTTCTGACTATACCCAGTGCTTGTATAAATAAATAAATAAATAAATCTTTAAAAAAAAAAAAAAAAAAGTCGTTTAAAAAAATTTTTTTTTTCACTTTGTGTTTGGTCCTCAATAAGTTGTGGTTGCTCCTAGTATCTCCCAAGTCCTGTCTGAGTGGAAGCTCATCTTCCTGACTGGAAGCTACTCTGGTTTTCTCCATGGCTAGGATCATGGGAGAGTCCAAACTGCTGAAGGGGAAGATGACTTTTCGTGCCTCCTGCCCCTCACCCATCCCTGTTTATCCCATTACTGAAGAGGTTCAACGGGTGGGGTCTCTGTGTTGTGGGCCTAGCTGGGGGCTTCCCTCCCATGATCCAAACATAAACCACAGTCAAAACTCATAAGGGAGACTTCCATGGCCTGTGGGGTGGGAAAGTCTGGTCTTGGCCAAGCCCATCCATTGACCTTGCCAACTGGACAGCTCTTCCTACTCTTCACTCACCCAGCCCCTTGAAAATGCCTTTTACGATAGGGGGGGATTTTCCATTTTTGGATCAAGTAATTCCTGATTGATTTTCACTGGCAACACTGTCCTTAAAAACTAGCTTTTTGAAGGGAAGGGCGTCGGGTGGTGGGAATTCAGGTGAAAGGGGTCGCCTGGTAGATAGAATTGGACTTTTAGTGGTGAACTACTATAGTACATACAAATGTTGATTTCTAATGAACTTATATAATGTTTTAATGCAATGTTACTCAACGAAACAGCAACTACAAAACTTTTCTTCTTATATCATCACTGTAACTACTGTGCACCTTTCAAGCCAAAAAACCCGGCGACCAGCCATGCTCCCTGGGCTTTCATTATGTAAAGACACAGAATGCTGATGCAAACACATCTCTGGCTTCCTCAGAATCCCTGCAAACCGGTCTAAGCCTTCACTGCAGCCACATGGGAATGACAAGGAATCTTTGTGCCACAAGCACAGCAGCCAGGCTTCTGAATTAGGAAGGATTTTTTCTGATTGCACTGGAATTTAATGCATCTTCCATCAGAGTGTCCTTCCCTTCCCACCCCCAGAACTCACCTTGGCCTTGGCATTTACTTTGGCTTTGTTCTGGAACAAATATTTGGCCACTTCCATGTGCCCTGCTCTGGCTGCCATGTGTAACGGGGTCTCCACTTTCTGTCAAATAACAAAATTATAGAAGTGTTTATACATGCTGGGATTCCAAAAGGACACACGCAGAGCTCAAAGTGCCAGCCCAGAGTGGTTTGGCGGGTTTTTGTCCAAATGGTGGAGTTGCCTCAGCAAGCAGTTCCTTTAGCCTCTCGCCTGCAGATGCCTGGTGTGCATTCTAGGTATACTTAAAAGTAAACCCCAAAGCTAATGTTTAAAAATGTAAATGTATTCCCAGATAACACCTACAGAACTTCCCAAATTATAGTCCAAAATAAAACCACCAAGACTTAGAGATGTGTGACCAGTTTAATTGGGAAGTGTCACCATATACGGATGCTATCCTGCAACTAAAGCCTCTCCTGTTCTGGGGTTCTGCCTTGGGCTCTCCAGCTCAGCTGGGCTCCCAGGCCCTAGTGCAGAGGAACAGCGCCCCGGCTTACCACGTTGGACACATTGGGTGATGCCCCTCGCTGCAGCAGGTTTTTCACGATGGGAAGATGGCCCATGAAGGCGGCCACATGGAGCGGGGTCAGGCCGGACTAGAACAGACAAGCGAGGAATGAGAAGAGAGGAGCTTTCCTGATCCTCCTAAGAAGACTGTCAGATGGATCTAATGCTTTCTTGCTTCTAGGAGCTCCAGCACGATTTTATAAGAAAGAGGAGTTAAGTAAGATAGGTTTGCTGCCAGGAAAATGGTTGAAGGGCCAAAAAAATCATCGCAGGGTGAGTCTGTCTACTTTTACAGGTCAATAAATGGCATTTGAACTTGACCAGCTCCCTGAGACCTGACACATGTTCCCTTGCCTTGGTGACCACTGATTTGTTCCCTTGAGCTGTCTAGACTTGCACCCACATGTGCACCCTACAGCCACCTGCAGCTACAAAGAACAACTCTCTAGAGGACAACTGGAGGAAGAAAGGAGGGAAGACCATGGTGAGGCCAACCCTTATGTGCCGGTTCCGTTACCTCCGTGACAGCGTCGATGGAGGCTCCGGTCTTCAGCAGCAGCTCCATGACACGAATGTGGTTCTTCTTACAGGCGATGTGCAAAGGGGTGAAGCCATTCTGCAGCCCCGCACCAAGGGAGACAGACAAGCAGGAGCTTACACACTGGCCCAGGATCACCCCCTTGCTGATTAAGAGGCAGCCTCTGCCCCAGTCTATCAGCAATACCCACAGAGCAGAATGTCAATTCCTACAAATCCTGTAAGAGGCAGGTGGCTCTCTATGCCAGGCATGTTCCTGAACAGGTTTATAAACCTTAAAAAAAAATTAGTCATATTTTTGGATGCCCTAAAAGAGCCTGCTGTTTAAAGTTTCCTTACGGTGAAATTTACAATAAAGAGTATGTCTGTAAAGCAAATCGTATTCCCTGAAATGCTGATCATTTTTAGTAAAATGGGTCTCTGTATATCAGCTCTACTCTAACATGATATTCTAGAATGTATATGCCTCCAAGACAAGACTTTTGTTTGTTCAGGTTTTTATCCCCCTGGAGAACTGGTTCTCAAGTAGGAGAGGGGATTTTGTGCTACCACTGACCCCGAGGACACTGGCCCCTGTCTAGAGATGATTTTGATTGTCACAAACAGAAGTAGAGCCCAGCGGTGCTGCTAAACATCCTGCAGTGCACAGGCCAGCACCTCACAAGGAATATCAGCCCCCAAATTCAACAGTGCTGAGACTGAGAAACTCCAGCTACCCTAGAACAGGGCCTGGCATGTGGGTCGTGCTCAGGGAAAGCCTTCAGAAGGAAGGAAGGAAGGAGGGAGGGAAGGAAGAAGGGATGCTAGCTGTCCCTGAAGGCCATTCTGCCTCTATTCTCCTCCTCTGGAAGAGACAGAGAGGAGATGGTGGCTGCAAGATCCTCTGTGCAGAGTCCCAGTCTCACCAGATCCCTGACCTGCCCTGGAAGCCCTTGGCCTGGGGGAAGAAGAATCATGATTCCAGGAGGGAATTTGCTTTGATTCTGAACTCATCTCTACACAAACTCTAAGTCTCTCTGTAGATGAAGACTGCCAAGTCCAGGCTGTTTTACTCGCTCCCAAAGCAGATAAAAGACAGACAGTGTTAGAAATCATTGTCCAGTGCTCTGCGCTGGGCCTGGCTCAGGTGGAGTGGCACCCCTTCCCCACGGACATAGCACCAACACTGGGTCAGGTCTCTTGGACCAAATCATCCCCCAGCCTCAGCCTGTTACTTGGGCCATGGTCATCGGTGCCGGAGGCCACACCAGTGGCCACAGTGGGAAATGTGGAGGTTGCCCTCCTGCCTGCATGCTGTTGTGCCCCCTGGGCCTTAGCAGGCACTGCCACTCTCTGGCACTGAATCTGGGAGCCGGTCCAGGAACCAGTGGTGCATGTCCCACAGGCTCAGCCATGCAGCCATGGCCTGCCTCCCTCAGCCTCTCCACCTCTCCAGTAGCTCCCACTCACCAAGGCCCTGGAGTTCGGTTTGGCCCCTTTATCTAAAAGAACCTTGGCCACTCTGTGATGGCCGCAGTGGGCTGCCACGTGGAGTGGAGTCAGGTGGTCCAGGGTAATGTCATCGATCTCTGCATTGTATTGCAACAGAAGTCGGACACAGTCAAGGTGATCTCCCTGAGCCGCCATGTGGATTGGGGACAAGCCGTTCTAGGTGAAGAGGAACAAACAAGGAATCAAAAAGGAAATGAACTTGGAAATGAGGACAAAGATTCCAACCTCACTCCTAACTCATTCCCTTCACAATGCTTCTGCACAGTTCCTAAGCGAGCGGCCTCTTATTCTAAACATTCTGCTTTCTACCTTGCCAAATCTTCCAAGCCAGCACCAGTCGGCCACCTACTCCATGGAGCCTTCCAGGGTCACCCCAGAGGTCTACTGGCTTTTCTTATCTGTACCACTCATTCAGACCTTATGTGTGTATTTGATGAATTGTATTTGTAATTAACTCCTCAGGGGTGTGCATCTTTTTATAAGCCTTATAAGCCCAAGATCAGTGGCCAAGCCTAATATCTATTCTAAATCCCACAGTGCCTTGTATATTTATGTACACACATAGTGTGCCTTATGTATGCATTCACTCATTCATTCAGACATTAATTCGACAAGTATTATTAAGTGATTAATGTGCATCCAGTGTGGATTACCTCTGGGGAAACGAAGGGACACACACAACTCCTGGCCTAAGAAAGCTTGCAGACTCATCAGCAGATGTGGTAACAGCTATGTTGTCACTGCCATTCAGCATGGGTGACATAGGTCAGCACACCCAAAGCACAGAGGTACACAGGTGGAGCCACAAGGAGGTAGGGACATGGCGACAGAACACTGAAGGAGCTGACCTCTGAGCTAAGACTTCTTCGGGAAGATGAAAGTGGAAGAAGACCCCTCGAAGGAAATGGATGTGTAATGCCACAGAAGTGCCATCCTAGGGGAATTCGGGGACTCACATGCAGTAAAATGTGGGAGCACAGAGTGTGCTGGGATGTGGGGTGGGTTGGAGTATCGCCTGGACCTCAGAAGTCTGCAAACCAGGAGCTTGAACTTCAGATTTTAAAATGTAAAGACTTTTAAAAAGTAAAGTGAGGGAGAAACACAAACAGGCTGCATGACAGCTAATGTCTGTGTTCTGGTTGAATTGTGGCCGCTGAAAATGTACCTGTTGGATTCCCATCGCCCAGGACCTTGGGATGTTACCTTATTTGAAAATAAGGTCATGCAGATGTACTTAGTTAAGATGAGGTCATTAGTGTGAACCCCAACCCAGTATGATTGCTGTCAGAATAAAAGGGGGAAATCTGGACCCAGACACATGCACAGGGAGAACACCATGTGAAGATGAGAGAAGAAACTGGAGCATCCACAAGCCAGGAAATGCCAAGAAAAAAAAATGCTAAAAAAAAAGTGCCAGCAAACCACTAGCAGCCAGGAGAGAGGCCTGCACAGATTGTCCCTCACAGCCTCAGAAAGAACCAACCCAACCCCAGAAAGGAACAATACCTTTCTGCTTAGGCCACCCAGAGTGCCAAGCCCTAGCAAGCTGATATAGTTAGTCACCACTCACTGCATTTAGGAAGATCACTCCAAATTTTCCAACTGAAAAGTCTGAGTTCTCAGTAAAGAATTTTCATAACTATCCTTTTTAGCCCCATTTTAATCATCTGGATAACATATAATTTTTAATAACTTAGGAACATTATTGTAAGTGTAAATACGGGACCTCTGTGGGAAAATGTGAAGACTTTTCTGACCTAATAATGTAATTAGTAGTAGCAATTCTACCTTTGTTTATCCAAGGATTTTTACTTTTATATCTACTCTCAAAGATATTAGCTCATAGAATCACTCCAGCAACCCTAGGAGAAAAAAGCAGAGCAGAAGAGACTAAGACACAGAGAGACATGTTCAGAAGCACACGCAAATGACTTGTGGCTGGAAGATTAAATGAGAAATGAACTAGTTAAGTAGAGGATACCTCCACTCAAAACACACACACACACACACACCACAGGCTTGGTACTGTAAATCATGACCCGAGTCAGAGACAGCTCTGTAGAACACGCACATGATAATTCATCTGGAAATAAATTGGCTTTCACGGTTACGGACTGTGCTGCAATATTATGACAAAAGAACAGCTCACAGAAATCTCCTGAGTGGCTGTGAACAGGCCCAGTCCATGCTATGCTCTTCTAAATTCACAGCTTCCAAACGAACCCCAAAGAATGGACCCAAGAGTCTGGAACCCCGTGAGATCTGACAGCTTTGGCCCCGGAAGACCAAGACCTCATTTAGAACCGAAGGAGGGCCTCTGATTGGCCACTAATGGACTTTGAGGAGAACTGCTTAGGTTCCTTTATAATTCTAGTCTGGCCCAGACTCTGAACACTCCTTTGAGTGCTTAGTTTCTATCTTTTCTGGAGCCAGGAGGAAAGAGATAAGGGCTGTTCTAGGGTCCCAGTAGGCAACCACAGCCCACAGGACAAATATGGCCTGTGGCCTGTGAGTGTATACGAGGCCACCCATTTGCATATTATCTATGGAGGCTTGCCTACCAAGGCAGCATTGAATCATTTCAGCAGAAATCATGGCCTGCAAAGCCTAAAAATATTTAATATCTGACTCTTCAGAGAAAACGTTTGCCGACCCTGATCTAGATAATAATTAGAGCTACACCACGTCTCCTGTGTGACAGGCATTGGGGACGAACGTCCATGCACTAGCTCAGTTAGCAGTGTTAGGATCTGTTTCTGAGACATGGGAATTGATCCCAGGCCGCCTGACCTGCCCTGCCTAAAAGATGCTCCTCGCGGAAGGGAACATGCACCTTGGTTTTGGCTTGGATGGGTGCCCCGTGGTCCAGCAGGATCTCTGAGATTCGCACATGCCCATTCCGAGCTGCACAGTGGAGAGGTGTCAGTTCATCCTTTAAAAGACAGGCAAAAACAGAAAACCCCAAAAGCCCCTATGAGAAGTCTGTCCTCAGCATCACTCCAGCCGCAGAAGCATGGGTGTCTCCTTAGGGACCGGTCTGATAGCACCACTGTCCTGTCTTGTACCCTGCTTGCCGGGGCTGCTCTGGAAGGCCCATAGCTATCTGGTCAGTGAAAGCCCACCATACCCATGAGACTCTGGGAGGCAAAAGTCCCTCCCCCAGCCTTGCCACGGAGCTGGCTGGGACCCACCTTGGTCCTTGTTTCAATCTCGGCCCCACGGTCCAGCAGCAGCCGCACCATGATCACGTTCCCCCTGCGGGAGGCGATGTGCAGCGGCGTGATGCCATTCTGGGATGAGGAACAGGGAAGTCAGGGTGCCTCATTCTCCTCTGGAATGCAGCTATTCTGAACCCCACACCCTGTTCCCCCACCCTGGCCCCACAATGGCAGCCACTTCAAGCCTACTGTCAGCACATTTCTTGCCTAAGAAAGATGTCAAGGACATGATACCACTGTAGGGGTCATCACACCAAGCTGACCAGGCCCAGGTCTCCCAGAGTCAACGTAATGATCTGGAAGAGGGTTCCCTGGCCTCCAGGTGCCCTTCTCGAACGGGTTAATGAAAGTGAGGGGTGGTGGATGATTAGAAACCTACCAACTAGAAGGTTCCACAGACACCAGGGTTATTTCATCCACAACCACGTCTGCAGGAGGGAGAAAACCCATGGTGCCCCAGTATCTGGATTCTAGACGTCCCCGAGTTCCTGGTGTGACAAGGGCTGCCAGAGAGCCTCACCTGTGGTGTGAAGTTGACGCTGGCTCCCCTGTTGAGGAGTAACTGGGCCACGTTGAGGTTCTCATAGTGAGCAGCAATGTGGAGGGGGGTGAATCCCGTCTGGGGCACAACATAGAGAGAAATGCTTGTCACATGCCATATAATCAATTCCATCTCAGAGTCAGCCAGGGATTCTAGAAAAGCTAGCAAGGACAGATGACCCTATACATCAGCAGAGCTGGACTGATGAGCTCATCTGCTGAAGAAGTCAAGAAATGCTTGGGGCAAGTTATGTTCAAAACCACGGTGTGACCTTGGAGGGAATCACATTATTTTGTTAGTTGTTCATATGGACACACTGTAGGCCAGGATTACCTCAAACTCTGTAAGGCCCAGGCATCTGAATAGTTACTATGGAGAGATTTTTCAGTAGTGAATGGGAAGGGATACATGATCCATGATCCTAATTCCAGGGATCGTGTCAGCCTTTAATGCAGTGTGGTGACTCAGCTAGCTGGTCAATGCGACTTGAGACCCTCAGTGGTCCCTGTCATCATTCTGTTCAATAACCTCACAACATGCCGAACCCAGTCAGGAGTTTTCCAAACAAAACTCAGCAACCCCAGGGTGGGGAACTATGTGTACGACTCCATGACCATCCATTCCCACTGAAAGAGAAGTAATCAACAGCCCATGTTTACAGAAGGCGGATCAGAAGTGCCTCGTCTTGGACAAGTAGCTGTCCAGGACCACTGGGGAGCTCCTCCCGATGGTCATGTCCACAGGTGTGGACGACTGCCTCTCTCACTCAGGGCCATTGGGGAAGAGAGCAGGATAAAATTCTGAAACATCGCCTGTTCGCTTCCAAAGTTTTGTCTTGGCAGACGCTCGTGCTGTCCTGCCCAGACACTTTTCTGAATGACCTGCAGCAACCGGGCAGCTTCTGCTCCACACCCAGCACATTTTTCTCAACATTCACCAGGGATTTAAAGTGGAGCTGGCCATTTTCAAGTGGCTCTTATGCGCCGTAGTGGGAGTCCCAAGGCACCAGGGAACTGTGCTTGGTGCGCACTGCAGGCACAGGCCTGGTCTGCAGAACTGCTGGGAGTTCCCCGTGTCCCGGTGACCCCCAGTTCCCTGTAGGCCCGAGCGCTCTCTGGGCCTCACATGGTGCCCTACCTTGGAAAGCACGTCTGGGTTGGGGTCGTTCTGCAGAAGCACGGCGGCCGTCCGGGTGTCGTCGTTGCGGGCGGCGATGTGCAGGGCGGGCAGGCGCACCTTGCCTTTCGTCCCATAGTTGATGAGGTGGGCCACCACGTTCTCATGGCCCTGCTGCAGGGCCACGGCCAGGGGAGTGAAGCCGTCCTGGCCAGAGAAGAGAAGGAAAGCAGGACTTGTGACCGCAGCCAACCACTCCTGGCCCTCAAGGTGGGACACATGCTCACACCTTGGCTCTTGCCAGGACAGGCCCTCAGCCCAACGTCATCTCCCTCCAACGCTCTGCTTTTCAAAGCCTGCCTCATCCTTCATGGGCTCGAATGCTACCTCCTCCCTGAAGCTTTTCTCAGGCCTTCTTTCTGTCTCTGCCATCTCACAGCCTACACAATTTTCTCAACGCACTTACTTAATGTTCCTCTATAATTTGGAAGTTGTAGCACCCAGCCTGTCTGAGTGTTGAGATTTTCCTACCATCCCTCTCATTCCATCTATTGGTGCCAGGCTGGTGCTAGCAATTGCCAGAAGATCTCTTACTTTATGAACATTACTGAACACCTACCAAGGGCTAGAAATCCTGCCAGGCACTGAGGATTCAGTCATGAGCTACCATTACTGATCCCTTCAGTCCCCTGTGTCTGAGGGGCGCAGGAACACATGAGTGAACTTGAATGATAACAAAGTCAGGTAATAGTGGAGTCTTTCGAGGTTAAGAGCTGCGGGAAGCCCTGTTCTATCTAGTTCAATTTCATTCTTTCACCAATAAGAAAAATCAGGATCAGGACTTTTCTGAAGAAATAGGTGGGGGCCTCCCTGGTGGCGCAGTGGTTGAGCGCTGGGTTGTGAAGCTGCCGGCAGCCTCTGCAGTGCAGGTTCAATCCCTGGCCACCAGCGAGGGTCCCACATGACGCGCAGACCTCTCCTGCTGCCCACTGCTCCCCGCAGCTGTGTATTTCGTTGGTCTGCCTGTTCTGCTCCCCGCTATGGCTCTGGTGAATCCTCTCACCCTCCTGCGCTTCTGACTGTACCCAGTGCTTGTATAAATAAATAAATAGATAAATCTTTAAAAAAAAAAAAAAGAAATAGGTGGGTTCATAGCAGGAGCCTTTCTCATTAGGCTCCACTGTAGACCTATCAACCTTCAGTGTGGGCTATCGTGGGAACAATGTGGTCTGAAGAATGTCATTTCTCTGCCTTGTATCTGGGCCTCAGGACACAGGACTTTGTCTCTTAAACCCTCACACCCAATGAAGAACGTCTAGAGCACTCCATGATCTAGACCATGATAGTGGATGTGGCTCAAGCAACAGCACAGGAAATCCACAACGGCCACAATGATAGGCAACCTCTACCCAGGAGGACATCTTTCTAAGGTACTTACTTCTGTGGCAACATTCTGATTAGCTCCATTTTCCAGTAAGAACTTAACCACTTCCAAGTGATTCTCTTGTGCCGCCATGTACAGGGGTGTAAAGCCTTTCTGTAAATGGAGAGAATAAGTCATTCAAATTCACCAGCAATAGTGAGATGTATTAAAGCCAGTGAAGAATCCTCTACACCTGAGGACAGCTGTCTCTCATCCTGTTTTCACCCAGCCACAGAACAATGTCCCCACCTCTACCTCCAGTTACAGAATCCCATTGCCACTTTGAGAAGGGATGATGGGACTATTACAAAAGGCCACAAGGTGGGAGTGACACTCCATGGAAGTCTGTGTCTGCCCCTTGCCAGCATCATCAGCCTCATTCACACACACTCTCACCCTCTATTTTTACTCCCTTATTCGTCAACCTCCCTTGCCCCACCCCCCATTACAGAAGATCTCTCCCCAAATGAGCCATACCTAAGTTTATTATCTGACTAGTTCAGTAAACAGGGAGGAGGTCCACACTGACCAACCCCAATGTCTTTAGAATGGTAATCAAAGTGTCAACAATAATAAATAATAAAGGATCATCACTTGGAGATGCATTGCTAGCATATCTACACTCAGCTACACGTGTGACAATGACTGCAGTTGCCAGGGTGTCATTACCTGGGACTGGGCGTTGACATTGGCGCCATAGTTGACCAGTTCCCGGACCACCTCATCCTGACCAGCGAGGGCAGCGATGTGCAGAGCTGTGTTCCCTTTCTGAAACATAGGAGACAAAAGAGGTTGCCTATCAATCTCGCTAAATGACTGTGACAGGCAGAGAACAAGAATGCTGGCTGGGGGTCTAGGGGGTGGGCTTTCTTAATGGTCCAAAGGAGTAGAAAATACACATGTGTGTGACCCATCATACATCTTGAATTAGTACTGAAAGTACAAGAGGGAAAATTCTTCCTGTTCCCCATGGAAACATAATGCTAAAGAATAAAACGAACAACTCCACACTGACATAGCCTCCTAGACCGACTGACATACAGTTAGTCTCCTCAGCACACACAGGACTCACACAAAAGGCTATCCAGGCACACAGCCTTTGTGGACTTCCAGCAAGTCCCAATCAGTAATTCTGTGGTATAGTGTAAACCCCACGAGGCCTGCAGCCCTAGGGAGGAGCTGGCAGTTTCCCCAGGCTCAGCAACCTGATGTTGTTCCTGCTGAGCAAAAGCTGGGCCAGAGGGGAGAAAGGGCACAGAAGGGAAGGGACTGAATAAAGTAGCAAATAGAAAAGAAAGGTTAGAAATAGTTGAAGATGTTGGGGAGTGTGGTGGTGAAATGAGCTATATAATGTATGTAGGGAAGAGAAGAAAACCATGAAAGTAGATGGAGGGACAGAAATGGAATAAAATCTGGCAAAGGAGAATATAGAAAGAATATTTGAAATATTAACAAGTAAAATAAAATCACCAAGGGCTCAGCAATTAAGAGAGGAGAGCATAAATTTTAGAGGAAAATGAGGACTTGTCTAGAGTAAACTTCTTAGAAGAGAAAAACCCATAACAGAGACATAGAGACCAGGCAGGTTCTAAGGTGAATGAAATGTTCAGGTTTTCTTATCTGGATTTGCCCTGGGTGTTTGACTGTAATTCATAGCCAATATCAGGTCTGTTGTAGGATGCTGGCCTCCCTAGGTAGATGGGGCTGGAAAGTTCAGGTGACTGGCCTTCCTGACCCCATGGCATCCTGCTCAGTGAAGGCCAGCAGGTTGGCCCCATCGATGACTTCTGTCAAAGGGGGCACAGGGATGGGGGAGCAAAACAGCAGCACCACTGGGACCATCTGTTCCCACTCAAGGACAGAAGCCATAGCAACCTTATTTTTCACTTCAGGCAGTGTAATTTTTTTTTTTTAAGATTTATTTATACAAGAACCGGGGTACAGGCCAGAGGTGTGGGAGGTGAGAGGACTCACCAGAGACAGAGCAGGGAACAGAACAGGTAGACTGACGAAATACACTGCTGAAGGGAGTAGCGGGCAAGACAGGAGAGGTCCGCTCGCCATGTGGGTTGCTCCGAGGCCCGCGGGGATCAAATAAGCATTGCAGAGGCTGTGGACAGCTCACAGCGCTGCGTTCAACCACCTGCGCCACCAGGGAGGCCAAAGCAGTGTATGTTTTTTAACTAAACTACATGAACACTTGCTAATCCATCTCAGGAAATTCAAACTCCACAAGCAGAGACTTCAAAGCCAGTTCACGTGCTGGGTTGTCTGTCACCTGGGAGAAAAACGACCTCACCCAAGCAGAGCTAGGCAGCTGGGGACCCAGCTCTGGGACCACACAGCCACCACTGCCCCAGGTACCCACAGGTGAGTGAGGTAGCCCCCATGAAAGTACCCTGGGGGTAAGAGGGTACTTGGGCCTTTGTTTCTTGGACTTTAGTAATTCAAGGCCCAAAGCGTGACCCAAATTACTTTAGTAATTCAAGGCCCAAAGCGTGGGCCTGACTTTTTGATTTCTCCTTAAGTCCCATTGGATAAACTAAAGGGTTCTTCCTCAAACATCCTTCAGAGGATAAATGCCAGAAATGAATGTATAGATGCTAATTAATCATTTTTCATAGAAGATCTTACATTTAGAGGCCTTGGCATCTGGGTTTGACTCGCTGTACCAAGCGGAATAGGGCTGTTGGCCCAGAACCTTCTCTAGAAAGCAGATCTCAGAACCCTGAATCTCCCCATTGAGAAGGAGGCAGGCTGTCGTCATCACACACTTACAGGGTATGCGTACCTGTGTTGGCACAGGCCGGATTGGGGGTGCACAGATGACTGAGGATCACTTCCTTGCTCTCAAGAGGCTCTGTCAAATGTTCCTTTTCATCGTCCCTTCCTGCCTGAAATCCTACTGTGGTAGAGCTTTCTCATGTAAACCCACATGGAGGGAAGTTGTAGAATCCTGCCTGTGGGCCGGGGCTCATGTAGCTTCAGAATCTGAGCTGAGGGCAGCATTGGTGAGGAACAGGAGCAACAGGAAGACCCTGAGTAATGGGCCCCCACCACCTCTACACACATGCCCACATTGCAAGGCCAAAGAAGAGGCCCCCTGGCCCTGGGTAGGAGACATGGAGGGGGCAGGGAGGGTCACAGAGAGAGGGTTGTGAGCCTGTGTTTTGTCATTCTCTCCCTCAGCACAAAGGATCATGGCCTCAAAGAAGCAGGGAAAATTACTTAGCTAAATTTGGATCCACAGAGACCCAATTTCTCCATTTCCAGGGAGTGATAGAGCTCATAGAAGGGAGGCTGGTTGAAGTAGGAGCTAAGCAAATGAAGAGGAGGGATTTCCCTTTCTTCACATTCACTAATAGCTTCCACGCTGAGCTCTGGCCACGAAGGGGTGGAGATGGGAGGATGGGAAAATGGGGAGAATGGAATGCTTCTGTTTTGTGCTTTTAAAATTTCTAAGCACAATTTAGGAAATTGTATTGACTTTGGCTTTTTCTTATTCTTCCTTTTTAAAAATCTTTCCTGCTGGGAAGACCCTTTACAATTCCCCAATCTGTTACAATGCTTTCATAGGCCTTGGTTTCTACTTTACCTTTTCCCTCCCTCTGCATGGCATTCAGAAGCCACGCTGGTTTATAAAATGTCTATAAATAACAAAGACCCGCCAAGTGTTTGCTTGCAAAATAACAATCAAAGGGAGGAAACTCAGAAAGCGCAGAAGTGCTGAAGCATAATGTTTTGGCAACCCTTGGGACAACTCCAGGGGAGGAAAAGCCGCTCTGGTGCACACAGGGCCCGTCAGATGGCACGCTGCTTGCAGCCAGGTACATGAGGACATCACAAGTAAAAAATAATTGCAACCCCTGCACCCACAGAAGGAGCATGGTGGAAACAATTGATATTTGCCATGGGTTTAGAACAAAATGCCTGTACACATTCAGCAAGAGCAACTCAGTCTATTTTACCAGTGAAATCTTTTTACCTTCATGAAATGACATGAAAATTACAGAACTTTACCTTAAGAGATGATTCTAACTTCATAATATTTTGGGAGTTCACTTCATAACCATAAATTATATCTGTTCTCCACAGACTGCTCTGGTTCTCTGCTGGTGAGCTGGCAAAGTGTTTGCTACGTGGAACTGACATTGAGCCTGCATGTGAGGCCATGTTTAATAAACAGCTAGTGGAAAATCAGAGGCAGGAGGGACAAGTCCCAGAGGAAAAATATGGGGGGGTTGTGGGGGGAGACAGAGGAAGGAAGAGAAGAGGAGAGAGCACTTTGTAAAGACAGGAGACTTCTGGTTTCATTGTTGTCTTATTTTAAAATGCTAGTTGCATCCCCACTGAACAGATAAGATGCAGGCATGTAAGAAACAAGAGTAATTTTGCCACTTGTAGTAGCATAAATTTCATGGTTACTGGAATTAAATCACTCGTTTATAATCTACCCCAATGAGAAGAAACATTGCTGAGAGGTCTAATGTTAGCCCACACCAAATGCCTCCAGTAAAGGAAGGGCTGTCCAGGGTAGTCACTAAGGAGAGGAAATACCTTTGGGGCTGAGCCAGGAAACCTTGCTGGAGAAGGGTGAATGCAAGAGATCTGGACTCCACTATAATCTCAATCACAACATAGTCATCAATATTTGTTGATTCCTTTCCGAATGCCAGGCATTTTATATACACAATCTCATTTAATTTTCATAGCAATCCCTCACCAAGTATTATTATCTTTATTTATAGATGGGGAATCTGCGGCATCTCACTGGCTGAGTGACCCACTTGAGGTCACAGAATTAAAATCATCTCAGCGAGGATCTGGACCTAGGAGCCTGGTTGCAGCTTGCAGGGCTCTTTGCCCCCGTGTTCAAGACAAGGGCCTGAGAAGACATAAAGCCTCCCCCACAAAGAGTTCTATTTTTAGATTTATATTCTAGTGATCACCATAAAGTAAAGGCTCACTGAGTCTTTGTGGAAACAACAGGGTCCTGTGTTTTCAGGTGACTTCAGGGACTCACAGAACTAGAAAGTGATGGGAGGGACAACAGACTTTCAGAAGCACGTGTGGGTTTCTCCCAGGAAGGGTTGATTTTTCTGTTAGGGTTTGAGACAATACAGGAGGGGCCCACCAATTTAAATTTTCCATGAAAACCTCCCCCACTTCCTAAGAGGCGTACCTTGGTTGTGGTTTCCAGAATGATTTCTTTGTGCAGTAGTTCAACCACCATCTTCACGTGGCCTTCTTTGGAGGCCAGGTGCAGGCCATTCAAGCCATTCTGTAAAGAGCAGAGAGGCCGCGTAAGTGTGGTTAGTGTCCAGATGACCGGCCTGACGCCCCTTCCCATGAAAAGCACACAGGGCCTGGCAGGAGGAACCGAGGGACCTGGGCGGCAGCAGCACAGGCACAGAGCAGTCAGCAGGCCTCTCCTTCACAGCAGCTCGTCTGCGTGAGCACCAGCTGACAGGAGAGCAGGGGAAGAAAGGACGGATGCCAGCAAGGCCACCGCTTTCCAGAACCAAGCATGGGATGCTCCCCCTAAACCAATGTGTGACCTTGAAATTCAGATCTTGTCCAGGCTTTAGGCCTCACTTAATTAAAATGGTATAGTTTCAATCCCCGCTCCACCCCACCCCCAGCCGCCCTGATTAATTTTCACAGCAGTAACCAGTGAAGAGGCAATATCAGTGCATCCTAAATACTTGAAGGAAAATGATAAATTTTTTTAAAAAACTATATGAGAAGTAAACACCACCAGTCACCCAGATTATAAGCTTTCCTCAAATGAAGAATCAGTACTAAATAGCCACTGGGCTACCTTGTCATTTCAAATGTGACCAAAGGCTGGCTGACGGTTAAGTTCAAGGGGAAATAAAAAACAATCAACAAACATTTTTGCAGGCACACTCATCAGTTGGCAAAGGCAGAGCTCTCTTTAGCCAATTAAAATTTCAACTGTCCGGCAAACTTCTATGATGCTCTGTAGAAGCGGTGAGTTCAAGTTCTACGCATCACTCTCACATGTCCTGGTCTTCTGGTTCTGGTACTTAGAGGTCTTTGAACTTTCCAGCAAAATCTGACTTCCAAGAGTGTTACTGAGAGCCACAAATAATTCTGACACATGAGAGAATAAAATTTCAATTTCAGTGGATGAGACCATGGCTCCATGTAGAAAATTATTTTAATCAGTAAGCAGACTCCATCCCTTGCTTCTTTGCTTTGTTCCTCTCTTTCTCCTTCCCTACCCATAATTCTCCCCTCCTCCTTTTCTTTCTTCCTGCTCCTGCTGTGGTCAGCCAACATGCTCCTTTCCCTGGAGCCACGACAGCTCTGGCTAATAAAAAAGACCCTTGCCAGAAGACAGGAGGGTTTGGCTGCTAGTGTGTAAATTGAGGGGTCCCTGACTATCCCCAAACATCTCTGCAGCCCCAATATGGGTTTCTAAAATTCCCAGGGCACTGTTTTGGAGATAGTCCTCTTAAAATATAAATATTCTACTTTGGAGTGATAGTACATTAACCCATTAGCAGACTAGTCATATTGCTTTGCTAAAACCATCAGAAAAAAGTAACAAATACCTCCTAAAGTAATGAGACACAGCATAGGTACCTCATGATGGGAGAATGGAAAATGTATAAAACTCTCTTGATGATGGGGCCTTAGAGCCAATATAATGGGGGCCCTGTACATCAGAGAAAGCAGAGTGGGAACTTTACCTACTTTCTATTCAGATCAGGCCCCTCTG
Source organism: Talpa occidentalis (assembly GCF_014898055.3). Taxonomy (NCBI): domain Eukaryota; kingdom Metazoa; phylum Chordata; class Mammalia; order Eulipotyphla; family Talpidae; genus Talpa; species Talpa occidentalis. The sequence continues at coordinate 117,372,079 of NW_023604295.1, forward strand.
CACCCCCAAACATGCAAAGTCCAGGTGGCCAAGTCTTTGCCCTGTCGGGTTGTGTAAGAGGGTGGGGCCCCTTCACACAATATTTTCCCATGTAAATGCCTAAAAATCATCATTAAGTTTTTTCTCCTAAAGATTTTGAACACCATTAAATGTAGGGTCCAAAGCCATGTGGACTACTCACACCCCAGTGTGAATTTGTTTATCAGATAAAAGGGAAGTCAGAGTCAGTTTTGATAACAGAGAGCAAGAAAGTGATTGAAGGCAAGACAGCAGTCTGTTAGCAGAAATCTGGAGGGAAGGGAAGAGCAGTGAGTGGCAGTAAACCAGTTCCCCTCAAATCAATTTGCAAAAATGCAAATTCACTGAAAAGCAATTTGTCAGTTGACAAGTTCTGGAAGCCTGGGGTCATTCCCTCCAGCTTTGCCATCTCAACTCTACCCTGGGGCAGGTCTGCACAGAAGCCCCCTCTCCCTCCCAGGCACTGCCATCTGCAATCTTCTCTTCAAACCCAGCAGGTTTGTCTGGGAGGTTCCAGGGCTGGGCACAGGCATCCTGGGATGATGTAGGGACTCGGGATGTTGCAGTGACAGGCTCTGCAGCAGCTGCAGTCGGCTCACTGCAGGGACTGGCAGTGGCAGTGGCCAGTGTCCCTGGTGCTGACTGCTGGGGTTTAGTTCTTGCTTGGGCAGCTACCACTTTCCATGAGCATGTCTTGGTCATGAATGCCTCAAAACTGGAATGTTTTTAGAAAGATGACACCTAATGTTTACGGCTAAGGGTCCAGGGTAGCTGTCCCTGTTTCAGAGCAAGTGATAAGATTTCAACACGGAGAGATACTAGATAGACCGCCCAGGGAATGCCAGAGTGAAAGGGGTATTAGAAAGCCTTGGAGCCAAGCAAACCAAGGGTCAGAGCAGTCAAACTGGCTAAGGTCACACGGACTTCCTAGGGCATAGCCATACATGACAGACTTGCATTTGCCTGGGGAAAAAGGGTTTTGTTTCTAGTATATTTCTTTCTTTCTTTTTTTAATGAAAAAGCCCTATTATTTTATTTTTAGATGTACAACATAACGGTTCAACATTTGTCTACATAGTGAAATGACTATTACTATAAGGCTATTCTCCACTTTTCCTCAGCGGCTTTTAAAAGATACTGTAACATCACATTATTGACTATAGTCCCCATGCTGTACACCTCCTTGAAATATTCATTTTGTAATTTGAAGTTTGTGCATCTTAATCCCCTTCACCCATTTCCCCAGCCCCCAAACCTCTACTCCTCTGGTATACACCAGTCTGTTTTCTGTCCCTATGACTTCAGTTCAGTTAGTTAGCATTAATAGCATGATTCTTTTTTATCAGATGATGAAGGCACATTTTCCCTTTTTTGATTAACAGGAAGCTCTATAACAATAATCTGATCACCAGGCAATCTGATCACCATCATCATCATTGATCCTGGTGGATCAATGGATCTATTGATCCATTGCCTTGATCAATAGAACGTTCTTCATCTTCCCTACCTGCATCAATGCCTCCCTCCAAAGTTACACTCTTGGTAGAAGTTCATGCTCTTCGACATAATGAGACCATCAGAAGAGATCCTATGTCTAAAAGTTTTACTGTGCTTCCATCCCAGATCTGTTTCCATGATCCCTTCTTTTTTATTTTTTCACTTTATTTTAATTTGCTTGTTTCCAACATAGTCACCCTAAATTAGCTCCAAAGTCTTTTACTGTGGTGATCTGAATTCAATGCCCTCATCATAGCCACAGAACCAAGCCCCATTTGGCATGCTACTGACTGGTATTCAAAAAATCCCAGGAATTTAACACAGAACAAAATCACCCCTGGAACTTGGCTATGACAAACACTGGTCTCAACTAAAGTCACCTCTGCTGAGTGTTTACTTATCCAATTCAGCAAACATTTAATTGAGAACATATTCTCAATTAGCCTGGCACTGTGCTAGAGATGAAAAAACATAAGCCCCACCCCTGAAAATCTCAATTTAGTAGAGGAAGCAGATGCTTAAAAAATAAAGGCAAAGTCATGAAAAATGCCCCAAAAATGCATGTGTAAGACTAGAAGTAGCACAGAGAAGAAAGCAGTTGCCCCATCAAGGGAAAGCTCCACGGAAGTCTTTTCAAGACAGCCTGCACACATCAGAGCTACAAGTTCATTAATGAGAAGAAGATGAAAAGCTATGTCTGAGCTTAAATCCTAAACCCAGAAATTAACATTTTAGAAACCATGCTCCCAGCTGCTCGCATCAAGTGCTCTTCTCTTCCTTTCATGCAGCATCTGAATTCCAGGAATGCACAAAATCCAGACCCACAACAGCAAGTCTCCCCCAGCAACTGACCTGGGCAAGTGGTTGACTGGTCAACAGTTATAACTGGTCACTGCAGTGGTGGATGTTGCTGAGTGCCTGCAAACCAATTTACTGCAATACACACTATGGAACATGTACAATTGTTTTAGTCAATGCATAACTCGTCTATATAGGAAACCAGTTCCAATTTTCAAAAGAGTATTTCATGGATAAATACTATAAATACTTTCCCCCCCATAAACAGATGTTTTTATTGCTCAAATAAGAAGGGGAGAAGAGCACAAGCTTGTTCTTTGGTATAACAAAAGAGAGATGAACTAGAATCTACCACCCCTTCAAAGCTTGGAATCATGTGTTTTAGTTAAGTTTAAGTTGTTTGCTTAAAGTAGGTAGGCTGCTGAGTCTTGCCTTGTATCCTTTCATCTTCACAGCTGTTCCTCTTGACACTGAATAACACAAAGACTGGGGAGGGGATTTCAAACATTTCTTCCCCCCAAAAGTGGGCATAGAGGATAAGGAATAAGGAGGTGGAGGAATATGCAAACAAATGCCTCACTTAAATTCGAGGCCTGAGAGCAAACCAAGAAGCACTTGTGGCATTTTTTTTTTTTTTCAACCATACACCTTTCTCAGAGGAAAACACCAAATTGCTAGATTATTCTTTCTAGAGGCACCTCCTTTTGGGTCTCCAATTACATGTTAGACACGTTGATATTATCCCACCATTTTTGGTTGATCTATCCTGGTTTTTGTCCCCCTCTTTTGTTTCAATTCTGATCATTTCTATTGATTTAGCTTCAAGATCTTAATTCTTTCCTTAGCTGTATCCAGTCCACTGATGAGCCTATTGAAGAAGTTATTTATTGCCAAGAAGGTGGTTTTTATTCTAGCATTTCATTGGAATTCTTTTTATGATTTATGTCTCTCTGCTGACATTCCCTATCTGTTTCAAAATATTGTTCACTTTTCCTATTAGATCCCTTAATATATTAATCATAATTATTTTTAAATCCATCTGATAGTTTTAATACATAGGTGACCTCCGAGTCCAGTTTTATTGATTTCTTTGTCCCTTGACAAGGATTTGTATTTTCTTATTTGTGTATGTGTTGTATTTTTAATTGAATGCTAGATGTTATGTATACAAGAGCAGTAACAACTGAAGCAGCAATATTTATACCTGGAAATGCCCCTGTGAGTTGTTAACATGGGGCTTGGGAGGGCCAGGCTCTGAGTCACTCTTGTTAGAAGTTGACCTAGTTTGGATTTTATTGTTACCTTCAAATATCTGTAGGGATAGGCTGTTATTGTCTTAAGCTTAGAGTAGAAGTTGGGGTACCAGAGAGTTTTTCTGTGTTCCTGATCTCCACTGGGCTTTTAGCCAACCCTGCATGCCTAAGCGGCCTCCAATGGAGTCTCTTCCTCCGTGTTCTTGTCCTTCCCCAGTAGTATGCTCTTTCTTGCCACAAGATGCTGAGTGGGTTGGAGCACACAAATTCTCTTTTGTCCTCGCCCAGCTTCAGTCTTAGGTACCAGGACCTTAAAAATGGGTTTTTAATTGGGCCTCCCTGGTGGCTTGAAGAGTTGGGACGCAACCTATGAAGCTATCAGTAGCCCCTGCAGCACGAGTTTGATCCCCAGCTGGCCAGGGAGCAACCCACACGGCGCAGCAGACCTCTCTTGACTTGCCCGCTGCTTCCCTCAGCAGTGTATTTCAGTCAATTGGCCTGTTCTGCTCCCCACTCTGTCTCTGGTGAATCCTCTTACTCCACACCTCTGGCCTGTACCCCAGTGCTTGTATGCATAAATAAATCAATCTTTAAAAAAATGGGTTTTTATTAATTAATTAAAACATTCCTTCCCCTCTTCTCTCTGGCAACAAAGCCTGCATATCTCAATAGCTGGTCTTGGGTATTGAGTTTCTTGCTCCCCCTCCAATAATAGCAGAACTCTGCTTATTACTGGTGTAGGATCCTGGGCCAATATAGTGACCTGCCCTGCCCCAGAGTATGTGGTTTTTCCTTGTCTCCTGAAGCAGCTTTGAACCTTTGTATCCTGGAGCAGGAATATTTCCTCCACCTCCCCAGGGGTGGGAGTAGTTTTGTTTCTATTCCTACCCATGGAGAATGGATTGTTGCCTGTGGTCTAAAGGCAAGAGGGCTTGTCTTTGCTTCACATTCAGTAAGAGTCAGGAGAAGCAGTCAAAGCTTTATCCATTCCTCCCCTTTACCCCTGCCTTCACAGCCACCAAGCACCTCCTGCACTCCTCTGCCACTGAAGGAGCTCTCTCTGCTCTGGTTTGTCCCAGAATTTCTCATGACCATCTGTAGGAGGCCTGTGAGAAAAGCTCGTTTCAGACACATTGGCCCATGCTGACCTCCAAGACTTATGATTTTGGCTTTTATGGCAGCCCCCTCTGCCTCCTGTACTCTGCCAAATCTAAAACAATCACCCCTTGACAAGGCTTATTCCTCTTTGGAGTTCAGTTAACTTGGTTACCTTGCTACCTCAACCCTTTGATGGATTCAGGAAAAATTATGATTTTGCACATTATCCAGCCTTTTCTCATTGTTAGGGCCACTGTGAGGGTTGGGGGGAGGAGAGGTTCTTTGGAACTTTCTACACTTTACATACTCCCTATACTGGGCCTCTGAGACCACCTAGCCCCATTCTATCCCCTTCCACATAGTCCTATCAGGCTAGACAACCATTTTTAGGTTCATTTTTGCAAAAATATTCATGCCAAGCCCACACACCTGGAGTTTTTCAGTTGCCATTGCTCTTTTTCAGGTAAAATGTCAATTTAGAGGATTCTTCTGAGAAGCAATCTGTCCAATGGGAGGGAAAGGAGATCTCAGCCAGGCTGTTTCTTTTAACATTTTTAAGAAGAAGAAGGAAAAAAGTAACATTCAGCCTGAATGATTTAATTTGGAGTATTTTCTTGCACCAACTGTGAGAAATTCCATTGGCAAAATACACAATTCCAGACATTTGTTCTCAGTAAATTATTCCTCTGTTTAGCATCTCTGATTGCCCCAATTACACTAATTGATTTCTAAATGTACAAATACAGTAGACATATTACAGGAAATTTAACTCTTATCCTGTCCAAAGTAGAGGCCCGCTTCCAATAGGAAGACCATGGTATCTTGGGCGCTTCTCTCTCTTTGAAAACCGCAAGAACATCTCATAAGCTGGTGCTAATAACCTTGTGAGACACACAGCTCCTGCTCCTTTTCTGACCAATGTTTATTTGCCCACAAACATGGCAAACCTTTACCTCTTTGGAGCAACCAGCCTCAGGCAGTGTCCTGAGGACCTGGAGGCAACCTGCCCCTCCCATCCCACATGTCCTAGATTACTTTTTTAAGGTGCCATCCCTTTTCTCTGAGTTAAGAAGTGTGCCTCCAGAGGACTTCCGCTAATGTGCTAATGTGGTGACCAGCAAGCATGACCTTGTTATTCATAAAGTACTGCCACGATTTCGGTTCATCTTACCAGATGAGTTTACCGCCACCTAGCCAGACCCAGAGGTAATGGAGCACTAACCACGGGCAAGTTTTGATGGGAAAAGAAAGGGCCAAAGTCCTGGGAAGAAGAAGCCAAAAGCACTGGCAGGAAAGTCAAGAATTCTGAGGACTCCCAGAGTGAGCAAAAAGAGAGTAAGGAGAGGAACTGCTCGGTCACTTTGCCTCGGGGCAACACTCCAGTCTACTCATGTGTCCAGTAAAGAACTGCAGATCCTGCCCCTAAGAAAGACAGTAATGTATACACATATCAGGTTTCCACACACCAGGAAATCACACACCCAGGTTTCCACCTTTCACATGCCACTTTCCTACTCAGTCTGAATTCTCATTAGATCTGTCCAGAGCAGCAAGGTGTTATTCTCTCTATTACAGATCTTTCACTCCCCAAGTAACAACCAGCCTGTATATTTGTGGTCTTTAGTTTTGCTCTATTATTGGTCCCCATTTGTGGAACAAGATCACTGATCTATATTTGCAGGTCTGCAGCCCTGAAACAGAGCAGGAAATAAGAAGTTAAATGGGGCTTAGGGAGAGAAAAAAAAGGTTGAAATGGTTGCCATTCCTAGTACAAATCCTGAAACTTATGGGACAGAAAGAATGAGGGAAGAGGTTACGACAGAGGCTATGGAAACCAAAGGCAGAGGAGAGAATGATCAAACAAGGAAAGATCTATGCATTTAAATATATGTATTTATATATATTTAATAGATAGAAATATATATATATATGTATATCTGTAGATAGGTATAGAAATAGCTATAGGTGTATACACACAAACACACCCGTGTGTGACCCTCACTCTGGGCTGACTGGACGAGGGACTGAAGTCAGCAGCTTGCCAAAAAATTACTAGAGTAATAGAAAACTTGATTCCCTTCCCCAAATTGCCTGTATTGAATTTTCAGCCAAAACAGAAATGAAGTCAAAAGCGAATGGGAGTTTTCCCATTTTCCCTTCCTGTCCTGTTCCCTCTCCTCCCCTCCCAGCTCAGAGATATTGGCATCGGAAGAAGCGGGGCAAAGAATTGAAAGGGTGTTCATCAGAGGCCGTGGGTGCACTGTGTCTGGTGCGTGAGAATCAGGAGGGGCTGCTGGAGTGGCTGAGAGATTGTTACAGGGAGCAAGTCAGTCAGTATGTGGAGAGGATGGAGATCGTTGGGAGTCAGGTTTCTCATGCCTGAAGGAACTTGCAAACGTGGAAAGAGAAACACCTAGAGGGAACCCTGAGGTGTTAGACTGGAATTGGAAGTATTGACGTGATGTCATGTTTTAAGTACATGCATTTATATATATTTAATAGGGAGACAGAAATACATATATATATGTAGATAGGTATAGAAATAGCTATAGACGTATACACACAAAAACACCCATGACAACCACTAGCAATGGCCACAGTGAGTAACCATCCTCTACCAAAAGCAATCATGGATCCTTAAAGAAATGACTGAAAATGACTGATCAAGGCTGTGCAGGGAAAATATAGCTTTGTCAGACAACTCATGCCAGAAAGTAGGGACATGCTCACAGAACAAAGAAGTCAATTTATTGAAAGGACTCTTATTGGTCTTATGAATATCAAAATAAATCATGAGAGTATCAGATTATAACCCATCAAATAAAATAGGAATCCATGAATCTGAACAGATACAAATAATGAAGGAACTAAACATGCAGGAAAGAAGGAAAAGCTTATCCTTCAGTAGGATGTCAGTTATTAAATGTAGAAAAAATGATGGAGATGGAGGATCACTCTTTGGAACCAGAGTGGTGGTTGGTATAAGCAGGAGTCAGCAGTGTGTACTAAGGCTGGTGGCCAGAAATTGGATGAGGAATAGGTTATTGGCACCAACAAAATGCTGATTGACTACAAAGAGGAAAAAAATCAATGATTTCACAGTAGAAGAACCTGGCAGACATCAACTTCATGAGGTGATCAAGGTTAAGATCATCAGGGGTGGGAAGAGAGCATCGAGTTTGGTGGAATTCCTGCCAAGAAGGCACTGCCTTAGCCTGGTGGTAAGGAAACACCCTACAGACACAGCTGAGGTTCCCACTAAGGAATGGAAGATTGTCAAAAGCATGAGAGACAGGCAAAGATGGAGGAACCAGTGCAGGTGTACAGAGACTGAGGAGACACTCAGTGTGTGCTCCTGGAGTGATTCCTACCACAGAGAAAGGGAGGGCCAGGGAGAACAATTCCTCATTGTTGGGATAATTGGCAAAATTTCCATGGGGTCTATGGTTGGTTGTGTTGCCTCGAGGTTGACTTTCTGATTGGCTCCTCTTTTTGGGACGTGCCCACTGGAACATTTAGGAGTGGTGGGGAATTATGACATGTATGTTGGAGATAAATAGCTGGATACGTAGATAGGAAGAGCAACTGCAGCAAAATGATAGTAGAGAATTTGGGAGAGGGAGATGTGGGAATTCTGTGTACTGTTCTTGTAACACTTTCTATAGGTTTGAAACTACTTGAGTATATTAAAAAAGAAAGTGGGAAGTAGGAAGGAGTGGTGGTGGACTATTGGAAGAGGCTGTTGGAGGAGGGAAGCAGAGCTGGGGATAGAGAATAGGTGGTCTCTTAGGGTGCTTACATGTTGAGGACTCAGCCAACGTGAAGAGCTGAGCAGACATCCCTCCTGTTTCAAAGGATCTGAGAGGTGCTTTACCAGAGTAGGAAGTTGATTCCAGAATAGACAACCTGGAATGCCATCAAACCATGATGAGAGCAGCCCACAGCCCCTCGTGGGACCCAAGGGATGGGGAAGCCCCTGCTAGAGGACAGGCATCCCTTCCATCAGCCACCCCACCCACCTTTCTGATCAGATGTCACATGGCTCCCCAGAGATGACTTGGTGGGGAAAGCCTGCTAAAAATATATAATCCTGGAATCTCATGAATCAGAATCCATTTAGAGCTGAAGCAATTGCCATAACCCTGGCAGAGAACCACACCTTATATCCTGTGCCAACCTGTCTCTTGTCTGGGAACAACGAAGGTAGAATAAAAGCAAAAACAGAGGAGAGTGCAAACTCAAAAAGGAGGTGAAGATGGAAAGGAACAGACCAGCTCCAGGCACTTTTACTGCCTTGCTTTATTACAATCTAAATTTAGCTCTCCTACCCAGGTAGCTCTTAGGATCCATAGTTTACTAGATATTCATGAGGTGGAAAAACACTCTAATCCTTTTCATTATCTTTATATATAAAAAAAGAAACCCACAATGATTTCGGAGCTCTAAAAGGAGATGAATCAAGCCTGGATCAGCTTCTTCCTGCTCTGCTCAGAACGCTGAGCCTCCACCCTGCGCTCTGAGAACCCTGTGCTGCTCAGTGGCAGATCAGCTGCAGAGGCTGGAGGGCCCTTGGGGAGAGTGGAGGAGGAAGTGTGAGCTCAAGTTAATGAGAGAATGGGACTCTGAAATTCAGCTCAGCAGCTAAGAATATCTCCTATGGACTAGAAAGAGTTTCTGTGCCCGGGAACTTGGCATTCTTTTAAAGAAAGAAAAAGAACCAGACCCTCAGAAGAAGGGTCACAGTTTTAGTGGAAAGAGCACTGGATAAGGAGCTGAGGACTCGAAACTGTCTAGATGGTTCATTTCACCTCCCAGCGTCACTATCTCCATCTTCCTCTTGATTCCACAATTTTGAGAATAAAACAATGTAACAGCTGTCAGAAAACAGGTAAGGTAGGCAGGTAGAGATGCCTAGAAAAAGTTATGGCATGATTCACACCAACCACTGACCTTGATTTGGGGCACTGGAGCAGAGTGGGAGACTTAGGGAAGACTTTATTTAATAGAAATATTTAAACAACTAGCATGTATTCGTTTTATTATTAACAATCATTAAACAATTAAATTTAAGTACACGGCTGTCAGAAAAAACAACAAGCTTTTATCAAATAATTCTCAATCAAAGGTGAACAATCACAGGCAAATTTACATGCCCACTCTATTTTCCATTCAGAAAGAATGGGATTTGCATTGAGCATTTCCTCTATTAACCAGGAGCAAATCTTCCTGCAAGGCTGAGATCAAATTTCATTTTTCTTAATGACTTTATCCTCCTCTCTTCACATACCATATCCTTCTGCATGCCCCAAAGAAAATAATCCTCTCAACCATGTTCCCTGGGTAGTCGGTAACTCTATAAAGGCCCCATCACATGCAGTTGCTTTTGTCCACTCTTGTCTGTGTCTCTCAAAATAGGCTTTGTGAGGTCCTGTGTTGTCCTCATCTTTGTAATCCGAGATCCTAACACAGGGCCCTGCATATAGTGTATGCTAGTTAGTGTTTGCAGACTCGAACGCACGTTCATGCAACCTGAGAAACAGGTCATCTTTTTCCTTTGATGCTCAAACCAAGAATATCACTCCTGGTCTTCGTAGTATAGATTCCCAGCAATGAAACCATATAATGAAGTTTGGAGGGGGACTGTCCTTATAATGGGTTCCAGATCATTCTGATGATGCTTTGCCCGGGTTTCTAGATCCTAGTTTCTAGGATCCTAGAGCTGTCCCTGTTGTTGCTACAAAGACCGTTACATCTTTATGTAACTAAATTGATCAATTAACTCTTTCCTCACCAAGAATGGAGGGAAATGAGACCAGTACAGGGAAGGCTGCCCTGAGGAGAAACAGGTTCGGCTGGGCAGTCTCAAATTCAACTGTGAGTCTAACCAGTTGCATCTGTCAGCCTCTCACCATCTACCTTTCTAGGATGACGTGAACATTCAAAGTGGCCATGCCTGCGGGAAAGCAGAGACACCCTAGAAACTGGAATCTGTGATTATTAAACACTATTGGTCACTCTGACTCATGACAAGTTATCACCTTACTTTAAAACTGGGAGTTGGTCATTCTACTTAGCAAGATGAACATTGAATAGCTTATTTCTGATGACAAACAAAAGCAATTTGCCTATTTAACATAATTCTGGGAACGAAGATTTTCAATTTCTGTCTTTTCACTAATGCCTTTTCTACTAGAAACCAGAACCATATTATCACTTTGGGAATTACCATGTATCGTGTTAGGAAGCCTTTCTGTGTGAATTTGGAGGGGGCAGGCAGAATCAGGGGACCATGCAGTTGAATGCTATTTCTGTCTCTCCATATCTCCAAAGAAAAAATGACAGAGAAAAGTAACAGATTCTGTACCTGTATTGATCCAGAAAAAAAAAAAAAAAAACAAAACCCTCAGCCTGCTAACCTCCCTCCTCACCCTCTTTCTATTTATTTACCCAACTTCACTGAACTCCCTGCTGCTGTGCTGTGCCCTCTACTATACCTGCCCCTTCTTGCTGCAGCTGCCTTTCCCAATTTGACACCTAGCAAACTCCTGTTCTCCCTTCAAAGCCTTTCTCTGACTCATTAGCACTTTAGCCACTACCCCTAGACTAAATGTACGGTGAGAACAATGGTACTTACTCACGGAGTAGCCAGCACATGCCATTTGAACAACAGATAAATACGTTGCATGAATGAAAATATCCTCTGTGAACAGTACTTAATGACACTGAATTTGTAACCCTCGATTTACAAGCTGGACTTCTTTAGTAGCCTCTGAGTTTGAGCAAGCAATGAATGAATTTAGTCTCTAATAAAGGCTTGAGTCAGTACATGTCTGTGGAATGAAGGAATGAGCACAGAAACTTCATGAAGGTGGATTTTCTTAAGTCCATCGCACCAAATCCAAAGAAGACATTCAAAGGGAACTTTTGGATCCTGTTTCCTGGACTATAAAGTGAGGGAGTTGAACCCCTTGATCTCCCAGCTCTAAGATTTTATAACTTGGAAAAGTAGCAATTATCACAATCACCAGGGCTCAACAAATCTGTAAAAATGAAAATCAACAAGCAACTATAAACCAGACACACACTATGGGGTGGGGAGAGTCGGGGGAGAAGGGAGTAGGATCAAAACAAGGTGGGGCGGTGGGAATTGTACGGGGACTATAACCAAGATGAAAATGCATACATTGTGCAAAAATGAAAAATGATGTAAAAATATATAAAATAAAATAAATTAAAAAAAAAAGACTATGTTTGGCTGCTGCAGGAAAGATCACTATGGCAGAAACTATTGTTACAGGTGTTCCATTTATTTGAAATGCCTTTATCCTTCAAGATATACAAGTTGCCACCAGTAATGGGATACACGTGGAATGTACATGTGGGAATCTAGAGGCCACCAACAGACCAAGCATGGTTCTGTGCTTGCGTTGGCTGTGTTTTAGCACTGGAAATCATGTATGTTTTTTTGATCTGCTGATGGCCAAACTTCTGGATACCGCAGCAGATATTGCCACTTGATGAACAGGGCTGGTGCCAGAGTTGGAACCGCCATTGTGATGCAAGGAGGGACCACGTCACATTGCTTTTAAAAAGCAAAAGTGCTCAAATGGAGTTTCTACATGGGCCAAGAACCACATATCTAAGCCTTAATCACTCATGGTTACACTAGACTTCACATTAACTGGCTGGACATATGAGCACCTACTATGGGCCAGGCAGAATCCTGATAAGGAGAATCAAGCCCAACAAAGTCCTCTCCCCTTGAAGTCCCCACATTTTAGTGAAGTCAGAGAAAATGTCAGGTAAATACTCCAGAGAGGAATAAGCCCAGCTCAGGGCAGAGACCTCCCTTCTAATTCTGTTTATGCCAGCTCTGCAAATGAGCTGTCTTTTTTGGTAAGAAATTTACCCCTGGGGTCTCAACTCTCAACAAGTGAGCCAGTGTGTGTTAGAGTTGTAAAAATAGAACGAAAAAACAACTAGTGAGACTTTTTGCCCCTAGAGTTTCTGCTCACAGTTCCCGGTGAAGGTTCTCACCGAACTCTTCTTATTTTCTTTTTATTTGGTTAACTGGTAAAACAGTTCATTCCAAAAAGGACTTTATTGCAATGACTGCCATAATAAAATATTTTGATTTGATATAAGTAATCTAACAATCATTCTAGAAATGTAACATATGAAACTGACACTGGTGTATTGAATAATCACAAATACCAAGCATTTAGTATATGGCCCTAGATCTAGTATATGATCTAGTATATGGCCCTGTGCCAGGTCCTGTGGGGAACAGCTGTCATGGACTTGGTCCTCAGATGACTAGGTGTCCACTGGGAGGCATAGACATGCTCACCATCACTTTGCTATGGGACAGGAGATGACCGAGCTATGAGAGAGAAATGATGACTCATAAAGAAGAGATTGCTTCAAGCTCTGGGGATCAGAGATGTCTTCACAACAGCTTTTGAGCTGAAACAAACCAATCAGCCTATTGGCATGTGGTTGCTGAAGTGACAAGAATGACAAGGTCCAAGACAGAGTAAGGAGCTCCTTGCCCCTGTGTACCCTTGCGTCTGAGACCCCCCACAGCCAGAATGACAACACTCTCAGCTCAGGGAAGTGATTCTCCTGGCTTCACCACCTCCACTGCTTCCCTATTCAGAGCAGCACAGGTTGCTACCTGGTCCATAGCATCCATCCTCCTGACCAGTGCCCTTGTTTCTTTCCTGTGCCCCAAATCTATTCTCCACTTGTGTGGGTGTAGCAAGGGGGATCACTTGTGTGGGTGTAGCAATCATGCACATCATGAATGAAAACTCTGTACATTTGAAGTCTATATGAGCTTTCAAACCAATGTTATGTCAACAAAATTTAAACAAATAAAAAGGAGGAAATAACTGTCATATTGAGCACCTCTTGGAATCAAGTCAAATCCTCATCAAGGCCTGTAAACCCTTCAAGGTTTGGCCATGGCAAGTTCTCCCACCTCCATGCCTTCCACTTTTCCATCTGATTAGTCCACTGCAGTCCCATGCTTCTTCTTGTTCCCCAAATAAACCTGGCTTACGACTGGCCCCAGGACATTTGCATGTTTCCCCCTCTTTCAGGAATTTTCATCCCCAGAAACTACACAGTTCTCTTACTTCTTGTGGTTGTCTCAAAAGGTATCTCCTTAGGAGGCCTCGCTTTGCTATTCCACTTAAAATTGGCACCTTCCCTTCCCTCTTGTTAGTATTTCTCTTTAGTTGACCTTATTACATATATTTGTTTATTTAATAGATACCTGTGAATGACCCCTACAATGACACCAATGGGATTATATTCAACTTACCTCTTGTCACTGCTTTCATTAGCCAATGCCAGCAATTTGACTTCCTCGAATGCTGAATACCTGCCAAATATGTATCTTTGGGTTGAACCTCTTATCTGAGTTCCAGGCTCAAATATCCAATTTCTTACTATCTATCTTCACTTAGATTCCTCAAAGACTCCTTAACAGGAACTCCACCTAGTCCTGCTCTTATCTCCTCACTCCATTTCCACACTGAGCTGCTGCCAACATTGTCTCATGTATGGGGCCGCCACCTACTCCCTGCATAAGCCAGAAATTCCAGGGTCATTCCTGAAATCTCCTTCCCTCCCCTTGCCTTCCCAAGTCATGCCCCAGGTCTGTTCTCTTTGTCGTATCTCCACAGCCACAGCCCTCATCCAAACCCCTGGCAATTATCTCCTGGGCCACTGCAATGATGTCCAAAATACTCCGAGCATTTCCACCTGTCTTCCACACCTAGCCAGTGTGATCCTTCAACACACACTTCTGATCGTGTCATTCTGGATTGAATCACTCTGCTATGAGGATAAAGATCAGAATTCCCACCATGGCTTCTATCAGCAAGGTGGATATCTTGATACAGCTGTACGGGTTTTTGAATGCTGAAATGTCTCCATTTTGATAGCCACTATCTTAAACTCCTAAGTATCCCCCAGCCCTGCTGCTCTGGCTTTTCTATCCCCTCCCTTAATCAACCTTCTCTTTACTTAACCCTTGACCCTTCTTAACCCTTCTCAGAAACTATAGGGTTAACATGTGATCCAGCAGGTAAACATGCATGCGCAGATGTGCACACTTGCAATATACACACCGCTTGGCCCTGGGGTACACTGTCACTCTTGTGACTATCTTCCCTGCTGTGAGGTCCAGCATGGCTTCAGCTTTACTTCTGCAGCCTCCTCTGGTTGCTCTTCCCTCTACACTGCAGCCACGCTGGCCTTCCTTAAACTCTCTCTGCTTGTCCCAGCCTCAGGGACTTTGCACAGCTGTTCTCTACGATTGGAATGTTCTTCCTTCCTTCACCTCCTATTCCCTACTCATCTCCTTAACTCATGTTAAGGAGTGACCTTCTCTGATCTCCAACTCCAGGTCAAGTCTCTCTTACATATTCTCACATAATCCAATGCCTTTCCTCCATGATCCCTAAAAGCTTGGTTTGCATTTCGATGTGTGTGACTATTTGATTAATAGCTCTCACTATCAGCAGTGAACAATTCAGAGGGGATAAGGACTATGATTTTCACTTTCTCTTACTATGAAATCACTAAAGCCCAGCATTCTATATACACATGGGGAGGCACATAGATATAAAGCCTGAACAATGCTTGGGTGAATGAAAGAATCAGGCATTCATATAAAGATATTTGTATATGCATGTGTATGTGTGTGTCCTGATGTGTGAATTTGTTCTTGTCTATAAATAAAATGATGATGATAATGATAAAAATGAGTAGACATAATCTATGCAATAAGGAAACTGCCCTGAATATTCAGATGTTTCTTATATAAGCCAAGAGTTCCTCTTTTCACACTACTTAGAGTAATTACTTCCTATTATGGCAAGCAGCACATAGTCTTTCCACAAAACATACTATTTGAAAGTGTGTTACTTATATAAGGATCGGCATTTGCTGTATTACTGCTATCACCATCTACCAGCTCGAAAAATTCCAGCAAAAATGCATTCCCAAGCCATAACCCCAGGAAAACAGCCAGTTTTTATTTTGTCAAAATAAAAAAATGCCTGTTTGCAAGCGAAGAGAGTGCTAGTCACATTATGAGGCTAGCCCAGTGAACATTATTATAAAGCAGAAGCACTGTCCTGAAGGATGCACTAATGAGTTTAATGACGGCTTAAGTTCAGTTTCTATAGCCTTCCCAGCTCCCCACTCTCCACCGGAGAGCAGAAGCCAAATGGGCCCGCAAAACCAGCATGAGACTCCTGGGAGGTGGCACTTCCCCTCTGCTGCTGGCTGCAGTGCCCTGTGCCCAAGATTTGAAGAGGGAGGTAAAGGAGCCATGGGACTAAGCCAGCAGCAAGAGGCTTTGCACCAGGCCAATGCCTCCTTTTCTTCCCCTCTGACACGAATTCCCTTTCCTGCTCTTTGAAAGTCAGTCTGGACTCAGTCAGGGCCATAGTCTCCAGCCTGGGGCTGAGACTTCCCTCAGCGGCTAGCAGGGCTAAGAGCAGCAGGCCACTGGCACTGAGCTGCTAGGAAACAGTTTCAATAAAGTGCAAATAATGCTTCGGAGCCTGCTGCTCTCCCAGGAGGTGATCTGAGGAGAAACAGCAGAGGGACGAGCCATTACATCCCAGGCCTCACTAACAGGAGACCAATCAGGACAAAGCCATTCCCTGGGTGTCATCAAAACCTTCCAATTTCACACAGAAGATGAGCCCCAGCTCAAGGCTCATGAATGTTCAGCTGTCCCCATTTCCACTAAGTGGATTCCTTTGAGGGCCTGCATCTTAACCCTTGGGAGGCCGCTGAAGATTTGGGACTCTCACCCAAGACTGCACCGCAGAGTAACACACATCTGTATTGCTGTAGCTTCAGCCTGAACAAAGGAAGCCTCCTAGAGAGAGAAGCAGGCCCCTCACCTGTGTGACTAAGGCTCTTTCTGGACGGGGTGTTAAGATGTCTCCTTTCCTGAACAAGTCTTACCCCAGACTTTGCTCCTGCTTCCTCTTCTCATGAAAGAAAAGGGTCCCAGGTTTCAGTCTCCTATCTAAAGGCCAACCTTTAGCTCTGTCTGTTTGGCTAGAAAGGCAGCAAGTGTGCTAAGGGCTGGAGCCCCGGGTGCGTGCTACACTTAGATAAGGAAATGGAAGAAGAGGGCAAGGTTTGCACCTCCTCATCGAATTTGCATTCTCAACTCCTAGCCACACACTTGTCTCCCCCTGAAGGTCATTGCCATGGACTTCTGGTTCATATCACACACCTGCTTCTGTTTCTATCACATACCAGTCCCTCTATCCTCTTTGAACTTCTAGCTGTGAAGTCCATCTGAATCTAAACGGGGTCTTGGCCCTGGGAGAGATCTTAAATAAAGGGGGAAGGATTGTCAGGAAAGAGATTGAGGGGCAGGGGGACAGAGACAGTACCACAGGAAAAGTCAGCCTGCATTCTAGGCATTTGCCCCTGCTGGCTTATAAAAGTCATCCAGCCTGGATGAACATGGATGGACCTTGAATGAACCTTGAGGACATTATGTAAGTGAAATAAGCCAGTCACCAAAGGGCAAATTCTGTATGATTCCACTTATATGAGAAACCTAGAATAGAGAAATTCATAGAAACAGAATGTAGGACGGTGTTTGCCAGGGTTTGGGGAAGGGTATGACGGGATATCGCTGGATGAGCGCTGTGTTTCAGCATCACAACCTGAAAAATGCTCTGAGGATGGAGGGGGCTGGTGGTTATACCACGATATGAAGGGACTTATTATGACTAGGCAGCACACTTCAAATGGTTAGTATGGCGAATTTTAGGTTATGTGTATTATACCACAATCACAAATGGTTAAGATGATCTTTCTAAAAGTCACAATTGCCAAATATATTTTCAGTTAGAAACTGAATTAGCAGGTGTAGCTAAACAACACAAGTGGCTGGCAAAAACAAATAAAACAAAAGCCACCCAGCCCACCAAGCCAAGCCACACCCCTGTTCTCTGTCTACGGGGTAATTTCCTCTCTATTCAGTCAGTTCCTAAATCTTGGTGCCAAAACCTGACACTTTGACCTGCAACCTCTTCTGAATATATATTAGGTTCCCTTATTACCCCCTCCCCAGATTTAGTCTCTTTAGTAGGAATCTCCAGAGAAAAAAGTTTAGCCAGACGGGTTCACTCTCAGTCTGAGCCAGATATGCCATAGTCAACACCCTGACGGAGTCCTCACCACTCTCTCCTTCTCAGCATGGCAGAGAGCCCACAAAGGCTGCTGCTGGACAAAGGATATTTAATGTCGCCACTGACATAACACCCTTCAAAGGCCTTCCTCCAGCCCACATTCAAAGGCTCTGTATTTTAAGTCAACAGCAGGGACCAAAGCAGTTTCTAAAGGAAGAGACCGCAAGGGATGGAGCCAGGCCCAGCCCACACTGTT
Organism: Talpa occidentalis; assembly: GCF_014898055.3. Classification (NCBI taxonomy): domain Eukaryota; kingdom Metazoa; phylum Chordata; class Mammalia; order Eulipotyphla; family Talpidae; genus Talpa; species Talpa occidentalis. The sequence continues at coordinate 117,390,180 of NW_023604295.1, forward strand.
CAGGCATTGGCCCTTCTCTGTGGGGCCTGGACCGCTCAGGGGTGAGAACACCAAGGTTAGGGCCTTCGGCAGGTGGGAGTCCGTGGGGATTTTTGAGACCACTGGGAAAGGTTAATAGAGGCTTCAAAGCTCTCAGGAAATGGCAGCAGGGAGGAGCCACGCTTTAGAGACAATGGAACTGCTCCCATCCCACTTACCTGATTACAGGTGTTAATGTCTACCCCATTCCGCAGGTGATCCAAAGCTCTGTCCAAGTTACCTGATCTTGCTGCCCTCAAAAAGCTGGTAGCAGCATCGGCCTGTGAGGAGAAACAGCAGGCTGTGAGAGTGCTCTGTACGGTAGCAACCTCCAGACCCCATTCCAGACCCAGGCCTGTGAGAAGGGCCCAGGTCCCGGGGATCCCTTACAGCGTCTCAGTTCTCATGGTGGCACCGAGGTGTGGTGTGGGCCCTAGTGTCCCTTTGGGTAGTACATAATATGAAGCTGCCTTGGAGCCCGGCCTCCCTCTCTTTGCCATAAGCAATCATTGTTGGCTAGAGCCCAGGAGGCACCCACCTTTGTGAGGGACCCCACCCCAAAGGCTTACACTCAGCATGGCCTGGGGTCTTACTGTTGCCTTGTTTCTGAAAGCTCCCATTTTAAGGAGCCTCTGTCACATGACACCTGACCCCAGGAGTCATGGGCACTATGGGAACCATACCTGCCCTCCTTGGTACTATTTTGTGGCCTAGTGTTTTAAGTAAATAACATGTAAAGCTTACGTACTAAGAATCATTATCAACATTTTACATGTATAGTCACACATATTCACACACACACACACACACAGAGGGATGTTCATGATGTGCTCCCACTTTATCGACAAGGACACCAGGGCACAGACAGCTGAAGTATCTTGTGCAGGGTCACATAGGAGGTCAGGGCACAGTGGGGACCTTGATGCAGGTGATCTGGCCTGACACCAGTGAGGCTGCACTCCATGCTCTGCTGCCCCCTGACCGAGCTTTACCTCCCTGGTGCCCCTCATTAGGGCTCCTGGACAACAGGAAAGCACTTGTTTCCACAATGGTTGCTCAGCCACCTATTCCAGGCAAGGTGAGACCCCACTGCCAGGGACTTTTGTTTGTATTAAAAATGAATGACAGCCAGAGTTCTCACTCTGGCTGTGGCCGATAAGATAAAGTACATAGGTGCAGACAAGTGTGGTGGTGAGAACACAGCATGGATCAGGGTGAGCTGGCTGCAAGCAGCAACCCTGTGTCTGGCTGAGCCCTGAGGTCCTTAGCCCCTTTGCTCCTCCTTCCCTATCTGTAAGTTGGGAGGAGAAGGTCCTTCTCAAGCCCCTGCTGTGTTGCTGGAAGGAATAGTAACAGATGTTATTACATGTTATACAGCATATCTTATTATTGTGCCAACACATTGCTGAGCTGGTGAGGACCCAGACCAGGTATAACAGGTAAGATTTGGCAGAAAGCACATGATGCATTTCTCCAGCCACAGCTGGTGGATTCTTCTCTAGCCCAGGCTCCTCTGTCTCCTCCCTCCATGCTCTCTCCCTAGAGAACTTCAGTGGTGGTCCCCCAAAGATAGGTTGGTGCCCTAATCCTTAGAAGCTATGAATGTCACCTCTTAGAAAAAAAAAGTTTTAGCAAATGTATTAATAATTAGGTGCTGGGTCTTCAGATGAGGTTGCCCTAGATTGGCCCTAAATGCACGGACAAGACAGAAGAGAAGGTGAAGCAAAGATGCAGGCAGACAGGGAGTGAAGACAATACCAGTCAGGAAGCCGCAACCAGCAGAAATGGGAAGAGCACAGAACAGATTGTCCCCCAGAGCCACCAGAGGGGCCGAGCCCTGACGACACCTTGCTGACTTCTGGCCTCCAGAGAGTGAAAGACTCAATATGTGTTGTTCTAAGCCACCAAGTGTGTGGTGATTTGTTACAGCAAGTCATAAGAAATGTATATACAAGCTAATGATGATCATCCCTTGACCTGGAAGAGCCAACTCCACAGCCAACACTCTCAAACAATAATCTACAATTAGACTCCAATCTTCCCAGCACCAGGTGGCTTACCTTTGCCAATTGAACAGTTAGTGGCAAAATCATTCTCCTGCCTCATAGACACTAGCTGCACCAGGATGACCAACCTCACCCCACCCGTCCTCACCAGTCTTCTGAAAATCCTGATGCCCTGCCAACCACTCCCCACTCCAGGCCCCCCAAGTGCTCCTCATTTAATAATCTTAACTCCTGTATCTGCCTCTTCATGACAATGGACACCTGGATCTCTCTGTTCCTGATATGACATTACAGGAAGGTCCCTTCTCTCACCTCCTGTGTCCTCCATGGTATTGCCACACACCATCTGCTTCCCGGCTCACACCCTGATCGCCTCTTTACCTGCAACCCCCTCCCCTCTCCTGGGCTAATTCCCATCTTGCCTTTCTTCAAGGGCCTCTTAAATCCTATCTCCTCTATGATGCTGTCCTCAGATACCCAGGATTACCATCTTTAAGTTTAGGAACTTGAGTATGATTTGAAATCATGCTGTAAACACATCTTGCTCTGGTTATTTGATTTATGTAAGACTTATCTTCCTGGCCAAATTGTTTGCTTCTTGGAGCAACATCTTTTTGGATCCTTCAAAGCATGAAGTGTCTGCTAGGTGAAGCCCTCCCCTTGGCCTAAAACACAGGGCACCCAACATCCCCAGGTTCCTCAGCAAGGCGTTGATCGGGGAGGAACTATTTCAGAAATGAAGGTCAATCTGTCGGTTCCCTATAAGCTGGAGTCCCAGAGAAATCAGACTCAAGGTTTAGTACCTCAGGGAAACGTCTCCTTCTGCTGCTGATTCAGAACGTCTATCTGGATTCAACTATCAGGAAAAATACTGTATTATTCCCCAAGAATGAGTGTGCTAGAGAGACATAGTTGTCATCTATCCCACCACAACCACCCCAAACTATCCTCTGCAGCACAATGATAGGATTTGCGATGAAAGCCTGAGGATGGATAAAACAGATGGAGCATCAACTAAAGACACTGCTAAAGCACTGAATCTAGAAGTGACACAGAATAGTGACGACAGACAGACAAGCAGGATAAATAGAGGATAGGGAAGCCCAATCTAGACTAGGCTGTGAAGGCTAAACAGCTCCTGTAGTGTGTATAATATATAAAATGACAGAACTATACAGTCACGGACAAGTATATTATAGACATTTTATCTTTTAACCCTGATCCCAGCAGGTGAAGTGAAGGTAGAATTATTATGCCCACTTTAGACGTGACAAGACTGAGGTTGGGAGAGGTTAATAACTGGCCCAAGTTCTGCAATTAATTAGCACTTAGGAACTCAGCCCAGGTCACCTATGCTTTCCACTACCCTTGACCCCAAGGTGCATGCCTAGCAGTTTCAAACCTACGGGTTTGAGGGGCTGGGAGGGGCCACATGCTTCTGCTAAGCAAGCAGTTAATCCACAGCAAGGAAAGGGTCTGAGCAGATCTTGGCTCTGACCCTTAGCGCTGACTTCAGGCCAGGACAGACCTCTCGAAAGGAGACCTCTATCTAGTCCCAATCCGTCCTTTCACAGATGATAAAACTGGTAAAAATAAAGTGACTGGGTAAGGTCACCTAGATAATTGCCAAGACTTTTTCATTTTCCTTGTGGTTTTCTCGAGACATACAATCATCAGGACATAAGCAGGATCCTCAGGGTATCTTACAGGTGAATTGTAGATAATGGTGTCTCTCCCACTGTACATCATTCAATTTAATTCTACAATACATTTACTGAGGTCCTATTTCAAGTCCAAGATCCTGCTAGGGCAAGAGAGACAGAATAAAAATTCAAATATAGGTCCCTACTCTCATAATTTGAAACTCAAAAGTGACTGAGTTACAGCATCTTGTAGGTGCCAGGGAATATTTAAGCTACTGAACAAATGACTCTTGTTGGAACAAGAGACCCGTTCTCTCCATGGTATTGAGCCCCTCCTGCACATCTATCTAATCCAATTACCTCCAATTCAAAGACCTGTCCTAGTTGCAATTTCCTGTTACATAGAAATAGTCTATGTAATTCAATAGAAAAGAAAGTCAAAAGAATCCAAAGTGGTCCATTGAGAATATTTACCTGCATAAATGCTAATCAGAACAAAAACAAAAGACTAATCAGACTATCTCTGACCTCTGATAAGTTGGAGCCAAGTCTCTGGCTCTCCTGAGTCCCACCACCCTCTGCAGGCAGCGTCATCGAGGCCTCTCTTTGAGAAGAGACTGCTTGTGGTGTCCAGACAACCATCTCACAACGGCCGTAGGCCCTGTAGACCACTGAGGAGGTAACACAAGAGGGTAGCCTTGGTAGGATGCTCAGAGTGGGTGGCACCACCCCGCCAAGGCTATCTTCTGTGGTTCTGCCCCGTCCCCATCTTGAGCTTCATTTTAATCTCATTTTGCCAGTGAGAAAATCACTCACACCTGTGCTGGGGGAGGAGTCGTGTACACAGCAATTATAGTGTCTCTAGGGCCACATCCCTGCTGGTTAATCCATGCAATGTCTCTGAACTTCCTTTCATAATAAAATAAGTGTCCTTTTATAAAGTTTACTAAATTTTAAGCACTCAACGTAAATTACAGATGGTCTCAGACTTAGCGATGGTTGGACTTAATGGTTTTTCAACTTTATGATGGTGGGACGGAGATGCATTCAGCAGAAACCACACTTCAAATTTTAAATTAGAGCATTCTTTTTTTCCCATCTTCAGTACAGTCTTCAATGAATTACAGGAGCTATTCAACAGTTTATTATAAAATGGAGTGTGTGTTAGATGACTGTAGGCTAATGCAAGTGTTCTGAACACATTTAAGGTAGGCTAAGTTATATGTTCAGTAGGTTAGGTGTGGTAAATGCATTTTTGACTGATAATATTTCAAATTATGATGGTTTATGGCGTTTATTGCCATCATAAGTCAAGGAAGAGCTGTAATTCATTTGTTCCTCCCAAAAGTCCCATGAAGTAAATACATTTAACTTGTGAATAACACAGCCTGTTGTTGATGGAAAGCCCTACCAACAGATAATATAAACAGTTAATTAATGCATATTTAGTATGTTATATGTATCATATACTATATTCTTTCAATAAATTAGGCTAGAGAAAAGGAAAATGTTACTAAGAAAACCATAAATCTTGCCGTGATGTTGAGTAGGCTAAAGAGGGTGAAGAAAGGTTGAAAAAAAATCTGCTTATAAGAGGACCCACAGAGTTCAAACCCATGTTGTTCAAGAGTCAACCGTATTTTTATTGTCTTCTTTTCACAGATGAGGTAAATGAGTTCAGAGATGAGGTAATGAGTCATAGAGAAGTTAAATAAGTTGTCACACAGCTAATAGGTGGGTTGGCCAGAATTGAAAGACCTCCAAGGGTCTTTCTCTTAACCCTGTACCATACTGCTTCTTGGACCAATCATTTCCAGGGCTCTTAATGGGCCTCCCCTGGTGGTGCAGTGGTTGAGCGCTGGGCTGCGAAGCTGCCCACAGCCTCTGCAGCGCAGGTTCGATCCCTGGCCACCGGCGAGGGTCCCACATGGCGCAACAGACCTCTCCTGCCGCGCCTGCTGCTCCCCTCAGCAGTGTATTTCATCATTCTGCCTGTTCTGTTCCCCGCTCTGGCTCTGGTGACTTCTCTTACCCTCCCGCGCTTCTGACTGTACCCAGTGCTTGTATAAATAAATAAATAAATGGATCTTTTTAAAAAAAATTTTTTTCTCAAGTTCTCTTCTGGCTGGAGGAAGCCTTCCACCTGTGCTCAGAGGCTGGGCCAATTTCAGCCCTGATGTCAGGAGGAAGTGAGTTCAGGGGAAAGGAAGGGGATGGAATTCCTCCTAGGACTCAAGTTCTCATCAAGGCTGCTCAGAAAAGGTGGCAAACTCTTGGTTACCTAAGACACCCAGACTATTATTAAACTTGCACTTCCTGAGTGGGGTGAAACTAATATAGCAATGGTTAAGTACCCAAGGAGGGTCCAGTATCCTGGGAGGGACAAGCCGGAAGCAAGCTACTAAATGTCATTATGCCTGTAACACAAGAGTAGACTTCGAAAACACTAGAAGCCAAGCAAAGTTAAGTTGCAATCAAAGTAAGAGAATCTTGGGCTCTCTTCACACCACCTCTGGGGCTTGAGATGGCCTGGGTTTTCCCCAGCTTGCATGACAACTTATTTTCCCAAGGTCTTTTGAGTGCAAAATTCACATCTAAAAATTAGATGAATGAAAACTGAGTTATCGATTTCTGGAAACACCCACAAGGCAATATCTCATTCCCAAATGGTCTTGTCTAGGCAAAATGCAGTTTCTTTAACATAGCCAGTGTCATACCTCTCAGGAAGAGATTCTAGATTCTTCCCTGTGGGTGCTGAACCATCAGAACTCTAAGTAAGGCAGACAGCGCTGGGATGCCCAGCTGTCTGCTCGAATATGGGAGGTGCACTCCACATCTGAGAGTTCCTTCAAACTCAGCTGCCCTCAGGGGTGAGGGATACCCAGAACAGTCAGTTCCAGCCAGCAGGTACACCTGAGTGGCCCCTTGCTTTATCCCACCGACTACCGAGAAACAGAGGGAATGCTGAGCCACAGTGGGTGTGTTTTCATTGGGTGTCTTTCATTTTTCCTCCCAGACCATTGCACTGCTAAAGCTTTACAAACTGACTCCAGGTGCCCATTCAGACTGCCACTGGCCAAGATAAAATGAAAAAGTTAAAGGGGTTGTAGAGGAAACAAGATGTGTAAGCAGGAGTCCCAGGTTCCTTTCCAATCTCCCACAAAATTGCAGGCCTTGGGAAAACTTGTGCATTCCAGGCCTCTTCCTGCCCTGCCTTAGAAGCTGGGTGATGATGCAGTGATGTGTGAAAGGCCAGAGTGGACCCTGATGTTGGGAAGCACTGGCATGAATCCCTGCCTTGCCACTTGATGCTGTGCCATGTATAATGCCCAAACCTCAATTTCTCCATTGCTACAATGGGGATATTACATGGCTGACTGGGGGGCTGTTAGGATGACAAGATACAGGTAAAGCACCAGCTCCCTGGCACACCTCTCGCCCCATTCATTTCCTGCTACCCAGGAAAGTCCGGGAGGTGGTGTTTCTAAGGCTTAGGGGTCAGGCGTGCTGCGGGCAAGGCTGTCCCTTCTGTGAAGGCCTTGGCCATGGCATCCTCACGGTCGGGGAAGGTTCCCCCCAGGGGCAGCCTGGGGCCCGCCAGAGCAGAATCCTCTGGGCAGGAGTATCCTCCCCTGGGTGAAGGGGACGCAGCCTTAGCTAGGGCCCCGCGCGCGCCCCGACTTCCCTCGGGGACCCTCAGCCGCGGCTGTGCACTCGCGCGTGTGCCGCCTCGTCCTGGCCGGTCACAGGTCGGGCCGCCTCCGGGCACCAGTCCCTTCGCCGCGGCAGCCTCCAGGCCAAAGGAATTTTCCTCTGGATCCTGCTAGAAGCCTGGGTGCCCGGCGTGAGGCAGCAGAAGGGCCGCCCGGCGCGCGTCCCCGCACCCGCCCCGGAAAGTTGGCGCCCGCGGAGCCCGGCGCGAGCCGCAGCCCGCAGCGAGGGGCGCTGCGGCCCCGACCCCGCCAGCCGGCGGCCCAGCGCGCCCCGAGCGCCCGGCCCGAGCAGGTCGTCCACTCACCGCAGGGTCTGAACCGGACCTGCCCTGTCTCGCTGCCATCGTCCAGCGCCCGCGCTGAAATCCGAGCCCGGTTCCCTGCTCCCCCTCCCCCGTTATCTGCTCGGCGGCGCGGGGAGCGCCAGCAAGTTACACGGCATCTGGCTAAAAATACAGGCTCCCTGCGCTCGGCTCCGGCGCCCGGACCCTGCGCTCGCTCTCCCGCCCGCCCGCCCGCCCTCCAGCCAGCCGCTAATGGGATCTTTTCATTTTCTCTCCATTATTATGTCAGATGGGAAAGTTAATGCGAAGCGATCTCCGGAGAGAAGGCACCTGCTGCCAAGCCCAGCGGAGGGGGTGAGTGGAGGGTGCGGGTGGGGGTGCGGTCCGAGCTGCAGGTGCCCGCCGGCCCCGGGCGCAGAGCGAGCGTCCTGCCGCTGCAGAAGGGAGGCACACACGTCCAATGGAGGGGAAGAGCTCCAAGCTGCATGGCGCGCCCGCCCAGCCTCCTGCCCCTGTGAATGGGCCCCGGAGCCTGCAGACACGGCCAGGGTGAGCTCAGCAAAGTCTATTTATGCCCCACAACCAATTTGCATGATTTGAACTCTTACATCGTGTCCTGAGATACCAGCTAATCAGCCGATTCCAGATTCTGCCCTAGGGCCACCACGCAAAAGGAAGCGGAGAGGCAGGACGCAGATCTCTTAGTGTATCTCCCTGGTTCCTCACTCGGACCCATTGTTAATGAAATAGCACCCGAAACTGGAGCAAGCTTCCCATTTTCTGCTCAAGGCACCTTTTTCGTGAGGTCATTTCAGGGTCAGATGTCAAAAGCATATTGGGGGTTGACTGAGTTTTGGAAGGGGTAGGGGTGGGGCTGACACCAGGGGATGCTAACAACAGGCTCAACACTGAGAGATGAGAATGATCAGCAAATGTAATTGCAGGTGACTGGGCCCTGGCCATTCTGCTTGTTCAAATCATGGGTGTTTTGTGTCAGGGATCCCGCTTCATGCTTTCTTCAAATAGTAATCTAGACACAATACAAGTGCCCCCTCCCACCCTTCTGCTCTAACTCATGGGCATAGTAGAGAGGTTTGTGTTGGCGAGGAATTAACACATAGAGCACCTTTCAGGTGATGGACATATTGCACCGCCTCATTTAATCCACAGAGCAACATGTAGGGTAGACCATGCTTTTACCTTTGGAGGGAGGAAGAAACTGAGCCCAGAGAGGTTGAGTCAGGAAAAAGGACCAAGATCACCACTAGTAAATGGAGGGTCCAATAGATCAAAGTCCTTCCATTAACAGCACTGGCAAGATTCCAGACAAAAGTATGCCCAGTCCCAGGAAAAGATGTGAAGGATGGTCCTGAACGTGAAACTCTAGAGTCTTTCCCCAAATCATGTGCTCTTCAAAGCTATTCAATAATTAAGGAAAATCCCCAATCAGTGGAATACCAAAAAATCAAGAGAAAAAGTCAGGATATAGTAGAAAAAGAGTGACCTGAAGTGTATATTGCAATGTGCTCCTCCCCTTGTGGTGGGGAATGGGTATTTGAAGACAGCACCATCAGAATTCTCCAGTCCTGAGACTCCCCCCCAGTAATAGCCTCAGAGAATGAACTTCAGGGCAGTCAGCCTCATGAAAAGGCTACGCTGGAAAAGGCCACGCTGCTGTCTTGAAGGGTGGGTATCTGGACCTGGGAGATCACTGCTGCTGCTGCTGCTGCTGCTACTTTCCCCATGTACACCCTTCAGGTTTCTTGGCTCGTCCCTCTTCAAAGTGCCTCTCAGACTTGCTGCAACCCTCTACATGGAGAGCTTCATTAGTAAGTGGTGGTTACTGGAACAGCTTGGTCATATCCCAGTGGAAAATCTCAAGGGATTCTAAAGCACTGTTTCAATATTAATATTTAGAGAGAGAGAAAATGCCTTACTCAAATGGAAGATGAATAATATGTTTAATACTTTCAAAAACAGTAATACAATTGACTTGCACAGTGAAAGGAATGATTATTTTTTAGCAGTTGCTTTGGGGTATAACTGACATACTGTAAACTATATATTTTTCTAATGTAATATATATTTAAGATGTACAGTTTGGTAAGTTTTGATATATGTATACCTCCCATGAAACCATCACCACAGTATAATGATACCATTATATCACCACAATATAATGATACCTCCAAAATCACCTCCAAATTTGCCTCCTGATCCTTGGTAAATCCCTCCCTCCTGCCAGTTGGTCCACATCCTTGCCAACAATTGGTATGGTTCAGTCTTAATTTAATCATTATAATAGATGTGTAGGAGTATTTCATTGTGATTTTAGGTTTCATTTTCATAATAATTAATGGTCTTAAACATCTTTTCAGGGACTTACTTGTCATCCACAAAACTTCTTTGGTGATATAGCTGTTCAAATCTTTTGCCCATTTTAAATTGAGTTGTTTTCTCATTTAGTTTTAAGAGTTCTTTATATACAGAATATCTGTTTTAAAGATGAGATAAACTGAGATCTTGTAGACTAAGTGAAAAGGTCAAACTTAAATAGCAAAAAATTCCCAGTTTGATTTCGGTACTCAGGTCTTCTAGCTCTAAGCCCAGTGTTTTTTATACCACATTATGGGTTATTTACAATCACAAAGAAAAAAGATGAGAAACTGAATATCATCTGTAGTACTGTAAGAGTAGTGAGAAAGATTAGGTATTATCAGGTATTATCAGAAGACCTGAGTAATCAAGACTGCCAAAAATTCTTCACATTGGCCATGGCCTCATTATGGTTGAGGGTTTGCAACTCAAATATGTAAAGAGTCAGGCAAGGCCCAAGAGGAGAAGAAAGGAGAAGACAGACATGCCGCTTAGTTAGGTCTGAGGTCAAAGGAACAGAGATGATGGACTCTAAACGAGGCTAAAGAACACAGGCCTTAAGATGTAAACTCCTCCAGCGCTGGTACCTGGAACCCCAGTGCAGGACTAATTTTATGGCACCCTTGCCCAGGTATGGGAGCCTAGTAAGTGTCTCATAGGAAGAGACAACTTGGTTTGGATTCCCCAACCCCTCCCTTTCTTTTTCCACCTGTCCCCCTATGTGAATGGCATGGTGCTGGGCAGTGGTACTAATTTAATGCTTGCTGATTGATTTATGAAGATGACATATTTGCCATTTCCACTAACCATAGAGCCACTGTATATCATCAGGTTAAATTGAGGTACAGAGGATTTCGATTAGACAAAAAGAACTTTCCAGCTGTAAGGGATGTGACTTAATCAAACTCACTATCTGAAAAAAAACTAAATCTTTGCTGGGGATCCCCAGGATAGCAGAGAAAGATACCTTGCCATTTGGGATGCCCTACAGAAGCATGGGATAAGCCAAATGACTTGTGAGGGACTCCTTGGGTGCTAAAGATTCAAAAGATGTTATTATTTCCCCCACTAAATGACTGGCCATCCTCAACCCTCCATCACCCCTACAGTCTTACACAACAGATAAACATTCTGCATCTTGCCTGTTTCCTTTTTTTTTTTCCTTCCATAACTCTCAAGGCTGCACTTTTGATGCAGGTATTTAATCTGAACAAATCTGCCCAGGAGATTTGCCAGTGAGAGTCACCAGAACCGAAACAAACCAACAGAAGGAATTGATGGCTAAAGAAAAATCCAGAGGTTCTCAGTATGCTGCCAAAACATTTGTTCTATCCTACAGTTTCATGGTTTCTGCAGATTTTTTCCAATCTTGCTAAATATTTTACCAACTGTTTCTGCAGTTCCCTCGACAGACAAGCATAATGAAGTGCTAGAGGCTTCAGCTGTGGAGTTCTGTCCTCGAGGCCAAGTTAGCTATGTCAGGAAAAGATGGTGCAGGGAGAAAAGGAAGCAATTCACTGTGCAGCCGTAAAATCCCTTGAGAGAATGGAAGCGGGGGCCTATTTATGGGCCCTGCCATGAACCCCTCCATGGCCCTATAGATTCCCTCCTCCTCTGCCCCCTGGAATCTTTAGGTCTTCCAGAAACCAGAAAAAAAAACAAACCACAACCTTTCTCCCCCTTAAAAACCTAAAGCAGGGGCCTCCCCAGTGGCACAGAGGTTAAGCGCTGGGTTGTAAAGCTGCCGCAAAGCCAGTGATCCCCAGCCACCAGGCGGGGGTCCCACATGGCGCACAGACCTTTCCTGCTGCCCGCTGCTCCCCTCAGCAGTGTACTTCATCAGTCTGCCTGTTCTGCTCTGCTCTCCGCTCTGCCTCTGGTGAATTCTCTCACCCTCCCATGCTTCTGACTGTACCCAGTGCTTGTATAAATAAAATCTTAAAAAAAAATTAAAAACAAACAAAGAAACAAAAAAAAAAATCCCTAAAGCAAAGAATCCCAAACATGTGGGCTTCTCAGGTTGTTATAGGACAGGGAGAGGGGCAGCCCAAAAACCCTGCAAACCTGCCTATTCTAAATGGGTTCTGCCATCCGCCGCATCAACACAAAACATAGGAGACTTTAATGGGAAGGAACTTTAATTAAACTAGGAAACAATACAGGTAAGGCAAAGAGTCTAGTTTCTAAATGAAGCACCCAAAGTTACCCATCCCCTCGTGGGTAAAAGTCCATCCATATGGGATCGGCCCAGAACAAGGCCCCAAAGCCTGCTACAAGTCTAAAGCATCTTCCAGTGGGGACCCACAGCAAAGGGTCACAAACAACCGGACAAGCCCGGAAGGAAAAGAGCAAAATCAACATCAAGATAAAAGCTGCCATTGTCACCTCCCCACGGGTCTCACCCACATCTGTGTCACCCAGTCCACGACCAAAAGACAAGCGCAGTTTCTTTACGTGTCTCTAGGCTCCATGCGCCTCCTCCAGGTCTCCTGGCTCCATCCTGCTTCCTTCCTCAGTCTCTTCTGCAGCTTCTCTTCCTGCTCAGCTCCACCCTCCCTTGGGTGGGGCAGGGAACCTCCCCCTTTCCTGGGGACCACCCTGTTACAAGGTGACTCTGTCCCAGGATTTTTGGAGAAACAGGGACTGGCAGTGGGCAGTGACTGCCTGGACACAGGCTGGCTCTTACCTAAAGGAGGGTCCCCTTGGTATGACACCTCTCCCCTGCAGCGGCAGTGACCACTACTTTGCCCCTTCAAACACCTGGAGGACACATGCCCTCTTGTCCCTCCCCTGCTAACCCTCGAAATCAGTCTGGAGATTCACTTCATAACAACACTATTTGCCCTTTTGGGCAGCCTTAAAAGACTCAGTTAGTAGGCCCCCTGCAGTTGAACTGTGTAACTTTTGATAAGGGAAATAACTTTTCTGAGTATTATTGGCTTCCTCCTCAGTAAAATGAAAATAACTCCTGGTATTTTGAGAATAATTTAAAGCTGCCCAGCACCACTTCCAGCAAGTACATAGTAGATACTCGAAAATGACTGCTGGCTTTGTTTCTCCTCCTTCTCAACTAAAGCTTTTATCAGAGGTTAGCTCCCCAATGCTCCCCAAGATGTGGAGTGTTACTGCTCTTGCTTCTGCTCTGGGGTACCGGGCTCCAGTAGCTGCTTTTCCAAGGTCAAACTCCACAGCTGAGAACAGGACCCCAAGAATCCCCAGCGCTGTGCTATAGCAACTAGACTGCCTAGGCTTATAATGCACCACTTTCAATTTCCATGTTCTCTGCAGTGAAGAAACAATTCTCAAGTTGCCTTTACAGCTGAAGCCCTGCTCCCAAGTATGACAGCAGCACTTGCAGCCTTCCTGCTAGCGGCCTGCTCACAAACACAGCTTCGCTCTCCACTCTCTTCTATCTGTCCTTCCCCTCACCCACCCAGGGAGTTGCCTCAGCTTCTAGAGTCTCTGGGCAAGGCTGATAAAAGTACCAGAAACCCCACCCTTTACTGGGAAAGGCAGGAGACTTATCATCTCAGGGAGTCAGCCCTTACCCTGGGGAGAGTGTGTACACCATTAAGAACATCAAGGCTGGGAAGACATTTTCCTCACAGGGACCCTGTGGGACCCTCCTGAATAAGCTCTCTCCCCCAGTTAATTAGGGAGAAACTTTACAGAACATACACTGCAGCCGTTAGGTTGACTGGAACAAGAAATCCAGTCTGACTCCCTGAAGACTATGTAATTCTTTCTTCACATTTTAGTAGTGAGAGAAGAAAGGGAGAGAAGAAATTCCAGTCCTGGATGGTTTTCTACTGAACTTTGTGTGTGAGCTCCAGATAGCCAATGAGGTAGTCCAGGAGCAAGGGATCCCGAATGTGGGGTCTATTTAAGGAGGTGATCAGGCTGGTATCAGGTCCCACAGTGCTGGCACAGATCTCTATCGTGTTCCTTTTAAGAGGGTTGGCAGCCCTGGCATCTATTTTTAAACCCATGAGAAAGGTGCTACATGGATCCCAGGGAGGGCTAACATTAACACTGAGATCATGAGGGGGAGGGGAGGGAGCCGAGTCTAGGATTTTCTCCTCACATACACACAGGGGGCCCCTCTTATTCTTGGGACCAAAGGGACCTCTCTAGTTGACATGGCCTCGGTGGAAGTTGACTCCTAACGGACCCTTGAATTGGAAAAGGGTTTTATAGTGTGGGCCTACTTTTCAGTGTTGAGACTTTTTTAAAAATATCTCCATTCCCAAGTGAAAAGCCAATATGCTTTTTAATGTCTCTGTCATTTCCTCTCTTCTGATTTCACATCATCTACTCTACTCTCCTCCTGCACCCCTCCACCATGCCCACCCAGCCCATAGCCAAGAGTTGGCCGATGGAAGGAGATAAGCAAGGTCTGAGTCCCCGTGGTCTCTGTGCCTGGACCAGAGAGACTGGAGAGAGAAACCCTGTCAAGTCTTCAGGGGACAGGATTATTTTCTCACTAGTGAGAAGCAAACAGGCATCCAAATATCATTATTTGTCATTAAATAACCAGATGAAAGGAACAGAATGTTTGATATACAAACAAGTTTCAGCTTCAGTATCCACTTCCCTTTGTGAGTAAGAAATCGAACTGGAATTGCTAAGGAACTAAAGGCCTGGAGAAAAAGCAAATGTTTTCTTGCTGAGCAGTTCTGGGACCACCCAGGATTTCCTGGAATGGGAAGTATGCATGAAATGAGGTACCTTCTCCCTTTTGCCCATCAGGGAATCCCCATGGGGGAATCCCCTTCAGAGGAAAGCACATAACACATGTCTTTTGAGTTGTTCCCTAAGTCAACCAAATGGGAGCTGCAGCCAGACTGGGTCAAAACAACATATGTGAGTATTAACACGGTTCTGGCCACACACCACAGACTCTCAAATGTTAACTGAATTGGAATCCAATCAATCCAGATTTTAGAATGATTCACATCAGTGGCAAAAAATAACCACCAAAAATCCAATCAGATGTTCAGGGCTGGTTGACCAAATTGCTCATTTCCACACAAGCTGTCATGGCCCCTGTAGAAATAGCCTCGGCACCTCAGTGGTTTCCTAGGTGGGGAAGTTACAGGTGCTGCCCATCCCAGATCCCTGGGTGGCACTACAGAAAAGGCTCCCCATCCAATCCACACCTCCCAGCCTTTCCCCCACAGTCCCCGTTAGCACAAAGTCACCAGTCCGAGACCTCACAAAGCAACTCCCAAGGCAATGGCTCCCAAGGCAATGGCTCCCAAGGCAAGGCTGAGGGTAAGAAGGTGTTGATATGTGAAAAGGCACATCAATAAAATTGTAAAAGCACCTGCTTTTAGCTTCTAACAGCACCCACATCACCAAGTGTGCTGGCCCTCCTGGACACCAAGCTGCATTTCCCCTCCATGTGAGGCGCTGGCTGCTTTCAGAATGACACTTCAGGGCCTATTGCTCCTCCGTTGATTGGGAGCCCAGACCAGGGCAAAAATGGCATACACTGTGAAAAACACAGGTGAGATGCACTGCCAGAGTGGTCCTGTTACAGGGCAGCCCTGATATAAAACGGGTTGTCCTACTTCCTAAACTATCTCCAGGGTCGCCTCACATGTGGGAAATTTCCCATGCAGACTGCCAGTGTGGGAATAGGAGCAATAAACATTAAGGAACCTGCAAAATCAAACTCACTTGGATGTGCTAGTATGGAAACCATTTTTTTTTTTTCTTCCCTTTCAGATTGTCAAATGGACTTGAGTATCAGCGGCGACTCCACAGATGCGGCGTTTCTAAAGAATGCCCAAGTATCAGTTCAGACAGCTCTGTGTGGGTAACCAGTGCTCTGCTAGGCCTGTGCTTTATTTAGAGGCAATTCTCCCCCATGGGACAGAGAAAGATGGGTAGTCCATCGCCAGCCACATGAAGACCGCTTGAACAAGCAGGTGTTCCAGAATGGCCTGTACCCCCTAAAGTTTGCAGTCAGGTTTCCAGCTTGGGGGGACAGCCACTAGGAAGCAGAGCCTGGGAAAAGCACAATGTGCAGCAATGCCCATGCCCTGTGGTCCATGATACTTCACAGTAATGTCAGTGAGGTACAGGTGAAAGAACAAGGGGAAAGGAATTGAAAATAATAATACTGGAAGTTTAGGAGCCAGTCAGTATTCCAAGCATTTAAGATGGCTTAGCATTTAATCCTCATTTAACCCTAGGAGGTAGCTACTGTTATTATCCCCATCTTACAGAAGAAAAAATGAAGCCACAAAAGCATTAAGTTATTTGCCGAAGTCACCCAAGAGTAATACAATGTTTGGGTTGGTGAATGAAGCAGAGGAAAAGGAGAGGAAAGTGAAATTTCATATTCTCCAGGAAGAATTGCTCAGTCTTGGAAATTTGGCAGCAATTGGGACATCCTTAGTAATTTGGCCATTCTCTCAGAAAAGACCCAGCCACTGTCACACTTGCAGTGAAGGGCTGTTAGGCCTCTGCTCCTATGAACGTAGGCCCAGAAGGCAGCAGAGCCAAGTCTGTCCTTTCCCAGGGTGGCGGGGACATAGGAAATCTTGAAACAATAAGTTTGGGTTTAACCCAGTCTACTTCAACTGAGTCTCTGGAATTATAGCAGTAATTTCAGTAACACCCCCTTCTGATCCAGATGAAAGAAGCTCCGGGAAGCAGGTGACACGCCTGCTCAGCTGGCCCTGGGGCCTCAGCCCTGAAGAGAGATAATGAGGTGATGGAGCCCTAAGGGATTGACTCTCTGCTCTAGAACCAGTTTCTTTGTCTTTCATTTGGACCCTGGTGGTCAAATGCTGACAGCTCAACTGCCTGCACCACCAGGGGAGGCCCTGCACAAAATCTTTCTGATGGATGGAAACTCCCTTCAACCTCATGGCAGGAAACATGTAAAGCTTTAAAAGCTACACTATCAATAGGAGTGAATTATTTTTCTATATGATATTCACACAATTTCCTAGAACAGGCATATCTACTTCACTGCCTAACATATACATTTTCTAACATAAACACTGCCTAACATAAACATATACATTTTAACATATTCATAAATAGGATGAAAGGTTTCCTCTCTCTACCTGGAGCCAAAGCATTTCAAAGCACTGAAATCCAATTAAATGGTACCTGGCCTACCTACTCTCCTGATTCTTTCTGTTGCTCAAACTTGGCAACAGGAAGATAAGCTCTTTCCTTGAGTTTCCCTTAAGCTCCTTTCAACAGGGTACTTACCAGCTACCACTGAAAGCACCTTGGCATCTCCCTTCTCCCTGCTCATCTTGTTTTTTCTTTACTACCCAGGCAATAAGAGCAAGTGCCACACATAATATTTCACATGAGGCTCATCATATTATCCTTAATAATTGAATAGAGACCATTATCTTCCTATTTAATCCTCTTGTGAATTCTGGCTAGCTTCTCTTGCAGATATCTTTTCATGCAGTATTTATATCACTCCTTTCATAACTATTTTAACTAAGGTAAAAAAGGTGAGGAAATATGCTGTGGCTCATCAGCCACATCTGCATTTCTCCATCTGCTCATCTATAGAAACCCCCGCCTACTTTGGATGAATCCTAAGGTACTGTATTCATTTGGACATTTTTTAAATGCACAATGAAGAGGCATGTCTAGATGGCCCCATTTTAAAACCTTGCTTCACATCTCTTTTAAGGATATAAAATATTATACATATTTTAATGTTCTTTCAATCTCTAAAGTTCTATGACTAAGAAGTGAAGAGCTTGGCTTTAAGTTAACCTAGATATCCACTTTCAAAATGACCTTTCTTTGAACTCCTGACCTTGAATTCCTAAATAAAGGAATGTTAAGTATTAGAGAAAGAGAAAATAGGGGGGTGAATCAATTACCCTAAAAAAATACATTGTCATTAATACCCACTGAGTTGTTCTTAGCCTACCGAAGAAGAGACATTTCCAGGATTTTTGAAGATACAAACATTCCAATCAATGTTTCCAAAGAAAATCATTGCCAGCATCCACATCAACCTTTAGTCCCTCAAGTGCTTTTAGAGTGAGGTAACAGATAAATGGTCAATAAAGACTTGCTAGTATCAATAAGTGGGCTTCTCTTCTTTTACATCCTTATTCATGTATGTTTCCATTCAGATAGGAATTGTTAAATTGCTTTCTGTAATCTGCAAACCCAATAGTACATTCCATGGGTCCTACCCATGGAAAGATTTCAAACCAGTAGAGTAGAAAATAAATAGGATGAAAGGCTTGAAGACTCAGGAAAACAGTTCAAGAGATGCCCCATGACAGTGTATGATATCCCAAAGGAGAGGTTCCTACAGGAAGTGGGGAGAGGAGGGAGTGGAGATCAGAAAGGGCTACCGAAATCTTTTATCAAGCAGTGAGATTCGAACTAAATCTTGACAAGTGCCAGTTTTTAGCGGTGATCCATTCCCACACTCAGCACCGCCAGGGCTTATTTGGAGCTCCCTGTGTTCCAGGTGTTGGGTTATAGAAGGTGAAAGAAAGAACACATGCTTCCCAAACAACATGTGGATCCACAAACAAAGACTGTACACGTAAAATGTATATGTTAGGCAGTGAAGCAGATATGCCTGTTCTAGGAAATTGTGTGAATATCATATAGAAAAATAATTCACTCCTATTGATAGTGTAGCTTTTAAAGCTTTACATGTTTCCTGCCATGAGGTTGAAGGGAGTTTCCATCCATCAGAAAGATTTTGTGCAGGGCCTCCCCTGGTGGTGCAGGCAGTTGAGCGCAGCACTGTGAAGCTGTCCACAGCCTCTGCAGCACAAGTTCGATCCCCGCCAGCCGGCGAGGGTCCCACATGGCGTGGCAGACCTCTCCTGGCTCTCCCACTGCTCCCCTCAGCAGTGTATTTCATCTGTCTGCCTGTTCTGTTCCCCACTCTGTCTCTGGTGAATCCTCTCACCCTCCTGCACATCTGGCCTGTACCCCAGTTCTTGTATAAAGAAAGAAATAAGTCTTTAAAAAAAAAAAGCTTTTAAAAAAAGATTTTGTGCAAAGAAGAAAATGAGATGATAATCCTTAGATTCATTCATCTGTTTGAAAAAAATGAGTGTGCCTGTTAGGTGCCAGGCACTATTTAGGATCTGACATCAGACAGATAAAATTCCTGCTCTCAAAGAGTTTGCATTCCACTGGGAGAGAGAGGAAGTAGACGGATGGCAAGGAGAGCTGTCTTTTATTAAGAACTATGGAAGGTGACAAATGCCATAATGGAAAATCAACAGGGAGAGAGGACAGAGAGTAACGTGGGATGAGGGTGGGGTTCAGGAGTTGAGGTGGAGGTGAGACCTGAGTGCAGGCTGGGTGGTATCTAGAAATGTAAAGGCCGGAGAGGTGAGCTCAGTGCAAGGAGGGACACTCTAGTATCTGCCATCACCATGAGACACCTCTAGTTTGGCCTTGAATGCCCTCTTCTAGCTTACAGATTCTATCCCATCTTTTTAAAAACATTGCTATTGAAGTAACGATGGCTTATTACATTATATAGGTTTCAGGTACAACTTAATTACCAGTCAACATCTGTTTAATCTATATCATATTCACCACCTAAAGTCTAGTTTCCACATATCACCTTACAATTGACACCTTTTACCTCATTTCCCCACCCCCTTCCCTCTTCCCTCTGATAGCCACTATTTTGTTCTTATACTCCAAGAGTTTGTTTTTTGTTGTTTTGTTTATTCATTAGTTTCGTTTATCTTCCACACGCGAGTGAAATCATACAGTGTCAGTTGATGCATTTTCTGATGACTAGGATTCAAGTTTAGAGGCACTGGTGCAGGAGCCAAAAGAAAGACAAAAACAGGTAACATCTTGGGGGTACTTACTGTGTGCTAGGCACAGTTATTAGCCTTCTACAAGTGCTAACTCATTTAATTCTCCAAGCAACTTTAGGTAGCTGCTCTGATGGCCCTTATTGTGTGAGTGGAAACAGAGGCACAGAGAGGTTAAGGAAGTTGGCAAGGTCACATTGCATATAAATGATCGAGTTAGGGCTTGAGCTCAGCACTCCCAAGGCAAGCCTGCTGCTGTGAGCATTCTGCTCTGGTGGACTATGGACTCTGTGTGCGGGAAGATAGAAAGCCCAGGAGCTCAGAGAGCAATAAAAAAAGAAAGGTCAGGACTGATTGGGAAAGAGAAGAGTGAAAGCCGGGGTTGGTCTCTGTTCTCTAACGGCAGCTTGGTATGTTCCACAGCAGTGCTTTGTCCAGGCCACTTACTCTAATTATTATTTAGCATTTGCTAAGTGCCTACCTTGTACTGAGGCCAATCAGGGAAGCTGAAGACACAGAGAGCTGAAAGGGACCTCCCAAGGTCCTCCCCGGGGACTCCCCTGGAAGGCAGCTGGCTAATCAGACCAGATAGGAGCCCCAAGTTCACCTCCTCTTGATTTTAACCAATAACTTTCAATTATTTCCTCTAGGACTCTGATTGAATTCATAAATAGCATTAACGTTTTTCAACTGCCTGTAGGAGTTTGTTGAGTTAACCTGAGTGACTCACTATTATAACAATCAGCTTATTCTCCTCTCCTCCCTGGGAATGAGACATCCTCCTACACCCCACATCAGGGGAGGGGAGACAAGGGACTCCTCTTTACTAGATTCTCCCCACCAGTGAGTTGATGCTTCTCAGGGTAATGGTTTTCCTGGTGTCTGAGGCCTGGGTGGCGCCAGTATTTGCCTAAGTCACTTTGAGGGAATATGCATCCATGTATATGTATGTGAATACATATGTGCATGTATGTACACATGTGTGTGTAGGTGTGTGCACACATGTGTGCATTGTGGGTGTTTGTGTCATCATCATCACTGACAGGGCAACTTCAGACACAGACAAACAGAAGGTCCGAGGGGTTAGACCCAGGGCTGGGGGCTGGGCTGCAGAGCTATGGTAAGAGCAAGGGACTGTAACAGGGTGGTCCCCAGGAAAGGGGGAGGTTCCAGGTTCCCTGCCCCACCCAAGTGGAGGGTGGAGCTGAGCAGGGAGAGGAGAAACTAAAGAGGAAACTGAGGAAGGAAGCAGGATGGAGCCAGAAGGAGACCCGGAGGAGGCGCATGGAGCCTAGAGACACGTGAAGAAACTGCACTTTGTCATTTGGTTGTGGACTGGGTGACACAGATGTGGGTGAGACCTGTGGGGAGGTGACAATGGCAGCTTTCATCTTGATTTTGATTTTGCTCTTTTCCTCCCAGACTTGTCTGGTTGTTTCTGACCCTTTTCTGTGGGTCCCCACTGGAAGATGCTTTAGACTTGTGGCAGGCTTTGGGGCCTTGATCTGGGCCAATCCCATTTGGATGGACTTTTACCCACGAGGGGACGGGTAACTTTGGGTGCTTCATTTAGAAACTAGATTCTTTGCCTTTCCTGTCTTGTTTCCTAGTTTTATTAAAGTTCCTTCCCATTAAAGTCTCCTATGTTTTGTGTAGATGCGGCGGATGGCAGAACCCATTTAGCATAGGCAGGTTTGCGGGGTTTGGGCTGCCCCTCTCCCTGCCCTGTAACAGGACTGCTAGATTCCCTGCCTTTTCTGTAGGCAAATGTGCTATAGTTTACTAGCCAGATACTTAGAGAGTACAGGCAGTTGAGGGTGGTGAGAGAGTATACCACACATCCAAAAAAAAAGTAGTTTTGGCATTTAACTTCTAATCTCGCCTCACTAGAAAACTGGTGAAATCCCTAGCCAGAAGTGTTAAAGACAGTGTCTCTGAGTTATGCTTCTGCATTTGTGGGAAATCTCCCTCTGGGGGGGGGCGGGGGAGCAGAAAATCGCCACTTTCTGTTTTAACTGGGGATTCCATTTGGAAGCTCGACAGAAGAATGAAAACCAGTTGAGGCCTTTTTGGTGACGGGAGAGGATTCATCTGAAGATTTGTGCCGGATCTCCTTGTCCCCTTGATCGCCCCACCCCCACCCCCTCCACCACCCTGAAGTCCCCTGCAGTCCCCTAGATAGTCTGCAGACTTTGCAGGGAACTCATACCCATGCCACAATCCCTGGCCAGCAGCCCTTCCCTAAGGAAGGACACAGCCAGTAAGACCAAGGGACCCCTTGGCAGGCACCACAGAACCCACCTGCCCAGCAGATGCCTCACTTTGGCACCACAAGGCCACAAGCAGGGAGGACTTAGCAGGACCCGGCCTCCCAGACTTGCTGGGCCCCAGTACCCAAGCTTAATCTCATATTTCCCACCTCCTCTGCCCCCTTCTCATCTCCTCCTCACACACACTCTGCCTTCTGCAGATGAAGAAAATACAACCTATCCCAGTCCCAACAAAAGTGGGAGCATTGGCAGGCTGAGTGCAGCTGGAAAGGCCCAGATGTAGGGGCCTGGACTGCACTCAGGACAGGAGACATGAAGCAGTAGAGCAAGGAAAGCAAGGTTGGAGGAGGGGAGGACAGGTATCGGGGCCAAGAGGGGCTGGAGATGTCAAGTTCAGGTCCATTGCCAGAGTCCACAATTAGGGAGATGAGAATAAGTTGTGGAGGTGAAAGGAAACAGTAGGGCCAAGGGATTTAAGAGTTTGCTACTCTTGCTTGCGGCACATGGGCTTGGGCCTGGGTGGCTGGCCTCATCTCAATTAAGGCCAAGGACAGAGCATCCAGAAACAACTTGAGCCAAATTAGCAATAGAGCTAAGTAAACCCAAAGATTTAAATCACTAGGATTTTAAATGGTTTGGTATAAAACAGGAGCTCAGCAACTACCGAGCCCTTGATTTAGAGAGAATAGACTGTTTATTTGCCAACCCCAACTTGTTCCCACCTGGCCCCAGCCTAAGAGGCCCAGGAACCCTTCAGCAAGGTGACCTGCCTGCCATGTACTCTTACCCCAGCTCAGCCCAGCTCTGGGAAAGTCTAGCCTGCTATAGGGCCACCAACAGAAGAAGGAATATTCCATCAACAGCTGTTACAGAAAATAGGCAAACTCTCAAGGCCAAGATGCAGGGCCAAAAAGAAACTGAGCATGTTGTGGAGAAGCCCATCTGTGTTGGGGAAAGATGTGCCAGCCATCCCCTAGATGGGCACTTCAAACTGGGAGAGCAGAGCTGCCATCCTGAAGGCCTCTTAGTATCACTGTCCACATCTCCCCCTTTATCTGCTTGCCACTGACTAGCGAGTGACTGCAAGCAACTCACCTAATCATTCTGCTCCCCAGTTTCTACCTCCACAAGAGGAGGTCCTCTTCCCCTTTGGGAGCATAATACTGGGCCATCAGTTCTGCATCCTACAGCCTGTTATTGAATATCCATAAGTTCTCCCCTCCGCCACCACTTCCCAGGTATTTCCTGATGCCCAGAACTATCTCGGGGGGTCTCAGGTTCTTGGTAAATCAAACTTTTAACATTTTATCTGAACCAAGATTCAGTACGTCATATAAATTATTTTTTTCTGTAATCTGGCACATTTGGAGTTAGGGCCTCTCGAATCACCTACTCAAATCTCAGTAAACAAGATGCAAATCTGGATTTCAAATTAGATGAAAGATTTGCATACTATTTAGCTTATAAATTTTCAAGGATTTCGTTGACTTGATCATTACAGACCAAGATCTCTAACTACTGCATACACTAAATGGTACAGGCATTCCTAAAATATCCACACCGGAAAAGATTCCTTTGCTTATCCAGTTCCCCTGATTGGATGATTTTTTAATTTCCACAGAGAACTGTTAAACCAGCCACACAAGCCAGCAAGGCCCCACAGTCCCAGGAGGACAAAGGAATCAGGTGATGCTTAGGTAAGTCAACTCTTAGCAAAGTAACCCGTACACCAGAAGGAAGGCACACATGCAGTTTGTGTCACACAAGCCCATTTCCTCCTTGAGCTGTGTAGCTCATGATCACATCACCCAAACTCCTCATTTGCAAATCACCTAAATCCTACTCCTGGTTCATGCAACTATCCTTCCTTGGAAATTCTGGACAGGCCTCTGATCAAATGCTATGCTCTTTAAAGAATTCAAATTGCTGGAAAATTCTTTCTCATATGAAATCAGAATCTGCTTTCCTGGGCCTTCCTGGTGGCGCAAGGGGTTAAAACACAAAGGGTTAAGACACAACCTATGAAGCTGTCTGCAGACTCTGCAGCAAAAGTTTGATCCCCGGCTGGCCAGGGAGCAACCCACATGGCGCAGCAGACCTCTCCTGACTCGCCCGCTGCTCCCCTCCGCAGTGTGTTTCAGTCAGTCTGCCTGTTCTGTTCCCCACTCTGTCTCTGGTGAATCCTCTCACCCCCTACACCTCTGGCCTGTACCCAGCTCTTGTATGCATGAATAAATAAATCTTTTTTTAAAAAAAAGAAAAAAAAGAATCTGCTTTCCTATGACCTCTACTTGGTCCTGACCTTGGTGACCATTAGGGAAAATTCAGTCTCTTTAATTTTTTCTTTTTTTCAAAAGATTTATTTTATGCATACAAGAACTGAGGTGTAGGCTAGAGGTGCGGGGGTGGGGTGTGTGGATATTAAGAGGATTCACCAGAGTGGAGAGCAGAACAAGCAGATTGACTGAAGTACACTGCTGAGGGGAGCAGGGGGGTAGACAGGCTGTGTGGGTCAACTCCCTGGCTGGGGATTGAACTTGTGCCACAGTGGGGGGGGGGGGCGATAACTTGATAGCGCTGAGATTTAACCCCTTGCACCACCAGGGAGGTCTTTTTTCTTTCAAAGTTTCTCCCATGGAGCTAGAAGGAATTATGCTCAGTGAAATAAGCCAGAAGGAAAAAGAAAAATATCGGATGGTTTCACTCATAGCACGAATATAAGGGAACCAAATAAGACACCAGTGTAAAAAAATAATAACAGTACAAAACACAACAAAGCAAAAACAGACAATTATAAATCAGAGACATACTGCAGGGGAGGAGGAGGGAGAGGGAGCAGAGGGAGGGAGGGAGGAGCACAGGGGACTGAGATGAGGGTGCACAGGTGCATTGGGGACGGAAACTCTATGGGGACGACACCTGAGGGGGTGAGGGAAGCAAATATTGAACAATGATGTAAAAAAATTTTTAAAAATTAATAAAATTCTACACCCCCTCCCCCCAAAAAAGCACAAATGATTTCGATGGTTATATAAAAAAGAAAAAAGAAAAGAAATCAAAGTTTCTCCAGCCCTGGTTACAGACCCTTTACCTTAATGGTTTCCTGCCAATTGTTCAGTCTCTCCTAAAGTGAGCACTTGAAAATCACATTTCCCAGAATGTGCTCACAGCAACCCCAGTCCCGAGCAACGTCACCCACTCTTCCCTCAAGGGCACACTGGACAAGAAAATATGGAAAATGAAAACTTTATCCTTAGAGAGTCATAAATCAGGGGAGCATGTGAAAGCTCTGAGCGGTCCTGGGGAAAACCAGGTTAGTGGTGTTTAAGTCAGGGGGCCCCAGAGGTGTTGGACTCTAAAGCTCCTTATTTCCCCTACGCAACACATTTCCGGAAAGCACTCTAGTGGAATTGATAGCTAGTTACCCCTTATAACATATTCTCAGCTCCACTCTCACCCACCAACCCCCACCCCACCACCCAGCAACTAATAACATGAAACCAAGCATTTTAATGCACTAGTTCACTGTGCTTAGTGAATTCCTTCGTAAAACATCTTTTTGGAATGTAATAAATCAATTCCATATCTCTCCCGTCCTGTCCACGTGAACTTTCAGATTTTACATTTCCTTCTCTTCAGTAAGAGCCAGTGCTATCACTCACCACACAGATTTTCTTTTTTAGATGATTGATGTTTGTCATTAAATTCGCTGACAAATATGAACAGCAAGGAGAAAATGGGAAACCTTTTTAGATACTTTCAGATGTGCAGTGCATCTATCTATTCAGTTAAAGATTTTTCTTTAGGCTTCCATGAAAGTTTTTATATATAATAATTTTCCTATGCCACCTGGGAAGCTCGCTTCTTCAAGGAGCCCCATGGTGGAGCTTTTGCAAATTAAGTATACCTCCTGCCAAGCATGTTTTTTGAGCTCAAATACGTACACACGTACTGAGGTGGCTTGACTCTGGGATGGCAGAGCCCTGCACACGGCGGGTCCAACGGCTTTATTGAAGGGATGGGCAGGGCCAAGGCTCCAAAACAGGCTGGTGGGGCCAAGTACAGCAGGCCCCAGAGCACAGCATTTGGTGAGTGGGCTCCTGAGAGCTCTGTGAGAAATGCCATCACATGATGGGGAGGAGGCCCAACCCCCAGCCCTCACCACCAACCCCAACCTGCCCCCTCAACTTCCCGCCTACCCTTGCCAACCCCTACTTCTCCTCCTGAGTCTCCTGCTCCCACCACTCGTGGGAGAGCAGAACAAGGCTCTCGATAGGAAGCTCGGCCCCGGGGTCAGCGTTCTTAGCCTGCTTCCACTTCTCGCTAGCTTTGTGGCCTTAAGTTAATTAATTCCCCTGTGCCTCGGTTTCCTTTAATGTAATATGCAGTGACCTCACAGGCCACCACAGGGAATAAATAAAGTGAACAGAACAGGATCTGGGCCCGGACTCAGGAAATATCAGCCACGGTTTCCTTTTCTGGTGTTTCACTCACATCAATCCACTGCTTTCCATTTTAACACTGACACCTGCAATTGGGGCCTCGCTACTTCCCAGCTGGACCACTCAGCAGTCACCTCTGAATCTCCTCCACCTCCAGGCTCTCTCTCATCAGCTTTACACACTGGGGCAACAGTCAGCTTCTGCAAGACCTTCCACTGCTCTCACTGTTTTCCTGGTCCCTTGGACGCCCCAGCAGCTTATTCCCAAGCAACATGTTCTGGGCCCACTTCCGAGATAATTTTCAGCCTCTCCTACCACTCTTTCTCTCTGGCCTGAGTCAATCTGCAAACTCAGTGGCCACCCAGGGCCTTTCCTTATGCTGTTCTCTCCCTCTGGGGAGCCCTCCATCTCCCCCTTCTGCCTCCATTTTCAACTGTCCTCCGCAGCCAACTTGGAAGTACTCAGAAAGTGTCTTGATTTCCTCTGCTTGCAATATTCTCTCTCTTCTGAACTTGCCAAGCATTTTACTCTGAGTGGAAGATTCCTTTTTACTCTGGAGTTATACAGTTGATGCCCACACCTCCCCTCCCCTTCCAGGCTCAAAGTGCTTTAAGAGCAGTCCCCATGGGCTGCTTTATAGCTGCAGACCCCAGGATGTTTCCCATCTCAGGCACCCAGGATTACTGGCCAGTTTGGAAAATGCTCTGGAGTAAGACTCTGAAGGAAAAGAAGTGCATGAGGGCAAGCCATGCTGGGGAGAAGGAAGCTAGGAAGGCCTCCATGTATGAATGACAGGATGAGAAGGAGGCTACAGGCAGCCATGAATGTGGCCGCTTGGCCCTAAAATAGGGCAAAGAGGAGAAGCCCTGAACTTCCTGAAGACAAACTCCCCCGTCCAGTTTTCAGCAATGTCAAACAGGGCATATCTTTATTGTTACACAACAAAATTAGATATGAACAACAGAAGCAAAGACCCATCGATCAACAACTTATGACTGCCCCATGCACTCCTTGCTGCAAATATATCCCCTTTATTAAAAAAAAAAAAAGAGGCATAATTCTAATGGCCATGTTGTAAGTGGATAGAGAGGTAGAGAGCAAGGACGGTACAGTTACCCTCATTCTGGAGTGTCTATTTAAACATCTCTTTGTGCCTGAGACATTCAGAATAACCTACACATGACACCAAACTCCTGTGTGGTTGTCAGTGCCAAGGGCTATTATCTGTATTTTTCAGATGGAGAAACAAGGACATTCAAAATTAAATGATTCTTCAAAGCCCCAGAAGACAGTTTATATGGCGGCTGAAAAGCCAAATCTCCCAACTTGTCAGTTCATCACTCAATCTGCAAATGCTTTTTAACCAAATCTAAGACTGCAATTCTAATAACAGACTGCTACGCTAAGGGGTTCTGTAAGAAGGAGTGGTGGAAAGAGTTCCATGTAATCAATCATCCAATGCAAACACACACACACACACACACACACACACTGATTTTTGACTCCGCAAGTATTTATTTAGCACCAAAAGTATCCCAGCACTGAGCAGGATCAAGTGCCAGGTGATAGCATTGGCCTTAAGAGGCCTAGAGGATGGGGACTCTCACAGCTGGAAAGGACAGTAGCAGGAACCTTCTCTGGCCAAAGGCTGGGCAGCATTTAGACTAGCACAGAGAGATGGGGTGCAGGGGTAGGCCCCACCTAATGGCCAGTGGTCATAGTTTATTGATGACTCTATCCAAACCATGGAGAAGCTAGGTTGGAGAGCTCCATTCTTTCTTTTCCCCTTTCTCTTTCTTATTGAAGTAATATTGATTTAAAACATTATATAGGTTTCAGGTGCACAGATTTTTAAATCTACATCTGTTTATACTACATTAAGTTCATCACCAGAATTTGAGTTTCCATCCATCACCATACAGTTGACCCCTTTTACCCGATTTACACATCCTATTTCCTCCTTCCCATCTGTAAACCACTCCCTTGTTCTATTAGCCTAAAATTTTGTTTTTGCTTTATTTAGTTCATGAGTTTTGTTTCTTTACCATACATGAGCAAAATCATATGGTATTTATCCATCTGGTTTATTTCAGCATAATACCCATGAGGTCCATCCATGTTATTGCAAACAGCAAGATTTCATTTTTTTTAATAGCTCAGTAGTAGTCCATGTGTACATATACCACATCATCTTTATCCAATCATCTGCAAATGGGCACTTAGGTTGTGTCCAGCTCTTAGCTGTTGTGAATCATGCTGTGATGAATATGGCGGGTGGGAAGCTCCACACTAACAGGTGATGTTAAATGGCAATTCATACACACTTGGTAACACAAAGCCCTCCGCTGCCATTGCTTCCATGGGGTGGGGGTGGGGAGGAGCTGGGTTCTGTGTTCATGTGGGCCTGTGTCTGAACATAGGCCCAATGCTATTTCTTTGTCTCTGACCTGCATTTTAAGTCCCCCAGTACCCAATAGTGGTAGCTAGGAGAGAAAAAGAACTTGAAATACACAATATAGGGGCCTTCCCTGGTGGCACAGCTGTTGAGTGCTGGGCTGCGAAGCTGCCTGCAGCCTCTGCAGCGTCAGTTCGATCCCCAGGCGCCGGCGAGGGTCCCACATGGCATGCAGACCTCTCCTGCCGCGCCCGCTGCTCCCCTCAGCAGTGTACTTCATCAGTCTGCCTGTTCTACTCCCCGCTCTGGCTTTGGTGAATTCTCTCACCCTCCCGCGCTTCTGACTGTACCCAGTGCTTGTATAAATAAAATAAATAAATCTTAAAAAAAAGAAATATACAATATAATATTACCTTCTGAGAGGTGACCAGCAAAAATCAACACCTAATGCACAACATGAGTTAGCTTCAGAGCCTTCTCGAAAGAGTGAAATAAAATAAAGAGGAATCAGAACATGCCTCATCCGATTTGGACTCAGTTGAAGAAGGAAAACAGCAACAGCGCAGAAATCCCTACCACAACCCCCCACTAACACGCCCAACCTCCCCGACCTCCCCTACCCTAGCAGAGGCTGCTAATTGACCCCACACTCTTGCCTCAAAGCCTAAAAGTGGCTTCAGAATCTTGCTCAACACAGCATCCCTGGCAGCTGCTCCCAATCGGATTGGTGTTGACACAGCATGAGACTCATTTTCTATTCCTATGTTGTTCAATCAGCAGTTTGTAACAAATGCGACGCTCTCGATGGTTGGGCGTGGATGGTTCATCAAGCAGTCTTGATGACATATTCTTCAAGCCTGTTTCCCTGTGTCTCTGATTGCACGCGTACCAGGACACTGTTACAACTGACTTGCCATTTCGATTTTCTGAGGAGGATGGGATTCACTGACCAGAGAACACATGGGAACAAGAGGCCGAAGAAACCAGAGTAACAGAGAAGTTGTGTCCCTCATTGTCAAGTCGGCAGACCAATGCCAACATCAGGTTCCTGTCAGTTGAAATAGCATTAGTCAGTACCAAAATGCTATCCTTCGCTGTGCCACAAAATCAAGTTACTGGGACTACAAGCGGAAGACCAGACCCCAGGGACATCCTTATGAGCAGCCTGTGGATTACCAACCTTCCCCCCTCAACAACAACAAAAAACAACAACAGTCTATTTACTGGCTCTTCCTGACTGCACTAGGACTGTTTCCTCATCAGCAACACACGTGTGTAATATGGTTTTCCATGCGGCTGCTGGCATGGTGGCTAGTACACAGCAGTCACTCAATAACGTTCCCTGTCAAACATTCCCCTTAACTAAGAACCCCTTGATTCTTGCCTGTTGAGCTACAATATTTTCCCTGCCATTCCTATAATCCTCTTCCTCCCTCCTGCCAGAGTAACTCTCGGACTATGACATTTGTATACTTAAAACCCATTGCTGGGCCTCCCTGGTGGCACAGCAGTTGAGCGCTGGGTTGCGAAGCTGCCCGCAGCCTCTGCAGCGCCGGTTCGATCCCCGGCTGCTCCCCGGCCACAGGAGGAGGGTCCCACATGGCACGCGGACCTCTCCTGCCGCCCGCTGCTCCCCTCAGCAGTGTACTTCGGTCCTTCTGCCTGCTCTGCTCCCAGCTCTGTCTCTGGTAAATTCTCTCACCCTCCCGTGCTTCTGACTGTACCCAGTGCTTGTATGAATAAATAAATAAATAACTAAATAAGACCTTTAAAAAAAAAAAAAAAAACCCATTGCTGTAGAATAAAGTCCAAAGCCTCAGACTGACATTCAGAAATTCACAGTCTAGCTACCTTGTCATCTTCCTCTCCCTGGTCAAGCACCTTGTCCAGGCACATGAGGTTCTTCTCCACTTTCCAACCTTGGGTCATGCTTTCTGCCTCCAGGGCCTTCCCAATCCCTACCTTGTGAAATACTCCTCACTCTTCAAGGCCCATTCTTTCCCTGTGCGAAGCTTTCCTGACAAACCCCCTCATCCTCTTGACAAGTAGAACTAGTTCTCTCCTCTTGCTGCTGCCTATGTGTTCTCTCCTACCACTGATAGAGCTCTCACCATTTCCAGAGGATTATTTATTCTTGCTTCCTCATCAAAAAAGTAAATTGAATGAATGGTGAAGGTAGGAAGATTTTTTTTCTTAATTTCCAAAGTTCTTAGAATGTAAATGATCCAGAGACGAATGTGTGAGTCCCAAAACATTGTAATAGCCAACATTTCCTGCTCTGGGGCTCCAGTCTCATGTACTCTTCACAAGGACTCCAGGACAACCACTACTGGCTCCAGTTTACAGATGAGAAAAGAGAGGCACACAGAGGGGTGAGAGCTGGTCCACAGCACCATCTAGAAAGTGGCAGAGCAGAGGGCTCCCTGGTGGCACAGGGGTTAAAGACAGTGCTGTCAAGCTATTGCCAGCCACAGCACGAGTTTGATCCCCGGCCAGCCAGGAAGCAACCCACATGGCGCAGCAGACGTCTCCTGCCTCGCCCACTGCTCCCCTCAGCAGTGTATTTCAGTAGATCTGCCTGTTCTGCTCCCCACTCTCTCTGGTAAATTCTCTCACGCCCCCACCCCCACACCTCTGGCTTACACCCCACTTCTTATACGCATGAATAAATAATTTTTTTTTTAAAAGAAAGAAAGAAAGTGGCTGAGCAGGGCTTCACACCAGGGGCTTTGCCTGCAGAGCCCACAGGTAGGGACACTGCCAAAAGATGGTCAGCCCTTAGAAGTGCTTGGGCAAGTCTGCCTATACCACAGATTTTGGGCTTTGGGGGCTCTGACTGATGGAGACACAGTCATATAAAATGATTTCAGGGCCCCCTATTTGTGAGGTGTGGAAGAGACACACCTGAGAGCATCTGACTGTGGCCTGTTGGACACAAACAGGGGTTGGGAAATAATTGTGGGATTTGGGCCAGTTGGTTAAAATAGCCTCTGCTTCCACAGCTGGAAAGTGAGGAATGATAGACGCCTCTCAGGTGGATTCTAATACCACATAAAGACAAAGCACCTAAAGAAAGGGCTATGCTTGGTACACCATAAAACAACATCACTCCATTCCTCCCACAGCATTTCAAGCAGTATAGTAGAGAGCAAGGTTGGTTTAAATAGGCACTGGGACCAAGAAGCCCCGCCACCTCCTGAGCTGATGCCATGGCCACCAGGATGCCATGTGCCGGAGAAGGGTGTTCGGAGCCTGAGTAGGCTGTATTTTTACTTTAATTCCAACCTCACTCATCAAATTGCACTGTGAGAGGCAGGTTGCCTGGAACCCAATTTCAAGATGCACCAGTATCTAGGAAGGAAACTCAGGTCCAGTCACTTTCCTCAGCAAGGGAGTAAGCTTTTCCCTCATCTTCACTCGACCAACACCTCACCCTCGGTCCATTCCTCCTTACCATGGACCTGCCCTAAATTCCACTGCTTGCTTTTGCCCAACCCCTAACCCGTCCCGCAAAGACAAAAATTAGTTCCTCATATCTGTATGGTTCAAGGTTTGTTTTAAAAGTCTAAGTGCATGTGGTCAGTAAAAGACTTTCAGCTATCAACACACTTTTAAGCGCCTAAGGAGTAATCTCTAATGGAGGGATTTCAGGGTTTATGGCAAAGAGTGGTGGTGAAGGTACTGGGGACGAGGAGTTCTGCTGGCACCCTCAAATCACACCATGCAGACAGAAACATTAGTCCCTGTGGGATTCAACAGATAATACATCCTTAGCCATTCCTTCTCTTTGCAGAAAATAAATCTGTAGATACGTTCCTTGACCCCACCTCTCCCTACCAGGATGAGAGGTTGCAGAGCGAGAGAACAGGCGGGAAAGGGAGTGGGGCCCAAATCGGTTTCAGAATAGCTAGACTCTCTTCCATTGTTTGTAAATCATCATTACCCTTGATCAATGGCTGGGCTGTTAGGGAACAAAAAGAGCTGAACCAAACCCAGCTTTTCAATTTTTATAGGCACTTGCTTTCTGAAGGGAATTGAAACCAGGTGTTTTTTCTTACAAAATATCACTTTACAGTCTCCTGCTGGAAAGGACAGAGCAGTTTTCTGACCAACATTGTCTAGCAAAGGGCCAGACAGGCTTTCCACTGCCATCTCTGTCTCCTATGACACTGACCCTGCAGCTTTCTCGGGAGGGGACAGACTTTCCAGCCCTGGAGAGAGAAGGGGTCAAGGCTAGGGAATGTTTGCTTGTTGTTGTCTTGCTAATTGATCCATAGCAAGTCTTTCCTTCAAGCAACAGGCCTTGTCTTCATCCCCTGCCTCTTTTTACCCAGGCTAATAGATTTCAGCAGCTGCTTGGTCAGGCCCATTAGCAGAGGACTGGCTTGCTCCCTAATGTGCTTCCTTCCTGTGGTGCCGCCTGGGCCTCCCTCGCAGCAAAATTCAGGAGATAAATCAGTCTCTACTGGAGAGTACACAGCAGGGGGACGGCAGTGGTCAAGGGTGAGAGGGAGGCAGGGAGAAAACAATTCTATTTCTCACCAGATCTCTAATTGGTTGTCACCGCCTGTCCAAAAATGATGACAAACTCAGAACCTGCCCCGAGCAGGTTCACACCAGGCTGCAACCAGACTGGCATGTCAGGGGCACCTGGATGCTCAGCCAGCCGGGGCACTAGGCTGTGCCCTGCACAGGGGCTGCTTGGAGATTTATTTTCCAAACAAACAACCCAGCATATTCCCAACACTCAGTCAATGTTCACAACTTGGGCAGATGAAGGAGAAGCAAAAGCTCAGACTCACTCACTGGTTTAAATTACTTCATTTAACAAATACAGTTTTTCAGTCCCATGTTCAAAACCTTGGTGGATGCTGGGGGGAAATCAGGGAAGTGACTCAAGATGAGTCAGTGGGGCTGCTGCCCTCCTCCCACCCCCAGCTTGTGGGAGATGACATTTCTGTAAATATGGGTAAGGTGGAGAAAACGAGAGGGAACTTTGAGTAGTTCCAGTACAGTGGAAGCAGAGTTCAGAGGAAGAGAAACTACTTTGTGGATTTCAAAAAAATATATATCCCAAGAGCAGAGTATCTGGAAAGTCAAACGCACATTGCTAGAGCAATGATTTTCAACTTCAGGGTTCTCATGGGTAGTAACCAGTTAGGAGAAGCCGCAAGGAATTTGTGGTTCACTCATGAATGCAAACCAATATTTAATGAGCACCTACTATGTGACTGGCTCTGAGTATACATATACCACCAGGGTACAGACCCCTCACATGGAACAAAGATAAGAATTTCCAAGGGAAGACTGTTGAAGGAATGACAGGTGTTCGGTGGGCCTGAAGCAATTCTCATAGGAGCAAGGAGTAGGATGAGGGTTAGGAAAAATAGGGGAGGGGGCAAAGCCATGGAAGATTTAAAGCAGGGAAGGCCCAGGGAGATTTGTCTTTCTAAACAATCACCCAGGTCATGTGTAAAGGAAGGGTCTAGGGGGAAAGACCACCTCTCGATAGACTATCACCACTTTTTAAAACTTAGAGCAAATTCAAGGTTCCCCTTTGTGGCAACTCTGCTTTCACATGCTTCAACCTGATAAGTTTTCTTGACCACTACTGTTTCAGAATCACAGGCTATTCTCCTCCATGCTGAGGTCCCAAAGAAACCAGGATCAGCAGCAGTTACCATTGCAAATTATTGTTACTGCATAAAATTGTGATTCTAGAGTGGCTTCTGTTTCCTTTTTCATTTTACCCATGGTGATTTTTTTTAAGAGCACCTGTGACACTATTTTCTCCTTCAATTGGAGAATGTAAGGGAGAAAGGGACTATTAATACCTGGTATGGCTGTGGCTGTGAAATATATCGTGTGTAACTATGTCAACAACCAGCCCGTGTATCCCAAAGAAGAAAAAGGCTGGGAACACAGAGGTCACACTTCAGTAGGTGGTTCTGAAAGTTTGGTTTCAAAGGCGTTAGGGTATAAAATACAAATAGAGGTATAAGTCAAATCACACCACCTGTCTGTTGAACTTCAAGGCTGTCTAATACGTCTTGTCTTGCTCAGGGTAAAAGTAATGTCCTTACAATTGTGTACCAGACCCTCTGCATACTGCACCCTGCCTCCCCAGTCTCTCCTCCTGCCATTTCTCTGACCTGCACCAGCCTCACCTCCAGGTTCTTCCCACAACACATGCTTGCCTCAGGGCCTTTGCATATGCTACTTCCTCCATTTCTTTCTCCACAGTCAAGCCTGGCTCACTCCCTCGCCTTCTTTAAGTCTTTGCCCAATAGTTTTGTTTGATAAGTATGAAAAATGATATCCTTTATCTTTACAAATGCTGCCAACCAAGATGATTATGTTTGTTATTGCCCATAACACATTTAAATAGCCATCTTACATAAATTATAATTTAAAAAATCATCAGCATTTTGACATAAGAAATCCTGACAACCCAAAGAGCAGAGATGAAAGGGTCATCCAACCATCGGGACCGGCCAGAAAGAAAAGCCTCCAACCCAACAGCATGAGTCTGAAACAGACAGCAAATACACACACCCCAAACTCTGTTGGATTCTAAAAGAAGTCCATCTCAATAGTGATGATGTAACTAAGAAATCTGTAGCTTCCAATCCTCAACAAAGTTTAATATTCCAGACTCTTGACATCAAATTATAATCCTTACTAAGGGACACCTGGAATCTAATTCTGAAACACCACAGCAAAGCAAACCCTATGGAGGCTCTCTGAGCACCCACTTCCTATTCCCTGGCTGCTTTCCCTCTGATACCGGAATTGTCAGGCCTAGTCTCCCAGCCAGGAACAGATCCCAGGCTGCAGGGCAGCGCTGAGCCCCAGCCACTAGACCCCCACGGGTTGGTGTCTCACGAAGCCAGAGCAGGAACTTCGCAGATGCTCAGGCGAGCAAGCGAGAAGAGGCAGGTTTGTTTAGAGAAAGAAAAAGTTTATTGAGGAGAAAAAGAACAGAAATAAAGTGGGACTCCCAGGCCAGGGAACCAGGCCTGGGAGGGGCAAGGAAGCCAAAGTGGAGTCGTGTCTCAGGGAATATAGACCTTCTTTCCCTCATTAGTCTAAAGCTCCACCAGTCTCTTTGTGATTGGTTAGTTCTCGGCTGTTTCACTTAATTTGCTACTGAGTGGGGCATCTTCACATTCCTTATCTAGCAGGTCTGTCTTTTCCCATTTGTTGCATTTTTATCTTCATGGCCCAGTCCTCTGGATGGGCATCCCTGCATTGAAGTTAAACAGCTGCCCTTCTAATGTGTCCATAAATTAAACCATTCTCTATTTCTCCAATCTCTGCCTCCCTTTATCACCTGAAGGAAACCAAGGCCAGCGTTAACAATGTTGTCCTTGGTCCTGGGATGTTTGTTTTTCTAGGTGGAATTAGTTACACTCCTCTTGCTGCCCTTATCTCTGAAGCCTTCCTCAATTCTCCGAGGTCCCCTCCTGCAGTGTCCCTAAAACTGCCTAATTCCTGGCTTGCCCTGTGTCTCACCTCCTTCCCATAAACCAGTACTCATTGGTTTTGTTTTCCATCTGTCTCCCTTCTGTGCTGGAATGTAAGCCCCATAATGGGGGGTTCGTGTCAGTGTAGTTCTCTGCTATATTCCCAATGCCTACAGCAGGGCCCACCACAAGAGGGACATAATGAAAGTTTGGTCAGCGTTGAACAGACCCTAAGGACAAAGATTTTTTAGCTCCTTTACCTTTGAAAAACACTCTAATGATATTTCACAGTATATACACATGTTGATTCTCGGTGGTACACTCTGGAAACTAATGTAATGTTATACAGCAATGTTACGTCAATAAAAAATAGTTAATTATAATTGACTTCCTAAGTCAAGGCCCAAGTGAGTTTATAGGGTCCTACTTATTAAAACATTTGTTTTCCTATCAAATATTTTCATCTTCACCCTCACAGTAGAACTGTTACTCAGATAAAGAAACTAGGACAAAGAAAAAAGTGACTCGCCAAGACTATTTGGTGGGTGAAAGAAATCATGTTAATTTTAAACATTTTGTTTAAAAGAAAAGCCATTCCTTACTCCTGCAAAACATAGGCCTTATATTTGGGTCTACAAACCTTGTTCTATCCCATGAGACCCTCTGAAGTCCAAGGTCAGATCTCCAAGACCCACTGTGAGCCAGTGGTCTAGAGCTGCCTGGTGAAAGCAAAAGACTCAGATGAACTTATTCTAGACCCGTGCTGCTAGTGAGACTGAAAGTGGGAGTCCCCAGGTTTCCCCCTTCCTGAGGGGGGAAAAAAAAAAATCAATCACCAGGAAAGACAAATGAGAAGATGCCAAACCACTAAAAAGGAATTCACAGTATCATTTTCTCAGTTCCAGTGACTTCTTGAAAAGTGGAGAATGCTGTCTACACGGGTTCCCTCCCAGCGTGTGGCCTGGGTCCAGTTCTAGGCTCTGAATCCATCACCAAAACCAAGAAACTTACCCCAATTGCAGGACACTTTAAAAACAGCACAGCCGCGCTGCTGCTAGACAGTGATATGTCCTATCTCTCCGGGAGAACGGGAGGGTGGGGGATCCTCCAGAACGCTCCATTATCACTTTAAAAATATCCATCAACCCTGTGTCCCAGAGCCACACTGAGGCTCTTTGACCTTCTTTCAGAAACTTGTCTCCCTCTAATTAGTTAGCAACATAAACCCCAAGTTCAGAGTTTCAAGAACCAGGTGTGGCAATGAGCTGGCAGGCTTCTGTGTCTTGAAGAAAACAAGCAAGCCCCCTTCAAATGGGGATGACTCAAGCCCCCAACCCCAGCAGCCACCTCTCAGGTGCCCTTCTCTCCCTCCACCACAGCCTGTGGTAAAATGCATTGCTCAGTTGAGTCAAAGGGAACCTGCAAGAATCTCAACAGACAGACCAAAGGAATAGAATCCAAAGATTATTTTTCCCAACACCTAAAACTGAGAGAACATAATTCAGAGACCCAGGTAGGTGGAACTCAATTTGACAGCAAATCTCAGGCTGTAAAAAATATGAACTAGATTAATTGAGTCAAGCAGAGGCCACCTGCCACTTTCAGGGACAAAGCAAATGGGAGCTGATGTTATTATGAAGCTAGAGCCTGGGGTGCATGGCCTAGGTGAACCCACACAGACAGAGCTTTGCCTCTCTCCTAGCCTGCTCCCTCCCTTACCCAGCACCCCAGCCCTCCAGCCTCTGCTCCAAAACTCACTTTGCAGAAGCCCATCGGCCAGGGCATGCCGGTCCCCAACCAGGGTCCCTCCAATGGTCAGGGTCCCTCCAACAGTCAGCGTCTGGTCGCTGTAGAAGCAGGTGGGGCTGAACCTCACGGCCACCGCCACCTCTGCTGGGCCTAGGACATCTGGGGTCAGGCAGCTGTAGTCAGAGCACCCCAAAGGGGCCTTATCAGCAGCAAGAGGCACACTATCTGGCTCCAAGGCACCTCGTTCCTCCCCCAGAGGGGCGGCACCCGCCTGGGGCTAGCAGATTACAGGAGCTGAACCCTCACCTGCTCCCGCTCAACCTGGAGGGCTGGCCCCACTCTCCGGCAATGCCAGCGCAGTCCCTGCCCAGTCACCTCAGTGAGCTGAGCAAGGCAGGGGCAGCCCTTGCTAGAGCTGAGCTACAGGGAGTCAATAGAAACACCTCCCTGCCGCCTCCCCCTGGGGGCTACAGCATTTGGGATGCAGGAATCCTCCAGAGGCTGGGCTGCTCTGAAGAGAGAAAGCCCCCAGGTAAGGGCAGCATTCCCTCCACAGCCACACAATTTCCTGGGGAGCCGAGGCCTTCTCTGTTCAGTCCTGGGTCCGCTGGATACTAGCTCTGGCCCCCTACTTTTTCACAGGCTTTGACCAGGGGCCCCTGTCTTTCTTAATTGCTGATTTGCAGGGAATCTGGGCACAATCTTAGTAGCACTGGGGACAAAAATAACAACGTTCCTGGGAACCAGAGGTGAGTCACCAGCAAACAGCAGCTAGGCAGGAAGGGGGGCCAAGACAGCTCCCCACACCATGGCTGCCAGTAGGCTCTGACTGCCCAGAGAGTCCAGGCTGGACCCGCCTAAGGCCAAGCTCCTTCAGACCTGACGTGGGACGGCTGCAACATCCACCCTTAGCACAATGAGGTGGCATCTGCCCAGTGCGATTTTATCTGGTGAGAACACCATGCCCTGGAATAGCAGTCCAGGGTTGGCAGAGGGAATGGAAGATCCAAATGAATCCGAGGGCAAGTTAGGGAGAATTAGGCAGCCTCAAGGACAGTGCAGGTGGGGACCTTGGGAGAGTTAAGGAAGGCTTCAGAGGTAAGGGCAACAAGAGGAGTATAACTAATTGCACTGGGAATAATAAACATCCCAGGACTAAGGTTAACATTGTTACCAAACACCTTCCTCAGTTTCCCTCAGCTAACAAAGGGAGGCGGAGTTTGGGGAAAGTAGAGGGGTTTAATTTGTTGACAAATGACGAGGGCAGCAGACTCATGTCTGAAAGACCACTGTCCTGCCCTTTGACAGAGTGCGGGGATATTTATGCAAGGGGGAGATGAGAAGGGGTCAGCACTGAGACCAGTGGGTGCCAGCCTGTTTTTCTTCAATAGCTGATGTTTAACTTTCTCTGAAATGCAGGGGTGCTCATCCGGAAGACTGGGCCATGAAGGTAAAGCTATCAAACAAGGGGGAAGATGCAACAAATTGGGGAGAGACAAACCTGTTAATTAAGGAATGTGAAGATCCCCCGCTCAGTAGCAGATTAAATGAGACAGCAGAGAACTGACCAATCACAGAGACTGATGGTGCTTTAGACTAATGAGGGAAAGAAGGTCTATATTCCCTGAAACACGACTCTGCTTTGGCTTCCTTGCCCCTGCCTGGCCTGGTTTCATGGCCTGGGAGTCCCGCTTTATTTCTGTTCTTTTTCTCAATAAACTTTTTCTTTCTATAAACAAACCTGCCTCTTCTCGCTTGCTTGCCTCAGAGTCTGCGAAGTTCCTGCTTCGGCTTCATGAGACACCAACCAGTGGTGGTCTAGTGGCTGCACCTGCAGCCTGGGATCTTTTCCTGGCTGGGAGACTAGGCCTGACAATTCCGGTATCACAAAGGAGCTAAAAACGTGAGGCCTGCAGAGTGGCAAGTCCCTGCAGCCTGGGAATGGCTTGGCCTAGGCCAGGATCGCTGCTCTGTTTTCATTTCTAGATGTGTACACACACTGTTCCTGCCTGAGAGGGTCTTCGGCCTCCTGCACAGACCACGAGGCGTCCCCCTAGACTGAGCTATGTCCAGGTTCCCTGATAGGCAGCCATCTGGCTTCGGCACTTCCCTGCAGATCCAAACAGCCCTGCTGTGAGGACACAGCTGCCATGGAAAATGCCACTGAGGCCTGTTCCATGACCCTTCATTTTCCACGGCAGCTGGAAAGCCCCAGTGGAGACCCAGCCATCTCTGGGCAGACCATTACCTGATGTGGTATGGGGAGGGCAAATCAGGTTCCAAGCCACATTCTGACTAAAAATAACCTCTGCAATCATTGTAGTACAAGTCCTTAGCAGATGTCTTTTGAAGCACAGAATTCCAAAAAGTAGCTTAGAAAGAAAATTTTTTGAAGGGGCCGGAAAGCTAAAAAATACAGAAGTAGGTCATGTAAGGCATGAGTCAAACAACTCCACTTCAGAGCAAATGGTCTTATTTGGCAACAAATATTGGGTGAGGCTAGTTCATCATGGCAGAGTGCCCCCCTGCACGCTACTGGGACCTCAGGATGAGGTAGTGGAATTGATACACAGTAAGCACTCAATAGAGGTTTCTGGAATGGGTCCATGATTGTCACCAATGGGGTGATAAGAATGAAAAGCCATTTCACCATCTAGGGAAGAAGAGAAGCAATATTTTAGAGTTCCCCACTTCTGAGGAGATAGGCATGTAACAATGATTTAGAAGATGTCCCTCTTCTAGAAAGACATTTTCTAAAACCCTCAATTTTAAATATTGGGCAAGGGTAGATAGACAGGTCATCTTGATTCTGTGAGGGTCTCACGTTAATTTCAGTGCTAAGACAGACCCTTGTGGGGCAGGGCCCCGGTCCCTGAGACTCCAGCCACTCAATCTCCTGGTGCCTCAGAAAACCCCAGAAACATCTCCCCGCCCCGGAAAGATATTTCTTATATAACATGTATATTATATAATATGATATATCCTTTTTTCAGTGGATGCATCCACAGAGGAAAAAGGCCAGGTACACAGAGGGCAGGCAACAACCAGCCTACAGAGGACAGGACCATTCACTCAAGCAGCTTGGTCTCAAAGAACTGGACTTGAGATGGCTTGAGACCCTGGGATCATCCCTGGATCACATTCCCCATGACAGTCAGGCTAAGGATGGATGGGATGTGGGTTGAAGTGTCATTTGTCACTTCCTTCATCAGCAGATTGCTCCCAAGAGCTTTCACAAGTTTCTCTTTTTTTCTTAATCTCTGAAAGGGAGTCTCAAAAGCTGTCCCAGTGCATGAAGTGCAAGGCCAGGTTATTTCGGAATTGTGAGGACTGTTAGAGAATTCAGCACTCCGCGTCACCCACCCCATTCCTCCAGTCCCTCACAAGCCCCCCCCCTATCTTTCCTTCATTTATTTTATGTGTGAGCTTCTCTGCACCAGGCATTGTTCTAAGCACTTGAAATTGACTCGTATGATCCTTATAATTATTCTGTGTAGTATCTATTGCTAGTTTACAAGTGAGGAAACTGAGGCACAAAAGGATCAGGAAATCTTCTTAAGAAGAGGCAGAGCCAGGTTTCCAAGACAGGAAGTCTGGCTTTTGGGTCTGGAAGCCAACTCTGACAATCTGTTTATAGGCTAATGCTTTAATTTCTTTTGCAGTTAGTCAATCCATTTTCTTTAATAAGCATGGAATTCAAAAATTGTTGACTGTTTTAAGTGTTCTTGTCTCAGCGTTTTATTTAAAGAAGATGATAACTAAATCATAGGAGAAGATTTTAACAGATTTTTTATGGTAAAAATAATAAGACATCCTCATTGAAAAATATTTGGGAAATGCAGGGTTGCCTATCATCTGAGTCCCCCCTAATTCCTCCCCCACATCAGCACATCTAGCACTTTCTCAACTTCATTCAGTCTATGTGTGTTTCTTTTACTTTAATATTTGTATTTTGAAATTTTCAAGCCAAAAGAAAATTACAGAGATGATCTTACAAATGTGCCTGTGCCTACTTCTGAGTCTCATTGAATTTTGCAACACGGGTCAGACTTTTTAAGAAATAAAACATTATGGAGAGTGCTGAGGCCCCCATGCATTGCACCTCACACCTAGCCCCTCCATCCTAGAGCTAACAACTAACCAGATTTGGTGTTT
This sequence comes from Talpa occidentalis, assembly GCF_014898055.3. Taxonomy (NCBI): domain Eukaryota; kingdom Metazoa; phylum Chordata; class Mammalia; order Eulipotyphla; family Talpidae; genus Talpa; species Talpa occidentalis. The sequence goes on from NW_023604295.1 coordinate 117,432,497, forward strand.
ATCAGTCCCATGAATTTCAATACCAAAAAAATATACTCATCTCTAGGGCACAAAGAAAGGAATAAAATGAACACCCCTTCATCCATGACCCAGCTGATGAAGAGGGGGTTATAGGCACCTACTTCCCATCTTTCCCCTTATTCCTTCCACCTCAGTTCTCTCCCCCACAATGTAAACATTGTCGTGAATTTGGTGTTTATTATTCCCTTGCTTTTTGCCAGAGGGACACCACCACTGTTTGTACCCCTAATGATGTGCAATTTAATTTTGCTTGTTTTCTAACTTTGAATAAGTATAATTGTGCTGTATAAATTCTTCCATTATTTGCATTTTTTATGTCACAATGATGTTTCTGAGATTCAGCCAGGGGTGCTTTATTCATTTTCACTGCTGTGCAGTATTTCATTGTATACAAATACCACAAATTATTTATCCATTTTACGGCTAATGGAATTTCATCTGTCTTCAGCTTTCAGCTATTAAGAGCATCACTGCTATGAACATTCTTATAGAAGCAGGCCTGCAGATTTGCCTGGTGTGTATGCTGCTGGGAGGGCAACTGTTGCGTTATAATGTACACACATCTTCAGCTTTATTAGACAAGCCAAGTTGTGTTTGAAACTGGCTGTTCAACCTGCACATCTACGAGCAGGATATACTGTCCCTCCTTCAGCTCTCCAGCACTTGGTAATGTCAAACTCTGCAATTTTGCAGGCTGGAGGGTGTAAAATGAAATGGTATTATGGTTTTAATTTGATCTAAATTTGATTTTTTAAATTAAATTTCCCCCCGATTACTAATGAAGTTGTGTGTCTTTCTGCGGGCTTGTTGGCCATTTGTTTTTTGTTTTCTGTGAAATGACTGTTAGGCCCATGGCCTGTTTCCTCATGCTCTTGTCTCTTTCTCGTTGAGATGCAGGAGCTCTTCGCATCATCTGGTACCACTCATTTCAGTGACAGGCACTGCACATATCTGCTCCCAGCATGTGGCACATCTTTTCACTTATGAATATAGTCTTTTGATGAACAGAAGTTGTTGAGTTCCATGTCATCAAATGTATCAATCCTTTCTTTTATGGTTTGTGCTTTTTGGTCATGTTTAAGGATTCTGTCCCCACCTTGGGCTGATAAATGCATTTCCCTGTATTATAAGTATTTTATATGCAGGTTTTTAAAATCCACCTGGCTTATTTTGTGTGTGGTATGACACATTAAGAATTCCAGTTTTTGGGGCCTCCTCTGGTGGCACAGCAGTTGAGTGCTGGGCTGCGAAGCTGCCCGCAGCCTCTGTGGCACCGGTTCGATCCTGGAGAGGGTCCCACATGGCGCGCAGACCTCTCCTGCCACGCCCGCTGCTCCCCTCAGCAGTGTATTTCATCAGTCTGCCTGTTCTGTTCCCCGCTCTGGTTCTGGTGAATTCTCTCACCCTCCCGCGCTTCTGACTGTATCCAGTGCTTGTATAAACAAATAAATAAATCTTAAAAAAAGAAAAAAGAATTCCAGTTTTTTTCCCTATAGATCATTGATTACCCAAGCACCATTTATTGACTAGCCCATCCTCTCTCCATGAAACTGCATTGTTAATTCCACCACATGTTAAGTCACCAAGTACATGGGCTGCGGGTGGAGCTTTCTCCTATCACACATGGCTATTGCTTTAATAGTAAGTTTAACAATGGCTATAAAGAGATTTAATTTTGACAAGGTAAGTCTCCTTGCCTTACTCCTCTTTAAAAGCATCACAACTTCTCTTGGTTCTTCATGTACCTTTAGGAAAATTCCACAAAAAAACACACACAACTCTACAGGGATTTTGGTTGCAATTACATAGAATTTGTTTATCAACTTCAAGAGATTGACAACTTTAGGATATTGAGTCTTTCAAATAGGTATACTTGGTACAGCAAATCTCTCTATATATTGATGTCTATATATTGATGTCTTCAATAAGTTTCATAATTTTCTCCATAAAAGATCTTGTCCATTTTTAGAAATTTTATTCTTTGGTATCTTATAGTCTTACTGCTATTATAAGTGAGATCTTTCATTTGACTACAGTATTATTTGGTTTTTATTACAGTACATAGGAATATTGTTAACGTGTAACAAAATTTGTTGAGCTCTCATATTAGTTCCCATAGTTTGTGTCCATGATTTTCTTTGAGTTTTCTATATAGATAATTATTATTCACAAATAAAAACATTTTGCAGCTTACCCCTTCTTTTCTTGTCCTTTACATAGGGTATGATGTGAAAAACATTGTTGAATGGATAATACAGTAATACCAGCATATTTATCTAGTTGTTGACTTAAAATGGCTTACTTCTAAAACTTCACCATTAAGTATGATGCTTGTGTAGTTTTTGGTGGATACCAATACCAGGCATTAGCTAAGGAAGTTATCTTCTAGTCCCAGTTCATTATTCAATCATGAATGAATGTTAAGATTAAAGTTTTTGTTTTTTTCTATGATGGTGGGACATTGCAATAATGATAACCTACCCTTGCTTTCCTGGGCTAACCCTTCTTGGCCATAAATTATTAATTTTAAAAATACAGTAGCAGTGAATTAGAGTTGTGAGAGGTTTTATGTAGAATTTGTGTATTCCTAAGTTATATTGGTTGTGTTAATTTGCTACATGTGTATACAAATTACTCCAAAACTTCAGTACTTAAAAATACATACAGATTTTATTACTTCACAGTTTCTATGAATCAGGAATTTGGGAGCAGCCTATTTTGGTAATCTGGCTCACGATTTTTTGTGAAGTTACAAACAAAATGTCAGCTAAGTCTGAAGTCTGATGATTTCATTGGGGCTGGAGACTTAAATTCCTCACCACATGGACTTCTCCATATGGATGTTCTAGTGTTCTTATAATACCGCAGCTGACTTCCCTCAAAGTGACCCAAGAGAATGAGGCAGAAATCACTGCCTCAAGGACCTAGTCCTGACATCACACATCATCACTTCTATTCGAGTCTATTTTCTAGAAGTGAATAACTAAATCCAGCCCACATTCAAGGCAAGGGATTTTTTAAAGAGCGTAGTGTCAAAGAATTTGATGACATATTTTAAAACCACTACATTGCCCTATTTCCTCCACCAGTGTTCAGTTTTCTTATCATGCTACACTAAATTCATAAATGAGTTGGTTAGTTTTCCTTCCTACTCCTTTAATTTCCTTCTGTTCTCTATAATGGCTTGTCCATGAGAAATATTTTGTCTGCAAAATCATTAGTTCTTGAAACCGGAGGGTGAGGGTGGTGGGATGAGAATGGGGTGTGAAGGGGCGCAATGAAACATGATGAGGAGTATTGAGGCGCTGGTGGTGGACAAGGTGTGAAAGTATACATTTGTGGGGGTTTAAATTTATAACCCCCAAAGTAGATACAACGATATAAACCTCCTTTACCTCAATAAACATAATGTGAACAAAAGAACAAAAAATAAATACAACACACTTGGGAGTTGTTAAAAAAAAAATCATCAGTCCTCATGTGTGTTTCAAAGGGACAGTAATTATTTGGATGTATTGAAACATATTCCAGATTCTGAAAACTTCTTCCACTCTCTTGAACCTTAAACATCTATTCAACTCTGGTCTACAATGCTGCCAAATTCTTATATTCAGGCAAAAACACTGGAACTATTGGTGACCTCATTCATTTAAAATAACATACTTCAGGGCCTCCCCTGGTGGTGCAGCAGTTGAGCGCTGGGCTGCGAAGCTGCCTGCAGCCTCTGCAGCGCGGGTTCAATCCCCAGCCGCAGGTGAGGGTCCCACATGGCGCGCAGATCTCTCCTGCCACTCCTGCTGCTCCCCTTAGCAGTGTATTTCGTCAGTCTGCCTGTTCTGTTCCCTGCTCTGGCTCTGGTGAATTCTCTCACCCTCCTGTGCTTCTGACTGTACCCAGTGCCTGTATAAATAAATAAATAAATCTTTAAAAAAATAAATAAAAATAAAATAAAATAACATACTTTAGTATGAAAAGCTAGGGGAATTAAAAGGTTAGAGAAGTTAAATAATAGAGAATTAATAGAAATTAATCCAGTGGTAGAGTCCCACCCATTCTGGTAAATTTAAAATTAGTTACTCTCAAACTTTTGATTTTAGGGCCCCTTTACCTCTTAAAAATAACTGAAGACCCCACTGAGTTTTTTCTCAAATGTGGGATATATATATATATATTCCATACTAGAAATTAAAATGGAAAGTTTGAAAACCTATGCATTTATTAATTCATTTGAACATAACACAATAAACCCATTTCACATTAACCTATAAGAACTTCTTATGAAAAATAGCTGTATTTTCCAAAACAAAAGCTAGTCAGAAGAGGGCTGTGTTTTACATTTTTGTTAATCTATTTAATGTGTAGCTCAAGGAAAGAGAGTTGGATTTTCATGTGTGTTTCTGCATCCAATGTGTTGTAATATGTTGTATTAGTTAAGGTACATGCAGAAAATCTAGTCTCACTTAGATATGTAGTTGGAAAACGGAGGAGTATTTTCATAACTTTTTCATGTAATCATACAAATTCTTGGTTAGACATTACACCAAAACTCAGTAAGTGATAATTTACTAAGGTTAGTAGCAGTATGGACTCTCATTGAATATCAATGAACTTTTTTATTCTTTACACTTCTGTGAGAGTAAGCGTAAAGGCAAATAACATCGAAATATTATGAAAACAGTTTTGACCTTGATATCCCCTAAGAGGTCCTTTGTGGCTCTCTGAGTCCTTTGAACTACAGGGTAGGAAGTTAAGTATTGTCTGATGTTCAACTATTAAAGAAGAATTCTAGAACCAGAGGATGATAGATTGGACAAGGACACAGAGAGCAACCATGCCTGTGTTCTCGTGGTGGAAATGAAATTGTGGCCCAGGAAATAATGTGATTTGTCCAGGATTTTTACAGAGTGGTCTCCCAACTTCCTTGTTTTTTCTACTATTATGTGGAAAAAGAGCAGGAAGACTAAGAAAGAGGGAACAGATACACAGCAGCAACACAATGTTCTAAGATAACAAACTATAACATACTCTACTCTTGATTGCTTTATGTCCACATAAAGACTTCTGATCATTCTCTCACTTTGAACAGTTCACCATCGATAGACCAAAAAGAGGTAATCAAATTCAAATCAATAAAGCAATACATCTTATCATTTCAAGAGGAAGGATGGAAAAATTAAATACTTGACAATAATAATAATATCATTTATAAGGCACTTACCAAGTGCTTATTCAGTCACTTATTCTTTCTTTTCTCCCTTCCTTCCTTCCTCCCTTCCTTCCTTCCTTCCTTCCTTCCTTCCTTCCTTCCTTCCTGTCTGCCTCCCAGGTTTTCTAAACATCTATTATATGCCAGGCATGGCACCGTATACACTACGATAAAGAAAACATGGTCTAAATTCTTTGCGTCTACTATTCACTTACACATAAACAATTTGATGGAGCAGCACTGTGATGACCCCACATTATGAGGAAGTGACACAGGTGGGAGAAGGCCTTGCCAAGGTCACAAGGCCTGGAAGAATCCAGGCCTGATTCTGGAGGATTAGCCACACTGTATTATCCCAAAAGAAGCTATAGTGTGGCTTGAATCACTAGACTTTTTAATGTCTGAATTTAGAGCCCCTTGACATCCAGCATGGGAAATTGACTCATTATTGCCCTGCCCCTTTTGACCTTTTGACCTTCTTCCATGACCTTCTAACCCAACATTGTAACCCACCCAAGGCTGCTGCAACAATCTGACAGGAAGTGGCATTTAAATGACGACTGTGTACTAGATGGTTCTCATGGTGATGGTGGTGACCATGACAATGACAGTAATGTGGCAGGAAAGTCCTAATAAAATCTTTGATCATCTCTAAGAGGTTCTGAGATAAAAGCTAGAAAGCTTAGGATAGGAATTTTCTCCCTTATTTTTAAATTTGAGGGTAAAAAACTGGTCTTCCAGGGATCCTAGTTGAAATAAATCACATTCTAATCATAAAGCAAGTATCTATCACTTGAGAAAAAGAAAGAGGAGACCTGGTTTTCTCTTGTAAGGAGAAAGGAGAGGAGAAGGATTACTTTTCTGGAGAGAAATTTTTTGGCCTGTTCCCAGGTAAGCAGCTCTGAGCCAAAGTCCTCTGAGGAAAGAAGTGCCACGTTCAGCTCTTCCATGGACGGTGTTTTCAGCCTCTGCTGTGCAACCAGACAGCTTGGCTGAGACCAGCCAAGCAGGTGCCAGTCCCACCCATACTCCGTTGGTTCGGCAGAACAACTTTTCCTGAAACTCCTTATCAGTGAAAATCACTGGTTGGGGGTAAATGGTGTCAGCACTGATAGCACGTTTATCACTTCAGGCTATAGCGCCTGGGGCATGCCACTGACCCTTTCTGGGCCTCGGTTCCTGTCTATAATTTAGGTATAAAAATGCCTTCTCTGATTGTCTTACAGAACACAGTTAAGTGAGTAGTCTAGAAGCACATTATTATCTTAACTGAAACAACAGTCACACTGCTGTAGAGCATCTCTCAGGAACGAGCTGCGTTGTCTATTCCCCTGCTCCTGACAATTCAACAAGCTGGAGGTTTGGGGGCCAGTATTCAAAATGCCAGCAGCCTCTGGTGCCCAGTCATCCTATTCAATTAAGAGGAAAACATTTATCTCTTTAAAGACACAGAAAATGGGGGTTTATCATAAGGTTGAGGTCTTGTACAAATCAGATAGCTCAGAAAAATGATGACGTGTCTTGTAATCACACTGCGTGACTGTAACCTGGCTCTGGAGTCAGACAGACCTGGGTTCTGTCTCTTCGGGCAAGACCTGAGGGCACCCTAATAACATCTTCAGTCCCTAGATTACCTCCACCATGAGGTCAGATAGAAACGCTCGCTTCGAGGGGCTGTTGAGAGGACTAAATAAGATGATACATTAAAGTCCAGAGCCACACTCAGTGCACAAGAGCTAGTAGCTGGTGTTCTTATTCTAATGACCTTTAAAATGTACATTTAATACATATAAACATACAGAGGATTCTGAAAAATAGGTTTTGTGGTGTTTTATAGCCTTCTTTGTTGACCACATATCAAAATATTTTTAATTTAATTCTATTTATTTATTTTTCTTACAATGTTTGCTTTCTTTTCTCAGGTGTAGTCCCCATAGAGTTTCCACCACCAATTCACCCGTGCACCATCACCACAGTCCCTTGTGATCTTACCAACCTTATTTGGATCCTTTTCTCTCCCTCTCCCCTACAGTATGTCTCTGATTTATAGTTGTCTGTTTATTTTTGTCAAAATACTTTCCATGAGCAAAAAACACACACCTGTGTGTCATCCTATAATGAATGCAGAGTCGGCATCTGTCCCTAAGGAGGTCTGCTATTTCACATCACCCAGCCCTACTGATGAACACTTAGGTCTTCTTAAACCATTTTGCCAATTTAAACAGTCTTATAATTAGTACCTTAGTGCTCTAGACTGACTGGAGTCAAAGGTTATGTCATCATTTCTGAGATTTTGATGAATACTCTATTTTCTCCAAAAAATGTGTGTCACAGTTATCTTACAGCTGGCCAGCAGCAGGTATTTGTCATCACTCTTTAACTCAGAAAAGTGAATATCTCACTACAGGCTATCATCCCAGCTCTCACCTGCCTGCCACACCAGTCTGGGTCTTGTCTGCAGTCCTGAGGAGGCCAGCCAGCCCCATCTGAACAAACCAAGGACCAACGTGGCTCCATCCAAAGTCTGCACTTCCCTGGTGATGTGCTTTTAAGAACTGCCCTTGCTGGGAGCAGGCTTTGCTCCTGTTGTGTTCCATCCCGTTACAAGTTCATGAAGGTGCCTATTCAAGTTAAGGGCTTGACCACGTGGCTTGCTGTTGTACATGCTGGCTTAGCAGAGATTTATTTACCTAATTATCCCAATCCTTCGAGGATCCATAAAATAAACACTGCATTTACACCAAATATGCACCTCTATAAAAACCTCCAAACCAGCAGGAGGTTTCCATCTTGTAATAATCATGGTAATAACGTACAGTTGAGAGCAGTTTGCTGTTTGCAAACATATCGACATACACTGTGATATGTAGTACTCAAAACAAGTCTGGGTTTTTTTATTGTGAAAAATTATTATTATTTGTATTTTATAAATGAAGGAGCTGATAATCACAAACTCAAACTGAGCTGTTTGTGGTCCTACAGCTAATGAGTGACTGTGGCCAGAATCCATTCTTCTGACTCATATCCCAGACTCATGCCACACAGCTTTGCCTACTTTGTGAAAATAAATTAATCACGGTTGTTGGGAGCTAGATGCTCACTGGTGCTCTGTCACCATTATTTTATGGTGAACTATGGGATCTGATGGTGGGGGGGGGTGATAAAGGTGAGGAGGGAGAAAAGAGAGAGAGGGAGGGAGAGAACTCCGCTTTGAGTTTCCCCAAATTCTACATAATTACTCTTGATCTAATGATAATGAAGTTTGAAGTGTTGAATAATCTAAGGGTCATTTTCCAACCCGGCATTAAGGCAGGCATTTAGACTCCTGAAATCTTCAGCTAGTGCTTCTGACATGGCACAGTTTGTCTGATAATTGACAGTCTGGCATTTCCTAAAACCAGGGGTGCTGACAAACACTGAGTGTTCCAACTGCAGCTGATTGACCAGCTAATCTTAAGTGTCATGTTAAAAGGGACAAAAGGCTGTTTTTTATTCCTCCAAAAAAGGTATATCTCAGGCAGAAGCAGACTTGTTCTTTCCATCCCTCAGGTCATGGAACTGGCCACTCTGGAAAAGAGCTGGCTTTCCACAGTGAAGCCATCTGCCAGCCCCACGCTGGCACCCTGGAGTCAGATCGCTGTCTCTTAATGGCTGGCAAACCCACCTCTAAGAACAGTGACTACAGGTTCATTATGTCACGTGCCTTCACAGAAGCCAGAATGAAAAAAGACATTAGTGGTCACTTGGTGCTGAAATTCCTCTTTCAAGACGACCTCCTCTTGACCTTCTGGAAACACCTGACCCAGAGGCTCAGAAGGTTCTTTTCACACATGCGAGAGCTACCAGCCTGGAACTTCTCCCCTTCAGCCCAGTTCTTCCCACCATCACCATCCTTGCAGCTTTAATTTGCAAGGCGGGGTGCTGTCGCCCTGCCTTGCTCACTTATCAGCCCCTCCGGGTCATAAGCCTCTGTCCTTCAACCAGCCTTGCTGGAACAAGCTTGTATTTGAACCCAGCTCCACCCCTCTTTACCTCCCCAAAGTTCAACATGCCCCACTGTCTGGTGAGAAAAACAAACATGTCTTCCTCACAGGGCTTCTGTGGGGTCTAAGTGGGACCCTGTATGTACAGCATGAAACCCTGTGCCCGCACAGGGTTTAGGCCCTTAGAAAGTGCAACTCTTAATGTCACTGTTGTTATTTTCTCCAAACACACTTTCAACTTGTCCACATCTCTCAGTCTTTCATCTGGAGACCCTGAGGAAACACTGAACATGTTCTAACACAGGACAGAGAACAATTGCAATCTCTATTTATTTGACTACAAAGAATGTTTCACCTCCCCCCAGAACTATTAAATATGCTCACTGTGTCTGCAGGCACATTGCAAACTGGGAGGTTAAACAGTACGTGCTGCAGCACCTCCTAAAGCTGATATCATTTAGGTGGTCCATAATGGAACCCACTTGAGTATGGTTGTTCAATTAGTTCCAAGTCACTTCATTATTACCATGCCATACAGCCCAAATGTTTTCATTTTCCCTCATTTTGCTCACAAAGACATAAGAGACCTTACCGATAGAAAATTGAACTATATTACAAAATACATGTATATAGAAACACTAAGGTTTTTTCTCAGTAAAATGCTATCAGGAGTTCTGGTCCTTAAAACATTCTCCTCTTGCCACATCCTGGTCACATCTGCTTATAATATAAGCACTTTATTATAATGGAACCACTCTGTGGCACTTAGCAAATACTTCGTTTTATGATACTTGTGTACTTGTTGGCCTCCTTTTTTAAAAGGAAAGCTCTTTCGGGACAGAGATTGCAATATATTCATCACTGGAATTCACTGACGTCACACAAACATGGGGCTTTAAGCAGAATAGATGATCAGTAATTACCTGTCAAGTGGACCATGAGCATACGCAGGCATGAAAGCAAGAATGAATGCTTTCTCACAGTAAACCAAGCACTGTTAAGTACTATAAAGGAAATGAGTAGATTGAGTGTGACTCATTCTTAGTTTCATGCCAGCTGCCAGAGACCACATTTCCCCTCAAACTGGTCATAAGCTATTTGTTTAATAATCCAGCCTGGGCCTCCCTGGTGGCGCAGCGGTTGAGCGCTGGGTTGCAAAGCTGCCCGCGGACTCTGCGGTGCCGGTTTGATCCCCGGCTGCTCCCCGGCCACCAGAGGAGGGTCCCACATGGCGCGCAGACCTCTCCTGCCGCCCGCTGCTCCCCTCAGCAGTGTACTTCGGTCCTTCTGCCTGCTCTGCTCCCCGCTCTGGCTCTGGTGAATCCTCTCACCCTCCCGCGCTTCTGACTGTACCCAGTGCATGTATAAACAAAACAAACAAACAAACAAACAAATAAATAAATAAACATGCCTCTATAAAAAAAAATTTAAAAAAAATAATAATCCAGCCTGACTATTTTTCAGGAATATGACATTGTGAAATCTGCTGTCTTGAAACAGGAGAGAGTCACTTGCCTCCAGTTTTCCTCTCCAATGCTTAAGGATTTCACCAACATTCCCAAGAGTGTCTCTGGGACCACATGGAAGAACCAGGAAGAACAAGCACCTGGACCAGAAGACCTGAGTTCATTCAACATTCGTACTAAAATAACGGCAATAGGAAAAGGGATGGATCTGTTCAGTTTCATAGACTGTGCAAAGTCACCAAATTTTAAAAATTATACATTCCCATCAATAAAAATTTTTTGAGCATATACCTGCCATATATGCATATTTATTTATTCTTAAGTCATATATTGATACATGCAGTACTATGCCAATACATTATGTGCATTATAAAACACACAGCAAAACAGAAGTTTAGAAAGGACAAGAGCTTCTTGCTGCATCTTCTTGCATACCCCAAGGGTACATGAACCCCACTTTGGAAACCACAGAGTTACCATCAGGGTGATGAGTCAATTGCCCTACAGGCCAGAGAGTTTCTCTGCCCTTCAGAGTCAATGTCTTGTATCCTTAACCTCTAATACCTCCCAAATGTGTGTTACTAGACACAATGAACAGAATGGGAAAATGTGGCTGGATCTGTGCCCCTTTACTGGGAACACAGCACAAGAGCAAGGGCAGTGAGAATGGTCTGAGTGTGCGCTTCTTTCTGCCACACACTGTGATTGGGGACCTCTCCCTGTCCCCAGCCTAGTCCCGGACAAGTTTCTGGGCACCATTGAACTTCTATTACTAACAAAATAGGAAAGTTAAAACTTCCATTTCCGTGGTTGTGAGCGTTAAATGAGATAATATGCGTGGTGTGGGTAATCACACACAGAATGAGTGCCCGGCCAGCATCTGCCTCCCACCAAGTATAGCCCATGGTCTTCTCATTTAGAAGGTGGTCTCTGAAGTTGCTCTAATCTCATCCAGAGCCACCACATTGATTCAGGAAAGCATTTTTCTTCTAGTCCGTAGTTGACGACATAATTACTTAGAAACGCTGGAAGGGGCAATCTGGAGGGAAAGGAGTAGTTGGTATAGATAAGAGAGGGAGTGGGAGTTAATGAGCAGCATGAGGTAAAAAGCACCCAACTTAGGGAAGGAACAGACATATTTACTCAACTTTTCCACCCTCTGCTTTGTCTCCAGTGAAGTAATCTTTATATTAGAGATACTTTTTAAATATAGTTTCATTTATATTTAAAATGTATCATGCAATATTTAAAACACCCAAAAATGGACAAAGAAATACAAAGCACGTAGCGATGTGTACAATACTCGGCTCAAGGAAAACACTAGAAAACTGTTCAGTCTGCCCTTGCCTCCCTTCTCTATCACCTCCAAACCAATTTATTATTTATTTGGTATTTATCACACCACCTTTCTCTCCAATTTTATGACATGTTTGTATCCCTAAGCAGCATATAGTGTCATTTAGAGTATTTTTAAACTTAAAGATGTTTTATTAGTAATGTAGTATATGATATATATAGTATGTACATTTTTATTAATAGTATATATTATTATTATCTTGAATGAACTTTGACTCATTAGCTCATTCACACAACAGATATTTAGATCCGCTCTTGATGCCATAATTAATTGTCGTATCAAGGAAAATCCTTTCATGTCCCAGTCCTGGAAAGAGGTCAACACAAACTACATGAAAAATGGTTTCTTTGCAAAATCATTTTCAGATTTTGCAAATTCTTTTTACTCTTTCCCCAGAAAACCTCTCATTCTGTTATCAGGAAGAGCAACGGCGGCGGCTGTGATTCTAGAAGCAGGGCAGAGGGGCACATCACGAATGTGTAAGTGAGTTCTCCACAGAGAAGCAGGGAGAGGCGGGAGCTCGCATCGGCAGCCCAACCTCACAAGTCTTATTTTCTAGACAGCAGAGTTCAGAATAGAGTGGGATTCTCTTGACTCCCATCCAAAGGAGTGCAATTATGGAGGCATCCGTGTGGGCGTTCACGCTCAAGACACACTCAGCTCCTGTTTCGCAGGCACACGAGGAGGGAAGCGCAGGGGCTGCCCAAGTCTCTTTGGTCCCCAGGCCGCGCTCCTCCCACAGGCTCCAGGGGTGTGTGGCTCGGGGTGTGACAGGCTGCGTGCGGCGTGAGAAAGTGAGTACATTTCACAAATGACCAGATCCACCTGCCCCCTGGGCCACCATGTGCGTGGGGACTGGTACCTAAGCACATCCTCTCTGAAAACGAACAACGGGTGTTGGTTTTTCTGGTTATAATGAAACACTTTGCTATAAGCAGAAAATGCCAACAAGCAAAACAAGGAAACTAAAAATTACCATACTCCCTCCATCATGTGATAAACATTTGTATGTAGATACACTTGCTTTTATCTTTGCATGTGAATATGGTATTTTTTTATAATTGGATTTAGACCATGTGTAATACTTTGAATCCTGCTGTTTCGGTCAAGTCTCACTATAATAATAAACATATCACTGTTACTCTTGTCTCTGTATATCAAGTAGGCTCTTTTGAATTCCTCTCCTCTTCTCTCCCTCCAGCCATCTCCTCCCCTACCGTCAATTCCCTGTCCTGTGAAGCCTTGTCTAATAATCCCAGTGAACTAATTTCCATCTTGTCAAAATGTTCAGTCGTTATACAGATTGCATACTTCAGGGCCTGCTGTATTGTGTTATCTTTTGGAATAACTTTAAGAATTGGTCTTATGTTCCTGGAATTCACATAAGGCCCTAAAGGTCAGCAATCACGTCTCAAGTATAGTAGGTGCTGATTTTCAGACGGATTCATATTTTGTGGATTCTCCTGTCCTTTGTTGTTTCCATGCAAAAGTAGAAATTCTCAAATAAAGTCACCAGAAATGGGAATAAACACCTTTGTAACATTTATCCTAGAAAATTATGGGGCTCATCTCTTGTATTTTCATACTACAGCCCTTCCCTTGGCTGGTGCTGACATACGGTATTCCCCCGGGCGTGGTTCCTGAAAAAAGCACTAACTATGGGCTCACCCCAGCCTGCACCTTTCTGGGCTACCATGTATTTACTATGGATCAATCAAATCAGAATGACTCAAGCTTCAGGTAAAGCAATTACAAGGTACTGACTCTCCTCATACTCTCTTCACAAATTAAAAATAATTAAAATTTAAAAGTCACTTAAAGGAAAACTGGGTTAGGTAGGATTGCAAATTAACAACCATTACTTTCTAACATTAGAGTAGCATTTTTCTGACCCTGTTCTGCAAAGACTATTCCCTCCACTCCCAAATACAAATCCACACATATGCACCTGCCTCAGCAGGCAAGAATAGTCACCCCTCTTTTTTGCGACTCACCTATTACCAATAATGAACTGATCATTCGGGAGCCGATTTCAAATCTGGGGCCCCATAAATTAACAGGGCACTTTTTCCCTAATCCACAGGAGGGCTTTCAACTCCAGGCCCTGTGCATCCACTGAAGTCCTCAGTCCTTAGTACTTGATTTCCTATTACAGGCTGTATGCTAGAAAAGGGAGGGGACAGGAAGCGTGGGTACAGTGCACTCCCTCACCCCTCCAGACTGTCCCCACCATCCCTGTGTGACCCCTGCCCCAAACCTACACTGCATAGCTGAGACTTGGATGGATCAGTTTCCCTCCTGAGCCAGCTTGTCATGTTCCTTCCTCCAGCTCAGGACACATCTCACTCGGGAACGCCTTCTCCGTCTTCATGGTGTCCATATTCTAAAATTTAAAGTGCCCATCTGAGGTGTGTGGTTGTGAGGTGGGGAAAGGAGAGACTCTCAGAGTCCACCTCTGAGCACCAGTCTCTCTTTCTCACCTAACTCCCCTTGACTAAAACGGGACCCTGGTGCCCCCGAGATGCACCTCCTCATTGCAGCCTTTCTTTCTCCGTCACCACCAGATGGAGTGAATCTTCTCTGTGCTCCAAGTACATTTTGTTTATTCCTCTACAGGGAGTCTTATACCAGGCTCCCTGTCCTAGAAACAGCAGCACTAGAATGCTCTTGGGTACAACTGTTAATTGGATTATTCCTGCTAACATTATAGTGATAGGGCTGAGAGAGGGCACTTATAATAAAAATAGGCACCTTTTCTTGTACATGCTTCAGCCCTTACATCTTTGGTGGGGAGAGCTGCTTCTCATTTCCCAGTAGATGTTCCATTGAAGGTCTGTGAAGAGGGTGGGCACCTGCAGACAAGGCTAAAGCAGTGGGCTAAAGAAGTTGCTGGAAGTCTATCCCTCCTCCTGGTGAAGTCTGAAAATAGTGGGTAAGGACGGCTGCATGTAAGTCCCCAACGCTTTGCTACCTGCCAAGGCCCGGGGTCCAAAAGCAGCACCAAACCACACATCCATCCCTAGCCCGACCCTGTCCTTTCTAGAGCGCCCCCTGCTGACCGCTGAACTGTATTGCTCCCACCAGCCTCTAACCAACCGAGGGTCACTCGGCATTTATAAATAAATAGAATAAATCCTATTCTGACACGACTTTATTTGTTTTTTAAAGACTCATCTATTTATGCATACAAGAACTGGGGTACAGGCCAGAGGTGTGGTGGGTGAGAGGATTCCCCAGAGACAGAGTGGGGAACAGAACAGGCAGATTGACAGAAATACACTGCTGAGGGGAGCAGTGGGTGAGGCAGGAGAGGTCTGCCGCACCATGTGGATAGCTCCCTGGCCAGGGATCGAACTCATGCTGCAATGGCTGCGGATAGCGTCATAGGTTGCGTCCTAATCCCCTGTGCCACCAGGGAGGTCCTCTGACATGACTTTAGAACCACTAATGAAGGTTATGGGGAGAGGATCCCTTCTCATTGCACAGACCACCATCCTCTTGCTGATGGCTCTCCGCAACCTCCTCCACCGCAGTGGGGACTGCTGCTTACAGATCAGAGGCATCTGGGGGAAAAACCTTTTGAGATCTGTGAGTTGGTTTTCAGAAGCTTTCCCACAATGCTTCAAGGGAAAACTTCTCCATTGTAGCACTTCTTAGAAAAATATCTAAGGCATCTTCTTGGGTCTTTATGATTTTAGCTGGTATCTCTGAGGGGCTACAGGTATATCACATAATCTTCATTGCAACCTTATGAGGTAGGGCCATTGTTACTGCCATTTTGCAGATGCAGAAACTGAGACCCAGCAAGGCTAAGAACTACTTGCTCAAGGCGACTCAGCCAGTGAGTGGAACTGGATTTGAAGCCAGGGAACCTGACTCCAGTGTCCCAGTGCTTACCACTCAGCTATGTCTCTCCTAGTCCTATCCACCCTGTGAGATCTGCAGTTACAGTTCCCTAGGATAGAGTAAACAGTCTTCCCAAATTCAGGTTTTCTTTTTGATTCTCCATAGGAAGTGCACTAGGAGATCTCATTGTTTAAAAGACCACCACCCCCTCACTGACCTTTTACAAAGAAATCTGTCTTGGCAAGATGCTTGGTGTTTGTAAGTGAGGTTCCCCTCTCTTTGCCTAGACATTCCCCAGATAATAAAATAAAAATGTATCTAGCACATTTTGCCTGGCACACAGTGAATACTAAATAACTAGTTTTTGAATTGAATTGTACCTGCACAAATTCAAGTGCAAGCCTCCACTCAGTCCTGCCTGCCTCTTCTCCACGAGGGACACCGCAGCATCTCGGGCAGCAAGAAGTTGGTCAAACTGGGACAGTCTAATAAATGACCCACTGAGGCTTCCAGACCCAGTCTGTAGGACCAAACAGCCATGATTCTCTCCTTTTCCTCAAAATACACTTATTTCTACAAAATTCCTATAAATACACAGGGTACCCGATAACCATGCAGTTCCCCCCTCTGGGGTCATCTGCTCCTGATGAGGCTTATTAAAATAGGAAACTATTTTTAAGCTAAATCATCAATCAAAAGTATTCTCTGTTCTGGCATGGCTGCTTTCCACAGATAATAAAATCCCATCAACTTGCTCCAAAGAAAAAGTGACCTACATAACAGTGATAGCATGAATAACAATTAATCCTCCAATGAAATGTTCAGAAGATAGAACTGCAGTAAAGCCAAGATTCCCAGGGAGTATCAGACCTGTTGTCTTTTGTCTTGATTCTAAGCTTGGAACAGATAAAGAAAGGACTGTCTGGGATTCACACTTTCAGGGACAGGACTCAAATCCCAAGTGCCAGCTTAAAGGGGAGTGTAGTCAGAGCTGAACAAGACACAGCAAACAGTACTCCACGGCCCAGGAAAAACACAGAAAACCAGTTCTGTGTTGGTCCTACTTGAAAAGACCTCAGAAGAACAATTTATAAATGAGTCATAGAAGAATGATTTTGTAGATGACTCCATCATGCCCAGCACCAGGGTAAGGACTGTGGCTGTTCTCATCAGCACCCTGGAAGAGCTGGAAGAGCAGTCAGTGGCACAAGATGGCTGTGTTTATGCAGCTCTTGGTCTTCATCAAATGGATTCATCTTTTGGGTCACATTTCTTATCAGTGGATGTAGAATTTCAGTGTGTCTCCAACAGGATCTCCTATGGTGGAGCTACTGCAAAAAAATGATGAAGCAGAACACAGGCAGAAAAACAGTCACCTGGGAGGTAGGAGCCCTGATCTCTCTGAGTCTGTTTCTTCATCTGTAACGCAAGTCAAACAGCACCATGGTGCTGTTGGTGTGGGGCAGGTGCTGTGGGTGTAGGGCTGTGGGCACCCACCAATTCTCCTAATAACAGTCAAGCCTACAGAGTGTCTCATAACATTAAATATATACTTAGATATGACACGGAAACCCACTCTGGCTAGGCATCTGAGACAAATGGAAACCTACATTCGCACAAAAACCTGTACATGAATATTTATAGAGCTTTATTTATAATCACCCCAAACTGGAATCAACCCAATGTCCTTGGCAGTGAGTGAATAAACAAACTGGCATGTCCATACAACAGATTACTACTCAGGAACCAACCGTGGATACACACACAAACACACACACACACATATGGGTGGATCTCAGGTGCCTCTGCCACATTCAAGAAGCCAGATACAAAGTCAGGTGCTGGGTGGTGCCATGTATGTGACACTGAAAAAAGGAAACGATAGGATGGATGATGGAACCGTGGATGCCAGGGATGCAAGTTGGGGTGACTTGACTACAAAGGGGCAGCAAGAGAGAATTTGGGGGGCTGGGTGGAACCACCGTGTATCAATGATTGTGGAGGTACATGAGTCCATGCACTAGTCACAACTCATAGGACTGAACAAAAAAGAAAGTGGATTTTACTGTAATCGAATTTTCCAAAATAAGTGTTAAAAATTACTTTCAGTGCTCTAGAACTGAAAAAAGAGGAAACTCTTGACTGGGAGCAGAGAGACAGGAAGAGAAGAAAGTCAACTCCACTTCCCTGAGACTCACGTCCCCATAGCCACTTCCCGCTGGCCACATGCATGGGCCATACCCTTCACTCAATGCCCTCAGCGGAGGAGACCCCAGGGCATGCCATGACTTAACTAAAGGCACTGGGTCAAGGGGAGAAATAAATCCAGAGATTAACACCCAACTCAAGTGCTCCATACTTAGCTACTACCAGCCATGAAAGACTCGAAGACCCAAGAAAGCAGAACTTGGTACCCAGGTCTAGCTTCCCAGTCTCCTCTCAAAAAAGGACCCACTTCATCTCTATTAATTGACCCTAGCAATGCCAACCCCCTTTAAGGGAAACTTCACCAACATTGCCAGAGAAAACACAGGATGCCCAATAAATTTGAACTTTAGATGAATAATGAGTAATGATTGGGAATAAATATGTCCTATACAATATTAGCACGTATTTTTATTTGCTAAACCTGACAACCCTATCCTCACCCATAAGGGCTTGGCCTCACCGCACAGCAGAAGGTAATCTATTACACCTTTATCAATCCAGATCCATTTACCCATATTTTTTGTTTCCTGGCTCATTCCCTGATGATTAGAGAACTGGGTCTGTTGAGCAAGCCTCTCTAGAAACCTGGTCCCTAAAAATATGGGTTCTTGGCAATGGGGAGAAAGTCTAAGCAAATAGCATACCCCATCCAACCTCTGCTCCCTGCCAGAAGTTAGATCAAATGTGGGGAAGGCAAACTATGCTGAGATTCTGTTCATAAGCAAGCTGGGCTAAGGAGTATCTGAGGGGTGACCCCCTCAGATGAACTGTAAAACTAGCCACCTCCTAGGTCCTCCCGAGTCACCCTGGGGGCACTCATAGTGGCCGCTACACTTTCCAAGTCTCTGTGATTATAGCAGGTGTCTGGGGGAGGTGCCACCCACAGGCCCATGCAAGTAGAGAAGGGGGTGGTGCTTCCTTTCTAGGGTTCTCTATTTTGCCATTAACAAAAGGAAAATCTGTTCGAAATTCATATTAAAAGCTCAAGCAGATGCTAAGCAGCTGCTCTCCATCTGCAAGGTTGATGGCGCAAGGTTAAACTAAAGCATCAGGGATTTGATTAGGTTAGATGTCAGGACAGGGCAGTACAAGAAAGATGGTCAAGGGCAGAATGGTAGCTGAAAGGATCAGGTCATGTCCTGTTTCTGGGCTCCCAAAACATGGGTTAAAGTTTGCCTAGTGGAGGGCCTAATGGTCTCTCAAGTTGTCATCTAGTCCCGCCAATTGCCATTCATACAATTACCAAACATTTATTGAGACCTCTGTGTTTCAGGCACTGTGTTAGTGCTGTGATTCTAAACACATGTACAAAATAGACAAAACAGTGATGGGCCGAGGCAACAACAGAGGAGAGTTCAGGGTTGATGGGATGACAACGGGGCTGCAGCAAGACAGTGGATTTGCTGGAGTCCATGTCTGATCTGAGTGTGAAGGATAAGCAGAGGTTGGCCAGGAAGAGGAGGGCTGGAACTTGGAGACAGGGAGGGCCGGCACTGTGGGCAGAACACCCAGCTTGGAAAAGGTGTGAAGACTATTCTGCAAAGGCACAAGAGTATGACTGGAGCCTGAGATCAGGGTGGGAATAGAGAGGAATGAGGACCTGGCATGTTAAGTCAGGGGTTTTCACTACCCCAAGCAGCCACAAGGGTTTTAACATATCAGAGCACCAAGGTCCAAGGACACTGCGGGAGCCTAGAGGAGAGGAGCTGAACCCTAGAATGTCCAGGGTCAGTGTTCCAAGGTCTTGGGCCACCCATGACAGCAGACAAAAAAACAGGCGGTGAACTTGAGAAACTTGAGAAAGCAGAGGTGGATATGAACCGGATGTGGGACACAAAGCAGAGACAGGAAGAGGGGAACCCCAGGTTTCAGGAGTCCATGGCTCAGGTTTGGAACACCTGTCAACTGGCTAGGGTCATGCAAATGAAGAAACTACAACTCCAGCAGGGAGTGCAAGGGTTTCCTCCTTGCAAATGCCTGGCGCATACCCAAGCATCCACCCCCCCCCCCAAATCCAAGACACAATTCACAATAAGCCTGCTCAGCCATCCCCAGCCTGACCCACCTCTTCCCCATTTTAGTGGTCGGTCATGGGAGCTGCTGGACCTGCATATGCAGACAGAGGTTATCAGGATTCAGAGTAGACTTGTAGTGGTCACTGAAGGTATCAAGGAGGTCTCAGAAAGGACAAGAATATGGCCCGATCTCAGCAGAAGCAGCCCTGGTAAGGACTCCTGAGCACCTGCCTCCACTCTGGAGCTCAGCACCCATGTAGTCCAGTGATGGGTGTGCGAGGCCACGGTCATACTGGGTTTAAGTATCCTGCTAAGAGTGAAAATGAGTAAATACAGCTCAGTGCTGCCGCCTACTGTTCTCCTTCTGCCTCTGCACCACCGAACACCCCCAGGAGCAGGTCCCAGCGGGTGGCTCTGTCTGGGATGGTCACTGCCCCCAGGTGGTGCTAGTTCCCTTCTGAACTGAAGCAGCGCAGGGGTACCGAACTGGGTCAGAGCAGCCCCCAGGGATGTAGCTAGAAGGCTGTGTCCTAGCGATGGGGTCCCCACATCCCTTCCCATCCCCCCTTCATGTTGGGAAGAAGCTCAGGGGGAGGCTGGATGAACCACCTTGTCTCAGGGATTTGAGGCAGAACTGGATCAGTTGTCAGCAAACCGTGGCCCAAGGGCCAAATCCAGCCACTGACTGTTTTTGTTCAGCTCACAAGCTAAGAATGGCGTTTACATTTTTAAGTGGTTGAAGACACCCAAAGGAAGAATAATGGTTGTGACAGAAACCATATGGTCTGCAAGATCTAAAATATTTACTTGTCTTTTTTTTGCAGAAGTCAGCTCCTGGACTAGACAGCCGCTGAGGTCTCTCCCCCTCTGATTGGAAGGTCAAGCTGCCCTGGAACTTCCCTGTCGCTCCCTAGAGGTAAGAGGCATCTCACCTGCCCCACTGGGACCCTCACTACAGCTCCAGGACCCCTGAGGCCATCTGCCAGCCTCCCCACAGCCTCTCAAGGAAGCGGGCAGGACCAGACAGGCAGCAGGGTGGAGGCAGAGTCAGAAGGGGCCGGAAGGAGAGCAGCTTGGGTTGAATTGTTGGTCCTCACAGCTCTCCAGGCCTGTGCCCAGCACAGCTGTTCCAGTTGGGGGACCGCTGCTCCCCCTTGGAACTCTTTTAGTTATTACAAGCCTCTCCGAGGCCCTAGAAAAATACTTCAGCACTGCTGGTAGGCCCCAATTTGCCAGAAAGCTCCCCTGAGCCCAGCACAACTCACAGGACTTGTCGAAATGACCTCCTTTCGTGCTGCAAATCCCTTCTCAACAAGGAAAACCTGCTGACGGTTCAGGTCTTTTGTTAACAGCCCCCAATTTTTTTTTTTAAGAATAAGAAAAAAACACCTCTGTTCTTGCTCTTTCTGAGGGAAAAGGAAGTCATTCGTAACATAAATAAATGAGGCAAGGTTTTCATCTTCCAGTAATTTCTAGGTGTGTTTCCTGTCTGCAGTAGCAGGTGCCATGTGAAGAAAGAACAAGAATTGCTGACAATAGCTGCCATGTTGTGAGCAAAGCATGGGCCAGAAGACTCCATGTTCAACCCTTTGCTGATCTCAGCAGTGCAGACAAGAGATCCTGCCTTAGCCAGATGGTGATCTTTGGGGAACTGCATATCATGGGGTCCCAGGTAGTTTCATTTCCCATTGTCCTGGGTTTCAACTGGTGATGACTCAATCTGGACTAAGGGCCATGAAGATGGGAGTTTCTGAAAAGGGGGTGCTGGGGAAATGGACACAGTGGGCAGCCATGGCCTGGGGCCTGCACATGGAGGCTGTGGTCAGCCACGGCACTGTGACACTTCCTCTCTGACTACCTGCTAGATTCACTGGGATAACACTGACAGGAAGTCTGCCTGGGGAGCCCACAGTAGGTGTCAACTTCCCTTATATTTCCTTGACCCCCAACATAGAGATAATCTGGCCAACCCCTTTCTCACAGGCTAGTGTTAAAGCTCAGATGAGATAAAGGATGCAGAGGCGCTGTACAGCTATTAATCTCTGTAGTCATGGATTCATTCGGTGAATATTTATTAAACACTTACTCAGTGCCACTTCCTGGACTAAGTTCTGGGATGAAAGTGAACAAGACAGAAATTTCCCTGGCCCTGGTGGAGATTTAAGTCTACTTTCCATAAGTGAAGATGGTGTAGCAGGTTTTTATTATTGAAACACTTGATCCCCAAGGTCAAGGGTTTAGAGAAAGCACACCGACCCCACCCCCACCCCCCCCCCCCACCCACCACCCCCGGCTTCCTCTCCATTGTTAATAGCCTGAGGATCTGAGGATGTTATTTGAACCTTCATTTTTCTACCTGTAAAATGGGGTAATGTTTATAAAAATCGAATGAACTGTTGATAATATCCATGAAAGCATTTAGTATGCTCTGTGGTACATGGTAGACTTTTTTAAATTTTCATATGACACCCCAATAAACAATATAAAGAGGCATAAGTATATTCACCTTAAAGACGGGCTGAAGGGAAAACTCAGGTAAGCTAAGCCCCGGAGGAGGGGAAACTGACCTCAGATATCACATCCATCCCCTCCTACCATTAGTTCTCTCTCCCTGAGCCCCTAAATAATGCCTCTCATAAGACAATGCTGATGGCTTTGTTAATAACACTAAGCACCAGGGCCTCCCTGGTGGTGCAAGGGGTTAAACACAGCACTGTGAATCTGTCCGCAGTCTCTGCAACACAACTTTGATCCCAGGCTAGCCAGGAAGCTGCCCACATGGTACAGCAGACCTCTCCAGCCTAGCCCACTGCTCCCCTCAGCAGTGTATTTCATCAGTCTGCCTGTTCTGTTTCCCACTCTGTCTCTGGTGAATCCCCTCAGCCCCCACAAGTCTGGCCTGAACCCCAGTTCTTGTATGCATAAATAAGTAAATCTTTAAAAAATAAATAACACTAAGCACCACTGTTTATTTAGCACCTACTAGATGCCCATACCCTTCATCTCATTTAATCCTCACAAAATCCTCTACTGAGACGCTATGATTATCTCCATCTTACATATGGAAAAAGTGAGGCACAGGAAGCTTTGCTAAATCACCCCAGATTACAAAGCTGGTGGGTAGAATAGCCAGGATTGGAACTGGTCCAGCTGACTGCAGAACCCATGGGTTACACCACCTGAATTGCCTGGGTAGGTCTGGGGGATGGCAACAAGCCCTGGCTGCTTGTGAAACACATTACTCTAAGAAGTGGCCTGTGTGCCATACACTCCTGTGCTGTCTCAGGGAGAATTCAAACATACCACAACTACTGTACCACCAGCAGCATCACCTGGGAACCATGCGGGGGTCTGGTCCTCTCTGTGTCGGTAATCTCTGTTATAGTCAACACTGTTATATAAAAACAATGCTGGCTATGCCTGGCATGTTCCAAGCACTTGCATATATTAACTCAAATGGGTACTACTACCATCCTCACTTTGAATGGGACAAGGGTTACCTTGGCAGTTAGTGGCAGAGCTAGAGTACAAACCCAGGCCCCTGGGCTCAGGGGCTGCAGTGAGGCAGGGCCCCTTGAGTGAATGGTACTTAGCAGCAGTGCACTTGCCTACACTCGGCCCTGATAGCAGCTTTTTACACATCTGGCTTGTACAGATGAATAGAAGAACACTCTGATGGCAAAACTGCCCAGTGAACTGGTATAATTACCCCCAAACCCTCTCCTACCATGGAAGGCACCATCAGAAGGCTTGGGCAACCCTGACTGGGTCTTGCTTGTGACAGTGACTGATGCCAACCAGTCTAGAAAACCATGGCCCACTGGGCTCCTCAAAACCCTCCAGTCGTCAAAAACAAGGAAAAGCCTAAGATACCATCACAGCCAAGAGAAGCCCAGGGGGCCATGGGGATGAAATGTCACACAGCATCCTGATGGGATTCTGGAACAGAAAACAGACATTCAGAGAAGACTAAGGAAATGTGAATAGTGTGGACTTCTGGCTAATACAATTGTATCAACATTGTTCCACTTATTATAACAACTGTACCTCCAGCCACAGTAGATATGAAGGTGCCACCCAAAGACCTAAACAGAGAAACAAAGCAGTTCATTTGAGATTGGGGCTAGGGGCTGGAAGCAATGAGGAATGGGGCTGGTGCTTTCATTTAACCATCTGTATCCATTATCTGGATAAAATCACTGGACGCACAATGAATAGGGAACTCAGCCATGGCACGCTCTCGGCCCCTCGTCAGCGCATGCATCCTTCAGAAAGACAAATATTGGGTGATGTTGATGGTGCAGAAGGCGCACTGGAGTCAGATGACCCGACCCTGCGCTCCTGGTGCTTCCTGGGAAGGCCGGAAGGCTGAGAAAGCGTGAGTCTAGGAAATCTCAAAACAAGGAACCAGTGGGCACTTGTTTCCCAAATCCCAAAACAAGTAGACCTCTCTTGAAGTTTGAAGGAGGTGACTTGACAACATATTTACAGCAGCTTAAAAATGGAGGGAGCTTGTTAAGCTGAGATGTGGGGCAGACTTGATGTCAGAGAGAGGATGGGCATGTGTAGATCTCAACTCAGGAAACCATACATTTGTCACTGAGGGGAGCCCCAGCTCGGTAGTGTCCCGGATATGCCCTGTCCCTCTTCAGCCCCCTCGGTGAGCGTGCCCTGGCCCAGGCACAATGCCGGAGCTGTAGGCAGGCCCAAGCCAAGAAAGTGGGTAGACAGGCACACAGGCCTCTGCACCTGCCGGCCCTGTACAAGCCATTACAGACGATGGTCTCCCCACCTCTGTTACCCCCCTCTCACTTCTATTCACACAGGTACACACCCCACCACACCCAGACACAAGCCATACACAATACTTCCCATCATATACCTCACAGCCCACCACACACAGAGACACAGACGTACACATATACATACATACCTACACCATTTGCAATACACCCCAGTACAGGCATATAGCCCAATACACACACACACACACACACACACACACACTGCTGTGGAGGGGCAAGCGCAGGATATAGTCAGAGGCTCTGGACTCTGACCTCACCATCACTACTGAACCTGTGGGCACCACTTAATCTCCCTAAACTGAGGTCTCCACAAACAGTAATACAGAATTACCTCCAAAGAAACATGGTAAAGAACAAATAGAAAAAATTCTGTGGAAGACTTGTGTAAACTGTAGATCGATTTATAAGCGTAAGCTGCCGTTGCTAATTAAGTGGTGAGTTCTGCTTTAGATTATAAAATGTATGATTTCTTTATCCAAGGAAATAAGAAGCAGGGTAGGTAGGGGAGGGAATCGTCAGAGGCCTGCAAACCACACTTGGGGACACACTTTCTCCATCTGCCTGCATCTCTGTGGGCCAGACACCAAATGTGCACCAGCCGCAGAGTGGCAAGGAAGAAAAGAAGGGTCTTCACTCAGTTCACTCATCAAGTTGATGTTCTTTCTGGAAGAGACATTCCACCCCTCAAGACAGCAGGGCAGCAAATCCTGTCACACCATGATGTGAATTTCCAAACCAATGGATGGGTGATTTCTTCATTCAATTCTTCTTTTCTTTTTCACCCAGTTCACAGAAGGGCCTGCTCGCTAGGCCTCAGGGAACCTCCATGGAAAGGGATGCACCTTAAGGGAAAGGGGTTTAGACCTGGAGGAGTTTTGATTGTGAAACAGTGAGTCACTCCCTTCCTGTTCACTCTGCCAGTGGGGAAAGGAGAAATGATTAACTCTAGGAAACTAGCTCATTTGCATGATCATTTGCATAGATGTGCATAAATTATGCCTTCCTACCAAATAATCTGACCATGAGGAAAGACAAAAGGAAATGTGCTTTCTGTCCCTCTTCCGGATCTGTTTCTCTTCTTCCTTCCCACTTGCTTTCTTAAATGTACCAAAACAATTTTAAGCTTCCACATGCAAAAAGTACATGACAGTGCCTCACAGAGATCTGTAGAAGGTTTGTATAGTGGGGTCACCCAAGAGTCCTGCTTTTTTCCATCTTTTCCCCTTACTTCATGCCCAAATTCATATCCACGCTCTGTCTCCAAAATAGAATGCTTCGGATATCAGTGTTCACTGTTCACACTACCTGAGAATTCCTGAGCTATAAGGGCACACAGCTGTGAAGCAGCCCAGAAGCTCCAGCAGGGCAGGGATGCTGTCTGTCTATGCAGTACTGCCTCCCAGGGTCTCTGAAATGACAAACCAGACACCCTTGACCTCTGTAGGGAAGAGAGAACTGAGGTCCAGAACCTAGCTGTGGCAGAGACCACTGCAATCTGCTTTGGAGACCACCAAGGCCCTAAGCAGAGTCAGAGCTCTTTCCACAGCACCACCCTGACCCATCCGACTGGCAAAATGGCAAGTCGGGCAGGCTCACCTTTGTGCCCCTTTCCAGCAGTATTCATCCACAGAGTATCAGATGAGCGAGGTCAGGAGCTAGGAGAGAGTTCTGCCAAGGCTTCATGGGCTGCAGGGCGAGCAGACGCATGTCACCTGCCCCATCTGAGCCTGCTCCTAAGGCCGACAGCTCTGAAGGCTCACGGGGGCTGGCATTCATCCCAGGAATAGAGGCCAAGGGCAAATAGCTTCTTAATTACTGCTTACAGTGCAAGTTTTTGCTTTGGCCTGGGCACTGGCCAATCCCCGAAACACATCGAGTCTCTTATCAACCTGCAGTGAATTGATCCTGGCAATCGATCCTTGTCTGATCCATGGATTCTATTGCAACTGGAGAAGCTGCAGCAAATACCTCCAGTCACAGGCTCCTCTTTGCAGCTGGAGGTTGCACAAAGGCCCGCCTTCCAAAACCACTCTGTCCAGCCCACCCACCCCAGGCCTTCAGATGGTCCGAGGCCAGGCCCTCCTACTCAGCGACCTCAGCAGTAGTCACATGGTCTGTAGCACATGGCCCCAGGGACTCCAAAGGGCACAGTTCTGAACCTTCCCTGTCACACCCCTTTAGCAGCTACAGAGCAGTGTCATAATTGATCTCTCATTGGGTTTTCACACTCAACCCTCTGAAGCAGATAAAAAAAGAAAGAGTGTTTGAGAACACTCTCATCTCTACCCTGAGACTCCATGCTGTGTAGACAATCTCTCACCTTACAGTGAAGAAACATTTAGAGAGGTAGAATAGAATCTCAACTGAGAGGAAGGATATATTAGGGTGATGAATGCACTTAGCACTGACAACAAACAACCCCAACTCAGTGTCTTGACATAGTAAGTGCACTTCTTTTTCATCTCATAGTCAACCCTGAGCTGGGTGACTTTCCCAGAGCTGCTCCTCCATAAAGATGGACACCTATCTCTAATGTTTACCTGGGGAGGTATGCATGAGACTGGAACACCATATTACAGCAGACAAGGAGTACATCACTTTGCACACTTTTCATTGGTCAGAGGGAGTCACGTGATTATTGGCTGCAAGGGAGACTGGGAAAGATAAGTCTTCCCATGAGACCAGGAAGAGAAAATGGACAGGTGAGTATCCAGTCACTCTGCTACAGAGGGGACAATGGACTTTTTCAAGGAGTTCTATCATGCCAGCAGTTACCTAAACATCATCTCATTCAATCCCCATGACAGCTAGTTGAGATTATACATCTTCTTTTGTGCATGAGAAGATTCAGAGAATGCAGTGCTCCTCCTCTGAATCCCTTCTTCTTAACATATGAATACATTCTCCTTCCTTGGAAAAGCTGAAATATTGTAGAGAATATTTTGGCCGTCCTACTTCCATCACAGATCCTTCTGAAATTCATCATTGTGATTAGTTTGATGTGTATCCTCTGGGTCTTACTGTACATGCATTATATGCACATCTGAACTCAAAGTTATTATCTAACTGGTTTATCATTTTCCTTTTTAAAAAAGAACTTATAGTATATATTACTCTGCAACAAATAGCTAACATACCTATCCTTATAAATAACCATCGATTGCTTTTTGACCAGATGACACACACCACCTAGATTTCCATCACAGATTAAATCCTTTGGAATGAAGTATAGTCTCTAGGAGGTCTTGGCTAAAAGACAAGTTCCTCACCAGGGAAGCATAAAGTATGAAGCATTAATAGCCATTCACACCTTAGTTCAGTGTCATTTGTCTGGGTAGGGCCAGACCAAGGGACAAGTACATGGCTGATGTCTTCTCCAGACAGCACTTGCCTGGTTTGAGAACACTCTCATATCTACCCTGAGACTCTGTGCTGTGTAGACAATCTCTCAACAAACCAGTCAGGATACTGGGGGTTGGGAAAATGGATCCCTGGAGGATGAATTTTTAAAATTCACCCTTTTTGAAAATGGGACTAGACAACACCAAACTGAAAAGTGCCCCGAGTCTGGACAGCAAATACACTCAGGCTAAGTATCCCTGTAACCCACACTACAGTCTCTGCCATCCACAAAGGTACAGGTGGTTATCCCCACACTACATTTGGGTACCTCGAGTCCAAGGGGTCAGCGTAGACTGCCCAAGGCTGACATAAGAAGTCACATCTTTATGGGGGCCCTCTTTTGTATAGGACCCTGCCTTCCTAAGCGTAGAGCCATCACTCTGAGTGGGGCCTGTCTTAAAGCCTCTAAAACCTGGGGTTTTATTTATTAGGCTTCTACTCTCCAGTGCCAGGAGCACTGGATTTGAATGAGAAGAGCACCAGGGAGTTGAACCAAACCAAAATATGATTCAAAAGTTCTTAAACTATATGAACTTTGACCCAAGCTTTGACATTATTTCATTGACCTCTCAACCACACATGGAAGGGCCTGCTTTTTATCTCCTATGCCTTTCCCAAAGCTAATGGGAACCCCATCTTCTAGGAGAGGCCCTTACCTGAAGTGGTCTGTTCTCTGAAGTCTTGAGCACTTAATGTCTGTACAATTAATGGTGAATTACTTAGCTTCACCTTGTGTCAGCTCTTCTTTGGTCCCGGATGGGTTATTTAAATAATTTGTTGTCATAACTTACGAGGCACTTCTGTCATGTCTCTCCAAAATAGAGAATAATCTCCTTGAAGGCAAAGGCAGGATAATGACCATAACCATGAACCCTGCAGATCTCAGCCTGACGTCCTGCTCATACTCAGCACACACCAGGATCTTCTCAACATTTCAGCATTTTCATACTTTCATATCTAATATTTGATTATTTTCACCCAATAGGATGTCTTTTGAAAATGATCTCTTCAGTTTCTCTGATTACATGTCAATCACAATTTTCTCTCTTATATCCTCTTAATTCTTTTTTAACAACTATATAGAAATTTGGGGGGGCACCTACCACCACCATCTTCATCACCACCACCACCACCATCATCATTATCATATTTGCCTTCATCACCATCATCCTCACCACCACCATCATCACCTTCATCCTCATCACCTATCAGGTGCCTGCTGCCTGCTGGGTACCGTGCTATAATCAGGCTCCATCACAACAATCCCCATCTTTCCTCACCCCATTGTTACCATCACACTGGCACCACCGCAGGCCAGATGTGCTCTCACTAGGTCGCCACACCTGCCCCATCACTGCTTACAGACATGAAGTCTCATGGCCCTGTGGACACTGTCCCACATACACTACACGAGGAACATCATCCAATCCTCTGTACTGCCCTATAAAGCCAGCACATCTGCTTCTATTCGCACACAAAAAACCTGAGCAACTCCCTTGAGTTTTCCTTACAGTGCTCTGTAATTGTTTCATCTATGCCTAGAAGCTATGTCTGAATGCTTAATAATTATTGAAACTGGGTGATTGTTAATGGGGGATTTAGTGAAAACTCTTCTTTGTATACTTCACATTTCTCACAGTAAAAATTTAAAATAAAAAGTTACCTCTCCAAGCATGAAAAAAAGAATATTATGAAAACAGGTATCAGCTCTCACTCACTCCCTGGTATATCCTAAGTACCCAGTACATCATTGGTGTGCAGTAAATAGCCATTGAGTGAAAACCAAATGAATAAAAAGTGGTGCAACATGCAGGTAAAGTCAGTGACTGAGGCCGGAGTCAAACCAGCTGCGTCTCCTCCAGAGCCCATTGCATCACTGGCCAAGCTGCCTTGTCTCTTTCTTAGGAAGGGAGAGTAAATTGCCACCCTATGGGAGGTCCTTAAAAGAGCTTTCAGAGGCCTCTGGAAAAGAAGTTGCCCTCCCGCCCCACACACTGAAAATTTACCTATGTCCTCTCCCTTAGAATTAACTCCAGCCACCCAGCTGGCCAGCATGTCTGACTTCTGGCAGGCAGATGCCTTTCTATTTGATTCTAATGCTTAGAGATCAATAGTCGGGTTTCAGGGTTCACAGAAAGAAATCGATGAAATCTTGATCGATACAAACAGCACGGCATGGTCATCCGCTTACTCAGCTACGCCGCTCTCCATCTTCCTCTCCCTCTCCTTCTGTTGCTTTCATTCTCTTTCTCTCCCAACAGTGTCAGCAAGCCCCCCTCCCCCCAAACAAGGACATAGGAGCGATGGAGTAATCGCAGGTCACAGGCTCAGCTGGAAAGCAAGATCCTGCTCTGCCATCAACTGCATTTAAATCTCACAACTCCAGGCTGAGGAGAACCAGTGGTGGGGAAAGTGTTCTCATGAGGTTCAATCAATAGGAAGAGCCCAGCACAGTGCCTGGCACAACATCTCCTCCTTCATGCTGCCAGCCCTAATTTTTCACTGCCCATTTTGCCTCTGGAAATGGTTCCTAGGCATACAAATATTGAAAGCCCCTGCTAAATGCAAAAGTGTTAAATAGCTCAGCTGTTAGATTGAAACTTACATATTCCCAGCATTTGCCCCCAGGTCTTAGAACAAGGGAGCTTATGATAATAACCCACCACAAGGTGTTTCCTGCATGTTACTCTTGATTGTCAGAACTTTATCAGTGATATATTGGCACCCATTTTATAGCCAAGGATACATAGACTTTAAGATTAAAAGTAGTGTATAAAGGTTATAAAGGCAGTAGAAGTCTTGGACACCTATCTGGAAGTGGAAATTCAGGTGGAAGGAAAAAAAGCAAGTTAGAGTTGGATGCTGAGTCTCAAGGGGGGTGCTTGGGAGGACAAGGATGTTTTGGGAAGGCATCTATGTTGGAAAGAAGGAAGTGAAGTACTCAGACAGGTCAAAGTTACTATACTAAGTCACCAGCCCTGAAACACAGATCAGTAAGAGAACTTGCCCCCCCCCCCAAAGATTCTCTCCCTTTCTGAGGGCTGGGATGGGGACAACATGGGACAATAGCTTGGGATAAAACAAGATGGCATCTTTGACATTTGGGTTTCACCACTTGCCTCTCCTGCCATTGTGAGAAACTGTTAATTGGTCACAGCATGCTCTTTGCAGATCATTGGGAGAAATATCACCTTTCATAGACCATATGAACAATACAAAGTAGAGACAGGAATGTGGGCACAGAAAGGAAGAGGCTGGGAAAAATCACAGGACATTCCAGCTTGGTCAAGGAGCTCTGCATTAAAAAAAAAAACCCAGCTCCTCACTTAATGCGGTTAGTGTTTATTGAGCATCTACTATTTGCCTGACACGATCCTATCTCCCTTCAGCAACTTCCAAGGGAAAAAGCCTCAGAGTAGTCATAGAGTTGAGGACTTGCAGGGTACCCTGAGGTCTGATGGCTTCTCCAGGAGTTCACAGCTAGCACGTGATGGAAACAGAAGCCAAACCCAGGTAAGTCTGTCTCCAAAAGCTACGTGCTCCCTGCTACTTAAGTCCTGCTCGCCACAGTGCCTGGCTTCACCCAACTCTGAAATTTTCCTTGAAGACTTCCCTACATTTGGCCTGATTCTCAGAAATGTTCTCCCAGTACTAGTGTTATAGGGCAGCCCTGATACAAAACGGGGTGCCTGACTGTGGGTCCTCACCCGCGCACTTAAAAGGACTTATCAATACTCTACTGCAGGCACACGCGAAAGGTTCATAAAAGGTTTATTTACAAGGGAAGGGGAAACGAGGAAATGTACAGCTCAGGGAGAAAAGTGGGAGACAAAGTTTTATTTATTTTTTTTTTAAATAATTTTTTTTAATAGAGGCATGTTTTTATTTATTTATTTATTTGTTTGTTTTGTTTTGTTTGTTTGTTTATACATGCACTGGGTACAGTCAGAAGCGCGGGAGGGTAAGAGAATTCACCAGAGCCAGAGCGGGGAGCAGAGCAGGCAGAAGGACCGAAGTACACTGCTGAGGGGAGCAGCGGGCGGCAGGAGAGGTCTGCGCGCCATGTGGGACCCTCCTCTGGTGGCCGGGGAGCAGCCGGGGATCAAACCGGCGCGGCAGAGGCCGCGGGCAGCTTCGCAACCCAGCGCTCAACCGCTGCGCCACCGGGGAGGCCCAGGAGACAAAGTTTTAAATGCGTCCTACCCGATCCGCTGACCTGGAAACACAAATGGCACTCTGAGAGCTGGCCACGAGCCAGGAGCTGTGAAGCCAGGAGGCAAGTGACAGAGCGAGCGACCCCAAGGCCCACGTGTTTGGTTTTTATACCCAACCTGGCTGCTTAACTCCACCCTCAGGTCCCAGCCACCTTCCCTTTGGTGGTGAAGGGATTTGTCTTTCCCAGTGTCTTGATGACTTTGGTCTGGAGTGGGGGTGGCGTCCACAAAGCCTGTAGGGGATTAGCTCAGGACATCCTTTCCCCCTAACACTAGCATGAATCTGGCAGACTGTGGTTGGGACAAATTGTCTCCCTTCCCATTCCCTTTATCCACAGGTGCTTTAAGCAGATGAAATGATATAAATCCAGACTTAGAAAAAAAATTAAATTGCAGAACGAGAGGGGAGGTATTCATTTAACCAAAAGATTCCTTTGCTTTTATGGGATTCCCTTAGTGCATTCAGAAATAAGACTTAATTTACAAAATTCATTTGATGATCAACTTTTCAGGAACATGACTATTGTCAATTTATAAGTGAGCAAAGCAATTCTCTTTCCTGGCTTTTTTCCTGATGCTGACATGCCAAAGAAAGTCAGGGCTTGCTGAAAAATGATTTACTCTACTAAAATGTTCTGGCAACTTTGCTTAAAATGTCTTTGTGGTGCAATGTTCAAATAAACTTTTGGGATCTCTGCATTGCAAAGGGTGTTTTAAATAGTAAGGGGAAAACAGTGAACTTAAACATGCTCTGACAAGCTCAATGAGATATACTTTAGACTTCACCTTCTTCTGGGGTCTGAACACAATGTTTTTCTTCCTCTGGGTAATTTTTCAACTTGAAATTTTATTATTGATTTTCTCTAGGCTATACTGGTGTACCTTTTAAAAACCAAATTTATTTTAATTTCTGTATCTTAAAGACAGTGAAAAGCTGAGCCTAGAATAATCTGCTTCTTGTCTTCTCTAAAGTCAATCCTCTCACACCCCCTACCTCACTGCCTTTTAACAGTCAGCTACAGAGGAAAGGCATTCTCAAAATACAAGGTCAGCTTCCCTTGAGTTAATGTATCAGCTAATGAAGAGTTCCTGTGCACACCCTAGGCCTAATATACAACATGGCCATTTTCCCATAAAGGTCAGAAATGTTTTCTCCTTATCAGGATAACATAGTATTTAATCTCTAAATAATCCTGGATTAAGTACTTGGCTATTTATTATGGTTTTCAATCTTACCGATTAGTTAGATAGTAGAAAACCACAACTCCCCACGGAGGGTGGTTCCCCCCACAGCTCAGGGCTAGGGCTCTGGACAATCTCAGGAGAAAGAGCTAAGATCTTTCAAAGAAAAGCTCACAGGAAATGGAAAGGTAGGGAAGAAAAGGAGAGGGGCAAAGTTTATGTAACTGCCTGAGTTAACCGTGAGTCTGGATTAAAGCTTGAATCTTCTGTTTCGTAGAGAGCTCAACTTGGTCCCCAATTCCACTGAGCCAATGGGGAAGTCAAATAACACTTCTGGCAGTAACCATGTACATTACCTAATTGTCTGGAGATCCAGAAAGGAAATGTTGCAGGAACAAACATCCTATTTGACAAGTACCTTCTGTTACTCTATAGTACCTTTGCACACATATTAACCCACTGCATTCTCACAACAATGCTGAGGAGATGGGGGACATGATAAGGACTTTGAACCACTTGCTTCTCAAAGTGTGGTCTTAGGATCAGCAGTAACAGCCCACCTGGGGACCTTTTAAACAGGGAGAACTCTGGGCTCTACCCTAGATCTATAACTCAGAATCTGCTTTTTAACAAGACTTCTGAGTGTTTATGTGAGAAACACTGCTCTGGTATCTAGAGTTCAGAGATTGTCTTATGCATCTCCATATTCCCAATTGCAGCATTGGGTAAACAGCTGATACAGAAGAAAGGTTAGTTGAACAAATGATTGATTTATACATAGACACATACATACATAGATTCATAAATACTCTATCTATGTAGATAGAGGGATGGGCAGATACATGGACAATTGAATAAATAAATGAGATGCATTGTAATGGGACACCAAAATGTTAAGTGGTCAAAATCACAGAGATGTGGATCAACTAGATTCCAGGTCATTTCTAGACTCATTACTTTCCATTTTTTATTTGCTGGTGAAGAAATTGGGCTATCAAGCCTAATAAGAGTCCTCCCTTTCAGAAGGTGCTGAGTGGAGGAAGTTATATAACCATCCTCATGGTACAGAAGCCATCCACCCTCTATCAGTCAACATTTTGGATCACTGGGTCATGTTTAGACCCAGCATTTTTCATAGTCCAATTCAATTAAAGAAGCTACTGACAGATTCATGGTGATGTGTTTGTTTTTCAACCACATTGGAAGTTAAATTCTGAGTCAAGAGGAAGGTCTCTGCCTACCCAAGAGAACGGAATCTATTTTTATATGAGTAAGCACGACAATACTTGGTTTATCTGAATCTGGACTTTGCTCTGAGCATGTTCTGCAACCTGGACACATCCTTCGCCTCCTTTCCCCTGGCATCAGCAAGAACGCCAGAATGCATTAAACCAAGAGGGCAGAGCTTCACTCAGTCTGTCCTTGCCAACTGGAAAATCCTGGCTCCTGTGCCACCACCTTCTGTCACATCCAGTTCATCACCAACTGTAGGATGGGCTTGGATACTGCAGTCCCCATGGATTTAGAGCCAGGAAATTCTGGGCTTTGAGAGATCGTCTTCTGAGTTTGACTCTTTCCTAATAGCACATGAAATTCTAACATCAACAACTCAGGATAAAGTCTTCTTCATCAGAAGTCCATGGATGAAATTTCCATTGGGAATTTGTTCTCTTTCCCTCTAAATGAAAAGCTCTGAATCTTTTTAAGAGTCATGGACACCCTTAAGAAACTGATAAAAAAAATATGACCCTTCTTCTCCTGAAGAACACACTTATAAACAATATTTTTTTTTTTTTAATTTCCAGAGAGTTTCTTGGGAGATACTGGTAGAGTCTCTATGGTCCAGACATTCAAGGTTAATAACCCCTAATAGAAACTTGAGGTTTAAATCTTTATTCTGGTCTCCATAACATGACTGTACCTTATCTAATATTAATACTAATTAGAGTTGCTTTAAATATTTTGCTAAACAAGACTTAGAAACTGGGTAGGAGAAGCTTTATACAGAGTAGAAACTATATATGTTATGATAAGAAAAACCTGGGATTGAGTTCCAAATCCTCCCTGCTGGCTCTGTGTCCTTGACACAGCCACTTAGTTTCTCTAAATCTCACTTTCTCATCTGAAAAACTAATACCACCTCAGAAATTTCAGGTAATGCATGAAAAGACTACAATTACTGTGCCTTGGTACTTAATACATTTATTTCATTGTCTCTCTTCTTTTATCCTTTTCCCTAAGGAGAAAGGATAAACTCTCCAAGGAAGACTCTTGCCCTAAAACACTTTGAATCCCACTTTTGATTCATTCCTTTGTATTAAGACATTAATGAACCCATTAATGTCTTAATACACCTAGGCCAAGAAGGGTAAGACCCAAATCATCTGCCATTTGTTTAGCACGTCTTTCCACACTTGAGCTTCTGGGGGAGGGTCTATGGGATATGCCACAAGTTCTGAGTCCTGCTGGAGAGACAAGCATATCCCTGCATGGGGGCACTAATGACACAGGGCCATGTATGCTAAGCACCAGATGTGACACTTCGACCATGAATGTGGATGCTGAGGCTCATCTGAGGGCTTGGTGACCAGAACCTGGGCTCAGGTGTCAGGCACATCTAAGTTTCTTTGTCTGAAAAAACAAGCAGGCCAACAAGATACAGCAACAATAAAAACAGGTTTTAGTCTGTTTCTTAGACTAAATGAGATGCTGTGTAAAATGTCTGGCATAGTTGTGACTTACAGGGTGCTTAGTATCTCATGGTCATTCTCAATACTTGTGTGGGTGTGGATGATGGAAGAGGTTTTCTGGGGGCAGGTGGACAACAGGCATTGAAGAATGGAGAGAATGCAAAGCAGGAAGGGCATGGAGAGTGTGAACACAAACAGTAGCAGAGGGACTCTACCTACCTTGCCCTTGTTATCACGGCCACTACCGTGTTCATAGACGGCGCCCAAGGAAACTGACTGGGGGACCACTAGGATTTTATCCTGGGAATTAGCTACTCAAAGAGCAAAAGTCCAGGAGGTCCCACTTGGAGGGCTCTAGACCCCAAGGGGCACTGTGAGAACCAAGAACCAGAGAGTAGGCCTGGGTACACACTGAGAAAGCAAGCTCCCTTACGTTGAAGGATAGGAAGAGGCAGGGCCAAAAGCACCTTCAGGAATTTTCCCAAGGCTTGGCCCTCTGACAAGAGTTGAGTTTCTTAAACCTATAGTGCTTTATTGGCTACTTTTTTGACAGTTACAGACTATGTGCTCAATAAATACTTATTGATTGATTGATTTCTTTTTTTGGCTAATGTTGCCAGGAATGAAACTACTTGTGCACCATCCCAAGCACAGGGTGATGACCTGCCTGTCTTCTGACCTCTAAGGGACTGGAGTGTTGTGAGTCTAAGCAGGGGCTTGGCGCTAGCTGCAATGATAAAAGGCAGCTTGGCAGGAGACTCCAGCCCTAATCAACTGCAAGAATCAATGTGTCCACAGTCCAGATTCTCTAGAAAATTGCCGATCCTCTGATTACCTCTGCCACAATTGATCCCACTAAAGGAGGGGAAATGAGGAGGTAGACATGTTCAGAGAGAGAAGGACCTAGAGCAAGGTCACTCTCTTCTGACATATACCATCAAATCAAAAGACCAGACAGATATAGACCGAATCTGCTCAAACATTTATGGCATAAAAGAGGGAGGAGACCATGGGGGTAGGGTGTGGGAGGTGAGGGGAGCCTATACTCTAGACCGACACTTTAAAATTCTGCTAAGTCTCCAAAGCCCAGAGGAGCCAAATCATTAAAATCTTGTCTTTGCGGGCCAAGAATAGCTCAAGATTTATGTCCGTGTTACACAGTCCTGTTGCCTGCATGCTGCCGGGCAGTCTCTTGTGGCCTAGACCAGCTCCATGGCTAAAGCTCACAGGCAAATGCACCCCAATCTATAAAGGGGCCAGATCAGCCCTACCTAACAAAGTGGGAAAGTCAAGGCTGGATCAAACAAAATCTTTGTAAAAAGATTGGATCTTTGTAAAAATGTAGCAGACAAAACCATGAACCCCTAAGAAAGCACTGAGACACCCAGATGCCAGGGCCTCACTCTAGGTGGTAGATTATGTGGAAACTCCAGATGTGTGTTATGAACCAGTTACTTAACCTCTCTGTAGCTCAGCTCCCTCATTTGAACAATGTTAACAGAAATATCTCCCTCGTATGACTATTATGAGGATTAATGCAAGGAGCATGCACAGGACAATGTCAGAACCAAATAAGCTTTTAACAGGCATTGTTTTTAAGGTAGGCATTGCACCCAAATATGGGGCAAAAGAGGTGTCTGCAAGTAAATATGAACATTCTCCAGGAGGTGGCCTCTTCAGGTTGCTAGGGGGCGAAATAAGAAACCGTAGGAGGAGCAGCAGACCCACCCTCTCCTGAAGTGCCTGGAGCAATGCTGAAGAAGGAATAAACAGATTTCCACAACTGGGCTATAAAGCTCCCCACAAAAACTATATAAAACAGGTCAAATATTATCATGAAGTTTGTGGACAGGGTGGTCAGTGGATACAGAAAACCCCTCTACCACACTAACCTCAGAAATGTACCCTAGAAACTCCCGCACAAATGGTCAAATTACTGGGAAGATCCCCGAGGCCTGTGGATTAGCAGGAAAACCAACAGGAACAGAGGCCTTTGCGTGTGACTGAGGAAGAGGGCTGTCTGGGCAAGATATCCTCAGAAGAGACAGACTGACGGACACCAGCCTTCGGACGGCATTAACTCTCAAGAAGCACAGTGATGATGTGACCTGGGTAGAGCTTTCCTTCCCATGAGGGGGTAGCTCTGCCAGTATTTTGAAGGACTAATTAGTTGATGCAGGCTTTCCCCCAAATCTCAAGGAACACCACTTCCTGCAGCCTGCTCTATGGAAGGTGATCCTTCAACGTACTCCGTTATTCAAGGGCTCCAAACTCAAAGTGTTTGAAGATGCTGCAGAATACATTCTACATTTGCAACACAGTGTAAAGGCACCAGGAGCTCCTGCAGGATGGAAATGCCAGACTTTTTTGAGACTTTTTTGAGTGCAGTGCTTTCTTTCTGTAGTTCATGGAACACACTTTGGTAACCCACTTGAGAGCACTGCCACTGAAGAAGCAGCCTGGTTGGGAGCCCTGGCTCTGTTGCTAATTCAGCTGGTATTTTTTTTTTTTTAATATCCAAAATGGCAGGTTTGTTATATAAAAAGGCAAAGGGGGGAAGAAAAAGATAATTGCGTAGACACAAAGGAGGGCAGAAGATTTGCCCCAGAAACAGACAGGTTTGTTAGAGAAAGGAGAAAGACAAAGAGGCACCCGCATAGACACAAGTGGCCGGGAGAGCTGCGTTTGGAAATGGCCAGTGTAAGAAAGAGACACCTGCGTAGACACCGGCGGGCAGGAGAGTTGCTTCAGCGGGTACTTCTAAGCGGTGCTTTCATCTTTGACTCCAAGACTTTGCTCTCAAAGCCCAGCAGACCTCACCCAGCTCATGTCAGACACTGTGCAGAAACGGATGTGGGAGCAAAGCTGCAGACAATGGCCCCCTGGAAGGGGCAATCAGGAAGCAGCGTCTGGAGTCTCCTGCCAAGCTGCTTTTCTTGCTAAATCTTAAGGGAGACTCAAGTTGTGCTTTATTAACACACCTTCTCAGAAACATCACCATTTAAAGGTATTTTCCAAACTATATATAAATTTGTGATTATCTGGGCAGGCATTTGGAGACTTCCAATATTTCTTTTCTCACCAAAGTGACAGGAAACAACATGTCCTGCTTGATCATTGGCTTCTCCCCCATATTAACACATAATGAACACAAACATTATTTGCTTTTGGTAATGTTCATAGAATCTTAGTTTGGGGTGGTTAGTTGGTAAATGGACTGAGTGGACTAACACTATTTCTCCCCTTGGACTAGCCTATCACCCTTGTCAATGAGGCATTACTGACCCCATTTTGTGGATGACGCAACTGAGGACAAGAAAGTTTATTTATGTATGCTACACATGTTGTAAGAGAAAATGAGCCCAGAAATGAGATCTACCTCCAGAAATAGTTAATACACTAGTCTCTCCTTTTCCTTGTCATGGGGTATGTTCCAAGACCCCCAATGGATGCTTGAACCCTATACAACGTGCAGAGTACTGAGTCCTATAGATTCCACGCTTCTTCCTATACATAACCTGTGATAAAGTTCAAACATAGTTAAGCCAATAAGAGACCAACTAGTAGCTAATAATAATAAAATAGAACAATAATAACAATATCCTCTAACAATACACTGGTCTCTCTTTCAAAATATTTTATCATATATAATATTTTCAGACCGCAGTTGACCACAGGTAACTGAAACTGCTGATAATGAGGGACCACTCTATTCTCTCTTTCAGGTTCAGTCTAAGGACTGAAGAAGCACTCAAGGTCAGTTCCTGTTTGTTCTTATTACCTATCATTAATCCCTAAGCATCAGTTTGCTTCATGTTAAGTATCTTCTTTAAATGTAAGGGCACCATTTTCTCCAAAAGCCTACATCTGGCCAGATGGAATATTATTTCTCCCCTTGGATTGTATGTGAAAAAGCCCATGATAAGGTTTCCATATTTATATGCCCAGGGCACTTTAGTGGCCACTGGGGGGCCCCTTCAGCAACTGTGGGCTGGGGACTACCTCCCCGCTGTGGAGACAGGCTGCCAGCCACTGTGCCATGGGCTGGATCAGCCCAACCCTCCAGCACCCTCCCCACCCACCGCTCCTCATTAGAAATGAAATGGCCTCACATCAAAGGCTGGCCTTACTGCCTGCTAACCACGCCGTAGCTGCCTTGTAAACAACACAAACCACAACCACTTCTGCTACCACTATTGTATCATGAATAAAATAAATTGAAGAATTTAAGAAAAATGAAGCCCTGTAGAGAGATTAGCATGGAGAGGAAGCAGAAGGGAAAAATGATCCCTCAGACCACCTTATCAACATAACCAGTACTGGCCATTGACCCGGTGGTCAGCGCATGCAGAGCAAGCCAGGGTGGGGACTCCATCATGCCTCTCTCTGCCTTCGTGTTCCAGAGGCCCTGAGATTTTGCTGATTAAAGCTGTGCCTGCATGCAGCCAGCCACCTGGATTTTTATAAAGTGTTTTCTAATGAATATCCTGAAACCCAAGCAGCTCAGCTTAAACCCCAAGGAAGAGCCTGTCTCTGGCCTAGAGTGCTCACCAGTCAGATCGTGAGGTACAACAGGAACCCAGTGGGAACCAAAAGACTTCCTCTTTCTGCAAAGCCTTGAGGGAAGTCTGGTGCCCTTGGGAAACCCTGGATATTATGCCCCAGTCCTGCCAACCCCATAGTGGCCCATTCTGGGAGGTTCTCAGTGTGATGGGCTGCAGACATGATCTGGGCTAAGTTCCAAAGATCTGCTGGCCACCAGATAGTCTGGGAACTTCGGATCAATGGGCGCCAATAGCCTAATGCATCCATCTGGGACTCATAGGCACAAGCGCCTGTGTTAGAGCTCGCTGGGGTAGAATTTCCACTTGAATCTTGGCAAAAAACAAAACTCACAAGGCAAGTGAGTACTGTGTTTGTGAGGATTAGCTGATTTCACTCCCATGGATTAAAACATTTAGAACTTGGCCAAACCCATAGTATTTTGCTTTATGGGAACAATATGGCATATTATGAAGGAGCCAATAAATGACTAGCTACAAACCTCACATTATCAGGGACTCTGTGAAGTCCAAGGCATGGTGCCCCTGCCTTCCTCATCTGAGGGAGTCTTAGGAGGGATTTCAAACAACTGGAGTTGATGGTGTCCTTGAAACACAGCGTTTCCAGGGCCTGCCTGGGCTGAACTGGGCCTCCCGCCCATCTTCATTCCTCACGAGGTGCCTGTCCATACCAGATACTCAACAAATCTCTCCTGAGATGTGCACTTCTTAGTACAACTAAATGAAAGTTTATACCCTGCTACACCTATCAGAGTTTCAACTCACAGCCAGGATACAGGAAATAATTACTGGATGGACAAATAAGTGGTTTCCTCACTTACCCTTCAGCTGGTGTTTGTGCTTCACGGTCTCTACGTCTGAACAACTGGTCAGCCCACCCCCCTTACGGTCAAATCCATACACCCTACCAGAAGAGGTGACACTGGGGCACCTCTATTGGACTCGTCCAAAGGGGAACTTACTGACTTTTTCACTGCCACCTGCTCACCTCCCCTTCTCCCGACTCAGGAGCTCCCCCTGCCCCTGCACAGACCCAAGTGGGGACAGGTTCACTACCTGCTTTTGCCTTTCATCACTTCCCAGCTGGATCATTCTATGCCCTCCTAATTGCCTCCAGAATCCCCATCACCGCTCTAGTCTATCCCTGCACCTTCCTCCAAAGCCACTGTGCATAGGAATCCCAGAAAATCTTTCTAAAATGCAAATGTGGGCCTCCCAGGTGGCACAAGGGGTTAAGACGCAACCTATGAAGCTATCCACAGCCACTGTAGCACAGGTTCGATTCCCAGCCAGGGAGCTACCCACATGGCTCAGCAGACCTCTCCTGACTCCCCCGCTGCTCCCCTCAGCAGTGTATTTCAGTCATTCTGCCTGTTCTGTTCCCCACTCTGTCTCTGGTGGATCCTCTCACCCTCCACACCTCTGGCCTGTACCCCAGCTCTTGTATGCATAAATAAATAAATCTTTAAATATATATTTTTTAAAAAATAAAAAAGGAAGAAAGGTATAAGACAAAATGCAAATGTGACGGGGCCATGTCTTGGGTCTCCAGTACCCTTGGCTTCAAGCTGCCTCACACAGGCACCACCAGCCACGGCGCTTGCCTCTCCTCCATGGGACACACGCACGGAATTTGATAATACTCTTTTTTTTTTTAAAGATTTATTTATACAAGAACCAGGGTATAGACTAGATGCTCGGGAGCACAAGAGGACCCACCAGAGATAGAGCGGGGAACAGAACAGGCAGACCGACAAAACACACGGCTGAGAGGAGCAGCAGGAGAGACAGGAGAGGTCTGTCGCGCCACGTGGGACCCTCGCCGACTGGCCGGGATCGAACCGGCGCTGCAGAGGCTGTGGACAGCCGCACAGCACTGCGCCCAACCGCCTGCGCCACCAGGGGAGGCCCGGAATTTGCTAATATTCTGCTGATGCCCTTTCAGTGGAGGGTCTGAGTCTGCCAGCTCTCTTCTTCCATTTTCTTCTCAAGGGCATCACCTGGTGATAACCTGAATTCTCTTTTGTCCCATGCCTTCATCTTTTCCCAAGAGAAGTTTTCTTTTCTTTTTAACTGGGGGAAAATATATAGAACATAAAACTTACCATCTTAACCATTGTTAAGTGTACCGCTCAGTGGCACTAAGTACCTTCATACCATTAGGCGACTATCACCACCATCCAGCCGCAGAACTCTTCATCTCACAAAGCTGAGACATTGTCCTCATTCAACAGTAACTCCCCAACCCTCCCTCCCCCAGCCCCTGGCAAACCCCATTCTACTTTCTGTCTCTATGAATTTAAGTGGAATCATAACATTTGTCCTTTTATAACGTGCTTATTTCACAAAGCATAGTGCCTTGAAGGTTCATCCATGTGTCAGAATGTGTATCCTTTTTAAGGCTGAATAATAATCCACAGTCCATAGGTGTGAATAAACATTTTCTTTATCCATTTGTTTATCAATGGACACTTGAGTTGCTTTCATGTTTCAGCTATTGCGAACGATGCTGCCTTGAGTGTGGGTGCACAGATATCTGTTCCAGACCCTGTTTTCAATTCTCTGGGGTAGATACCCAGAAGTGAAATTACTGGATCATGTGGTCATTTTGAAAATTTTTTTGAGGAAGTGCCACGCTGTTTTCACCTAAATATAACTTGTACATGCATTTCTTTCATCAATTGATTCTAACACAGGGAGGATAGACCCCAACACCAGGAGGGACAGCTCAGAGGCAAGTTGCTAAAACTTCATTAAGAGACCTAGAGAGAGATGGGCCTCCCCGGTGGCGCAGCAGTTGAGCGCTGGGCTGCGGAGCTGTCCGCAGCCTCTGCAGCACCGGTTCGATCCCCGGCCACTGGCGAGGGTCCCACATGGCGCGCAGACCTCTCCTGCTGCCCGCTGCTCCCCTCAGCAGTGTATTTCATCAGTCTGCCTGTTCTGTTCCCTGCTCTGGCTCTGGTGAATCCTCTCACCCTCCCGCGCTTCTGACTGTACCCAGTGCTTGTATAAATAAATAAATAAATGTTTAAAAAAAAAAAAAAGAGAGTGAGGGCCTCCCCTGGTGGCGCAGCGGTTGAGCACTGGGTTGCAAGGCTGCCCGCAGCCTCTGCAGCGCCAGTTCGATGCCGGCCACCGGCGAGGGTCCCACAAAAAAAAAAAAGAGAGAGAGACCTCTCAGGACAAGAGTCTCCAAAAGAGTGCCAGTCTCGATCCTCCCCCCAACATATGAGATGATCCTCTCCCCTCTTGTCTGAGGATAGACTTGTTCCCATCTTTTTTTTTTTTTTTTAAGATTTATTTATTTATTTATTTATACAAGCACTGGGTACAGTCAGAAGCGCGGGAGGGTGAGAGAATTCACCAGAGCCAGAGCGGGGAGCAGAGCAGGCAGAAGGACCGAAGCACACTGCTGAGGGGAGCAGTGGGCGGCAGGAGAGGTCTGAGGGCCATGTGGGACCCTCGCCCGGCGGCCAGGGATCAAACCAGCACTGCAGAGGCTGCGGGCAGCTTCACAGCCCAGCGCTCAACCGCTGCACCACCGGGGAGGCCCCTTGTTCCCATCTTGAAGAGGGAGGATCTGTAAAGTACTGCAATGGGAGAGGACATTTTCTCATAGATCAGCCACTTGTGAATAAGTGGAAGAGGCTCATGCCCTGCTTCCGTAGGGTCTAGCTGCTCTCATACCATTGATCAACATCTCTTACAATGCTCGGAGCCAAACCTAGGGAGGCCTAAGGGGTTCTGGAGCTGGCACTGCCACCCCCAC
The DNA here is from genome assembly GCF_014898055.3 of Talpa occidentalis. Lineage (NCBI taxonomy): Eukaryota > Metazoa > Chordata > Mammalia > Eulipotyphla > Talpidae > Talpa > Talpa occidentalis. The sequence continues at coordinate 117,477,223 of NW_023604295.1, forward strand.
AATATGTCCTCCATTCAGCCACAGTGAAGGATTCACAGCACCCAAACAGGCCATGTTCTCCAGGACTTCACACATGCTGTTCCTTTGCCAAGCCCACTCCGAAATGTGCACCTGCACTGCAGCCACCCTCCATCTCTTATTTATGCTCAAAGACTCCATTCATGCCTCACCTTCTGGGGAAGCCTTCCTGGCCTCCCAGGCTGGGTCCTCTCTCCTCTGCACCCCAAGCCACACAGCACACCTCCATCAGGACCCAGCTCACTTTTTCTTTCATTGCCTCCGCTGTGCTGTGGGTTTTTTTTGTAAAATGACAGTGTTTCTCATACACGTGTCTCCAGTACTAGCATGGTACAGGACATAGAGTCGATCACCTGCATATATTTTTGGACAGGTGAATGATCCAAAGAAGGTTTGGAGAGGACTGGTAGTAGGATGAAGATAAGGTTTCTCTACCTCACCACTGTTAACATTTGGGACCAGATAATTATTTGCTGAATGTGGGGAGTTGGGGGGGGGGGACTGTCCTGTGCACTGTAGGTTGTTTAGCAGCATCATGGCTTCTCCCCACTGTATGTCAGGAGCACCCCTCCTCCAAATGCAACAAGCTAAATGTCTAGTTTTCCAAACATTTCTGGTGGAGTGGGAAGGGGAGGCGAAATCACTCCCAAGTTCAGCGCCACTGCACCAAGATGATGTATGATCACTCAGACAAGGTTTGTCCTCTCAGGGACCTTCTGGAGGCACAAGGTCTGAATGCAGATTCCAGACAGTGTATGATGTCTCATCAGAAATGTTCACAACACTTATTATCATCTCGTGAATGATTTATAGCTTTATGCATCTTGTGAATAATTAAGAAATAAGCCTAGGAACCTCTTCCAACAGATCATCTGGTAGGAATCTTAAATCATTTGTCTTAAGTTATTGGCCCGGGTCTGTTTCATTATTTACAAACCTCACCTAAGCCGAGGAGAGGAAGTGCCACATCAAAACCGTCCCATTAAAAAAAAAATTTTTTTTGGGAAATAATTTTTTTATATTATTTTTTACATCATTTTTCATTTTTGCACAATGAATGCATTTTCAACTTGGTTATAGTCCCCATACAATTTTTTTTTAAGCGTTTAGAAACTTTGGGATGAGGGGAGTAAATTTCCTGAAACAAAAGTTTATGAAGGTTATTCAAACTTGCAGATGGGAAAAATTTCAACCAGGCCTGTTTAACAAAAGGCAAGGGATAGGAAGAGGGGCACTCTTAGAGGGAGGATGGCCGCAGATTTCAGCACCAGGTAAAGTCTGTCCTAGCCAGAGGAGAGCAGGGGGAAGTCACCTTAACATAAGGCCTGTTCTTTGGAGAGAGTAAATGAGATAAGAGGAATATAAAGGAAAAGCTCAACCAATAAAGGTCTCATTCCCTTACCAAAAAGGAGGGAAGGAATCACAAATCCAGAGGGGTGAGGTTTCCAATCTCTAAAATTGTGCAGCTGGACAAGATTAGCCCCCCAAACCCCCATCTATGAAATTAGGACTTAGACTCAGAGGGACCCTGTCCCTACCTTGTGCCATCCCAAGATCTTTTTTTTTTAAAGATTTATTTATTCATGCATATAAGAACTGGGATACAGGCCAGAGGTGCGGGGGGTGAGAGGATTCACTGGAGACAGAATGGGGGCAGAACAGGCAGACTGACTGAATACACTGCTGAGGGGAGCAGCGGGGGAGTTAGGAGAGTTCTGCTGTACAATGTGGGTAGCTCCCTGGCCGTCTAGGGATAGAACTCATGCTGCAGAGGCTGCAGATAGCTTCATAGTGCTGTGCTTAACCCCTTGTGCCACCAGGGAGGCCCCATCCCAAGATCTTAAGCAGAAAGGCAAATGAGGGCTGGGCTCTTCAATATCGCTAAGCAGGAGAATCATCACAGATCTTGCTGAAAAAGTGCAGATTTGGCAACCCCATTCTCAGAGATCTTAATTCATTCAGTCCTGAGGCAGGACCAAGACCAAGATGCAGCATTTCTCACACTGGGCCCTGTGCACCATCACGGGTAAGGTGAGGACCAGACTGAGGAAGGCTGCCTGAGGAAGAGAGCAGCCTCAGAGCTGCCCCCAGCCAGGTCTGGGGTGCTTCCCAGAACCTAGATACATTACAGGCTATGTCAGCTAAGATGAGGTTTGGATGGGGACACCGGAAAAACAGCAAAACTGATGTTCAGCCAAATGGTAACTAGGAATTACAAGTATTTCTCATATTGCTGCAGATGAAAAGTTCGGCAATTTAGCAATACTGTTGGCCCCTCAGTGCAGTAGCCGCAAACTCCAGTGCACAGAACTCTTAGCTAAGAAAAGATGAAAAATACAGTCTTGAGGTATATCTACTTACCCCTAAAGAATCCAAGTCAAGGGTGGCAGGGCAGGCCTCAGAGAGTTTAACATCGCACTAGACAACTGGGATTCACATGTAGCAAAGACCATGCTACAAAAACCACAACACAGCCACCTGAGCAGGGTCACCCCTTCATGTCCTGCATGGAGGAGGAAGAGGCTGACTCTGAGAGGCTCAGAGTCAAGGGAAGTCACCTCATCCCTCTCAAACCCACCATTCTTCACCCAATGACCCTGAGACTGTGGTGAGAATGGTGGGCTGAGGTTTCTGCTTAAACAAACAAACCTGGTGATTTTAATGGGCACGTTCTTTGTATGCAAATCTACCCTCAGTCACTTCTAAAAACAAGGCAGGTCACCTTCCCCATTATTCACTCACCTTTATTCATTCCAACCACATATCATGAGCTCCAATCACGAGCCTCGCCAGGGTTGGGTACGAACACCATGAGTGTCACACCATCCAGAAGAATTCTCTGTGCCTCCACTGCTGCCACTCAGGGATTGCTGGCCCCTCATTATCAAGGGGTTTCTCGCTAACCCCTAGTTCCATGGATCATGGAAGGGGCTGCACAAAGAATTTTTTTTTTTAAAGATTTATTTATTGATTGATTGATTTATACATACATACATACAAGCACTGGGTACAGTCAGAAGCGCGGGAGGGTGAGAGAATTCACCAGAGCCAGAGCGGGGAGCAGAGCAGGCAGAAGGACCGAAGTACACTGCTGAGGGGAGCAGCGGGCGGCAGGAGAGGTCTGCGCGCCACGTGGGACCCTCCTCCGGTGGCCAGGGAGCGGGCGGGGAACGAACTAGCGCTGCAGAGGCCGCGGGCAGCTTCGCAACCCAGCGCTCAACCGCTGCGCCACCCGGGAGGCCCTGCACAAAGAATTTTAAGTACTTGGCAAAACTGCCAGAGACCCAAGGAGCAAGTGGCCTGTGCAAGAGCATTGCTAAGAGCCCATTTCTTGGGACAATAGACACAAATGACAAAGTCATGCAATAAATTCCGAGCCCACCTGGAGCTGAGTTGGGAGAGGTCGAGGAGGGCTGGGACTAGCACACACACACGACCTACTGGCATTCTTGGGCTTTCACATCAACAGCCCAATCTCAGACCCACACAGCCCTGGGTCCCCTCATGGCCACTGATGAGAGCAACTGGGCTCTGCACCCCAGTGGCACCCATGAAGGAGTACCAATGGGGACAGCAGGTGGGTGCCTCCACTAGGTAAAGTTCCTTCTAGAATCAAGAGCAAGTTGCTTAACCAGCCCTCCTGGCTCTTGTATGGTCACGTGATCTGTCTGTCCCTTCACGTCACATAATCTTCTCTCATGTTCCAGCTACTCACAGTCCTCAAGAAGCCACCCTCTCAGCAGCCCTCATGCCTAATGGAACAAGTCCATCTAGCTTCTTCCAGACCACATACCCAGCAAAGTCAGCCCCTCCCATCAGGCAGGCCCTGCGGGGTCTAAGAGGCCCTCTGCCACCACTACTTACCCCCCAGGAACTTCATTAGAGACCATTATTTGCCCACTAAAGTGGACCTTAACATAACCCTTGTATTGTTCTCTGAGTCATTTATGTGTCTGAATCTTCTCTCTCCAACTGAATTGGATAAGGCCGTGACCATGCCATCCTAACTTCCCCTAGAAACAAGTCAGGGCCTGGAGCCACAGCAGTACTTTAATTATCCTTATTGATTACTTTCGTCCTTCCCCCTCTTTCCAACCAATCATCAGATGTCAGCAGCCACTTCGAAGGCCACACAGGTTGATAGGAGAAAGAAAGGGGACCGTGGGAGGTCCTAGGGCCACCACTGCAGGGACAGTACATCTGTGAGCCGTTGTCTGATTTCTCAGAGCCTTCATTTTCTCATCTTAAAGTGGGAGTGGAACTGAGCAAGCAAATCAACAATTCAATTCAAAAACAGGGAAAGGACTTGAATAGATGTTTCTCCTAAGGAGACACAGGAATGGCCAGAAGCTCATGACAAGATGTTCAGCATCACGAATCACTGGGGAAACACAAGCCAAAGGCACAGTGAGCTACCACCTCACCCCCACGAGGATGGCGTCTATAAAGACAGACAAAAATAACAAGTGTTGGCAGGGGGAAATTGGAACCCTCACGCACTACTGAAATATAAAATGATGCAGCCACTGTGGAAAATAATAAGGTAGACCCTCAAAACATTAAAATATAATTACCATATTATCCAACAATTCCATTCTGGGATTGTAAAGTCATTTAAAGCAAGATCTCATGGAGATATTTGCACACCAAGGTCCAGAGCAGTTTAATTCATAATAGTTAAAACACGGAAGACACACAAGTGCCTGTTGACAGCTGAATGGAAAACTGAACTGTGGTATAAACATACAGCAGCAGATCAACCTCAGAAAGAAAGGAATTCTGCCACGTGCTGCAACATGGATGAACCTTGATGATATGATGAGTGAAATGTCAATCACAAAAAAGACAAGCACCATATGATTCCATTTATATGAAGTACTTGGAGTAGTCAAATCACAGACACAGAAAGTATAATGGTGGTTGCTGGGGCTGAGGGCAGAGGGAATTATGATGGGAATTATTATTTAATGGAGACAGTGTTTTAGTTTTGCAAGATGAAAAAGTTCTGTGACTGGATAACAGTGGTGGTTGCACAATTAAGTGAATGTACTCAATAGCTCTGAACCGTATGTAAACTTAGAAATGGTTAAGAGAGTCTATTTTGAGGTGTATTTTTCATATAACATATCATTTCTTTAGTGTGTTCCAATAAAAAAAAAAGATGAAGAAGAAATATGAAGCCGGTCATATCCCGCACAGACGCGCTCATAAACACGAACTGAGCTGTGAAAGTCTCTGGCACACACTGAATGTCTCCCTCCCTGCTCCTCTTCCTTTGCTCCATTCATAGAAATAGGTGCCCTGGCATCCAGCAGTTTCAGCACAAGAGGCATGGGGTGCAGTGGCCAACCTAAGGGCCTGAATTCAGGTAGCTGGGGTACTGCTATAGGGGCTCCCCTTTCAGAGTTTGTTTCCAGAACAGCAAATGAGAGGAGACCTCTCTGGTCTGAAAGTCCGAGATTCCTGAGGCCAGACCCTTCTAAAAGGGCAGTCAAGGGTTTCTGGGTGAGACAATCCACAGCCTGCAGCCTCAGGGCATGGAAGTTTGGCCCATGATTGCTCACATGTTACATGCTCTTCCCCTCCAAAGAAGAAACATTGACGTCCTAACCCCCAAAGCCCTGAATTGTAAGCTTATCTGGGAATAAGGTCCTAAAAGAAATCAAGGTTTTAACCTGAAGTTATTGGCTTCAGCCTTAATCCAATGTACCCAGTGTCCTCATACCAAGGAGAAATATGGACACCAAGAGAGACACACATGGGAGGACCCAGGTGACAGCACAGTGAGGCGCAGTGAGGCTGGGATGATATGCCTATGAACCAAGGAACAGCAAAGACTGCCAGCAAACTGCCAGAACCCGGGAGAGAGAGCTGGAGATTCCCCCCACAGCCCTCAGAAGGAACCAACACTGCTGACACCTAGATCTTGGACTTCAAGCCTCCAAAACTGGGAGGAAAAACATTTCTATTGTTTAAGCCACCCAGTTCATGGTACTCCCGCAGCCCTAGCAAGCTAATCCACTGTGCATCTGAGAGCCCTGTTAGAAAACATGTGTTTGAAATCTGTGGCATCCCCCAGAGTTACAGAGCCTTGGAGCAGAGGGCAGGGGCTGCACGCGTCATGATCCATGAATCTTGGTGGGCCCAGTGCAAGCAGCCCCAGAGCCCCCACCCAAGGGTCTTGGCCTGGTGGTGGGGAAGGGGAGAGCCTGGGGGAGGGGAGAGGCACCTCCACTTCAAACTACAGGACCCCCCACCCCAGCCCCGGCAGCCATGATGGGTTTATTATTATTTATAAGCTGCTGTCATCACTTTGTCCAGTGTAGCTCACTTCAGAGTTTTAAATATTTCAGAAACAGACGAGCTGCTAGCATTGCCCAAGCTGATTCGTAGTCTTAGTCATAAGAACATCCTTCTCGCAAAAGGATGCTATAAGATGACTTCACGTTAAACAGCCTGTCCAAGACGAAGAGGAAGAAGAAAGAGGAAGAAGCTAACTCCCTGGAGGCTTCAGCTCGCCAAAACAGAGCTGGAACACAGCATTCATGAGCGGAGTCAAGGTCCAGCAGCCTGGCCTCGGGGAGCCCAGACATAGTCCCTCCGTTCGTTCCCACCTGCATTGCCTAAAATGGCCTCATTTTCATTTGCAGCTCTACGGCAGTCACTCGACCAACCACTCTGTGCACATTAGTCCCTCCAATGCTGTTAACTCTCCCACTTCAAGGAAAAGAAACTCAGGTTCAAAGAGGCTCGACAACATGTCAGAAGCCACCCAGGAGTAGATCTGAAGCTAGGATTCTAATCTATTGATAGTTCTAATTCCACGAACCCCAGCATTTCCCCATTAGCTAAGCCATATTTCTGAGAGATCATTCAGGGGAAGGTGGCAGTGAGAGCAAAAAGGTTCAAGGTCAGTGACCTGTAACCATGGAGGCACAGATAGCAGCCAATGCATGATCAGAGCACCAGCAGTTTGCCAAGCAGGGGTGGGGTACAGCCACTTTAAAATCTTCATCCTGGGTTATAAAGGGGTTTAGTTTAAAATTTTAAAGAGGGTAAATATTTGTAGAAAAGCTTAATAAAGCTGCTAAAAGCTGGGAGGTTTGCCCAGGTCTTTCCCAGGAATGATCTTGAAGAGATCTGTGAGGGTATCCCTTCCCACTGCCCTGACCTGAGATATAGAGACCCACAGGGCGCAGGTCCAGAAGAAAACGTTTGGATCCAGCACACTACATGGGGTGGAAGCCACAGCTCCCAGCAGGAAAAGGCTTTGTTTTCTGTGACTGTGGATTCTACCTGAGCCCTCTCCCTCTGTGACAGCTCGTCTTCTCTGGGGGATAAAAAAAGTACTGTTCTCCTTATAAGATTTGATTGGATTTTGTCTATTAAGAAACAAGTGACTGGGCCTCCCTGGTGGTGCAGGCGGTTGAGCGCCCACACTGTGAAGCTGTCCGCAGCCTCTGTAGCGCGGTTCGATCTCGGTGGGCGAAGGTCCCACATGGCGAAGGTCCCACATGGCGCAGCAGACCTCTCCTGACTTGCCTGCTGCTCCCCTCAGCAGTGTATTTCATTCAGTCTGCCTGTTCTGTTCCCCGCTCTGTCTCTGGTGGATCCTCTCACCCTCCTGTGCATCTGGCCTGTACCCCAGCTCTTGTATAAAAATAAATAAATCTTTAAAAAAAAAAAAGAAAGAAAGAAGTGATTAAATTTTATTCCCCGTGGATATCAAAGATTCATTTGTATCAATATCTCTAACCAGATTTGGGGCATCTCCAATAACCAAAAGGAATTGTAACAGGGTGGTCCTCAGAAAAGGGGGAGGTTCCCTGCCCCACCCAGGGGGGGTGGAGCTGAGCAGGAAGAGGAGAAGCTGCAGAAGAGACTGAGGCAGGAAGCAGGATGGAAACAGGAGACCTGGAGGAGGCGCATGGAGCCTAGAGAAACGTGAAGAAACTGCGCTTGTCTTTTGGTCGTGGACTGGGTGACACAGATGTGGGTGAGACCCATGGGGAGGTGACAATGGCAGCTTTTATCTTGATGTTGATTTTGCTCTTTTCCTTCCAGGCTTGTCTGGTTGTTTCTGACCCTTTCTGTGGGTCCCCACTGGAAGATGCTTTAGACTTGTGGCAGGCTTTGGGGCCTTGCTCTGGGCCAATCCCATATGGATGGACTTTTACTCACGAGGGGACGGGTAACTTTGGGTGCTTCATTTAGAAACTAGACTCTTTGCCTTACCTGTATTGTTTCCTAGTTTTATTAAAGTTCCTTCCCATTAAAGTCTCCTATGTTTTGTGTTGATGCGGCGGATGGCAGAACCCTACATAGAATAGGCAGGTTTGCGGGGTTTGGGCTGCCCCTCTCCCTGTCCTATAACAGATTGATTTGTAAAGTCATCTTTGATCCATGAGATCCTGGCAGTGCTGCTTTCTCTTTGGGAATCCCTCTTTCTCCAGGCCTTATTTTCCTCATTTGTAAAATTAAAATAATATCAATGCCCAGGAGTTACAGTGTGAGCCAGTCCATGACCCAGGCACAAGGTGTTGATGAGCTCATTGAATCCAATGACCCAATAACCCAATGAGCTGTGTCGTCAGCCTCATTCTCATAGAGCAGGTAAGAAACTTGGCGAGGTTAGAGAGGCTCCAGTTGGTGGAGTGGGGATTTGTGTCCAAGTAAGCCCCACTCCCCAAACCAAGCTGGAATCACAATGTGCCTTGAGGGTTAAGTTAAGACAAGGGCACAGAGGGGGACACTTGGAAGCCCGCAGATATCAGGCCAAACTGACACTTGTAAGGAAGGCCTCCCTGCAGACTGTGCAGCCCTGAGACAGCCTGAGCCTGCTTGCTTCAGAGCACCTGCTGCACTGGTCCTCGGAGGCCCTGGATGCCGCAGCCACCTTTCCCTAGCACCCTGTGTCTTTCTTGGGGAAACGGGCTGTCACCACAGCAGTAATAATGTGTCTGACTCCTTCCTGAGCCAAGGGGGGATGGAAAGAATATGCCAGGGTGTTGGCTGGGAGAAGTACTCCAGAAACTGAACAGAATCAGTCAAGTTCAACACTTTCGCGCTAGACACACACACACACACACACACACACACCCCAGAGAGAGGTGGGGCCTTGATTTTCAGACACACTGCTGGTAGGGGTAGGGTGGCTGCACCCTGGGTGCAGAGGCATAGGAATCACACCAGAACTATGGTGAAGACACCCTCATTGGACCACAGCGACTGCAATAGTACAGCCTCTTCCAGCTGCCTTCAAAGGCCCACGCTCCTTCTCCATGCCTCTGTTTCCAATATTGCTTTTTCTCATATCCATCAGAATTTCTTTCTACTTAGAGATGAAGATGTACCCTTGAAAGTTATATAGTTATGTAAATCAGTAGCAAATCAATTTAAAACAACTAAAAAATTGTTTCTACTAAAATAAATTTTAATATTGAAAGGTTGTACTGGGCTCAGGAAGAGGACAGTGTGATATGGTAAGAGCTGTCTGGCAGAGTAATCATCTCCTCATGTTCACCTGCCCAGCAACATGGATCCTGCCCATCAGGCACCCATCAGGCCTATTGTGGAGTCAGGTGAAAACCCATCTCTCTGTGTCCATCGAAGAGCGCTTGAGGGACATGGCATTCCTCTACCTTTCTTTCTGTCACAGGCATGATGTGCTAAGGAGGTGACAACCAATGCCTTTTTTGCACCCCAAAGTGTCTGTAACCAAGAAGGCCCTGGGGTGCCCATCACAGCTGTTCCACTCTCCAGCTCCCGCAAAAAGAACATTTATAGTTGGGAACTGTGCTTTCTGGTTACGCCTCTTTCTACTCTGCTTTGCCATCACTGTCATGAATTCCTGCTTCGAAACGGAAATTCTATGGGGACTACACCTGGTGTTGGGGGGAGGGGCCGGGGATGCAAGCATTATTTAAAAATGAACAATGATGTAGGGCCTCCCCTGGTGGCACAGGCGGTTGAGCACAGCGCTGTGAAGCTGTCCACAGTATCTGCAGCACAGGTTTGATCCCGGCCAGCTGGCGAGGTACCCACATGTTGTGGCAGACCTCTCCTGTCTCGCTTGCTGCTCCCCTCAGCAGTGTATTTCAGTCAGTCTGCCTCTTCTGTTCCCCACTCTGTCTCTGGTGGATCCTCTCACCCACCCGCACATCTGGCCTGTGCCCCAGTTGAAACAGAAAGCTTCATTCCAGCTGCCAAACGGTCTTGGTGGGGGCCCCAACGGACGATTGTGGACTGGCAGGACAATCTACTGCAGGTTAGTTAGAAGCCTGGGGTGGGGGAGGGGAAGGTGCAGAGGTGGGCTGGAAGTGACAGGGACATGGAGGGGATGACCTGGTCCCCTCTTCCTGCTTTTCTCTCTCCTTGTTTCAACTCCAAGTCTTTCCATCCTGTTCCTCCTGGCCCTGGGTGCCCAAAACCTGGGGAGCCACAGCACCTTGGCTCACAGTCAGCTGTGCTGGGCTCCCAGCACTCAGGGTCCAGCTAGCAGCTGGCAACAGTAGGTGTCACTTAAGAATCTGGACCAGGGAGGAAGGAGGGGTTGATGCACAGAATGGGCCAGCTGGATGAAGGCAGGAATCCTCAATCTCGGCATCCAGAAGTCCTGAAAGGAACACTGGTCTGTCCACATCAAGCCCTAGATGCAAGATCTAGATGCTGGAGAACCAACAAGGTGAAGAGAGGTACAAGGGACCAGGTAGAGCTGAGACTTGTTCCCAGATCCATGTGACTCCAAACTCTCCACTCTTCCAAACAGGTCATAAAGCTTCCAAGCCACACAGTCAGCTTCAAGCCTCCACAGTCAGACATGCACTATGTACACCCAGTAGGCAGACACCCCACCCTCGAGTCCACTCTGTCTTTTGTGCTCAGCGTTCAATAACTGCTGACGATAAGCATCAGCCTCTCCTCCTGAACACTTGGGTAGGTCAGTCACACCTGAGCTTTCCCGGGGGTAGGACTGATTCCCACAGATCACCAGTTCATCATGGGCATCCTTTCCTTCCAAGGAATTGCAAAATCTCTTTTACCAAATGATTGTACTTTTGTTTTTAGATGATCTAACATTGCATGTGCCAGCGGCTGGGAGGCAGCTGAGCAAAAGAAGGGAGGCCCAAGGACACCTCCTGGTCCTCATGCCTCCTGTTACATCTCCCGGCTCTCGGCTCTCCTGCCCGGGTCGCGCGTGCCCATGTCCGTGCACGCGCGCGCGCTCTCCCGCGCGCAACTCGCGCCTTCGCCTCCTCTTAAGACCACCCGCGTGCGCGCCCGGTGGGGCCTGCGGGATGGGGACAACTTTGCATCGCGGGGAGCTCCTGTGGCACCGCCCGCGCCTCAGGCTGGCTGTTCAAATGCAGAAGCCGATCTGATCCCCCTTTCCGCGCCGGAGCCCTCCGGCCGGCCTCCGCTCCTCCCCTGGGACTAGGCGTGCCTGAGGGCGCAGAGGGAAGGGTCCAATCCACCAGCGAGCCGCGGGTTCGCAGCCCTTGCACCCAGCCACCGGCAGATCGGCCCGCGCCGCTCCCCCTGCCCTGCCACCCGGGCTCGCGATGGTGCTGGGCACTAGAGGCAGTGCCCACTCTGCGGGGGCGCGCGCCCGGCCCTGGCTGGCTGCCGTGTCTTTGATCCGGTGTCTGCACCAACCACCGAGCTTTGGGTCTGTCCCCCATTAGGAAAAGGAGCTGACCCTAAGTGCGCACCTCTGGGAGAGGCATTTAACAGTTTATTTCCATCTCCCAGCCACGCAGAAAGGTCAAGGAGAAAACTCAGGTTCAGGGGAGCTAGATGAGCATGTGGTTTAGCTCAGACACTAGCCAAGGTCTGTGCAACGCCATAGTAGCATTCCTTTACACCACGAAAGCTTTGACTCTAAACCTCTAAAATTCCCTTATCTGATCCTCATCGAATTGATCTGTTTTAATAAGAAACCAAGATGGCAGATTTACTGGATAATACTAATCCCTCACATTTCTGTACCACTTTCAACTTCTCTGGGCAATTTTACATATATTATCTCACGTTTATGGGAATGATCCTTCAGGGGACCAGGCAGATTTTTCTTTTTCAATAAAGGTCATCTGATCAATGTAAAACTAAATGTGATTTTGAAGGAGGACAAGAATAGAAAAACTGGAAAGGAGGCCTCACAAGACCAGAACCCAACTCACAAGGAGGTGAGGGTCGAGGGGAATAACATGACCATTAACCCAGCTGTAGAGGTCAGGACCCTCAGGCACCAGTGCCTTATCACAAGGCAGGAGACCCAAGCAGCATCAGATGCTACAGGGAGTGGAGCACAGACCTGAGGGTAAAGATATGGCGATTGGGCCCACCCTGGAATCTCTGATCCTTTCCTGGTTTTGCCTAGTTATCCCAAACCAGCAACAAACAGACCACTGCATGGAGAAGTGACCCCTCCCAAACTGAAGGGGACTATATCAGTGCAGTCTCTGCACAGGCTCGGGGCAGCACTCCCACTGCCCACCTGTGACTATGCAGGTGCTTCTTTTCACCAACTCTCTCCCTCCGCAGGGCAGCAGCCTCCTGCCTGCCCGTGACCTGTACCTGCTGACCTCCCTCAGCAGAGGCTGCTCTCCTCAAGGCTGCCCGCCTGCAACCACGCAGGCCTCTCTTGGCGAAGCTGTCCCTTTCCCTTTCCCTAATAAACCTGTTCTTTAAATATGACTAATGTCTCTGTCTCATGGAGAAACGCACCTGGGGAACTCGCCGCTTGCCGCTGAAATGGGAGCTCTGGTGAAACCTTTTCCAGAGTGAACCCAAGGACCCCACACTCCACAAAACCCCATCAATTTTATGGAAAGACTTGTAGTTAGAAATTTGCAAATCAAAATAATTTGTGTGCAATTTTTTAGAAAAACAAAGATATTTTATGGAACTCCCATGCTGTCATAGGACTCTGGGAAAGGATTCGCCACCCAGAGCACAAACTGGAAAAGTCAGACACCCCCTGGAAAAGCACACACAGCCACACCTGCTCTGTGAACTCCAAGCAAGATCAAGGTCCTTGGGAGGCAGGAGAGCTTGCTCCTGGGGGCATGTCCACTCTCCTGGGTGATGTGGAGTCAGCAAAAGCCCAGCTTCTAATAAACCTTGAGCAAAATATTTACTTGTGCTAAGGTCACAATCTCCCCATCTACAAAGCGAGACCGATGGCCCTTAATTTGCAAGAGTGTGGAGAGGATTCATAATCTCATTCAATATATATTTAATAAGCACCTACTATATGCCACACTCTTCTAGACTCTGGAAATAGAGCAGTGGAAAAGACCAGCAAGTTCTTGCCTCTCTAGAATTTATTTATAATGTAGGAAAGTCAAGAGAGATAATAAACCAGAAATAGGATGATTCCAGATAATGAAGAAAATCAAATAGAAGGATGTGATGAAGAGGGGGGTAAGTGGGGAGGACATGGAGGGGAGTTTGGTGCTGGAAAGTGGCTAATTCAGAGCAGTCATTTCTAAGGAGGTGACATTTGAGCTGAGACAGACAAAAGAAGCCATCTACCTCTGGAAGAAATATTGAAGGCGGAGATAATAACTTCAAGCCCAAAGATCAAGAGGGGAGAGCAAATTAGGTGTGTCTGAGGAACAAGTCACCGGCCAATTGACTGAGCTATTTGAGAGAGAGGGCAGAGACCAGAGAGTTAGCCATTTGGTGGTAATACTTAACACCCTGTCTGGTACCCTGCCACTGGGCGTGCCCTATGGCTGTTTTTACTCTTGGTAACAGAACACAGTTAACAAAATACACATACACGAACATTCTGGAAAGTGCAGTACCATCAACACACACTCTCCCCAAACCCATGTTAACACCTTTAAGATAATCCCCAATGCCCTCTGGAGTAACTACAAAAACTAATGGAGAATTTTGGCTGCACCAGACCTGGAGAATAGGGGTAAATCTTAATTCTTGACCCCACTGAGAAGACGGTACCCAAAGATTTATTCTGCATACAGCCTGGTGTCAGAGCCACAGGCAGGGGAGGGGCACTTCTCTGCATCTTCAGCTTCACCTTCAACTTCACCTCTGTGTGAGAATCATCCCAGGCCAGTGCATGGACACACACCTTCCATTCCAGTGGCCACGTGGAAGGAAGAAGAGTTGCAGGCTCCTGGCCTGCTCACCAGAAGTCACCTAAGAATCTCACCTTTAGACAGGATGGGGGTGAGAGGGGTTGTTTATTTATAAAAAGCTCCTCTAGATATCTCAGCTGTCGTGGCCAAAATCAAATCACACTCAAGGTTAATTAAGATAGAAAAATACAAGTGCTCACCCATGAAGCACTTATGGCCAGGACCGGCTACATCATTTGCGTGACCAAGTGCAGAATGAAAATGCAAGGTCTTTCGGCAAAAATTGATGAATAATTTCAAAATGGCAATCACAGAGCATCAAATCAAGCACAGCACCCTATAAGAGCAACCACACGGGTCACCAGCCCATGAAGCAGGCCTTGACTACCGCTTCAAATAAAGAGTCCAAGTTTCTAAACTGTAGCACTAAGTGAATGGAAGCCACCTGGAAATCAGACCTGTGTTCCTCCACCACCTCCCCAGAGTTGAGTGACCTGAGGAATGTAACCTCCCTCTTCCACCCGCACTGGCCTCAGGGCTGTGGCCCTCTGAGTCTGTTTTGAGAGATCAAATGAGATAATGAAGGTGGAAGTGCTGGGAATGGAGAGGCACCTCCCAGATATCAGGAATTACTATTATTCACCAAGACCAGCAGCCTGCTTAGATTTCTGAGGAACATTGACATTCCCCAGCAATTAAGTCAAATTAACATAATTCAAACAAAACATCTAATTTTAGCTATGTGTAACAATTCCCCCTCAACAGAACAGACACTGCTGCCTCTCATTCCAGGAGCACGATGCCAAAGATGCAGGAAGGAAAGCAAAGCGATTTGACAGAGGCCTATTACCCAGGCAGGCACCAGATTGTTTCTATTTCCACACCCGAAAGACGTGCTCCTGGACGCCTTCTAGTGCACCCAGCAGCCGAGGCAGCCTGCTGGCCCAGCTCCTGGAGCTTCCCCCAGGGAGGGAGGAGGCACAGCCCCCAGAGCAGAAGGGGAGGGAAGGACCAAAGCCACAACACCCTCCTTGCTGGCAGTTAGGCGCTTCCCCCACCAGCCCTACAGCCTCAGTTTCCCTGTCTGTGAAATCATAATGATAATGAGTCTCCTGCCTTCTTCCTCAAAGGATCATTTAAGAAATTAATGACTGGTACCATTACTAATATATTGACATTGATAATACTAGTTAATAGTTAATAATATCAATTAGTAGTATTAGTGAAGTGTGTATTTAATGCAAAACACCAGATCCATTCATTTGGCCAACAGACTATGGGGATGCAGAAATAACTGAGGTATTGTTAGGGGGAAAGGATGTCCTGAGATAATCTCATACAGGCTTTGTGGACCCCACCCCCACTCCAGACTAAAGCCATCAGGACATTGGGAAAGACAAATCCCATCACCACCAAGGGGAGGGTGGCTGGGACCTGAGGGTGGAGTTGGGCAGCCAGGTTGGATATAAAAACCAAACACGTGGGCCTTGCTCTCTCTCTGGCTCGCGATCGCTCGCCTCCTGGCTTCACCGCTCCTGGCTGGCGGCCAACTCTGAGAGCGCCATTTTGGGATTCCTGATCGGCGGATCGGGTAGGACTCATTTAAAACTTTGTCTCCCACTTTTCTCCCAGAGCTGTACATTTCCTCATTTCCCCTTCCCTTGTAAATAAACCTTTTATGAACCTTTCACGTGTGCCTGCAGTAGAGCATTGATAAGTCCTTTTAAGCGCGCGGGTGAGGACCCACAGTCAGGCACCCCGTTTTGTATCGGGGTTGCTCTACAACAGTATTGCCTCTGTGTACCAAGTAACAAGGGTTGGCTGTGCTGGAGGGCCAGATCCAGGCTGCAGTAAGTTTATGTCAACCCACAAGGTAAGAGTGGTTTCTCTGTGTTTAAATGGTTGAGGGGAAAAAGAATAACATTTTGTAATGGGAAAATTAAATGAAATTCAAATGTCAGTGTTCGTAAATAAAGTTTTATTGGAATCCTGCCATGCTCATTCACTTGTGAACACAAGTGGCTGTTTTCATGCCGCGATGGCAGAGCTGAATGTTTGCAACAGAGACTGAAAAATATGCTATCTGCCCCTTTACGGTAAACATTGGCGGACCTCTGATTTAAATAAACATATCAATGAGAGCTGTAATCGATTAGCTACGTTAAAGGAACACAAAAGAAGAGGCAATTATTTCTGCTTAATAAAGTCAGGGAAGGTTTCCCAGAAGAAATGATATTTTTTTCTGGACTTTGAAAGATGAACAGGAGTTCATTGGGCTTTTGGAACTTTGTACACATCATTGTTGGTGTGGATAAGGCATAGTGGGAGTAGCAGCATATAGGAAACAAGCCAGCACATATATGAAGATGAAGAGGAGGAAAGAGGATAACACTGAGAAGATAAGCTTAGGTCTAGTATGAAGAGCACAGTGTACCTGTAAAGGAGTTTTCCTTATTCCCCTTCCCCCAAGAAAGCAGCACTAAAATATAAATAATTAGATGATAGATAGATAGATAGATAGATAGATAGATAGATAGATAGATAGATAGATAGACAGACAGACAGACAGACTGGGTAACTAGACATTGCATGGAAATAGCACTAGAAGTCTCTAGTTCTAAGACTTGCTTAGCTATGAGCCTTGGGGAGGCCTCAGTTCCTGTAGAATGGGCAGGTTGAGCTTGATAAATAATACCCATTGCCAGAGATGCATGGAACAAACTAAGCACCATACCAGGTCATGGCTGGCACCAAACACGCCCTGGGCAGCACATGACATTGAGGAGCACAAATTAGGGCAGTGGAAGGAGGACCAGTTTGGAAGAATCTATCCAGGGCACAGCTCCTTTTTGGTCTGGGGTGGGGGTAGGGTCCACAAAGCCTGTATGGGATTAGCTCAGAACATCCTTTCCCCCTAACACTTTCACCAGGTCCCAGAAAAGATTGAGGTTTCTGCTCCTAAACCCCATCTCCCTGGCAGCCTCCTCCTAGCCTGCCCAGCAGGTCTTGAATAATTTAGCCCCCACACCCGCAGTGCAGAGGGGCACACCCCATTTCTCCAGTCTTTGTTTTGCTGCCTT
The DNA here is from genome assembly GCF_014898055.3 of Talpa occidentalis. Lineage (NCBI taxonomy): Eukaryota > Metazoa > Chordata > Mammalia > Eulipotyphla > Talpidae > Talpa > Talpa occidentalis. Next base: position 117,494,429 of record NW_023604295.1, read on the forward strand.
TACTTCATGGGGCTGTCTCCATATTGAACAAAAGAACCAAAGTCCCTCTTCCCTTCTCATCGTTCCTCCTCCTAGCTTGAGCTCAAAGAATCCTGAGTTGTGAGGGCTGGGAGTTCTTACCTGAGCACAGAAGAACAGAGCCCGGAGACCTGGTTCTAGCCTCTGCTTAGTTTCTAAAAATATGTGTGCTCTGTTCATGTCATTTCCTTTCTCCACACCACAGCTTCCCCATGAAGGGGAGAGGTTGGGAGAGTGTGAAAGCCCCTTCCAAGGTGCTGTGTCAGCTGGCCTACACCAGGCCCTCCATTCTAGAGGTGAGAAACAGAGGCCCAGACAGGTGAGGTGATTTCTCTAAGTTAACCCAGACTCTTTATGAGGGGCAGAGTCAGAACCAACCTCCTGAGTCCCAATGCCCCCATTCCAAGGCGCTGGTCATGTACTGCCTCATATGTATGTTTGTGTTCACATCTATGTTGGCGCATATCTCTAAGTCTATGCCTACTTCTGCCTCAGAATATCTCTATGTCTAGGTCTATGTTTCTCACCCGGTCTACACCCATGAGCCTATCTATGTCCGTGTCTACATCTAAATCCAGCTCTATGTCCATGTCTCTGTCTGTCTATCTCAGCATCTACCTCTACGCCTATGCCTGTGTCTCCATGTCCATGTCTACGTCTGTCTCTTGGCCTATGTTTGTGCTCGTGGCTATGTCAATGTCTGGGCTCTATCACTATATACATATCTGTGGGGTGCTTCTCTTTCTTTTTTTCTTTCTTTTTTTCTTTTTTTTTTTTTTTGTGGGACCCTCGCCGATGGCCGGGGAACGAACCAGCACTGCAGACGCTGCAGAGGCTGCGGGCAGCCTCGCAGCCCAGCACTCAACCACTGCGCCACCAGGGGAGGCCCGGGGTGCTTCTCTTTCGAGGAATATATGCCTTCTCTCCCCAAGTGGCTGGGGGTTCACTCAAGGTGGGGATGGTACCTTGTCTTACAGAGTTAAGTGAACTGATAGGTAAAGTTCCAATGCTCCATGCTTTGCGTTAAGTGTTCTTAAAATATTCTTCATCTGAAATATTTTTCAGGCCCTCATCTTGCCCCGCTTGGGCTCTTCACCTATTTCCTTAGCCCAGAGCCAGTAAGGCGGAGGTTTGTAAATCAGGGAGTTGTGTGAACCCAGGCTCTGACTGTCATGCTTGACGTTGGGCAAATTATTTAGCTTTCCTGAGTCCTCCAAGGTTCCCCTGGTAAGAGGCTGTTCTCCTGCCCCTCAGACTAAGTGGGCATGAGTTAGCGTGTAGTCAGGAGTCCTTGCCTTCCCCTCTCCCCATCAGCCACCGACGGCTGGGCCTCACTGCTTTCCTGCTGCTGGCTGGGTAGGCAGCTGATAGACAGGAAAACAGAAAACAGCACAAATTTCTATCCACAACACCCTACAGCTGCTAGGTGTTATTAGTGCCTGCTTGTCATTAAAAAAAAGAAAAAAAAAAGGACTTTAGAGACTGTCCAAGGTTCAGCCCCGGCCTGGGCACTTACTTGTGTTGTGAAATGGACTTGATTTTCCTGAGCCTTACTTTCCTCCCACATGGACTGGAAACCTGGTACCTGCTCTCTGCAGGGCTGCTAGGAGGACTATGAAATAAGATACTTGCTGGGCTCGGATCAATCCAGCCTCGCGGGAGGATGGGCACTGTCCACATGGCACTGCCTCCACCACTCCAGGGCTTTCTGATGCAGGAATATCCACATTCATTCCCCCCAGAGATTGGTCGTCCACTACAGGGGGTTCAAGCTCAACTACAGCCAGATCTGACCGCTGCCTTTGTGGGACAGTCTCTCCGCTCCCCCAGCCCAAGCTGAACAGCCATTGGAGAAACTGTGATGGGTTTTCAGCATCCGGGGCTTCCATTAAAACCAGTGAGCACTGCAATGCAGGGTGGAGGACAGGGCCATTGCAAAAGAGACCAAAATCAGAGAAGAAACTCCTTTGAGGCTACAGTGTTGACCTCTCCTGAAAACACCGACTCCTTGGAAACTCAGCAAGTAAGAAGCTGGGATTTTCCAAAAATGTGCAATTCCTCTCTAAAAGACAAGTCTCCAAAGAGCCAGGATTGTCTGACGAACTGCACCATGTATCCTGCTGCATGTTGCCTCTTCTTGGGCTGTGGGTTTGCCTGAGTCTGCTTTCCAGGAAAATGCAGGCAGTGAGGGCAGCTGAGCCCCCTCCCCCACTGGAGTCCCTCCTGCGCTCTCCCAGGCTCCATGGGAGGATGCCTGCTTTGCTCATGACCTTGAAAGCAGCTCAGCGTGTGACAGACCCAGTCACTTTGCACTGAAAATAGAAGGCACTCTGCTTCCTGTGTCCTCTGCTCACCTGCAGCAGGTACTCTCTGCCCCACAGAGGTTATTCTTTGTTACAAATGTAGAAAGAGGTGCCCTGTGGGTCTCAGCAAGAGGTTCACAGAGTCCCAGAGGCGCCTGATTACACAGCTCTCCAAAAACACGCATCCAAAGATCTATTGTAAGCCACCAGCACAGGGATCTTCCAACAGCCTCGTGCCCGGCGCCCTTCGTCAGCCTGCCTTCCTCTCCTTGATCTGCCCGCAGTAGTGTCAGCACTGTGGAAATGATCTGGAAGAGGAGACAGTACCAAGCAGCTAAGGCAGAAGCCTGCACTAAGTGGTCTTCCACACGTCTGCCAACATCCTTACGCCCTGCATCTGCATCCACAGAGCTGGACCACAGCCCAGCACAGCCTCGTCCATCAGGTCTCCCTTCTAGACGCCTTAGCTCAGGATGAGCTAGCTGGCATCTGGGAACCATTTTCCCCTGCCTTATAAATTCACATCATCACAGAATTTCAGGTGCCCCCAAGTGCTCCTAGAAGCCTCTAAGCCTATCACTTTCTTTAAGGAAACTGCAGCCTAGAGAAGCTGGCAAAGCTACACAAGAGAATGGAGAAAGAGGACTCACCCCTGACCTCTTGACCTCCTGGAACTGTTCTTTCCACCCACAGCAACACACAGTTCATGCTCACAAGTCTGAGGGTGCTAGGGAGGAAAGATATGTGATCTAGGTCATACTCAGTCTCCATTAATTGCGAGAAGAAAGGTAACACATTTGGTTTCATTTCCTGACTAAGTCGTCCTAGGAACAACTAAAAGAGTTAGCAGCATTAAAACAAAACAAAACAAAAACAAAAACTCCCTGGGTCCACACGCGGTAACCGAAAGGCAAGGGACCGTGGACACAGCCCCTGTAACCTCCCTCAGTGCAGACACCACTTCTAGAGTGTCCCGGGCACAGGCTCAGGGGACACCACAAACCCAGGAGCTCTGGGGGGGGTGGGAGGAGAGGGAGGGTGGGCAGATCATTAATGGCCTCATAAGCCTTGGGAAAGAGCTTGCCTTTCTCCTAAAGGCAACGGGAAGTAACTGGAGGCATTTATGAAGGGAAGTGAGAACAATCGAATGCATCCCAAAAACTGTGTGTCTAGCTGCAAAATAGACTGGATGAAAGGCAAACCCACGGGCAGCTACTGCCGGAATGAAGCTAAGGCAAGGGCAGCGGGCATGCCAGCAGAGTGGAGAGCGGCGAAGTCCCTGGAGAGGTTCTTCAAAGTTCTTCCTGAAGAATCTAATGATGGTGTAGCTTTTACCTTGGTACAGCTTCAGGGGGTCAATTGTGTGGTGAAAGATGGAACTGGACATTTAGAGGTGAATTTAAGTTGTATGTGCGGAAGCTGGTTTGCAATGAGGCATGCCTGATACATTGTGTTACAACGCAACGTTAGCTCAATATAGATTTTTTTTTTAAGAATTTTTTTTTTCCATCTGCCCTTCAGATGGAACATGAGTTCTGTTGTATGTGGGACAAAACCAACATGTGCTAAAATTCAACCATACCACCTATTGTCCAAGATGTCCTTCAAATGCAGATCTGTTCAAGAAGGAAGTCAAAGACCATGTCACAGTGATAAGCAAGAAAACCAGGTTAAACAACAACCAAAAAAAGATAGCCTGTTGGACTGTCATTTGCTCTGCTTGAAGCAGAAAGTGAGGCACACCTGCCGGACGACTCCAGTCACACTCCCGGGACATCACACAGCACCAGAGATGGGCCCTGGGTCTCTTCCATTGTGTGCAGATCTGTCCTAAATCTAAGAATCTCTCAGACTGAATTCCTCACCCACTGGGTCCTCCCCAAGGCATCCCAAGGCAGGATGAGCTGTGGAAGGGCTTGCCCTGCCCAGTAGCACCACACAACCTCAGATCAACAGAGCAGCCTGCTCATTGCCAGGCGACAGAGACCAAAGCAGCTCTTTCAAGTGGCCTTAAAATGAATTTGCCAAATCTCAGCACCAAAGCGAATCTACTGTCTCCATAAATTTAATACAACTCCACAACATTTCAGACTGTAAAGTGTTTCTGACTTGGGCTGTTTCTGATTTTTCAGTTTAATTGGAGTTTGGAATCAGATTCACATTTTTCCAAAGTCTTCCTAATTCATTTCAAAAATTGGCAGCAATACCAGATGAGTACTACCAACCTTGGGATACAACCTTGATGTCCATCTCTACAAAGGAACTCAGTGTATTTATATTCAAGGTGAGATCAGACTTTTCCCTTTTAAGTCATGTATGTTTAAGAGGAAAACTCCGATTGTCACATTTTTAAAAAGTCGTCATGTATTGATCCATGCAGCATTCTGGATGCAGATATGCGCTGCTCCTCTCCACTCACCCCGTGTCCACAGTCCACGGAAGCTCACCTTGTGGACTTACATTGATTGATCTGGGGTGGGCGGTGGGCATGAGTGGGAACTGAGGGATTGAACTAGGCATTTACTTACCATACTCGTGGTGTTTTACACATATCAGCTATTCAGCCCTTCCAGCACTCCTATGTGGTTGCACAGTAGATATTATTCTCTTCACCTTACAGTGGCAAAACTCAGACTCACGGACAGTGATGAAGCAAGTTACCCAAAGTTATCCAACTAGCAAAGGTCTGAGCCAGGACACCAACCCAGGACATCCCACTCCATCTAATTCCAAAGCCCACATCTCTTCATCAACACCCAAAGATGGCCTCTGGGCATGGATGTCCCTGTAATGTTCTGGTCACCTTACGCATACAAGGTGGTGGCCTACCCTCGTCTAGGACTTGGGAGGCAATGTTCAAACTGAATTCTAACAGAGGAGTCAGAAACCAAAGATTCCGCAGACAAGAGGATCTAAAGGCAAGAGAGAGCATATGTGTGCATGATACTGGAAGTTCGGAGTGAGGCTGAGTGCCCCATACATGAAAGAAAGAGGTAAGAAGGACAGCCACAGGCTGTATAGGGGGCTAGAAAGCCAGGCAACAAGCTTGGACTACATTCTAAGGGGAGAAAGTCACTAAGGCTTTAAAGGAAGATGCGTTGTGGTCGGATTTGTATTGTTGGACTCTGGCTGTAGTGTGGCATATTAGACCCAACACAACACATTTTCAAGTTGGTTTACATTGGACAACTTTATTTGCCAAGACCCAACTGCCCAGACTTTCAGGACCACGCTCCAGCTCCACTCTGAGCCAGAACATTCCATTACCTACTTGGCTCTAGTCCACATCACCTTGGATTCTTTATTGGGGAGTGACGTCATCTATAAATCGTGGCTTTCATCTCCAGAAAACACACAGGCAGAGAAGGGCTGGCCACCACTTTGACAAGTGGAGCATCCTCTCCCTTGTCCTTTCTTTTAATTACATTACATTACATTATTTAATTACATTACAGCTTAAGCTTATTCCTACTTTTTTTGTTAGAAACATATTCTTAAAAACATATTCTTTTCAACATGGTTTTTAATGAATGCATAGCCTTTCAACACATGGGTGAGGCACCAAAGTCACTTCCTTAAGAGTTGGTTTGTCCTGCCTCTCTCCCTCCACCTCAAGCCCTGGTGTTTGCTTTTGCCGCAGCCAGGAGCTTTCACCAGCCTGATGCCTTTAGTTCCTGCAAGGCTCTGTGGCTTTGTCACATGCAGATGACATATTTAAAGCAATCACTCTGAATGGCTTTACTCCAGGGTTTTACTGACTTAAACCGACTGCCTCTCCTTCCCACCACAGCCTGGCAAATTCCATGACATTTAAGAACCTCCCCTGTCACCCCAGGGCTCTGGGTTTGTAAATGAGCGCTCTCCCTATGTCCACGGAGAGGCCCGGGAAGCTACCATTCCATCCAATAAGAACTCATCATTTTAATCCTACCCTGTCCTCCCTCCTTCCTAAAAGAGGTCACCAGCTAACTTCCCAAACCCCAAGTCAGAAATGAGTCCCTATTGACATGTGTAGAATTCGCATGTGCTGACAATCATACACACTCACATACTGACACATATGTGTAAATATGTCAACATATGTCAAAACGGAATCTACACAATCATCCCTGACCAGTACTGTTTCCACTTTCTTATGCACAAAAGCCAACTTTCTTTACCACCCAAATGTGTCTCCAGTGTGTCACATGCTCTCTATCCCCACTCGCCATCCCTGTGCAGGCCTACTCCTAACTGCATTATCCCTCAGCACTTGAGAAGCTTCTTAACCACAGTCACCCACCCACCCCATTTCCACACCGAAAGCACAGTAACATTTCCCACTTGTGCCTATGGGCCCTTAGAGCCTCGCCTGTTCCCCCGTTGCAGGCCCCCCTCCCGCTCATCCTGCCCTCCCTCATATGTTCTCTTTGCTCCTGATGAACCCGCAGTGTCTGGATCGCCTCCTCCTCTGCACCCCACATATTCATCCCCACAGGGGGTCTTGCCTCAGCTGAATTGTCACTCGAACCCCACACACACTCATCAGGCGGACCCCTAATAGTCCATGAACTCAGTCTCTACTCCAGGTTCAGCCGTGGGGCCTGGCTGGCCACGCTCACTTCTCCCACCGGACTGATGACCGTGTAAGTCAACTCTCACTTGCCCACTTCTTTTGGGAGCTAGATATAGAATAAATAATAAGGAAAGAAATTCTCTACTCCCTCACCTCTCGCCTTCACCTCCTGGTTTGATTCTCCCTTAGCTCTGTCACATTCCATCTCCTGTTCCTGTCATTCTGCTAGAACAGAGCCCCCACCCCACCCAGTTGGGTGTAGGTAATCTTTACCCGAGCAGAGCTGTGCAAGTGCTGGATGCACCCATTCCAGCATCAGACTCTGCTGCTGAGAGGGGACAGGTTTGTCTGTAACTCCTCCTCTCTTCCAAGATGGTTCTGATATGAACAATGTTGAGGGGCACTGGGAACATTTCCCTTCCTCCTCTGCCTGCCTGTCTCACCTTGAGTGCCTGGGGCTTCCCCTTCAATCTCAGAATTGGCTTTAAGGGTCATGGCTGTGTGATCCAGAAAGAAGCATCTCCTTCCCCTTTCTTGCAATGCTCCCTCTCATTCCACCCCAAATCGCCCAGTTCTGCTTTCATGCTCTTCTGTGCCTTCTGATCTCCCATGATGGTTTTCTCCCAACTAAACTGCTCTCCGTGGGCACTTGCAAACTGCTGAGCTCACTTGACTTCTTCAGGTCGGAAATTAAAGCAGAGGGATGAAGGAATAAACAGGAGAACTCCCATCAAGGGCTGGGTCTGCCCACCATCCCTAACATGCCAAAACCAAATCAGGCCGCTGGCAAGCGCATCACAAAAAGGCATGGGACCTCAGAGGTCCAGGGATTCCTCTATGCATCCATGTGAAAGCAAAAGTTGCAGACAGTAGGAGAGAATAGAAGATAATGACAGAAATGTTATGACTCTAATTACATGTATAATCCCATTAGTAAATGATACGGAGTAGATGTGAACTATACAGTGAGTAGAGAAATCTCCAGGGCAGAAAGTAAAGGGAAATCACCTGTGCGAGGCAGATGAGCCACAGCAGGTCACCCCAAGACTCATTTCTCAGCTGCTCTTTCTTTTAGCCTCTTCTCTTAGGCCAGGATCTGAACAGGGTCCTTACCATCAAGTGGGCCGCTCCTCCCATCGTCAGAGGAGACTTTGGACATCCACTTTCCAACGAGAATCTGGAGGAAGCACCTTTGTTCTAAGTCCAGATCACTTTCTTCCACTCTCTGCCTTATGTCTTCTTCACCTAGCAAGTTCCTGAGCGCTTAATACAGCTTTTAAACATCCTCAGATACAATCCATTCCTGAGACAGCACCTAGCACAGCAGCTGTAAGCCAACTTCAGAGCCAGGAAGACTTGGGGCCCCCCCTATGATCACCACCCTATTGGAGGACCCCACGAGAAAATGTCTGTAAGGCCTGAGGCTCCCAATATCTATAGGCCCCTCCCCTGATAAATAAAGAAAACTTTTCAGCAGCTATCATTGTCAGTGGTGCCCTGAAGTGGATAAAAATATATTATTAGAAGCTGGAAATGTATTATAACATTAGCAAAACCATGGAGAGATCTTTGAGGAGAAGCAGCCAGTCTCACTAAAAGCAAATGAGAACAGTTGTTTGTGCGTTTTTTAAATAAATCGCTGTACATTAAATCTACCTTGTTTTAGGTATCAATTCCAAAATGCAAGTTTCCTTGGAGGGTGTGCCAAGCTGGCCTGGGAAGATGCAGTCTCCCAGGGGGCTCTGCCCACATACTATATATATATTTTTTTTTAATAGAGGCATATTTTATTTATTTATTTGTTTGTTTGTTTGTTTGCTTGTTTATACAAGCACTGGGTACAGTCAGAAGTGTGGGAGGGTGAGAGAATTCACCAGAGCCAGAGCGGGGAGCAGAGCAGGCAGAAGGACCGAAGTACACTGCTGAGGGGAGCAGCGGGCTGCAGGAGAGGTCTGGGCGCCATGTGGGACCCTCCTCTGGTGGCCGGGAGCAGCCGGGGATCGAACCGTCGCCGCAGAGACCGCGGGCAGCTTCACAACCCAGCGCTCAACCGCTGCGCCACCGGGGAGGCCCTGCCCACATACTATAGGTCCCCTCACCATGATACCCTTCACAGCTTGGAGCGGGAAGCCGAGCCCCTAGCGGTGATGGTATTTACGTGGAATTTCGGGCCGGCCCACTTTTATGTTCCCCTCGTGATAGGCAGCTACAATCGCATGTAGGTCTTTAACAACCCATCTCAAAGTGACATACTGGACCCATGTAGAAAACCAAAAAGGTCTGTGATAATAAATCTTGTCAAAACAGGAACTTCATTTCTTTCCTGAAATGAAATAAATTTAAATTTAAAATATCCTTTTCTAATTTTACCAGCACTGAAAGAATAATGTGCTGGCCTTCCCAGCACATTCTGTGACGTCAAAATGTCACAGAACCCCTGGAAGGTCAGGCGTGAACTTTGGCATTGGATTTAGTAAAGAAAATCATTTAGTTAATCATTACTATGTTATTGACTATACTCTTTAACACATGAGAGTTTTTAAAATTTACAAGGCTTACTCTCACTTGATTCTCATCCCTTTTCACAGGTGAGCAAACTGAGGCTCTGAGAAATTCAGAGGCTTACTTATGTCCATATAGCTGGTAAGCACAAGAGCTGATACTACAGTCCAGGCTCTGACTCTGGCCTAGTGCCCTGGAAGAGGTAGACATTTGAGCTGTTTTTTGAGAACCAGAGATGGACACGAACCCAATAAGGCTTTTTTACCTTTTTCAAAAACGAAATATTGATGACAACAGATTTTTGCTTTAGTCAGAAAATTCAGGGAGAAAAATAGATTTACTTGGTTCCAATTCTATAGAGACAACTCTTCCAAAATCAAATAGAAAGACCAAGAAAAATATCTGAACCAGCTCAATGTATGGCTTCTGAGTCAACTCAAATCAGAAATATTTATTGGGTTGTTATGTACAGACTCAAGCTTTAACCTCAAGGAGTTCACAATTTAGTAGAAGGGATAAAAAAAGCACAAGGGATATGTCACACATACATGCACACAGATCGACACACGCACATATACACATACACACACCAGCACAAAGGACAAAGTAACACAGAATGCAGGAAAAGAGTGATGGAGACAGGGTGGAAGGGCCTTTCAGTAAAAGTTTCTTTAAGAAGAGAGTGATGGGCTTTGAATTTGAAGGAGGAAGGTATGGGCGATGGATGGACCCGCCTCTATGGAGGCCTTTTGGAGGCGAAACAGGGGAATGAGCTAACATATAAGAGTGCCTGGAAAAGGAATCATTCACTAATGCTTGCTCATTTTTATTGGAAGGGGGATGAGGTCTTAGAGCAAGGTGCTTTTTTTTTTAAGCATTGCCATATTGAGAAGATTCAAACAGAAGTGGAAAGGAAGCACTCTGCTGGGGTGAGCAAGGGAAGAGAAAGGTGCTGCTGGAGGCTTCACAGGGAGCTCACTAGCCTCAGGCTCTGAATTTCTGCTGTTGCCCCGCCCCCTTTGAGCAAGGCTGTGAGGAGCAAAGGATGCGCAGACCCTGCAGTGAGGGACACTGCTGAAGGTGTAACAGCTTTGCCCACAAGTTCCTCCTCCCCTGGTCTATGGGGGAAAGAAGGGATTGGGGAACAGTCCCTCTGGCACTCCCCTGCTGTGGTTGGGAGAGCTGGATGGAAGACCCATATAGAGCAGGTCAGGAAAATCCCCCAGCTTCAGCCACCACCAGTGCCTCCCAAGTTGGAGAGAAGCAGGATCACTTCCATTTTTGAGGCTCCCAAAATACTAAAATAAGAAAAGATTCCAAAGCAGGATTTTATCAAAGGTGTGGTATCTTTTATAGGCTTTACTTTTAGTAATGAGCATGCAATACGACATGATTATGCTATGCAAAAGCCAGAGATGTTAGGTACAAATATCAATTCATACTACAACATATACAAGGTTTAACCAGAGGATCTAGATTTCAAACTATGTAATTAACATCATTCTCTTTTGATCCTGTCCATTATTTCGCAAACCCATTTTTTTTCCTTTTTTTTTTTTTTTTTTTCTCAAACCCATTTTGCGATAATAGCAAAAGTTTACATCTGAGGCTTCTTACAAATAGGAGTCCTGGGCCTACATGATGTTCATGCTTCACATCCTCCTCCCCCACTCCACCCTCCTTCCTGCTGGAAATCCCTGGCTGGCCATGACCACCCCAGCATCATCACATCCTCCCAAATCTTCCCTGTGATTCCAATCACTGAATCATCAGAAGACATCTCTGCAGTCCAGCTGTGAGGGGCAGGCTGAGGGTCTTCCGGGAGCTGCAGAGCCTGGAAAGACAGTGGTCCTGTCTGTACAGCAAAGCAGGAAGGCCACTGTCCACTCCTAGGCTTGCAGTTTTCCGTTCTGCATCCTCCTCTGCTTGGCTCCTTGGGGCCCTGTGCAAACACTGTTGTTGTTCCAAATGGCTAAAACCACTTGACATTTAGTGCAGCAGGGACCCTACAAGCAACTGATGACATGTTCAGTGGTAGAATTCACTGCACCAAAAAAATTAGATGCTTCCACAAATCTCTATTACTTTGCAAATTATTAGAAAAGAAAGAAATATTAGGCTTTCTTCAGATGCCCCCACAGACAATGAATTAAAGAATATATTGTTCACCTAAGCAAGTGTCTATGACCAAGACAACTAGGCAAGCAGAGATTAATATCTGAATCCACTCTTTCCACACCCATTTATTGTATTCCCATTGTGTGTCAGGACCTGAACTAGGTATTGGGTTCATGGCTCCCAAAGGGACATGATCTTTTCCTTTGCCAGCATCACAGGATGAAGTAGGTGGACAAAACAAAGAACAGGGAGTGTGCTCCATAAACACCATCCGAGGGTGCTTTCAGGTATTGCAGGTAGTGGACCCAGAGTAACCCCTTAAAGTTTGGCTGAGATGCTAGCCCTCTTCCCTCCCTGTCTCCCTCACCCCTTCATCTCTTCTTCCCCTTTCTTTAATTTTGTCCTTCCTTCTCATCCATCCTGTCTCACTTTCTCTCCAACCTCCCTGTTCTCTCCGAACCGCAAGCTCTGGCTAACATAAAAAGCACACACATCCTCATGCCCAGGACTTCCCCCGCGCTAGAAAGCTGTCGTTCTGAATGCAATTCCTACTTTACACATGCTTTGCAATTTATTATCCTCTCAACCTTCAGAAGGAGTGGACTTATCAGTAAATGTCATAAATACTGAGTTGTTGGGTTTTTTTTTTTTTTAAGCTGCAGCTCTAACAGCAAGCATCTGATGAGGCTGTATGCTATACAAACAGAAAACTGAATGAAGCACCAGAAGAATGCAGGCATTTTTAGAGCTCCCGAGTTTTAGCTCAATTCCCTGTGTCGAGGTGGTTTCTATCTGTGTCAGTCAGTGCGTCACAACATCAGCCTCCATCCCCCGGTGCACAGCACCCCTTAGCAAGCGCCTTCCCACACAATATCATCAACTGTAAAAACTGCAACCACCGTTGAAGTTACAACTGCGATTATTTCTACAAACGGGGAGGGATGCAGTTCTGCTCAGTCAGTCCCATTAAGTAGGTTACCCATGGCACAAGCACCTTTCATTTTAGCAAATTCAGAATGCCCTTGGCTCAGCTACACATTCGCCTCAATTACCAGTTCACTGGAATGAAATGTTTATTTGCCTGCATGAAGAAGTTCTTTCTTCATGCTGATATAAGGACGGTGCCTCTCTGTAGTCTGTGCTTGCCAACTGTAAAGTCCTCAGCTGCTTGGTTTTTATATACTTTGCCTTGAAAAATCACTTTATTTGTGGAAAATGGGTACTAGTTTGACTTCATCTGACATGAATCTGCCAATAAGCCCCCTAGGCATCTGCTTCATCAGCCTCTGTGTGAGCTTCTTCTGCTTTCTTGTATTCCTTCTGCATTGCCCTGCCTTGCTCACCTCTCCCTCTGGGCCTTCTACCTTCTATGATTTTGGATTTTGCAATAAATGTTAGGTCTATTCTCTGAAATGGCTCTCAAGGCCAAAGGCTAAGAGAACGCACAACCATTATGAAATGCAAATGATGTACCCCCACCTCACCCCATATCAAATTCCCCCACCCAAGGAATCAGTTCTAAGAGTTACCCTTCACTTTTTTCACCCTTCATTACCATCACTTTTTTCTTATTATTGTTGTATCAATCATCACACCCAAGATACTGCAAAAAATAAAGAAAATCAGTATGGAAGATTTTTGAACGCTTGCTGACGCAGTATGCTGTAACCAGCTAGTAAGACAAAATAACACAACTAAGGGGGAAGGGTATATGTTGTCATCTAGCATTAAAAACAGAATTAAAGTTTACTAAGAATGTAAAGATTAAGACCAAAGAAGTAAAAAGAATGTTGAAATTGCCATTTCTCTCTGTGTGTACTACATACAGTCAGGAATCAGAGTTATCTTAAAGAGAATGAAAAGAAACTAAAAAAGAGAAAAAGGGAGACTTTTGTTTTCACTATTGTTCAGTAAAATTATTTATGGTATCAGGAGAGTCAAGGAAGAAGCTTGAGAGCAAGAAGTGGGATAAAAACATTGAGTGAGCAGTTCAGGAAAGGCTCTGCGTGGCTTAGCAAGCAATGGAGAGGAATGGAAATAAAGAGCACTCCTTCCTAACAACAAGTTTATATGCATGCCAAGAAAGTGGGTGAACACCTCAGATATCACCAGACTCCCCCCTGCCTGACTCACAGGATAGGGTCTGGTATTTCAGACCCCAGCAGAAGAGCCCTACTAGATTCCCTCTCAAAGTGGCACCAACCCAAACTCTGATTCACCATCAGTTTGGGGAAGGCCTCTTTTTTGGTCCTGCTGAAGGGGTGTTGCCTTGTGAAACTACTATTTACACACAAAATGGTAATCCCTTGAGGGAGGAGGGGCCATCTTTTGTAGGGGTATAGGAAAGCCTAGAGCGTGTCATTACTCTCGTTAAAATCAGAGCACATCTCTGGCCCTCTGGCCCCTCTCTGGGAGGAGACTAGATGTTGGTCCTGCTGACCAACTGGGAAGCAGAGTGTGACCCGTGGCAGCCTTTCCCCACACTCCACTGTCAGCCACAGTGCCAAACTTCTCGCCCAGAGATAATTTTAGGGAAAAAAAAAAAATCTTTCTCAACCATAACCAATGTCTGGCCCTGCAACCCTAAGGAACCCCGCTCCCTGGTGAGGCTGCTTGCAGACCATGTCAATTTCTCAGATTAAAATGGCTCTCCTGAAACTGAGCTCTGCCCTATCTCCAATTCCCAGAATTACATCCATGTTCTCCTGCCCTGGGGGGATGGGGGGGAGGGAGAGATGGGGGGGTGGTTATTGGGGTGGTGGTTCTAAAACACCTCTCAGATGGAGCCCTCTGCCAAATTAACTGCCACCCTCCTTTCACAATCAAAGGTGTTTGGAATTAAAACACATTTCTAACCAGAAGTGTTTCTAAAGGTGCTTTGAGTCAGGCGAAGGAAGGCCCCACACCCAGAATGGAAGTGCTAAACACAGCAACAGTTGCCCTAAAGGGGTCTGGGTCACTGGGGGGAGTGGGGAGGGAGGCAGGCTATCTTGCTCTCACTCCTCCACTAAGGGCAGACCTGTTCTCTGACCAGGCCATTCGGCCAGACTGGACCTCGCTAACGTCTGGTTGCCCAAGGAACTTTCCCTCCCGGGGTATCTGCTCGTCATCTTGAAAACCCCATCAGCAGATGGTGCCACATGCCTGGGGGGCATGCCTTTCTGCGGCTACACCCAGAAGGTTAGGAAAAAGCACTTCCTAGACTTGAAAAGGGTCGGTGAAGGACAGGAGCCCTACTCGCTCAGAGCCTGGGAACGATGTTCCCCAGCTCCGGAGAGTGGGTCACCGCGGGAGGCGCCAGGCAAGGAGCCGCATTTACCCAAACCAGATTCTTTGGAAAGCCAGGAGGGGCGGCGAGCAGAGCCAGGCAGCCCACCACCCCACGGGACCAGAAAAGTTCCCGCGAGCCAGGCGAGCCTGCCGGGATCTGTCCGAGGTGCTGAAAGGGCTCCCCGGGCCGCGGGCAGGCCAGGTCCTGCTCGCCCTCAGCCTCCTGGCCGCCCGCTCTGCCCTTCCAGCTTCCTGCCCTGTCCTCTTCGCGGTCGCACCGAAGCCCCCTCGCTTGCCCTCTCCCGCCGCGCGCCCTCCACTCTCCGGCACCACCAACTCCGCGGGAACCCGGGCTCCCTCCTGCGCCCCCACCTCCCTCCGGGATCCGCCGAGCCCCTTCCCCTAGCAACCACCTCCAGGGCGCCCGGCTGCCGGGCTGTCTCCGCGGAGCCCCCCTTACCTTTCTCTTTCGCTCACGGGAGCGGTTCCTCCTCTTCCTGTTGGATTCCTCCCTCTCCTTCTCCTGGAGGGCCTGCGCCTCGTTGTCTTTTATTTTCTTCAGCTGTTTAGCCGCTTGAGCCATGGCGGGTCACGGTGCTCCGGTCCCCGCCTCCCGGACCCCTCACGCTTGGCTGTCCAGGTGGTGACACCCTCCCCAGAAAGAAAAACAGGAGTCTCTGCCCCTCGGAGGGGGAGCTTCTTTCCGCGCCGCGGGCTCGGTGCGGCCGGGCCCGCGGGGGAGGCGGCTCGAGGCGCGCGGAGGGCGAGAAGCGCGGAGCCTGCCCGGCGGCCCCGGATGCCGCCTCCCGCCGCGGCCGGAGCTCGCTCGCCGGCGCCCGGCCCCGGCTCTGGGCTCGGCCCGCCGCCTCCCTCTCTCGGGCCCTCCTCCCTCTCCTGCGGCGGCGGCGCGCGGGGGGCGGGGCGGGGAGGCGGCTCGTACTGCGGCGAGCGGCGCCGGGCCGGGCCGGGTCGGAGGCGGACCCGGGCAGTTAGCGCAGGAGGGCGCGGGGGCCGCCGGCGGGCTGGGGCCGCGGCCGTCCCGGCGAGGCTCGGCGCGCTCGGCACCCGCGCTGGTGCATGGCGAGCCCCGGCGCGCAGGCGAGCGCCCGGCCGGGTTTCCGCCGCTGCAGTGAGCGGCTGCCGCCGGGCGCGCGGGCCCCGCGCCGTCGGGTGGCGGGGAACAAAGCCGGCCGCGCGGTCAGGAGCTGCCGGGCACCCGCGGGGAGCGCGGCTGCGGGAGGCGGCGCCGCGCCGGGGCAGCGCGGGCAGGCTGCGGCGCGCACCGGGCTCGGTGCAGAGGCGACCCCGCGGACCCGCGCGGCGGTGGAAGCGACAGCATCGCGGGGCGCGGAGGCTCGGCCCGCGCGACCGGGATGGGGGCGGGGGCCGGGCCTCGGGGCGCCCCCGGGCGGCCGCCGCTGCGGGGCCTGGGCGCGCCGCCTCCTGGTCTCCGCACCGTCCCGCCGAGGGCGCGCGGGGCCACCCTCTCTGGGGAAGAGCCGCTGTCCCCACGTCGCTGGCTTAGAGCTCGATTTGCCCCGTTCAGACCATGTGGGCCTATCATTTGCATATTTACCAATTATAGATGGAAAATGTGGCCAAGATGAAGTGAGCAGTTTTCCTTTTAGTTCTCTTTTGACGCGCGTGGAACTAGGTCTCTGCACCCAAGATCTCCCACCCCCTCTCCCAACACTCCCAACATGCTCCCTCTTGGGCGACGCCGCCTGTGCGTGTTCAGCTGTGAAGAGCCAGCTGCTTGGGTGGCTGGCTGCTTGGGTCACGCAGCCACAAGCCCGGGCTGGAGGAGAGGGAAGGGGCCTGAAGCTCATGGAACCATCTCCCTGAGTGACAGGCGGGCCAGCCAAGGTCTGGACTGGAGGCCCTTTCATTCTGGAAGGGTTACCGGTCTATTCCCTCCCCCCCCCCCCATTTGGGACGGAGCTCTTCCTCTATGTAGTGCTGCACAGAGGGGTATGAAAAGCAATATTTAAGAACTGGAGAAAAGTTATTATGAGATGGGCGCCACGCTTTCTCCCCCGAAGCTTGACATTTAACCAGTCACAGGCTACAGCCTAGAAAGTGGGGGTCTCTACTACACTATGGGAAAATGACTCTATTTAATTATTTTTAAGATTTATTTACTTTTGCATACAAGAGCTGGGGCACAGGCCAGGGATGCAGGGGGTGAGAGGATCCACCAGAGACAGAGTGGGGAACAGAACAGGCAGACTGGCTGAAATACACTGCTGAGGGGAGCAGCGGGCACATCAGGAGAGGTCTGCTGTGCCATGTGTGTTGCTCTCTGGCTGGGGTTCGAACTTGTGCTATACAGAGGCTGCGGATAGCTTCATAGTGCAGTGCTTAACACCTAGCACCACCAGGGAGGCCCAGGGAAAATGACTCTAAATGCGCTCTGAGCTGCAACCCCACTCCTTTCCTTACAGTCCAAACTCTGGGAGTGATTGAATCACCCACCTCCTCTCCAGCCTCCAAGCATTCCCTTTACTGGAATTGTCCCTTCTAATTCCTCCTTCTTCCCCTCCATTTCCCTGTCCCTACAATCCTCTCCACCCAGATGCTTGCCTAAATTGAAGTACTGGCTGAAACCTTGGCTTTGACATTGTCCTTTTCCATGGCTGAGTCCTGGACTGTCCCCTTTCTCACTCTCAGGCTCATCCAACTGAAATACAATGGGAACCACTAACCCAATCCTCTATATATAATTTGCATTTTCAAGTGGCCACATTTTTAAAAAATTAAAAGAAAATGGTAAAGTTCATTGCAGTAATATATTTTACTTAATTCAATATATCCCAAAATATTATCAGTTCAACATGCAACTGATACAAAATTGTTGGTGAGATATTTCACATTCTTTCACTAAGCCTCCAAAATTCCATGTGTACCTTACATACAGCACAGGTGAATTCAGAACAGGCACATTTTAGTTACTTAAGAACTGCATGCAATTTGTGGTTAATGCACTGAACAGAGCAGCTCTAGATTTTCTCCCCAGGCCAGCTCAGCCATGACCCTGGCTCTAATCAACCTGCCAAGAGGCACACATTTTATCTCTGGCATAGACCTCTCCTCTGAGCACTGGGCCCATGCCCCTTGGCCCCTCAGTCTGTTGCTCAGCCTTCCTGCACCCAATTCTGTCACCTGACAATCCATTCCCACAGTGCAGTCATGCTGATTTTTTCAAAACACAGAGATCTGTGTTTTGAAACACAGTGATCTGATGATCACTTCCCTGCTGAACAAGCACCTTTTATTCCTCTTGAGATAAACACATTGCTGGTGGGAGTGCAAACTGGTCCAACCACTATGGAAAACTGTCTGGAGGTTCCTCAGTCTACTAAAAATGGAGCTACCACATGACCAGCAATTCCACTCCTAGGGATCTACCCAAAGGACACAAAAACAGTGATTCAAAAGAACACCTGTACCCCTATGTTTATTGCATTACTCTTTATAATAGGTAAAACCTGGAAACAACCCAAATGTCCAAAAATAGATGACTGGATCAAGAAGATGTGATACATATACACAATGGAATATTATACAGCAATCAAAAAAGATAAACTAATGCCATTCGCAGCAACATGGATGGAGCAAGAAGGAATTATGCTCAGTGAAATAAGTCAGAAGGAAAAAGAAAAATATCGGATGGTTTCACTTACAGCAGGAAAATAGGGGAACCAAATTAAGACATCGGTGTAAAAAAAATAATAACAATACAAAACACAACAAAACAAAAACAGCCAATTATAAATCAGAGACATCTGTGGGGGAGGAGGGAGAGGGATCAGAGGGAGAAAGGAGGAGCACTGGAGACTGAGGTGATGGTGAACAGGTGCATTGGTGAAGGAAATTCCATGGGGACTACACCTGAGAGGGTGGGGGAAAGCAAATATTGTTTAAAAATGAACAATGATGTAAGAAATAAATTAAAAAATAAATTAAAAAAATCTTTTTATGCCATAAGAGGCCCGAAATAATCAGGCCCTCCTGGTCTACATGATACTGATGGTCCAAACTCAGCAGTTTTTCACTTTGTCAGTATTATCTTTGCTGTCCCTTGCCCAGACTGCTCTGTCTCCAGTGCTCCCCACCCACCCATGCCAGCCCAGCAGTCTAGCTAATTCCACTTCATTCACCATACTTCAAGGTAGTCTTCCTCAAGGAGACCCTTCTGGAGCCCAGACTGACTACCTTCTCATTTTATCATCATCTATACCTCCTCATACATCTGTCATGTAGGTTTACAATGATGTAATTGATTTGATTGATGCATGTCTCCCCCAGTAGACTTCAAGCTCCATAAGGGATGGTATAATGTCTGGTTTTGCTCACTGTGGTATCTTCAGTACCTTGCACAGTACCGGGAATATGGTAGTGGCTCTGTAGACATGTATTGAAGAATTTAGCAAGTCTGCTATGTGCTGACTTACCACAAAACAAGTAATCGACACTTATTGAGCACTTCCATTGCAATAGGCATTACCATCACCTTACAGATGGAGGGGCTGGGGCACAGAAAGCTTAAGCAACTTGTTTAAGGTCACACAGTTAGTAAATGGTAGAGTTCAAATTTGAGCCCTAGCAGTCTGGTAGACAGCATGCATATTCTAAACCATCTCATGCTCAATTTTCTTATCTATAAACATGGATATTGATAATACCTCCCCAAAGGACTCTCAAGAGGACTAGGGGTAAGAGTGACTGCGACATGAGCCAGTAAAACCGGAAGTGCTATACTGTACTGACTTTAGTTTCTTGATGGGAAGCTTAAAGAAGTTGGACAAATTGGTAACTGCGGTCCCCTCGGCTCCAGATTCCTGATTTCTCTTAAATAGCTAAATCCTTACTGGAAATTTTTGAAGATTAAAAAATATATATTTGAAACTCAAAGAGGAAGCATTATCATTCACAAACAGTGGGCAATGGATTTGGAGGTCCTGACTTGTTTCCCCACAAATCACCATTTACATTGGTGGCTCTGACCCTGATTTCCAGAGAACACAATAGGGACAAAAAGAAAGTCATGTTCATGTCCAGGGTTCATTCATTTGATAGTTTCCTTGCATCCTATTAGATGCAAGGGAGACTTAAGGTGACAGGGAGACTTAAGCTAAGAAAGTGGAAAGGGGAATGCGCTGTCTCGAGGCATTTGCTCCAAAGGCTGATCTAGACACAGGCAGGGGTGAGACTGAGAAAATGGGGCAGCCAGCCATCTCAGCGACTGCGGGGTCTCCCACCTCTGCTCAGAGGAGGGACCTTGTTGGGCACCTGTGGGATTCAAGAAATAACCCTTCCAGATACTCCCATGTCAACAGGCAACAATCATCACCATTTATTGACAGTTTGTTATGCCCTAGGTACTGCGAATTGTTGACATAACATTTATTTCTCATAACAAGATTATTGTTGTCCCAGTTTCCATAGGAGGAAGCTGAATGTGTTTACCTGACTTCCTGAGGTCACACATCCAATTGGACAAGTCAGATCCAACAGACCCAAGTTGCCTAACTCCACATCTGACCTGTAAGAAACCATTAGGTGATGATTTTGCCAATGACTCAACTGGCTCTCCTGCAGTGCAGAAGTAACAGTAATTGCTCAAGTCAGATATATCCCTGGGCTGGCAAACAAAGGGCCAGCCTAGTCCTCCAAGTTTGTGGAAACAAAACCCACCATGCCCCTCACAGCATGGAGGTTGAAGAGACTGTCCCTGTGTGGGCACCAGGGCCGTCTCCCAAGCTGCCACGCCCACATCTCCTCCAGGTGGTGATGCTGGGGCTGTGATCAGTCCTTGGGCTCTTGCCTTTTCTTCTTACACCAGAGTCCTGAATGCACTTTGATGAGGATGGGCTGCTCGCTGGGCGTACAGGGAAGTGGCAGTGGAAAGCAAGTTGAAACCCCAGCACAGGAGACAGTCCCTAGAAGCTCTTTTTCTTTCTTTCTCTCCAGGTGTGAGGATTACATAAGTAAATGCTATATGTCATGGGTTTTTTTAAATTGAGCTGATAAGTAAAGGGAAGTGGGTCCATTTGCATATTTTTGCTTTCTTCCCTGAGATTTTCAGCCAGCCCCCCACCCCATTCTGTTATTATGCGTTCATGCAACTAGAGCAATTTGTGTTCTTAAAAGAAACACTATTAATAATTAATAAAGCTTCCCAAGATAAAAGCTGCCTCTTGCACTAAATAATATAAATAGCAAAAAAATATTGAGTGTATCAGACATTCTTGTAAGCATATTAAACCCTAATAACTCCATGAGGGAGGGGCCATTATTGACATTTTACAGATGAGAAAACTGAGGCACAGAGAGAATGAATAACTTGTTCAAGATCGATGGCAAGCAAGGCATGCACCTAGAATTTGAAACAAAACAGTCAGCCTTTAGGGTCTGTGCTTTGACTACATTACCAGAGTCAACATCTTACACTGAGCTTGGACTTCGAAGGTCTCCTCTGGTCTGTGCCTGCCTCTTAAACCCTTTCAGGAAAGAAGGAGCCACAGAGGTTGTCCCACTGACCTTTGGGTCCAAACATCCAGCCAGGGCCACCCCCTGCAGGTGTTCAGTCCAAGTTTAAGTCAGGAAGGGTCAATCATTCTTAAGATGTGACTATAGAGGGTGAAAGAGGAAGGCAGATGGAAAATCAGAGTATCTCGGAATCTGGAATCATCTTCCCATTTCCCAACCAATGGAAGAGCTGGATTCCTCGGCTCACCCTCCCAGTGCCAGGCCAGGTCATTCCAGGTAGCCTGCCCAAGAGGGCCAGTTCTCTACTCCACACGGAACCCGACCCATCTTCCCAGAGTGTCCATATCAGCCCGGCTCTGCCCTCTGGCAAGGCTCAGTAATTATTCAAGCCTTTCTTCTGCGTGATAGCCCTTCAAATATTTGAGGAAAGCTTTCACTTCTCCCTTATACTTGTCTAAAATAATGTCAGGAGTTCATAGCAAAGGTGAATATTGAGCTCAGAATTCATCATTTCCTGTCCAAGGTTTACAAATGAAGGTGAAATATCATTTTAGTAATTGCATTTTGCAGGGTGGGATTTAAAGAGATAAAAGAGCATGTAAGCCAAGGAATTCAGAGAAAATAGAAAAATAAGAAGATGTTATACATTGGATTCTTGAAATGTTGTAATAAAATTTATTTGACTTGATACTCTCCCATCTGCTCTTCTAAATCTCAGGTCTTGCTGCGTCCTCTCTTCTTCATTTTTCTCAAAGGATGCTATTGTCTTCACTATGTGGGAGAAACGAGGCCACCTGGGTGAGTGTGGTTCTCAATTTCTACACATTCTCACACTTGTCTAAACCCACCACCCTCTTGTCAATGCTTTTTTTTTTTTTTTTTTTTTTTGGTTTATCCTCTGGGTTTCACCTCTCTCACCTCCTCAGGAAATGTGACTGTAAATCCCCCCTACCCTTGCCAGACCTCCACTGCATGCCCCTTCCTGCAGGTTTTCCACGATCCATGAAAGCACTACGCTCCCTCTTTCTTGTATAGCCAAACTGCCAGAAAGAGTGGCCAATGCTTTCTTACTCTCTCCTTTCCCTGAACTGTGCCCTGCACCACAGTGCCTGCAGTCCCATTTCCATCTTCAATTAACTCCCCGACCCATCTGACCCTACCACAGGCTTCCCTAGTTCTGAGGCCCTAGTCCTTCCTTGTTCTCCTGTATCTTGAACACACTTTTTAGGGATCATCAATAAAACCTTTTGCCCTGACTCTTCTCAAAAAGTCGTCTCAGCCTTGGCTCCATGTAGCACCCACGTGCCAATGACACCAAATCTCTAACTCCAACTTTGAGCTCACTCCTACGACGGAGACATGTAGTAAACCAGGTCTTCCTAGATAATGCCGTTGGTAGTCACAGACATGGTCACCACTCCTGGCATCCCTAGTGCCCAGTTAATGGCACTCACTACCATACCCCTATTCACCCCAGCCAGAATTTGGAATCCCGTGAGACTTCCCCTTCACTCATCTATATACTCCCAACCCTGCTGCCCACTTGATTCCAGAGTCTCTGGTCAAAATGAGATGTCAAATTTGAATGTGCACTCAAAACACCAAGGGATCTTGTTAAAATGCAAGTTCTGATTCAGTAGAGATGGATTGCAGCAGGTGTCCTCGTTCTCCCTGTACACAACTATCTCAGTGGGCCCAGCCTGGGTACTACCAGATCAAGGTGGCATGATCCCTCTTAATCCTCTCCCAAAAGGTAAGCCCTCTATGACCTTGATCACCTCAGATTCATTTTTCCTACAATGGTGGAATTGTGCGATAGGCACCCTTTCACTCAACATTAAGTCTGTGAGATTGACCCATGCTGTTGCACATATCACCAGTTTCTTCTTTCCCATCACTGTGTGCTCTTCCGTGGCATAATTACAATTTATCCATTCTCAAGTGGACGCACATTTGGGTAGTCTCCAATTTGAGTTACCAGGAATAAAGCTGTTATGAACATGGAGTTCATCAACCTTTCTTTTGGTAGACAGAAGCTCTCACTTGTATATCTAGACCCAGGAGTGAAATTGCTGGGTCAAATGGTATACATACATGGTTGTGAGTGCCTTATGATGGTTCAGCCAACGGCGGTGCCAACAGACTAAGGCACAGAGCCTGGGGGTGTGGTAGACTAGACTATCTAGATCTGTGTAAAGTCCCTCCATGACACACAAAGACAAAGTCATCTAATGACACATTTCTTTGGATGTTTCTGTCGTTAAGTGATGCATGCCTGTATTTTCGTTTAGCAGCTATTCCAAATAGATTGCTGAATGATTATGCCCATTTACATACATACCCACCACAAGGTAAGAAAATTCCAGTCATTCCACATCCTCATCCTCGTCGGCATTGTCATCATTTCTGAGTTTGGCCTTTCCAGTGGGGTGGAGCTACCCTGCCGTGGCTTTCATTTGCTCATTCTGACTGAAGAAGTTGTGCATCCTTCTTTATGTGTATTGGCCATTTTAATATTCCTTTTTTTGTGAAGAGTCTTTTGAAGACTTTTGCTCATATTTTAACTGGATTGATGATATTTTCCTACTCACACTCTGTCCAGTGAGCTCCTCCTCATTCTTGTCCCACTTGGGGTCTCTTTCAGGAGCTCCAGACGCGGCAGGAGGGTACCCTTCCCCAGCCTGACCAGCCGGCCGAGCTCCAGCCCACCTTGTGCCCTGGTGCAGTGTCCACACAGCCCAGCCCTCGGCGTGCTCACTGGCGGGGGTGCCTCCTGCCTCCTAAACAAGGTGCTGCAGATGCTGTGCGTGGCCTACACAATAGAAACTGGTGACGGCTGATTTGAGGGAGTGGGAAGACACAGCAGTTCTGAGAGGGGCAGGGAGATGAGTCAACAGAGCTGAGAATGGCTCCAGGACTAGAGAGTTGGCCACTGGAACCTGGGCAATTGGCTCACCCAGAGGGAGAAGGAGCCAGGCTGGGACTCTGAGGGGCTTATTGGCCTGTGTGTGTCAGGGCACGGAGCACGGTGTCTGCCGCAGAGTACGTGCCAGTCAACAGTGTGTGAATGAAGAGTGATGAGGGGGCCTCCCCGGTGGCGCAGCGGTTGAGTGCTGGGTTGCGAAGCTGCCCGCGGCCTCTGCGGCGCCGGTTCGATCCCCGGCTGCTCCCCCGCCACCGGAGGAGGGTCCCACATGGCGCGCAGACCCCTCCTGCCACCCGCTGCTCCCCTCAGCAGTGTACTTCGGTCCTTCTGCCTGTTCTGTTCCCAGCTCTGGCTCTGGTGAATTCTCTCACCCTCCCGCGCTTCTGACTGTACCCAGTGCTTGTATAAACAAAACAAACAAATTAAAAAAAAAAAAAAAAAAAAAAAAAACCATGCCTCTAAAAAAAAAAAAAAAAAAGAGTGATGAGGAAGGAAAGAGGCTAATGGCCCATAATAGCTTGACAGCACCCAGCCAAATCTGATTCAAAAGAGGGTCACCATCCTATTTTAGGATTTCAACATTTCTTGCCCTTGTTTTTAGCCTTAGCAGTCTCTAGCTCCTCCCCTCTCATCGCCCCCAGCCTTGCCCAGGCCTTCACCACATGGCTTCAGAACAAACGCTAAGTGCCACTGAACTTGGCCATCAGGAACACTCCACACAGTTGATCATTTCAGCTTCTGCAAGCACAGAATTCTCTTGGCTTCCAAGATACCTACCAGCATGGTTCTGCTCCAACTTTTCTGGCTGTTCCTTCTTGCTTTCCTGCTTTTGAATATTGGGCATTCCCAGAGCTCTGTCCCTAGACCATTTTCCTCTGCCCACACTTGCATGGCCTGGTGGGTTTAGCTCCATCTGTCTGTGTCCACTCCCACACGCTCTTCTTCAGGCTGCTCTCGCCCCTAAATCTGGATCCAGAGTCCACCTGTGACGCAACATCTCCATTTGAATTTCCAACAGTCTGCTCTAGCCCAAGGCTTCTAACATGCCCAAAACAGAGTCCCTGACACTTCCCCACATACTGTTCCTCCCACGGTCTTACCCACCCAGGTAATGGCAACTCCAAAAACATTGGGGTTCTCTTGACTTCTCTTTCCATCACATCCCACATGTAATTTGTCCTCCAACCCCTCTGACTCTGCCTTCAAAATTCAACCACATGTTACCTGCCCTTCCCCCACACTTGTCCAAGCCAGCACCATCTCTCACCTGAAGAACCAAACAGCCTCCTAAATATTCCCTGTTCTCTCCCTTGTCTACCTGATGACTATTCTCAAATCTGCAGCCAAAATGGTTCTGTTAAGAGAGGTTGGCTACATCATACTTCTCTCTTCAAAAGCCTCCAGCAGGTTCCCATCTCAGGGTAAAAGCAAAAGCTGCTCCCCCAAACCCCATTACCTCCCTAACCTCTCCAACTATACTGGTCCATACATACACGCACATCTCTACCTCAGGGCCTCTGCACCAGCTCTCTACTGCATTCCCTTAATACCCATCTATGTGGTTCATTCACTCATTTTCTTCTGATCTTTGCTCAAAAGTGACTGTCTCCAAGAGGCCTTTGTACTCACTTGCTAGGGCTGCCATAACAAACAGAGTGGCTTAAACAACCGAAATTTATCTTCTCACACTCTAGAGGTTAGAAGCTCTCCATCATAGTGCTAGCAGGGTTGCTTTCTTCTGAGGTTTCTCTCCCGGATTTGTACATGGCTGCCTTTTCCCCAAGGCCTCACATGCGTTTCCCTGTACCTGCCTACATCCTCATCTCCTCTTTCTATATTGTAAGGTAAATGGTTTGGTAAATGGTTTTCAGGCTTTTCTACCCTCCAACCATTAGGATTGCCCTCCCTGATGGGGCACTTATAGTTGTTACATTGTTGCAGCTCACTTGTTTACTTCTGTGGGGCATGGGAGGAGTATTTCGAGATAGTCACCCAGAGAAGCAGAAGCAAGAGAGAGGCAGGAGAACAAAGGAGAGAAAGAAGCCGGAGAAACCCAGAGTGAAGACTTGCCTGGGGCCTGGAGGCCTAGCAGCCTCCTGGCCCCGGGGTACCCCTGCCTACCATGTACCTGGTTGCTGCAATGCATGTAAAGCTCAATAAAAACCTGAGAAAGCCACCGAGGCTCCACGACTCTCCTTTACCCCAGCTGTGCAGATCCTAGAAACCTGCTCAGTGGCCTTCCTGCCCCTACATATGTCAACACTAGTCATATCAGATCAGGGCCACCCCAGTGATCTCATTTTAACTTAATAACCTCTTTAAAGACCGGGTCTCCAAATAGACACATTCTGAAGTCCTAGGGATTAGAATTTAAACACAGGATTAAAGCGAGGGGGTGGCACAATTCAGCCCATAATAATCTTCCTTAACCACTTTATCTAAAATTTTATTTTATTTTTGCCATCAATTAGAAATTTACTTGTTTTTAAAAAATCCAAATGCTGGCTTTGTCCTGAAAAATTTAACAAGTTTATTTATAAAGTTCAACTGCTGAAAGGTGTTCACTGAAGCCTTTTGACTTGCATTAATGCTTTATGATCCTGCATTTATATTAAAAATTCACACACAAATGAAAATGGAAAAACTGCCAATAGTTGATTTCCGCAGCCTATTTTTCCACTTGCATTCGTATACAGAGGTAACTTCTGACCCCATGGAAAAAAATATCTAATGTTCAGAAGAACCAAAAACAGGAAGAAGGAAAAAAATTTTTTTGAGAATGAAATGCTGCTCTTAATAGTGGCATCTTAAGCACATTCTCCAAGTATGCAACATGCTAAATGGATGTCTTTTGGCATAATTGTTACACCTTTGGCATGGACAGCACACAGGCTGGTTTCTTCAAAAGGCCAACCTGATAGGCTCCTCTTGCCTCCTGCAAGATACTAATAGCTGCACTCTGGAAGGGTGGATCTGTGTTGTTGTTGTTTTTTTTTAAGATTTATTTATTTTTATACAAGAGCTGGGGTACAGGCCAGAGACAGAGCAGGGAGCAGAACAGGCAGACAACGGAAATACATTGCTGAGGGGATAAGCGGGCGAGACAGGAAAGGTCTGCTGTGCCATGTGGGTATCTCCCTGGTAGGCCAGGAATCGAACCCACGCTGCAGAGGCTGCAGACAGCTTCACAGCGCTGCACTCAACCCGCTGCACCACCCGGGAGGCACAGGGCAGATCTGTGTTGAAGTTCTGAGCAATTTCTAGCACCAGACACTGGAAGAGGAATGTGCAATTAAGTTCAATTAAGTTCAGTGGACTTGTAAGATCTGGTTTCACAAAGTGCCACAGCACCTGTCCTGGAATCATGCAGTTTCTTCATCCCTCCAATAGAGGGCGCACTCCGGGGAGCGGCTTTTGTAATTAGTTGCTTCCTCAGTGCTGGTCCATTTAAGGGCAGTCAGCTTTCTCCCTGACATGGTACAGAACCCTCCTTACTTACCTGCCCCACTGCCCTTTCTGCTAGAGCTCTGGGAGATACAGGGCTCTGGTGTTAAGAGGCCCCTGGGAACACAGTTCTTGATCTAAAATTGTATTCGCCTGTGCTCCACATACTTCATCTCTCCCTTTTCTGCTTACATTTTACTCCTTACACTACTACTGTCTGCCATAGTGTACTTTTTAAAAAGATCGATTTATTTATGCATCCAAGAGCTGGGGTGCAGGCCAGAGATTCGGGGGGTGAGAGGATTCACCTGAGACAGTGGGAAGAGAACAGGCAGATTGACTGAAATATACTGCTGGGGGGAGCAGCTGCCTCACCATGTGGGTTGCTCCCTGGCTGGCCGGGGATCGAACTTGTGCTGCCTAGGCAGCAGATTGCTTCATAGTGTGGTGCTTTAACCCCTTGCACCACCAGGGAGGCCCCCTGCCATAGTGTTTTGTAAGTGTGCATTGTCGTGCTCAGCTGTCTCCCCCACTGGGATGCAAGCCCCCAGCAGCAGGCACTTTGGCCTGCGTAATCATGACATTATCCCTAGTGCCTCTAACAGAGTCGGGTGTGTAGCAGGCACTGAGTTAATATCATTCACTTAATTCATTAATTAATTAAAGTCATGCCTGATTTTTGCAAGGCCACCAAAATACCCTGGTGCTCATATTTCTGTCTTTGATTATTTTTATTAAAGATTTTTAATGAGCTTTGAAAATAGACTCATCATCTAAAACATTTGCCATCGTTAATGACATGCAATTGCTCATTTATGAACAGACTGTTTTCTCCCTGGTACCTTATCCCTTAATCCAACTGCACAAAGCCTTTCATTTCTTAACCTCTTTTCTGGCACCAGAAGGCAGACAATTTTTCCCTCCTGCCCTTCTGTTTGGTATTTTAAAAACGTACCCCAAGAAACATAGATGCAGTTTTTTCCCCCCTCTGGTAAATTTTCTGTGATTGTGGATCTTACATTTAAGAAGACTCAATATATAAAAGGCTTAAAATGCCAAAACTATTAACTAAAGAAAGAGGGCAAAAGGAAAAGGTGATTGCTTATTAATGATGCTTTTAAAAATTATTTCTTCTTAAGTATTCAGTCTGGTTTCCTTAGTTCTGGTTTTCCTCTCATTTTGTTTGTTTTGCCTTTTTTTTTTTTTTTTTTTTTTTGGCACTTTAAAAAGACAGGTTTCTTGGGTAAAGGAGAAAGGGGAAAAAAAGAGGCACCTGCATAGACACAGGCAGGCACAGAGCTGCTGCTGCCTTGTTGAAAAGAGAAGCTTTGTTAAAAGAGACACTGCATAGACACAGGAGGAATTCCTCTCCTGCTTTTAAACTGAGGATGGACTGAGCGCACCTTTCTTCCCTAGAGAACTAGTTAGAGCACTGGTATTGCACCAGGTTAGACAGAGCTGACCTGGCATTTCTTGGATAAAATGCCTTTTCTTGACCTTTTTCATTTTACTCACAAAATTTCTAAATGTCTACTCTGGGTTTCCAATTTTGGAATCGGGGGCTTGTATGAGAACAGGGCAGCAGGATGGGGGTTTAGGAAAATGTGACCATGTCAGGGAGGAAGGCAGTCTCCACAGCCTGGCTCCCCAGAGCCTGGTGTGCTCACAGCTTCTTCTGGTTTCCCCTGGGACCCAGGGGCAAACCTATCATAGAATAGGCTCTGAATGTTCTCACCTACCATCCCTCTCGTTTCTCAGGATTTCACTCGGGGTTTCCATCATTAAGAGGGGCTTGCTGCAGCCCCCAGGCTGATTAAAGCACAGCATCAGAGCCAAAAGTCACCTTCAACATCCTCCAATTCTCATTTTGCAGAGACGGAAACTGAGGTGCTGGGAAGGTATGTGACTTGCTTCTAGCCACCAAAGGTGCCCAGAGGGACCAGGAGAGAAGGCCAGGTTTCCCTGAGAGTCCTAGGATTGCAGCTCTAGGGAGCATGTTGCACCCAGAGGAGACAGACCTCTGGAAGCAAGTGGCAGGTAGCAGGTGTGTGCTTATGGGTTTGAGGGCTAATAGTCACATTTAGTCATTGAGGTGCAGATTGCCAAGTGGTGTCACAGCCCAAGGTCCTGCCTCAAGCCAAGAGTGTCACGCAGGTTGCAGGAGTGGAGTGGAAAAGCTGCCATCAGCCTAGAGCACCCACGCACACATGGTCTGGAGACAGGCCTGGCACAGGCAGGGGAGAGAGGACAGTATGACTGCCCAGGAATCTGCTCTGTGACCAGAGCACGTGACTCACTGAGTCTCAGCAGGTGGAAGCAAGGCCATCTGGTCTCTCTAGTCCCATTGCGGTGCATCTTTAGCTCAGTCCAATGCTGGCACAGTAGGTCTCAGTGTTTGTTGAATGAATGAATGAATGAATGAATGAATGAATGAGACATATTTACATGTACACAATCATACACAGCCTCAAAATGACAATCAAATTGTATGACCATAGCAGACAATTAACTTTTCCAGGCTCCGGTTCCCTCATATCTAAGATGAGATGCCTCCTTCCTCTAGCCTCAAATTCTAACATTGTCCAAATTGAAAGTAAATTTCTCATTTACTGATCAAACGTAACTGCCCGATACTTTAAATGTATGCATTGAAAGAAATATATAGATATTTCAACATGAAAAGTTTAAAATGTGTCTGAATATAAGCTGCAAAATACTGTTAACCTTCAAAGGTAGATTTGGATTGGTTTCTAATTAAGCAAAAGGTGAAAGGTTCTTTGGGTGAACAGGCACCCCTAGGTGAAAATAGAAGTAAATAAAGGTCAGTAGAGGTAGGGCTTCAGGGAGCCAGCCATCATCTAAAGAATTTCAGAAGAAGGAAGTGGGAAGAGGGCCTCCCCGGTGGCGCAGCTGTTGAGCGCTGGGTTGCGAAGCTGCCCGCAGCCTCTGCAGCGCCGGTTCGATCCCCGGCTGCTCCCCGCCACCGAAGGAGGGTCCCACATGGCGCGCAGACCTCTCCTGCCGCCCGCTGCTCCCCTCAGCAGTGTCCTTCGGTCCTTCTGCCTGCTCTGCTCCCCGCTCTGGCTCTGGTGAATTCTCTCACCCTCCCGCGCTTCTGACTGTACCCAGTGCTTGTATAAATAAATAAATAAATCTTAAAAAAAAAAAAAAGAAGGAAGTGGGAAGAGGAGTAAGTCACAAGAAAGAGAAAACAAGAAGTAAAACATCAGTGAGAAGAAATGAAAGCAAGTGTGAAGGGCAGGGAGATTTTAGGGCCAGAAAATGTAAGTTATTTAACAGGCAGAGGCTAATTCATTTATTCAAGTGCTTATTGAGTATTTCTATTGCTTTGACCAGTGCAAAGTACCCTGTGACAGCAGTTGAGCAGGAAAAAAATCAAGAGGCCACGAGAAAAAGTAAAAAATGGTTTGAGATAGCCTACAGGTAAAATGGAAATATTTCCATACAATGGAAATCTAGACAGTCCTTAAAAATAACAAGGCAATTCCCCATGTAGTGACAGATACACAGGACCTCTCCAAGGTGGGGTAAGTGACAAAAATGAGATGAAGAACAGTGTTAATGGCAGGTTTTCAGCTAGATAAGAAAACAACAGGATAGATAACCACAACATGAGAGATACACACACATTGTAGGGTGAATGGTTTTCAGGCGTTTCTGCCCTCCTCCATTAGGATTGCCCTGCCGGATGGGGCACCTACATTTGTTGTTTACGTCTGTGGGCCAGGACAGGCCGTATTGAGGTATTCGCCAAGAGAAGCACAGAGAGGTAGGAGAGAGAAGGGGAGAAAGAAGGCCAGAGAAAGCCAGAGTGAAGGCTTGCTGGGAACGTGGAGGATACATACATCTTTGTGATACATGAGTTAGTGCTCACATATGTGAGTTAGTGCTTTAGTTTTCTTCAGATAAATAACCAAAAGTGGAATTGCTGGAGCATATGGTGATTCTATTTTTAGTTTTTTGAGCACTTCCATACTGCTTTTCATAGTAGTTGTACCAATTTACATTCCCAGCAAGGGTTGCCTTTTCTCCACATCCTTACCAATACTTGTTATCGCTTATCTTTTTCATAATAGCCCTTCTAACTAAAGTGATGTATCTGATTTTGATTTACATGATTTGCTAATGATTAGTGATGGTGAACATCTTTTTATACCTGTTGGTTATCTGTCAGTCTTTGGAAAAATGTCTATTCAGAACATATGACCATAGTTTTTTTTTTTTTTAAGATTTATTTATTTATTATACAAGCACTGGGTACAGTCAGAAGCGCGGGAGGGTGAGAGAATTCACCAGAGCCAGAGCCGGGAACAGAACAGGCAGACGGACGAAGTACACTGCTGAGGGGAGCAGTGGGCGGCAGGAGAGGTCCACATACCATGTGGGACCCTCGCCCAGAGGCCAGGGATCGAACCAGCGCTGCAGAGGCTGCAGGCAGCTTCGCAACCCAGTGCTCAACCGCTGCGCCACCAGGGAGGCCCGACCATCAATTTTTTTGTCAGTGATTTGGATGAGTGTAGTGGCAGGAAGGCCATTGTGCAGGTTTCTATGATTCGAACAGACCAGGCAGGTAAAGGAGAGTCCTGGAGCCCTTGGTGGCTTTCTCCGGCTTTTATTGAGCATTTACATATAGTCCCGCAACCAGGTACCAGGCAGGCAGGGAGGGGAGGTGGTGGTGCTAGGCCTGGCAGGCCTCCAAGTTCCCGGCAAGTCTTCAGTCTGAGCTTCTTTCTCCCCTTCTCTCTCTCCTGCCTCTTCTGCTTCTGCATCTCTTGGTGACTCTCTCAATACTCCTCCCATGGCCCACACAAGTAAACAACATAACTTATAATAATGTAGCTAATGCAGGTGCCACATCAGGCAGGGCAATCCTAATGGCAGGAGGGCAGAAAAGCCTGAAAACCATTTACCCTACAATGAGTTATTTCTATATTTTGGTTATTAATCAGATATCAGCTACATGACTTGAACATATTTTCCCCCATTCAGTAGGTTGTCTTTTCATTTTGTTGATGATTTCTTTTGCCGTGCAGAAGCTTTTTAGTTTAATGTAATTTCACTTGTTGTTTTTTTTTTTTTTCTTTTGGTATCAAATCAAAAAAATCATCCCAAGACCAATATTGAGTTGTTTGTTTGGAATTTCTTAACTGAGCTGCTACTGGGGAGGGGCACAAAACAGGGAAGGGGAGAGGAATTTAACTTTTCATTATACACATACCCTTTTCATGCAGTTGCATTTCATTAATGTGTGGATATCTTTATTTACTTTTAATTACTAATTAATTGCTGCTAAAAATGTAACTTTTCAATTCTTTGGTTTCTCTTGTTTTTTTTTTTTTTTTTTTTCCTGTGACCCTCTCCTGGAAAGTCTCAATCATCTCCTTGCAGGATCTTGATGAGGCCTTCTTGTTCATGTCAGTGTAAGTTTAGTTAAGATGATCTACTTCTTTTCTACTCTGCATTTATCCTTTATCTGAGCACTGTCAGCAACCTGGAAGCTCGTCTCCCATCAGTCATTTGGCCCTGCCCTGCCAGATGGTAGATGGGTTACCTTTCTATTGGTAGATGGGTTTTTAGACTCCCCAAACTGCAATCAACGTGATCTCTCAGAAAATTTAGGATAAAAAATTAGTTTCTATCTCTTTTGTTGGATTTTTCCCTTTTTAAAGGAAATTGCAATAGCATACATAAATTTTACTACTTTAAGCATCTTTATGCTTACAGTGACATTAAATGTATTCACATTATTGTGAAACTATAAAGTTCTAAAGAACTTTATCTTTAATAATGTGAATGTGCTAATTGCAGAATATGAGAAATATGTGATATGTGATGTGATATGTGATAAGTCGTCACAGAAGACTCATCTAAAATGTATAAAGCACTCATACAGATCAATAAGAAATAGACAACTCAATAATGCTAAAGACTTGGACGCTTCACAAAAGACTAATTTCAAATAGCCAATAAATCTATGAAAAGGTGTTTGACCTCATTAGTAATCGGGAATAGGTAATTCAACCACAAAGAGATCCCACTGCATATCCACTAGTGACAGTATTAAAATGATTAAAAATATCAATATTGAAGAGACTGTTTAGTAATAAGAACTCTCACACAATGCTGATGGGAGCCAAAAATGGCAGGGTGACTTTTGAAAACTATTTGACATGATCGGGTCAAAGTTAATAGCTACCCTAATCCCCTCTTAGGAATATACCTAACAGAAAGTTCTGCAAATTGCACAGGATATACGCACAGGATTAAATACAACAGTAGTATCGGGCCTCCCGGTGGCACAGCGGTGAGCGCTGGGTTGCGAAGCTGCTCGCGGCCTCTGCGGCGCCGGTTCGAGCTCCCCGGCCACTGGAGGAGGGTCCCACATGGCGCGCAGACCTCTCCTGCCGCCCGCTGCTCCCTCAGCAGTGTACTTCGGTCCTTCTGCCTGCTCTGTCCTCGCTCTGGCTCTGGTGACTTCTCTCACCCTCCCGCGCTTCTGACTGTACCCAGTGCATGTATAAACAAAACAAACAAACAAATAAATAAATAAAAAAACATGCTCTATTAAAAAAAAAAAGAAAAAAAAATACAACAGTAGTATCATTGCGATAACTCTAACTAGAAACAGCCTAAGTCTATGTCAACTTTAGAACATATACCTTTCATTATAGTCATAAAGTGAAATATTATACAACTTTGACATAAATGAACTATAGCCACATGTACCATCATGAACAAATCTCACGAACATGTTGAGGGAAACCAAATACAAAATGCATGATTCCATTTCTATGATGTTCAAAATCAGGAAAATGAAACTATGGTGCTTAACAATGCTCACCTAGGTAGCAAAATAAAGGGGAAATTAAATATTTACCAATAAGTCTAGTGATTATCTTTGCTTGGGAGAAAAGATTTGTCAATTAGTAAGGGGTCTTGAGAATTAGGTCAGAGGATTGTGGGTTGCCATTCTATTTTTCTGAACTGCTTGCTGTTTATAGAAGTATACACTTTAAGAGATTCATTAAGTTGTACATGTTTTATGTATTGTATTTTCACAATAAATATAGGCATAAGAAAGATGCCAGAGATCAAAGTACCTCTTTTCTGGGTATACTCATCTGTGTGTGATGTGCTCTGAAGCTGCAGAGGAAAGCATGGTGGGCAGGAGCAAGCTAAAGATAGAGCCACACCTCAGGGACAGTGGAGTCCATTGAAAAACTTCTATTCTTTTAAAGATTTATTTATTTATGCATACAAGAACTGGGGTAAAGGCTAGAGGTGTTGGGGGTCAGAGGATTCACCAGAGACAGAGTGGGGAGCAGAACAGGCGAATTGACTGAAATACAATGCTGAGGGGAGCAGCGG
Organism: Talpa occidentalis; assembly: GCF_014898055.3. NCBI lineage: Eukaryota > Metazoa > Chordata > Mammalia > Eulipotyphla > Talpidae > Talpa > Talpa occidentalis. Next base: position 117,529,446 of record NW_023604295.1, read on the forward strand.
GGGAGTCAGGGGAGGTCTGCTGTGCCATGTGGGTATCTCCCTGGTGGGGATCGAACTCGTGCTGCAGTGACTGCAGATAGCTTCATAGGCTGCATCTTAACCCCTGCACCACCAGGGAGGCCCTTCATTGAAAAATTTCCATGTGAGTCTTTTTTACTTTGTTTTTTTGGTAATTTTAATATTCACTTCTGGGCTCTTTAAAGTTGTTCTTGCAGTATTCCATATTAGTCCATTTCAGGTTTACAACTTTTAATCAAGAGCATTTGAAGATGTCAAATTAGGAGTTCTGGCCAGTTCTAGTTATTTTCCTTAAATGGGAGCTAGACAGGCTTTTTAAAAAAATCATGTCCTTGCCTTTATAAAGAGGTCCTTGCCTTTATAAAGATTTCATCACTGTCTGTCTCCTAGTCATTATATAACTGCTTTCATTTTCTTTGGAAAACTGATCAAATTTAATCCTTCTAACATGACTACAACTGCTTTTCTAACCTCTTAGAAAGAAAATAAAATCAACTAGTCAACTATTCCATAAAACACACCAATTAGAACTCGTTTGCACAGAACCTCAGGTCTAGCTAAGAAATTTTCTGTATGGATGCTTTCTTTATTCATTCCCATTTTGTAAGATACTTTAAACTCAGGACCCCAATTTTCAAAAACAGAAGAGTCTGGGGCCTAGAAAGCTCTTTAAGGCCAACTTAAATAACTTGAAAGGTGCTTGTGTCTCCCAACATTAGCCAGATGTCAGTTTTCAGTATACATATCCATATAATTCCCAATGAACTATACCAGTGCTGCAGTACAGGTGATTAGCTTTCTTAGTCCATTCACTTAGCTTTGCTTGCTCATCTTTGTGTATGCAGAAACTGAAAATAGTTGGTAAAAAGGGATCACATCATCCTAGAGAACATTCAATTTTTTCAAGTGTTGCTTAAATGTGGCTTTCAAAATGCCTATTTAGTAAAGTTAAATGAATGCAAAACCTTCTTTTCTTGCTGACGAGAATGCATATTTCACACTCAAAAAAATTATTCACTATAGCCGCAAGAAAACAATTCCCTGTCTAGTGTGTTAAAAGATCTCAAAAAACCAAAGCCCATCATACTCCAGGCCTTTCCTTAGGTAAGGCAAAAATCATAGCTTCCATCTTTTTTGAGGCTTTATATCATCTATTTATCAGTATTTAGGCTCCTCATTAATACAGCAGGGAATCTCAGTAAAGTCCAATTTGTAGTTGTCACTCTGGAAAGAGCCTTGGGTCTGTGCTGTATTATGTAACCATACCAACTTACATAATAAAACCATTCTGCCCCTTAACGGGAAATTTTTAACGAATGAGTTCGATTTTGTTCTGGGGACTATCAGCTTTTAATTGGATGACATGCTCAAGAAGTCTAGATACTTTCCCTCCCCCCACCCCCACCCCACCAGAAAGTTACTCTAATGAGCTTGAGTTCATTTACATTTCATTTGAATTTTTAGATTTTTTTTCCAAAGTCACATCAAGGACATAGAGCTCTTCCCGCAACTTGTTGTAATAACCCTGTTTATTCGATTCTCCCAAGGACAGTTATTTTTTTTTTCTTTTCACTCAGCCTTTCCATTACCATCACTGTTGACCCATTATCTGGTATATTATGAAGACTAGGATAAAACCCATCCACAAACTGCTCAGACTGTCATTTGAAGAACCTGAAACATTCTTGCCAAGAACGCTTGAATTGCCAACCTGACAGACTCTAGTACTCAGTGAATACACACAGTTTTCACCGTGCTAAAAAGGCAGCCAGGCAGTACCTGAGATGCTCCGAGCGCTCTTATAGGTGTGAATCCTGGAACCCTAGTTACAGAATGCATAGCAATAGATTCCAACATTGCCAGCCGTGCACTCAGCAATACACACATTAATCAAGGGCACCGTCATTTTCTTCCCACACCTACCTTTTAATTATATAGTGAAAAAATAAAAGGGTTAAGAAGTACAGTGTATAAGACCAGTTCCTCTACTCAGAACATTAATCAGTTGGCTATAAATGGAATTGGGGAATTCAAAGTGTACTGTAATATATCAGGAGGGGGTTAACACTTAAGTGTGTAGTCTCTCCTTTGTAGAAAAACCAGTGTTGCTTTGTTTAATTCACTTAAAGCAGGTATTCTGCAGCAGCAAAGGCAGTTTTCAAGACAACCCCTAAAAATGATACGCAGTGACAGTGTTGGGTGCAAGTCATGGTTACTTCAACAACCAAGAGAAACAATTTTTCTGGAGATGACTATCTGACCTGAAACTTGCGTGGTCTGGGTTATTTTGAACAAGGGTCTGCTATATACTATTCATGTACAGTTCCTAAATTCCTCAGTGTGAAAGGGCAGCAGATAAAGTGCAGAGGCCACTAAAACTTGAACCTGCCCCACCACCCTGCCCCAAGAAGCTATCAAACCAATTTTCTAAAATCTTCATTATACCCAAAATTGTAAATGAGAGTTAAAAAACATCAACAATGATCAACGTTCAGGATTTTGACTTCTGGAAAATCTTAATTACATAATCAAGCAATTTGAGAAAAAGTTTTCATTTTTCCTTAAAAATCAGGTTACATTAGTAAGATTAATAAAAAAATAAAAACTACTCCTATGTGATCCCAGTCTCAGAGCTACTTGCATCTGCAACTGTATTTCCTTTTTTTGATTGCATGAAATACAATGCTTTTAGGTTTTCAAATGGACTTCCCTAAAAAAAAAAATCCAAGGGGAGATTTCAATGTCATTTTCTTTGAAAAGAAAAAAGTTGGGCCTCCCAGTGGCGCAGCGGTTGAGCGCTGGGTTGCGAAGCTGCCCGCAGCCTCTGCAGCACTGGTTCCATCCCCGGCTGCTCCCCGGCCACCGGAGGAGGGTCCCACATGGCGCGCAGACCTCTCCTGCCGCCCGCTGCTCCCCTCAGCAGTGTCCTTCGGTCCTTCTGCCTGCTCTGCTCCCCGCTCTGGCTCTGGTGAATTCTCTCACCCTCCTGCGCTTCTCACTGTACCCAGTGCTTGTTTAAATAAATAAATAAATCTTAAAAAAAAAAAAAGTTTATACTGTTGGCATTTAAACACATATGAATGAAAACTGTAATTTCAAAGCAAAGTTCATGAGCTTGCTATATAAAGAGGAACCCAAAAGGGCTAATGTTTTTAAGCCTCTGAGTAGAAGAATTGGAGAGTTTGAAATATTTGGAAGGCAGAAAAATTCCACATGCAAGACAGACATCCAAAATGGCTCAACATAATTTATTTTTTTTATGTTAAAATGTACAGAGTTCTTTTGAAAGTACTTGCTAGAAAGGGGAAAAAAAAGTGATATTACATACAAGGAGAGGAAGGGAGACCAACTGGCCCAGGAGCGCATGACATGGAGAAATACAAAGGCATCTAGGCACCCCTTCCCCTTAGCTTACAAGTCACCATGAACAAAGTACAAAGAGGTTACAAAACAGGAAAAGCAAATATAAACAGACAGGAATAGACTTAGCTTCATTTGTACATGCGGCTTTTAGAGGCATCTGGAGCTCTATTCACACACTCTAGAGATCTCTTTAAAGAGAATTTTTATCTTTCTTAAAATAGTTTTTAATATTCTACAACAAAGATAAAAATTTTAAAGATGGAATGAAATGAAAAAGCTCTTATTTTAAAAGGCATCAAAGTCACTAACAGTGAGTTTTTAAATTTCTTTTTTAGAAGATTACCCAAGTTATCTTGCTAAAAATACATTTTTTTTAAAACAGAAGTGAAAAAATGACAGGTACCAATATTACTGTGTTGGATAATTTCTTTTATAATATAGAAAAGAACATTTTCTCTACAATAGTTCTACAGTCACAAAAAGGCTTGTGGAAAAGGGAGCTGCCCGATTGAAATTTTTTTTTTTAAGAAAGAAAGAAACCAAACACAACCGCAAATCAACAGAAATTGAATTCACGGCCCTCATTTCAACAGCTTCTCCTTCTGCCTTGACCCACCCTCCTCCCAATATACCTCCCTCCCGACCCACCCCATCCCCACCCCAACCAGGAAGCAATGACATAGCTGAAGATGTAGGGAGGGGGCAGCACAGTGCACTTTCTACATAGATGACTGGGAACCGGAATAGTATATACAGAGAAACTGGGTCCTACACAGCCTTGCACATGCTAAGAATCGAGAGCGGCAAGATGTGGAATTCTGCCTTTTCTATCTAACACATTTAATTGAGAAAGTCAATTAAAGTGTATTTAAAAAACCAACAAACCTGTGCATTTGAAAATTTTAATGCCTAATTAGTACTTCAAAAATTTATCTATATAAAATGTACAAATAAAGGAGAGAATTTAATGCTTACAGGTATTTCTTTAAGCAGTACCTCCCCCTTTTGGATATTTGACTGCACATACCAAGTGGTATAATAGTTTCCATCTTCTAATGATGGAAAATTATATATACATACATATATATATATGTGTATGTGTGTGTGTATATATATATATATATGTATATATATATATATAAAATTTACCTATCCCTGGAGCAAGTAATAGGAAGAGAATGGGCAAACTGGCTGCACAAGAGAAAAGAGAATGGAATTGGGAGTAACACAGAAGCTTGCTAAATCCTGCTATCCAGATTTGCCCTACTATGCTGGTGGTTGGTTTATCCCTCTTCTCTTTAGCCACTCACAGGAGAGGGGCTGGTGCACTCTGATTCACAGGGGGGGTGATCTCAAGATCTCAAAAGAAAAATGCAAACTAGAGGTATGTATCATTGAAGTAGCTATAAAACTCATCATGATCTCTCTTACAACACACATTCTGCATCATCTCTTCCAACATAAAATAACCAGTGTCAAAGGTTTGTCAGGTATTTTTCAAATCACTGAAATGTACAGTCATTCACCACCACTTTATGTAACGATGTAAGAGGCTAATCAACGGGGATTGCTGTTTGAGTTTAATCGGAGTCAAAGGCTCAAGAATCAAGACCCTTAGCATCTCAAAGTACATACTAAAAACAAGAGGCTGCGTGGAATCTGTGCATTATGGCTGATTCACCAGGTGGTAAAAAACAGAGGTCAATTTCTTCTTGATTGTAATTGACCACCTATATTCCTCCAAGGCTGGAGTAGGAATGCAAACAGCTTTCCTTTGAGAGATTCTGCTGTTAATTGAGACTTACAGTATTTTTGTGTCTCTGAGTGCTGAGTGGGAACAGTTAAAAAAAAATTATATTACACTTGATTTAAGAAAACAAACATTTCAATGAAGTCCATCTATAAAGAAACATTCTTGGGGAAAGGTTTCAAGAGGGGTATGTGTGTGTATGTGTTTGTGTGTATGTGGAGGGAGTGGAGGGGATTTTAAAAGGAGAAGCATTTCCTGCCTCACTTTATTAATAATAATAATAATAATAATAATAATAATAAGTTTAAGGAGCTTGGGTTGTTCTCCATGACCCCATCCGAGTCTCCCATAAGTGCCTCCTGCTGGAATGAAGTAGGAAATGAAAGGTTGGGTTTGGAGGAAAGGGTCTGGTTAACCCTCGAGATGTATATATAACATTTAAAAATGACAACATTGGGAGCTGCAAACAGTGAGGGGAAACATACATCTTAAAATAAAACGAAGGTAATTTACTTTTACACAAATTCTGTCCATGTGGTGTATAAAGAAAGTAAGGCTCTTTTTAATTATGAAAAGGTTTTTGTGCATGTTTCCCCTATCCCCAAATCCATTTTTAGATGAGTTCTATTGTAAAATGTTCAAGATTGTGAAAAAAACCAAAACCCAGAACAAAATGAACCCAAAAAAAGAGAAGACTGGGTTTTCTAAAAAATAAAATAAACCAAAGAAAAATTCCTCTAAATCTACAGCAATATTTTAACTGGAAAAAAGGTCCATTTTTCTCTGGTTTGTCAGTATAAAAGGTTCCTTTATTTATATATATTTAAGTTTTTAATTGCAAGTTCATCTTGCTCATCTTCTCATGTAAGGTCCATTGAGTGACTGCTTGGGCACACCAGCAGCATTCATGTAGCTATGATGGGAAGGGCCAGTATACATCATGTTTCCATGAGGGTTTGGCTGCATAGGCTGCTGGGTATAGGCCTGGCTCCCCATCATCCCCATCTGCATCTGCATAGGATACTGTGCTGTCTGGTTCATGTAGGCAGGGTTACTATGGTAACTGCTGTTCATCATGGGCTGTGTCATTCGATAGCTGTTCATGGCATTCAAGGTGTTCATATTCATGGAATTGACATTATAGGCAGGGGTTGGCATTAAATTAACCCCCATGTTCATGCCACGCTGAACAGCTAATGCACGAGGGCCAGCCTGCATGGCAACCGCTGGTGGGCTGCGGCCATACAGCTGCTGTTGGTGAGCAGCCGCAGAGGGCAGTGGTGCAGATTTGGAGCGGATAGAAATGTGCCCCTTGACTGGCATTTGCCCTTGTAACCTCTGAGTGTGAGGAATGCCAATATTGGTGGCAGACATGTTGCACTGTAGCAGAGGTGATGTGAGGTTCATGGTGGTGGATGCCAAGTTTGGGGGTGGCGTCATGGTGGCTTGTGCTTGAGGGGTCCCAGCTAATGGATGAGATGGAGCTAGCTGAGCCAGTCCTGTATTAGACAAAGAAACACTGGTTGCATAGGAAGTCACAGCAGGAGAATGGCTATAAGGCATGGCATGAGGGTCCATAATGGTGTTAGTCAGCTGCTGCAACTTGGCTAAACTGAAGGTGGCTGATGGTTGAGAATAGCTGCCAGCACCAAAATCCCCTGGAATCCTCTCATAGATACTTATGTTTCCAGTGCTTCCAGACTCTGGTATCTCCATGATCATAGGCGCTGGAGTGAAACTGTTATTCATACTACACTGTGAGAGGGAGGGCTGCTGCTGGGGTTGGGGTGGAGGTTGAGGCTGCTGGGGCTGAGGTGGCGGCGGCGGCTGCTGCTGCTGCTGCTGCTGCTGTTGTTGCTGCTGCTGCTGTTGTTGCTGTTGCTGCTGCTGCTGCTGCTGCTGCTGCTGAGGGGGTGGAGGCTGTGGTGCTGGTTGCTGCTGCTGCTGCTGTTGCTGCTGTGGTGGTGGCGGCGGCGGCGGCTGCTGCTGGTTACTGGGAGGCCTCTCGACCACACAACTCTGAGGTGACTTGATGTTGCAGTTGGAGGCAGGCTGGACACTGCTCTGCTGCATCATGCTGCAGCTGTTGCCCATGTTTGCCATTTGCTGAGTGACAACACAACTGTTCTGGGTGAGACTGCTGGAGGATGACAACCCACCATAGGAGCAGCTGCTCTGGGAAGAGTTATTTCCACAAATGCTGCCGCCCATTGTGGAATCATAACTGCTAGGGTTCTCATAGTTTTCTGTGGTGCTCTCAATGCTGCCCAGATCACTAAAGCCACTGTCCACCACCTGCTGAGAATGGTCTGATACGGAAGGCACATCCATCATGGGGCTGGTCTCCATGTTCTGCATAGAGGGTGCGGACAGGGATCCTTGTTCCGGGCTGATCTGGGTATAACCACTTTCAAGGGCAGGCACGTTGGGGCTGCTGACAGAACGGACTGACTGGCTGGGATGAGACTGAACAGAAGAGAGTGGGCTATTATGTTCTGAAGCATGGCAGTCTTCAACCATTGACATCTGAGGGTCTTCATCAGCCTGGGTGTAACTCTGCAGGGTCTGACAAGCTGCAAGAGTTTCTTCACAGTCCTGGTAGGCTCCCTCATGCTCATTGCTTTCTTCTTGGGTCAAAGACTGCACTGCTTGTACAGTTTCCAGGTCCAGTTCACTATGAGGAATCTCTTCTTCCTCTTTTAACTCAATTAATTCTTCTTTAGAGTTTGAATCTTCTTCATGATCATCCTCAGACCCTGGCATATTCTCTGATACCACAGATGTCTCATGGGAAGTCTGTTCATCTTCAGAATCTGGTTCCGTTTCATCTTTATCCTTTATATTCTCCCTACTGCTCTGCATATTAGTATCTAAAAAAGACTCCTGGCCACCAGACTCCTCCTTGACATTTTCTCTAATGGGCTGCTCCTCTAACTCTTTTTGCTTTGTGGATTCCAGATGACCATCATCTTCATCATCTGCATCATGGTCTTCATTATGGTTTGTCTCTACTGCCACTTCATCCTCTTCCTCTTGCTCTTGTTCTTCCAGTTCTTGTTGTTCTTCCTCTGATTGCCTCTGCTCTTCTAAGACACGAGGTTTCTCTTCTTCCTCTTCCACCTCAGGCTCTTTTGTTTCAGTCTCGGGACTATTGCTGCTATCCACTGGAGAAGTCGCTCGAACTTCACTGCTGGTTGTATCTTCTTCTTCTCCTTCTTCAACCTCTTCTGTTTCCACAGCTATCTCCTCTTCTTCCTTCCTTTCAGTCAAAGGCAAGTCTTCTTTTGGTTCAACAGTTTCTTCATTCTCTTGAATTTTGGGTTTACGTCCGGATTTAGGAATGGGGACAATGGGCTCAACAATGCACTCTTGAGTAGAAATGGGTAGGATTTCCCGATTCAACTTAAATCCTGGTTTGCGACCAGGTCTTTTCTTCCAGTGGATTGGTTTGCGGCTCTTGCCTTTGGGCCATCCTTTTTTCTTTTTCATAGGTGTGGATGTATCTGGCTCAAGTGGAGAATCCTTCACATCGCATTTTCTCAAGAGAGATACTGGCTTTAGAATAGGAGTGTCTGTAAAAGGGGATTAAAAAATGTTACAAAAACTTATAATTTGCAGGACCTTTTCTGAGACAAGCATGTACAACAGAAATAATTTTAATAATTGTCATAAACTTCTGATTATCTTCAGCTTAAGAATCTAAAGGAGAAACCTAATTAAGGACATCTTCTAAAGTCACACAATGAATTGACAGAACAATGAGAGAATCCTGGCCAATATTCTGTTACCATCCACAAGTCAAACAAAGCCAGTTCAAATTCATCACTACCACCTATACAGCTTTGGGAAATTACTCTTAAGATTCAACTTCATCATCTACAAAAAGGAGATGAAAGCTTTATAAAGATGTAAGATGTACATAATAGGTACTTATTACCAGTTGTCTTTACTGTGTTACAAATAAACTCATTTTTTCCTGTTTGCTTAGCTTCCACAAAGCCATTTCTTCATGAGCCAATATCTCCAGGCCATGATTAAGTAATCCTACATGAATAACTACATAATCAATGTGTTTGTATGCAAATAACTACAATACATTAGTCCTAGACAAATACTGATTTGAAGAAGTTAAAGCACCAAAGACAATGGTTTATCAGAAATAACCTTGATATTATAGCATTTTCTCACCATTTATTTTTTCTATTTTAAAAAATTGGTGGCACAAGGGGTTAAGCATAGCACTGTGAAGCTGTCGCAGCCACTGCAGCACAAGTTTGATCCCTGGCCATGGAGCTGATCCACACGGCACAGCAGACCACCTGCCTTGCCCACTGCTCCCTTCAGCAGTGTATTTCAGTCAGTCTGTCTATTCTGTTCCCCACTCTGTCTCTGGTGAATCTTCTTACCCTCACACCTCTGGCTTGAACCCCAATTCTTGTATGCATAAATAAAAATTGTAGTAAGGTATACACAGATAAATTTACCATTTTTAGGTATATAGCTCAGTGTGGCATTAAGCACATGCACATTCCCACTAATAATTTTTAAAGATTTATTTATGCATATAAGAACTGAGGTAGAGGCCAGAGGTGTGTGGGGTAAGAGGATTCACCAGAGACAGAGTAAGGAACAGAACAGGCAGATGGACAGAAATGCACTGCTGAGGGGAGCAGCGGGCGAGTCAGGAAAGGTCTGCTGCACCATGTGGGTAGCTGCCTGGCCGGGGATCGAACTCGTGCTGCAGTGGTTGCAGATAGCTTCATAGGTTGCGTCTTAACCCCTTACGCCACCAGGTAGGCCCCCCACTAATTTTCAAAGGCAAGAATAGGAACTTGTAGGGTAAGGGAAAGCAAAAAAAAAAAAAAAAAAAAAAGTACAGTTAGCAGTAATACTTGAAAGTAAACAAGAGAAATAACTGCGTAAGAAAAAAATTGTCAAATTCAAAAGGAACTTAAACAAGGAAGGGATACTTTACTAGTCCGCACTGATCCAAGATAGAATTGTAGTAACATGCCAAATTTACAAAGTAAAATTTTAGTTTCTTAATTATATATCTGAGAATATAACATACTAGAAGTCTGGAAAGTCATTCACAATAAAGCAAAGAACTATCATCTTATTGCTACATTAAAAATATTTATTATGTAAAACTAAGAGAATGAAGAAAATACAAATTATCTACAAGATTTGAAGTTGGGTGAATTTATTTTTTAAAGGAGTCTAAAAAGCTTAACTGTAGGATTATATACCAAGGGAAGAAACTGGATTCCTTCAAATTCACCCAGCAAAGTTAAAAAGCTGAGTTTGACAACCTGCAAGGCAAAAACTGCAGATGTAGGCAACATATCTGCCAAAAACATTAAGGTAGGATGCAAAAGACTAGTTTTTGACTAAGCTCATATATGAGTATAGATCTCTTTATCTCTAAAGAGGAAAGGACAATAAGATTACTTTAAAAGTAAAAGCTGCATTTTTAGCTATGTGATAAAATTTAACTTACTAAGTAACTTACTGCCAGTTGAGTAAGATAGATGAGAGATGATTCAGATTTAAAACAAGTCAAATTTATATAAATCTGATCTTATTAAGAACCATCTTCTTAGCACTCATTCATTTACAAGTATTTATTGAGTGCTTATTTTAAGCATACAGCAAATAGCAAAACAGTCTATACAGAAGTGCATAGTCTAATAAACAGTCTTTAATTATCTTTCTGATGCTAAATCTAATCTACCCATTAATTAAAGATTCAGATAAAGGCTAATAAAGCATTAAGGAAAAAAACCAAACAGAACAAAACAAACAGACAAAATATTTCCTAGTAGGCAAGATAGTTTCTGCAGAGACAAAGACAGCCCTGAGTGGAAGGGGAAACTAGAAAAAGGACTTCAAAAGGAGAGAGGATTAGATGAGAAGGAATATACTTGATACAACTTTTTAGAAGATTATGAAGTTGTCCTTTCTTAATTAGTGGTTTTTCTTTTTCAGCCTTTTTGTTGAAGGGTTTGCAGCTCACTGTTGTTTCTCTTTAAAGACAATAAAACTATAATAAACAACAGTTTTGTAAAACATACCATCAACATCATCTGACTCTTCATCATCGTCTTCATCTTTAGATTTCCTCTTAGAAGAAGATCGACACCTGAGAACATCTTGGGAGGACAAACGAAAGTATCCTCGAGAGAAGAGTTCACTTTCATCCTCTTCCTCCTCTTCTTCATCAATTTCAAAAGTAGGTTCTAATCTTGGCATTGGCCTCTCAGAGTCAGAATCTTCAAAAGGTTCATCTAATACCTCTGTAGTCTCAGAAATCGTTTCTGTGACTACACTACTATTGTGGTGTTTACGCTTTCGAACTCTCCTTCTTCGATGAAGAATTGGTTTCTGTTTAAAGCAAAAATGAAAGTATTTATAGCAATGAACACTACCATTTCTATTAATAACATGATTAATAGCTTTTTAAACCCTAATAGAATCAGCACAAATAAAATGAGGACGTTGTTTGCCAAAAGACACTCTGAACGTTATTCCGAAAGACTACAGTAGGATACCATCATAGATATAAAGACGTTCGTTGAATAACTTAAAAACAACTTTGTAAAATCTCAAACATGGACCCTAACATTGGCATGTCTAAAGAGCAGATGCTTTAACTCCCTCATTAATAGTTGAGTTAAATTTTGCATCCCATGGAGATTGACTATTTCAGTACTCTAATGGCAGAGACTGGTTCCTTATAACTTCTCTTTTCCTCAAGAGAAAAAAGGAATAAAGCCACTTTCTGTTTGTTTTATAGCTCTACTCTGAAGGTCAGAAGAACTATCAGTAAAGCTATATGCCATTTTCATGAGTTATTCATAGTTACAGTAGAATATGGAAATAGAGAGCAAATAGTATTTACTTGATGTTAAAGAAGCATTTCAAAAGTAAAATAAATCTGCTATTGGAATTTGGTATACCAGTCACAATTTTATACTAGGATTGACCTTATACCTTAAAACACAATAGATATCACCAAACAATAACGATAATGCACCAGAGGTTATCTAACCCAATTCCTTCATTTCTGTAAGGGATGTAGAAGTTACAGAGCTTACTCAAGGTTACACTCCAGTCAGTGTCTAAATGGTTATAATAATAAATACAGTCTCTGTTGCCAGGTCAAGTGAATTTCTTAAAGAACTTCAAAAGTATTTTGTATGTGATCTCACTGCCTGTGTTAACAGTCCTTTTTTTTTTTTTTAACATAGGAAAACAGCATAACTCTATTTTATAAATAAGCAAGGTAAGCCTTAGGATGACAAAGATATATTCTTCATGGTCACATAATGAATAGTGGAGCTAATCAGCGTTCAATTTTTCTACACTTCATATTTACTAGTGTTTTCAGTTGAGAATACAATTTTCAAACTAGGTTGACATGGTCCAACTCTTCGGAGAAATGGAGTGATTTCTAGGACTGGGCCAGAAAATATACAAGATGAGCCTGGAACATCTCACAGCATCAGAAAGTAAGGAAGAAACAAAAATTAAAAAAAATCTCACAATGATGCAAGTATGTATGTTAAAGAGATACAAGAGTGAAACAAAGTTCCTAATGGCCAAAAAAGGAAAAATTTTAGTAACAAAGTGGTAGTACTGGATTATAACTCAAAATCTAAAGTAAATATCGATGACCCCATACTGATATAAATAAATACTTGAATAAATAGATAGGGAGAATGTAACAAGTCTCGCAAGCAGAATTCCTTATAATTAATAGAGATATTTGCCCTTAAAGAGTAAGATATAACACTCTGTATCTTAACTGTGGGTTGTGGACAGTGACTTCCTTCCAAAGAATACAGTATAGAAAAGAGGTAAACAGAAATTAACTCTGTAGTGAAGAAACCTGACAAACACAATGACTAGTCAAGTGATCAAGGTTAACAAATAGTAAATAACCTTCTACTTGGGGTGTGTGTGTAGCTATATGTGTGTATGTGTATATATGTGTGTGTGTATACACACACACACACACTCTCTCTCTCACTCATAGATAGTAGTCCTCTTTATATGATATAATCAGAATGGCACTTAACCTCTGTGCTCTTAACAGGGAAAACCAGATATGGAGAATATAGGAACTCTATACTTTCTTTGCAATAATTCTGTAAATCTAAAACTGTTCTAAAATTAAAGTGTATTTTTAAAAAGTAAATAGTCCTTCCCCCTTTTTCTTAAGATCCTGCTAAGGAAAAAAAAGATCTCATTGCTTTGGATGATAGCTGTTGCCACTCTATTACAGGTGGCTCCATCCAGGACACCAACTTACATCAGTCCAGCTGGCTTAAAGTTCAATCCACAGTCTGTGATATTTCTGGTATATAACTGAACAGAATTCGTTACCATCATCACACAGCATTTATTAACAAACTGGAGATCATGCAAACTATGCAAAATGATAAAATATAACTTAGAAAATACTTTTAAAACAAAGTTAAGTCAAACCACTGAGGAAGAGATAAAAGAAAAGTACAGGGAAAGCACTTCCTCCAACATAAGATGAATGGCTTCACTCTGTGCTTGCCAATATAAATGACTATTATGTCCACTTCCTGTTGAACAGTGTAGTATTTTCTTCTCCTTTTCTAATATGAACATTTCCAAATCTGAACATACTTTCAAAATAATTTAAAATTCCTAACAGCCATCATTTGAGTATCAAACCAACAGGTTGAAAAACAGTTAGTGAGATTTTATGACTTCTAAGCTAATTCTCATGAACTAAAGTTTAAAAAAATAAAAATTTCTATGTTTATTCTTTCAGAACTCTAGGATGGAACAAAAGTATACAATAAGCTTGCAACTGGAGGAACAAAAGACATGTCGAAAAAATGCCTCACCTTTCGCTTCAATGTGGGCTTTGTAAGAATTGGTGGTGAGTTGGACCGAGGACTTTCCGGCTCTTCCTCCTCCTCACTACTCTCACTGAAGCTCCTGAGGAGAGCCCTGTCACCATCGCTGTAGCGACGGGGCAGTCTATCATTGCCTTCAGGTAATCTACACTTCAGAGTCTCAGGGCTTTTCTTTAGCTGACCTCGCCATAGCTCAATGCCCTCACTTAGTCTTCTTTTGGGAATGTCTGGCTTTCCATCCTGGCTTGGCTGTTCCTGAGAGGTTGCCAACTGTTCCTCACTTTCAGCGTATTGTTCTTGGGAAGTTTCTGATTTTTCCTCACATTCTCCATATTGCTCCTGAGGAGTTGATGTGTCTTCCAAGAGCAGTTTAGAATCTTTATCACCAAAACGTTCCTGGGCTTTTCTGTTCTTTCTCCCCCAGCGGCCTCTCCGAGATGGCTGATTATTTACAGGAAGACTATCACAGGGAAGGACTTGTTTGTTCAAACGTGTAGAACTGGCTGGCACCGTAACTTCTGGTTTCTTTTCACTTTCAACTGAAGAATAAGAATCCTGTTCTTTGTTTTCCCGAGATGCAGACTTTCCCACCTGATTTTAGAAAATAAAACCATGCTGGTTAATTTTCAGTTTCATTTGACCTTTTCAATACTAAGAAAACAACGTTTTTTAAAAAAAGTATTCATTACTGTTAATCCTCATTTACATAAACTTATGAAATATTATTACTATAAAAGTCATTTTACAAATGAGGTGACTGAGGCCCCCAAAATTTAAGTAACTTGCCCAAGTCATGCAACAGCAAATGAAGAATCTGAGATATAAACCCCAACAGTCTGACCTAAGAGTTAGCTAGCACTTTTAAATACTATGTAATACCATCTTGAAAAAGTGACTATTGTTCTTATAAATGATAAATGAGACAGTTTATAAATTTTCTGAGAAGTAAAAACTTATAAACAGAGAGGACATGGGCTCTGGGACATAAGGAAAGGGGGTGTCTGGAAAAAATGAGAGAAAATTTCTGTGATTTTGATTTATTCCTATTCTGAATATTTCAATTTGTAAATCAAATTACACTAAACACAGTGCATGCACTTGTTTATGTTTATAAAAACAATGTAGATTTTAAAGGATGAAAGCAGCACTGTTTTAAAAAATAAAAAAAGAAAGGTATGCATCACACGAAAAAAAATGCTGAGAACTATATAATTAGCCCCTCCTTCACCTTTTAATGGCTAACACCACTGTATGTTCATTCAACTATCTAGTGTTACCAGATACCATACACGTATATATTATTTCCTTAATGTTTTACTTTAAAGAAAATGTATCCAATTGCATTTTTAATAACAGTCATTCAATTCAGATTCTTCAATTAAGATACAGTTAAAAATTTAATTGGCCTGGTGAGAAATATTCAGCAATAAGAAACATAATAAATATAAAGATATTCTAATAATCCCAGACTTAAAATCACAAATAAGTAAACACAACTCAATTTTGTTCCTGAAATTTCCATAATTAAAAAAAACTCTGAGATCCTCATGTGAAATTACTGTGTTGGTTTAGGATATAGCATGTCACATGAAAATAAAAAATCAAAATCAAATACTCATGAAAACAAAAAATATATATCTTCCTGTACCAAAAACAGAGATTACCCATACTCTTACACTTGTCTCTAGTTCTCTTTCCTGGCACTGCGGCTCTTCATTTTCTCCTTCTTCAGCCTCCTCCTCTTCCTCTTCTGACACAACAGAATTGGAGACTATGACAGGAGTCCAGCGCAAACATTCTGGATCTACATCTACAGGTCGCAAATTCAGCTGAAGCTTTGCCATGTGATCCTGGATAAGTTTTTCCCGGCGGATAATCACAAATCTGAAACCAGAGAAAAGTTTATAGCAGTCAACAATACAGAAGGAACAGCTAACAATGAACATGTAGCTAAACCCCCAGAAAGCCCTGGAGGTGATGATAAATGACTGAAAAATAGCCTGTCCAGGAGGATGAAACAGAGAAAAATGTCACCACATGAGACAGCTAAGAAATACAAAGCTGAAGAAATACATCAACCCAACTAGAACAACTGATGAAGTTGTTTTAATCACTCATTGTCTCATACTTTCCACTGCTAGAATCTTTGCTATTCTCCTGCACTCTATCTCCTATTCTTCATCTATCTCACTCAAAGGCCTCCTTTTCCAGTTTCCTCTTCCCAAACACTCTAGATAAGAGTAAGCTGTCTTTCCTTTCACCTGTACTTCATTTTATTCCATTTATATGAAAATTTAATGTGGGTGTATTTTATCTGACAGTATTTCTAGAGTTGTTATTTTTGTTTTATAAAGAAGCTCCCAATACTAAGGAATAAAAGATTCAGTAGCTTAGGTCCAAAAGTTAAGAAGACCAGAAAAATAATTAAAAAGAATATGGTCAGGGCCTCCCCGGTGGCGCAGCAGTTGAGCGCTGGGTTGCGAAGCTGCCCGCGGCCTCTGCGGCGCCGGTTCGATCCCCGGCTGCTCCCCGGCCACCGGAGGAGGGTCCCACATGGCGTGCAGACCTCTCCTGCCGCCCGCTGCTCCCCTCAGCAGTGTACTTCGGTCCTTCTGCCTGCTCTGCTCCCCGCTCTGGCTCTGGTGAATTCTCTCACCCTCCCGCGCTTCTGACTGTACCCAGTGCATGTATAAACAAAACAAACAAACCAGCAAACAAATAAATAAAGCATGCCTCTATTAAAAAAAAAAAAAAAAAAAGGTTCAAAAAAAAAAAAAGAATATGGTCAACAGACAAAACAATGTAAGAGAAAATAAATATGGTCAATAATATCAAATATTATATAGGAAGGAACATGACGTTTCAACAGTCGCCAAGAGTACATATATTGGTTTATGCCCTTTCATCAATAACTTGGCTGCCTGATCCAAAAACTTCTACCTAGTTATCTTTCAAAGTTATACAAAGGGATGTGATACTCACTGGTCACTACGGAAGTCCAGCATTCTTAAGTGGTGGAGTGTGGAAGTAATGTCTTGAGGGCAGATTCCAGTTAATTTACTTAATTTTTTAATGCTGATTTGCTTGTCATTTTGGTGGTAAAGGCACTCCAATATTACACTTTTCCAATAAGCCATGTAGGAAAGGCGACCAAGATCAGATAATGGTTTTTCTGGAGACCCAGCTTGGCCTTCGCGCTTTGATAACAAATAACCTAAAGAAACCCCCAAATCATAAATATGCCAGAGAACATACAGGCTAATTAACCAAAATAATAATCCCCTCTTACACAAACAATGCAGAGGTAATAATAAGTTCAAATAAATTCCTTCAAGAAAAAGAACAAAATTTCTTTAAAACAAATTAGAGGGATTATGTAATTTTTAATCACTGAACATTAGGGTAGCATTATTTTTCAATAGTTAACTCATATTACTAACATATTCAAACTGTTACAACCAGAACTTCTTATTAACAGGCTGCATTAAGATTAAGGCAACAATGTTTTTTTATTTACTGTACTAGTGTCAGAAAACCCCTGCATCTTTTATTTGGACCACTAGATGGCAACAGCTGTATCTGAACTGAACAATACAAAATAATGCCCTATCTTTAATGTAATCCTGTCTATTAAGATTGTGGTTCTTCTGTGAGGGGATTAGATGACGATTTCTCACTTCAAATCAAAACTATGCTCACAATTACTCTAATTCTTGGTGAGCAAGAATGTCGGCATGAAGGCGTCACTGTGAGTATGGTATTTGTCCTCTTGTGTAGTGCAGAACTCTCAAGAACAAGAACAGATAAAGAAACTTAAAAGCAGTATAGGAATGGCAATGTGGGAAAATACATTTTATTGGGAAAGGTAAGTGAAAACAAGTACTGTAATCTTACAAACTGTTGTTTGTATATCTCAAAAAAATACTAATCAGCATAATTAAAGTTTCCCAACTTTGCTATATGATGGCCTGAGTCCAATCATGAGTCCTATTTCAAAACAACTATATAAAGGAAACAATCTGAATTCCTTCCTCTGCTAGTAATCCAAAAAGGTCAAGAAATGTATAAAATAATAGCACACATTTCCAATAAAATATGGTCAAGATTATAGCCTAAGGTCAAGTAGAAAAGCTTCCCTGGTTCATGTGAGAATTAACTTTTTAACAGTGGTGATATAATTATCTGATATTTACCTTTATCAAAATCCTTGGGTTGAACCAGAATTTCTGAATAACTTTCTTTAAATATTATAACTTTTAGCAATAACTAAGGGAAAGTATTCCTTCAAATATCACTATTTTATAATAAACAAAACTTATTGCAAACTACATTACACATTCTAATTTTATCAATGTGTAAAGGAAAATACAAATACTACAATGACTTCTTTAGAACTGTTAGTTTCCAATTTCTAGCTCAGATTATTTCCCATATTATTTACTTAAAAATTTTTTTATGGTGCATTGCATATTTTTAACCACTAGGTAGTGCCTATAATTATAAACCAATGCACACTATAATAGGAATAATAAAATATTATTACTCAGATAATTGTATAACAAAAATAGGGCAAGTTCTGTAATTCTTAATACTAATTTAAGTAGTTATACAATGTGTCTGGCATTGTTATAAGTTAGAATTATTGCATAAAGCAGCTCTATTGTAAATTAAGTTTAAATTAAAGGCTTTTGCTATAGGTGATACAGAAATTGATATTCAATATTAGTTATTTAAAAAATTTCATGCCCTTAAAATAATCTTTAAATACATATATATGTAGTTAAATGATCTCATAAATTAAAATGCAATTAGAGATATGTCCAACCAAAAGAAAAATAAATTCATGGCTTTAGGATTTTAAAGTCCCATACAGTAGTATGACAAAGGATACTAAACTAACAAGCAATGAATCATCTACAAATCTACGAAAATATATACACAGAATGTCCACAGAAAGAGATAATGACAAATGATGTTATAATCCTTACTGAAATCGATGAGAAACCTGCCATAGCCCTTACGCTGGTACTGGGGAAGAATCATGATACAGGAAACATTGTATTTCTGTTGGCAGTGCTTTTCCTGGTGGAGAAAATAGAAGACAAGTTTTAAAACAACAGACTGATAAGATCGAACCATAATGCTAATTATTAAGAAACAAAGACTAACAGTCAAAACCACAGTCCTGGCCTTTTGGGACTAACAATGCACATCAAGGAAAAAATAACCCATTGGGAGGAGACAGGGAAACGTTAAGTCACTGCAGTTACCCACAAAACAACCATCTCAAGAGGATAAAAGCATAAAATAAAATGATGCCATCCAATACCATCGGCAACTCAAAAACAGTATGTCAATGCCTAAGATGAGCAGAGGAATCTGAGGTCCATTCAATCTGCAAAGCTACAAATGATGAGTCTGTGCCACACTCTGCAAGTGGGAAGAAACTCTTTCAAGTTTCTTTTATTTCCTGCTCTGGTGCTCACAGGGCAGTCCTATCTCTCTATTGATTGTAACCTAACTTTACAAAAAAAAAGTCCCAAAATGTTTTTATAAATCAAGCAATATATGTTAAGTTATATTTAACTTACAGACTCTTATAAGGTATCACTTTCTATTTAACTAATTAATATAATTAGATTTACCATGGGCTTGCTTAAATAAAAATACATCTTTTGTTATTTAATAAGTCTTTTACTCCCCAAAAGAAAGGGAGATTAAAAGAGAGAAAATAGCCTTTAATAAAAATGGCTTATTAGTATTTCCATGCCTAAAATTCAAATTAGAATGAGAAGATATAAACTGAGAAAAAAGAACTCAGAGAGGTAATGACTGTTTATTTCACAAGTTCTATCTATTATTACCAGGGGAACAGCAGTCATTTAAAAACTTCTCCTCTGGGAGTATAACCAGCAGTCTATGTTCCTAGGAGAGTATAGTCTGTTGAGTGTTACTAGGCACCTTCTAGCACTTGGTGAGTTTCTGAATATTCCTTCTGTTTTCTTTTCAAAAAGCTAGGTGACAGGAAGAAGTTGCTACATCCTTTAACGTCCCCTAATGAGAACCAGCAAAGATTGTTTCAGGTTTCCATATGAATTCAAATTTCAAGCTGATATACTTACTTTAGAAAAGTAGCCAACTAGGTGGCAGCCCTTGACATCATTCTGTGTTAGTACGTAAAAAAGAAATGGCTCCACATCATAATAGAGTGTTTTGTGGTCAAGAAACAACTTTGCCAAGAGACACAGGTTCTGGCAATAAATGGTACTCACATTCCCATCAACCTAGTGGGAAAAAATAGAACAGTCAGCAGAATCTCTCTAGTTTCTAGATTAATATGCCTCAGTTACAAGCACCTCTAGGTATCCACAGTGTGACTACCAGAAGTTGTCAGAGATCAGAACACACTGAAACCTGGAAGTTATCCCATGCAACAGCATAATTACAATACCTGCTGTGGACATCTAAATATCCAAAATACTATGGCTTCAACAAAGCATAAATAGCTAGACAAGGAGGTTATGATCATTTAAAAAACAGTATCTTTCACTATTAAAACAAGATTGCAGGAATCCTACAGATGCAAAGCTGATCTGAAGTATTTAAAACAGAAGGATCTAAACACAACCTCTCTGAGAATACATTTGTAAAGCAAGGTATAACTATAATCTCATGTGTGCCACCAGCCAGAAACAATGAAGTCTGACACCCATGATCAGATTTACCTCGAAATAAAGCTACTTGAGGGAGTATTAACTACTGTCAGAAACACCAGGTATGCTCCCCAGGTAGCAATCTGACAAATGAGGTATTTCTTGGACTCACTTGGCCAAGATCTGTGTCTTGGAATACTACCCCTGTGCTCATAGAGTTGCAGGTTTGCTTTTAAGAAAATGCCAGATGATGCCTACATTAGACCCCAAGACACAGACATTTCAACACTTTGAAACATCAACAATTTAAGCAATTTACTATTACTTCTTTTAAAATGCATAGCAATATAACTTGAGAAACAATTTCAAGGGAAAAAAAACCTGAGTATTCTGAAACAGAACTGTATACCACCACCTTTTTCCCCAACCCAAGGTGAAGAGTTCCTTTATATTTCACCTAAAATAAAGTCCTAGGGAAGACAAAGAAAGCTTCCCCAAGTAGATCCCAATAATGTGCAACTGTCATTTACAGTAATGTACAGAACTAAGCATATGCCAGGTACTTAATTAATGCTTAGCAATCAAACCACAGAATTAAGATCAAGATATTAAAAGCCACTACTGACAACACAAAATCACAGACATGGCATAAGTCTTATCATTGTTATGAAGCCAGGAAAATGTATTAACATTTACTACAACTATTAAATATACCTCTAACAAAACAGAACAGAATTATTTTGTCATAATTTAATAGATTCTAAGATACAATTTTTATCACATCTAGACACATGCAAAACAAATGACATTTTATAATCAAATGCAGCCTAATAAATCATAATGAGCAGTACTTTTTCCTTCTCAGTGGTACATAAAATATTATAATTTGTTTATATGAAATACTGATCATATGAAATACAGAATAATTTATTCTTATGATCAACCTGTGAACTTGGTACCATTGGGATTGACCTTATATGCTAATATGCTTCTCACGTAAGCTGAATTGTCAGACTCAATATAGTGTAGAACAACAGTAAAATAACATTTCCCTCTCAAAATCAAGTTATACTATTAGCTACAGTACAGGTGGCATTGTACTTAAATGACTAGGAAGACCAACTACTAAACCCCTTTTACCTTACCTCAAAGACAGAAATGTTATTCTTCCTGTAAATCTCATTGGCAGGAGGATGGAACCAGCCACATTTCTTCATGTGCTGCTGTAGAATAGTCCTACTTTTCATATATTTTAGACAGAATTCACAGAGATATAATTTAGGCAGCCTAGAAACAATAATTAAACAGAAAAGACAGGACATTTTATAAAACTTACTTTCACAACTATTCTTTTTTGATATTCATTAATTATCCATGTAAAACGATAGAGAATGTGTCATTATCCCCATCAATCAAATGACAGAAAGACTTAAAAAATAAAAGATAAAACTAACTTGGATAATAGTATCCAACTAATTAACAACAGGAGGGCAAGGGTGAGAAATCCAAGACACCCAATTTAGTATTCTTTCTACTAGACTAATACTTTCTCATTGTTTAAAAAGTTACCTGTTTGACAAACATGAAAATCTCACATTCTTTTCTCCATTATCTCCAATAGTAGAAAATAAAGTCTACCTTCAGACACCAATAAGTGAAGATTTTGTCAAGTGACATACATTCTTTCTTCCTTTATTTAAGCATTCATTAATTTCAGAAAATAAAACTCTGTTGAATACTTACTGTGTGTCAGGTCCTGAGCTAGGTACACTAAGTATATATACAGTGCTAAGTAAAATGGACATATATTCGGTAACATAAAAGCAGAGTTGATATATCTTTTTAAGTATACAATTAAAATATCAAAAATGTTTTCTCAAAGTTAAGACATACTATACTACTACCCCTATGCCCCTAAAATTCTGGCTTTCCATCTGATTAAATACCAACATATTAAGAGGTCTGAAGCGCAAAAATTTATTATTCAACAAGTGCAGTAAAAGTTCACACTAATCTCTCAGCAGTTCTCTTTTACTAACTTACATTTGTTCAAAGTACTGCTATTTCAGTCACACTTTTACAGGACTTCTTCCTCATAATGTCCCTTTAATGAGCAGCTAATAAAGACAAAAGTAATGAAATGAACATAACCTAAGTTAAAAATCAATGGCTTTTATACTAATTTTAGTCAGAATCCAAAAGACCACATGGTTCTTCTATTATAAAATATATATCCTGAATATCAACAACACAAAGGTTTCCCTGCATCCTGAACTGTGCCCAGAACTGGTCATGCCTCGTAATCTAAGATCTGATACTATCACTAAAACCACATATGCAAAAATACTGGCTGATATGACAAAAAAGTCCAAATAAATTGTATCTTCTCTCACATAATAAGTATTAAGGCTAAAACAACTCACTATTTAGCTGCTATCACAGTTTGGAAAGCTATGCTTTTAAAAGATTACCCTGGAATTAAAACATATTTGCTATGTATATTAACACACTTTAACATTTGTTAAAGCGTGAAGACCACAACTATTTTTTAAGTTTTACTTTATAAACAGCTTTTGAAGCATAATTATAATTTATCTGAAAACATCTCACATTCAAGTAAAGCCTTTCACAAGATGTATGTATGGAACACTAGTCACTGTGAGCACTAGTGCATTTCATGCTCAAATAAGGTGTGAGAGGTAATACAGTATTTTTCCTTCCTTGGGGATTCACTACGTGCATTAATTCTTCCCATTAAATCTTGCATCTTATTTTTAAAACTGCCATTCAGTACACAACAAGCTTCCAAAGAACCACTATGATGTAATATTTATGTTTACAGTACACAATACTGTTTTTCAAAATCTCTAGTATTAGCTCAACCTGAAATTATATCATCAGTACAGAAGTAATTACAAAGTAAAGCACTGAGTAAAAACAAAGACTGACACTATAAACTGACATCAAGAAGCAAGAGCATGGAAAGAAAGGTTTCCTAGGTTCCTGTGTTTGTTTATTTATTTATTTATTTATTTATTTATTTATTTATTTAGCATGTTGCCTCAACTGCTCAGAGGAGAAAAGGTAGTAGGATAAATAGTTTTTTCCTTCTTAACACCAGAACTATACATCTCAACATGAAATTATCTAACGTGGGAAGGTATAAGTGACTCTCAAAGGTGACCCATACTGCCTGTTTCAATGATTATCTAGATATTGAATACTTTCTTATTGAAAGGAAAGTGAAGAATGAGGGTCTCCCTGTGTAAATGCAATCATTGCTTTTAGTCTCCCATAACTATTTTACCACTTCCCTTTATTTACCTGTGCTAAATTCTCAATGAGAAATTTCAAAATTGCAACATGAAGATACAGAAGAATCCCTGAGTACAGTTTCACTTTGACAATTAAATATTTCTGAGAAACCTACACAGAATGGGGATGGGGGTGGGAGGAACAAGGAGCGGAGGAGTGATAGATTACTAAACTTCCCAGATTAATGCTTAAGATAAATGCTATTGTTAAAAGCACCCAATTCAATTTTTAGAGCCTACTATGGAGGCATAAAAATAAATTTATTTTCTAATGTGTATGAGAGGAGGCCTAATTTTTTTTTTTAAGATTTATTAGTAATCAAGTTGTTTAAGAAAACATCAGAAGAAATGATGTCAGAGATAGATGTCATCACAAAAGTACTCTTGCTTTCAGTCCACCCTATGTCATGTTTTTAATGGCAGAATGGGCTTTTCTATGAACTTGTCTGCCATGTGTGAACATCACATGGCATGGCTGGAGAAACTTAGGATTATAAACTCTGGTTGATAGTCTTCAATATCTAAAACTTAATCACACTGCTTCAAATTAAATTTTAATTGCTTTGAATCTGAATTTATTGCTCATTGTTGTTTCACTTTGCTTTGTTTCTTAAAGTCAGTAAAACAAGATTACTTAATATGCAGTAAGTACACAAATATTTGAATTTTTCATCTTGTGATCTTTTCTTTTTAGTTTGTTTGCTCCAATTGTCCCATTTTTATAAGTTTTGGGCTTTGGGACTTTTAAAAAGGCATTTAAAACCTTTAACACGAAGAACACTATTTAGAAGTAATTTAGCACAGAATAATAAGTATTAACAAAATTGGGATATAGGTTTACTGTTAGGAAAACATACGCTCTCTAAACATTTTAGTCAAATCTTAGTCACAAATCTTTTGTCACATCTTGCTTTAAGTTTAAAAGGACTCAAAAATAAAATAAACTCACTGAAAATAGATACATAATTTTTTAAAAATATAACTCAAAGAATTATGAATAATAGAAAAAAGACACTTTTAAATTACAGTATATTTTCTAATGGAAAATTCAGGGACCACTCCATATTGGAAAGGAAAGGTATAGAAAATGTCTTAAATTCTGCTTTAAGAAAGTTGGGGGGCTTTAGTAACTGCTGCTTTCTGAGTTAAATTATACTTCTGGGGTTATTTTTCTACTGGTAATATTGATGAAGCCTTTTAATATCTTAAAAGATGACAGGCCCATGCTACCATTCTCATCATTTTCTTGAAAAGTGCTAAGGCTAGCTGTCTGTTCATTTCTGAGTCAATTTACTCTCCTCCCCTTGAATATACAAAGTGTCTATGACTTTGATCTTTCTTTACTACAATCCCTGAAACAGTTGATACATATATTCTTATCAAGCCTTTTTTCCTAAATTAATCACTCCTGTGATCTGGACAGTTCGCATAGAACTCACTAAGGAAATGGTAACATTAGTTTATTTTAAACCTGATGAAGACATTAATTCCTCAAAATAGTTATTTTTTATGATATAATATCTTGGATATACAAAACTCCTGAGGAGTAGAATGCCTCAAATATCTGACTTCTGTAGATGACACATACACACACACACACGCACACACACATATACATATACACACATACACAAAATATAATTTCACCTTCTTTTAGCAAACTTATATTGTTATAATTAGATGATATAAACAGAATGCTTCCTTAAAGATCCAGCACAGTGTTTAGGACTGACTAACCCTACAATAAATGGCTCTCAACTGCTGTATTTCATGAGCTTGTATGTGAGTTTCCTGGAGTTTTACTGTTTCTTCTTTTTCTGTCACTGAGGTCTGTGCCTGTAATAACATTCTCACTCTTACTAATACTGTTAGAATTATTTTTGCTAATATTTTGAAGAAGCAATGTTACTAGATAAGTAAAAGGTCACATAATGATGGTACTATGAAGATTTGTTTAATCCACAGAGTATTTTAAATTTTTATTCTTTACAACACCCTGCTAAATGGGAAGCTAAGGCATGAATAGTTTACAGATTTAAGAAAGCATTAATGTAACTGCAATACTTCAAATGACAACTGTATTAATTTTTTGACCAAATTTTGCTTTTCTTTGACTCTTATTCTCACCCCTAAAGGAAAATAATAATAATAACAATAATAATATTGACACTGTTAAGCACTTATCATTTTCTAAGTGATTACCTGTTTTAACCACCCCATGAAGTACTACTATCCCCATTTTACAGATGAGGAAACTGAGGTATAAAATATTTGGGTAACTTCTAAATGGGTCATTTCTATTTTATTTTAAAGATTTATTTATTTATGCATACAAGAACTGGGGTGCATGCCAGAGGTACAGGGGGCAAGAGGATTCACCAGAGACAAAGTAGGGAAAACAGGCAGACTGATGGAAATACACTGCTGAAGGAAGCAGTAGACGAGACAGGAAAGGTCCACTGCACCATGTGGGTAGCTCCCGCCATGTGGGATCAAACCTGTGCTGCAGAGGCTGCGGATAGCTTCACAGTGCTGTGCTTAACCTAAATTGGTAACTTCTAAAAGTCAGAATTGAGTCATGAAACCAATTTGGCTTCACTAAGTACACTGCCTCACCCTGAAAAGTTGGTGACTAATCAATTTTCATATCTTGAAGCCCGAACTATCCATATAAAATGTAATTGTTTATGTTCCAATTATTCCTAGGAAAACAAACCATTCACTAATTTTGCTAAAATTGTAATTTTATACTTAAGTGCAACTTTATGTATTGTTAAGTATGAGATTATCTCTTTTTTTTAATTTTTTTTTTTTTTAAAGATTTTATGTATTTCTTTTTGCATAGAAGAACTGGGATGTAGGCCAGAGGAGCAGGGGTTGAGGATTCACAAGAGACAGAGTGGGGATCAAAACAGGCAGATATACTGAAATGCACTGCTGAGGGGAGCAGAGGGTGAGAGAGGAGAGGTCAGCTGCCTTATGTGTATTAACTCCCTGGCTGGGGACTGAACTCAGGCCACAGAGGTGATAGGTTTGAGACTTAACCTCTAGGCCACCAGGGATGGTCACTTTTTTCTTAGTTCTTAATGTGAGGTATAAAGGCAAATTTCTCTCTCAAGAAAACTGTTTCCCTTTTCATTCTGACCATGTGTCACATTTCCTATTTCAAATAACAACTTTCGTAAGGTTATAGAAAAGAAAACTTAAAGCCAACTGAATTAAATGGCTGCCAAAATAAGCTGCTATTAATAGACTTTATTGAAAGCCACTAGTTTCCTCAAATGTAAAAAGATAAATTGGAGTAAAACAGCTCCAAGGTTCCTTCTAGTTCTGAATCTAAACACAGAAGGTAATGATTTCAAAACATACCTTGAATATTCTTGAGGATATGGGGAGGAGTACCAGGTGTGAATTTCATACTTCCCAAACTCAATGACAGAGGGACAGCGGACTTGTGGATCAGGGGGACCAGTCACTCCAACTTTCTGTGCAGTCAAAAAATAAATTACAAAAGTTAACTAGGTTAAATACACTGAGGTAGAGTATAAAACATAAACAATCTGGATCTAGATGTTGTCTTCTTGGAGAACAGGCGAGCCAAAAAAGCCAGAAACAAACTAATATTTTTTAAATAAGCTGTATTATTCTTTAAATAAAGTACCCAAAAGTAAAACAAAAATGCTAGGAAGTTTCTTAAAACCCAATGTAGATGGTATCACTGCATTTTCTCTAATAATATGGTGATTATCTTCCTCAACTCACTCCCTTAATAACTTAGTTATTAAAGAGAAATGGCTGACATTTGGGGACATTAAGATAAAGAATAAATTTTTAAAGAAAGGGAGAAGTGCTACGCACTTGAGAGAATCATACATATAATTTCTCAACTGACAATAGAAACAGCCTACTAAACAGGTGTGCACTTATAGAAAAGAATGAGTCTTCATTTCACACTGCTCCTAAAATCCTCTTCATTTAGTTGTTCTCAGAATTGACCAAAAAAAACCCGTTAAACACATACTGTTTTTTCTTTTATCTATCTTCTGTCTACAATAAAAACAATCCCTATGACCTCCCAATCTCTGCAATAATATGAATTACATTATCTAAACAACTAGTAAATTTTAAGTCTATATGACTTCCATACCAGCAATTCAAGTATAAGCGGTTACTAATGATTACAAAGATCAGGTTTTAAAACCTCCAATTCAAGGGCAATTTTACTTGCGCCATGCCCAAAACAGCAAGAAATTCACACATATGGATATGTATTTATTTAGTATACAATATATACATATGAATACATATTTACCATAGATGCTCTATAAACATGACAACCTCTTCACAAGAACATGCCTCTCACAAAAGGCTTCCTTCATCCCTTTCCAGATGAGAATAGGTAACATAAGTAGTGTCTGGTACAGAGCCCCAAAACCTACTTCATGGATGTGAAATGCCCAGAATGCTATAAAATCACCACTATCTTTAGCCATGCACAAATGGCGGTTTTGTGTGTTGGCTGCTTCTCTGCCAGCCTTCAGGAGGAAAAACTTACAGCAGGATGCTCCTTTAGACAGAAGCAGCACTAAAAGCACCCTGAATCAAGATGAATAGGAAATTATCCCAATAAACACATTTTCAATTAAAAAAAGAAAGACGAAGCTAGAATTTAGTCTAATGAGACACAAGTAATAACAACTCTCATCAAAAGAATACCAAAAACCACTGAGAGATTATTATAGCTACTTGTTGGAGGTAAGCCCTCCCCTAAAACACACACACCCTAACAAACCTTCAAAGATTAGAGAATTTTACTGTTTTTATAAAAATTCATTTAAAAAAGAAACCTTTTTACTACAACTCATTTGAGAAATTGCACTGGTCTTTCTAACTCTTCCTTTTTATGAAAGGCCAAGGGACTTATCTCAGGTTTCATATTGGAACGAAGCCAGGTGAAACCTCAACCTCTTCTTTAGACTCCTCAAAACAAAAGATAAACATCTATTAGTTGGATAAATTGTATTACGACACCAAGATTATTGGGGTTCTTCCAAATGCAATGCAAAAAACATAAGGAATACACAAGCACAAGAGATAAATTTCTCATTTCACAAAATCAAACTAATACTTTGTAAAAAGGTTTTAAAAACACTCTTCTTTAAAACACATTCCAGGTTTTAAGTAGTCTAATTCATTCTAATTCTCCAGTTTAAAATAACAGTAACAGTAGTACAGAAATGATCAGAGTAACTAAATCTCAAAACCAAATCTAACTTCCTGACACAAGGATCAAACAGGATTCACAAAAGCTGAAAACATGCACCTGCTGTGGCACTGCTTGTTGTCTGAGAGCTTTCCCATCCGTTGCCTGCTGCTCTTCTAGGTGAATGCCTGATGTGAAAGTGGATATCCAGTTCCAGTACAATTGTTTGCACATCACCGCAAAGAAGAGAATTTGTATAAAACTACAGACTCTCGGCAGATTTTCCCAGTGCCCTCACCTACCCTCACCTTTTTGCACTGTGAAATATTCTGGCACATGAGCTCATCTACCTCTGTTCTCTACAACCCTCCAACTCCCCTGTGAAAGCCTCATGAGCCAGTGTGTTTCCGTTTACTGAGGTTTAGAAGTTAACAAAGGCTCTATGAAGTGAGGAAGCAACAGCTGCATCTTAATCACTCATTAACCCAGTCTTTGCCAAGATCAAACTGTCAAATATTAATTACAAAGTCACCTTTGCTAAGTTATTTTAAAATTTCCATCAATGAAGGAAGGAAATTCTTTCAAAACAATGACTTCAACCAGTCTGTATTTTAGACAGAGAAAAGTAGTAATTTCAGGTAAACAGTCAAAAGCTTAACAGAGAATATGATTTTTTTCTATTTTTAAATAGTATCAAAATAGTTTTATGTAAATGTTATTTTAAATACTTGCAACACTAATCATGCAAATCTTGGTATTTAATTTTTTAAGTAAACTAAAAATCAAAACTGAAATGTCTTCATATTGATTTTAAGTTATCCTTTAAAAGATAAAGGTTAGTTTCACTACAACTTCAATTGATTATGTATTTTTATAGAAAATGATTAGTTATTTCATGTAGATCAATGAGCATCAGAGACATAACAATTGTATCTGATGTTTGCTATTTTATGCATTAGCATTAGAACATCCATCTTTTTTTTAAATCCATTTTTTTAAAGCAAAATAATGTGTATCTTTTATCAAAAAGATACTTCCCTAGCTCCCTTGCGTGTTTTATATGACTTTATTCTTTCAAAAATCACTGGGGATCTGGAGACCTGCTATCAATATCCCAAACCTCAACTTACTTTATCATAGTCTTGATTTATTGTCATTGAAATTACTAGTGAAACTGTAGGCTGTGTTTAAAAGATTTCAGCCAAAATAAAAAAACTCTTTCACTAAACTTATGACTTTCCAAAGCACTGGTACCTAATACAATCAAGAGCACAAAATAATTTTTTTTTAACTTTTAACTCAAGATCTGGGCATTTTGTGCCCTCCTCCTCATTTGAATACACCAAAATCTTCTAAAAATGATACATATTCCAGGTCAGAATAAGCCTTTTACTCTAAAAATAGTAAGGAAAGCACTAAGTGCATGAGTAATTGAGCTAGATCAAAAGATAACTTTAAACATGCCTATTCTAGAAAATGAAACTTTTATGAGTAGTTGATGAGCCTACTGCCTCCTCTTGTCCTCATTAGAGAGCTCCCCCATGATCTCCTTTTTCCATTCCCCATGGGGAAACAGCATGGCATTCTGACATGGGGTCGTGAGAGTAGGACTGTGTGCCCTTATTATCAGTATGAGAATGTGAAGTGTGGGGGCAAGAAATCTTCCTGGTATTTGAACATTTTCCCATACAAACACTATAAGAAGAAATACTTCCATCCATTAGGGACTAAAAGTTACAAGATTAAAGAGATGTGTGAGGATGAGTTCATATGACCCAAAATGAAGAGTGCAGGAATTTAATGAATAAAGACAAGCAGCATTTGTGGAGCTCCTACTGTACCAGGCTCTGCACCTTACACTGCTAACTCACTGGATCCTCCAATCCCAGTCCTCTACGTAGAAAATAATATGTCCACTTTATAGATGGGGGGAGAACGGGACAAAACTCGAGAGCTAAGAGGCAAAAAACCTCCAGGATAGGAGTACCAACAGTGAAGCATAGAGACATTGAAAAGAACAAAACAGGTACAAGTGAGATAGAGTACTAATTAATTCTTTGAATTCCAAAAATTTGTGCGTAAACTTTCTTGAACTGGAACTTAAGTTTTCCAAAGAATTGAAGCAGTAAGTCCACAGACTCGTATCCAAAACCTTTGGAATAGAATGCTTTATATGTTGGATTTTTCTGATGTTTAAAAATATTAGAGTAAATATATATATCTTAAATCAATACTCCCAGTGGGATATGGAGCAACACTGCCTAACCAGACACCTCAATTTTTCTTTAGCAAGCAGATTAATATTCATCATTAACTGGGATAAGCAAAAAAATATAAAGTCTCATATTACATCACATCAGCTAAGATCCCATTTTGTCAATAACTGAGTTTAGGCAAAGCAAGACCTTATTGTAAAGTGAGTTTTAAAATATTTTTTCATTCTCCAAAGATACACAGATGGGCAACAAGCACATGAAAAGATGTTCAACATCACTAATCACTAGGGAAATGCAAACACAAGCCACAAGGAGATACCACTTCACCCCCAGTAGGACAGTTATTATCAAAAAAACAAAAACTATCAAGTGTGATGAACATGTGAAGAAACTGGAACCCTTGTGTATTGTTGGTGGAAATGTAAAATGGTGTCACCACTATGGAAAAGAGTATGATAGTTCCTCAAAAAATTAAATGTGGGGGCCTCCCTGGTGGCGCAAGGGGTGAAGCACTGCACTATGAAGCAATCCACAGCCTTTGCAGCACAAGTTCGACCCCTGGCCGGCCAGGGAGAAACCCACATGGCGAGACAGACCTCTCCTGTCTCGCCTGCTGCTACCCTTAGCAGTGTATTTCAGTCAGTCTAACTGTTCTGTTCCTCACTCTGTCTCTGGTGGATCCTCTCACCCACTGCATGTCTGGCCTGTACTCTAGCTCTTGTATGCATAAATACATAAATCTTCAAAAAAAAAAAATTCACTCTTAAAAAAAATTAAATGTGGAATTATATTATGAAACAGCAATTTTATTTCTGGATATTATTTCAAAAACAGAAAGCAAGGAGTTGAACAGATATTTACATACCAATGCTCACAGCATTATTCACAATAGTGAAAAGGTGGAAACAACCCAAATGTCCATCAAAAAAATGAATGGATAAAATGTCACACACACACACACAGCGAGAGAGTATCAGTCAGCATTAAAAAGTCTTAGACATGCTACAACATGGATAAACCTTAAAGTTACACCAAGTAAAATTTATAGAGACATAAAGTAGGTGATGCACTGGGGTCAATGAGAGAGAAATGGGGAGTTATTATTTAACTGGGACAGTTCCAGTTTTGCAAGATGAAGTGAATGGATGGTTGTGATGGTTGTACAACAATGTAAATTTTCTTACTGCCACTAAACTGCATTCTTTAAAAATAGATAAGATAGTAAATTTTATGTATATGTTACCACAAATTTTTTTTAAACTTCGCAGGACTCTGGATCTTACAAGTGTAGTTATGACTACAGACTAAT
The DNA here is from genome assembly GCF_014898055.3 of Talpa occidentalis. Classification (NCBI taxonomy): domain Eukaryota; kingdom Metazoa; phylum Chordata; class Mammalia; order Eulipotyphla; family Talpidae; genus Talpa; species Talpa occidentalis. The sequence goes on from NW_023604295.1 coordinate 117,562,169, forward strand.
TTCTGTCTTTCTTCCCTAAGTCTTCTTGTTCTACACGCAGACATCTCCTTTTCAGTCCCCTCTGCTTTACCATTGAATATTGTGAAAACCTAACATTCTATTGTCAGTCTTTTATGTTTTCCTGTCAAAGGACCTGTAATCCATTATTCCTACCAGCTTTCATGATCCTCACAGTCTCCTCTGCATTATCCTAGATTCCAATGTCTTTCATTGTCTCCTCATATATCCTCACCTTCCTTACTTTTCTCTACAATTCAACAACAAAATCTGAACTCCGGTTAGATTCAATTCTTCACACAATCCAAGTTAACACCCTCACATCTGAACAGGGTTAGAGAAAATACAGAACTATGCTGACTAGTCTCAATTTATAAATCATGACCAGTTACTTTGATGCTTCCCTTTAGCCCTCAATGCTGCCCTATTCCTTTCACTCTCCTATTCTCTTAAAAAAGGTTATTTCATATTTTCCCGTCTCCTCAAATCTCCAGCACCTCTTACCCCATCTTCACTTTCAACTCATCCCTTCACTGCCTACTCCACTAGAAAACTAGAAGCAATCAAGAGCACTCGCAAAGCTTTCCACAGCCTTATCTGTCTGCCAAGCCTCTGTGCCCACATATTTTGTCTTTTCTTAATACTAAGGATAAACTGTATATTCCCACCAAAGGCCAATGTCTCTACTTATGCAGCAGATTACAGGCTCTAACCTACTCAAAGACATTCCAAAAATCATCCCTTCTCTTTTTTGCATGCTCAGCTAGCTCTCTACTAGAGCATTCACATTACCATATAAATGTCATTTCTCCCATATTAAAAAAATTTTTTTTCCTCTCACATCTCTATCCAAGTACTATCTCTTTCTGTGTTCACCTTCATTGCAAAATACCTCAAAAGAGTAGCCACACATTATTTCTATATCCAATTTTTTCTTCTTCCATTCCTTCTTGAGCCCATTCCAATTATATTTTAACTCTCCTCTCCCTCATCATGGAAACTGTTTCTCAAGATCAGTTCCATGTTACTAAATCTGATGGTCAATTTTCAGTCCTCATTTTACTTGACCTATTTAGAGAAATGTCCATTCCTCCCTTCTTGAAACATTTTCTTTGCTTGGCTTTAAATAAACACAATCTCCAAGGTTGTTTTTTTCCCTCCCTACTTCATTGGCCATTCCTTCTCATTTTCTCCAACCATTAAAAGGTGGAATATCCCAGGACTCCTCAAAGCTCTTTTCTTCTTTGATGATATCAGTTAGGTATCATTTCTTTAAATACCACCAACTTGTTCAAAAATCCTAAATTAAAATTAAAATAGCAACTCCCTCCTCCAACTGTGCTCTGGTGTCATCCTCAAGTCCTTACTTTTTAACCACACTATCAGCATATCCTAATGGGTCGATCCTTACACTGAAAAAGAATTCTAATTCCACCATTACCACTATGTTCTAAACCACCACATTCTTCTTTTCTTTTTTAAAGATTTATTTATTTATGCATATAAGAGCTGGGGTACAGGTCAGAGGTGTAGGGGGGTGAGAGGGGGGTGAGAGGATTCACCAAAGACAGAGTGGGGAACAGAACAGGCAGATTGACCAAAGTACACTGCTGAGGGGAGCAGCGGGCGAGTCAGGAGAGGTCTGCTGCGCCATGTGGGTTTCTCCCTGGCCGGCCAGGGATAGAACTCGTGCTGCAGAGGCTGTGGACAGCATCATAATAAACCACCATATTCTTACTTGGATAACTGAATAGACTCCCAAGTTCTCCTTGCTTCTGTATTTCCCCCTTCAAAATACACAGGAGCAAGAGTAATCCTATTAAAAATATGTCAGATCATGTCACTTTTACTCAAAATCTCCCACGTGTTCCTTTCCCACAGAATAAAAGCCATAGTCCTTATAATGGCCTGAAAGACCCACAAAATGGGGCCCCCTGTTCCCTTTCTGTCCTCATCACCTAATTTTTATTCTTGCCTGTGCTTACTCAGCTCTAACCACCCTGACCCCCTTTAATTTCCTGATACCCAACATACTTCATTCCCTCACCTCCTTCAGGTTTCTGCTAAATGGGAAATAGTCCCTAACCCAACAATTTTAAAATGCACAAACCCACTCTTTACCTCTGAATTCTCTTTCCCTCTTTTTCTCCATAATTCTACCATACTGCAGACCATTTATTTTATACCATTCTCACCTCAACCAAACAGCAAATTCCTAAGAGTATTGCTCACTGTTACAGTATCTCCAGTGCTTTACACCTGGTAACTAGTACTCAGTAGTACTTACTGTTAAATGAACATTATCTATGATCACAAGTTCAGCCATTACCTATGTAGTTTCAACTATCACCTGTACACTGATAACCTAGAAAATCTACCCAAAGCCCTCCTGACCTCCATACAACAATCTACAAATGTTTCCAATTTAGATTTCCAGAAACCCCCCAATTTATATGAACATGCTCTCTTCCCCCATCCAAACAAATTCTTCCTCCCACATTTAGTATTACCATCTACTCAAAATAGAACACTGGGGTACCTATTTGGTTCCATCCTCTCCTTTAACCCTTAACTCTTAACCCAACACTGTATCTTCCCCACTTTATCCTAAATCTTTCTTAAAATCTCTGCCTATTTGTTATCTCCTACACCTTTGTTTAGGCGCTACACACTTAATGACTACTGTAATTATGACTACTGTAATTATCAGACTGGCAGGTGTCCTTGCTCAAGTCTTCTTCATTTTGGCTCATGGTGTCACCAAGGTGAATTTCTAAATGACAAATAAAATCATGTCACCCCCATCTTTTAAAAAATTATTCAGAAGCCCCTAAGAGCTATTAACTACCTTAAAGAACTACTGTAACTTTTAAAAAAAAAAAAAGTGTCAACTCCTGAACATAAACCATAGGATAACTGTGATCTAGTCTGTTCTTACCTTTCAACCTGATCTCTTAATTGAAGCCAGCCAAACTCATGCAGCTCCAATAGTTCAAGTTTTCTCACACTCGAACTGTTCTATTTGAAATGCCTTCCTCTTCTTATTCAGTAATAAACTCTTACTTGTGCCTTCAACACTAATCAAGTATCACCTCCTCTATGAATATTCCCCTTAACATCCCTAGACAAATGCCTTCCTGTTCATTCTCATGGCATCTTATGTGTATCTCTGTGGTAGTATTATACAATAAATAGCAATTAAGAGTTAAGGATCTAGAGTCAGACTTTCTGGTTTCAAATCTTAACTATATAACTCTAGGTAAGATAACCCTCCTAAGACTTCAACTCCATCTGAAAATGGGAGCAAATGATAAAAAGGTTGTACTAAATGCAACTGATATAGAATGCGGGATATAGTACCCGCACATAGTAAAAGGGTACCTATTGCTAACCACATGCCTTTAATTGTTTATAAATGTCTACTCAACTGGCAGAGATACAAATTCTATTTATTTATGTCTAGCACCTGCTTCTAACACAGTCAGCAGAAGCTTGCATTTATCTAATGCTCACTACATGAATGACAGACTAAGTGCTTTGTATAAGTATCAACTCATTTAATCCTTTCAACAAACCTATTAAGTAATTTGCTTGACCACAGTGACTCAGCTTAGATAGGATACCAACCATGCAGGTTGTCTCTAGTAGTACCTAGGCTCTTCAATGCTATTTTAATAAACATAAATAACATTATACTAAATTGTCCCATGAATTCAAAATACAAATCAACAGTCTTAAATATGTTACTTATAATGAACAGGTAAATGTCTGGAGCCTGTAAACTGCCCCTCATTCTCATATTCCTAATTTCACCAGTATCAAGGAGAAATCACTCTAACAATAACAAAAGAGCAGTCATGGGGATACCTTAAAATCCTGGCATGCCAAGACTAATGTCCTATCATCAGCTTTCAAAACTCTCCAAAATCCAGTCCTATACTGCTAAGTCAATATATATTTTTAACCTTTGACCAATAAATGTTCCACTCTCTTTTCCCTGTCAAACCATACCACAGGCAGTTTTCGTGCTGCAAGTTAACTGAAACCTACACATACCGGAACTAAGAAAAACTAATTCTGATAGGCGCATTACTTCCATTAACACACTTCTATGCAAAGCAAGGACTGCCTATATTATAACACCTTTATGGGCAATTACTCTGTTTTCTACATCATCTCCATAATTTCATTTGCACATAGCAGCCCCACACGTTTGTTGATCTAATGGACCAATAACGATACTGTCTTTTGTATTCTTAGTATTTTTTCTTCATAGCTGAAGTTAATGTTGTTTCTTCTACCTGGTACGCCCTCATTCTCTCCAATTACCTAAATCCTAATCATCCTTTAGGCTTGCTTCTTCTGTGACCATCTCAAACCACACCAAATCATAATCTTAGTACACTATGAGCACATGGAACAGTCTATATCATTTAATAAAGCAATATTCATATGTTAATGTTATTCAACATTAACTGGTACTCTACATCACTGTTTGCTATTTATCTTCACATGTACCTTTCCCTACTTCTATTCAATATATGCCCTATGATTTTGATACCTCCATGACATTTTTATTAGGGTAATTAATATAAGACGTTATTATGATTAAGCACACAGGATTTGAAGTCACATAGGTCTGAGTTCTAATTCCATCTCTGTGATTACTACACAATTTTAGGGCTGTTCTCAACTAAAAGTCTCTGTTACCTCAGATGTAAAATAGGGGTAACAATTATTCTCACAGGGTTAAGAAAGCTATTGGTCCCAGTTTACTCCATTTTTAATAACTGTTCAGTCCTTTATACAAAGAAGAAAATTATTTTAATAGCCCACAGATTTCAAAAATACTGTTACCTTCCAGAACCCTATAAAATTAATTAAATTCTTTAATATTAGTGTTAAATTTAGCATGAAAATATAAGGTGCTATTTGAAAATATTTTATGTAAAAATCATTCTATATATTTCAAGAAGGCTGCTGTGCTCCAATGAAATGCACTGGATTTAAAAATACTTCTTTCTAGTTATGGATGGTTTAAAAAAAATTTTCCCCAATATCTATACCCTATATTCTTTTATTTTTTTTTTTTAAGATTTATTTATTTATACAAGAACCAGGGTACAGGCCAGATGCATGGGAGGGTGAGAGGATTGACCAGAGACAGCACGGGGAACAGAACAAGCAGACTGACGAATTACACTGCTGAGGGAGCAACAGGTGAGACAGGAGAGGTCTGCCGCACCATGTGGGACTCTTGCCAGCCAGCCGGGATCAAACCGGTGCTGCAGAGACTGTGGACAGCTTCTCAGTGAGGCGCTCAACCGCCTGTGCCACCAGGGGAGGCCCTATACCCTATATTCTTTATCCTATGTGGGAATTCACTTATTCCCACAATTAAGCATGTTTCCCCTCATTTTTAAGTCTTTGCATTTTTGTTCCTTCTGATTATGTGGGATACCGATCCATGTCATTCTGATAAAACTCCCATACATTCTTTAATACCAACACAAACAGCATCTCCCCTCAATGAACCTTCCTTTGACATCACCAGGCAGAAAGAGTTGCATATCCTGTATTCTCCCAAAATAACATGTATTCTATAATAAAACTTAGATATTCATTACAATTGTTCATTCACAAGTCTCTCCTAGACTATATTTGAGAAAAGAATACTATCATTCACTTCAGCATCCTCAGCACCTGGCACATAAGTAGGTTCTTATAAATTTCTATCTTGCTATGTATCACAAAGAAAAGCATTTAATAAATATTTCTTGAATTAATGTCAGTGTGTTATCATTCAAGAGAAGCTTGGTTTTGTTTGTTGGCTGGTCAAATCCCTGGTCTTCTTCATACATGAGAGAGAAAATAACTAAACCAAACTTATTTAATAGCGGTAGTCGAAACAATGTGTTTATTTGCAAACCTAAAGCAATTATCATGGGTTTGAAAGGAGCACACCAACCAGCAGAACTGGTTTGGATGCACAAAACCATATCTATCTCCAAATCTGAACGATAAAAAAATTGCTCTTACTGCTTTAGCCACAATATAATTAATCCTTTTCTCATCCATGAACAAACTCCGGGATTGTCAAATCTGAATATCCTACTTTACCTGCAGTGCTTGTTCCTGGATATCACGAAATAATTCCATATCTTTCTCAGTCATAATTTCCTGGCTTCCAAAAAGTCGTTCCTCATTTTCTTGTTTGCCATCCCAGCCATCCTGATTGTCTGCATATAAAGACAAGACTGACGGTTAATACTATCCTTTGTTTAACATATGAAATAGGAAACATCTCAAATTATTTCAGTTTGAAGATCTTACTATTACCTACGTAACAAAGAAAAGAATAGTATTAACTGACTCCTACAATGACAATAGTCAATTAAGAATATTGATGTAGGGCCTTCACGGTGGTGCAGCGGTTGAGCGCTGGGTTGCGAAGCTGCCCGCAGCCTCTGCACCACCGGTTCAATCCCCGGCTGCTCCCCGGCCACCAGAGGAGGGTCCCACATGGCGCGCAGACCTCTCCTGCCGCCCGCTGCTCCCCTCAGCAGTGTACTTCGGTCCTTCTGCCTGCTCTGCTCCCCGCTCTGGCTCTGGTGAATTCTCTCACCCTCCCGCGCTTCTGACTGTACCCAGTGCTTGTATAAATAAATAAATAAACAAATTTTTAAAAAAAAGAAAGAAAAGAAAAAGAAACTTTATTAAAAAAAAAAAGACTATTGATGTATCTGCTATGGATGAAAACACTGAATTTTTAAAAAAACTTCTCTTGAAAATATTACATAACTAAACTTAAACTTCATTAAGAGATTATATTTTAATATACTATAAAACAAAATCAGAATAGGAAAAAAGCATAAGGAGTATGAAGATTGTCTTGAAACAGAATGAATATAATACTTAATATGAGTTTATGTCAACATTCAAATACTGCTTTTTCATTCTTTGGTAGTATGGAAGACGTTTATATTATACACAAGACATACTTCTGATCACCTATAATCAAAACAGGGAAAATGTGTTTCTTTTAAAATTCTCAATACTCTGCAACTTTCATAAAGCCAATACAACTTTATCTCAGCAAAAAGATAACCTTCGAGATAAGTTACCTTAACTAATGTCAAGAAGTACCAAGCACCCCTCACATTCCAGTTGCCCTTTTAAAGCACAAGCTCCACAAACCTGAGCATCACAGATAATAATCCTCTGGATAAGGAAGAGAAATAATAGTAATCATAGGCAAAGAAACTAGTAAAAGATGTATTAGGGGATTATGCAGATCATTATCCTTTACACTTGAAGATGACACTGCTGATAAATTCATTTGCTCTTTGTATGAGTATGGCTAAAAAGACCAATTAGTGAGTTTTTCCAAATGGACTCCACATTTAGGTTGTCCATTATTCATCTAGCATAAGAAGAAAAAGGACAAGGACAATATTCCCAAACGGGTGACAACATTCCCAAACTGAAAAATAAATACAATCTCAAAACAGTATGTGACTTTAATGCCCCCTAGTGCATGATATAGATGGACACAAACATAGGTCTAGTATAGCATTTAGTAGTACTGTATCAGATGGTGCAGTTGTTCTTCAAACTACAAATTCCTAAAGAAAATGACAGAGTAAATAAAAGCAAAAACCACACTAATGCCTAAAGCTGAATACTGGCTCTCCATATACTTTATACATCTGCTCTAATAATTTCTATTTCTAAAACTTTCCAGTAGATACTTCCAATAATCCATCTCTTAATATCTTTCGTTAGGATCTTAGAGATTCCTTAGACTGGAGCTCCTCTATAGTCTAAATAGCTGATAAAGACATGAAATGCACTTGAATGCTTAAAGAATAATTAGTTGATTGCTACTGATGAAAAGCCATTCAATACAGCATAAAAGGTGACCTGACAATGATGTTATTTTTCTTTCCTGTACTCATCAAGCATTTATATAAACAGAAATAAGGAAGCAATGAATACACACTCACCAATAGGACATTCAGAGGAAGGAAATCAAAATTAAATTCTCTTTAAATAGAGGAGATGGTCCTGGTGATCTAAAAAAGTCTATTCTCATTCTTCTACTCTCTTCAAAGCTCTTTCTACTTCTTCACAGGCTGAGGTTCTCTACCTTCATGGACCTCAATAGTACTGAGAACAATTTAAGTTTTAATTATTTGGACAACTAATCAAAATGTTCTCCTCTGACTTGAATTCTATGCTTTTAAGTCTTCTTTCACAGACGTGTTCTACTTTGAAAACGAGGAAACTAAGCAGCTGATCTATGGTTCTCTCTTTTTTTTTTTTTATCTGTAAGCCATGAAAAATTACAACTACATTTGCCACAATATGAAGGAGAAAAATCAATGACAGTATGCTATCTGCATATATTCCAAATGGACTCCACGTTTAGGCTGTCTATTATTCATCTAGCATAAGAAGAAAAAGGACAAGGACTCACGGGTGACAATATTCCCAAACTGAAAAATATATATACTCTCGGGCCTCCCCGGTGGCGCAGCGGTTGAGCGCCGGGTTGCGATCCCCGCAGCCTCTGCAGCGCCAGTTCAATCCCTGGCTGCTCCCCGGCCACTGGGGAGGGTCGCACATGGTGCGCAGACCTCTCCTGCCGCCTGCTGCTCCCCTCAGCAGTGTGCTTCGGTCCTTCTGCCTGCTCTGCTCCCCCTCTGGCTCTGGTGAATTCTCTCGCCCTCCCGCGCTTCTGACTGTACCCAGTGCTTGTATAAACAATAAATAAATAAATCTTAAAAAATATATATATATACATATACACACTCTCAAAACAGTATGTGACTTTAATGCCCCCTAGTGCATGACACAGACGGACACAAACATTTGGACTCTCCAATTTCCTTCAGGAAATAAAGTAAGCATCATGGTGCTCATCACGTGATTTTTGTACTTTAAGAAATGTGAATTTATCCTTGAGTCAAGGTTATAACCCAAATTTCTATGGGCAGATTCTTAGTGGTTCTAACCAAAAAAGCACTTTCTTTTGTCTATGAGTTCCATTCTACAAGTTCATCTCTTGTCTCTAAATTCCTGTCATAGTTATAACCTTAGTATCATCTAAATATATCTTTAATGTTTCTATATTCCATAAAAAATGTTTAATAAATATAAACCTATTCCAGAGCACTAATGTCATTTTAAATAATACACTTTTGGAATAAGTGAACAAACTTACCTGTGGGCCAGTCTGAAGTGCTTGATTTTCTGTTGCCCTTTTTCCTGATTCTATATTGCTCAGAGTAGTCTACCACTTCTCCTCGAGGTTTCCGCCCATCAGGAGAAGGGGTGAAAAATTTGGTAAGGCCATCAATGAGCCCTTTGGTTTTCTTGTTGAACTTTAAGGGGACACTACTATCTCTGCAGAAGTCCAAGCCATCTATTCTTTCTAAATATCCTTCTTCTGATGATGATGCTGATTGGCTGGAGAGAGTGATTTTACGTTTCCGACCCCTGCCAGGGCCAGTTCGAACTTTGCTGAAGGGACCTTTTGATCTAAAGAATCAAATAAGGGAAAGAGTAACTATTAAAAACAAATCTTTTATTTAAAGTAGAACACATAATTAGTAAATAACCTACAGCTTTACAAAAAAAGTCTATACTGTTAAGAATATTCCATGAACTATATTAATAAGAAGAAATATTATTATTAGACGTATCTATTTTCAGGAAACCTAGTTATTTATTGTGAAAAGAATCCTAGGCCAGGAGTCAGAAAGCATGTTTGAGTCATAATTTTGCCACTTACTAGCTGTGTATCTTGAACAAATCACATTCTCTCTAAGCATCAGTGTCTTCTTCCATAAAATGAGAGTTGGACCAGAGAACAACTAAGATCCTTCCAGGTATAAAGTCCTATGATCTCTGCACCAACTCAGTTATACCTTTACCTCTAAACAAAAGGATGGGTTACTCTCTGAAAGTCAGGAATGAAAAGATCATTTTATAGTAAAATTAAAGCTCATCTTATGATTGAAAATATGAACTACAATACTAGCTGTATGTTTCAAGCTGTTAGCCCATTCATTTCAGTTAAACTACCCTGAAGACAGTCTAAGGTGTAGAAAAAGGTGGATTAAATTTTTGAGAATAAAAGAGAGGTTTACAGCTCTACATATATTTTACATATCACCAAAGGTAAATTACTATAGATACTAAAAAAAAAAGATAGATATAGCTACTAAATCTTGCTTAATCTCCTCCAGACACAGCCCAGTTTTCTAATCCACAAGGGATAATTATATCCCTGACTTCTAACAAATGAAAAACTGACATTATTTTATATCATACATAGAAGTAGGGCTGAGCTATAACCTCAATAAGAAACAGCAGTTTAGTGATTTGTACAAATGATAGAAACAAAACTACTGAGACTATATCAGGAGAGGAATCTGTGAAAAGCTGTAATGTAATTTTTTCTTTAGCATTTTTATTAAAGAGAAGCAATATAAGGCAATGGTTAAGAATTAGCCTCTGGTGCCAGACCACTGGAGTTTTAATCCCAGTTTAATACTTATATATAAACGTGTGCAAGTTAAGTCTCTCTATGCTGCAGTTTCTTCCTTTAAAAAATGAGAGTAACAACAATGCCTACTTCACTTCATTGGGTTGTAGTGGGAACTAAAAGATTTAACACTTGTAAAGCAGTGCCATGGCACGTTATTATGGCACAATGAGTATTAATCATTATTATTACATAAAAGTACCAGTTATAACAATTTAAATTTTTTTCAATAAAACAAGTAAGTGAATCCTACACTACAGAGAAGACCCTATCCTTTTCTCCCCTCACCTTGCCACCAGTACAACTTACACCGTGTTTTGTTTCTTTAACCTGTTTTTTGGACGTCCTATTGGATTAGCATAGCGTCTTTTTATCTGTGCTGCTTTCTTCTGTAGAAGTTTTCGTCCTTTTTTTCTAGGTCGACATATTTGACATATCCACATGCCTATAAAGAAAAGAAATTCCACATAAAAGCATAGACATAAATACAATGAAAGATTTCAGATACTCTAAGCCAGGAGTTCTTAGCCTTTTCAGCTCAAGAACTCTCATTCAAAAATCTGATAGAGAGCTCCCTCTTCCAATCCCACCCAAGGAAAAAGAAACATGAAAATATAGACATAAAAAATTCTACAAAAAACTGCAAAAGAAACAAGGGAAGCTCACCAATCCCTAGTTAAAAATCTTTGCTTTATATAACCCAGATATACCATTCTACAAAGAAAAGTCAGGTTTTCATAGAGTAAAGGCTGATTCCAGGATTAAAACAAGGAGAATACAAGATAACCTGGAAGATCTTGTGGTGCTAGGAAATGAAAAGTAGTTAAAAGATGATGAAGTCACATGAAAAGAACGTAAGACTTGACTTGAAGAAGCTCCCAACAAATTGACCAAATCTGGGTCAATCTGAGCCAAAACCAAACAAACAAAAGACAACATAACAACAATGAATTATAATTCATAGAATAAATACCCATGAATCCATAGCATAAATAATTGATAAACAAACATATGGGGGTAAGGAATAGCTCTTCCCTGCAGCAGAATTCCAACTAATAAATGTAGAAATAACAATGGAAATGGAAAAATCATCATTATGCAAACACCACAGTAAAAACTGGTACAATTAAGAATCACTGATGGATGCTAAAATTAGTGAGAAAGCAGAAAAAGAATAACTGTAAGGTATCTCTCAGGATTCTCTACTGTGTAATCAAGAATTCAAAGTTACCATTACTAGTAATAAGATATACTGGTATTCTATACCTCTGTTGCAATGCACTTAGAAGGGCACAACATTTTTTCTGTGGTATTCTCATCAAATTTCATAACCTCAGTCATATCATGATAAAGCAAGAGACAAACCCAAACTGAAGGACCTTCTATGAAATAACTGAACGGTACTCTTCAAAATTGTCAAAGTCAATAGTTAAATAGATTAAGAAGATGTAGTGAATGTGTGCACACACAAACAATGGAATCAAAAAAGATAAAATGCCATTTGCAGGAACATGGATTGATCCTGAAAGGATAATGCTAAGTGAAATAAGTCAAAAAGAGAAAGATAAATACCAGTTGGTGTCACTAATATGCATAAAAATATAAAGTAACTAAATAGTCAGATAAAGACAAGCTGAAAAACTAACCCTTGACAGCTGACTACAGAACTGTGATACCAAGGAGGGAGGCGGGTAGGGAAGGGCAAGAAATAGAGGGAAGGAAGCACAATGGACTATGGTAGTAAAACATGGTAAATTGATGGTGGGTGCACTATGGTGGTAATATCTGATGGGAGTACCCCAATATTACCTCTATTAAAATTAATTTATCATGATTAGTTTTGTATATGAAAAAAAAAAAAGTGTCAAAGTCAAGAAAACACAGAGGGTGTGAGGAATTAACACAGATTAGACAACTAAGAAAATATGACAACTAAATATACTGTAAGATCCTAAATTGGACTCTGGACCAGAAATGCAATCTGTATATCAATAACTCATATGGAATCAATGTTAGTTTCCTGTTTTCAAAAACTTTATATGGTTATGGGAAGTTAGTTAAAGGGTATAATGATGACTCTATACTCTTTTTACCATTTTTCTGTAATTATTTCCAAGTAAAATGTTTCTTCCTTTAAGCTGCTATAAATCTTCTTTTGTAGGCATTAAACACACAGGAATGAAAACCTAAGAAAACCTTATCTTGGAAGGGTTCTCAGACTACAAGTAAATGGAAGATACAGAAAAGGAGGTATTCATTCTTCCAAGAAATGTAACTTTAGAACTTTTTAATGGGTGACAATCAAATGGCATAAGAACATAAGTAAGATCCTAAAGCGAAATAACTTAGCTTTAAATGAAAATTGAGTTGCTTTCTCATCAACAGCAAAACTTTCTCCAGTTATTATCAACTATCTCAAAGTTTTTTTACCTAAGAAACTCATAAATCATGAAATTCGACTTGAAAAAGAACTTTTGATAATACAATGAAGGGAAAACTAAGTGCATTTTTTTTAAAGAAACTATAAGCATGTGATAAAATGGAAGTCCAACCAACAGGCAACTGTATCCCAACTAAATACCTCACAAGGAACAGGATTCAAAAGAATAAAATAATACTAAGCAGTATTCTTAAGATTTGGATACTTATTTGTTTGCAAATTACTTTATGAAAAGTTTAAATTTTGAATAATTGATTCCACCAGCAATAAGCCCCTCAAAAATGATGTATAGTGATATAATCAACACGACCTAATTGAAAATATTACATAAGGGCAGTATCCAGTCCACAGGCTATAGGATTGGCAAATATTTACAAATATCTATTGATGGAGATTTAAAGTATTGAAAAGAGGAAAATAATAAGAAATCCATACCACCTAAGAATGTGACATACTATCCCCACCTTTAAAGTGACAGCTCTCTTCCTACTTACACAACCTTGAATAGAAAGATGCAAATTATTCTTTCATGATGACAAAGCAGATAAAAAATGTTGTGCTGTCAGTTTGATTTCAGAAAGAATGTCTCACCTTTTGGCATCCGGGTGAGTGGGGGATCACAACATTCCATGTGAAAACCTCGGTCACAGGAATCACAAAAGAGCATATTATCCTAAAATAGTGAAAGGACAGTTCTGCTTAACATTTGGGAATAAAAACAAATCAGGGTTATGAGCTCATAAAACCCAGGAACTTCAATAATCTCAAAAAAAAATAGTATAATAGTAAAAATTTCCTTAATTTGCATTAAGTGCAAAGTCTGAGTTGGCCAAAAATCTTGCTTTATCCAACCTTTAATAAAGAACTATAGTGTTTCATTACTTTCAAGATTATTCAATTGCCAAACATAAGCTAACTTTAGTCTAGTTAATGAAAAAAATAGTAATAATTAGAATGCCTCCATCCTACTCAAATTTTACCAGTATTTCTTTATGGTAACTTAGTCTCTCTGAAAATACATAACTAAGGCACTTATTAGAAACTATCTAGAAATAATCCACATCTCAATCAGTAAGTATTCTATACTAATGGCATGTAATTTAAAGATACTACTATTCTAAATTCCATTGGACCAACTATGTGAAAAATAACCAACTATATTTAACAAAGAAACACCAGCTGTACCTACATTCTACTTCTTAATAAAGTATTCACATTCAAAGGCAAAGGTACTCACTGCATTTTTGCCTTGATCTCGACAGGAGCTGCAAGTCTTACACTCGATGCATTGCCACCTTAAGGCCTTCACTCTAACCGTCAGTTCAGGGGAAAATTTCAAACAGGATGGATGACCTAATAAAAGTGGGGGGAAATTCATAAATGAAACAATCAAGAATAATTTTGCAACTGTATTAAAGGAATAATGTAGAAAAAAGCAATTAAATCAAAAAATTTTATCAAACAAAACAAGACACTCTTGAAAGCTTGCCACATGTCATATCAGGATTTGGCACTCTTATTCAGTTTTATTATTTATTAGATAAATACACACACACCCCCATACACACACAACACAATTTGATTTTAAAAACTTGACAAACTCCAAACTTTTATTAAACCTACGTTAAGGCATTATATGTGTACACATACTTGCATGTATATGAATACATAACCTACTCAGGCCATTTCTGGAAAAACACACAAAAACTGTTTAAAATGGATAATATCATAAGATAGGGAACTATAAATATCTTAAAGGAGAAGAATTTTACATTTCACTTAATACTTTTTTGTGTTCTCATTTTTTAAAAAACAATACTGTGTTATTTTTATAACTAAAAAAAATGCATAATAAAAATCCCATCACTTAAAGTGGGTTATGTGCTCATGATTTAAGGCACTCAAGCTAAAGCTAAAACTTAAACAGCATTTCTATTATGATCAAAATCACTACCAACAAAAAAAAAGTCAGTATCCATTTCATTCTCAAAAATTCAGGGCAGCCAATTTGCCTTCAACCTGAAAAGATTTGTCCCTTCTACAAGTGGGTTATGTTGTTTTTTTCTGCAGTAAGAAAAAGTGCTCGTTAAATTATCTTCACTCCTCTCTTTTCTCTTCCTAAAGAATTTTCTATTTTATGAGATTAAAATATCACAAACATTAAAATAAAATGGGAGCGCAGGTATAAAAATCTCATTCATGATCTCATCACCATGCAATAGCCATTTTCACATTCTACTTTTCCTTTTAAATTAGATAAAGCTAGATAAAACTTGCATGCTGTAATCATGGAGAATATAGCTTGTTTTGCTTTTCTCTTCATTATTTTATTCAAGTAAATGTTCTATTTCGATTTCTTTAGCTATTATATTCCTCTGAGTTGATCCACTATAAACTATTTGGTTATTTCCCTACTGTGCAACAGTCTGATATTACAATGGCAAAATTTGAAATCTTGCAACTTCATGAAATATCTCATGTTAAAACCACTCATTTAAGCTACTCCCAAATTCCTGACCCATAGAAACATCGTTAAATAAAAATTTTTGTTGTTGCTTTTAGCTGATAAGTTTTGGAGTAATTCTCATTTCTACACCAATAGATAGTATTTATTCTACCAGTTCTTTAAAAGTTCCCTCGATAGCGCTGGTTTTAAAATTGTGCTTGTCCCTGTTTACAGAAATTCAAACCACATCAAATACAATGCCTTTTAGAAAACAGGGCTATAACAAAATTTCTCCCTTACCCCCTTTTTTCATTCTTACCTCAACTAGCAGATTCATATTTATCTATTTTATATTTTAGGGTTCCTATAAGTTCATTTGGAGAAAAGAGTTCCATTACTAAAAAATCTGGAAATCACTGTAGTGTGTGACATGTCACGCTATATAACCTATTATGATTTTATAGTTTATATTTAACTATGAAATCTAGAGTTAATCTTGGTTTGTGATATTATACTGGATATGGTCACTAACCAGTCATTTACTCCTTCTTCTAATACCTTCTATACATGGAACTGAAAAACTGAACACTATACTTCCTAGATTCCTTTGCATCTAGGCTGCAAATATGAATTAAGTTCTACAACTGGATATGTCTGAGTAGTTTTTGAAAAGGAGAAATTAAGAGATGACCATATTCCTTCTGGTACTGTTTTCTGATGATAAGCAATCATGAAAATGTCAGAATCCACTCTATACCTTCATGGTTATTTACAGGCAGTTTCGTGATGGTGACTTTCAGTATCCAGTTATACAACTCAGTAGTTCCAGCCTTTCACTTTCACCACTTTCAGATGGCAGCAGATATATTGCCTCCCCTGGTGGACCAATTCTGCAATGTCCCAGGACTTTATCCATAACAAGTAGCCTACAGTTTGCCTCTTCAATTCTTCCAACAATTTCACAAATAGATGATTCCAGTATTAAATTTCTTTCCTCCTTAAGTATCTAGTATATTTGTTTCTGAACCAAATCCTGGCTGTTACTGATATTTAACTTCATTATTATCACTGAAGAATAAGCCAATAGTAATCAAAGATAATGCTGGTTTATTGAGGTCTTCCTGCTAAGTGTTGTTAGTCCTTAAAACGTAGAACAAAAATATCTCAGGAATTGACAAATCAGACTCTTCACAAAATCTTTTTCAGAGCCCAGATTTTCACATCACTTACTAAATTGCAATGTCAACACTCTACTTCCCAATGTGACATATATAAGTTCCTATCAAGAAAAATAAATCTGCTATCATTCTGGTTCTATTCATGTATCCTAAGGCAAAATCAACAACGACAAGCAGTGACTATTAACGAAACCAGCGGTAACGACAAACTGATTACTATGATTTGAACAGCTGTTTGACAGTGAAATATAAAGATCAAAAGGGAAAAAATAAGTCTATAGTAAGTTTTTTTATTTCAAAGAAAAACTACTTTAAAACTTACTTAAATTAACTGAATAAAGCATTTTGGGATACATTTAAATCCATTCTTTGTAAAGAAGCTCTTCTCAATTACCTAAAACCAGATTCAAAATAAAACTTTATTTTCAAAAGTATCAAAAATACAAACTCAGTCAAACATACATCCCTCTTGCCTCACAACATGTGTTAGAAGGAGAACAGGGGTTCACATACCACTGTTGCCACAGTCAGCACAGGAAATGAGTTCCTCTGGCTTCTTTTCTCGGTTTTGTTCTTTTGTACCAAGACAGAAACTGCAGATGGGGATTGGTTCAGCAACCGGCTATAAAGAAACACACAATTCATTCAGGTACTAGTATATTTTTAGGATTAATATAAAGAATTAAAATTACAGTTTTAAAACCCTACAAGAATTACATGTAACTTTAGGACAACTGTATCATTCCCCTCAATTTCCAATTAAGTAGGTATGTTTTTACAAAGCCTGCTTTGACTGGCCCCTGTAATGACAGTTTTTGGTCCAAAAAAAATATTCCAATCATGTTGGCCACTTAAATACTAAATGACACAGTATGGATTAAACAGATTAAATTCTTTAACTTAAAATTTGAAAATTCAATTGAATTAAGTGCAAGAAATCACAGTACTGGCCCTTAAAATGTATGTGATGTTTGGAGAGTGATGGTGGGTACAAATAAGCATAACGTGAAAAAAAAAAATAAATACAGTAGATCTCTATAAAGCAGGAGAGATAAATCCTAATTGTGTTTGGAGAAGAAGGATTGAAGGGGGAAGACAACATGTTTTGAATGACAGGACTATGTTATGAGATTTTAAGAAGTTTGTTCAAGAACAACAGATAATTAAAATAATCACTAAAATCAGGTTTAAATTTAGGTTTCCAAATTTCACTACAGCACTATGCCATAGCCCCCTCCTAAAATGAAGAGAAAGGCATTACAGGTAGCATAAACAGGATACTAAGGATATGGTTTCCTTGGCAAGAGATAGGAGAATTGGGGGTTGGAAACAGGGAGAGAATTTAGATCAGTTTGTGAAGACTGTCACTGAATATCTTGCAAATAAATAGGACTATTTCCTGCAGGAAAAGAAAAACAAAAGGCTACCAAAATAAGAGAAGTTCACCTGTATTTGAGAAAAATAATTTTAAGTGGCAATATCAAAAGCAAATGGGGCAAAAACCTAAAACTAGATTGAACATTTAAACAGTGATTGAAATAGTATGGTGAAGACATGATAAGAAGCTCCACCAAAGCAAGGAAAAAATAGCTATGGAATTAGAAATCAACTAGTCATGCAAGTGAAATAAAAGGAAATTAGTTAAATGTGACTAATGTAACTGAAAGATAGTGACATCACCAACTGTGAGAGGCAAGTCATCTTAAAGAAGAAAATTAGAAGGAAGCAATGAGATAATGAGTTCCATTTAGATTTGTTTAGTTTAAGGTACTCTCTGTCAACTCTGAACTATTTATGCTAAACATTGTGCCAAGACAGTAATACAAAATTTTAAAGATGCTTTTTATCTACTGGGGAAAATAGACAAAATATTTGTAGGTACTATGATAGAAGTTTTCCAATGGGAAACAAAAGAGGAAGTGATCAAGTAGGAGGAAGAAATGACAGGGAAAGATTTCACAGATTTAAGTTCTTTTGAAGGTAGTTTGTCGGCAGTTCTACCCGGTGGAGGTGTGGGAGGGGGAAGAGCTTAGTTTGGGACTTACTGAGCTTAAAATGCCAGTAGCATGCACATGTAGCAATGCCCATATATATATATACTGATACAGGGATCTGGGGTTTAAAAGGTGGTCTAGAAATAAGCGCGTACACACACACACACACACACACACACACACACATTATCATCAAAGTTGATGGAGTCTCCCAAGAACAGATGGAAAGAAGAAAATTAAGGTCAGAACTCTAATATTTAATTGAGTCATTAAGCAATCAACACTGGGGAGATAAAATACCTACATGATTTTACGAATGATCAAGAGACCTCAATAACAGAGAGGCCCTTTCAGCGACAGAATAAGAAATATAGCCATAGAAATAGGAGATAGCTAAAAAGAAATAACAGGAAGATGTTATATAGTAGGACTTATTGTATAATAACAGAATGCACTACAATATGTGGCTGTTTTAATTTATATAAAACAAATTTAATTCTTCCATCACGCCAGCTACATTTCAAGTATTAAATTGTCATATATGGCTAGTGGCTATAGCACTGTACAGCATAAACATAAAAGTTCCATCATTAGAAAAAAGTTATACTGGATAACAGTGTAACTTTAAAAAACAGGGAAGATTTTTAAAGAATTAGTAAAGGGAATAGTTTTGGTATTACAGTATGATATAAATGCATATCATTTGTAGGTGTGATGGCAGGATCGAGAAGAGTGCTTCTGACTGGGGCAGGGATTGGCTATACAGAGTATAAGGGAATAATAGTTAACCGAGAAAATTGAAAGATGAGATTGGCTGGGTCCAAGGACAAGCAATGAAAATGTTTTCCTATCAAAATGGAAAGTGAACATATATTCCTCAGTCAAGATACAATCAGAAAAGTGGGGTCTCACCCCAGAACCAGTAGAAGAAAAGAAATAATAAAAACCAAAGCAGAAATAAATGAAATTGAAACTAAAAAAACAATCCAAAAGATCAATGAAACCAAGAGCTGGTTCTTTGAAAAAATAAATAAAATAGACAAACCCCTAGCCAGGCTCACAAAGGAAAAAAGGGAGAAAGCACAAATACACAGAATCATAAATGAAAGAGGAGAAATCACAACGGACACAGCAGAAATCAAAAGAATAATCAGTAACTACTATGAACAGTTATATGGAAACAAGTTCAACAATCTAGAGGAGATGGACAAATTCCTACAACTCTACAATCAACCAAAGCTAGATAAAGAAGAAATAGAACACCTAAACAGACCAATTACAAGCAGCGAAATTGAAATGGTAATTAAAAACCTCCCCAAAAACAAAAGCCCAGGACCTGATGGATTTACAAATGAATTCTACCAAACATTCAGAGACGAATTAGTGCCTATCCTTCACAAACTCTTCCAAAAAATTGAGAAGGAAGGGACAATACCAAACACGTTCTATGAAGCCAATATTACACTAATACCAAAACCGAATAAGGACAACACAAAAAAGGAAAACTATAGGCCAATCTCCCTAATGAACACTGATGCAAAAATCCTCAATAAAATTTTAGCTATCAGAATCCAACAATGTATCCATAAGATAATTCACCACGACCAAGTTGGATTCATTCCAGGGGCACAAGGATGGTTTAACATCCGAAAATCAATCAACGTTATCCAACACATCAACAAAAAGAAATATAAAAACCATATGATAATATCAATAGATGCTGAGAAAGCTTTCGACAAAGTGCAACACCCATTCATGATAAAAGCCCTTGAAATTCTTGGGATACAAGGAACATACCTCAACATCATAAAGGCCATCTATGACAAGCCAACAGCCAGTATCATTCTCAATGGTGAAAAGCTGAAAGCAATTCCATTAAGATCTGGAACAAGACAAGGATGTCCACTCTCACCACTGCTTTTCAATATAATACTGGAAGTCCTAGCCAGAGCAATAAGACAAGAGAAAGACATCCAAGGAATCCAAATAGGAAAAGAAGAAGTCAAACTATCACTATTTGCAGATGATATGATAATATACATAGAGAACCCCAAATCTCCACAAAAAACTAATTCAACTCATCAATCAATTCAGTAAAGTGGCAGGATACAAAATCAACACGCAAAAGTCAGTAGCCTTCCTATACACAAACAATAAATCTGAAGAAGAAGAAATCAAAAAAAAACCCCTTTTATTATCGAAACAAAAAAAATCAAATATTGGGAATAAATCTAACAAAAGAGGTAAAGGACCTATACAAAGAAAACTATAAAACACTGTTAAAAGAAATAGAAGAAGACACAAAGAAATGGAAAGACATCCCCTGCTCATGGATTGGAAGAATAAACATTATTAAAATGGCCATCCTACCAAAAGCAATATACAGATTCCAATCAAAATCTCAATGGCATTCTTCAAAGAAATAGAACAATTATTGATGAAATTCATATGGAATCACCAAAAACCCCGAATAGCCAAAGCTCTACTGAAAAAAAAAGAAGGAAATGGAGGCATCACACTCCCAGACTTCAAACTATACTACAAAGCCATAATCATCAAAACTGCATGGTATTGGAACAAGAACAGACATACAGACCAATGGAATCGAATAGAAAATCCAGAAATAAACCCACAGATTTATGGTCAACTAATCTTTGACAAAGGAGCAAAGACTATGCATTGGAGCAAAGAAAGTTTGTTCAATAAATGGTGCTGGGAAAACTGGGTCGCTACATGCAAAAGAATGAAGCTTGACCACTACCTCACACCATACACAAAAATCAACTCAAAATGGATTAAAGAACTAGACATAAGACCTGAAACCATAAAATACATAGAAGGAAATATAGGCGAAACACTACGGGATTTGCACATCAAAGACATCTTTACAGACACATCACCCAAAGCAGTGATAGTGAAGAGAAAGATAAACAGCTGGGACTACATCAAATTAAAGAGCTTCTGCACAGCAAAAGAGACAATAACAAAAACAAAGAGAAACCCCACCAACTGGGAGAACATTTTTGCACCCAACACTAATGATAAAGGACTGATCACAAAAATCTGCAAAGAGCTGATGAGACTCAGCAACAACAAAGAAAATAATCCAGTCAAAAAATGGGCAGAAGAGCTAAAAAGAAACTTCTCTGAAGAGGAAATGCAAATGGCCAACAGACATATGAAAAAATGTTCAACATCACTTGTAATCAGGGAAATGCAAATCAAAACTACCATGAGATACCATCTCACACCAGTGAGAATGGCACATATTAAAAAAACTAGCAACAACAAATGTTGGCGAGGATGTGGAGAAAAAGGAACTCTCCTGCACTGCTGGTGGGAGTGCAAACTGGTCCAACCACTATGGAGAGCTGTGTGGAGATTTCTGGACCTACTAAACATAGAGCTTCCATATGATCCAGCAATTCCACTCCTAGGTATTTACCCAAAGGACACAGAAACATCAATTCCAAAGAACACCTGCACTCCTATGTTTATAGCAGCACTGTTTACAATAGCTAAGCTTTGGAAACAACCCAAATGCCCAAAAATAGATGACTGGATCAAGAAGATGTGGTACATATATACCATGGAATATTACTCAGCATTCAAAAAAGATAAACACATGCAATTTGCAGCAACATGGATGGCACTGGAAGGGATCATGCTCAGCGAAATAAGCCAAAAAGAAAAAGAAAAATACCGGATGGTCTCACTCATAGCAGGAATCTAGAAAACTTAAATAAGGGACCAGGAAAATGAATATAAGAAAGTGAAAATCAAAATCAACAAAAAACTATGAACCAGAGACACTTTTTGGGGGGTGGGGGGCGGGAGGGGAAGGATTGGGGTCAGAATGGGGCGTTTGCAATTGTATGGGGGAATATAAAAATAAAATTTAATATTTAAAAAAATAAATAAATAAAACAAACAAAACAAAACAAAACAAAAAAAAAAAAAAGTGGGGTCTCCCTGGTGGCACAGGGGTTAAAGTCTCAGCACTATCAAGCTATCAGCCAGCCACTAAAGCATGAGTTCAATCCCCAGCCAGAGAGATAACCTACATGGCGCAGCAGACCTCTCCTGTCTTGCCTACTGCTCCCCTCAGCAGTGTATCTCAGTAGATCTGCCCGTTCTACTCCCCACTCTGTCTCTGATGAATCCTCTCACCTCCTTCACCTCTGGCCTACACCCCAGTTCTTGAATGCATACATAAATAAATCTTTTTTAAAAATCAGAAAAGTATGTATTAACAATAGAAATAAATTCAAAATACAAAGTTGATGGGGACCCTGCAAAATGGCTTCTATCTTTTCATTAAAATATAAGGCACTGTCATTTGCCTAGCGTGAAGTAAATTAAGTATGGATTTGGGCATTTACAGAAAATGTATGGATGTCACTGTATGGAAGGTAACAGGGAATCAATTAGTGATGAAAAATTAAAATGTCAATCAGTCCTACCCATGAAGTTAAGAAGGGAAAGAATCAATCTCTAGTATCTCTAATCAAAATAGTTATACAACTGCCTTAATATCTCTGAAGCCCTAGACCCTAGAGAGCTATAGATTGATAGAAGTCAAAGAGGGAGGCCTATTGGTGTACAAACGCAAATATTTCTAAAGTAATGGACCACAAAGTTGAGGCTGGGCATGATAAGCAGAAAGGAGCTCACAAACTGAAAGAATATAGAGTCAAGATAACCTAGGATGCCTGATGAAATGGAAATAAAGGCCCAGTAGAAAGTAAAAAAAAAAAAAAAAAAAATTAGAAAGGTAGGATTGAAGGCTGCTAAGTATAAATGTTACTTCCTAAGTATAAATGTTCTAGCTAATAAGAAAACCCCAAATGGCAAACAGGCATGAATTCTTTCAGCAGGTACTAGCCACTGAGGGTATAGTGGTGAACAAGGAAGACAAAGAACCTGCTTTCACAAATCATACATTCTAGTTGAGTGCTGAAAAAAATAAAATTGAAGACAACAATTAGGACGTCAAGAAGTTGAGAAATCACAATTACAAAAGAATCACATACATGGTTTCAAATTAGTGAAAATGATAACTGTGACCAAGACAGGTAAGCTGTCAATCTTTTCTAAAACTTTAAAGAGAATATTGGTAAATGACAGCTTCCCCGTGCCCCTACAAAAAAAAAGAAGAAGAGATCATGGTATTAGTAGATGGGAAGGACTTCGTAAGAATTTGTGGTATATTTATTTATTTATTTATTTATTTATTTATTTATTTGCATTTTAAAGGACAGGTTCATTAGGAAGAGAGAAAGGGGGGAAAAGAGGCACCTGCATAGACACAAGTGGGCAGATAGCTGCTCTGTTCCTGTTCAACATTTGAGAGATAGTGAAGAACAAGAAATGCATCAACCTATCACCCTGGCCCTCTCCCCACCCCATTCTATTTTTAAAACAGTGCTTAAGAGCTCCACCAGGAGGATCTGGATACAATTCAATATAAGACTCAGTGGTGATAGATTAATGATATTACTTATAAAGTACATTATATTACTTCAGCATCTGGTTAAAAAAGGAACAAAGTTGGGTTCAGATAAAGAATTCTGTGTAACTCGCAATCACTGCAGAGTTGGAGAAGTCTACATTATCATAAGAAGTTATAGAGCAGAGCAGGACCAGTAACATAATTCAAACCAAGTGACCATAATTAACATACATTAGGTATAGTTAAGTACTAGGTTAATCAGCTACTATTTCTGAGACAGATTAGATCATACTTAAGGAAGCAAACACTAAAGGGTAATGAAAACAGAAAGTCTGAAAAACTATTATTGTTCTTCAGCATAGGAAATGTAGTCTTAAAAAGAATAAACTGTGCTGTGTAGTAATTGGCTTCTTCAAACATGTCCTTATCATACAGAACTAAACATTAGATTTTCTAACAGCACATAGTGTTACTTAAACTCATACTTAAGAATGGTTAGCAGGACTGTCCCTGCTAACATATGTCACTATACATTCCCTGAAATAATACTGCTGGCAATATGTTTTACCTATGATGAATGTCTTCATTTGACTAGATTTTATCTATCCCAAAACAAAATAACTGAGATTATTTAAATCTATTCATTAAATTTGAACTGAGAGCATCCAAATCTATTTATTAAATTTGGGGAACAATGATTTAGGCAAACTGCCTGGTTACTTGGGAGCTGTGAAGGGAATCAGTTTAACTCAATTATTCTGGTACTTATCAAAAGACCATAGTCTTAGATCTTGCCTACACACTACACAAAAATAATTCACCAATTATTCCCAGTAACGATGAGCTACAAGCAAAAAAGTGGTGAAAATAAACCATTTAGGTTACATCATTTATGAGTTTTCTTTATGGATAAATAGCACTGCTAATCAGTACTGTGATTTGTTTTAGAATATGCCTAACTACATTGTTGAGAGCATAAGAATTATAGCTCCAGATCATTCTCAATTCCAAAATATAATGAGCATAAAAATCAGTGAGAAACAGCTAAAATTGCATTCTATTCACTGTAAAATTCAAACCTGAAATGTGCTGGGTAGTTTTAGGACCGTGAAGAGATGTTTATAACATTTTCCAAGTAAAACTCTACAAGTTGATTTCAATTATCCTGTATCACAAAGATAAAATAAGAACAATTGATAATCTGTGAATAAATTTTTAAAATCAGTGTAGAGAGGCAATATGCCATATAATCACTGTTGCCAAACATGTCCTTAGTCCTTATATCTTATTGTTCTCATAAGCCATATTAAGTAAACCTGTTCCTACAACTAATAAAACAAGAAAAAAAGGTTTTGCAAATGACTTCATACATTAAACACAGCTACCATACATTAAACACAGCCACCACCATAGTGAACCTCTTTAATAAGAGCATGTCACTAGGCTCCCCAAATACAAATCTACCCCAGTGGATTCTAAATTGCTTTAAATGTTAAGTGGCCTACAAGGCCCTCTATGATATGCACCCTCCACATAAATACATAATTACCTCTCTGACCTCATCTCCTGTTGTTCTCTCCCTCTTACATTTTACTCCAACTTTCTTGTTTTGTCTTTACCAGTCCAGATGTTCCAGAGCCTCTACATTTGCTGCCCTTGTATCTGGAATGCTCTTCCCTAGATTTTCCAGATTTCTATTTAAAAGTCACCTATCTTCTCAGTAAAACTTTGACAATTCCATTCAACATTTCAAAGCAACTCACCAACTGCAGTAATTCATATTGCCTTTCCTTGCTTTAGTTTTTCCTCTTAACCTTTTCCACTAATTAACAAATTGCATGTGTACGTGAATCTTATTATTTGCTCTCTACTAAATGTAAACTCCATGAAAGATTATTGCTTTGTTCAGAACTATGTCCCTAGTACTGAAG
The DNA here is from genome assembly GCF_014898055.3 of Talpa occidentalis. Classification (NCBI taxonomy): domain Eukaryota; kingdom Metazoa; phylum Chordata; class Mammalia; order Eulipotyphla; family Talpidae; genus Talpa; species Talpa occidentalis. Next base: position 117,588,159 of record NW_023604295.1, read on the forward strand.
CATACCTAGCATATAGTAAGACTCAACATACCTGGCATATGGTAGATTCAACAGATATTTTTCAATATATTAATTAAATTACTTTGTATAAACAGGAAGAAAAATAATACGTTAGAAAAAACAATGAGTTTGTATGATCTTGATAATGAGTTTGTAAGTAGAACTCAATAACCTTAATATATAGATGTTCTACTGGTCACAAAGGAATCTCACAAAGTAATTTCATAATCTCAATAATTAAAGATTTCTGCTGTAACATCCAAGTTCCATTCAATTTCTTAAAAATAGGGAGTATTTGTGGCAGGAGACACTTAGGTTGTACTTCGTGTCATGTTTCCCTAGGTAGCCTTAAGGACGATGGTGAGACCTCTACAGTAACCACCAGATGGCAGCATTGAGGCAAACACATAGTAGATGCACTCCTAACAAGTAGACAGATTATACAGCTTTTTGACTTGAACTTTTGGAAATAACTTTTAAAAACATGAACAGTAAAAATTTTGCCCAGCGGGAGGTATATACTATGAAAAGAAAAGGATTCTGCAAACATAACCACTTAGGATATTTAAATATAATGATATGTTCTTTAGATATCCAGATATATCATCTGAGATATTCCCATCTTAAAGTTCAATTTTCATTTTCCCCCAAGATTTGTCTTTAATTTGTTGTATTTTGTCTTTGATTTTTAAAGTCATTATATACTTGTAACTGTCTCTATTTCCTACTTTTTTGAGGAATCAAATTCACCTTTATGTCATCTGTTATTAAGCAAATGATATAAAGGATGGCCAAGGTCTGTTTTATTGTATGTAGTAAGTTGGAATTGAGTAACAAATTGTACAATTTTTGACAACCAGAGTTTTCCCCAAAAACCTGCAATTTTTAACTTAGATTTAAGACTTCAGAAACATCTAAGAGATCATTTCATAGGTTTTCAGGTTACAAAGATGTTATTTCTTAAAAACTACAAATTTTCGCAAAATTTTCTGCCACTGGAAATTATTTAGTATAGCCAATATTAAGAGTATGAAAGAAGTTCATAATTCAAATAAGAATCCCCATAATACTCCAATAAGCAATAATAAAAAAGAATGGTCATATCACTCTTCTTAAACACAAAATATCTAAAACATTTTAAAAATGTCCAACTATAATTACTGCAAGTAATTTACTTTAAACAAGTGTTATATCACAAAAGGACAAATATTGTACGATTCCACTTTCATAAGGTAGCTAGAGTGGTTAAATTCTGAGAGACAGAAGCACAGTAGAGGTTACCAGAAAGTAGGGTAAAGGGAGAATGGGGAATTATTGTTAAGTAAGTATAGAGTTTGAGATGATGATAAAGTTCTAAAGATCCATGGATAGTGATGACGGTTATACAACATTGTGAATATATTTAATACCGCTAAATTGTACACTAAAAAAAGTTTGAAATGGTTAATTTTATATTTTTCACAATAAGAAAAATGAACAAAAAAACTAAGTGTTACATATTTTTCAGTCTCATAAGTCAAATGATTTAAGTAATAGATCAAAAGTCAAGCAGTGAGAAGTGAGTAACTGTAATTTGTCCCTACCTTGAAAATCTGTATCTTTTAACTATTCCTATGGAATCTTTATTATATTAACCTTAAGTGCAATAATTAGACTTACAAATACAGATTAAAACCCCACATACAAAAAAATTTTATTTTTATTTTTTAAAGATTTATTTATTTGTACAAGCACTGGGTACAGTCAGAAGCGTGGGAGGGTGAGAGGATTCACCAGAGCCAGAGCAGGAAACAGAAGAGACAGACCCATGAAATACACTGCTGAGGGGAGCAGGGGGCACAGCAGGAGAGGTCTGCGCACAATGTGGGACCCTCCCCAGCGGTCAGGGATCGAGCTGGCGCTGCAGAGGCTGGGGACAGCTTCGCAGCCCAGCGCTCAACCGCTGTGCCACCAGGGAGGCCCCACAAAAAATTTTTTAAAAATCACTAATAACAAATTCTGGCCACTGTAGTTAAATATTAAGCATTTTATTGTCACTGAATGTACAACAAAGTTGTTTACACTTTTAATTCAATTACATAAAAAGCTCACTCTTAAGCCTCTTATAATTTTCCTGTAAGGCAAATCTAAGGACTAAAATGTTATCAGTCAAGCGTTATTCAGTCTCAAACTAAAAGCTTCATGACCACCTGCTGCCAGGTTATACTGCATGAACCACCATAAAGTACCTCTGAAATCTACTCACCTAGACTTCAGTTCCTTACTTTTAACTTTTCTTCAAGATACTACTTCACCCAACTTTTAGCTTCAAATTCTTCCAGTGGTTCCAAATTTGTTTACCCTACCTCTTTCTTTTCCTGTAGTTATAATTAAATTTAACGCAAATTAACTTGCTTCAATGGATATTTATTTCACAGAACCTGAAGCTGAAATAATTTTCAGTTGAGATATTTTATCAATTGATAATAGCTATTGTGATACACTCTATTATGTATAATAAAGTTGAAAGAATTATACATAATAAACACCCAAAGGATAAGGTGCAGGTAAATCTTAGCATGAAAAGTAGAAAAATGAACTATTCTTAGGCATAATGTAGTAAAGGAAACCAAAATGATTCTTAATAACTGAGCATGGGAAAACAAATACTGCTAGGCTTTCAAATACTATGCACAACAAAGGTCTGATAAATATTGTTTTGGGGCCTCCCTGATGGCCTAAAGGGTAAGTTTCAGCTCTGTCACCTAGGTCAGATTGATCTCTGGCCAGGGAGATGACCCATATGGCGCAGATCTCTCCTCTCTCACCTGCTGCTCCCCTTAACAGTGTATTTCAGTAAATCTGCCTGTTGTGCTTCCCACTCTGGTAAATCCTCTCACTGCCCCCCGCCCCGTACCTCTGGTTTACAGCCCAGTTCTTCTACGCCCCCCCCCAAAAGAGAGAAAAATAAAATTCTGAAAAAAAAAATATTGTTTGGTAAACATTGTAACATAAAAATTTGAGAAGATAGGGACCTCCCTGGTGGCACAAGGGGTTAAGACAGGGAACTACCCACATGCGCAGCAGACCTCTCCTGACTCACCCGCTGTTCCCTTAGCAGTGTATTTCAGTCAATCCGCCTAGTCTGTTCCCCACTCTATCTCTGGTGAATCCTCTCACCTCCCAGAACTCTGACCTGTACCCCAATTCTTGTTTGCATATTAATCTTTAAAAAATTTTGAGAAGACTAAAAATGAAGCTGTACTCATATTTTTACAGCGCTTATCAATGTCAGTAATACAAAACAAAATCCATACAAAATAATCTACTTTAGCAACAGAGTTCTCATTTAGGGAAATTAATACTTTGTTACAAGGCACTTATACTTTAAGAAAGTTGAAGATTTAAAAAAAAAACAAACTATTCTCTCCAGTCAGGAAAGTTCTGTTTTACCCAGTTCTTCATTACTAATAGCCTTTGCTAACAGCCTTTGATGAATGTATGTTCTTCTCAAATCCTTTCCCACAATTCAGAATTCAAATTTTCTTCTTTTCCATAAAGACATTATAGGTAAACAGAAATCACCCTAGATCTCAATTCACCTCACAAGTGCCTTGTACACAGTGTGCACTAAATAAATATTGGCTGAAATTAAAATACAACAAAAATCAAGTTTAACTCCAAATGGGTTTATCAAAGCCCCTCTTCCAAAACTCAGTAAACTTCAGGGGAAATGTACTTGAGCAGGAATTTTAATTTCTTCAACAATACTATGCAAACATTCTATGGCTGCTTATTTAAAAAAACTTTTTGGATAACATCTACAAAAGCATACCACTGCAAAAGATACGTAATAATAAATATAAAACAAACATTAATAGCCAGGAAAAGAGTCCATTTTCCATAATCTCCATTTCCATTATATACAATGACCATGTATATAATTTAAATCAGTTCCAACATAAGCCATTAGCCAATATAAGGCTTAATAGTTCTACTAAATTGAAATCATTTTTTTATGATGAGCTCATTCAGTGACTTCTACAAGAGACAAGCAAGATTATTGGTGAAAGAAAATAAATTAAAGATATAATCAGATCAGTCAATTTCAATTTATACTTTTACAACATATACAAGTTACTGTAAGTTTAGATGAGAAAGTGATAGTCTGCCTAGCTACTGTAATAATTTTCTGTTTCCTAATCAGAGGCAACATCAAAAAAGATAATATAAGTGTATATTTGCCAAATTTAAATTCTATAGAAACTATAAAGAGTTCTTTCTTTTAAATATCCATTAATTATATGACAGTTCCATTTCTGGCATTTCTATACCATGTTCTTCTTTTATCCAAATATGAGACTAAGTTATTATTGCCTCTCATTTCTTTAGGGACCCTTTCATTTCCGCTTAGTTTCTTTTATATATCTAGAGGTCTCCCCTAATTCATTCACATCACCAGATGCAATCTTCTACACAGACTCACTCACACCAGTCTTTCTTGCTTTTGATTTTTTTCCCTTAACGTTGCTGCTAACAGATTAGTCTCCACTGAATACACTGTTTTCTTAACCCCATAAATTGCCTGGCTTCAAAACTTACACAAAATACTTATCTCAAGTGACAACTCCCATTCATTTCCCTCCACTATTATAAAACAGCTTTCTTCTCCTCCTCCTTTCTCATGTATTCACGTTCTCTTCAGAAATCATACTTTATGCTCCTTCCAGATTACTTCACCCCATCTCTCAAAGTCCTCTGTAACCTTGTCTGTAAAATTCAGCTCAGCAGATGTCAGGAACAGGTAGTTCTGTCCACTTCTGGTATCACTTAGGCCAAGTTACTTTACTACTTTGGTGTAAAATGGCAAAACATACCTATCTTCTCAGATTAAATGGGATAAAGTTATAGGAATATACTCAAATCTAAGCATTCTACAGATGCTGGTTTTCAAAATCCCTATACCAAACTATATCTTTCAAAGGTTACCTTTGACTAACTGCTACTTTGTTTTGCTCAGCTTTAACACTCGAAAAAAATAAAGGCAAAGTGACTAAAATTTTCTGTTGATTTATAGATTTTCTATATATAGTATTTATAACATGACTGCATTAAAATTTTAAGTCTCGGGCCTCCCTGGTGGCACACATGGTTGAGCACAGCGCTGTGAAGCTGTCCCCAGCCTCCGCAGCGTCCGCAGCGTGGGTTCGATCCCAGCCAGCCAGGGAGATACCCACATGGCACCGCAGACGTCTCCTGTCTCGCCCGCTGCTCCCCTCAGCAGTGTATTTCAGTCAGTCTGCTTGTTCTGTTCCCTGCTCTGTCTATGATGAATCCTCTCACCCTCCCGCACATCTGGCCTGTACCCCAGTTCTTGTATGCATGAATAAATAAATCTTTAAAAAAAAATGTTGGAAGTCTCTTTGTGTATATATACATATTTACCACATTGCATATTACCCACTTAAAAAAAACTTTAGTGATACTTAAGTATAAAGGCATTAGCACAAACATATCAAAGTGATGGTTTAGAAGGAACAATATGATGTTCAACAAACATTCATGTTCACTACATTTTTAAAAGATTGTAACTACAGACATTTATTCTGGCCAAATCAAGGTCTAAGGTGACAAACTGGTAAGTAACATTTTCCTCAAGACTTAGCAAATATAAATTATTATATATATGGTGGGATATGTATTTTTCTGTTACTATTAGAATCATGCTATTTGAAACCACAAGGGATCTTCAAAAAAGCACTAGATACTAATTTTAGCAAAGATAAAGTCATTGTCAAAGTCTAAACATAGGGCTAATAAAGTGATTAAAGTAGTGTTCAAAATCAAGCAGATAACTCTATAAATAATTTCAACTCAGTCACTCAAATAGTCTGTAAATAAAATAACTGAAAGACTTTACAGATGAAAAATGTTGAATTTCCATTGTTCACAGTGATTCTATTTACTAGTAATATGGTGGAAGTAACTAAACTACATATTTAAAACTAAAACTTACCAGGTTCTCTTCCCTTCTTCAAAGAATAGAAATATTCATAGCAATAAGAAACCAATCTTTTATCCCCTTCCCACCTAAGAGAATTATTAAGGAAGGGGAGAGAAAAATAAAATTGCAAGCCATAGCAGGTTCCTAACTGTAACTAAAGGGGAATTAAGAGCTTTTGTTTTAGCACAGGACATTAGTGCCTTTGTCAGTTACATCTAAACCAGAAAAGCAAAACTGTTCTACCTAAGAAACTAAGAGGCTGAAGAAATGTGAAGAAGGGGTCAGTGACAATTCCTAGAGGCTGGATGGCCAAACAACTTTCAAGAACTGTGTAACATTCAGTTCTAAACTGCTGTCTATGCTATAATAGAAATTTTGAAACTTGTAATTCATATGAAAAACAGAGGTGAGCGATTTTTTCAGTAATTAAAAAGAAAATAAGGGGGCTTAAGTTTGATTCAGAGGGAAGAGAACTCAACCAAGGAACCAACGTGAAAGACGTCTCAGGAACCTCGTCAAAAGAGACCATAATAATGCAAGTCCATAAGTGTTTGTAAAGATCTTGAGGAAGAATGAAATCTACCCACAAGTAATAAAGAAGTTTGTTAAAAGACATGCCCCTGATATCAGTTATATCTAGGTTGCTATGGCAAACACTTTTCTTGCCTCAAAGCATACAAAGTTTTAGGGCTCCAGAAATAAGCAAAGAATATTTATTACATCTTTGTTGGCTTCATTGTTTTTAGTTTAAATAGAAAAGCTTTATGTTTATCTTAATTATAAAATCAAGATATTCACGTTTTAAAAATTAATAAAGGGAGAAGAAATAGTAAAATTCTATCCTAATCATTTTCTTCCTCCCCTATAAAACCTAACATTTACTAAGAACTTGGAGCACTATTATATGTGATTTACAAGCATTAACACTTTTAGGCCTAACAACCAGCCACCTTACAGTGTAAACACTACTGCCATCATTTTCTAAATGAGAAAAATAGATCCCCAGCATAAATCCTTAAGACAGATGTTCAAGTCATAAATAATGGTAGAGCCCAGGGTGAGGCACTCCTTACCCTGGCACTGTACTCCCTTCATGTACACTGTTTTCAGCTTTCCCCCTAAGTACATTACACACACACACACACACACACACACACACACACACACAAATGGTCCATACTACATATGGTGTATAATCCGTTTTGCTGAATTTATTCTACATCAATAAATCCAAATTAGCATCATCCCTTTAATGGTTATATAACATTTCACTACATGGAAGATAATTTAACCAATCACATACTGATGAGCACTTCAATTACTTCTAATTGTTTATTATATTCAATATATAATCAAACACACATGTACTCTCTCTGCTTACTTTCTGGATTATTTCCTTAGGATATATTTCTTGACTAGAAACTAATGGGTCAAAAGAGGCACAATTCTAAAACTTTTGATACATACCGCCAGACTGACTTTTTTTTTTTTTTTTTAAAGATTTATTTATTTATTTATACAAGCACTGGTGGGTACAGTCAGAAGCACGGGAGGGTGAGAGAACTCACCAGAGCCAGAGCAGACCAACAAAATACACTGCTGAAGGGAGCAGCGGGCGCAGCAGGAGAGGTCTGCGCGCCATGTGGGACCCTCACCGGTGGCTGGGGATGGAACCGGTGCTGCAGAGGCTGCGGGCAGCTTCACAGCCCAGCGCCCAAACCGCTGTGCCACCAGGGGAGACCCCAGACTGACTTTTTTTTAAAGATTTATTTATGCATGCATACAAGAGCTAGGGTACAGGCCAGAGATGCAGGGGGTGAGAGGATTCACCAGAGACAGAGTGGGGAACAGAACAGGCAGACGGACCGAAATACACTGCTGAGGGGAGCAGCAGGAGAGGTCCACCTCACCATGTGGGTTGCTCCCTGGCCAGCCAGGGATCGAAGTCATGCTGCAGAGGCTGCAGATTGCTTCATAATGCAGTGCTTAACTCCCTGCGCCACGAGGGAGGCCCCCAGACTGACTTTTAGAGAGGCTGTATCCCTTCCAATATAACATCTGTGCCAGCTATAAAGATGTCCCTCAACTCCATCCTCATCCTTACCCTGCTCTGTGACGCTGTGCTCAGAATGTATACTTCATTTCTCCTCTGTCCACTGCCTCCCCATTGAACCCCACCAATAGGAACACTAGAGGGAGACTAGAAGGACTACAGAAGAATAACCTTACTCCTTTTAGTCTGTTTCCTGTTTCTGCCAGTGTCATCCTAGCATTGTCTTCCCCAGCACCAACAGTCCTTTCCAGTCTCTAGCACTCATCTTTCAGCTCTCTCAGATTCAACCTCACCATGCTCCCTTAGAAATACCAGCAGCAGTAAGGTGATGTACCCTCTTGGGAGGTATATGTTCCAACTTTGTGGGGCCCCTCCCCAAGTCTTGCAAATCAACAGGCAATGGATCCCAGCCCTATGGGATCCCTCCTCTGAACTTCTAGGTTGTAATAATCTAAATGTTGTTCTTCTGTTCCCCTAGTCTTAGAGGTGGTAGCTGCTTCAAGAGATTATTACCTCTTTGTCACTTCACTTTTTGCTTTTCATTTTTCCAACACTGCCCTATACTAGCTTCTCTTGTGGTTTCTGTTCTCCCGCTGTATCTTCAGTAAAATGTTATCTGACAGCTTAATAAGTTGGCATATCAGTCTATCTTCAGGTCAGAGTTATGCACTGAACTATGACATCCAGCTCTGTCCCTTCTCACCCAAGAACTCATGTATTGAAGATCTAACACTCAACATGACTATATTTAGATATAGGGCTTTTAAGGAGGTAAGTAAGTTAAAATCAGGTCTTAAGGGTGGGGCCCAAATCCTATAGGACTGGTGTGTTAAATGAGGAAGAGACACCAACTATGTGTGTGCACAGAGAAAATGCCATAAGAGACATGGCAGAAGGTAGTGACCTGCAAGGCAAGAATAGGCCTTAGCAGAAACCAACAGTGATCTTGGACTTCTACCACCCAGAACTGTGACGAAAAAGAAATTTCTATTTTTTAAGCCACTCGGTTTATGGTAATTTATTACGAAAGCCTTAGATGATTAAGACAGCCAGCTAGGGAAACGGCCTCACATCATTCTCATCTTTGTTATCTCCACATACTATTATGCATAGTATTTATTATGGATAATAAAATATGTATAAGGACACTGAGTTAGATGCATGAGAAATAAGACATAGTAAAACTAGTTCCCTGCTGCTGGGTTTTACAAACTAGTTGCAAAAAAACAGAACATATGCTTAAAAATACATTAATATAGGATAGCATATGAGGAACAAATGCAGTGCAAATATTATAAAGGCACCCAAATAAATCTATTCAAAATATTGTTTTCCTAAACTGTAATAAGTCCAAAGTATTCAGAAAAAAATATGATCTCATTTTATTTCTTAAAGGACTATATGAAGATTTAATTAATAGACAAAAACATTTTAAGACATGAATTTAAGCAGTCTCATCAAACTCTGTAGAATTAAAAAGTTAACTTTTTTTCTCTAAAATCATGAGACAGGGCCTCCCCGGTGGTGCAGCGGTTGAACGCTGGGTTGCAAAGCTGCCTGCAGCCTCTGCAGCGCCGGTTCGATCCCAGGCCACCGGGTGAGGGTCCCACATGGCGCGACAGACCTCTCCTGCCATGCCCACTGCTCCCCTTAGCAGTGTACTTCAGTCCTTCTGCCTGTTCTACTCCCCAATCTGGCTCTGGTGAATTCTCTCACCCTCCTACGCTTCTGACTGTACCCAGTGCTTCTATAAAATAAATAAATAAATCTTTAAAAAAATAAAATAAAATCATGAGACATTCTACAGTCTAAATACTCAACTTTATAAGCAGTCTTGAAAATAAGAGCCCATATTTCAAAATCCCATAAAATCTTAATTCAACAGACAGCAAATAAATGAAAGCACTTCTGTTGTAGAAATGACTAATTGCAATGTTAATCAACAATTAAAAATCAGTACTTCTTTAAGAACTTTTGAGAAAATACCTCGGTTCCTGAAAAACAGATTTTTTTAAGCAATATAATAAATTTAGGTAGCTATAAGTATCTTTTCTGTACTACCCTAATATTGCTTAGAAACATGTATGCATGGGTGTGCATATACCTAAGTCAGTATCACATTAAAATTTCCTTCAGATTTAAATATATTTCTTATTTAATACTACCTCCATAACAGTATAAATAAAGCTGTTAAAGTGTTCAACAAGTTTGAAGCCTGAGGACAGTAGCTTTTCAAAAGAAAAGATGTGTAATGAGGGTGGAGAACATAGTGACGTAATGCTCAACAAGGAAAGCCCTGACAAGTGCAGACTGCACACACACAATAAGAGATCAGGAAAGCAAAGCTGAAGCAGCCAGCCTGGTTTCATGCTGCAATTTTCTGGCAGGCATTCAATTCCTTCTGCTGTCTTCCTAGCCAGCACATTTATCTATGTAATGTCACCAGATCTAGGGAAGGAGTGAGGTTGAGAGGGGGGAAGAGGAGAAAAACTGTTTTGCAGGCTGCCAGCCCCTCCAAACATGCTGTTACTATACAAAGGATGTCTAGAAAGCCAATGTGCTGCACAGATCCAAATGCTGCGAGCGTGCGCGTGCACTTGCACACGCGCATAAACACGTGGGGGCATTCCACCCAAAGAACTGCAGAAAAGGGAACTGCTTTTGGAAAGAAGAAAGCCTATAATTAAAATCTTGATTCACAAGCAAAGACTCCCTTCTGAAACTGATTTCAGCTCTTGAGGGAAGAAAGGCGGAGGTGAGGGAAATATTCTAAGCCCATGAAAAAATGGGTATTTGCAAGCAAAAAAGAAAAAACACAAAAGCCTGAGCTGGTCTGGTCTGGTCTATGCCAACTACAAGCAAGCATATGCTACCAAAGTAATAAACCAATACTATTTCTAAAAAACAAAAATATACTGTCAAATAACAATTACCTTATAAACACATAATATACACTTTGCCAATGAGTACAGGAATAAAAATAAATTTTAAGAAACAGTTCAGGTATCATAGGAATGTATAGTTTTGTCTGTGCATAGGAATGTTTGCTGTTCTTAGTACTCCTGTAAGTGTGTTTGTCTTTGTGGGTACACATTTATATGCATGTATGAACACAATAGTAATAATGAAACAAAACTATACCTGGAATATAAAAGTAGAGATCAGAATTCACAGTTCAAGAAAACTATTAATTCCTATAAATAGACACTCCAACCCGAAACACATTATATGAGTTACTGCTATCAAACACAATGTATGAAAATACAAACCCTGAGAATTTGTTTAACCTAAGAAATCAGTCAACCTATTCTAATCAAAAACCAAAAAAGCTCTCTTAAGATCAAAATGTTTTATCTCCAAAAATAGCAAACAATCTGCCACTAAGAATGTGTCGTAAGAAACAGGAAATATTGTGTGTTGAAATCAGGAATTATAAATAACTTTGTTCTACACTGACATGGTTTATACACAGAAAATAGAGTGGCTTCAATAATAGCAGTGCTTAGAACTTTCTTCAGATTCAATTTAAGGACTAAATTAAGGATATTAGCTTGAAAAGAGACTATCGTTTCTCTTTTAAGATTTATTTATTTATCCATACAAGAACCAGGGTACAGGCAGAGGTGTGTGGGGGGGGGAGGGGTGAGAGGATTCACCAGAGACAGAGTGGGGAACAGAACAGGCAGATTGACTGAAATACACTGCTGAGGGGAGCATCAGGAAAGTCAGGAGAGGTCTGCTGCGCCATGTGGGTAGCTCCCTGGCCAGCTGGGGATCGAACTCCTGCTGCAGTGGCTGCCGGGAGCTTCATCGGTTGCTCCTTAACCCCTTGTACCACCAGGGATGCCCCCTAAAAAGAGGCTATCTCTAATCCTAATTCTTGAACTAGGTGATAAGTAACATAACCTGTCATAGTTCTTCCTTTACAAAATGAAAATATTTGACAATTATTTCCAAAGTTCCTTTCCATTCTTAATTTCTAAAATTAAAGATAGGGGCCTCCCTGGTGGCTCAGGGTTTAAAAAGTCTCAGCACTATCAAGCTATCAGCCAGTCACTGCAGCATGAGTTCGATTACCTGCCAGGGCACTAACCCACATGGCACAGCAGACCTCTCCTGTCTCATCCACTGCTCCCCTCCTTCAGTAGTGTATTTCAGTAGATCTGCCTGTCCTGCTACTCACTCTGACTCTGGTGAATCCTCTCACCCCCGCACCTGGCCTATACCCCAGTTCTTATATGCATAAATGAGTAAAATCTTTTAAAAAAGAAAATTATACATATATTAAATATAAAACTGCGTTTCCTGCTTTCAAGGAGTTCATAATCTAATTAAAAGATTATCATGGTGGGAAATTATAAATGAATCAGTACACAAAACAATGACTGGTCCACAGGAATTTAAACCATGTGTTCAATGAAGCACCAAGAGTCCTGACTTGAAGGGTCTAGAGTCGAAAGCAAAGCAGAAATTGAGATAAATTCAAAACAGCAAAGATTCCTGTGGGGACTAAGAGGTTTGTCAGGATTTCAATTGTTAACTTAATAACCCCAACCAACTGATTTAAATTTCACGTAGTTATTATCTCATTATGATGCTCATTCTATTGATAAGAAAAGAGATAACTATGGTTTTAAAAAGACTAAGCATGAAAGACATAAAATACAACATTTGCAAATTTTGTACTGCTTAGCCCAAAAATACCCCTCAGTCTAGTATGACTGACAAGCAGAGCTAGTGAAACTAAGCAAAGATTGAGTTGTGTGTGAACATGACAAGGTTGATCCACAGGTAGTAAATCACAAAGCTCCTTTCATTATCACAAATATCTATAACTAACATTTTAATTCCTAAAATTCTAAAGTTTAATAAACAAAAGTAAAACCCTGTTCTCAAGTGATATTTTTAAAATATTGTTCTTAAGGAAAGTAGTAATAATAAAAAAAAGTATTAATAAAACTTTCTGTGATAATGAAAATGTTTCTGTGATAAAGATAATGAAAATGTTTAAGAGTCCAGTATCCCATTAGACGTGGGCTACTGAGTACTTGAGATGCAGTTACTGTTAATTTATTATAACTTTAAATGACTTAAATTTAAATAGCTATATGTAACTAATGGCAAATAATTTGGTACAGCTCTAGAAACTGTATAGAAGGAAATCATTTTAAAACTGACAAATAAGTTTTTAAGTTGATGAATATAAATCAATATAAAAAGTGAATACAGCAATGTCTACATAGCAATTTTTTACCTTGAAAAACAGCATTTAACAAAAACTATAACATGACTCTGAATGCTCAGTACCCTGTGCAAGGTTTGTTGCAATTGTTTCACATATGTCATTCCTCACCTAATATTACGCTCTCATTTGCTAAAGACAGAGCTAGTTACCTATACTGGTTCTCTCCCCTCCCACATAAAATGGAGATAACATTAGCTAGATCTGACTTGATTAAATGAAATAAAATGAAAACCATAAAGGACTCTGGATTAAACATAAAAAGGCATTGCAATCACTTTATCTAGGAAAAAAATTTTAATTTATTTTTAATATTATCTCAGGAAATTTCACAGTGACTACAATTCTCAATGAGCAACCAGATACAGCAGTACTATTCTAGGTGCACATAACTTTTAGCAAGTGAGAGTTCTTTTAAGAACTATATATTGATATAAGAAAAGATAACAAGTGTCTTCATGGAAAAAGATAACATAAGGTAGGCTTCAGATGACTAACATTCTTCACAAATTTTTTTTAATGATTTTTGTTTTATTTTATTCTGATTTCCAGAAAATATTCAGTATTAACATCCTTTGTCAAAAGTGCATGTCTCATTTAAAGTATACATTTACCTAACAAAAAACTGTTCTGGAGTGATAAATTTATCTTTATATAGAGTCAGACTGGCTATATAACAGCTATTAATCTCAATTACAATGCTCTTATTAACAATTCCCAGATTGTAATTTAAAAAGCAAGGATGAAAATTCTATATTGTGTCATCACCTTAATTTAAGAGTCCAGTTTGTTTTACATAAAAAAGACTTAAAAACTAATCTTAAAGTCCATTTTTACAACCTGTGTACTAGAACATTCTTTCAAATACACACTACAAAGACAAATTAGCAAGAGGGTGAATTTATCAAAGAAAATTCTTCAAGTAAGTGCAAAACAACATTCAATATTCTCCCACTGAAAAAAGAGAACCTTGCAGACCAAATAACCCATGTATTTTCTTTGAGTGAACATTATAGAAAAACGTATTACTAGTTTCTTATAGGAGTATAAAAAAGAATCAGGTTCAGATTAGCTTTATACATAGTTTACTAATTAGGACAGATCTATAGAACTCTTGACTGTTACAGTCAATCTTCAAGAGAATTTTTGAAAAGCTCAGAGCTTTGCCTGGCTGCCTTCTACAGAATTTTAGATCCATCTCTTCTAAATTCACAGTCCTCAGACTCACAGCACTATATCCTGCAAAACTGATTATCATTTCTCTTATCACTGGGATTTTTTAAACAGTCCAGGTTTGTTCCTGTTTTCCTGGCACTCTCTTTCACTTCAAAAGTGACCTGGTTTGGATGACAGATTATATGATCACTCTAATCTTCACTAATTAAGTCATTCCCAGCCAGCTTTATAAACTTTTTGTGCTTGACTCTACATTAAAACATTCTTGAGTCCTCTGAATTTCCCAGTTTGTTAAGAGAGCAGCAAAAAAAAAAAAAAGGACAGTTAAAAGGAAAGTGTAAAAAAGGGACACTACTAACAGCTTAAGAAAAGCACCTGATGGCAAGCATAATAGAGTGACAAGAAAAATGAATTCTATTACTAACGCTTTAAAATATCTGGTTGGATCATCGTGTCATTCATTGTCCAACACAAAGTAGTAAGAAAAAAGTGCTCATCAGACTCTATTGCCTATTGTTTTCTTTTTAAAGAAATTAATCACCAACTCTATTTTTTTTTTAAGATTTATTTATTTATACAAGCACTGGGTAGTGTCAGAAGCGCGTGAGGGTGAGAGAATTCACCAGAGCCAGAGCAGGGAGCAGAGCAGGCAGAAGGAGAGGTCTGCGCGCCATGTGGGACCCTCTTCCAGTGGTCGGGGAGCAGCCGGGGTTCAAACCGGCGCTGTAGAGGCTACGGGCAGCTTCGAAAGCCAGCATTCAACCGCTGCGCCACCGGGGAGGCCCTATTGCCTATTGTTTTCAATAAAGATTCTAAGCTTAGCTTAGACCTCTGCCTATAGATAATTCTTAGAGATTATTTCTACTAAAATAAAAATATTAACAAGCATAATGATTAATACTAGAATTAGTCACTATTACTTTCAAAAAACAAAAAGCACCTTAATAGAGACTCACATGTTGCCTACAGCAGTGGCTGTAGTGTTTCTTGTTTATCCAACTTCTATATCCCAAAAAGACACTACAACAGGTTGGGCCAATCGTAAAAAATACATAATGATTTGTTCATTCAAAAACCTTCAGATGCCTACCATATATGTCCATATCATGCTAGAACTGGAGATATAAAAATAATTAAGGTATTATCCCTAAATTCAAGCAATTTATAGTCTGGTAGTAAAAAGACAAAAAAACCAAGTAAAGAGATAGGAGACTCTTAGTTGTAATAAGTAGCACTGTGAAGCAAATAAATTAGGGTCTTGGAAAGAGATGGGATGGAGAAAAGTTGCATGCTTTAAAAATAGAACTGAAAAGAAAAACTGTTTGTGGCATTTAAGCAGAAACCTAAAGGAAAAGAAGCAGCTGGCTTTACAAAGGCTAGAGGAACTGTACACAGAAGGAAGAGCACGTGTAAAGGGTTCAAGAAGAGACAGAGCTTGATGTATTAAGGAATTAAGAAAGAAGCAGTGCGATTACAAAACAGTAAGTAAGAGTGATGTCTACAGGACTACTCCTTAGAGGAAATGAAGGAAGAGTCAAGGCAGAATACTTGCTTTCCAGCTGTGATAAAGGGGTATACTCAGTGATATGGAGAAAACTGGGGAGGGGGTGGGGGAGGAATTAGGAAGAAAGAGAATATTCACATTAAATATGAATTAAGATATTCAAGCAGGGAAGAGTGACTGCTTTAGGGATCTGCTGGTGAGTTCATGCTAAAAACACAACAGTCCTTCCCCACTAGAGGTTTTCTTTCTTTTTTTTTTTTAAAGATTTATTTATACATACAAGAACTGGGGTACAGGCAGAGTTGTGGGGGGGTGAGAGGATTCACCAGAGACAGAGCGGGGAACAGAACAGGCAGACTGACTGAAATACACTGCTGAGGGGCGCAGGAGGCGACTCAGGAGAGGTCTGCTGTGCCATGTGGATATCTCCCTGGCTGGGGATCGAACTTGTGCTGCAGTGGCTGTGGTGAGCCTCATAGGTTGCATCTTAACCCCCTGAGCCACCAGGGAGGCCCCCTAGAGGTTTTCTGATGAAAGTTGAAAAGAAGATCCCTTTTTGTCCTCTGGGATCACTATGGTAGGATCTGTGTCCTAATACTCCATCAACTCTGACCCTAACCATTTGGAGAAAATCTGTCAGAAATAGGGAACAGTGCAACCAAACCCAAGAGAGAAACAGATGAGAAAAAAGAATATAGGCAATAATCTTATCCTTGGATCAGCTGTCCCTAAATGTCCCTAAAGCCAACTTTATGCCCATCCATCCTTGCAGTTTTATCACTCACTAATAAATCACTTTTTTCCCAACAGTTTAAGTCACCGGCAATCCCAGGCCTACCACACGCACACACTACATGTTGCTTTTGATTTTATTTCCCTTACTAAGTAAATCTATTAGGAGCAGGGAAAAAAGGCAACTCTAATTTTATTTAGTTTCAGAAACTCAAAAAGAAAGCAAATTTGCAGCCAAGAATGTAAGAAACATCAAGAATTACAAAAGCCCTAACTTACTTAGCATCTTCCTAATTACCTGGGCCTAACCCAATTATTTTAAAAATTAAATAACAGAGGAAGAAACTTCACCAAAGAAGCTGTAAATAAACACATGGAAAGACACTCAATATGAATAATCAAAAGGGAAATGAAAATTAAAATCATAATGAAATATGGCTATATTCCTACTAAAATAATATTTAAAATGTCAATACTGGGTACTAGTGAGGATGCAGAACACATGAAACTCTTATACACTTCCTGGTATAAATGCAAAACAGTACAGTCACTATGGAAATAACAATTTGACAATTTCTTATAAAGTAAAACATACCTTACCAGAAATGCCCCTCCCTACATATATACCCCAGTGAAATGCAATGTAGTAAGCTGAATAATACACACCCCCCCTCAACTATATCAGGTCTTAGACCTTGGAACCTGTAAATGTCAATTTATTTGGAATATGGTCTTGCAAGTTTGATTAAATCAAGGCTCTTGAGATTGGATAATATCCTGAATTATCAAGTGAGGCTTAAATAGTATCACAAGTATCCTTACAAGAGACAGAAGAAGGGAGATTTGATATACACACAGATGAGAAGGCATGATACGAAGATGAAGGCAGAGATTAATGTAGCAACAAGGCAAAGAAAGCAATGAGCCACCAGAAGCCACAAGAACAAGTGAGCTCCTGCCAACATTATCAATAATTTCAGCCCAATAAAACTAATTTCAGCTCCTCCCTGGTGGCACAGGACTTAAGGTCGCAGCACTATCAAGCTATCACCAGATCGAAACTGAGTTCAATCCCCAGGCAGGGAGCTAACCCTAAGCACAGCAAACCTCTCCTGTCTCACCCACTGCTCTCCTTAGCAGTGTATTTCAGTAGATCTGCCTGTTCTCCCTACTCTATCTCTGGTGAATCCTCTCACCCCCTGCACCTCTGACCTACAACCCAGTTCTTGTATGCATAAATACATAAAAAATAAAATCTTTCAAAAAAAATGTACAGAACAAAATGACCAAAAATCTCTTCTGTCTAACCTGTCTAGGAAAGAAATCCTCAAACAGCAATCCAATTTTGTTCAGAAGTCGGCCAGCAAATCAGCTGTTTACAACATGTTCCATTTTAATGACGCTCTCAAGTGGTTAAGCCACAAAAATTAATGAAGTATGATGTTTCTGAGATAGTTAGATCTCAAACTACCTTTTAACACACAAAGGAGTTCTGCATTAAAGTTCTACATGACAGAAATGCATTCCCTCCATGACCCTATCTCCTAAAAATTATGTGCAGGACCAGGGGGCTGAGACAGGGTAGTGTTTCCTAGGTCTAACAAAAGTCTAACAGAAATTTGTTAATTACACTATGACAAAATATAATAGCTATGATCTTTTGAACATTTTCAACTATTAGGAACTTAAATGTATTACTTCATTTAATCATTACAAAAATCCTGCACTACCAATTTCTCAAGTTTATAGATGAAAAAACTATGACTTAAGAGGATAGTTTGCCTAAGATATACCAGAAAATACCACTCCTCACAGACAGGGGAAAAGGTACATACAAAATAAAGGGCCACAGAGTCAGGATATATACCTAGAAAACTGCATGACCTCAAAAAGTTAATGTAGCTGTCTAGGACTCACTGTAACTGATAAAATAAGTAAGATGGGTTGCATGTCCCAATTCTATCATTTATAAAGACCACCACAGAAGGAAAGAAATAATAAAAACCACCATAGAGAAGTATCTTTCTACACTGGAAGCAAACAAGAAGGTGCTTGTAAGTCAGAAATTGAAAAATTATTCCCCTTTAGAGGACAGCAAATAAATATTTTAGATCTTGCAGACCACATTAGGCCCATATCATCTAGTGCATAATCTCTCTTATTTTTTCATAACACTTTAAAAACATAAAAGTGACGGAAACAAACTGGACCTGTTTTGCTGACCCCTGCTCTAAATGAATTGTTTTGAATATATATATCAATGAGAAAAGAAAGGAATGGCTGGTAAGGGAAGGAACTTTTAGGTGTCCTTTACAGACACACCTATTTAGATGTTGAGCATCCATGTTACTGACGATATAAATGTATCATTGCAGATAGGCTATGACTTTTTTTCTTGCATTCTATGACTCCCCAGCAGCGTTTTTTTAATGGCTATATTCCTAATTATAAATAAATACTCATTTGATCTGAATAAAACAAAAATCATCTTGAAGAGTACTAAGTGGTACTGAACTTCCTCCTTTGTTTCCAAATTTATAACCCAACAACCTATTTCTTGTTAACAGTAAATACATGCAGTAATAAGTATGATATAAATATCTCTGGAAAAGAATAAACCTATGTATTACCAACTTACCTAGATTGATTCATTTTATAAATAGTTAATGAATACTCATTACATGCCAGAAACTAAGGAAAAAAGCAAGACTAGAAAAAAGTCCTCTTGGAACTTACATTCTAGTAGGAAGAGACAAAATATAGACAATGTCAGAAGGCAGTAAGTGCTATCTACAAAATAACAGGAAACAACGACAAAGGAGTTCCAGGTATGGTGGAGAGATTGCAATTTTATACCGAATATTCAAGGAAGGAGGAAAAGTAAACAAGTCACACAAATATTTACTCTGGGGAAGAACTGGAATTCTTTATACCTGTCATTTTATACCTGAGGCCTCTTTTAGAATGCACTATTTTTTCCACAATCTTATACTATATTCTTTATTTTTTTTATGTTTTTAATTTTTTACAGCATATACACACAAAAAGGAATGTGAGCTACATACAGTGGGAGATTTTAGCCTCAGCTCACAGATAAAATCTCCAGAGTTAAGGACAATGCCTGGTACATAGCAAGTACTCAGTAGATACTGTCTGAGGGAAATGGATTCCAACTATAGAGAAAAGCAAATGCAAAATGCCCTAAGGCCGGACATACCTAGAGACAAGAAGAAAGTCAATGTGGCCAGTAGACAGTAAAGGAGGGAAGAAAAGTACAACTAAGAAGTGTGTGTATGTGGGAGAGAAAGGGCTTAGGAGGATGTGATAGTATCTAGGGCAGAAGTCAGGAAACTACTAACAACCTATAAGACAAATCTTGTCTCACAAATTAACTTTTAGTGAAACACAGCTACAACTATGTGTTTGTGTGTTCCTTATTGCTATATCTGCTTTTGCATTATAACAGCAGAGCTGAGTCTTGCAACAGAGAAACTTGACAGAAAAAGTTTTCCAACCCCTGGTCTTTTGTAGCTTGTACGCCATTATAAATAATTTAGCCTCTTACTTTTCACACATATTCTGAGCAAGATCGTAAATTACTAAGTGGTATTGAGTAAAGCAATGACAAAATCTGGTTTACCTTTTAAAAGGATCACTCTTTTGGCTATGTAAATATAGTGGACAAGGAAAAAAGCAAGGGAATAATTAGGAGGCAACAGCAATGGTCCAGTCGAGAAGTCTGAACCATAAAATAGCAGTAGAGGAAATGAAAAGTGGATGGATTCTGCTTATACACTACAGCAAAATTTGGCAAAGTTTTCTGTAAAAGATTGGACTGTAGATATTTTAGGTTTTGCAGACCATAAAGCCTATGTTGCAACTACTCAACTCTGCTTTGAAGTACAAAAGCAGACAAGGCTATTTTCTGATAAAACTTTACTTAGATGACACTGAAATTTGAATTGCATATAATTCTTACATTACATATAAATTTCACATTATTCTTTTGATTTGTATTGAAGCACAATCATTTAAAAATATAAAAATATATATTGTTAGCTGACAAGCTATACAAAACAAGGTGGAGGCCAGATTTAGCTAGAGGAGTGAATTGCCAAACCATGTTCTAGGGACAGAGCCAAAAGGATTTGCTTGGACAGGACCGCATGTGATGTGTGAGAAAAAAAGATATGAGATATGCTACAGTTAGTTTTCCTACCAAACTGTCCCATACACAGTACAAGGCAAAACAATTTCTGGATCATAGTACTGAAATCAGCTATTATATGCCATTCATAATCACCTACACCCAAGTTACAGCTGTTATCCAGGGCCAGATTCCAAACAAAAATGAACTGAAAGCAATATATCAGTAAAAATATTTCTGGTTTAAGATTTAGAGTCAATATTCTTTCTTACACACAAAGAAAAGTTTCTCTACCAGTTTTTTTTTTTTCTCAAAAATATATTAAAATCAGACATAGTGGCCCACATTAGGTCACATCTCAGCCAAGCAGAGTTGGGGTCCACAATTATTGCCCAAAGCCCAAAAAGGTGAACTGCATGTTTCAGAAAAACTTTTCTCTCTCTCAACTGTCACTCAGGACTATAAAGGGCTAAGAGAGACATCTGTCTCAGCCACTGGTACAGCAAAAAAAGTCAGAAGTGGGGTTCTACAGAACACCACTTTCCCTGGCCAGGGAAGGTAGCACTGATGCAAGGGGGCTGCAGAGTTAGTCTTCCCCTTGAAGTTGTATGAAGCTCTCGGCCAGGTGCTTTATGGAAGCTAAAAGAGATGGCACTCTGCCAGTCAGGGCAAGCCACAGATGAGCAATGGTATGTGGAAGCTGAGGGTGGGCTTAGGCCAGGTGTACCCGCAGCATTACATCAAGGATTCCCAAACATTTCGGTCATTTAAAAAATTATTGAGGGTGGGCCTCCCCAGTGGCGCAGCGGTTGAGCCCTGGGTTGCGAAGCTGCCCACAGCCTCTGCGGCATTGGTTCAATCCCCTGCTGCTCCCTGGCCACTGGAGGAGGGTCCCGCATGGCGCGCAGACCTCTCCTGCCGCCCGCTGCTCCCCTCAGCAGTGTACCTCGGTCCTTCTGCCTGCTCTGCTCCCTGCTCTGGCTCTGGTGAATTCTCTCACCCTCCTGAACTTCTGACTGTACCCAGTGCTTGTATAAATATAAATAAATAAGCAAATAAATAAGAAATATTAAAAAAAAAAAAACTGGGCAAACTGAAAAAAAAAAAATTATTGAGGGCCCTGAAGATTTTTGTTTATGAGAATTTTATCTACTAATATTTACCTTACTGAAAATTTTAAGAAAACTTTTAAGTATTTTAACTTTTAATTCATTTATAATCAATGATAAATCCATTGTTTTATGAAAAATTACTATTTTCCAAAATAAAACAATTTAGTGACAAGAATGGGATTACACTTTAGTAAATCTCTTTCATTTCTAGCTTAACTGAAGATAGCTGGATTTCATGGCTGTTTCTGTAATCTGCTTGAAATGTGTTTTGTTTGAACTGTGTGGAGGATACCTAGTGGAGAGAAACTGTATAATGTGGAAAAAATGAACAAAAAGGTTTAAAAAAGTAAAAAAAATTTTTTTTAAATGTGTGTAGGAAATCTGGCCTCATATAAGGTACAAAATTAGAAGAGGGATATTTTAAAAGCCTTTCAGATCCCTGTAATATTCTTTGATACTACACCAAAACTTGACATAATTTTTTTTTTTAAAGATTTATTTATTTATTTATACAAGTACTGGGTACACAGTCAGAAGCGCGGGAGGGTGAGAGAATTCACCAGAGCCAGAGCAGGGAACAGAACAGGCAGACTGACGAAATACACTGCTGAGGGGAACAGCGGGCACGGCAGGAGAGGTCAGTGTGCCATGTGGGACCCTCGCCCGGCAGCCGGGGATAGATCGGGCGCTGCAGAGGCTGCAGGTAGCTTCGCAGCCCAGCACTCAACCACTGTGCCACCAGGGAGGCCCGACATGGTTATTTCTTAAATATTACTCAAGCATGGAATCTGAAACCAAATCAAAGACCTTTCCATATTCTGTTCACTAAAATCCATTGGCCTATCTTGCATAAATAAATAAACAAAACCAACAAAATAATACCTCCAATCTGTAGCAAGATCAATTGTCTGTTCTTATTTATTTTGGGGTGGGGTAGAAATCACAGCAGTAAACCGCAGTAAGACAAAAGAGAACCAAAGAAAGTAAGAAAAAAGAAAAGGTTAAAGTAGGGTGGGAAAGACAGCAGATGAGCAAAAAAAAAAAAAACATACACAGATGATCACTGAACAACAGGTTTGAACTACGTGATCCACTTAATTATGCAGGGGTTGTTTTTTTTATCTGCTGGTTCCATATTCACAGATTTAGGTATTTTGAAACCTCAGGTACAAAGCCCACCTATAATGGACTATAAATTACATTTTCCATGGGGCAGGGGAGGGAGCTCTAACCACTATGTTGCTCAAGGGTCAATTGTACAGAAACTATTTCCAGGGAAGTTACTTAATTGGGACGAGCAACCTCATCTACAAGACAGATAGAAACTCAAGAGAAGCTGGAACAATGTGTGTTCCAACAAAGTACATGGGTACATGCAGTGATTAATTTCAGTTACATGTTTAGGATTAGGTTAGGTTAAGTCAGATTACAGATTCTGGTCTCTTTAATTAGCTGAGAAGTCATTTTCATAATTCTTCAACTACTCCTCATTCTTACACATCAAGCGAATCTATTTTTTTTTTTTTAAAGATTTATTTATTTATTTATACAAGCACTGGGTACAGTCAGAAGCGCGGGAGGGTGAGAGAATTCACCAGAGCCAGAGCAGAGAGCAGAGCAGGCAGAATGACCGAAGTACACTGCTGAGGGGAGCAGCGGGCGGCAGGAGAGGTCTAGCGCGCCATGTGGGACCCTCCTCTGGTGGCCGGGGAGCAGCCGGGGATCGAACCGGCACTGCAAAGGCTGCGGGCAGCTTCGCAACCCAGCGCTCAACCGCTGCACCACCGGGAAGGCCCAAGCGAATCTATTTTTAAATGATCTAACCACTGCATGAGCGAAGACATTAAAGCAATGACGAGAATAAGATAAGAGAGTAGATTCAAAAAGGTCAAGTCAAAATTAAAGGTATTTCACCAATGTCATCCACAAAGACATATATCATTAATATATCAAAACCCACAAATAATCTTCTCAGTAAGCAAATTATGTTCCCTCTGAACTAAAAAAGTCCTAACTCTGAAGCTGACAACTGTGCTATGCTAAGCAGAATTGCAATCCACACCCAGATCCCCTTTCCTATGAGGGGAAAAAGAGGTGGGAAGAAAGGTCAGACAGGCAGGAAACAATATAAACAACTTTCCCCATCAGAACAGGATTTAGTGGTCAATCCCAAGTGGTAAGTGTCAGACACACAGGAGGCACTTTGCAATTGAATACAAAGACCTTCTTGCCTTATATTCAGAAACAAATTATAAACAATATTTGCTTGTGAGCAAACTTTTTATATTCAAGATGCTTACAAATTAGTAGATCTAGAAAGTCTTCAATACCAACTCACAATTTCCTGAACAGATAGACACATTTTGACTCTTGGAATATATATAATAACCAATCCTCTCAGTAAAGAAACAGGTAATAAAAAAAAGAAGTTGAGCTAAACATATATGTTCAATAGTTTTTTTCTTCATTTGAACACATATTGATTAATCACAGTTTTGAATAGCTTTTTTGACCTTCCAATCCATGAACAATTAAATAGGATGCCAATTTATCTGTTTCTATTCCAATAATCCAAGACAATCAAGTCCCTCTGATGTTCATATAGTAATCAAAAAATAACAAAGAAACTTGCTCCAGGATATGCAGGCAGATCTTAGAGATTAACTTTTCGATTGAAATTTTGTTCCCTTAAAGAAACTCACACAGACAGTTTACTATAAATGCAGACAAGCGCAGACTCTAACTCCCATTACAGTCAAAAGGCTAAATTCTGAAAGAACATTAGACCCCCAGAAAAATGCTGAACAGCAGGGCTTCCTAAACAGGCTTTCAGGGCGTAAGAGGTTGGAGAAAAGGGATTATGTTCCCTCAAACGTAAGTTCACTTAGCAAAGTTAAAGAGGAATAGAGGTGGCAATTACACAACCCCTTTAATATACTTATATGAACTATGATATGCAGTTTCCAAATTTATTTTGCCACAGATTCCGCTATTGTAAGAACACATTCAGAAACTGATGGATCTAAATAGGAACACCAAGGAAGCAATTTGGTAAACACAACTCTCTTCAACCTTGGAGCAACCCACATGGCGATCAGACCTCTCCTGTCCTGCAGACTGCTCCCCTCAGCAGTGTATTTTGTCAGTCTGTCTGTTCTGTTCCCCGCACTGTCTCTGGTGAATCCTCTCACCCTCCCACGCATCTAGCCTGTATCTAGACTGTACCCCAGTTCTTGTATAAATAAAAAAAAAATTTAAAAAAAAAGATTATATTTACAATGAATAATAAAATTAAACAGCAAGACCCATTAGTGAAAGATTAATTAAACCTGTTCCTTATAACAAATATAAACACACAATATATTCTATCCTTTTCCAAAACATAGATTAACATATACATATCTTGGAATTGAAAACCTAAGTACATAAAACACTTTTAACATCTCTATAAACTTAAAACAGCAGATATAGAGATTAATGGTTATAATACTAGTCAAGTATAATATCCCTAAGAATCAGAGACTGTGATAAGAAAATGACTAAATCTACTATTTAAAAGAAAAGAGGAATGCTGATGAAATAAAAGCTATACAAATAAATAGTTCTATCATAAACATGGGGGTGGGGAGTGGACAGAAGAAATTTTTCTCCAAAGGTAGCATGTAAAAATCAAATTATTCATTGGGGGCATCAATTATTCTATTGGGGGCAAGAAAACATTTTCAAGTCTTAACATTTTTCAAATCATCACAATGATTTGATGATAGAGCAGTTATTCAAAATGAATTTTGTATGTTACTAAACTATCCAAATGACTTAAGATCTCTGGAGGATTTTAAAAAATTATATACGCCTATTTTCCCCCAGTATGTCTTTCTGCCAATCAAACTCATGTGCCACTTAAATCTTTAATATAAAGTTATTACAAGTTTATTTATACATATATTTTGTGTATTTAGATATTTTTATCCCATATCAATCTGATACCTACAAAAAAAAAAAAAGCAAAATTAGTAAGTATCCTCAAACCTTTTCTAAATTCATTTATTTTCTTCTGAATCACTTTTCTACATTCAGACTTGTCAGTGCTCAATTTTGTTTGTTTCCAGAGAATCATTCTTTGACCCATTCAGCAAGTCAATGATGCAATAATTCTTATAGACTATTTCACTCTGGGCTCCAGAATTTTCTTCCAAGCTTATCGATCCCAGTTTGCAAGTTTGCATGCTGATACTTTCTTATGGAGTGTCTACAAACTGTTTCCTGACAAACTAGGACTCACATTCCTTTGTTATGTCATCCTAAAATGGTTTGTGGATCCCCAAATTTTTATCAGCCTCCATCTCTCTTTAAAATACTACTTCAGGGCCTCCCCGGTGGCGCAGCGATTGAGCGCTGGGTTGGAAGCTGCCCGCAGTCTCTGCAGCACCGGTTCAATCCCTGGCTGCTCCCCGGCCACTGGAGGAGGGTCCCACATGGTGCGCAGACCTCTCCTGCCGCTCGCTGCTCCCCTCAGCAGTGTACTTCGGTCCTTCTGCCTGCTCTGCTCCCCGCTCTAGCTCTGGTGAATTCTCTCACCCTCCCGCGCTTCTGACTGTACCCAGTGTTTGTATAAATGAATAAATAAATAAATAAATAAATAAATAAATAAATAAATCTTCAAAAGTAAATAAATAAATAAATAAATAAATAAATAAATAGATAGATAGATAAATAAAAAACTACTTCATGGACCTCCCCGGTGGCACAGCAATTGAGCGCTGGGCTGCAAAGCTGCCCGCAGCCTCTGCAGCACCAGTTTGATCCCCGGCCACCGACGAGGGTCCCACATGGCTCGCAGACCTCTCCTGCCGCACCTGCTACTCGCCTCAGCAGTGTACTTCGGTCCTTCTGCCTGTTCTGCTCCCTGCTCTGGCTCTAGTGAATTCTCTCACCCCACCCCCACCCCCCGCACTTCTGACTATACCCAGTGCTTGTATAAATAAATAAATCTTTAAAAAAAACCAAAAACATTAAAATCCTTTAAAAAAAATAAAATACTACTTCATTCAAGACATTATCAACATTGTTTGAATACTTAATAGAGACTATTAGTTACAGGGGTGTGTGTGTGTGTGTGCGTGTGTGTGTGCAATAAAAGGATAATCTGTTGTGAAATAGCAGATTTATCTCTTTTACCTGGCACATAGTAAGCACTCTACAAATTCAAAGATTAATTCAATGAACCTCCAACATTCTAAGCTGCAATGTGCTGGAAGGCAAAGGGTTACAAAGATTGTGGCAAGAGATGAAGTTGCATATAGGCTAAGGAGTCTGAACCTTATTCAGAAGGCAACAAAAATCCACTAATTGTGAGGATTCTAAACAAAGAAAGGATATGATTTTTACAGAAAGCAATCAGACAAACGCATAAAGTTCTAAACATCTGTACAGGAGTCTGATAGATAACGTTAAGTTTTAAGAGCACAGGAATTTTTATCCAATTGGTTCACTGCTCAATCTTCAGCACATAGAACATTACCAACCACATGTCAGGTACCATTAAATATTTATGGAATGAATGAAGGGAAAACAGCTAAAAGACAACTGCACGCATTAACCCAAGAAAGAAAAGAACTGCAATATGGCAATAGGAGACAAAAACAGGAGGCATGACTAAAGCTGCCAAATAACAATTACTTTATGTATATATTTTTTGCTTCTCAGTACCCAGCATCACCTTCTACAAATTCAGGTCAAAAAGACTAGCAGGCCTCTCTGGTGGCGCAGGGGTTAGTCTCAGCACTATCAAGCCAAGCCATTGCTGCTGCAACAAGAGTTTGATCCCCACCTAGGGAGCTGACCCACATGGCACAGCAGACCTCTCCTATCTTGCCCACTGCTCCCCTCAGCAGTGTATTTCAGTGCATGAGCCTGATCTGCTCCCTACTCTGTCTCTTGTGAATCCTCTCAGCCCCCACCCCCACCCTACGCTGGCACCTCTGGTCTACACCCCAGTTCTTGTATGCATAAATAACTAAAAAACAAATCTTTAAAAAAAAAAGAGAAGGGCCTCCCCGGTGGCGCAGCGGTTGAGCGCTGGGTTGCGAAGCTGCCCGCAGCCTCTGCAGCGCCGGTTCGATCCCCGGCTGCTCCCCGGCCACCGGAGGAGGGTCCCACATGGCGCGCAGACCTCTCCTGCCGCCCGCTGCTCCCCTCAGCAGTGCACTTCGGTCCTTCTGCCTGCTCTGCTCCCCGCTCTGGCTCTGGTGAATTCTCTCACCCTCCTGCGCTTCTGACTGTACCCAGTGCATGTATAAACAAACAAATAAATAAATAAAACATGCCTCTATTAAAAAAAAAAAAAAAAGAGAGAAAGCGAGACTAAGAGTATTGTAAAGTCTAAACTCTACAAAAATTGCAAGTTAGTTTATTACAGAGCTAAAAAAAAATATCACAGAAAAGTGTTCCGAGTAACAATACTAAACCACAATTATTTAAATTACTATCAGAACTAGTTACTCTCCATCTCTAAGTCAGAAAATTATTCGGTCAACATTTACCAAGTGATCAAAATATGCAGAGCCAGCTATTAGGTGCTCAACTGAAACAAGATAGATTTGGCTTACAGATAAAGAAATTCCTAGCCAAGATTCAGTGACACTGATTAATCTAAAAATGTTAGTCTTCTCTTCCTATTATAATGACAACATATAGTCATTTAATCTCATCTGTAAAAATAAGGGTTTGGAGCCTCCCCTGGTGGCGCAGCGGTTGAGGGCTGAGCTGCGAGGCTGCCAGCAGCCTCTGCAGCGCCAGTTCATTCCCCGGCCGCCAGCGAGGGTCCCACAAAAAAATAAAATAAAATAAAATAAAATAAGCGTTTGAATTGAAAAAATTCCTATGACTATAATTACTTGGTGTTTCTTAACCTGAGATCGCCTCTCTATTCAGAAGCCTTACATTTGTCTGTATGCTAATTTATTTATTTTAAAGAGAGAATGGACATTTTATTTTTATTTATTTATTTGTGGGACCCTCGCTGGCGGCCGGGGAACGAACCGGTACTGCAGGGGCTGCCCGGCAGCTCAGCGCTCAACCACTGCGCCACCAGGGGAGGCCCCTAATTTATTTTTTTAATGCCATGAAAATTTCAAGATTTTTATGTGCCAGGAACATTTTTTCTTACTTTTCCTCAGTACATGATAGATAAATACATACTCTGCAGGCAAAAGGAAGGGGAGACAACATGTGAGGGCTTATAATTTACCAGTGCTATACTAGGTACAAAATAGTGTTTCTTATCACTTCCAAAATTGCATGCAGTGTTCTGAGCCCACAAAGAAAGTGAGGGGTAAAGTGGTTAAACTCTTCACCAAATCCACAGTGTGCACTTCTGAATTCCTGGTGAAATCAGAAGGCAATCAACTTTGTATTCTATTCACTACCCTAATGACAAGTGATTTTAAGTGTTCAAAGGATATCCATCTTATCGTGATACAGAAATTGCATCTTTTTCAACACTGACCAGAAAAAAATAATTCACAAGTAGGCTTCACTGCACAGCTTTGCTGAGGTTCACTAACCTTGTCACTAACCTTTTACTTGTCATGATTCCTTTCTCCATACAATAAAAGGGGGAAACAAGCATTAGTGTCGCTTACTAGGAGTACTAACTAAAACTCCAGAATAGTACTTTACCCTTCTTTCCCAGTAGAACACATGACAACCATACTACCTGATATATTTTCTGGGATATTCCTCAGTATATAAACAACTCATGTTCTAAGATAGCATATTCAAATGGAAATGAATCACTGATGTTATCACAGAGTCAATCATCTTAATGTTCTAAATGAATCATTCCTTACTTTATTTTAAATTATTTTCCACATATCTTACGGCTATTTTAGAACAGGAGTCCACCAAATCCAGCCCCATCACCTGTTTTGTGTGTAACATCTCTCTGGAACATATACTCAATCATTTACACAATGTCTATGGCTGCTTCCCAGAGTAGAGTAAGTCAGAGACCATATGGCCCTGAAGTCTTAAAATATTTACTATTTAGAACTTTACAGAAAGTTTGCCAACATCTGTTTTAGAATGACAATCTATTAAATCAAAGCTCCATTCTACTTCTATTGGGAATTTAGATGTCACTACATTAGACAAACTAGTTTCAGTAACTTTATAAACTTGCTTTTTTTTTTTTAAATAAAGTGGCATATATTTATTTATTTGTTTGCTTGTTTGTTTGGTTTTTTTGTGTGTGTTTATACATGCACTGGGTACAGTCAGAAGCGCAGGAGGGTGAGAGAATTCACCAGAGCCAGAGCGGGGAGCAGAGCAGGCAGAAGGACCGAAGTACACTGCTGAGGGGAGCAGCGGGTGGCAGGAGAGGTCTGCGTGCCATGTGGGACCCTCCTCCGGTGGCCGGGGAGCAACTGGGGATCGAACCGGCGCCGCAGAGGCCGTGGGCAGCTTCGCAACCCAGCGCTCAACCGCTGCGCCACCGGGGAGGCCCTAAACTTGCTTTTTAAAAGCTATTTTTGTTATTAGATTCTCATAGCTCCATCACCACTTGATATGCCTAACTGTCATGATTTCCTTGGCTTCTAAGGACTGAGAGCATAACATCTATCTAGCATTACTGCTATAATCCCAGTAACTTGTACAGTGCTAGGACATAGACATTCAGTGGAAATCTGCTAAATGAATCTCTGAATAAAAATATGACTTAAGATAATCAGTCAAGAGCAAAAGAAAGAGTCTATCCTACAGAAACCTGCTACTCAAAGTGTGTTCTAATTAGCAGCGGAATACCAGAGAGCTTGTTAGAAATGCAAAATCTCAGGCCTCATGAAATACTTAAAACTGCATTTGAACAAGATCCCCAGATGAAAATTTGAGAAGTGCTATACAACATGGTTCTTAATTACATTAAACTCATTAGTTTGATTTTCAATACAGGCCAGGTCATTTGGCATGAGGGGGAAAAAAGCTCCAGGCTTGATCCTTATCCTAATCTTGGGGGGGGGGGTTTGTTTTGTTTTTTTTTAAAAGATTTATTTATTTATTTATACAAGCACTGGGTACAGTCAGAAGCACAGGGAGGGTGAGAGAATTCACCAGAGCCAGAGCGGGGAACAGAACAGGCAGACTGATGAAACACACTGCTGAGGGGACAGGGGGTGCTGCAGGAGAGGTCTGCCCCGCCATGTGGGACTCTTGCCGGCAGCCAGGGATTGAACCAATGCTGCAGAGGCTGCGGGCAGCTTCACAGCCCAGCGCTCAACTGCTGCACCACCAGGGGAGGCCCAAATCTTCAGTTTTGAGAAGCAAAATAAAGAACATTTTGACAACTCTTAAAAACAGGATACTTCGTCTTGTTTATGAAGTTGTTCTTCTACTGAGGGTAAAGAGAGACTTAGTAAAAAAATAGGGTCAGATGGGGGAACTGTTCAAATATTTTGTCTATGTCAAAAGAATATCACCAGAGATTATCCATCCTAAATTAAATGGATTAGACTGTGATAAATCCTTTTTAAACCACCTAGATGTCTGTTTCTATGTCTGTTAAAATGTGTATGTGTTCATGAAAATTTGAAATGGTCTTCAAACATAATGGCAGTACTTTGTGAACTAAAAAATTATTGTGTTTTGTTTTGTTTCCTGGAGAAAGCAAAGTCAGAACCACTTCCTGCTGTTTATTTTGAAAATGAAGACTAAAAAAACACTGGAGTTATGACCTGCTCAAGCTGGAAGCAATCTTTAAAAAGTATCAATAGCTGCTTTATGAATTTGGTGATTCAGGTACTATCACTAACCCTATTTTACAAAAATGAAACTGAAACTCATTAAGTTTGGTAAAGTGTCTTAAAGACCAAGTAAATGATGAGACCTGTATCTGTGCTCTTAAATATGTTATATAAGCCTTAAACTAACCACAATTAATGTAATAATTCAGGGAGTACTTTAAATGACTGTAGCAATTTAACAGAATTTCAGTTTATCTCAACTCTGAATTCAGAGTGTTTGCTGCTGTTCTTGTTCTTGTTAGGACCTCTCTACTAGCCTCTACATGCTGGCACATATACTTCAGCTATGTAATAAAATAAACAACTTTCTTAAAGGATTGTTGAGACCTAAATATAATATCCAGCTTATAATATTTATTCAAAAGCACACAGGTTTTCTAATATAAGCACTACATAGCATGTACTTTAAAAAACTAACAAACCACAACATACTAAATCATCTATTACTGTTTCCCCGCCATAAGAAGAAAAGTTACAGGCAAAGATTTTTATTTTGGAAAGAGGGAAAGGAGACTCATTCTACAAGGAAAAGTTGGGGCTCACACTATAAAGCATTCTACTGCTTACGAGAGATGCAACAAAAAAAGACAGACAGTTCTTAAAGAAACATAATTTTAAAAATATCTGATTACCTCTAAGACTTGAGTGGTTTTTCAGTAATCTGGCTTAGGACAGCTTAGTGCTAGAAATCCAGATCAGAGGTTGTCTTTGGTCACTAAGTTGGAAGAGCAAACTCCAATGAGAGTAAAAGAATGGCATAAAAAATGCAATTTTCATTTATCAGACTGCCAAAGATCACTGTTTTGCCAAGGGTGTAGGGAAACAAGATTTCTCATATACTTTTGGCAAATCTCTACAGAGAGAAACTTAGAATATCAAGTTTCAAAAATATACACTCTTTGGCCCAATTCTACTTCTAGGAAATAACAAGTAAAATAATGCACAAAGGAGGTTATTCAATTGAGCAGTGTATGTAATCACAAAGAAAAAACCTTGGAAACAAATGTCCAAGAGCATGGTTATATAAATTACGGTACACCCATACACTGGAATACCACCAACACTATGTACTGATATGAAACATACTTTAAAATATATACCATTAAGTGGGGAGGGAAAAATGCAGAACAGTATATTAAGTTAGGCTATCAACAAAGAAAAAAGGGCATAAAATGGTTGCTTATTAACATAAAATCTCTTGGAAGTCAGTAAAGAAACAAAACTTACTGTTTTCTAGGAGGGGAACTAGTTATTGAATAGGAGTTAATTTATGCTTTCGGAATTTTATGTACTAATGAATATATTACTATTGGGAAAACACAATTTCTTCAACTTTTAAACTATATAGATAAGAGAATAATTACTACCTTAAAGAAAGTAGCACATGTACTTTCAGGTGAGCAATCAGACATTTGCAGAAAATAACTGAATCAATCTCTCTCTCTCTCTCTCTCTCTCTCACATACACTCTCTCTCTCTCTCTCTATCTCTTTCCCCCTCCCCTTTTAAATTGAATGAACAAATGGTTCAGCTTCTAAGTTTATTAAGTTAATACTTTAAAACAAAAATAACATAATCATAATTTGTCTCATCATCCTTCTAGCTAAATCTTAACTGTTTCAATAATCATTTTCTAAGCACCATACAAAATGCTAGGACCTAGTTACCAAGATTATAATATATATGAGTTGATAAATGGTTTAAAAGATCTATGTAATAAATACTAAAGGAGCAATCACTATTTTTAATGCTTGTCATTTTCATGAACAAGGAGCAGACTGAAGTTGCTGAAGGACTGGGATGAAAGAGACATGGGCTCTAACTTCATTTATTCCCTTAACTAGCCATGTACTTCTACATGTCTAAAATCTGGCCATAAGAGCACCTGGACTGCCTACATTACTACGAAAGTGTTATATGAAAAGGAAATATATATGAAGGCAAATTTTTTTATAATCTTCAGAACCATGTTACTACTGCCCACATAAAGATTTTGAGGAAGAAAACTATCTCCTTTTTCCTTCCCTAGCTTTCTTGGCTAATGTTAAGAGTTGTCTGCTTAATTGAAATTATCAGGAAAAAAGTTGTGTATTTTTATCACTCTTTCAAGGTTAGTAGGTGGTAGAGCCAATCACCCTGTAAAAGCTATAGAGAGTAAAATTTAAAGTTTTACTGAAAATTACTTATGTAAAATCCCAAAGTAGGTATGCAACAGCAACTAAAAGTTGGAGCTTGGCTTATTAACAAAGGCCTTAATACTTGCACAATATAGAGTTAATGAAAGCAACAGGAAGCCTAGGATGACAATAATAAGAGCAAAAAAGCACAAATACAGAGCTAGGCTACAAAAAAAACGACAACAGTTGTGATTGTATGTTCTGTCAGTGCTATAAGTTCGAAGTTGTTTGTTTAAAATCTTGGCCTATTCTTATGCAATGACAGGAATGTGTTTACCTCTGCCACTACTAATCTGCTCCTTGCCTTGTAGAATAATTCTTCATATAAAACAAATCATTTCTTCTAAAAGGCAAAAAACAAAAATAAATGTATTTTGCTCGCTTGGAGGTTACTCTATGAAACCTCAGCCATCCACTCAAATAAAACACAATATCAAATATAAAAAGTTGACCATAAACGAATAAAATGCAGAAACAAAATGCTAATGTTTGCAGGGGAAGCTACTGATTTCAAAGTGAACATCTCACAGACCTGTATTTTGGTTTTCTAATCACATCCAATTAAACACTTATTATGTGCTTACAATGTTTTGTTTGTAGGCCTCTGTACATGCTGTTCCCTCTGTTAGGAACCACTGCTTCCCACCCCACCCATTTGCTTTTCCACCTCACAAACCTCTCATTTGTGACTTCCTCTGAGAAGACTTCCATGACTTTCCCAACTCTCTCCTCTTTCTACAGCACTCTTACCACATCAAAGTGCTTATAATTGTGTGTATTAACTACAGAGACATCTATCTCCTTCACTCAGGACCCAATCATTGTGCTAGTACCTGGGAGATGTTCAATAAAGCCTTGCAAATCATACAAGAAATTTTGCTAGACAGATAGGAACACAAAGATGAAAAACAAATCCTAAATCTACTGCCTAGTAGGAGAGACAAGCTAAACCAAAAGTATAATATAAAAATGGGCTATTGATGAATGTGTAAAGGATATGAGGGGCATGAAGAGAGCTTAGCCTGGAAGTAGGGTAGGTGATAAGGAAGAAAAAAATAGAAAGTGGATACAACCTTCCCTCTTATCCAAAAGCAAAACATTCCCATTTGGTATGATTTTGCATAATTTTCCATTAATTTATATGGAAAAAAATTAAAGCATTCCCAGATCAATAAGCACCTAGCAAATCATACCAAAAAAGAATATTCTATATTCAGATAATGGAGGAAACGTGTATGCCTAAAGTAAGTGTGCAAGGATAAATAAAAGCTAATTGGTGAAGAAGAGAGAAAAGATGATTATTCCAAACAGAAGAAAAACAAAAGAGGAAGAAAAAACAAGGTGGGCCTGAGGAACTGCAAACAGTTTGGAATGTGCAGTGATTCTCAAACCTCAGCATGCATCAGAATCACCTGGGAGGCTTATTAATATACAAGATGTTGAGTCCCAATCTCAGTTTCTGATTCAACAGGCCTAGAGTATGGCCCTATATTTCCATTTCAAACAAGTTTTCAGGTGACACCACTGCTACTTCTGGTCCCAGGAACTACTAGAAAAATGGAACACAGAGGACCTATGAAGAAGTAGCAGCATACAAGTTTGGGGCAACATAGGGGATAAAGAGTTAAAGTATGCATGTGTGTATGTGTGCCACAGAATTTGGCACTGAAGAATTTAAAACAGAACAATAATTTTAGACAGTAATAACAGCTAACATTTACAGAACACGGTCCAGTAGTTACCAGTAATGCGTCACTATTTCAATTAAATTACAATTAAATAATTTCACTTCTTCAGCAAACTAGCCACATTTTAAGAGCTCAATACAGCTAGTGGCAACTGAATGTATACCACAGATATAGAATATTCCATAATCCACAAAGCTCTATTTGACAATACTGATGCATATTAACTCATTAAATCTTCACTTCATTATGAAACACACTGTATTATCCCCATTTTATAGAAAGAAATGTGGCAAAGAAAAATTAAGCAAATGACCCAAGATCATAAAACAAGTAGTGCAAAGATAGGATGCAAACCTAGATGGTCTGGTTCTTGAGACTGTGTTCATAATGGCAACTTAATAATATTCTTGACAATAATGTGGACTAGAAGAAGCTGATACTGGAAGAAGGAAAATCAATGAGGAAACTACTAACATAAATCATGAAAGTAGTGATGAGGACAATCTGCATGGAAAGAGTAGCAGCTAATGGAGAAGTTAATTAAAAGCAGTTGACTACAGAAGAGTTACAGAAATACAAGAAAAAGATTGGCAAAAGATTGGCACTGGATGAGAAGTAAGTTCAAAAGAGGTGCAAGTGAGGTGCCAAAAATGACACCAAAGTTTCTGTTTTAGGAATAGCAATGCCTCTCACCACAGTAAGAGATAAAAGAGCAAACTGGGTCATCATGAATTTGAAGTGACTGAGAGAAAACAATCTACAATGGGACACACATGTCCAGAGTACAAAAGAGAAATTTGGTTTAAGATATAGAAGAGATAAGTCTAGACATAACTCAGGAAGGCTGAAACAATAAGTGGGCAAAAAAATCTTAAGAATTTTAAGCAATGCAAAAGATGTAACAGCAAAAGATAAAAAGCCACTAAAGCAAATTGAAAATAAATTATCAGAAAGAAAGGAGGAGCAGAAGACTTCTAGGAAAGAATTATGCTTGAGGTCAAGGGAAGCAAGAGAGGTCTAACAAGATAGACTAAAAACTATACAGAAGAACTGTTTCAAATGGTGCTCTGGGGCCTAACACACAATTACAACAGATTTGGCAATGAATGAAGACTTTTTTCAAACAGTTTCCAAATTAAGGCAAGGAAAAAAATACAGTATGGGGCAGAGTTTTTTCTTGTTTTTAACCTAATTTAATGACAGACTTAACCAAGTTAAGAGTGCAAAGAATGAAAAGACTGGGAATATTATTGGTGGAACGGGTCCCTGAAGAGAGAACAAAATGGCACACATAAACGGAGAGATTCGTTCAAAACAAGACACTTCTTTCACCTCTTCTGAAAAGATAGCAAAGGGATAAAAATAAGTACAGTACAGATGTATTTAGGTTAGTGTGGGAGGGGTACAAATTGAATAAGCTCATATGGCTGGATATATTCTATTCTTTCTATGAAGTAGAATATGGGTTTATCTGCTGAAAATGAGAAAGGTAACAGGGATGGAGGAAATACTGAATTGCTGCAGAGAAAAAAAACTACAGGCATAGACATATCTCCCTAAGCAGATGGTAGAGCTGTGGTTAGAAGCCACACAAATTCATTAAGTGGCAACCTACTACATTGTTGGTGCAATTTTTTTTACAATATTAAACAGTCATATATAGAGGAGCAATGACAGAAAATGGTTGACTTAATTTCAATGTTGGGGTTTGCCAATGAGATGCAGGAAGGGGTAAATTGGGAAGCAAGGTGATCAACCCTAAGGCTAACCAATTAGAAAAAAAAAACATCAGTGGGGGACACTTATCAGATTCATATAGGCACTTTCTCCAAACTATAAACCACATGAGGATTTGAGAAGATAAAAGACCAAGTTCAGTAAAAGTGAGCAGGGGCCTCCCCGGTGGCATAAGGGGTTAAGACGCAGCACTATGAAGCTAGCCACAGCCATAGCCACTGCAGCACAAGTTGGATCCCCGGCCACAGAGGTGGCCCACGCCTGCTGTTCCCCTCAGCAGTGTATTTCATTACCTCTGCCTATTCTGTTGCCCACTCTGTCTCTGGTGAATCCTCTCACCCCCTACTCCTCTGGCCTGTGTCCCAGCTCTTGTATGCATAAATAAATAAATCTTAAAAAAAAAAAAAGTGAGCAGAAAGGTGGGAGATCAGGCAGTAGGATAAGAAAATGTAGTTTCCAGAAAGTTTAGTTTTGGAAAAAAATTGTACTGTCTTGTATCTAAACTCTGTTCTTATGAAGTTTGTTGCTTCATGTATTTGTCTGAATTTCAATTATTAGATAAAAATTAGCTGCTCCTTCTGTCCCAACTACCTCGGCCAGTTCCCACTGGAGATGTTAGTTCCAGGCATTAGAGAATGGAGATTTAAAAAAAGAAAGAAAGAAATATGAAGCCCCACTGCTAGAGTCCAAGAGCAACTGCTTTAGAAAGAACAGGTCTTTATATTTGTTATAGAATTAAGGAAAAACTGACTGACATGAGAAGAAATGAAATAACCAAGGCATGAAAATGATGACAGAAGATTTAAACACTAAGTCAGATAAAGAAATCCTGAATAGAAAAGTTGAGAAAACACACACACACACACACACACAATGTATTAGTATTTCCAAGAGTTCTGTTATACTCTAGAAAACTCAAGAATTAAAATTACTTATCCCATGAGCACAGAGAAAAAAAAAAAAAGACAACAAAAACCCCTGCACTTTTACTAGGCAGAAAGAACTGACAACCAACACTAAAAGCAGTTCTCTACATAAGCTGAAGTCCATGGTTCCCTGGAGGAGAAAGCAGCCTGTAGTATGAGCTTGATAACATTACCCATACATGGAAGCCATTCCTTCTGCATAAAAGGTACACATCATAACAATCAGCAATCCTCTTTTTTCTAAGTTTATTAGCTGTCAGATTTTCTTTCTACATCACTCATTTTCTCCTTAACAAATTTTTCCATCCTTTTTTTTTTAAAGATTTATTTATTTATTTGTTTGTTTGTTTGTTTGTTTATTTATTTATTTATTTATACAAGCACTGGGTACAGTCAGAAGCGCGGGAGGGTGAGAGAATTCACCAGAGCCAGAGCGAGGAGCAGAGCAGGCAGAAGGACCGAAGTACACTGCTGAGGGGAGCAGTGGGCGGCAGGAGAGGTCTGCGCGCCATGTGGGACCCTCCTCGGGTGGCCGGGGAGCAGCCGGGGATCGAACCGGCGCTGCACAGGCTGAGGGCAGCTTCGAAACCCAGCGCTCAACTGCTGTGCCACCGGGGAGGCCCCAAATTTTTCCATCCTTAAAACCATCTAATTATCTTATAAATAACTGTCCCCAATTTTAACTTTCATTTGTGACTATCCTAAGTTATTTGCTAAGTTTTGGAACAAAGTGCAAGTATGCTGAGATGAACTGTTATTCATAAAGACCAAGAAAGACAAACATGATGTTTTCTTATGTCTGACCAGAAAGGTTTGTTTACTGGTATTAAAAATCACCCACAACCAAGATACTATGTACACACAACAATGAGTAACAGGACTATACACTCCTAGTCCACCTGTATTTAACAGGTTTAATAAGAACTAAGTAATAGGCTTGGACCTTTCTATCTCAGTCTTGAGAATTTTAAGTTCTAACAATTATTCAAGTCATCCAAAGGTTATCTGTGTTGAAGTCTTTCTGAAAACCACACTTAACTGTAAATAGACAATTTTTCCCCCAAAATTTAACAAGCATTTTTTTCTTTGAGCATTAAGGTAGCTCACAAAATTTTCTCCTAAAAATTAGCTAAAAACTTAATTTTAGGTTTTTTTTTAAGATTTATGTATTTATGCATACAAGAGCTGGGGTACAGGCCAGAGATGCGGGGGGTGAGAGGATTCACCAGAGACAGAGTGGGGAACAGAACAGGCAGATTGACCGAAGTACACTGCTGAGGGGAGCAGCGGGTGAGCCAGGAAAGGTCTGCTGCGCCATGTGGGCTGCTCCCTGGCTGGCTGGGGATCGAACTTGTGCTGCAGAGGCTGCGGCTGCTTCATGGTGTGGTGCTTATCCCCTTGCACCAACAAGGAGGCCCCCTAGTTTCTAATTCTTCCAATTTTGACCCAAAAAATTTTCTACTTTCAGAGTGCATAGTTATCTTCAAACACTGAAATAAGCAGATTTACATATTTGTGATTTACAAAAAACATCAAGATGTCTTAGACTGAAGTTTATTTATTCTATGGTTTCCATTAAGGAGAACAGTTCAAACAACATACTCATGGCTCTATAACACAGCCAATGAAAAAAGTATAGAACCCAGAAGGACCTGATTACTTCTCTCAGATGTGTTTGACTTGTATGGCAATGAACATGACACTTACTTCTTTGGCCTTAGTGTCTCTATTTCTGAAATATGAGAGGAATCATATGTTACCCAAGGTTACTTGGTTCAAAATTTTATACAATTCAGAGATTCAATTTTTTTTAAAGATTCATTCATTCGTTCATTCATTCATTCATTCATACAAGCACTGGGTACAGTCAGAAGCGCGGGAGGGTGAGAGAATTCACCAGAGCCAGAGCGGGGAGCAGAGCAGGCAGAAGGACTGAAGTACACTGCTGAGGGGAGCAGCGGGCGGCAGGAGAGGTCTGCGCGCCATGTGGGACCCTCCTCCGGTGGCCGGGGAGCAGCTGGGGATCGACCCGGCGCTTCAGAGGCTGCGGGCAGCTTCGCAACCCAGCGCTCAACCGCTGCGCCACCGGGGTGGCCCCAGAGATTCAATTTTTTATAAGAATTTATACTTTGTAAGCATAATATAATTCAGTTATAAATTATACTTCAACCAACCAATAGCCAGACTTATTTTTTCTTTGAAAGGCTTTTTTTTTATATATATAGAGGCATGTTTTATTTATTTGTTTGTTTGTTTGTTTTGTTTATACAAGCACTGGGTACAGTCAGAAGCGCGGGAGGGTGAGAGAATTCACCAGAGCCAGAACAGGGAGCAGAGCAGGCAGAAGGACCGAAGTACACTGCTGAGGGGAGCAGCGGGCGGCAGGAGAGGTCTGCGCACCATGTGGGACCCTCCTCCGGTGGCGGGGAGCAGCCGGGGATGGAACCGGCGCCGCAGAGGCCGTGGGCAGCTTCGCAACCCAGCGCTCAACCGCTGCGCCACCGGGGAGGCCCGGCTTTTTTTTTTTTTAATTGCTGGTAGTTAAAAACTATTTTGACCCAGAATGGCATTCTGCAAATTCAAATGCTACCCTACTATAATCTCTATGCTTAATTACAACCCCTAACAAAACAGTGACATACTACGAGCTGTTTCTTCACCTGTTCCCTGCGGAGGTTCAAAGTAATTCCTTGGACTTGAATTTACACTTTTGTACATTGTTGATGAAAGCCATCTGTTGGGAACTATGACTTTCCTGTCAAGGAAAAAATAAAACAACAGAAGAAACAGCCTAGATTTTCCTGGGAATCAGCCGTAGTTGAATAAATCCCAATCCTGCTCCAGTTGGGAAAAAGCAGAAGGGTGGCGTTGTTACTAGTCTAATTTATCTGCCATAGATTCTTTGTGAACTGACTCTGCCCTAGCCAGTTGGTAAACATTACCAGAAAGAGGGTCTTAATAATTCCTATACCTAACATTTATTTGCATCTTTAAAAAAATTTAAATCAGAGCATGAAAATTATTCATTGCGTAATTTTAAGAAACACTTCCCAGTTCACTAGAAAAAAAAATTTTTTTTCTACTTTAGCCACCAAATTTGGTATCTAGATTCAGTCCTCTCATCTAATTAAGAACAAAGTCAGTGCAGAAAATACACTTTCTCCAATAGTCTAAATTGAAAGAAAAAAAATCTGAGCTTCTTGCAACTCCAAGAGGCCTGAAATATTTTTCCAAATTCATTAAACAGTTCCTGTGACCTATTCCCTTTCACAATACTAAAGATGAATGTAATGTGAAAGAGTACTGGCCTATATGTCAGGATGAACTAAATAAAAAACAAAGAGCAAGAAGAAGAAGAAAGGTAATATATTTTACATACATTCATTTTCCTTTTGGGGTTTTATAAAAAGCCACATTGAAAACTAGCATTATTAAACATTATTAAATAACTATTATATTAATATGTCTGTAAAAATTAACCATTGAACTCTTTTGAGACTTCAATTAGAAAGCACATATTAAAGCATTAAGAACAGTGCCCAGCACATTGTTAGCCCTTAACAAATGTTAGCTATTAATAGGTTTCTATAAGCAACTGCTTACATTCCCTTGGCTTACTGACAGAATGAAAAAAAGAAAAAAAAGTCAAGATGATTAGGTCCTCCAGATCTCTATTCCCCAAGCAATTTATTGTATCTGACATCTTCATTAATTTCTTCCCTTTATTTCATCAACTAGAAGTTTACACCAAAAAAGAATAAAGTTCTAATAACTCCATAAGAAAAATGGGTTATGTGCACTGGCTGAGTACAGAAGTTTGGATTAGCAAAGGCTAAACCAAAAGTTTCTTTAGTACCTCAAATTTTCTTTCAGGGTGTCATGGGCTGAAAATGACCGAAACCTAAAGCACTAGAAGGCCTGAGCTAACTAAAAGGCCAGAGTTGATGAAATACTGCATTACAAACATCTCTGCCTAGGTTATTTTCAAATTTGGATTTTTTTTTTTTAATAAAAACAAGTCTACTGAGACAAAGTCAATTCCTAATCCACATTTACACACAATCAATGACTTTCTAGTAATGAATTTTAATTTCTCGCCAGCTCCTCTTCAAGCCCCAGAACGTTTAAAGTAACAAAAAAATGGTATAAACAATGATGTAAGAAACGTACAAAAATATATAATTATTGAGTTCTACCAATTCAATTTACAGTACTATAAAATTTACATTATCCATGTCACTGTGTTCTTGTCACTACTTAAAAAATAACATCAAGTACATATAGTTAGGGTAACTTCTCTAAAATAATCCTCCCTTACTTAAAAAATAATTATCCTCCATTCCCCTCCTCCACAATGTACGAATTAAAATTTATAATCTAAAAAGTTTCCCGATTATTATACCATAAAGTACAGTTGCTTGCATGTTCTCAGAAGGAATCAGCATACACTTTGAATTGAAAACTTTTCCCACTTTTTTACTGATAATTTATCTCAAATTTTTGTAGTCTCTTTTGTTTTCAGATTTTTTTGGTTGGTTTTGATTTTAATATTAAGAAAACAATCATTCTGTTAAGCAGTCAACATGTTCCTGAACTTAAATAGTACGGACAACTGCTATAAAGTAACATGGCAATAGAATAACTGAAATTGAAATTATCAAACTAGTATTTGTAAACAATTTTATAAAACCACCAATCCAGCAAATAAATGTGAAATAATTTTAAGACCATGTCCAAAGCATTCAATCAAAACTGTCACTCATAACTCTCATTAACTTGGAAACATATTTCCATTCTAAACAGTATTTCTACATCAAAATCTAAGTTCCTGTCAAAGAACTACTTATTACATGAATTTAAAAATCAAATTCCTGGGCCTCCCTGGTGGCACAAGAGGTTAAGCACCGCACTATGAAGCAATTTGTAGCCTCTGCAGCATGAGTTCAATCCCCGGCCAGCCAGGAAGCAACCCACATGGTGCGGCAGATCTCGCCTGACTCGCCCACTGCTCCCCTCAGCAGTGTATTTCAGTCAGTCCGACTTTTCCATTCCCCACTCTGTCTCTGGTGAATCCTCTCACCACCACCCCCCACCCCGGCCTGTACCCCAGCTCCTGTACGCATAAATAAATCTTTAAAAAATAATAAAATAAAATGTCAAATTTCATTAACACCAAATAATTTGGACTCTTACTAATAAGAGATCATTACATTGAGATGTAACATATTACTAGAAGGCTACAGATTTTATCACTTGATCTTTCTACTCTAGGTCACTTACCTAAGCAATAACTTAAACACTAACATTAGTTAGCAGTATCTTCTTCCTTTCCAACTGAAATGCTTCAGCAAATTATAATTCTGTTCCACAACACTACTCCACAAAATAACAACATCTTAATGATTT
Source organism: Talpa occidentalis (assembly GCF_014898055.3). NCBI lineage: Eukaryota > Metazoa > Chordata > Mammalia > Eulipotyphla > Talpidae > Talpa > Talpa occidentalis. Next base: position 117,631,842 of record NW_023604295.1, read on the forward strand.
GGCCAATTACCGTAAGAGAGTCTAGTTTTCTGGACTAGTAATATAGAACATGAGCTATGTATTTTTTCCAAGTAAATTCTTTTGTGCGTAAGATGAACACAGAAACTTGAAATTAAGATGTGAATAATTCCTGGAATGAAAAGGATCCTTCCAAGGTTCACTGTCTAAAGACAATTTTTTAATGAACAATCACATAATTGCCTCACTCAAGAAATGTTTCACTATTTCTCAGAGATTCACAATACCTAATTGTTATAAAAAGATAATACTGAAAATAGGAGTTATATTTCATAAGCTAAAAAAGGATCTCAAAAAATTTATTTCATATTTCTATGCTTAGTCTTAATCTCCCAATAGGACTTAAATCCTATGCACACTTCATGGAAGGCAACTAACTGTTTGCTGAATGAATAATGAATAAATGATGGAAATAAACAAAATAATCTATATTTCTAAACAAAAGAAATTTACGAGGAGGAATTTGTTATTTAAATCGGTTATTCACTACCACCTCACCTATATCCCGTAAGTCAAGGGTCAGGAACATTTGTCCCAAATAAGAGCACTCTATTACACCCATGCAACCAATCCTAAAATGCCTATCAGAAAATGTTAATGACGACTGAAATAAAAGTTAATTAAGCCAAAAATTAAGCCAAAAATTTAAAAAAAAAAAAACATCATGTGGACAAAATGATCTTCTTATGTACATCAGGTATACAAACATAGATTACTCATGCTCTTTGGCTTTTGATACATTCCTTTCACTGGTTCAAAGTCAGTTTTAAAGTTCATTATAAGACAGAGGAAAAAGGAACATTAGGGAGGGGGAGGTGGGGGAGTAAAGGGGTGGGGAAGAAAGTGTCCTTCCATAACTAAAGAATGTGCTATGAAATTAACACCAAGATCAATCACAATTGTGTACCTGGGTGCAGTAATTGCCATTATAAATGACAACTCCCAACAGTTAATAGGTTAGCCTTCACAAAGATTCTGGTGCTAGACTATTTGAAATCCTAGTTCTGTCATATATCTTTGTGACTTGGACAAATTATTGAATCTCTTATGCCGGGTTTGTTCATCCATAAATAACAGTACCTACCTCACTGAGTTGTATATAGAGAGTTTTAAAGTAATATTTAGCCATAATAATAAACATACTAAGTTAAAGAATAAACTACCACACCTTAAATTAGCTAAGGAATTTCCCTTATAACATGAATAAAATTTTTAAATCACAGTGTCTCATGGATTCTCCTATTCAGCAATGTGAAAACACACTTAAAATCAAGTGTCTTCACAAATTTTTTAAAAAGATTTCTACATGGCTATCTCACCAAAAAGAAAACCAATCAACTGCTTAAAAGCTAGCACAGCTCTACAGTTCATTCCAAAATTTAGTATCACATACACACAAGTTAGAATTCATACAGAAAAATGAATAAGGAACATGCTCATAGTCCCTAAATTTCATCTCTCATTCCAGAGCTGATATATTTGCATGGCAAATATATTTGCATTCTAGAGAAGTTAATGCCATTTCAGTTCTAAACAGTGTATGTTCCACAGTAGGGTAGGTACTCAATGACTTTTTGCAGGTTAACTGATGTCCAAAAGAGAAACTACTTCTATCCCTACCTTCCTGTCAATATCAAACACAGTGATATTTTGTTTGAGAATATCTAGGTTCATAACAGCAAACCAATCAATTTCAAATGGGAATTGATCAGGCAGTTTAAAGGAAAAAGAAAGTAGTTAAAACACAATAAAAGAAGCAGACATACAATCTTCAGAGGAGGAATAATTTCTCACCCTAGAGTTCATCATATTATGATTCTGAATGTGAGTGTTTCATACTTTGGGGACAGTCACTCAGGAAATTCACTATAGGAAATAAACACCCACTTAAAAACAGATAACACATCTCATCATCTCTAATTCCATAGATAATATCATGAAAGCTTCCCAATCATACCAGTACACATACACAGAAGTCTACCCCAGGAAACTCAATTTTCCCAAATGCATACTTCAAATGTAGTTATTTCAGTTAACATTATATATTGAAGGTATGGAGCCAAAGAGGTATTTCCAATCAAAGCAAACCAGCCGATCTCTACTGTATTAAACTTTTAAATGCAAAGATATTATTAGCTCAGCTGCAAAATAAGGATTGATGGAGTAGATAGTTCTCAAGATCTCTTTCAAAAGTAAAATCCTAGGGTTACAGGACTCAGATCTGCCCTACATTTCCCCCTTTAACTACCTTTTAAAAACATGCTCAACTGACATTTTATGTGCAGCTAAAATTTTTTTAATTAAAATTACAAACCAAGCAGGGGAAATTATTCTGAAGGCAAGCACCCAGGTGTTCTTACAAAAATTTGTAATATCCAATTCAGAGATGACACTGAATTCATTCTAAACTACAAATTATTTCCTGTTTCCATGTAGTTAACCTACAGATCATTTGAGAACATTTGTAGAAATCAATCATTATTTTTCATTTAACTTCAGCCACAAGAAAAAATTCTAACAAAAGTTCTTGTAGCACTGGGCAGCAGCTCTTCTGCCCCCCTGTGACTACACACAGGTGTTTCTCTTCGCCAACCTTTTCCCTTTGCAAAGCAGCAGAGAGAGCTCCCCTCCCAAGACTGTCCACCTGTGACTACACAGGCCTCTTTTTATCAAACCTGTCCCTTTCAGGGGCAGTTCTTTCTGCCCCTTGTGTCTGTGCAAGCACCCTTTACCTTTCCTTTCCTTTTTATAATAAATCTGCCCTTTTGAATACAAAAAAAAAGTTCTTATAGCACTGAATTACAGAATAAAGGAAGCATTTTAGTTACTTGCCCACCTTAAATTTTTAATACTATTCATAATAAATGTTCAAATGACACATAAGCATTTTATGAATGGAATGAGATTGGGATAGACCCGATTCATGATGTATCAGTATAATTTTAAGGGCAGTAAAAATAATAATGCTTCTATTTTAACGTTCATAGGAAAACAGAACCCTAAAACAGGTATCTAAAAACTTCATGAGAGAAAAGTATTGTTGATTTTCTATTGCTATTTAAAAATCTACAGGTAGGTTATTAACAATAAATTTAGATCAACTTTCAAATATTTTAAAATACATTCAATGTTAACTTTACAATCTTCTCATCCTAGAAGTAGTCTCCATGATCTTAAAACAAAAGAAAATTATATTACTACTGTATTGTAAGATGTGCAACAACTTAAAATTACTACCACTTACCACAGAACTATAATTCAGAGCACTTGAAATAAATTTACAGCTAGGATGCCTAGAAATCAACAAAATTGTCCTAATCCCTGAATATCTATTTAAGAGCCAAAATTAACTGTTAAGAAGATATACTTCAAACTACACAAAGTAAAAGAACATATAGTATAGTAAGGTATACCATCTGAATAGCAAAACTCCCAACTCCCCAGACTTCACCAATACTCCTGACCCATAGTTAAAGTTGTCATAAATAACATTCAGGACTTCATCATACACAAAGAATACATGACAAAAAGTTAGAATACAAGCAACAAAATGAGAATTGTTAAATTTGCTTAGCTGCTACTACAGATCAAGAGAATCACTCTCATTCCTAATAATAATCTGAAATAAATAAATAAACAAATAGAGAAAAGACAGGTTCTTAGAATCACCTGCTTATTTTAAGTCCCCAGCATTTAGCTACCATCATCTTCCAGAGTTAAATTATTTTAAGAAATTTTACATAACAGTTTTAAATTCTGATCTAAATATGCTATTTTACGTAGGTGAATATTCCACACTTTGAATCTTAGGTATTAGATATTCAAAGTATCAGAACAATTAGCATCTATTACATTCTTACCCAAAAACTCACCAATAAAAAAACCAGAGCTGATCATTCCTGGAAAAGTCCTCAAACACAAATTTGAATGAAACTTCTGTATAACTTTCTAGAAATACGAATCTAATAGCATGTTATGTCATCAGTTTTATGAACACTGATGCCTACACCATTCTTACCTTATCCTTTTCATGTGGAAGGAGTGACACTGGAGGTAAAGAGGAAAGAGACTCACAACTCTCTTTCCCATCCACATTGGTCGCTTTAGTGTTGAGCCGATAAAGAGGTCCATCCTTAAGGAGTCTGCCATGGCCAATTGCGCGTTTAATAGCCAATCGTAACTGCTGGTGAAAGCCAGAGGCAGCACTGCCTCCAAATAATGCAGACACATCTTTCTGACCTTTCAAAAACCGTTCAATACTTTTCAAAGTTGAGCCACCAGATTCTGCCAGGCCTTCCACTGCCCTCTTAATCAGTTTATTCCAATCTACATTTTGTTTATTATCCAATTTTCCATGGTTTCTAGGTTTGGGAAGTGCTATTCGCCCAGGATTATCAGGATCTTTATAGGAATTGAGTCCTTTATTTGAGACTTTTAAAATTGTTCCATCTTTAACACTCAACTCCAATTGTTCTAAAACAGTTTTACGATCCAAGCCATGGGATGAAGACACTGCATTGCATATCCTTTCTTCTGAAGGACGCTGTTTCTGTTTCTTCACTTTTTTGATGGCCTCCAAAATCCACTCCGTATACAGCGGGTTAGCGAGTTTTACCATGGTGAAGGATTCTGTATATCCATAGAGTCGTTATCCCTTATCTTGATGCTGAGTAAGTTTTACACCATGGAAAACAACATTCTCGGAGGCTAGGAACCAGTTAACCATAGCATACAAGTTTTCTGGCCTGAGTTCTTCCTCCTTTCACAAAAGAGAGGGTCTTGCCACTTTTACTTTAGAAATCAAAAGAACCCGTTATTTGAAGTCTTCAAACTTCCCAACAAATTTTTCAATAGCACCACACGTGGGTCTCTTCATTAAGTTGTTAAGAACTCAAGAACATCTCATTCCCAGCAGAAAAATGTGCAACTTATGCCTGAAAAACAGTTAAAACAAAGTCAATTTTCTATCAAGGCCCATTTTATAAACAAACTGTAACTGAAATATCCTAGTCTTTTTTTTAAATGTGTTTTAATACCCTTTTAAAGCAATTAAGTAGCAAGTGTTTACTGAGTACCTACAGGAAATTTAACATGTTTCTACCAAAAGTCAACAAGAAAAATCATGTACGGGATGAAAAACAGGAAAGGAAAAAAAATTGATGATTAGGGTACAATGAGGTATATATTATGAATGACCTTAGGCTACAACCAGAAGGATGCTGGCTATTCTGTACTACACAATCTCTGCTCACCAGTATAGGAAACGAAACTCTTCCTTGGCATCTTTCCCCAAGAAACTATTCAGCCTTCAAGAAGTATCTGGATTAGTAGAAAGAATCCTGCAATGAAAGTAAGAGTGAATCTTCCATCTTTCAAAATTCTACACATTCAGACTGGTTAAAAATGGCCAGAAAGAGAACCATTTGGAAAGTTTTAACTATGTCATTTATTAAGAAATACAGTAAATCTAAGTTTCACAACGTTGATATTTTAAGACTATTGCTTTAAACATTCCAAACAGAAACAAAACCAATATTGAAGATAATCAAATGTAAAGTGCTGAGTTTTAAAATAATCCAATTTCCAATTAATTAACCCAAAATCATTCAAATTATAAGAAATACACGCTAATACATTCCTCTAAACCAAATTGAAATACTAATGGCCACTGTAGTGGAGGAAATGACAACTGTCAAAATGTTCATAACTAATCTATAGAGAAACTAGAAATGAGAAAGGTCCAGAATCATTGCGTTCAAATGCACACCCTACCTACCAAAAGCACAATGGGGGGTGGGGGGGCAGAGAGGACTGTCTGTTTGCTGGTCTCAAGCCCTCTCCTAAAGATTCAAGATCCCGGTCCTGAAAGGTAGTTAATGAATAAAACACTAACATAAATATACTGCTTCTCCAAGATCAAAGTCACTACTCTTCTTACAGACAAAAGACTCTGACAGGCACAAATCTTTTTTAAAATCACCAAATAATGAATTCTGAATCTAAATAACTCTTTTGCTTACAAAAATAAGTTCCGGTGCTTTTTATAACTGCTCTATTTCTGAGGCGCATTTACAACATAAACTATGCTAGAAAACTGGCTCCCACAGCAATTATTCCTAAGTGACATTAAAATCAAAAGGAAAACTAATAGACTTTGGGAAAGCCACAGATAGTAGTATTAACTCTGATAGGAAAGAAAAGGCCCAAGTAAACATTCAAACATGAGCCAAGATTTATTTTTAAATTAGCTGACTAAAAAGAAGCCCCCTGAGAGCTATGCTTCACTTTGGTGAGAGTCTCCAGAGAAAAGAAATCACAGTATTATAACTCCAAGAAATTTCATTATGTAGATAATAACGCTAAACTAAAGGAGAAGTTACAAACGAGCTTAAGATACGAGGAACGTCCTAATTGATTAAAAGTTCGCAAGTTAAAGAATGAATGAGTTATTCATTGTCTTCCCGGCCGGGAATTTTTCACCAGTCTCCAGATCTTCAGAAAGTAGTCTGCAGAGCTGAACTTTAACTCTCTGAAAAGTACACTAGCGGCTCCAGAGAAAGCACTACTTGCTTCCGACAACTTCTTCCCAGGCCTGCATTCCCCACCCCCAAACACATCTTCGCGCTCTCTTTTTAAAGAGCAGAAACTTTAAAAACTTGAAGAGGCACCACCCCGCAGCCTGCCAACGGCTTGCTTCCTGGTTTCCAGCGGAGGCAAACAGGACCCGAACACTAAGTTATAACAATGACATCGCGTGAAAGATTTAAGCGCAATGTACCTTCAATCCCCAGCTCCTCCAAATCCTAAACTCCACACATGACGCTTCCAAGGAGGCGTGTATGCGCGCGGGCTACCCGGGCAGCCCTGACAGGTCCAGCACCTCGCGTCCACACCGGCCGACGGTTGACAGGCAGCCCGCCGCCTCCCCTCCCAATGCCGGGGCTGACAGCCCGACAGACACAACACCACACGTGCTGCCTCCTCCGCACCACAACACCCGCCAGCCTGTCACCCCCACTTGCCGCGCAGCCCGGCTCCGAGCTCCGCGCCCCCGGCCGGAGTCGGAGAGCCAGCGCCCGGGAGCGCGGGGCAGAAGGGGCCGGGCCGGCCCGGGGAGGGGAGCGCCGGGCGCAGGTGGGGCCGGGGAGGTGGGCGCGCCCCCGAGGGAGAGCGGGCTCGCCGGCACAGCCCAGCCCGAGGCTCCGCGGCCTGGGCCGCTCGCCGCCCGCCCACCCGCCGGCTTCCCCCGACTGGGCCGGGGCCGGGGCCGGGCCCGGGGGCGGGTGGGCGGGCGGCGGGGGTGTTGGGCCGCGAGCTCTGAACCGGCCCGCGGCGCGCGGGCCTCGGGGCGGAGGGAGCCGGGCGCCGGCCGGGCGCGAGGGGGCGGCCGCGGCGCCCCAGTCCGAGGCCTGGCGCAGAGCAGCGGGAGGCGGCGCAGGCCGCGGCGGGGCCTGCAACGGCCCGCCGACCCCGCCAGCCGGCGGAGCGCGCCCCGGAGCGGCTCAGCCTCGGGCTGGACTGTCGTGGACGGTCTGGAGTGGCCTCTCGCCTACTTACCGGGGCGGAAGAGAGCCGGGATCCTGGGGCCCCGGGCCGGACCGCGGAGATGCCCCAAACTGACACGGCCGCCATCTTGGAGACAGTGAGCTCCGGCCGGGGGGAGGGGAGGCGAGGCGGCGGAACAGCCGCGGGGGAGGGGAAGCGTCGCGAGGGAACGGCTGCCTGGGGGAGGGAGCGGGAACAGCCTGGGAGGGGAGGCAAAGGGGAGGGGGAAGAAGGGGGAGTACGGGAGCGGGGGGCGGTCGAGGAGCGGGAAGAGCTGGGCCGGGAGCCGGGAAAGGCCGGAGGGCGGGGCGTGGCAGGAGGGAAGAGCCTGCCGGGCAGGTCACGTGGGGCCGGTACAAAAGGCCAAAGCCAAAGTGGGAGGAGGACCTGGTGGGGCTGGAGGCCAGCCGCGGGGGGCTCCCTCGCCTCTCCCCCGCGGTTGTGTCGGACCCGCACCCTGGAAAAGGGATGGCGTGTCCCCATTACACAGCCGGGGAAACTGAGGGCAGGCCATGGGTGGGGTGGCTTCAGTTTGGCACGGAAATCCGGTCGTCAGATGGGATCTGAACTCTTGATGGCGTCTGTGTTTACTGTGAGCAGCTCCTCCCTCCCCACTTCTGTGCCCTCGCCCGGCGTTCACGGTGACTCTCCGTGGAGCCTCAAGTCGGGACCTGGGGGAGTGGGTCGGGCACGATGGGCAGGGAGAAAGTTGCCTGCCTTCCTCTTCACTTTTTGCTCCGACACCCTGTACATCTCACCACTACTACAGGAAGAAAAAAAAAATTAGGTGTGATGACAAAGAGGCACCGGTGTCCAGCCCCATCATCACAGTGACTTCATTCTCCCTACAGCTGAGAGACTGGTTGGACCTTACTAGAGTCATTTTTATAGGAAACAGCATAGACCAGAGCCGTGTGACTGGTACAAGGTCGCACAATTTATATGGCACACATGTCAGTTTGCAGCCTAGGTGTTGTCCTATCCCCACACCAGTCTTCTCATGTCCTCTGTAGACTTACTCTTGTCTAAATTTGTGACTGACCCGTGAATGGGCACTTTTTCATGCCCTGTCCCCTGCATGTATGTTTCTTTGTCTTATCTCTCATCTTGTTAAAATTCCTGGAGGCAGGGATGGAGTCATACTTCTTTTTCTGCCTTCCCTGGAAAGGTAGGGAATGACAAATGAAGACTAAATGCCTAATAATTTTGTGCAGAACATTTTCTTCTACAGGACTTTTATCTGCTTTGTGCCCCTTGCCTAGTGAGTGTCCCCCTTTACAGATTATCCTCTACTGTCTTTTTCCAGACTTTTGTATATTGACCATTTGCTCTATTCACTTAACCACTTGATATGAGACTCTTGAATACATTTTATGAATATATTCCTAGACATATGCTCTTCTAAGCTGCCTCATCGCATCTGCAATTGCATTGTGTTGTGCAAGTGGTACAGAGTCAGTGTTGCTAGTGAATGAACATTTTAAGCGCTAAGATGGAATTTCCACCCCCCTCCCATACAAGCCCTGCCTTGTCTATTCCCCAACCTATACTTCCATATCTTTATAGCTCTTCTCCACTCCAGTCCTTATTGTTCTACTCCAAGCGTTATTCTTCCATACCAGATACTGTCTAGACTATTCAGTAATAATATGAGTAAATATTGTTATTTTTTTTAGATGATGGTCTTGCCAACTCAATTTCCTAGCGCAGATATTGATAACATAAGTGTGGAATAGGAGAGTTACAAAATCACCCTTCATCACCTACTCTCAAACCTGATCCCCAAATTAGGAAAATATTTTGACAATACAAAATTGTCTATTAGAGGGCCTCCCTGGTGGTGCAAGGAGTTAAGCACAGAACTGTGAAGCAATCCACAGCCTCCCTGGCCGGCCAGGGAGCAAACCACATGGCACAGCAGACCTCTCCTGTCTTGCCCACTGCTCCCCTCAGCAGTGTTATTTCAGTCAGTCTGCCTGTTCTGTTCCCCACTCTGTCTCTGGTGAATCCTCTCACTGCCAACCCCACCTCCCACACCTGCTGCCACCTTTGGCCTGTGCTCCAGCTCTTGTATGCATAAATAAAAAAATCTTAAAAAAAAAAAAAAACAAGATTATCTATTAGAAAGAATATTTTTCCACCTTAGATAAGCAGACACATTTTCAGGTAAAGGGGGGGGGTGCTATTTGTAATGGAAAGACAATAAGGAGAGAAATGGAAATTCTCTTTTAGAAGAAAAAGCAGAGAAGACAGTCACGTACATAGAAAAAAACAGAGTTTAGAGTTTAGTTATGCATATGAGATCAGCGTGTGGTCTTCAAAAGAAAAAATAATACAAAGATTAGTTGTGTTTACTTTAGGATAATTTGGAAGAAAACTAGCCATGGCCATTCCTGGGGTGGGGGTGGGCATGGGGTGGGGAGGAGGGCAAATTAGAGTATAAGCACATAGCAAGAATTAAAACAATTTTCAACAATAAAGCACAGTTTAGCTTTTCAAGCAGCTTCAGTAGACAGTCTTTGCTTTACATTTGCATAACTTAATAGCACACTCAGGAGGTCTACTCAAAATAAAGGCTTGCAACAAAGACAGATTAAAGTCCTTGTCTTTTACATGTTAAGAAACAGTCTGCAGCACTAAAAGGACAGCTTTCCTTCGTTCAGGCTTTGCTCAGAATTCAGTACTGTGGAACTGGTAGCTAAAAGTCACCACATTTTTTTTGTCGTATTAACTGTGTTTTGTGCAGCGTTCAACTAAGTCTACAATTGAAAGACTGCTCTATCATGGTTTCAATGGAGAATATTTTTAATCCATTTACATTTAATATAGTTACTGCTCTATTTAAATCTATACATCCCCTCTTACTACTTGGTTCCTTTTGCCACTTTATATCCCGTATTCTCTTCTTTCTTGCCTTCTTTTGAGTAAGTTAAAATATTTTATTATGTCATTAACCACTACTAGCTTATTATATTTCATTTAGAAGTCTTAGAGATCACAACATATGCCTGTTTAACTCATTACATTCTAACATAAATAATTATTTCTACCAATTTCCCCATAATACTAAGACCTTAGAATACTATGCCTTCAATTATCCCATTCCCTTTTGTATTTATTGTTGTCGTGGATTTTAATTGTGCATATATTGTAAGCCACAAAAATTTTACAATTACAATTACAATTCTGTACAGTCAATATTATTTAACCTTCATAATTACTTCTTATCCTTATTCCAGTATGCCTTTCGTTACTTCTCTCTGGAAGTTTTTCCTTCTCTTTGAATAGTTGCTGCTCAAAGCAGTCTGTTGGTGACATGTTCTTTCCTTTTTTGTCTGGCTAAAAACTTCATTTTATCCTTCATATTTTCGCAGGGTATAGCATTCTGATTTAGCAAGTCTTTTTTTTAGCACTTTAAAATGTCGCATTGTCTTCTACTATACATTATTCCTTTGTTACTCCTTTGAAAAGTAATGTCTCTATTCCTCTAACTCCTTTTAGTATCTTTTGGCTTTTCAACAAGTTTCCTGTGATAGGTTTAGATATGGCTTTTCTTGTATTCACCTGCTTGGGTTCAAGAGTAGAATAGGAGCCAATGGTAAAGTACCTTGAATTTGTAACTTGATGTCTTGGATCTGTTTTAGGAAATTCTTTGTTACTATCTCTTCTTCTCTCTCTTTTTCTTTTAGTATTTCAATTATATTTCCGATTTTTACCAGCTGTATTCTCGATTATCTTTTTCACCTCTTTATTTTCATGATGTCTGTATGTTTTCTACCCATCTATCTAAATCTTCATTTAAATCTATTTGTTGAGTTCTTAATATTGGTTACTGCAAGTTAGCTCAGTCTAAGTTGGGTTTTGGCAATGCTTCTGCACCTTTTTTTCCTGCTGATGCCCCTATAGCACAGCCCCCCAAGTATTCCAGCTGAGAGTCTTGTGTGTTGCTTGGTGCCCTTCAATGGCTGCTGAAAATTAATTCTTGTTTCCTCAGAAGAATGGGATTGCAAAAACCTCCACTCGACTTTTCAGAGACTTTCTGCTTGGCAACCTAGCCTTCTGTATCATGCATCTTCAGAATTTGGCAAATGACTTAGGGAAATTGGCAAAATATCAGGCTACTTATTCACCTCCCCCTTCTCATTGGGAATCTAGCCCCTCTGGTCTTTAAGTTTTGTCTCTCTAACCTTGCTAACTGCCAGAATCCCTGCTGATGTCTTTGCCTCTTAGGGCCTCTTTCTTGGCTCTATCCCCAAACTCAGATTCTGGCTATATGCCCAGAATTTCCCTGAGGGACAAAGGTGCTGCAGAATGTCACTGTGTATGGTTTCCCTTTCTCTGAGATTGTGTCCTCTTAAGTCCTAGTGCCTCCAGGTGCTCAGTGGTGCCTTCAAACAGATGTTTTATATTTTAGCTGCTCTCCTAATTGTTTTCAGCTGGATCGTTGGTTGCAGCCAGGTCATTGTAAAGTATCCCATCACACCCAGAACCACGAAAAGTTTTAAAAGTTAAAAGGTCTGGTCTTCCTTCTAATTAGAAGAATGTCTGAACATGATTTTGCCTGATGTATCAAGATATAGTTTCCAACTCTGCCCATGTGTCAGAATCATCTGAGTACTTTTTAATAAGTAAAAATCCCAGCATTTCAAGCCAAACCTACTGAATTTGAATGTATGAGAATGATATGAATTTGGCACTGTATATCTTAAAACTCTCCAAGTAGAACTTCTACTGTGACAATGATTGAGTAGTAAGAACTGGGCTTATCTTTTCCTCTTAAACAATTAGGAAACCATAGACAAGAATACATGAAACAATGGTTTTCATACATTGAACAGTAGACAGCATATAAGAGTGATCACTGAAATAAGAGAAGTAAACAAATCATGTAATTGCCCCAACCTATTACTTTGAAACAGTTTTTAATGCAGAACAGAGCACAGCAGTATTGCTGAGTGGAGAAGACAGATATTAGAACTGAAGACCAAGGTAGCTAAAATTTTCAGGACAAAGAACCAGAAAGGAGGAAACTGCACCTATCTAGAACTCCAGATATGTGCAAAAGAGACCTCTTGAGTCTGTGAATGACTATTGATTTGCACATGGTTAAGGAGAAACTAATTAGGGAAAAGAACCACTCAGAAAGGGTAGGTAAAACAATTCCCAAGGCTCCAGTATGGATGGAAATAATACCTATTATCTGACACCAGAATAGAAAGACCTTTTAATACTTCTGGCCCTAGTTAGAGTTCTCAGGAGGATATCATCTTAGTTGGATGAATTTACTTTATATTGTCACAGGAGAGATTTGAAGAACTATTACCTAGATAGTTACAAATTTAATAAAAAAAATATAAATCTACAAATTCAAGGGGTTCAATGAACACCAAGCAGAATAAACAAAATCATAACCACATTAAGGCACTTTATAGTAAAATTGCTGAAAATCAATGATAAAGAGAAACATCTAAACAGTTGGAAAAAATGCACATTACATACAAGAGCACAAAGAAAAGAATTATATCAGACTTCTCACTTATAAACTATACAACAAAGAAGAAAATGAAGAAGCAGCTTTAGATTTCTGAAAGATTTATAAAACTCAACGTATAATTCACACAAAAATAGATAATTTGAATAATCCTACATCTGTTAAAGGGATGGCATGTATAGTAAAGAAAAAAAAAACCTTCCACAAAGAAACTCAGACACATATAGTTTCACTGGTAAATTCTACCAAATATTCAATAAATATAACCAATTTTATAGACATTCTCCCCAAAAATTGAAAGGGAGGGAATAGTCCCCAATTCATTTACTAAGGCCAGCACTACTCTGATTCCAACACAAAACAGGCATTACTAGAAGATGAATTATTACCAAGAACTTATCACTAAAAATTCTTTTTATAATTTAAGTAAATCAAATCTGACAGCTTATAAAATGTATAATATATTCAATAGCATAGCAATATTATCAATCCTTTCTCTGTTTCATCATTTGCTTGGTGATAGTTGATACTCTTACCTTCCATCTAATCTTATAAAAGGGTACTTTCAATTTGAAGATGATTTTTTCTGTTGTTTTCAAGGATGATTTTTATGAAGATGAAGAACTTCACTTCTATTTCCCTACTGCTAAGAGTTTTTAACATTACCAAATGTTGGGTTTTGTCAAATGCTCTTGCAACTGTTATAGGGCAGCCCCGATACAAAACTGGGTGCCTGACTGTGGATCCTCACCCACATCCTCCGACCTGGAAACACAAATGGCACTTTGAGAGCTGCCCGCAAGCCAGGAGCTGTGAAGCCAGGAGGCGAGCGACAGAACAAGAGAGCCCCCAAGGCCCACGTGTTTGGCTTTTATACTCAACGTGGCGGCTTAACTCCACCCTCAGGTCCAAGCCACCTTCCCTTTGGTGATGATGGGATTTGTCTTTCCCAATGTCTTGATGACTTTGGTCTGGAGTAGGGATGGAGTCCACAAAGCCTGTATGGGATTAGCTCAGAACATCCTTTCCCCCTAACACAACTAATGGCTTAATTATTGATTTTCTCCTTTAATATTTCCTGCCAGTGATTGTTTTCTAATGTTCAACCAAGTTTGCATTCCTGAGACAAACCCAACTGGGTCATTTTTTATAAATAGCAGGATTATATACATTGATAATCTATTTAGGATATGTATGATTATTCCCATGAGTGAATGTGATCTGTAATTTTTCTGTCTTGAATTACTCTTTCTTATTTTAATATCAAAGCTATGCTGGCCTTATAAGTGAGAAAGGAGAGTTCCTTTTTCTATTCTTTAGAATTGTTTTATAAGATGAAAGTATTTGTTCTTTAAACATTTGGGGAAATTCACCAATAAAACAACGCACACCTAGTGCTTTCCTTGTGGGAAAATGTTTGTGTACTTACTCAGTTTTTAATGGATGTAAGATTACTAAGTTTTTCTATCTTTAATCAGTTTTGATAAGTTTTTAAAAGACTTTATCCACTTTGTTTTCATTATCAGTAAGTTGTTTACAATATCCTTTTATAATCCATATAATTCTGTAGTGTCTATAATTATGTTTATTATTCTTTATTTTGTTTATTTTTGTCTTCTTGCCGCTTTTTCCTTGAACATTATTGGCAAAAGTTTATTAATGCTATAAATCTTTTCAAAGAAACAACTTCTTTGCTGATCTGGTGTATGTTTTATTTTTATTTTCTTAATTTTCATCTTTATCATGAACATTTCTTTCCTTTATTTTCATTAGATATATTCTTTTGTGTTTTATTTAACTTTTTAAGTGGATACTGAGTGCATAAACTTTCATCTTTTCTTCTTTTCTAACATAAGAATTTAATACTTCTAAGTTTTGATATATTGTATTTTCATCATCTTCAAATTCTATGTATTTTTTCTGAATTATTTAGAATTGTATTTGTTAATTTTCAAATGTAAAGAATGTTCCTGATGATCTTTTAATTATTTGTTCCTAACTTTATTGAGTTTTAAAGAACAATTTGTATTATATTTGGGTTTTTTTCTTTTTTCTTTTTTTTAAAGATTCATTTATGCATACAAGAACTGGGGTACAGGCCAGAGGCGTGGGAGGATCCACCAGAGACAGAGTGGGAAACAGAACAGAGAGAGCAACTGAAATACACTGCTGAGGGGAGCAGCGGGCAAGGCAGGAGAGGTCTGCTGTGCCATGTGGTTGCTCCCCGGCCAGCCGGGGATCGGAACTCGTGCTGCAGTGGCTGTGGATTGCTTCATAGGTTGCGTCTTAACCCTCTGTGCCACCAGGGAGGCCCTATATTTGTATTATATTGTTTCTTTGACAGTTTGTTGAGGCTAGTGTAAGTGATCAATTTAACAAATATTTCACTGTTTAAAATAAAAAGTGATATTAGAAATAATACTGTATATGTGGCTATTGAATCAAGCTTATTGATTGTGCTATATTAATCATCTGTTTCCTCCTGATGTTTTTCTCCTGCTTAATTTATCCATTGTCAAGAGCAATGCTACAAAAACTTCTACTATTATGATGGAGTTATCCATTTTCCCTTGGAATTCTCTTCAAATTTTAAAATATGTGTGTGTTGAGGCTATATTATTCAGTACAGACACTTTTAGGCTTATGATATTATTCTAGGGAATTTAACCTTTTTAGTATACATTGTGATCATTCTTACCTCTAGTAGTGCTTTTTTGCCTTAAAATTATTTAATTTGGTGCCTTCCTGATGGTACAAAGAGATAAGTCTCAATACTATCAAGCTATCAGTAGACACTATGGCATGAGTTCAATTCCTAGCCAGGGAGCTAACCCACATGGCACAGCAGACCTCTCCTGTCTGGCTCACTGCTCCCCTCAGCAGGGTATTTCATTAGAGCTGTCTGTTTTGCTCCCCACTCTGTCTCTGGTGAATCCTCTCATCTCCAGCTCCCCATAACACCTCTGGCCTATACCCCAATACTTATACACATAAATTAATAAAAATTTTTAAAAATTAAAATTCAAAAATAAAAAATAAACATTTAATTTGGTAGTACTAGCTTTTTTTGTTTAGCATTTGCCTACTATATCTTTCTCTGTTCTTTCTCTTTCAACCTTCTATATCCTTAGAAATATATCTTATAAGTCTTGATTTTTTTAAATATAGATCTGGGAAACAAAAGCAAAAATAAACAAGTGTGACGCCACAAAACCAAAAAAATCTTCTGCACAGTGAAAGAAGCCATGATCAAATCAAAAAGCCAACCTACTGGATGGGAGAAGATATTCACAAATCATATATCTGACAAATATATAAAGAACTCACACAACGCAACAATTTAAAAATAAACACCTTGATTTTAAAATGGGCTTTAAAATAGAGGATCTGAACAGATACCTTACCAAACATAGATGGTCAATAGGTACATGAACAGATGTTCAGCATCTCTAGAGAGATACAAACAAAAAACACCATGAAATACCACTTCACTCTTGTAAGGATGGATATTATCCAAGAGGTAAGAAACTACAAATGTTGGCAAGGATATGAAGGAAAGAGAACCCTTGTGCACTGTTGGGAACATAAACTGGTGCAGCCAGTTTGAAAAACACGATGGAGTTTCCTCAAAAAATTAAGAATAGGCCCTCCCTGGTAGCACAAGTAGTTAAGCACAGCACTGTGAGCTATCCGCAGCCTCTGCAGCACAAATTCGATCCCCGGCAGGCCAGAGAGCTACCCACATGGCGCAGCAGACCTCTCCTGACTCACCCGCTGCTCCCCTCTACAGTGTATTTCAGTCGATCTGCATGTTCTGTTCCCTACTCTGCCTCTGATGAACCCTCTCATCCCCCCCATGTCTGGACTGTACCCCAGTTCTTGCATGCATAAATAAATAAATCTTTAAGAAAAATTAAGAATTGAAAAATCATATGATCCAGCTCTTCTACCGCTGATTATTTATCCATGGAATATGAAAACTCCAGTTCAAAGAGATGTATGCATCCTTATATTCATTGCAGCATTATTTACAATAGTCCAGATTTGGAAACAACCTAAATGCCCATCAGCAGATGAATGGTTGAAGAAGATGGGGTATACATATACACAATACAGTACTAGTCACCTATAAAAAAAGATGAATTCTTGCCTTTGGTGACATGGATAAACCTAGACAGTATTATGCTAGTGAAATAAACATGGAGAAAGCCAAATACTTTATGATTCTACTCATATATGGAAGATAAAGAAACAAATGAACAAAACAAAACCAAAAAACAGACTGTTAGACTATAAAAACAAAATAATGGTTACCAAAAAGAGAGGGGATGGTGGATGAGTAAATCAGGTAAAAGGGGTTAATTGTACAGTGGAAGATGGAAACTAGATTTTTGGTAGAAATTATACTTTAGTAGGTAGATAGAATGATGGATAGATGTTGAATTATGATGCAGTTCATCTGAAACATATGATGTATTAAAATGTTACTTCAATAATACCTTAAAATAATAAAAATTTTAATTTTTTTTCTTTAATGAGAGCATTAGGCTATTCATTTTTATTTGTATTTACTTCTACTACTTTATTTTGTGGTTTCTATTTATCCTATCTTATCTATATTAATTTGTAGCTACACTCTTTTCTTATTTTTGATTTTAAAAAACATTACTAATTTGGATGATAAGTATCCTCTTTTTTTAGTGGTAATGCCAGAAATCTTAGTATATTCCTTAGTCAAAGTTGAAAGCCAAGGGCCTCCCTGGTGGCCTAGGATTAAGTCTCAGTGTTATCATCCCTAACATCTGAGTACAATCCCTGACCAGGGAGCTAACCCACATATGGCACAGCAGACTTCTCCTGTTTCACCCATTGCTCTCCTTAGCAGTGTATTTCAGCAAATCTGCCTGTTCTGCTCCCCACTCTGTCTCTGGTGAATCATTTTCCCTCCCCTCCCAGCCACACACACCTCTGGCCTACACCCAGTTCTTCTACGATAAAATAAAATGTCATGGGCTATATTAAAAAAAAAAAGTTGGGCCTCCTCAGTGGCGCAGCGGTTGAGCGCTGGGTTGCAGAGCTGCCATCAGCCTCTGCAGCAACAGTTCCATCCCCGGCTGCCAGGCGAGGGTCCCACATGGCGTGCAGACCTCTCCTGCTGCCTGCTGCTCCCCTTAGCAGTGTACTTTGTCAGTCTGCCTGTTCTGTTCCCCACTCTGGCTCTGGTGAATTCTCTCACCCTCCCGTGCTTCTGACTGTATCCAGTGCTTGTATGAATAAATAAAATAAAATAAAATAAAAGTTGAAAGCTAAATATTTTTGTGTCTTCTTGGATGGTACAAAAATAGTAGGACATTTTAACTGGTACCCGCTTCTTTTATTGTTTTAATATATATAGTCTCTCTTTTTTGAAGGCCTCAAAATAAGATTATCTATATAATCAACATTTATTTAGAATTACATAAATACTTATAATTACTTTGCTTATGATCCCTTCTTGAATCTCAGATTTTCCACGTAGGATCATTTCACTCTGTTGAAATTTTGATTTTAAAATTCTCTTTAGTGAAGATCTTTTTTTTAAAAAGATTTATTTATTTATTTATTTATTTATTTATTTATTTATTTATTTATACAAGACCCGGGGTACAGGCCAGATGCTTGGGAGGGTGAGAATTCACTGGAGACAGCAGGGAACAGAACAGGCAGACTGATGAAATACACTGCTGAGGGGAGCAGCACGACAGGAGATGTCTGCTGTGCCATGTGGGCCCCTCGCTGTCTGGCCAGGATCGAACTGGCACTGCAGAGGCTGCAGAAAGCTTCACAGAGTGGCGCTCAACCGCCTGCGCTACTAGGGGAGGCCCATCTTTGGTGAAGATCTTTTGGAAATGAAATTATGATCCCTTTTTATTTTGATGTTTTTGCTTGGAAATTTTCAATAACTTTTATAGCTGTGTTTTGAAATAATTTTTGATTTATAGAGCAGTTGCAAAAATAGTACAGCAAATATATACTGTATACACTTCACTGGGGTGTTAAAAATGTCACAGAGGGGCCTCCCTTGTGGCACAAGGGGTTAAGATGCAAACTATGAAGCTATCTACAGCCACTGCAGCACAAGTTCGATCCCAGGCTGGCCAGGGAGCTACCCACAGGCGCAGCAGACCTCTCCTGTCTCGCCCGCTGCTCCCCTCAGCAGTGTATTTCAGTTAATCTGTGTGTTCTGTTCCCCACTCTGTCTCTGGTGAATCCTCTCATCCTCCATGCCTCTGACCTCTACTCTAGTTCTTGTGTGCATAAATAAATAAATCTTAAAAAAAAGAAAAAGAAAAAATTGCCACAGAGATGATGAATCCTTCTCATTGTACCACATTGGAGACTACATGGTATAAATATGTTTCTGGTGATCCCTACCTTGCAGGCTTGGTTAAGGGGTTTCTCCACTGTAAGGTTACTATTGTTCCATTCTATACTCTATTGTTAGAAGTCAGTCACCCAAGACCAGCTTGAACTCAAGGAGAAGGCAAAGTTCTTCCTCTTGTGGGAAGGAGTATTAAAGAATTGGTGGACATAGCCTGAAACCTCCAAGCACTCATGCAATGAATTACCCTCCAAAGGAAGAGCGAAGACTGTTTTCTGACAGTGCTTATGGAAGAGAGGAGCTTATGAGACATTCCTTTCAGACTATAAATTGTACTGAAATGTGGGTGGCCCCTGTCACTCTCCTATGGTGGACGTACTTGGCTCCCTATCACCTTTGGAAGGAAAACCCATGCTTCTCAGTGAGACCCACAAAGTTAACCTGCAAACACTGTGTTCTTCCTCTGCCCATTCTCTGCTTGCTAAATTATCTGCAACACCTCAGATAGGCTGGGCTTTCATACCCACTTGCTTCTGCATATGCAATTCCTTTGTAGCTGGAAAGTTCATTTTTGTTTTGTCTCTGTAAAGCTGTAGACATTACATTATCATTTCTATCTGGCAATGACAGGCCATTCCACCTTTCCATAGAGGCAGTTAGTTGCAGTTAGGTGATTGAGTACATGGTAAGATGAGTGGATCCTGAGAAAATAAACACATTACCTTTCTTCTTTTAATGTAGATTTTCTTGCTAGAAGTAATATTATTTAGAGTACTAAAACAATATGGCCTTCCATAAGTCAATGAATGGTGGTGTTAGAAGAAAAACAATAAGGAAGGAAAATGAATAAAAATTCAGAATTGATATCTATCCTTAAAAAGATATATTCCTCCCCACTTCATAAATAGAAAGGTTTGGTAGTATATAATCAGCCTATTATATATCTGTGACAACTGTGACAACTGATTCCTCTAGGAAGTGATACCATATTAGGGACTCAGGATTATCGCTTTTGCATGTTGGGCACTCAACAATGGTATACAGGATTGATTTGGGTGAGAGTAAGTTATGTTGATGAGATTGTGCATAACTTCTATCTTGACCCCACTCATGAGCAAGCACACAAATGTCGGGGATGGAGGTTGACTGTCATTCACAATGCAAATGATCTTGCCAAGCTGATTATTATGAGTCTTCTCCATAGTGGAGAACTTACAATGAACATTATTTCTGGCACAGACAGTCACATACCTGTGGTCCATTACGAGAGATCTGTCCTCAAACCTCTCCCCCAAAGCCCTTGTCTGCAATCTCCCTACCATTGTCATTCCAATTCACTGATCATTAGACGCCAGTATTATCTATGAATTAATGTTGGTAAATAATTCAAGTTAATCTCTTCTCCTGGATATATTGGGCAAAGAGATATGTTGCTTACTGGCCTACCCACAGGAAGGATTTTTTTGCTTCACCTTCTTTCAAGACAACTTCTGAGATGGGTAACACCACAAGCACCATCAGTAAACCAGGCTCAAAATAGTTCCTCCTTACTCAATTGGATTTAGGTATTCAACCCAATGACACAATAGTGTCTACAGTCAAGCAGGGGTCATAGTTTAACATGAGTAGACACACTGTAAATATGATCCCTCTGCTCTTATACCACTGTCTTTCAGGACCTGTTCAGGCAGAGTCCTTATTATACATACCTGTTCCTTCTTTTGATGTAGTAACCTTTGGGCGGGATCAGTGTAAAGGATAAGTGGACTGAGTAACACCTGGTCCATGAAAGGCAGCTTAAGTTACATGATGTCTTGATGTCTAATGACCAGGTGTTCAAGCTCTACCAAAACTCAGTGGCATGCCAAGAACTTTTCCCCAAAAAGAAAAAAAGGGCCTCCCTGGTAGCACAAGGGGTTAAGACGCAATTTATGAAGCTGCTGCAGCCTCTGCAGCATGAGTTCAATCCCTGGCCAGCCAGGGAGCAACCCACATGGTGCAGCAGACCTCTCCTGTCTTGCCCGCTGCTCCCCTCAGCAGTGTACCTTGGTTAATCTGCCTGTTCTGTTCCTCACTCTGTCTCTGGTGAATCCTCTCACCCCCACACCTCTGACCTGTACCCCAGCTCTTGTATGCATAAATAGATAAATCTTAAAAAAAAAAAAAAAGAAATCACTTACCTGCTATAAGAAGCTGGGACTTTATCTGCTTTCATATGACATGTTACTGGGGCTCCATAATGCATCCTGATCTGCCCCAGACACATTGATAAACAAATGCTGGGGGATGTGGCAGTCACCAGCTGTACAGATCTGCTCCTTGTTTGGTTGTAGTTAGCAAATTCCCTGCAGGTCAGGATTATTTTAGCATACAAGGCCCTTGGTGATCTGGCATTATCAGCTTCTAGATAGTCATCTCCTGCATTCTGTTACATTCATCCTTTTTCCAACTATATGGAACCACATAAAGTATTTAAAAACTGATTCTAGAAGAACCATTGAAATTCCTTGAGGAAAAACCTGCATTGTTGGTATCTATAAGTCCCTGATTAAAGATTTTTTGAGTAAATGGTAATGCCTTTCCTTACTCTTTAAAAATAAACTTTTGTTGTGAAATATAGCACACATGTAGATTTAATATACAGATAAATGATAAAAAGCATACAATTTAATGGATAATATTACAATGAACATCTACAAGTCTCTCTCCCCTCCTTTCCCTCCCCCTCCCCCCCCACACATTGATAAATAGAACATTACTGTTACCTTTAGTTTTCCTCCTTCCAAACTTCCAAGTAGTCTATTATCCCATGTTAATAATTTACTTGTTTTTCTCTATGGCTTCTATGTATGTATTCCTAAACAAAGCAATGTATAGGTTTTTTTTTTTTTTTAAGATTTATTTATTTATTTATACAAGTGCTGGGTACAGTCAGAAGTGTGGGAGGGTGAGAGAATTCACCAGAGCCAGAGCGGAGAGCAGAACAGGCAGACTGACGAAGAAATACACCGCTGAGGGGAGCAGTGGGCGGCAGGAGAGGTTTGCGCGCCATATGGGACCCTCGCCTGTGGCGGGGGATCGAACCGGCGCTGCAGAGGCTGCGAGCAGCTTCATAGCCTGGCGCTCAACCACTGCCACCAGGGGAGGCCCCGCTATGTATAGTTTTGAAACATTGAGTACAGATAGAAATCTAGTTGTGTAAGAGAAGGTCATTGTTATATGATGGTCAGTGGGTAAATTCCTGAGTCAGTGAGGCTAAGGAGAGCAGGGTTTCCCGTGGTATATATACAAGGCAGACTTAGGGTATATAGAGATCAGATATTGGATGCATGGCAGAAATATATCAGAGAGAGTGTGTTGCTCTGTATTTTTTATTTTTATACTTATGACACACCTGTAGTGCTGATGAATAGCAGATCAAAGCAGAACACTTCTGTGGAGTAAAGTAAGTGTTCTCATCTGATTCAGGCAACTGGGCTTTGAGAGAAGAGCAGAAATTCATTAGCATATAATTAAGTTTAGTCAAGGTTAGATAAGAATCAGTACCAGTCTCTGTTTTCAGGTTGAAACAATGGTACAGGGGAGATCAAAGTCAGGAGGAGCAAACGGACTATGACAGGTGACTAGGGGCACTTTGGCTGTAGCTGAGGTGTTGTAACATAAAACTGAGGTGGGTGATCTTATACCTCTAAATCATATACAGTCTTTTGTAAACCAATGATACTTCAATAAAAACACTAAAAAAAAAAAGAAGAAGATGGTATTATGGCAATGCATACTTGCAAAATAGAACATTCAATATGGTAATCTTATGAGCACATTGGATAGGTGTGCCACATATCCAGGATGTAGATATGACCTTAGAATCTCCTTTTATGAAACTTCTTGGGATTCCTTTACCCCTATCTGAGTGGAATCTTCTTTTTATCTTCTTTTATCTTTCTCTTTTTTTGATAACATTTTAAATAGATATATTATCAGTTTGCAGCACTTTATACTGCACTCACCACTAAAACACCATAATCCATTGGGTCTCTTTCCCTTTGTTCCAGTCTCATGCCCTCACTTCCACTCCCTTTTCAGTAACCTCAATTCTGTAGTCAGATTTCTAGGGTTCGTTTTGCAACAGGGTGGTCCCCAGGAAAGGGGGAGGTTCCCTGCCCCACCCAAGGGAGGGTGGAGCTGAGCAGGAAGAGAAGAAGCTGAAGAAGAGGGGTCTCCCCGGTGGCGCAGCGGTTGAGCGCTGGGTTGCAAAGCTGCCCGTGGCCACTGCGGTGCCGGTTCGATCCCCGGCTGCTCCCCGGCCACCAGAGGAGGGTCCCACATGGCGCGCAGACCTCTCCTGCTGCCCGCTGCTCCCCTCAGCAGTGTACCTCGGTCCCTCTGCCTGCTCTGCTCCCCGCTCTGGCTCTGGTGAATTCTCTCACCCTCCCTCGCTTCTGACTGTACCCAGTGCATGTATAAACCAACCAAACAAACAAACAAATAAATAAATAAGACATGCCTCTAGAAAATTTAAAAAAAAAAAAAAAAAAGAAGCTGAAGAAGAGACTAAGGAAGGAAGCAGGATGGAGCCAGGAGACACGTAAAGAAACTGCGCTTGTCTTTTGGTCGTGGACTGGGTGACCAGATGTGGGTGAGACCCGTGGGGAGGTGACAGTGGCAGCTTTTATCTTGATGTTGATTTTGCTCTTTTCCTTCCGGGTTTGTCTGGTTGTTTGTGACCCTTTTCTGTGGGTCCCCACTGGAAGATGCTTTAGACTTGTGGCAGGCTTTGGGGCCTTGCTCTGGGCCGATCCCATTTGGATGGAGTTTTACCCACGAGGGGACGGGTAACTTTGGGTGCTTCATTTAGAAACTAGACTCTTTGCCTTACCTGTATTGTTTCCTAGTTTTTATTAAAGTTCCTTCCCATTAAAGTGTCATATGTTTTGTGTTGATGCGGCGGATGGCAGAACCCATTTAGAATAGGCAGGTTTGCGGGGTTTGGGCTGCCCCTCTCCCTGTCCTATAACAGATTGAGTCACATTTTGTCTGTTCCTGTTTTGAAATCATCTGATAATTGTTTTTCTCCTTTTGACTAATTTCACACAGCATAATCCCTTCAGTTCCATCCATGTTATCACAAATGGCAAGTTCATCTTTTTTTTCTTTTTAACCTCAGTATTATTCCATTGCATACATATACCATAATTTCTTTAACCATATCTTTCTTAATTTTTATCTAAGCTGTTTTTCCTCTTTGAGAGAAAGAGAGGGCAGAGAGAGAGATTGAATCTTGAAGAAAGTGTGTGCCTGGGAGGCAAATTTTGGGGGATTTTGAAAGTCTGAAATATTTTTCATCTATCTTCATACACAAGTGATAAAGGAATTGGGTGCAAAATAAAATTATTTAAGAAAACATTTTTCTTTCAGAATCTTGAAGGCAATGCTTTGTAGTCTTTTTTCTTCTAGAGTTTCTAAAGAGAAACCAAAACCATTCAGAGTCTAGATTCTACTCCCTCTCTTTCTAAAACTTCCCCTCTTCTGTCTCTAAAACATTGTAGAATCTTCTTTTGTTATACCAATGTTGTGGAAAATTTCAAAGTGATTCACCCTAGCATAAGTCTTTTACATCAATTATGTCAAATTCTAGACCACTGGGCAATTGCTCTCACTGATTAATTAATGACAAATTCAGGTTTCTGACTTTCTGAAATCCAATCAGTAGGGTTTTCAGTTAAGCAGTTTGTTATTCAGGTCTGAGAAATTTTCTCAAATCATTTTAACCTCTGATTTTTGCTTCTGCATTTTCCTTTTTCCTGTACCTCCTTCTGTTTGAATTTTGGGCCCACTGAACAGAACCTCCTCTTCCCACCTTTCTAATTTATAACAAATATCTTTTCTTATCTATATTATAGTTCAGTTATAAAGTTCAGGAAATTTGACACTAAGATAACACAGTAATCTATAATTCAATTCTAAGTTTGTTAATTATCTGAAATATATTCTTTAGGGCATTTCCTCCTCCAGTCCAGGATCACAAATTCATGTCTCATTAGTCTCTGATCTCGTAAATTTCCTCAGCTTTTGTTTGTCCTTCATGACATTGATATTTTTGAAGAATACAGACCAATTGCTTTTTAGAATGGTCTATACTTTCTATTATTTTCCCTTTGGATTCAATTCCAGTTACTCATTCCCAGCCAGAATACTAAAATAGTGCTGCAATGAAGAAAGGAGCTCATATTTCCTTTTGAAGTAGTGTTTTTGGGGGAAGGGAGGGGGTCAAGAGAGAGGAGGGAAGGGCATAAGAGACTACTGTATTGGTTCACAGGTGAGGCAGTGATGGGAGATTTGGGAGGGGATTACACCTGTGGAGAGAAATCAAATATTGTACAGAAATGAACAATGATGTAAGAAAATTTTAAAAATTAAAAAAAAATTTAAATGAAGTAGTATTTTTTAATTTTTTGGTAGATACCTAGAGTGATGTAGCCTTCTCATATCATCCCTGGAGGTACATAAATTCTGCTTGACCCTCATTGAAGTTAATTTTTAAAAATAACTTTATTGTTGGCCTCCCTGGTGGTGCAAGAGGTTAAGTCACAGTACTATGAAGCTGTGGGCAGCCACTGCAGCACAAGTTCAAGTCCACCCAGGGAACTAACCCATAAGGCACAGCAGACCTTTCCTGTCTGGCCCACTGCTTCCCTCAGCAGTGTATTTCAGTCATTCATTCATTATTGTTCTGCTCCCCACTCTGTCTCTGGTGAATCCTCTTACCCTACCGTTCCTCTGGCCTTCACCCCAGCTCTTATATGAATAAAAAAATGCTAAAAAAAAATAGCTTTACTGGGTCTCCCTGGTGGTGCAAAGGGTAAAGACGCAGCCTATGGACCTGTCTAGAGCTGTCCACAGCCTCTGCAACACAAGTTCGACCCCCCGGCTGGCCAGGGAGCAACCCACATGGTGCAGCAGACCTCTCCTGATTCGCCCGCTGCTCCCCTCAGTAGTGTACTTTGGTCAATCTGCCTGTTCTGTTCCCCACTCTGTCTCTGATGAATGCTCTCACCGACACACCTCTGGCCTATACCCCAGCTCTTGTATGCATAAATAAATAATTTTTTTTTAAAAATTTAAAAAAACTTGATTGAGATATGTATTTTTTGTCTGGATACTAATCTTAGGAGGAAAACATTTGGTCTTTAACCATTAACCATGACAACTGTGGCTATTACTTTTATAAATTCCCTTTCTCAGATTAAAGGAGTTCTATTGTTATTTTGTTGAGCATTTTTATTATGAAATGGGGTTGGATTTTTCTCAAATGTTTTACTATATCTATTGGGAATGATCAAATGGTTTTGGCCCTGAATTCTACTAATTTGGTATATTACATTGATTGATTTTCATATCTTAAACCAACCTGATAATCCTAGGATAAATTTCATTTGTTCATGGTATAAAATTATTTTTGTATGTTGCTGAATTCATTTAGGTAGCATTTTGTTTAGGACTTAATGTTTATATTCTTTTTTTTAAGGACTTATTTATTTATGCATACAAGAGTTAGGGTACAGGCCAGAGATGGGGGGCTGTAAGAGGATTCATCAGAGACAGAGTGGGGAACAGAACATGCAGATCGACCAAAGTACACTGCTGAGGGGAGCAGCAGGCGAGTCAGGAGAGGTGTGCTGCCCCATGTGGGTTGCTCCCTGGCTGGCCAGGGATTGAACTCGTGCTGCAGAGGCTGCAAATTGCTTCATAGTGCGGTGCGTAACTCCTTGAGCCACCAGGGAGGCCTGCAATGTCTATATTCTTAAGGGCTGTAGGTTTATAGTTGTTCTTTTTTTTTTCTTTTGGTTTCTGTGTCTACTTTTGAAGTAAAGGTAATATTACTCTCATTTAATGACTTGGGAAGTGTTACCTCTTCTACATTTTGGAAGAGTTTGTACATGGTCAATATAATTCTATAAATGTTTGGTAGATTCACTAATGCCATCATCTGCCCCTGTTTTTTTCTTTGTGGGAAGTTTCAAAATTATTGAGTCAATATCTTAACTTGTTATAGGTCTATTTAGATTTTCTTTCTCCTTGACTCAGTTTTGGATTTGTCTTTCAAGAAGTTTGTCCATTTCATCTGGTTATCTAATTTAGATACATACTAATTTGTTCATAATATTTCCTTTAATTTTTTCCCTATAAAATTGGAGTTATGTCTCCTTTTTTTCACTCCAGTTTTTGTAATTTGAGGATTTTTTTCTCTTTCGTTCTTCTGACTAGCTAAAGTTTTATCAACTTTGTTGATCTTTTTTGAGAACCTGCCTTTGGCTGGGTTAACAAAAATATTATGACTTTTCTAGCCTTCATTTCATTTGTTTCCACTGTAGTCTTTATGATTCCCCTTCTCCTACTTACTTTGGGGTTAGTTTTTTTTCTCCTTTTTCTAATTTCTTAGGTATAAATGTCAGTTATTGGTTGGAGATACTTCTTTTTTAACATAGATTTTAGTTTGAGAAGTTACTTTGATCTGGTCAACTTATTGTCTGATTTCACTATTGTAGAGTTATTACTTTTCTCCCTGCAACTGGCGATCTATGGGAGACACTCTTGAAACTCTTCCATAGGGGTTTTCTGGTGAGGTATATAGTTGTGCAATTTTTAAGGCACAAACTATCAATTAAAAGTTTCATGTTCTTCAATGTCTTGTAGTGAAGATCATAAGGTACCGCATCTTGGGAGTAATTTTTTTTTTTCCTGAAACAAATCATTTGAGCAGATTTTACTTAAGTCCTTATTGTTCTGGATAAGGATGTATCATGAGCATTTGTTAATGAATCAACAAAGGCTACCTTTCCCAAATCTCTTTGCTATGATGCCAAGGGGAAGGGAAATTTTGCTTAGGGACCAATTCTTCCAAGGTATTATAGGAATGAAACCCTCGTGTACATATTCCTCCTCTCTAAAGGTAAAATGTCAGAATATTTTAGCTGTATTGATTTAGGCCTGGCTGAAAAAGTCCTTCCTTCAGGAAAATATCCCATGTGTCCTCAGACAGTTGCTTTTTATTAGGGAAGGGGAATCTGAGTTCAATCTCAAGCTAGATATTCAGGGTGGCATTGTAAATAGAGCATTGCCACGTGGGGAAACCGGACACTCCTCCTGCTTTAGTCACCCAGGCCCTGTGTGTGGATTTGCAGAACTGCAGCAGGATGTTTGTATATGTATATGAAATCAAGTACCTATACCTGGAGAAGCTCAGACTGAGTGAGCTCTGCAATAATGGAAATGGGGATTATTAGTGGACCTGTCAAGTCTCCAATTCTCCCTCTACAAAGGTAGAGTATTTGGAATTTTAAAGAGTTGTCACTTTATGTGTGCACTGAACTGGTGAAGCCGGTCATTCCAGTTGCACTGTTGTTTTTTATGTGGCTACTTTACTTGATTTACTTTTATATCAGCTGGCATGCCTTGAAAAAGATTAGCTTCTTAAGGTTGGATAGCATTCTGACAGGAATGCTGCTTATTTTGTTTTTATACAAGTTAATAATCAGATAGGGTCTACCTAGTTTAAATCTGCATAGTTAACACCTGAAAGAACTTTTTAGCTTAAAATCAAAAGATCTTTTGATGAATAAAGAACACTGTCTCTAGCAATAAAGTTAATTGGCGAGTCTAAAAAACAGCCAAGAAACCAACTGAAATATTAAAATCATTCATTTAATGAAGAATCAGGTAGCATTCCTTTGACAAGTAATTTCCAACTCCCCATTCTTTTTTCTTTTAAAGATTTATTTATTTATGCATACAAGAGCTGGGGTACAGGCCAGAGATGGGGTGGTGGTGATGAGAGGCTTCACCAGAGACAGAGTGGGGAACAGAACAGGCAGACTGACTGAAATACACTGCTGAGGGGAGCATCTGGTGAGTCAGGAGAGATCTGCTGGCCATGTGGTTTGCTCCCCGCCTGGCCTGGGATCTGTACTCCTGCTGCAAAGGCCACGGATTGTTTCACAGTGCAGTGCTTAACCCCTTGCGCTACTAGGGAGGCCCTTCTGTTAGCATTCCTTTGATATCAGGAACAAACCAGTATAGGAGTCCATAGGAGAAAGAAGTAAGCACTGTATAATGATTAAGAGCCTCTACTTTGGGGCACCTGGTGCTAGCATTGGGTCTGTACAGGGTGGGGAGTTTCCTACTCCCTACCCCCCACTCCCTGCCTACTACATAAAGTCAGGACTCTTCAATGACTTTGAACTAGGAGTATACAAACTTAGAAAAAGCAGCTAGCCACAAAATTGTTTTCACATTATCTTTGTGCAAAAGATTTTTAAAAAGAAAAAAGACACTTCCCGCGCATTTTGTGGTTATGTTAGGGGGAAAGGCTGTCCTGAGTTAATCCCATACAGGCTTTGTGGACCCCACCCCCACTCCAGACTAAAGCCATCAAGACATTGAGAAAGACAAATCCCATCACCACCAAAGGGAGGGTGGCTGGGACCTGAGGGTGGAGTTGGGCAGCCAGGTTAGATATAAAAACCAAACACGTGGGCCTTGGGGTCTCTCTGGCTCGCGATCGCTCGCCTCCTGGCTTCACGGCTCCTGGCTGGCGGCCAACTCTGAGAGCGCCATTTTGGGATTCCTGATCGGCGGATTGGGTAGGACTCATTTAAAACTTTGTCTCCCACTTTTCTCCCAGAGCTGTACATTTCCTCATTTCCCCTTCCCTTGTAAATAAACCTTTTATTAAACTTTCACGTGTGCCTGCAGTAGAGCATTGATAAGTCCTTTTAAGTGCACAGGTGAGGACCCACAGTCAGGCACCCCGTTTTGTATCGGGGTTGCTCTACAACAGTTATTAGCTTTTTTTGACTGTTCTTGGACCAAGTTTTCGCTCTTTGCATGGTCCAGAAAACCATCAGCTGAGAATTGTAATTTAAAGTGGAACCAGGGGCCTCCCTGGTGGCGCAGGGGGTTAAGACGCAGTACTACGAAGCTATCAGTAGCCACCGCAGCATGAGTTCGATCCCTGGCCAGGGAGGTGACCCACATGGCACAGCAGACCTCTCCTGTCCCACCCACTGCTCCCCTCAGGAGTGTACTTCAGTAGATCTGCCTGTTCTGCTCACCACTCTGACTCTGGTGAATCCTCTCACCTCCTGCACCTCTGGCCTGTACACCAGTTCACGTATGCATAAATAAATAAATCTTTTAAAAAATAAAAAAAAATAAAGTGGAACCAGCTGTCTAGCTCCCCCCAGGATACTTGGCAGAGCAATGCAACATGCCCTGGAGAAATGTACTGTTAACCTAGACCTGGAAGAAACCTGCTAGAGAAATTGAAACAAAGATGAACTAACAATTACAAATAAAATAATATAAATAGTAAAATAAACACCTTACCTGTAAAATATTGGAAAAGTGGATGAAGTTTGAATAAAGAATAAATTAAAAAATAAATCTGGGGCCTCCCCAGTGGCGCAGCAGTTGAGCTCTGGGTTGCGAAGCTGCCCGCGGCCTCTGCCGCGCCGGTTCAATCCCCGGCTGCTCCCCGGCCACCGGAGGAGGGTCCCACATGGCGCGCAGACCTCTCCTGCCGCCCGCTGCTCCCCTCAGCAGTGTACTTCGTCTGTCTGCCTGCTCTGCTCCCCGCTCTGGCTCTGGTGAATTCCCTCGCCCTCCTGCGCTTCTGACTGTACCCAGTGCTTGTATAAACAAACAAACAAACAAATAAATCTTTAAAAAAAAATATATATAAATCTGGAGGAATTTCAAAGAATAGTCTCAGAAATAAAAGAAATAGAGACTATGAAAGCCTAGTTAAGATATGTGTTGGTCAAATGAAAAAAAAACAGTGAAAATGGAAAGATCTTTTTTAATTTGATTATTCTTTTGTGTAGATAAAAGAAATAAATCCAAATATATCAACAATAATAAAAGTAGATAGATTAAATAATACACTTTGTTATTATAGATTTCTACACGGTATACATCTATCCAGTTCCTGCCCAATTCTTTCTCTTCAACTCTCTATTTAAATAAGCCACTCCTATCCCACAAGGAAGAGTGTGTGTGTGTGGGGGGGGGGGGCGGTGGCTGCCAGGAAGAGGGTCTCTACTCTTTTAGAGGCCCCTCTATGATGGAAACTGGGAACGACAGAAACCCAAAAACTTACAGTATTCATAGGTTCTAGATATGGCTCTTTCTATGTGAACATTATTTCATAAAACTAAATAAGGTGTTGATTTTTAAAACTTTAAAAATCTCTGTGGAATAAAATTTAACCACATATAAAATTTGCTTAGAAATATGTCAATATCTTTATACAGGTAAAAATGAAATTCTTTGCCAAGTAAATCAGTAAGGTTATGGATTTATGGAGTTCTGCTCCTTCTGTTGCTTTCATTTTCTTCATTGTCATTTTAAAAATTCAATATTTACCATTTCTAAGATAGTCCCAGCAATAACTAATACTTTCCATTGGTCGAAAACACAGTGATACATTGTATTTCATGATGATAACACTGGAATAAAAAAATACCTTTGATATATTTTGGAAAAAAACAAAACTACAGACACCATTGTGGTTGATATTCCAATATCAAGCTCTTTTCCTACCAGCAGCAATGTGGTGGAGGGAACTGTACCCAGGCTTTCTTGCCTGTTCCTACACTTTGTTCAAAAGGGCATTTTATTCCATTTTAGCCACTGAGACATGAGAAGATGTTGAGCTGGAGGTTTTGGGGAAACTTCATTTTGTTCTTTAAGGAGAAAACTGGGAACACACATTCATTCTTTCCTTGAGAACATGGGGAAAAAGCATTCAACTTCAACTTTTAACAGGAGCTGTTCTGCCTGAAATATTGCCAAGGCCCACTCTGCCTCTGGACTTCACCAGCTAACCTAGCTCATTAGTTAAGCCAGTTTCAGTAGTCTCCTATTACTGGGAGCCAAAAGGTCCCTAAGTTATGCAATAATTAAATCTTCACATTGAGATGTTATTAAAACACTCTACAATAAAGTCACTGCTGAGAGCATGCCCATTTCTTAATGAGTTTGGAAAGCTTAGCAAGAACTACCTGTTTTACATATGAATGAAGTATGAATAAGCAACTTCCCCTCTACATTTTCAAGCATATGTGGAAATCATTATATGACTGGTTGGTGCCTACACAATCTCTGCTTTTCCTTCTTCCTTACTAGTGCAGTTATATTCTGGACAACAAAATGTGCCTTTAAAATGGCATATTCCAGTTTCTCTTGATTTGATGGGGACCATCAATGAGATATAAATAGAAGTTATTGAATAGGACTTGCTAGAAAGCTCCTCAAAAGACAGACAGACCATGACACACATCCTTTTGCTCCTTGCATCTTCTTGCTTTCTGGAATACTGATGGAGGGAACTCCAGGAGTCATTTTGGACCATGAAACAACCTTGAGGATGAAAGTCTTACCTTAAAATGGTGAATCAAATAGTTTGAAGGAGCTCAGTTATCTGATGATTACAGAGCTGCCATCCCAAAGTTGCCTGCAGCTGAGCCTCCTTTAAATGAAAAGAAATAAATCTGGGGCATCCCCTGGTGGCGCAGCGGTTGAGCGCCAGGCTGCAAAGCTGCCTGCAGCCTCTGCAGCGCTGGTTCCATCCCCCCCCACCGGCAGGGTTCCCACATGGCACGCAGACCTCTCCTGCCGCCCACTGCTCCCCTCAGCAGTGTATTTCGTCAGTCTGCCTGTTCTGTTCCCCACTCTGGCTCTGGTTAATTCTCTCATCCTCCTGCGCCTCTGACTTGTATTTATACAAGTACCCAGTGCTTGTATAAATAAATAAATAAAATTAAAAAAAAAAAGAAATAAATCTGTATCTTATTTGGTTTGCTTATTTGTATTTTCCTTTGTATTTGCCTATACAACCTAATTCTAATTAATATATGGTATAGGCTTCCCTGGTGGCTCAGGGGTTAAATATCAAGCTATCACCACTTCAGCATGAGTTCGACCCCCAGCCAGGGAGCTAACCCACATGGTGCAGCAGCCCTCTCCTGTCTTTCCCACTGCTCCCCTTAACAGTGTATTTCAGTCAATCTGCTTGTTCTGTCCCCCACTCTGTCTCTGGTGAATCCTCTCATCCCCTGCACCTCTGGCCTGCACCCCAGTTCTTGTATGCATAAATAAATAAAAATAAATAAATCTTTTTTAAAAATACATGCTATACCACAGTTAAGAACAGAGGTTCTGGAATCAGACAAACCAACTGTTGATAAGTGTGGGCAAGTTAGTTAACCAGTCTAAGTCTCAGTTCATTATCTGTTAAAATGGGGATAATGGATGAAACCTGTATCATTGGTGTGGGATGAAATGATAATACAGGTAAAATGTTCAGTACAATGCCTGGAACAGATGAACTATGTGGCAAATATCAATAGTATAATATTGAAACTAGCTAAATCAATCTACATATAAAGAGAAGACAAAGAAGAAATCAGTGGTGTGCAGCCTAAGCCAAGACCTTGACATTTGTTAATCTTTCTATTTATCTTTTATCATCCAGCACTCCCAATCCTCAAACTTCCAACATAATCTTTCCAAATCTGTGCCTCTTTTCAAAAATCCCACCCTTCTCAGCACCTGATGTTACCTCCTATTTCACAGTGAAAACAGGGGTTATAAAGAAACTCCCGCATGTGCTACCCTCATACCAACTAACTTCTTTCCAGGGAATTTCTTCTCCCGTCCAATGCAAATTATTCCCCTTTATTTGGAGGTAATTTTTCTCATCAACTCAAAGATGTGGGGGCTCATCCTATCTTATCTCCCTCTCTAGCCTCTCAGCTTATAGACAGACTCAAATCTCAGCCATCTTACAAAAATCAAAACAAAACACTATCTCTCTTTGATCCTTAGTACACCTGTAGCTATTAACCCTCCTCACTCCTGTCCCTCAGAACCAAGCTATTAGGACTATAGGGACTATAGTCTGTGTTCATTCTAGTCACTTCTAGCGAGCACTGGCTGCTATTACCTAACATTTATGGTGTGCCAGATGATTTATATACATTTATCTCCAATCTTCAATTCCACTGAGGCTCAAAGAGATTTAATGTCTTGTTCTGGCTCAAACAACTGAAATGTAACATAATCAGAATTAGAATCCAGAACTGTTTGAATGAAATTTACGTTATTTGCATCCTACCAGTATATCCCAAACATGGAAGAAGTACATTAGAGTCATTTAGAAACCTTAAAAGTTTCAGTTATTATGTCCCAAACCAGATCTACCATAGCATAAAATCAAATCTGTAGATTCAAGCTCACTGGGTGAATCTGATACAACCAGTTTAACAGAGGCATCCCTTACATAATCTTTCATAAATGTGTTCCTCAACTAATTACAATTTAGCTTCCAAGACATCTCGTTGTGACAAGACCCACTGGATACTTTTTAATCTTCATCTTGATTGAGTTCTTAATAGTATTGAACAAGGGCCTCCCTGGTGGTGGTGCAGCAGGTTGAGCTTGGCACTGTGAAGCTGTCTGCAGCCTCTGCAGTGTGGGTTCATTTCCTGGCCAGCCAGGAGACACCCACATGGTGCGGCAGACCTCAACAGTGTCTTTGGTCTTTCTGCCTGTTCTTCTCCCTGCTCTGTCTCTGGTGAATCTCACCCTCCTGTGCCTCTGGCCTGCACCCCAGTTCTTGTATAAATAAATAAATCTTAAAAAAAATAGTATTGAACTAGCTGATCAACTTCTAACTTTGGTTCCCAGAATACCTGGAGTCCCTCTTTCTGATCTACCTTTCTCTGTCCCTGTGAACTACCCAACTCTGACCAACTCCTAAATATTGGCACTCCCTACCTTGGTTTCTGACTTCACCTTCCTTTCCCTCTGAACATTGTATTTGGGTGATCTCATTCACTCTCATGGATCTAATTGCTGTTTATATATTAAGACTCCCATACTGGTATTTCTAGCCTCACTCATGGCTGCTGGATCTGTAAGTCCATATTTGAGAAGTTGCCAGCTGAGTTTCACTTAGGTCTCTTAAAACTCAACAAGTTCATAATGGAATTCATAACCTTCTTCGAAGAACATGAACTAACCTCAGAGGTTTATTAGTCAGCTCAGGCGGCCATAACAAAATACCACAGACCGAGAGGCTTAACCACCAGAACTGTTCATAGTTCTGGAGGCTGAAAGTGGGTGATCAGGGGCCCAGCAGGGTTGGGTTATAGTGAGTGCTCTCTTCCTGACTGGCAGATGGCTGCCTTCTTACTGTATGTATACATGACCTTTGGTGTTTGCCTGTGCTCCTCTGCTTACAAGGCCATCAATCCTGTTGGATTAGGGCCACACCCCTATGACCTAATTTAATCCTAATCTCCTAAGAATCCTAGCTCCAAATATAGTCTCATGAGGGTTTGAGCTTCAATATTTGAAATTGTGGAGGAACAGAAACATTCAGTCCATAACAACAGAACTGCTAAGCTGTTATTATCCTGCAACCTTGTGGTTATCCACAACAACAAAATAACAAGTGCAGTTGCACAGAAGGAAGCTGTGCTTGGAATTTCATGCTCTGCACAAGCAGTTTTAAAATTCTTAATAATTTTATCTTTGAATTTATGTTCCTTGAGTGAAATCCTATGGGATAATAGAACATGTACTATAGGCTTGGAGCATGAGCTTACAAACCATCCTGCTCCCACTTCAGGTTCTTTTTTTTTTTTAATATTTATTTATGCATACAAGAACTGGGGTGTAGGCCAGAGGTGCAGGGATGGGGGTGAGAGGATTCACCAGAGACAGAGTGAGGAACAGAACAGGCAGATCTACTGAAATACACTGCTGAGGGGAGCAGTGGGCAAGGTCTGCTGCACCGTGTGGGTCACCTCCCTGGCCAAGTGGGGAATTGAACTTATGCTGCAGTGGCTGGCAATAGCTTGACCCTGCGCCACCAGGGAGGCCCCTCACTTCAGTTTTTAACCTATTGTTTCTTGTCACCATAGGCAACTCTCCTCTTCATCTCCTTCGATTGCTTCAACCTTCTGTCCCCAGGGGTGGGGTTTTGGGCATGGGTACAGCAGAATAGGCCTGGGAACTCACACATGGAAGGGCACTACTCAGGAAGGGCATAACAGTGGCCATCCTAATCCCAGACTGTCAATGCCATGGCATGTTCCAAGAAGAGGCAACTCTGCAGGTGAGCCCCTTGTCCACTATATCCAGGTACCGAGTACATCCTGACACTGAAATAACAATACTTTGGGATCATCTGTCTGCTGTGGATTCAGACTGTAGTCTTATGGAAAGGGTAAATACCTGGTTTGCCCTGCGCGTTATTGATCCCAGTTGACAGGAGACAGAATCTGGCAACTGTGTGCTCAGTCATGAGGTGAGGGCCCCAGGAGTCTTGGAGCATATGCATGTGCTCTGTGTATATCCCTGTACCAAAGAGGATGTGACATTAGCAGGAAATGAAGATCATCATGACAAGTCAAGAGAGAGGTCATGGAAGAAAGGAACAAGAGTTCTTCCGCATTTTGAACCGGAGACTATGCATTATCATTCTGAAGTAAGCCCTGTAAATTATGGAGCTTTTCTTGCCTGCACCTCCTTTTATCTTATTTCAGTCAATGATGCCACCAATTGAATCTCCCAAGTCAGATAACCCAGAATGATCTTTGATGTTTCCTTTTCTTCTATTCCTCCCCCCCAGAAAGAACTCCACAGCTAATTTTCTAGATACTTCTAGTGGCATTTTCAATTGCCACTGACCTAGTTCAGATAAATAAAAGAAATTTGGAATTTTTTTTTATTAAATTACCTAGAAAACTTTTTCCTCTATCAGGCAGGAAAGGAAGAAAGAAAGACACAGTGGCTCATGCTTCAGACATCATTTAGGGGTATTGTCTAAGAATCCAATGACTATCTAAAAGACCGACAGAGGCTAGAGAATGCATAGGACCTGTAAAGCTTTAGCTGAGACATTTTAAAAAAGAAATCACGCAAGGGACACAAGTAATTTTTAACTGAAATAGAGCCTTAGAGAATAACTATGATATTTCTTTTTAAAAAACCCATTTATTAAAGTTAATGATGTTTCAAACTTCCCCTCCCCAACTACAGGGGCCACTGAAACTTTCTAGGACCAGACAGAAATTTCAGAGCAGGGAAAGGCCAGACAGTTGCCATGAATACTTGTCAAGTGTTTAAAGTATCCTTTTATGCATCAATTGGAAAGTGTGTCATGGGTTTGTCAAGTTGGCATAAAGGTATAAGATACTAACAAAAAAATCCCCCTCAGAGTGTTCTTCCTAAACTATCACTTTCTCCATATCACCTACTGGCTAAACATCCTTTAGTGGTTTCCCAAATATTTCTTAGGTGAAAGCCCAGCCTACCTATGAATATGTTCAAGACTCTCCACTCATGGCCTTCCCTTACCGTGAAAACATTTTATGTCACCATTCTTCAACACCCAGGTTGCATAGCAGCTGAGCCAGTGTCTTTCCTGTTGTCTAGCCTTGTTATTCTTGTACTACCTCAGAAATGTCTTCACTCATTTAGCAGTCCCATTCAACTGGGATCAGCTGAAGTTCTGCCTTCATTTAAATTTTTATTTAACAAACACTTAACTAGCACTACTATGTGCAAGCAACATGAAATTGCTTTGAATATATTAATTACTTCAATATGCATAGTATCCCTGGGACATAAGGACTTTTACCCATTGCCAACTTATAGATGAACTTAACCAACTTTCCCAAAGGTATCCTGCTAGAATTTGAGCCCAGACACCTGCTCTCTCATAGACTACAGTTGATGCTCTCAACTCTTACGCTGCCTCAGTAAACCCTTTATGTCTATTCTAGCTCATAGTGAATTGTTTGTTTGCTTACACTTAACAATGACTTGCTGCTTTTTATATCCTGATAATTCACAAAAGGCTTCTTCCACTCTCCTCACTTTCCTCGTGCTTTCTTGTATTTTTAAGTCCTTGGAGCAAGTATGATATACATGATTCTATGACTAGATCAAGAGACATCTCTGGGGGCCTCCTTGGTGGCACAAGGGGCTAAGACCCAACCTATGAAGCTATCCGCAGCTACTTCAGCATGAGTTCAATGCCTGGCCAGGCAAGGGAGCAACACACATGGTGCAGCAGACTCCTGTCTCACCTGCTGCTCCCCTCAGCAATGTATTTCAGTGGATCCTCCTGTTCTGCTCTCCACTCTGTCTCTGGTGAAATCCTCTCACCCCTCCCCCCACATCTCTGGCCTGTACCCCAGTTCTTATATGCATAAATAAATAAATCTTAAAAAAAAACAAAAAAAAAACCAAACAACTATGCCAGAGTTCAACATTTCTCATGAGATTTGATGGCACAAAGTTACATTTTATGCTTTTTTTTTCAATACAGGGATCACATAGGAGCAGTTCAAGCATTGGAGTGTGTATGGGGGTTTATTAGCATATTAGAAACTGCCCTGGGTACTTAAAGCAGGCAAGGAATTTAATCCAAGAAATTACGTTCTTACGATATTGTTTGAGGCGTTAGAAAAGCAGGTTTTAGATTGAAACTTTAGGAAGGATTCTCAGAATGATTCTACAGAAGTGACCCTGTGTTTAGCTTCTCTGCTGAACACAAAACCCCCTACAAGGTGGTACAAATCAAAGGTTTCAAATCTTTGTGTTCACTTCTGAAACATCTATGAAAATACCTAAGGACAAGGATATGCATATTCAAAACTCCCCCAAGTCTCACTTAAGAATGCAGCCAGTGACACCGAACTTAAAGATTCAGATGTTGATTCGCAAATTCATCCAGCTCAGTCAAATATACAAAGCTCCCAGGTTGTACCACTGGACCCGCAGAGCTGCTGGTCAGATCAACCCCTTCGTGAGCTCTCCCTGCCTCACTGACATGATCCTTACTGACAAAGAACAGATTATTTGTAAACCTGAAGAGGAAGTTGCACCGGATAACACAGATACCCCCAAAGGAGTTGAAGAAGCAAAAATGTATGGTTCTGGAATAAATCCAGCATAAAAGTGAAAGAAAAAAAATTGACTTTGCCATCTTGAGAACATTGGGCATCAGGACTCCATCATGTAAAATTCAGGCTCCAGGAAATACACTGTTAACATGTTGGACAGGATAATTCTTTGTTGAGGAAGCTATTCTGGGCATTGCAGAATGTTAAACATCATTCCCGGTTTCTGCCCACTGCATGCTGATAGCCTCCCTCAGTTGTGACAATCAAAACTATCTCCAGAATTGGCTAAATGCCCTTGGGTGCAGAAAAGTCCCTGACTGAGAATACTGCTCCCAAATATCATAATCTTAGTCTCAGTTAGGAGTTCAGGAAGTTGCTGCTATTTTGTTATTTCCAGGGAAATGCTGCCTTCATCATGATCTGTGGATCAGCGGAGCTAGTGGAACAGTCTGCTCTAAGCCACATCCACCGCCAGGAGATATGCCAGAAAATAAATGTCTGTGCCTTTCTTTCCACTTAGTTTCAAATTCAGTTCTTGCATAAAGGCATCAGATTGGTGGAACTTAATTCCAGACCCCCAAGCTGCAAGGGAGTCTGGGAAATGCCATTTTAGCCTTCCTATTTTTGCAGAACAAGAGGACACCCTGAGAAGGAAATTGACATAAGTATTCAGAGACTCAGTCTACCATATCTGCCACAGCATGTCAAATTTTTGTTCTTGTCAAATGAACCAGACAAAACCAGAATGTCAATCTATTGAGTGGAAGTTTTTTATAGTCCTGGGGAAGAGGAGGACCAGAACACCCTGCCACTATTCATTATCAGGAAAAAGATAAATTCTGGCACATAGTATTTTAAAACTCATTATCTTAGTCATCTGCTCATTAATAATACTAGCC
The DNA here is from genome assembly GCF_014898055.3 of Talpa occidentalis. NCBI lineage: Eukaryota > Metazoa > Chordata > Mammalia > Eulipotyphla > Talpidae > Talpa > Talpa occidentalis. Next base: position 117,672,135 of record NW_023604295.1, read on the forward strand.
CCACAATTTCACTTTACATGTGTAAATGTCTTATATCCCGAAAGCTGCAAATTCTTTAAGGTACCATTGTGTACTCTCAAAATGCTTGAACACAACTATAGGCATATCATGGATATTCTAAAAAATTATTATTTATTTTTAAAGATTTATTTATTTATGCATACAGGAACTGAGGTACAGGCCAGAGGTATGGGGCAGGAGAGGATTCACCAGAGACAAAGTGGAGAACAGAACAGGTGGGTTAACTGAAATACACTGCTCAGGGGAGCAGCGGGTAAGACAGAAGAGGTCTGCTACGCCATGTGGGTAGCTCCTTGGCCAGGCATCGAACTCATGCTGCAATGGCTGTGGATAGCTTCTTAGTGCTGAGACTTGAACACTTGAGCCACCAGGGTGGCTGTCTATAAGAATTATTAAGGTAATTTTAGAAGTCAGTTTAACTAATCACCATAAATAAAGCCAGGAGTATTTCTAACCACTGCTGATTAAACATGTTGCAAGAGGGGACTCCCTAGTGGCACAGCTGGTTGAGCGCCACGCTTTGAAGCTATCTTTATATATCTTTATCTTTGAAGCAGCACGGGTTCGATCCCGCCTGGCCAGCGAGAATCCCACATGGTGCAGCAGACTTCTCCTGTTGCACCCACTGCTCCCCTCAGCAGTGTATTTCTGTCGTCTGCCTGTTCTGCTACCTGCTCTGTCTCTGGTGAATCCTCTCACCCTCCCGCACCTCTGGCCTGTACCCCAGCTCTTGTATAAAAATAAATAAATAAATAAAACTTAAAAAAAAAAAATGGTGTAAGAAACCCTTTCTATCTTCTAGATCATTTCATAATCCCAAAACTTTGAAACATTATGGGAACTTTAACATACCTGCTGCTGGCATTAAATCTGAACTGAGAAATACATGGAAGATTAAGAGTGTAAGAATTACTTTTTTTTTTTAATCTTAAATATGTGCTGATGTTACTCCCACCCACCATAAGTGACAGGGATCAAATTTACCTTCTGCCTTGAATAACAGCAACAACGAAAACAGACAAAAATATATGAAACATTGGTTTTCAAGGCACAGCCACCAGGTAATGGACAGCAATCTTCCCTGCAAGAAAGGAAACAAATAAGGTGAACATGGTAAGTGTCACAGCAATGACAGTTCCCAGGCCACAGCACCAGGAAGCAGATCTGAGGTGGTCCCAAATGGAGTAGATGGACCTGGGAGTGGAGGAAGGCCAAGGCAACTAGAGTTCACAGAAGGGAATTGCAAAGAGAAGAGAGAATGCCAGAGATGGGCGGAGGGTTCTCCTTAAGTCTTCAGATAAGTAGTGAGCAGGGCATGAATATGAGCAACTATCTGAGTCTTGGATGGGGAAAAAGCCATCCAAGAAATGAAAGGTCACACTGGCCAGTGGTCACACTGGGCCTACAGTAGTGTCTGTTTCCACCTGCCACAGCAGAAACCTCCTGAGTCACAGGCATTGGGTAGAGAAGTCAGAAAGGTTTGGCCTCAATAGAGAAGAATAGTTGACCCTGGACCACTCCATACTCTGAACAAATCATAAAAACAAGACCCAAAAGGATGAGACTGTTTCCAACAAATTTCACTCCCTCCCAGAATAAAGCTCAGGAATATTTAAAGAATGGAAAAAATACAGTATCCCATAAAGTAAAATTTATAGTATCTGATAGTAAGAAATTACCAGTAATGTAAATCAGGAGGAAAAAAAGATGGGGACAAACAATAAAGGGGCAAATCAATCAATCAAAATCCATGCACCACTGATACAGATGCCAGAATTAATGGACAAGGACGTGAAAACCAGTATTATAACTGTATTCTGGATGTTTAGAAAGTTAACTAGAGACATCAATTGGCCTTCTTTCCTATTTCATCCTGATTATTTGTGTTAACGGAGTCAGGCAAGGTAGGTACCTGTGAGCTGGGGTTGGGGCATACATGGTGTCAGAGATCTGGCAGAATAAGGAGGGTATTTACATGGTGATTATGGGGGTGGGGAATTTGATACAGCAAATAAATATGTTATAGAAAGTGGGAGGCAGTTTTCTCTATCAGAAAAGGGAGCTACAAAATAGGAAGAGAAAATTGGAATGAATTAAAGGTATTGGTGTGAATTAATTGTTTTCACTATTTAGAGAAGGATAATAAATGTACCTGTAGTTGCATGTATAGGTATGTGTGTACATACACACTTTATACATTCCCTAGGTTTACCCACTGAGAGATTCTGGGAACAGTCACACCCTAACATCATGGAAATACTTCAAAGTTAAAAGAGATGTGTCTACAGAGGACAAACCTCAATTCTAGTTCTAGCTTGGTTGAGCCACCTTTCTTGACAGAATGTCTTTAATTTTTACAAATCATAAAGACAAATCAAACATGTCAATAAACACTACATTTTGAAATGTATTTGACACACTTCAAAATGTATTTGACACACTTATCACATGTAAAAATTATAGAAAAATAAAATATGGTCTTTGGGTTAGTCCTGGGTGCCAATATTATTTTTGTTTTATTTTATTTATTTATGCATACATGAGCTAGGGTACAGGCCAGAGGTGTGGGAGGTAAGAGGATTCACCAGAGACAGAGTGGGGAGCAGAACAGGTGGATTGACTAAAATACACTGCTGAGGGGAGCAGCGGGTGAGATAGGAGAGGCCTGCTGCATGCACCCTGTGGGTTAGCTCCCTGGCCAGTGATTGAACTCATGCTGCTATAGCTGGCAATAGCTTGATAGTGCTGAGACTTAACCCCTTGCGCCACCACAGGGGCCCCTGGGTGACAATTTTAACTCAGATATTTATTAATTTTGTGACTCTGAAGAATCAATTGTTCTCTCTGAGTCTCAGTGTCCTCAAATGCAAAATAAATGTGCATACTTTTTAGGGTCTTATATTATTAGTAAGATCATGTTTATTCCTCCTGTGCTTGGCAGAAAATAAATGCTCTACAAGTGATAGTGATAGTTAATAGCACATTTGTGTGTGTGTGTGTTAACTGGGCAGGTTTTTATTATTTTGATTTAACAAGGAAAAAAAGATGAGGGAAGTGAAGACTTAAGAGGAGAAAATATCCATTAATTCAGACAACAAATGATTTTAAAATAGTAGCTAGATATACTTGGAAGGAAGAAAACATTCCAGAAAGTAGGAAGGGTGGGAGCAAAACTCCAAGGTGGGCACTGGCAGGAGAAGCATGGGCAACATCACTACCTGGGTTTGACCCAAGTGAAGGTACAAGAAGGAGGTGGGAAGTGAGGCTGTCTAAATAATTTATTACAGACTGTATAGAGTATCAATATAAAGCTAAATAAAGTACGTCATAGAAACATGGATAAAGAAAATTATCCACAATTCCATTGTGATATGTACACACAATGGAATATTACTCAGTTTTAAAGATAAAATCTTGCCATTTGGGAACATAGATGGACTTAGAAGGTATGATGTTTGGTAGAATAAGTCAAGTGGAGAACTACAAACACCATATGTACAAACTTCATATGTGAACAATAAAAAAACAAAGCTAATGAACAAATAAAACAAAAAACTATAGGAGCAAAATAGTGATTAAAACAGGGAAGAGTGGTGGTTTGAGTAAATAAAATGAATCAAATGTGAGGTGAAGGGTTGAAAACAAACTTTTGGTGGTGATCATAATGTCGTATATATGCATATATATGTGTGTGTGCGTGCATCCATCTATCTATCCATCTACATATAGATGTTCAATTTCTGCTATTATCCTAAGAACCTAAAATAAACTGGGGTGTTTTCATATTGTCACATGTGCAGTAGGACTTAAAAGACACTACAAACCCAAAACTTCTACCCTCAAAGCAATGAAAATTTAAAATTAGCTTGAATGTTCACCATAAAAGGTAGAACTTCCTCATCCAGGAAGGGTGATATGGAGTTGGGCAATGTGTCTTGGCACTTAACAATTTTTTTCCGATTTTATGACATTCAGATTTATTCTGAAACATTCATCAAGAGTGCATGTCAAAAAGAAATCAAAGGTGCCCATCAAAAATAGTTTTGTGCAAGTGGGAAGGAGGGTAGAGATTAAGAGCCCCATTAGGGAAGGAAAGGCTGTCCACATTATGGATGCCACTTTTTTTTCCCCCCCAGGTTTTCTATTTCTTTTTTTTTTTAAAGATTTATTTATGCATACAAGAGCTGGAGCACAGGCCAGAGATGTGGGGGGTGAGAGGATTCACCAGGGACAGAGTGGGCCACTTTTGTGAATGATTGGAACACTGAAGGTTGGCAGATTCAGGATGAAACATTTCTGGAACTTCTCTAGACATTTCCTGAGACATTCCACTGCCTCCTTGGATGAGAGAGTTGGTGTACAGTAGTGGTCTAGGATACTGAGTGCCCTAAGATGCCAGGCTAGTATCCTGAGTGAACACAGGATGCTGGGCTGTGAAAGGCACCTTGGCCAAATCTGCCGGGTGGTCCACATAATAGAGTGTGGACCCTCATGCTCGTGGTAGCCAGCCAGGAGGAGGCTAACCTGGTATGGGGTCCAGTGCCAAAGTCAGTCATCCAGGTTACTGCATATGAAATTAGCTGCTGCTGTGGGAAACAATTCATAACCATTTCACATAAAGTTGCACCTTTTTCTGAATATACGCTGCAGACTCTACAGTATCTCCAGCCTCTCCAAAACAGTAAGATTTTGGTCACTCACCTTAAACATCTTGTCATGATTGTCCTTCATATGGAGAATACTGCTACTGGCCACCCGGTTGGAGGCGACAAAAACATAGTGGGAGCCCTGGATACCTGTGCGGAACCACAGTGCTGGGAGGTTGGGGGGGGGGGCAGGGGGCTGCAGCCTCCACAGAGTGCGGGCCTGCAACCATATGATGGAGGGAAGATTGGCGTGACATAGACTGGTACTTGCATTTTTAAGGTTATTTATGATGCCTTAACACCTCAAGTGTGTATATGCCACTTTACAAAGTTCTGCAGAAGAAAAAGAAACAGACCTTGTGGTAATTATCAAACAGACAGAGAAAAGAATGTAGATTTAATTAGGAAAAACAGACTGAGGTAGAATGAGTTCCAGACTACAATCAACAACTGAGAAAAGACATGAAATCATCTGTCCTAGACATTGTTGAAAAATACAATAAATATTCAAAGGTAAAAATTAATGAGTTTATTAAAATGAGTTGGCGCTGTAGTAGGCACCGGGGTACAGTAAATAAAACAAAGCACCCACCCCTATAGGGGCTCGCAGTTCCAAGAGAAGTTAGACTTAAGCATGAAGAATTCTAAAAACACGGGTAGAAGGTTTAGAGCATGGGAGTGGAGAGGAAGCCACATCCAGCTACCCGGAGAAGTCAGGAAAGGCCTGAGACCACAGAGCGCCCAGACCAGGAATGGGAAGATGAGTCAGGGTCCACCTGCAGTGCAGAAGGCCAGGAGAGAAGCCAAGTGCAAAGGTGGAAGAGGCTGCAAAACCCGTAGAGCTTGGGGAGGGCTGCACGGTTCTGAGTGCCTGCCCCCCCGGGGTGGGTGGTGGAGAGTGGGGTAAAATGGGCTGTGCAGGGAGTTGGGTAGAATGCTGAGAAGTTCAGGCATATGGACATGTATATATGCATAGAGGAAAAAGCTAGAAGGATGCAAGATTAACATGTACTCCAGTAAATGTCAAACTGGATTACTGTTTTCAAAACCCAATAGCATCACAAAAACTCAAGCAGGTCTATCCAGACTCAGCCCATTGGCAAGGTATTTGCCCTCCCTATTTTTCTCTATGCTTCAATTTCCCCTCTATAGAATGAAGGCACAATGATACTTACCTCATAGGATTGTTGTGGATTAAAGAAACTAGTGTGTGGGTTGTGTTTAGAATAGTGTCTGTCACATTGAAAGCATAGTGTAAATGTTTGCTAGTATGTACTGGGAGGACTTGGTCGTTTTCTTTCTTGAAAGAGGAAAAAGTGTTGATGTTGTAGTTTGTGGGGTTTCCCCTCCTGTATTGTGTGTGTTTGGGGTGAGTAAGTGCTTGGGAAGAGCTTGGAGAATGAAGGAATGAGGGAATGGCCTGGCATCTGCTCCATTTGCCAGACTTTGTGATTCTGAGTATAATAACATTTCCTTTGGACTCAGTGACCAAATCACCCCAGAGGGTGGAGTAAGAGGATTCTTTCCTCTCTGTGTCAGCACATAGGAGTGGAGAGGCCGGTTGTACCCAGTGGAAGGACCAGGCCCAATGTTCTTCTGGTCATACCTGCAGCAGAGGCACCCTCCATATGATTTGAAATGCAGTAGAATCTTCACAAGGAGATTGAAGTGGATGATCACATGCTGGTTTCTTCCCAGGCACCTGTGGGTTCCACCTCAGACTCCTAAGAAATGAATGAGGGAGCCCTTGAGGGTAGGTCAACCTCCGAGATGACACTGTACAGTCATGAGATCGAGGGAAATTATATTTTTGGTATTCATGTTAAATGATCTAAATGCTTCCCAGAGAACATTTATATTACATGGCAAAATATTTGCAGTTGTTACATATGGATGGTGAACTTAAGGATGAATTTCATCTTTTTCTTTGTGTTTTTCTATATTGCCCATTTTTATAATTAGCATAATAATTGGGGAGAAATTTTGATCAGAAACAAAATTAGGCAAACTGGCAACACACAGCAAAAATAATTCTTAGTCTCTGAAAAAAAATATGCTGGCTACTAGAGGGAAAGGTGTGGTGGAGGCAGAAGAGGATAGGGGAAGACACAGGAGTTTTGGTGGAGGGTGAGTGAAGTGCATATGCAAATGGAGGTGTGAACATGTACCCCTAAAGTTATATGGTTATGTAAATGACTGAAAAATTAATAAAATTTGAGGGAAAAGTTTGGATTTCACTACAGATACCCAGTGGGGTTTTGTTGAAGAATTTCAAGGATTGGGTTGGATTGATAAAGGCTGAGGGGATTGTGGAAGATGAATTAAAGTGGGGTAGGAATGGCAGCAGAGCCATCAGTTAGGTGATGTTTGCAGTTGAGCAGAAGAGAAATGACTAATGCTTTGATGATGGGATTGAGGAGGAAATGAAAGGATGAAACAAGAAATGTTTAGAAGTTAGGCCTGTCCCATGATATGGGAGAGAAGGTAAGGGAAAGGCAGAAACCACCCTTGTGTAACATCCTCCTGGCCCCCCGTAGGACCTTTCTACTCATTCTTCTATTGCCTTCTGGAGAACAGATACACTTGATTCTCCATCATTTGGCACCTAATGCAATTTTGTCCTACTGAACAGCACACATTTGTGAGCAACATCACAGATGAGTCTGCTGTGACTCTTTTCATTCTACTGGCAGATAATTCCTTTGTGAACAGAAAATTAAGCCAACCTTGACAAATGATCTCCTCATTTTAAACATATCCTCATTCTGTCTTCTTAACTTTCTAATATAATGCTTGGGGATCCCATGAAATTTAGGATTTCTCATTCAACTAATAATCTTCATGAAGGATTAGTTTCTTCAGGTGCTGTTCAAGTCACATTCTTTAGCTCAAGGCAGGAATATGGGACTGTCTATGTACATGCAAGGCCAGATACCTTGTTGGGTTAGTAGGTGTTCTGAAGTGAAACACAGCAAACTTCACAGGACTCCACAGGTGTATGTGACTCCACAGACTATGTAACCAATTTGACCGGTGTAATCAGGATTGAAGAGGTGAAGCTACTCCTCATCTAGAGAAAGCCAACATTCACAGGTATGGATTTTGAAATTTCATGAGTGGTGCATAGTGATAGGACTTTCAGTCCAAAGTTGCCACCTTGATGGTTTAACTTCAAACTTGTTGGGCTACCACCTGCAAGTCGAAGACCCTCTACCTCCCCCAAATGCATTTTATTTCAGCATGTTATGTAGCACCTCAACCCATGCACTCTGTCATAATCCCATATGTAATTATGGCACTAAGTGGTCACAGATAAATTTAATGAATGGAAAGCATAACACATACACCTGATGGGAGGTGGCTAGACTTGGGTATAGATAGTCTTGGTTTGAAGAACTCTTGATTCTATTTCTTTTTCTAAATG